>NC_092636.1:68537315-69904966 GCF_039555335.1 Amphiura filiformis | reverse complement strand
GACATATATAGTTTTCCATACTTTAAATGCTTTCTTCAGCCTGATTAACCCTTGCAAAGGCTTCAAAAATCGCTAAAAATGCGTTTCCACAGCTCAAGTGTCACATCTAACCCTAAATATTTTCTTTGAATAAATGCGATTTCTTTACAAATTTGTTGTTTTTTAATTAGATAACGCACCATCATATTGTTTATCAACATAATTTTTTAGTGATTAAAATGTCTTTGTGTAATTCTAAAATAAATTGCACTTTCCACCAAAACGCTGTGAGCTACGTTACCCCTTTTTAACACACGTTATTGGAAAGAAGTAAAACAGAGGTATCAATGTAATTTGCGGTTTTTGAAAGGAAACACTCATAGGTTTTTAAAAATCACAGTAAAAATCATGATGCTGTAGCATTTTTGGCATAGAAATGTTGTAAACATTGAAATTTCGACCGACCATGTTAAGATTGGTGAGCTACGTTACCAGAATTCTATAGTATGCACTTGTATTACATGTACTTCCTAATAATATGTGAAAGCTACCAGTGGTGAACCCCATTTATATTAGAATTAACCGACATAACGTTCTAACGTTCGCAAATCACATTAAAAACATTAAAAACCAGTGAACTACGTTACTGTGAGCTACGTTACACACTCATTTATGCTGTATGCATCTTCAAAACTTCTATGAAATGGTGAAATCTGTTTTACATTTCACTCAAGTGATCTTTAATTTGCTTTTTATGACCTTGGATTGAGTAAAAACAGCCCATTTTATAGTCGGTAACGTAGCTAACATTACATTGAGTTTTAATGTTAAAAAACATCATGACATCCTGAAAGAAAAATATGCAAGTGGTGTTGGCAATTTTTACATCTGAAAGTAGTGATACATTTACTTTTAAAAAACACAAAAAGCAGGTTTTTTTGAACAACTTTTATTTTTTCAATTTTTTTAGTGGATTGGCACCGGATTTTGTAGAATGAGCGATAACTTCCCCCACCTTGCATGCCTTGAATAACCATTAGGCCTACTTAAAAGCATTAACGTCTATGCTAAAAGTCACCTCAACCCGGGGAGGGAAGGATGGTACTTGCTAGCTCTAAAAAGGGGGATGCCTTCAGTATTGACCCATATACATGTACACATATCTATTAGGCCTGTGCAAGTATTGCATAAAATAAACTCCAAAAATATGGACCAGCCATAGTTGTCTTAAAATAAGCATAATTAATGACCCATGCATTCTCATAATAAGAATATCAGAATTATCGACACATGGTCAATATAATCATTGGATTTGTACGAACAAACCACAAGCATCCACATAGTAACATAATAAAAATAATAGTAAGAGGTGAAAAATGCAACACAACCGGCGGCATATAGGGCCTATGTACATGATCAATGTAGGCCTATACCTACCCTTTTTCTACCCCTACCCCGGCACCTCAAGTGCTCATGCAAACCAAAGTCTACTATTGGCCTAGAGAGGCCTAAAGAGCAAAATGACAGTTGACTCGCATCATATAAATAGCCTATTGGATTTTCTCATCCTTTTTTAATAAAGTATAGGCCTCGGCCTAAACGAGCGGGGAGGGCAAATTTCGCAAGCAGCGATAATATCTGCAACGGGCGGGTTGGGTGAAAGGTTTTTATCATAAGCCTACATTATGTTTTCAATGATTTTTTTTGTAATGAAGTATGTAAAAACGGAATAAAGTAAAACACAGGCATGTGACTGCACAAAAACTGAAAATGCGCGTGAAATTGGGAAAAAGTACCAAAAAACAGGCTGAAATTAAATGAAGTTGCTTGAAAGTTTGACTAAAGAAACCTGAATTCAGTTTTAGAACTGAAAATTCTCATGCCTGAAAATATACACATTATTATGATGTACAAAAAAGAACCTATTGCGGTCGGTAAACATATGGTAAAGGTCTCACTCCAGAGCTGCAAACTGAAATGCCCATCATGATGCGCACAAATTTGTCTTTTTATCATGATGTTTATCATGTTTATTGGGGTTGGTACAATCATATAAAGTTAATCTTGGTTTGAAACAGGCCCAAAGGCAAAATTTTAGTCAATTTTGTCCCAGACAGGGCCTAACATCCAGGCAGGGTCTAACCTCTAGAGCCAGGGGAAATTACATAAAAGTGAAATTCAAAGCCGGATGATCACTATTCAATATTAAGGCCTATGGTTAATCTTTCAGGTCCTATACAAAAATGTACACTGTAAAAACAGTGTTTAGAAAGTGGTGGCAAGAATGTGTTTAGAAACGTTATGTTTAGAATATGGATGTCAGATGTTTAGAAATTAAACACCATCACTGACCAATGTTGAGAATTTGACACATGATGTTTAGCTTTTTTTAAAAACATGTTTACAAAGTGGTGGCAAAATTGTGTTTAGAAAAGTGTTTAATCGCTAAACAATATAGGGTCTAGTGAGAATAAAATATGTTTAACATGCTAGCCCCGGAAACTTTGCATTGTGTGGGCCGTCAGTGGCGTAGCCAGTGGGGGGGAGCAGGGGGGGCCCCCCGCTCGTTGTGGTCGTCGGTACATGTAAGGCCGTCGGTAGACGGAAGGCGTTGTTGGGAAAAAAATGATGTATTTTTATGTCGGTACCGCATATAATCCCCTTTCTTTTTTGCTCTTCACTTTTTCAAACCATGCAAAAAAATTTTGGGTCAACAAATCACAACTTCCGTCGGGAAAAAATATTTCCGTCGGTACATTTACACGGTTGTGCCCCCTCGGTTCCAAAATCCTGGCTACGCCACTGTGGGCCGTTATACCAGCCTACAAAGCCACCGTATTGAGCATGGCCTGATTTTGTGGTCATCTGGTATGAGGCCTTTGTAAGGTAAATTTTGGGTTTTCTCAAATTTTGTCCGCCAAAAAGAATATTGTCCATAATAGGCCCTATAAGGCCTAATTTTACCTCGGTCATCATGTCAGTGGCTAAATTTGTGAATTTATTTCAAATTTAACACGGAATATATTTGGGCCTGACGCTTATGCAGGTGTTCAAATTTTTGAAAATGGTTAGCATGGTTAGCGATGTGAGCTCATTAAAAAAAATAATAGGCCGATTTCAGACTATTATTATATACATGTAGGTGGAACACTACTCTAATTTCTATTCTTCATATTTTATTATCCTCATCTTTTCCTGCTCTTCTCTTTTCCTGTCCTATATTTCTTCCTTCTCTTTTCCTTTTCCAGGTTCCCGTTTCGCTTCCAATTATCTTCCCATAACTCGACGGATAAATTGCTCAAGCGCCTGCATGCATGACTAAGCCTACAGGAGGTTTTGGATGACATTTTGATGAGAAACGGCCAAAATGAAAAGAATGTAAATTTTCTCATGTTTTTTTGGATGAGAAAAAAATTATGTTTGTGGTTAGCTCAATTTACTGGGGATTAGCAAATCTCAATAGTTTCAATGAGAAAATAATGATTGACACACACTGACACTACGATGAATAAATTAAAATCTCTCTACCAACAGCAATTTTTTTAAATCTTACCGGGTACCATTTTGGCCGTTTCTCCGTTATAGGCTTACAGAAATATGTTTCTGCTTGTATATAATGATTGTTTTTTTGGGTTTTTTTAAATGCATATATATGGCTTTTTATTGCTTTTACAGAGCATTAGGTATGTTAAACGGAGAAACAATATTTTTTTTTATAAAATAGCGACAGCGGGCCTATAAATTTTTTGACGTCCGTAAAACACGGAACTTTTAAGCAATATAGGCTTAGGCCTATATATATACCGGAATACCATGCATTGCATGAGCCTAAAACAAATCGTTGTGGACGGAATCGGGGGGGCGAAAATCCAGTAGCATTTTTGATATATAGATTTTTAGAAGTATAACCGGGAGTATAACTTGAGATGTAATATTCTGTATGGATAGGCCTGGGGGCCTATAGGTACTCCTTTAGCCTACAAGGATTTGTATGCAACTTTTTAATTGTAAGAAATCCCTTCCCTATCATGATATTTATACACTTAGGCCCTAATTGTCGTTATTTTAAAGAAAACATGGGTAAAATATGACGTTTAAAAACGTATTTATTCAATTTTTTTCACTGATTAATTCGTGCGCTGGCCTACTCTTATTTCTAACTTCTAATTTCTAACTTCTGTGAAACCTATGACCACCATATCTACGTGATCCGTGGGTGACCATAAATATTTTAAAATTGAATGCGCACCGGCGCGATGAAGTTTTTACATGCGTTTTTTAGTACAAGTTGAGAAGGCTGTAATTCGGATGACATAAATCTTGCACAAGTAATTTCAACGTAATAAATTATGTCAATCGGTATATATGTATTCTGTAATATTGAAATTAACTATATCTTTCACAATTTATTGAAAATAAATGAGTGTTTTGGTATAATCGGAGGTATGTGCAGATTTGAGTAAAATCGTTCATGTTGTACTTGCACATTTTGAGTAGCCTTCATAAAATTATTCAAGCTAAAGCGAATGAAAATATATTGTATGATGAATTTGTAATCTCTTTTTAGAGTTACTACCTTTAGTTTGTCTGTATCTGTAAAAAAACGTGTTTTATAAGAGTTTTTGCGTTAGTGTACTTAGCGCATCTGTGCGCCTACATTTACGATGCGATCTTTTACCTCTTAAACGACTGCGTAAAAAGACTACGCGCGATAAACCTAGTTTCTACTTTCGCGTTGAAACGAACAGCCGTGACATGACATCTGCATCATAATCGTATCTTACATTGTATACCACATTTGCACTTTTTAGTGAGTTTGCCCTGCTTTATTGTTCATGCAACCTGTCTCATTTGCCTTTTTCCAAGGAAAAATGCCAGGCCATTCCAGCTGAAATCCGAACTCACCCAATGGAAAACATCACCTTAGTATAATTTCAAATACCCTCATTTCTGCCTAAAATGTCCCACTTTGAATGACCCTGTCTAGTCTCCTTCGCAGCCAGTTTGGTTACGCTCCCTCCACACAAACAGTCTGCCAATGATGACGAACTGTTCCTTTTTGATTGGCTAACGGTTTTCTGACGACGTCATCCGGCTTGGCGTCAAACAAAGCTTTCAATTCGTCGATCGGCTAGACGGCTACTTAATTATTCATGAGCAATTTTGACCCGCCATCTCGCCACACTGACTGAGGTCAATCAAGTTCCCGTATGTACAGCTCTACAGCTACATGCGTGTAGCCAATCAGAAACGGCGTTATAAGTGGCCATTGACAGACTGTTTGTGTGGAGGGAGCGGAACCAAACTGGCTGCCGTGGAGACTAGACCCTGTCTGCCCCTTAAGATTTAGGTGTAATTTTGCGTTATATCAATTTCATGTATTGTTAAAAAATCCAAACATTTTGATTTGGCCCTTGGAATATTTATCAGTTCCAAAGGCAAAATGCTGAAAGATTTTTAACAATACAGTACCCTCCAAACAACCAATGCACAGTTGTATCTCTAATCATAACATGTAGTATTACTGCTGATCCCTTAACGTCAGATTTCCTATCAGTCTAGCATTATGCTTATTTTTGTATAAAGTGTTCTTTTTTGCCTTTCTATATCCAAGCAACAAACACACACTATGTTGTATAATTGAGCGTCACTTTGCACCATCCACCCACGCACTTCTAGTGGGGCTTGTGTAAAAGCCATAATACAACCTAACTGGCACTGACGCTATCAATGCTCATCGGGTTCTTGAAACATTCATATTTCATCTGATTAGTGACCAAAAATAGCATTCTGAATCTTCTTTACACATATGGAATTCTATGTCAATACTTTTGCTGAATTCTTTAAAATGTAACATTTGATGTTTACTGTACAGCGGAATATTTTGTGAGGTTTCTTTTCAGAACCACTATAATTTGGATCACCTCAAGTTCAGTAGTGGTGTATGTGCATATTTCGCTGGCTGCAGTATCGAATCACAAGCATAAAGTTAATTGCAAAGTAAGTACATATACATGCATACAAGGGCGGTTGCCAGCACGCTTGCGACGCAATCGCAAAAAAGCAGTTGACGTCACTACCGAACTTGAGGCAAACCAATGCATAATTCAAAAGACCCAAGAAAATATTTTTACCCAAAATATAATATTTCATTATCAATTTTTGTTTGTTTTTTGCAAATCTTTTTTGTAATTAATCACAGGCCCCATTTACAGAGAACCTAAGGCCGAGTTTGAATTTGACAACTTCATTTGTATGTAAACCGGGTCATCGTGTTTTGAACTCATCTTCTATAGATGACACAAAGCAACTTTTGTTGAATTCAAAGTTGACTTCAAATCACAATTTTGCTGTGTAAATGACTTTTAACACAAGAAGTAGTAAGGAACGACATAAGAGTCGAATTCCAATTTGTTTCGAAGCTGAGTAAGTGTACACATTTTACTGTAAAAACAATATTTTCACATATGCAGATATTTTTGTGGTTGCAAGCTTCACTAACATTTTCGCCGATCATGATTTTGGGGTTGTAAATTTCTTAGTAATTAAGCTCAGGGTTGTAGCTAGCTGAGTTTGAGTGCCGGGCGCAAAATAGTAGCCCCACCCTAAATAAAGATGAATACCTTTCTTTTGAACACCGCAACCATGTGCGCAACCACTGACCAATCCACACTTTCAGAGAGCTCAGTCCCCTTTATCAGTTGACATTATCAGTATTTATAAAGCCACAACAAAACAATAGGAGGTACTTGTGATTACAGCTACATTAGTAACATCCAAATAACATTGGTTTCATTGTAATATCATTGTACTTTGTACATGGGGTTGACAACCTGAAATTATACTCTGTGCCGCAACTTGAATATGTTGTAAACTCACGATCAGAGATGAATGTATTTTTGGCATGTCATGGTGAGTGAGTTTGGTGATTTTTCTGTGCCGGGTGGTCAGGTTCAGATCAACCAGAGGAGAGGAGATTGGGAGTACACCACAGCTCCAAACTCCCAGCTTGAATTTGTGGGCCTACATATAAAATACAAACCACTGCGGATAATGCTAAATATGTCCCAATCTGAATTTGATGTTGCAATTGAAGTAGACTTCTCTGTGTAAATGGGTCATAGTATTCTCTAAATCTCTATTTAGAATTACCAATCCTGTTGACAAATTGATCATAATATACACAATTCATCTCAAGTAAACAGAACAAATCCTTTTGCGCAGTATACGCATCTAATTATACAGTGGTACTGATTGGCTACTGACACGATCTGCTCATAACCAGCGTACACTTCTTCTGAAAGGAATTCTGCTTGACAGTTAAATGGATATATATATATACACAAGGATCATTCAAAAAGTTCTACCTCCAATCTTATAACTTTGGTTCTGTAAATGGTAGCTTCGTCAAACTTTGCATAATTATAAATACATTAAAATGTCACACTTGGTTGCAAATGTATCCAAACCAAAATAAGATTTGATATTCCGGAAACGGTAAAAAGTTGTACAACATTTGAATAAACATATATCCCTCTTGCGAGATCAGCTCAATATGCAAGTGCAATGATTATGCTAGCAGATCATAACTGAAACAATATCAAATGTGTAATCAAGCATCAAGATAACTAGTTATAAAAATGCATTTTATCTTTATAAACTTATAATCCCAGCATTCAATGTATACTGTTATAAATATCTAATGGTCTTTCAGAGCATGAAAATCTACTTGTGGACTAAGGCAGAGATTTTCGGGTTTAATTTGCGTCCAAATTAAAGTTATTTATTTTTTCAGAGAAATACATGTGTACATCAGAATCCAAACATTTAAAATGTAGCGCATAGCCTATTTTATTGTGCATCACATATAAAGCCGTGATAAATCTAATGTACAATTTACATGCTGTGATACTAACATCTCTACAGTAAGTGGTTATAAATATTTAGGCATTTGGTTTGCGAATATCTTGATTTTCATGTGTCTACCCGAAATCTAGCTGCTTCTGCATCCAGAGCTCTGGGAATGGTCATCAGTAAAGTCAAAGCCCTGGGTGGTATCAATTTCAATTCTTTCACCAAGCTTTATGACTTTTCGTTGGTCCAATTTTAGACTACGGCAGTGGGGTCTGGGGTATTGATGAGTTTTCCTCGATTAATTCTGTGTTCTACCGCGCTTGCCGATTTTTCCTTGGTGTTGGGAAATATGTTCCAAATGACGCCATGCTTGGTGACTTGGGATGGGTTTCCCCTTTTGAGCGTCAAATGCAGTCAGTGGCTAGATTGTGGAGTCGTCTTTCAAAACTAGACAGCAATCGTTACCCAAGTAAAGTTTTTCAATGGTCACAACATTTAGCAGGTAAAGGTATTAAGAACTGGTGTTACAAAGTATTGCAATACAGTGTAGGTTCAGTTTTACCTAGATAGATCTTGAATCAACTCCTATTACATGATAGGCCAATTTGGGTGCTAAAACCTCTGCACTGGCAATAATGTTTGTTGGCCTGGATACATGCATGCAATATGCCCAGTGTTACCTGGATAGATGTTGAATCAACTCCTATTACAAGGTGTTTAATGTAGTCACCATTACACCACATCTATCACACTCTATTCCCATCCACCAACGCATTAAACCAGCCTGGCTGGCATACATAGTACCGGTATATAAAATTAAAGGTGTAAGTCACATATTTTCTGCCATACACATATTACTGCCTAAGTTGCAAATATGCCAAATATCATTGACACTGAATAAGTTTGGGATGCACATTAGGCCTAAAAAATATTGTTTGATTGGCGTAACATTTAAAAAAATTACGGTCGGGTCTAATTTTAGGGTAGGTCGGGTTACGCCAATCAATTTTTTTTATCAAGTAATAATATGAGATTTGCATAAAAAATAGATTCGGACTAAAAATGTTTGTTTTCACTGATCACTTTATCTCCTTTTAATTTCCAGCCAAACAAAGAAAATTGCTATTTCATTCCAGAGCTTTCCTGCGCCTACAAAGCTTGCCGAAGCTTGCTGGGAAATATATAAGATGTAGAACGAATAGCAATATGTGTACACAGTTTATACATCACTGACTCAATGATACATGAGCTCACATGCGCGAAACATGTTAGCCATCTTGATTGGTAAACTTGGAATAAAACCGAAGACTTCCGGATTTAATATAAAAACTTAAATTTTAATATTATTAGAACTGGTACTTCAGGCTTAGTCTTTCATGCGGTATTTTAGTACACCATTGGGAATTACAATCATGCAAAAGGTAGAAATTCAAGAAAAATTGAACGTGTCACTGTGGAGCAAATCACATATTATGGCTTTAAGTGCCCCCCCCCCCCAGTGTAATTTTAGCAAAATGAACAAGAAAATGAAGTGTAGCTGAATCTCGGCAAAATCATCTTGGCATGACTGTAACTTACTCTATGATTACATATTTGGGCCCTATTTACTAATATTTACTGAATAAGGTATCAATGCATGTATTTGAACCATTGTTACCATTTTCTATATACCTTTTTAGCACATAAAAGTTGACACACAATGTGTATGTGTACCGTACTGTGAAAGACATTCATTCACATGACAAGGCAAGCAATGTTAACTTTCAAACTGCCCATAATCCTCTCCCTTTTAAATTAAAACATAAATTTATCTCCCTCCCTGCCACATACCGGGGCCACATAGAGTGCACCCCAGGAGGTACAAATAATTTGCACCATCCATTATAATTTAAACAGGAAATATACAGCATAAATGTAAATGCTTTCACTACTACATGTATGGGTGTTGATGAATACAAAGAAAATGTATTTTTTGCAGTTAATTATTTACAAATTCGAGGTACAAAAATCAGAAGGGTTGAGTTAGTGCATTTTTGAAGTGAACCTCTTTAAAAACAAAGAATATTGTAAAGAGGGGGGAGCCCATACCCCTCCACAGTGTGCTGATGCAGGGGCATTAGCAGGGGCGTCGCTAGAACAATATGATTCGGGCGTGTACAGCATGTTTTGCCGATGGAAATATTTTGTGAATTGTAGACCCAATTTTTTTTGCCAGGACGGTGGACTGCGCTCAAGAATCTAAAAAGGGGGGGTGGGTAGCGGTCAAAATTTCCGACAAAGTTTTTCAATTAGTAATTACTATAACATTAACAATAGGTCTATTACGTAACAACAGCACAATTTCCAATTTCGTAACACATAAATCTTTTATGACTCTTGCAATTTGCCGACAATCACACAGCTTTGCCGACAATCACATGGTTTTGACAACAACAATCAATTTTTGCCGACAAAAATTTTGCATCGGGGGTGTCACGCCCCCATACACCCCCCTCTAGCAACGACCCTGGGCATTAGCCAGGATTTGAAAGTAGGCCGTCCAACCCAGTCTGGGATTCTGGAAGAACACGGCCAACGGCCGAAATCTGGCTATTCACCAAACCAGGAAGCAAACAAGTTTTAAAAACAAAATGATGCCCATCAAAGGTTGTAGTGAAAACGCATACATGTAAAGTGTCTTTTTTATAGACATTTAGAGGCTCCAGTGGCTTGTAACCTTTTTGTAGATATGATTAAGTATATTAATCGCAAAAGGCTTTTTTTGGACGGCCTCACGGACAGCTTTAGTATTTTGTAGTCCGTCTATTCTCTTGACAGGCCGTCCCAATGATGGTTGGACGGGTGTCTAGCTACATGTACATTATAAAGCTTTGTGCTGATGGCAACCCTTTATAGCCCTTGGGAAATTCATAGCAAATTTACATCTTTTACTTGAAATTCTAATATGGAAGTTAATAATAGGCCTGCATTAAATTTTTATATTGTAACTTGTCGACGATCAATTGGTTTTGCCAACAACAGTCAATTTTAGCAGACAAAATCATGAATTGGGGTGTCACACCCCATACCCCCTTCTAGCGGTGGGCGGAGGCCCTGAGCTTTTGGCGGAAAAGGTAATCGAACTTTACATGGGGTCAAATTTCAAAATTGCTTGAATTGTGTTAAAAACCATTCCAATGTATTCCTTAATTGGTCACAAGGATTCCGAAAATGTATAGTTTGACCTATTAGGCATGTAACATTCTTGAGTTATAACAGAAAAAGTCAAAAATCACCTTCTTGGCTCTATGGGGGTCAAAAACATCAAAGTGATCCGATTTTGCCAAAAGAGGTATCAAAATGTTTGTAATGATAAATCAATTCAAATAAGGATAGGATTGCACCACCTTCGTTCAGGATTGATCCTGGTAAAATACGGCAAGCATGTTGAAGATTGTAATGGCATGGTTAACAAATTCACGGTCACATCATCAAAGCTAAACAAAGCCGAGCTTGGTCAGTGCTGGGAGACCACCTATGTCTTCTGTTCAAAGTCCAACCCCGGTCTAAGTTTTTTTTCTTCCCATCTGAATTTTCTATCATGAAGTGAATATTTTAAAAGAAAACTATTCATCAGACAATCCCCATAACATGTTTTGTCTCTTTTTTACTTATTCCATTCCAACTGAATCTGAATTTTGTTTTACTTTTATTTATTTATTTATTTATAAATTCGTTATTTATTCAGGAAAATTCCATCAATACAAAAGTACTGCTCTCCCTGGAAGCCCTGATAACATACACATAAGTTTACAAATAACATTATTAAGAATATGAAAAATTAATATATACAAACATGGAGATATAGAACAAGATCAACTTACAAATTAATAATAAGTTCCTTCTTAATATGTCTAATACAAACAAATTATACACAACAATTAAAGCAAAGTATTAACTATTTACTGTAAAGTGGTCAACCCACACACACTTTTTACAACAAGTGAAGTTGCACCATTATGATCACTTGCACATGGTATTCTGAGCTCATGTGAGCACATGAAGCATTGAAACACAAATAATAGACGAAAAGGTTTTTAAATTAACTAATGTCATCTTCAAATTATATTTTATCTTTAAAATCTAATCTATTAGGCTACTCGTTAGGCTAATTCATAAGTTAGCCTAACGAGTAACGAGTACCGGTAACCTATTTACTGCCCTCTATATAGCGTAAAAAATTCTCATGTCATGCATGTTGTTGTCACACCGTCCATGGATTTTGCTGCTTTTATCGCCAGAACGGTGTGACAATGTTTCTCGATTTTTAGATAATTATCATGTCTTTGACTATAAGGCCCATTCTTGTTATTCAATAGGGAATTCACGGTGATGCTGCATCAGCGGTGCGGCGCATCACCGGAAACGCGGTCGCAGGGTTCGATTTAGAAAATAAAATTTACATGCACAACTCTTTTTCCTCAAAAAGGGCTGAATAACACAAAATTTTGCATGCACAGGCAAGATTCTACATGCACAGAGCCAAAGTTACATGTATGCATTTGTGCATGTAAAACCCCTCCAAATCGAACACTGCACGGTCGGGTTACATGTACATTTTGTAGCTCCACCGGAAAACAAAAACAATCATGGCGGCCGATCCACGCCGATTCTAAAAAATTCTCTCGGATTCTAAAAAATTCTCTCGGTTGGGGCCACGTCACATCCATTCATGTATTGGAGTGAAAACAATTTATCGCATATTTTATTTGCAGAGAGTCGAACCTGGCACAACAGTGTGATAGCTTGTGATACACTCCAGAGTTGAGTGAATGCAAATGTTGTTTTCACTCCAGTGCTATTGTCAGCCGGTTCATGCCAGGATGTCCGACCGACAGAATATACCGTAACTATAATCAAATTAAGTATTTGGCCAAATTGGAACACTGTGAACGCTTCGTTTGTTTACAAACAGAGACGGTGTGACAATGTTTCTTGATTTAAGTTAAATTATCATGTCTTTGACTATAAGGCCCATTCTTATTATTCGATACGGAATTCACGGTGATGCTGCATCAGCGGTGCGGCGCATCACCGGAAACACGGTCGGGTTACATGTAGCACCACCGGAAAACAAAAACAATCATGGCGGCCGATCCACGCCGATTCTAAAAAATTCTCTCGGTTGAGGCCACGTCACATCCATTCATGCATTGGAGTGAAAACAATTTATCGCATATTTTTATTTGCAGAGAGTCAAACCTGGCACAACAGTGTGATAGCTTGAAGCTTATGGGGCCAGAGCCAAAAATGGTCATCACTCAACCTAAAATTTAGAAATTGTCACAGGAGTGAATTTCTCCTCTGGTTTAATAGGCTACTAACCAAAGATTATGAATCGGCAAAAAAAGGAAAAAACGGGAATTTTGGCTCTGGCCCTGATGATACACTCCAGAGTTGAGTGAATGCAAATGTTGTTTTCACTCCAGTGCTATTGTCAGCCGGTTCATGCCAGGATGTCCGACCGACAGAATATACCGTAACTATAATCAAATTAAGTATTTGGCCAAATTGGAACACTGTGAACGCTTTGTTTGTTTACAAACAGAGAGGTAGACAAAAGGCCTGTCAAAACTGTTCCGCTTGTCCAAATACTCAAGTATCAAAAGGATGGTCCACATAGGCCTAGAGTGATTCACGCAACATGAATAGGGGAATAAAAAACTGTGAAGTAGAACCATGTGCTTCTTTTGTCCAATTTGCCATCAAGATTTCGAATGGAAACAGTTCAGACCAGAACACGATGTCGATCATGTCAGAAATAAATATTTTGTTCTGCGTCTGATTATTCGGACTAGCATGCTAGTAGTAGGCCTACTACATGAACGCAACCATGCAACGCGCATGTTCCAGTTAGTTTGGCCAAGAAATACGGTACTTAATTTGATTATAGTCCTGTCAGCAAGACACACGAAGACTTCAGTCTTTATGCTTCCGTCAATTGCAAGCCCGGCTACCAGGGACCCGGGAACTGTAGACACAATACCCGGGACTGTCACCCTGAAATTACCAGAAAGTACGTCCCGGTACCCGGGACTGTACCCGGGATGTACAATCAGTCGTCCCGGTAGCACCTAGCGGGGCCATGAAAATACTTAAATTTTGGATTTGCTGATTAAAAACATTGAAAATTAATACAGCACTTTGAAACCCGGCTGGCATGGGCGGGGACAGTACCGGGGTTTCACCCACAATTTGTGCCCGGTACCGGGACAATACCGGGGCATAGCGGGGATTATTACAATTGCCTTTGGTAATCTCCCCCGCTACATCCCGCTGTGCCCGGGTCCCTGGTAGCCGGGCTTGCAATTGACGGAAGCATTACTTTATCATAAACATAACATGCATCTACGGACCTGAAGGCTGAAGTCTTGCAGCGGTACATAGGAAATCCAAACTCAGTAAGTAACTCTGTATACTGAGTTGCAGTTACTGGAACTAGTACCGTATATAGTTCCAGTGAATACTGTAACTCGTCATACCTAGAGTTACTGTGCACTCTATTAATATCTATTCCACAAGAAACATCACAATATGTGGGCTCATTTTGGGCTCTAAGGATGTAGCTGAGGAACTCTCTCAAGGACAGTTTGGGCATGCACTGATGATTTTAATCCCATTTTACCAGGGTTTGGGCGTGCGTGGATGATTTTAATCCCACTGTCATGACTGTATAGTCTATACTCACAAAGCAAAGTTGAGGTAATTGATCTACATGATCTCATCTTTTGGGTGGGTTCAAAATTCCCTGAGTTGGCAAAACCTGCAATCTTCATGGGAGTAATTTACTAAGTTATAGTGCAAAAGTGGTCAAAATATTGCTCTGCAAAATGTCTTGATTTTCATGATTTGGATTTATCATATTGAGCAGCATTCTACTTGTGATGCATGGATGTTTCTACACTGTCACTGTGTAGGTATCCTAGGTGAATTCAAATTTGCCATCAAATTGCATCGTTTTATATATCAAATTAAAGCCCTTGAGTAAACTAAGCGAAACTGAAAACCTTTTTTTTTCATAGCACTTTCCGTAGCAAAGTTACATCTTGTCAAAGATTGACTTTCATCAAAAAGATTCAGCTAGCAAAATTCCCCAAAACGGCATTTCGGGGTGTTTCTAGATCTTAGTCTCATGGCGATGGCAGCTTTTTTTAATGGAACTGCTATCAAAATCCCTCTAAAATTCCATGTGCGACTTGATTATCACCATAAAAAATCATATATTTGGGTCAAGTGAAGTATAGAAAACATATTTATGTAGGTTTCCTTCACCCACCTATTCTCGAAAAAAATTCAAATTTCTATGTAAATATGCATTGTGTTGGGGCCCCGGTCTCGGCGAATTCGCTGACTAGTAAATGTGTTAACTAAGGTTTGCCTAGGTTACCTACACTGTGTAGAGAGGGTCTACAGCATCTCTGAGGTAAAACTGACAATTTCTTGATACTTGAAGTTTGGATTTCTTAAACGTACAGTGCATCCCTATGTACCGCTGCAAGACTTCAGGTCCGTAGATGTCATTATGTTTATGATAAAGTCTTGCTGTCAGGACTAGTACCTTTAAACATGCATGGTAAGAAGTATTTTATTGACATCCCGGGATTGACATCAATTTGACATGTTGACACAAAACTATTCGCACAAAATGCACAAGAATCATGAAATAAATGTACGAACCAGACATATCTGCAGAGTCCTCGAGGGTTTCCCACTGCAAGTGACTCCCAGATTCCTCAAAAAAGTCTTAAGATCGGCGGTATAGACATGTTTAAGTGTTCCGTAATTACTTGGAATGCTGTCACTTCATCTTCACCCACACCATCCGTGACCGTGAAATATAATAACAAATTGATGTGGTCCTCGGTTTATTTTTGTACCCGATAGAAACCACAATATAGTAGCCCACAAAAATGAAAACCAGCCAGTGTTGAGATCCACGAAACAATAAATAGAAATGCTAAAATTCTCTAAACTCAAATAAAATGTATCAAATATATGTAAAACTGTTTACTTTCGAGTTGTTGAGTTTCCGTATAGGTATTTAATTTTGTGTCTGTGAAATTAGTCTCTAGTGTTCTTCTAGTTTTGTAGTTAAAACTACATTTCGACGACAAAACTTATAAAACATAAAAACACACTAAACGATAGAGGGCAGTGTATCAGATGCGTGCATCAGCAGGCATCAGATAATTAAGTTTATTCTTACATTCTTAGTCCTACATATTTATATATAATCGTTTGAATTTCATATTAATACTCATTCTCATGTAACCAGAAATCATTTTTCTAACACATTGATTGTTCCAAAATACAACACTAATTCTGGTTTGCGTATACATGTCTTTGAGACAATTCAAAACAAATCTCATTTCATGTTAAATGAATTCTTAGTTGTCATTGCATTTTTTATTATATATCTTATATTGTATCACTTTTGTGCACTATGATTATATTATAATTATACTAGAATTCATGGAAAGAAACGTATAAACGCGCCAAGCACTTTTTTCCAACCCAACATTTTTTCCCCCCCCCCTTTTCATATAGTCAAGACATTTCGCGTTCCCTCTGAAATTAAAATTTAAAAAATCACATTCCTCTCTAAAATTCTCCGTTCCCCCTGGTGTAGATAATGACCCCTCCCTATAGTAGGGTGGTCACATGAAAATTTCAAACCCACCCCTGGAATTACTTTTTCTGTCATGATTGTTCCTTCTGCAAAATGATTTTAAAGGTGAACCTCATTGAAAATAAAGTTATATAGGGCCCTATCATCAACTCAATCGGGCAATCCGTTGCGAAGATACAGCCTTTTAAAGATTGGCCAATTTTACCCCATTTTTAGGAAAATCCTGATTTTGTCATAAATTTGCATATTTACAGAGCGATAATTGTGGGAATAAAGCCAAAGAAGGCATGAGATGTATCGTTTTTGTTTATTTAATGTTCATTTATGCAAATATTAAATATCCAGGGTCATTTAAATTGCTATATTTGCTTCCGTTTTTTTACAACGTTTTTAAAATGGCTGAAATCACAAAAATAACTCTTTTGCCAGGACTTTAAAGGTAAAAAGATAAATCCAAGATATACAATCCAAGATGATTGAAATCATCCAAAGGTAAAGTGCTTTAAAGGTATAAAGGTATAGCTACTTCATCAATACTGTTATCAGCAGTAGATAACTATAAGCTACTATACTTCATCAATACCGTTATCAACAGTAGATAGCTACTTCATCAATACCGTTTATATCAGCAGTAGGTCTAGAGCTACTTCTTCAGTACCGTTATCAACAGTAGATAGCTATTTCATCAATACCGTTATCAGCAGTAGATAGCTACCCGGTACTTCATCAGTATCGTTATCAACAGTAGATAGCTACTTCATCAATACTGTTATCAGCAGTACACTGCAAAAACAAGTGTTTATATTTAAACACCATATTGTGTTTATCAGAGCAACACTTAATAAACACATAATTCATGTTAATGGTCTAACACTAATGTTCATAAATTAACACTTGGTGTTATATTACAAACACTAATGTTTGTAATATAACACCAAGTGTTAATTTATGAACATTAGTGTTAGAACCATTAACATTAGTGTTAGACCATTAACATGAATTATGTGTTTATTAAGTGTTGCTCTGATAAACACAATATGGTGTTTAAATTATAAACACTTGTTTTTGCAGTGTAGATAACTATACTTCATCAATACCGTTATCAACAGTAGATAGCTATTTCATCAATAGGGCCTACCGTTATCAGCAGTAGATAGCTACTTCATCAGTACCGTTATCAACAGTAGATAGCTACTTTATCAATACTGTTATCAGCAGTAGATAACTATACTTCATCAATACCGTTATCAACAGTAGATAGCTTCTTCATCAATACCGTTATCAGCAGTAGACTTAACAGTAGATAGCTACTTCATCAATAGGCGTTATCAGGCTAGATAGCTATACTTCATAAATACCGTTATCAACAGTAAATAGCTACTTCGTCAATACCGTTATCAGCAGTAGATAGCTACTTCATCAATACCGTTATCAGCAGTAGATAGTCAGTGGTGGCACTACGCGGTGCGCAAGAGGAAAAATGATTCTCCCTCTCTCCCCAAATATTATTCGTGGTCACCCCCATGCCTCATCCTGGCGGCAATTTTGCGCAAAATTTGTTGATTTTTGCATCAATTTTGCGCAAAATTGGTTGATTTCTCCCCCCTGAAATTCACGTTGCCCTTCCCCATCACCCCGAAAAAAATTCCTGTTGCCGCCACTGTACAGGGTGTCCCAAAAACAGAGGCCTCTCATTGCGCCCTCTTTTTCTCCTATTTCAGAAAAGTTGATCATGTACGGTATATGTTGGTATGTGAGAAGCCTTTACCCGTTAGCTTGAATAAACCGAAACAATTATTTCAATCGGCTCATAACTTTTGAAGATATGCCCTTTTAAAGAAATGTACCCGTTTTTCACTCTGTCCACAGATGAGGTTTGGCTACATCAAATATTAAATGAAACAAGAAATGTCTTTAAAAAAGACAATGCCTCCAAGATACAAATGGGCAACTTTTGTTATTAGTTAAGGAGACACTTATAATGCTAGCTTTAAGGTAACGCTATTGGATATAGATTTTGTCTGATTGAAATATGTGAGCCCATTCTCTCCTGATTACAAGACTGAAAATTTTATTTTAATCGGATATTCGGTTACCAAAATATGGCCTGTCAAAATGGCTTTCTTTTATTTTTGTTATGCAATGTTGTCAGGTAGGCCTTATTTTCTAATTATATATGCAAGAGTTATACAAAGTAAAATGTTCAGATCGGCTACAAAATAAGATATAAAACCCATGGATGCATTTGGCAAATTTCCATTTGCATAATTAATTTGGGCCCTAATCAACTTTTCTAATAAGTGGCCCTGATTAATTATGCAAATTGAAATTTGCCAAAACGCAACCGTAATTTTGTAGTATAGTGTGTGTTCTACCCATGTAGGCCTACCATGCCTCAGTGCCATAGCTCTTTTAATTGTATCTGATTATCTGAAATCTTTACTTTGCATAATTCATGCATGTAATTAGAAAATCATCTGGCAACTGGAAACTGCAAAAATATAGAAAATAAAAAGAAAGTTGTTGCCAATTTTTTGTTTTGGTTTCACGCGCCATTTTGACAGGCCATATCTCAAGAACCGAATGTAATCTACAGGGCATAAGCTTTAACATAGTATTATTTTATAAATAGAAAGAAAATCTAAATTTGTGCATTAGCCAATAGGGCCACGGTCACCTAAAGCCATCTTGCAGATAATTCTGATGTATGAAATAAGACCTTCAAACTTTCAGATATGAAGAGTTCCAGATGCAGGCAACCGTTTCTGGTTTTTAAAATATAGGCCTAAGTTGTATCAAGAGTCATTTCTTGTGGATTTTTTGACTGAAAATTACAATTGTAACGTTTCAGAGTAACAGATTTTCGTATCAGATTCTTTTATGCTTGTTTATTACATTTTGTATTCAGGACTAAAATAATATTAATATTATTATATTTAGGGGGTCTTTTCATTGGCCATTACTTTTTTGTATGTGTAATTGAATAAAAAATCAAAAACATTATTGTTTTGTTTTCTTTCCTTCATTTGTGCTTTGTTTTGCATCGAATTGCGAAAGGGCCAATATCAACACCTTGTTTGTAAGGCCGTGTAAAATTAATATTTTGGTTCTCGTCCCTCCTCCTCAATTTCTGGGATTTGTCAGCTTTTTTGGTTTTTTTTAGATTTTTCAATTTTTTTAGACTATGGAATGAAATATAAAATCTTCATACATATAAATAAGTTTATTAGAGAACAAGCATCACTTACAAGTCTTTTGTGTTACTCTAGGGGGTTTTATCCATTAGAATCTCACATTTGAAAAAAAAAAGGGCCTCATCGTTTCCTCGAGCACTGTTGGAGAAGACCGAAAACTACTGACAATGCTAAATTTTACATTGAAAAAAAAAAAAAAAAAAAAAAAACCTCCCTCCCTCATCAATGCATGAAAATCCTCTGGACGAGAACCAAAACATTAATTTTATACGGCCTAAGAAGTATTGTGTGGGGAAAGATGATTCTTGCATTTTATTTTTATTTTTATCTTAACAAACAAAAAGCAAATTTCTCAGTCATAGTCTTGAAACGGTCATGGGTATGCATACAAAAATATTGCAACAGTACTCAGTAGAATGTAAAAAACTGACATACATACCACCAACATGACCAACCACGCATGGGAAGCAAATACTTTAAAACGAATTATTCCGAATTATATCAACGCAATAAAATTGCAATACTTTAGTACATGATTTGAACAGCAATGAAGCCGGCCATAGGCGCGGCTATAGGCGCGGCTAGGCGCATCATAGTTGAACACGGCACAGCACATACATCTCGTATGCAGAGAAATCAAATAGCTAGCCGGTCTTTTCAATCCCATCATTTCAACCTATTATTATGATGTAGACACGCATGCACGATGATTGCGGCCTAGTCGAGCCTAGCATGCATGCCAGTCGGCCTGCTGACTCACCGCGTATTAAATGACACAAAAATACCTCAAATTTTGCACAAAACAATCCATGATGTCAAATTATCACATCCAAAGTGTCGCCATGAACGTCAGCTTCAACTTCTCCAGCCAAAGTTTTTGCATTGATAATCAGGTTTCATGTAATCATGAAATTAAACCTTGTTTAATGTGTTTTCCCATTGCCACACACAGCATAACGGTTGTCCGACTTTATTTCTACGATATTGCTGATGTGCTCTATCTTTATTCCATGATGAGGCTACAACCCATAATTAAATACCGAATTAAAAATACTAGTTTGCGTCTGACGTCATGACAAAGGCGCGCCGTGATTGGTTGCTGACCTGCGCAGGACGGCATACGCAAGCTAGTCTTTTTAATTCGGTCTTCAATTATACAACATATGAGTTTGAAAAAATTCTAATGCATAATTCATGAGCTTGATAGACTCGCACCATTGGCGCCACGTGCTAGGTGTTTCTAGAATCCCTATAGAATAAGATTAATTTTAATGCTAATTTATTGCACATGCTGAGGAAGCGTGATTACCTTTTTGAACATTCGGAAATGGCGATAGGCGAATTTATGTATGGCGCAAAGTGGTGGGGATATATATTGGGCTTTCGATATTGGGCGGAAATTAGAGTACTTGTCAGAATATAAATTTGTACAATCGGCCTATATGCCGCGCAATGTGCGGCATTTTAGGTGTAAATTTCAAATCATACTACCTCCTGGCGGAGGCAGAAAAAAAAAGAAGATTAATGACATGAAAAGATAAGGCCTCGGAACACATTCACTGGTGTGATAAACGCCCAATAGTGGCATGATAGAGCCGACAACTTGTGAAACCGCCCAGCCGTATGGCATTTTCCATATACTCGGTTAGTT
This sequence comes from Amphiura filiformis, assembly GCF_039555335.1. Lineage (NCBI taxonomy): Eukaryota > Metazoa > Echinodermata > Ophiuroidea > Amphilepidida > Amphiuridae > Amphiura > Amphiura filiformis. The sequence goes on along the minus strand of NC_092636.1, from coordinate 69,883,620 downwards.
TTGTGGGGTTCATTATCGAACCCCAACGGTTTTAGATTGTATTTATACAGGGTGTCCCAGAATGATATATACCGAGAAAGATGGACTTTTTTTAGGTATGAACGGCATTTCTATTGGTCATATTGTTTTAAATTTTAAGTTCTACATATATTTAGCTTTCTCAGATTTTTTAGATTTTAAAAATTGGACGTTTCTAGTAGAAGTTAGAGAGGATTGCGTAAAAATGGTAAATCCAAATTTTGACAAAGCAACCTATTTTGAAAATCTGTAAAATTACTAACCGTTCAGCACAAAGTAATGTTATGCATGTATTTGCTGTGTCCTGTTCTTACTTCTACTAAATAGTCAATATCTATATATCGTTTATTTATGATATTGTTTACGAAGCAATCATTGTATGGAATAAAGGATTTGATACGCTTGAGTGACCTTAAACTATTCTTTCTTTGGCGGCAGTTTTGAAGACAATTATTGAGGTGTGTGAGTTTCATCATTTGAAATGCCGGCAGAGATGGTTTTTTCATAAAAGTATAGAGAAGTTTCGTCCTTAGTGTCACAGCATGCATTTATGTCCACAGTATAATAATACCAGCACTTATATAGCGCTATTACAAATTCAAGGAATATGAACATAGCACTTTACACAAAAAGAAAAGAGGAAAACAACAACAACAAATCTTATGAGGTGAACAAATGAGTCTTTAGATGGCTCTTGAAACTGCTGACAGTGGGACATGACCGTATGGATGATGGCAAGTTGTTCCAAAGTTTGGGACCAGCAATGCTGAAAGCCCCACCACCAACCACCCGGTGATTCCGACGGATGACAAGACGAGAAGTGTCTGCAGCAGATCGTAGACCTTGTCTACCTGATTGATATATGGTAATGCAGTCTGTGAGGTATGAAGGAGCCTGATCATTAAGTGACTTGAAAATGTACAAAAGTGTCTTAATCTTGAAGGCGATTCTATCTTTAACTGGGAGCCAATGAAGACTAGCGAGAAGAGGAGTTGTAGAATGGCGGCGAGCAACTTGAAAGATTATGCGAGCAGCCCTGTTCTGCAATCTCTGAAGGCGGGTGATGTTGCTAGAGTTGCATCCAATTAAGAGTGAGTTGGCATAGTCTAATCTGGACAGAACAAGGGCTCGCATGGCATGGCTGGTTGTGTCCCTGTTGATGAATCTTCTTATACGAGATATATGTTCCAAAGAGAGAAATTTATAGAGCGACATAATGATGTGATATGAGAAGACATGTTCATGGTAGAGTCAAAAATAACACCCAGGTTTTTTACTGTGTTAGAGGAACGAATGATGTCAGATCCAATGTGGATTTCAGTGTCCTGTAATCTGTTCATATTATGTTGAGAGGCGGCAATAAAGAATTCAGTTTTGGATTGATTTAATTTCAACTTATTGCTGTAATGGGCAAACTACAGCTACGTAACGAAGATTAATTTACTGCGGAGGGTCCTTGAAGAAGTTATATCCTCTGTAATAATGACATTTTTGGGTAAAAATTGTGGTAAAAATCACATAAAAAGTATGTTTTTCAACCTAAATAGCTAATGTCATATTGAAAGTTTTCACTTAAAGTCATAATGTACGATCTTATAATATGAATTTGGTTAATTTTTTTCAAACCTGATTTTTTGGCATATTTGTAATGTTTACACATGTCACAACTTGCACCTAAATGGAATCAGCCAAATTTGTTGTGTTTGTAGGTAAACAGAGCAAAGTTCGACATAAAGTCATAATTCAAGAAATTATGACTTTATGTCCTCCCATAGAACTACGTGTTAAACAGCCAAAATAACAAGCAGTGTTTCTTTCACTTTACCTCGTTATTTCAGCTCAAAATGGACAGAAACCATTCCCGATAATTATTACTAGTATTATTTCAGCATTTTGAGTATAATAATGACAAATTTAAAATTTGAAGGAAATTGTACATTAAGCCTTTAATCGCATATCAAGAATTATTTAGCATTTTAAGTTCTACATCTGTGCCATATTTGGTATATTTCCTATCAAAGAATGTAGCATTTCTCCAATATATTGTACAGTGCGGCTGGACGATGGTGATAAAGGATCCATGTGTTATGATGCATTTGCACTATAAATTGCACACATGCAAAGTAATAGCATTGTCACGCCAAAACGAATCGAGCTATTTCCATGAAAGTCACAGAATAAGTAGGAGGCATGTGTGGCATTGTATTTCACTTATTAAAATTAGATACACTGTTGACTATATATTTTTGATATTTTGTTCAAACACGGTATAAATCATTCTGGGACACCCAGCTGTAATGACCCTTTAGCTATTATTGGGGTATGTGGTCGCTTATTGGGGTATGTGGGTGCTTATTGGGGTATGTGGGCGCTCATTGGTGTATGGGCGCTTATTGGGGTATGGGCGCTTATTGGGGTATGGGCGCTTATTGAGGTATGGGCGCTTATTGGGGTATGGGCGATTATTGGGGTATGGGCGCTTATAGACGCTTATGATTTTGCCCCTCCCCTGAAATTCACTTTGCCCCCCGAAAAAAAAAATTGAGAAAAACAGCCTGAAGCCTTGAACGTTAACCAAGGCTATAAATAGCTACCGAGCTACAATTTCTGTGAAGCAGATTATTTATTTAGCAGCAGATGCTAGAAGCATAGTTTTAGTTTTATTAGTAGCTCACCAGCGGGAGGTGATGTTTTCACTGTCGGCCCCCACCTCGAGGGAGTCTTGATTATAAGAAGGCCAAAACTCCCCAAGACAGGTGGCAATCAACTGATGATCCCACCGGTGAAAGCACAAGACATGCATTTTCCATCTGGTCTTTGTGTACATTTAACCTACACCAATACTGTTATCAGCAGTAGATAGCTACTCCATCAGTACCGTTATCAGCAGTAGATAGTTACTTCATCAATAATACCGTTATCAGAAGTAGATAGCAACTTCATCAGTACCATTATCAGCAGAACATAGCTACTTCATCAATACTGTTATCAGCAGTATATAGCTACTCCATCAATACCGTTATCAGTAGTAGATAGTTACTTCATCAATACCGTTATCAGAAGTAGATAAACATCTCAAAAAAAATAACTAACCCCCCTTAAATAATGACCATTATTCAAAAAACAGGTGATTGTGTATTACAAATCTGTAAAATGCGTTGGAATCAGAATTTATTTCTGCACATTTTGACACCTCATTTGTAGCCCAATATTTGAATGTTGCAGTAAATTCTATTGATTTTGCATTCAGTGCAATGGAAGGAAATCTGTGTAATTATATCTGAGTGTTTTTGTATTGTAAAATTTTGTACAGAAGTGCAACTTTCAAATCTGGACCTCACTACATTAAATTGACCGGTGTTTTATTGTTTTTGGGCTATCGTATCAAATAAGGTGTCAAAATGTGCAGAAATAAATTCTGCTTCCAAAGAATTTTACAGATTTGCAATACAATAGCCCCATTTTAAATAATGGCCATTATTTAAGGGGGGTTAGTTACTTTTTTTGAGATGTTTAGTTACTTCATCAATACCGGGCGAACAAATTTGAACGTAAGTCGAGAAATATACATCATAATCCAAACAACTAAACATCAGCGTGTCTTATTCTGCATCTCATACGCCAATTTTGCTGGAATCAGTTGACTGATCGCGAAGAAATGTGCGATTACATAACGCATGTGTCAATTCACTTCATTCCAAGTTTGAAAGAAAGATCATTCAACATAATGCACACTAGTTGTTAACTGTCAATGGGCTTCATAATTTCTTCTGTGAAATCCTCGTTCTTTTTAAACAATCTGTTTCTTGCAAAACATTTAATTAGGTTTTGTTCAAATTTGAAAACCTGCACGATATTGAAAATGAAAGCTTGCATGTAAGATGATGCTCGGTACTTGTAAATGTATATTTTTTCTTAATGTTGCAGAAGTGTTGTATAGAGATTTCCAGCTGGCTTAAAAATTTCTCACACACATTAATGTTTTTGGAATATTTCCAAATTGTAGGCCTAATACAAAGTTAAATCATTTAAAACTTTAACAGTAATGATGTTGCATGGTATTAAAAATCACACGTAAGGCTGTAAGCACTTGATCATTGTTATTCTTGCCTCAAATGTTCTTTGGAAAGTTAAAATATAACATATTTGCACGACATGAAGAATTGAAGTTGGAAAGCTTCCAATTACAGAAATCAAAGTTTTACGGACAAACTGTTATTCATCTTCAGTGAAAGCATGAATGATATAACACCGTCCGATTATAAAATAGATAGTATGGACTAAATTTAGTGAGATACACACACTTTAGGCAGCGGTGAGCGAGCATGAAAAAAGCGTCTGTTGATCAAACTTGGAATGAACTGAATTGATGCACACATTATGTAATCGTTCATTTCTTCGCAACCAGTCAACAGAATCAAATAAAATTTTAGTATATGCACAAGAAAATAAGCTATGCCCTACATTTTAAATTTTTTGGTTCTGATGTCTATTTCTCGACTTACGTTCAATTTTAATTGCTCGGTAATTTTTTCTGGGACACCCTGTACTTCATCAATACCGTTATCAGCAGTAGATAGCTACAGCACCAATACCGTTATCTATCAGCAGTAAATAGCTACTTCATCCAAACTGATATAAGCAGTAGATAGCTACTTCATCAAAACCGTTATCAGCAATAGATAGCTACTTCATTAATATTGTTAGCAGCAGTAGATAACAACTTCATCAATACCAATTTCAACAGTAGATCTAGATAGCTACTTCATCAATACCGATATCAACAGTAGATAGCTACTTCATCAATACCATTATCGACAGTATTATAGATAGCTGCTTCATCAACACTGTTATCAGCAGATAGCTGCATCATCAATTCAATATAAACAGTAGATGACTACATCATCAGCAGTAGATAGCAGCTTCATCAATACCGTTATCAGCAATAGATAGCTACTTTATCAATACCGTTATCAGCAGTGGATAGTTACTTCATCAATACCATTATCAGCAGTATATATCTACTTCATCAAAACCGTTATAAGCAGTAGATAGAGCTACTTTATCAATACCGTTATCAGCCGTAGATAGCTACTTCATCAATGCCGTTATCAGCAGTAGATAGCTACTTAATCAATGCCGTTATCAGCAGATATACGTCTAGCCCTGTTCTTTTGTTCCATTATCTATTGTATTTCTTTCGTTCAAAGTCTGTTGATTATATCAAGTAATGTGGACAGGTCAAGATAATCTTGGTTAGGTCAAGATAATCTTGGACAGATTAATAAATTCCGAGCAAGAGAAATAGAGGATATTGATCACCTCTTTTATGTATTTTGTTTTACAGACCGTGATCATTGTTGGTCGCCATTAAAGTTCAACAAATAGACAGCGTTCTTATTTATGATCACGGTGATTATAACCAAAGACTAGCCAACTACAGCAACAATGCCTGTCGTAACATGTCCAATCCCTGGCTGTGACTACACCACTGCCGATCTTGATGCTGCCATCGTTGCTGCACTCATCACTACCCACAGCGCTATCCACACCTCTGGACAAACAGCCAAGGTGGAAAAGGTTAAACGACCCACGATTGCCGCTGCTGGCTCAAGTGAGGAATGGGCTTACTTTACATCTCGCTGGACAGACTATGTTGAAGCTACCAAAGTCACGGGCAAAGATCGGGTGGTACAATTGCTTGAATGCTGCTCAGAACCGTTACGCAAAGACCTCACAAGAGCAGCAGGAGGAACCCTTACAAACAAAACGGAAGCTGAGGTTCTAGCAGCGATAAAGATACTCGCCGTACGTGAGGAGAACACAATGGTCGCAAGGGCACATCTCCATAACATGCGACAGGATCGTGACGAAGCAGTCCGCAGCTTCGGGGCTCGACTCCAGGGACAAGCAGGCATTTGTAAATTTGTTATTAAGTGCCCAGGCTGCAACACTGACGTCAACTACACAGATGCAATTCTCAGAGATGTTCTGACACGAGGCATTGCTGATCCTGACATTCAACTCGACCTCCTAGGTAGTGAGAATCAAGACATGACATTGGAAGAGGTGTTTCAATTTGTTGACGCCAAGGAGTCCGGAAAACGATCAGCTTCCACGTTACTCGACTCACATGCAGTTGACGCAGCAGCCACCAGCACGTATAGGAAGGCCACAAAAGCAAACTTTAAGGATAAATATGACCCCTGCTCATACTGCGGCAAAAAGGGTCATGGCAAAAGTTCCCCTGCCCGCATACGCAAGAATGAATGCCCAGCATTTGGACACACATGTGAACTTTGTCATCGTGAAAACCACATGGAGGGTGTCTGCCGAAGCAAAGACAATCCAAAACTTTCAAGACGAACACCCCCAGGTCCTTCGCAGGACAAAGAAAGTGCTGTATTTGATGCTTTATGCACTGTCACTGACTCAGGACGCCCTGTGACCAGACACAAAACGGTCCCCCTTGACCACCATGTTTACGACAATCTGTCCGACACTTGGCACAAGAAGAGGTCCTCACCCCAACCCTATATAGATGTGACCATCAAAGTCGTTCCCAAAGATTACACAGACCTTGGCTTTGACCTATCCACTCCCAGCATGACCTGCCAGATCCCTGCCATGGCTGATACAGGTTGCCAGAGCTGCCTTGCTGGAATAAAGGTCATTCACCGCCTTGGGTTACGTGAATGTGACCTCCTCCCTGTATCCATGCAGATGCACACCGCCAACTATGGAGGTATCAAGATCCTTGGGGCCACTGTACTCCGAATATCAGGCAAGGATGATCAAGGCGCAGTATTTGAAACACGACAGATGACTTATGTCACAGACACCTCTGACAAGTTCTTCCTTAGCAAGGAAGCCTGCATTGCCCTAGCGATTATCCCCGAAACCTTTCCCAAGATGGGGGCGACTCACACTGCACAACAGCCAGATGCCACTGCAGCACTGCAGGAGGACCCCACCATAGCCTGTGACTGCCCGCGGCGCCAAAAGCCGCCTCCTCCCCCCACAAGTCTGCCATTCCCTGCCACTGATGATAACCGTATGCAGCTGCAACAGTATCTCCTTGACTACTACAAGTCAAGTGCATTCAACATCTGTGAGCACCAGACACTGCCCCTTATGGACACCCCTCCCATCAAACTCATGGTAGATCCCCAGGCTGAACCAGTCGCACACCACACACCAGTTCCTGTCCCCCTCCACTGAGAGATGCTGTCAAAGCTGGCATAGACCATGATGTGCAGTTGGGTGTGCTTGAACCTGTCCCTATTGGTGAGCCTGTCACCTGGTGCCATAGAATGGTTGTGTGTGCCAAGAAAAATGGCAAACCTCGACGCACAGTCGACTTCCAGGCCCTTAATGCCCATGCCACACGTGAAACACACCACACCCAATCACCTTTTCACCAGGCTAGGTCAGTCCCAAATGGCAAGAAGAAAACTATCTTTGATGCATGGAACGGCTATCATAGCGTACCCATCTGCAAAGAGGATCGACACCTGACCACCTTTATTACACCCTGGGGCAGGTACCGTTACAAAACAGCCCCCCAAGGTTACATCGCCTCAGGTGATGGATACACCAGGCGCTATGATGCTATTGTGTCAGACATCCCTAACAAGACCAAATGTGTCGACGATGTCCTGCTTTGGGCTGACACATTAGCTGACAGCTTCTTCCAAGCTGTTGAGTGGCTTGACACCTGTGGGCGGAATGGAATCACCCTTAACCCTGACAAATTTGTTCTAGGTGCTGACACTGTGGACTTCGCTGGTTTTGAGATAACCCCCACAAATGTCCGCCCCTGCAAGAGGTTCCTTCACGCCATACTTGACTTCCCAACACCCACAAATATCACTGACATACGCTCGTGGTTTGGACTTGTCAATCAGGTATCATATGCCTTTAGCATGGCTGATAAGATGCTCCCGTTTCGTCAACTCATGCAATCCAATGCAACATTCAAATGGGATGAGCCCCTCCAGAATGCTTTCGAGGAATCCAAAGCTGTCATTATTGGTGAGATAGAAGAAGGTGTTCGAATCTTTGATACCAGCAAGCCCACCTGCTTGGCCACAGACTGGTCCAAGAATGGCATTGGTTTTTGGCTGCTCCAAAAACACTGCAGTTGCCATAACACTGAACCATTCTGTTGTAAGACAGGGTGGAAGATCACCCTTGTTGGCAGCAGATTCACACACCCCCATGAATCCCGTTACGCTCCAATAGAGGGTGAGGCCCTTGCAGTCGTTGATGCCCTAGACAAAGCCAGATACTTTGTACTGGGATGTGAGGACCTTATACTTGCTGTTGATCACAAACCCCTCCTGAAGATATTCAATGACCGTTCCCTGGAGGATATACCCAACCCTCGCCTGAAGAATCTCAAAGAGAAGACCCTGCGTTATCGCTTCCGAATGGTCCACATACCAGGCATTCGCCATCGTGCCACAGATTGCCTTTCCCGTCACCCAACCGGAGACCCTGTGAAGCTAAATCTTCCTGATGACATAGCAACCATTGATTCCATGCCCACCTTCTTAGCAGACTCGCAAACCCTCTTGCTTGGCCTACGCACCCCTGCAACACATATCAATGCCATTGAAGAACAGATCTTATCTTCTTCTGTGTACTCCCTGCACACCCTCAACCTCAAATCTGTCACATGGGACAGAGTGCGTACTGCCACAGCTAGTGATGCCAACATGCAAACCCTTGTTGACCTCATAGAATCTGGCATACCAGAATTCGACATGAACTCCCTGAACCCCTACGTGAATACTTCAAATTCCGAGATGGTTTATATACAGTTGACGGTGTTGTGCTCTACAAGGATCGGGTGGTTATCCCACCACCCCTCAGAGATGAAGTGCTAGCAAATCTGCATGCCGCACACCAAGGAGTCACCTCCATGACTTCACGAGCGGAGGCATCAATCTTTTGGCCAGGCATTACCCCTGCAATTGCCGCAATTCGTGCCAGGTGCAATCATTGCAATCGCATCACTCCCTCGAACCCAAGTGCACCACCTACCCCACTAGTACCCCCTGATTACCCATTTCAATGTGTTTGCGCCGATTTCTTCCACTACAAAGGTTGCAACTACTTAGTAGTGGTAGACCGTTATTCCAACTGGCCGGTTGTTGAGAGGTCTTCTAATGGTGCAGAAGGACTTATTACTTGCCTCAGACGCACTTTTGCCACTTTTGGTATCCCCGATGAGCTGGCATCTGATGGGGGCCCTGAATTCACAGCGGTAGCTACACGTCGATTTCTTCAAGACTGGGGCGTACATCATCGCCTTTCCTCAGTAGCTTTCCCCCATAGCAACTGCCGTGCTGAGGTCGGGGTCAAGACTGTGAAACGTCTTCTTATGAACAACACCAGCCACAATGGTGATCTTGATACTGATGCATTACAACGTGCCATTCTCCAGTATCGCAATACCCCAGACAGAGATACTAAACTCTCCCCAGCCATGTGTATTTTTGGCCGTCCCATTCGAGACTTCATACCCATACCACCTGGTAAATACAAACCCCATGATACATGGCGGGAAACACTAGCAGCTCGTGAAGAAGCTCTCCCCAACCGTCACATGAGAGGGGCTGAGCGCTGGAGCGAGCACACCAAACGACTCCTGCCCCTTGCTGTTGGTGACCGTGTTCGCATTCAAAACCAGACAGGTCCACACCCCCTGAAATGGGACAAAACAGGTTTGATTGTCGAGGTCCGCCAGTTTGACCAGTATGTAGTACGTGTTGATGGCTCAGGAAGTTCCTCCGCAAATACCTCCCTGTCCAGATACCCTCTCCCCGATTGACAGTTGATACCGACATTGGAGTAAGCCGTCCGATAGTTCCACAACCTGTAACCCCACAACTATGCAACGCATCCAAACCAACTGCTGCCACCAACAAAAATCCCCCAGGTTCAACCATGACAACTGTTAATCCACCATCACACCCTCCACTCCTATCACCCCCATTAACAGTGGATACAGCCCCTGGTCAACCATCCACCATGGCCCAGGAGGACCCCTCTTGTCATCGTCACCAACTGCCCGTCCTTGATGCCAACCCTGAACCTATGGCTCATCCGCAAGATACAGGACATTCCCGTCCCCCCGACGCTGACCCTTCGCCAGCAGTCGTCCCAGCTGCTTCCCCCAGGCGTTCTGGTCGGAGTACCCACAAACCTGCCTGGCACTCTGACTATGACATGTGATCCTGTTCCACCAACATCCTTTGACCAGTTGACCATGTTCTTTGTTGTTTAGACAGTGTTGTTCTTCGTAGTTTCAAAACAACAAAAATTTGACAGTGTTGTTCTTCGTAGTTTTCAAAAACAAAACTTTCATAACAAATGTTATTGTTTCATTATTAGTCTTTGCCACACTTTAATGTATGAACATTATGTGCCACAGGATGTGCCACAGAACACTTATGAATAATATGTGCCACAGAACATTTTTCACACTATACCAATGTTCAGGACACTTGAATGAACATTAGGTGTCAAAGACTTGGGGGAGATGGAGGATATTGATCACCTCTTTTATGTATTTTGTTTTACAGACCGTGATCATTGTTGGTCGCCATTAAAGTTCAACAAATAGACAGCGTTCTTATTTAAGAAACACATGTTCGTATTTAGAAACACTGCCTGGCCACATTTTCTGACTTTTTGGACATTTCAACAAACTTAAAATTGATCAATGTTTGGCATTTATATTTTAATTATTTGGAGGAACGATCAAACTATAGAGGGCTCTAATTTACCCAAGTTGCAAATTATATTTCATTTCAAAAATATGTCATTATTTTGAATATCCGTGTCAATATTCATGAGATGACGTCATTAATGAATATTCATGAGATGACGTCATTAATAAATATTCATAAGATAAAACGTCATTAATTTGAATGTTTATGAGACCTCATGAATTTGCATATTCATGAGATGTCATTATTTGAATATTCACGAGATGACATCATTAATAAATATTCATGAGTTAATCATGATGACATTATTTTGCATATTCATGAGGTGACATTATTAATTTGGATAGTCATGAGATGACATTAATAAATATTCATTTGATGATGTCATTAATAAGTATATATATTTGATGACATCATTAATGACATCATAAATATTCAAGTTAATGATGTTATGAGATGGCAATAATTTAAATATTCATGAGATGACATTAATTTGAATATTCATGAGATGGGTCAATAATGTGAATATTCATGAAATGTCAGTAATTTGAATATTCATGAGATGTCATTAATTAGAATATTCATGAGATGTCATTCATGAGATATCATCATTAATTTGAATATTCATGAGATAACGTCATTAATTTGAATATTCATGAGTTGATGAGATTTAAAACAAATCCTTGCATTGCAATTTGCATGTTGATAGGAATTAAATTTCTAAGCAAATGTCGTAAACATTATTGTAACTTATACAATACACTTAATGAAAAATTGGTGCAAGACAAAATGTAACATCAACTCTATTTATTGTTTCTTAGGAAGACAAATCAAAATACAGTCATACCAATATGGTGAATAAGACTTACAAGACAAATAATAGATAATTGATTTTTGAATTGTTGAAAGTTTTCTACACTATTGTATAGCAGGATATATAGTAATTTTCTTGATTTTTACAATCTGAACATTGCCAGTTGATTATTTGTGTTACAAGCAGCTGCACATTGCTCCCTATGAGACCAAAATATTTATCACCTATAAATATAAACCTGCCAACATTTACCACTGTACAATCTCCTCTATGAGGTCACATGATGTGCGCACTGTCAGTGTACATATAATATACACAATTAGTGCACTTTTTTCATGAGTTGAAACCAAATTTTGACAAATTGTTTTCATTTTTTTATATACTTGCTAAAATGACTGGTAAACTATCATATCCGTTCAAATAAATTGCCGGGAAAAAATATTTTTATTACCTCACATACTTTCAATATTGTAATCAATTATGATTAGAAAAATACTTGCTAATAAAAGTTAACCTTGCAGATGTGATTTCAAAATCACATCTGCTATTTTACTGCATATCAAAGTATACATTATTAAAAATATAATTTGTTTGGTCTGGAAAAATATTATTGCATTGCACCCTGAATCAAAATATACTTTACATGATTCTATTAAACAAAATATGAACAATGTGGAACAATGTGGAACAATGTGGAACAGCATCTCAGTTGCACAATGTCAAAGATAGTGGTGTGGGTTTGGGTAGGATTGCTGCTAAGAATGTGGATCTATTCATATACCAATTTCCAAGAAATTTAGACCCATCGCTATAAGTTTTTTTCAAATGCTGAAAATTGTGGCTACAGTTAGGCAAACTTTTCAGGTAAATTTTGGACAATTTAAAAAATATAGCCATACATATACAAACATTGGCCTAGAAAACCGGGTCATTTTATTTATTTATTTTTGTATACCAAATGGCTGAAAATAAGACAGTTGTGGCACTGAGTACCACCCCCACTGATTGGATTGACCAATTTTTATCATCCTGCACTTTATTCTATTAAAATTGAGAAAATCAGAAGAAAAATTCTAGCACAGAGGTTTTATTTTTTACCAGCCCAAGATTTGAAACTGCAATTAAATAAAAAATTTGAAAACACAGTATTTAAGTGACAGGCTTCAGAAAACCCACCTTCAATTGTCAATATTTTGATAATTTTTATACTAATATTAACTAGGACACAATTGTCTTGAAACAAATTCATCAGGATTGTAAAGTAAATTAAAGTTCTCAGTTATGTAGACAAATCCAACTCACTTAGACAGTTTCGTCACCCAGGCCGGATGACTTCTTCAGTAATGCGATGATCCGCCCCTTTTTCCTGTGAAACTTCACATCCCTAGGGTGCACAGTTCTTAACAGCGGATCATATATGTGATTTAGAGAATATTGATTTAAATATGATTTAGGATACGTATGGCACTATGGATCAGAAAGAGTGGCCAGCCAGGAGACGCTAAATTGCGATGAAGGGTGACGAAACTGTCTAAGTGAGTAGAAATTGTTTGGATTTGTCTACATAACTGAGAAGTTCAGGACACAATATTGTGGTTCAAAATTGTGATGACTGGTGTTAAGTATACACATTTGAGTATGTTTGTATTTTTGTTCTAATTTTGTTTAATGGTAATTAAATTTTAAAATCAATATCTTCTAAAATTTAAACTTGCTCTAATTAAATCATTTAGGCTTATACTTGATTTTCAATACATAGTACCCCAAGAGACGAAACACCAGAAGGAATCCACCTAATGCAACAAGATTGGCCCAGACAGGTATATCCAGTACATCCATGGAATCCAGTGCTGTTTCACCATCTACTTCTGTTGCATTCCCTGTTATACATTCCTCAAATATACTCTCTTCCTTGGCACACCTGTTTCACAGATAGAATGGAAATATGTTATCAATAGTAAGCTTGAGCTTTGATACATTTGAGGCTGACTTGGAAGTATTCGAACACTTTACACTGATTGAGTACCAAATGGTTCTGACTTTTTTCCTCCTTTTATCATAATGCCAGTTTGCCCGAGCTTCACTTTTGTATTCAGGAATGAAACCTCACTTTCTTAAATAAAACTTTAAAAAAATGAAAATGAGCAAAAAGTACCCAAAATAGGCTGAAATTAAATAAAGTTGCAGAAATGTTGACTAAAAAACCTGAATTCGGTTTTAAAACTGAAAATTCTCAAGTCTGTTTATTGAGTAATAATATTGGTTGAATTGGCCCACTGAGACCCATATTCCATATTGAAGTGGTATTAAAGGGCAATGCAGCCAGCACTGACCTTCAGGAAAATGAAGCAAAATTAGCATAAGCTTAGCTAGCCTTGGGGTCATAATAGACACCATGGACAGTACAAACAGCTTCTTTCTACAGCCATAAGAATCACTGTGTTTTGAAGCCACAGGCATTATCAAATTAACATGAGGTAATAGAAACACTTTGAAGGCATTCTAAAGACTGTGCCCGCACAGAGCCACAAGAATTTACTCTCTGGTATTTTTGAGCCTGACACACAATTACACTAGCATGGGCCCATGAGTCAGCCTTGGGGGCCCTGATGATGCTTAGAGGAAAGACCCTTGCCAACAAATCCTTGAAACTCTTCAGTCTTCACATCTCTCTTCCATTCTTTTATTTTCATCATTTTGTCAAAGAGCTTTTCACTGCCACTGTTGCTGGGTCTTTGAATGGACAAGTCACAAAGATTACATTTCCTAAATTAATTTTTTTAACCCCATGGGCACTGCAACTTTACTTACATTGCCCCTAATTGGTTAATTACCTGATATAATCACCTTAATAAAATTGAGCTTTTAGATATCTTAGCAATTTTTAGCTTAATCCTCTAAAGCCCGACTGACTGTTCTAACCATGTCTCTAATTGGCCCAATATATGTTATGGTCCTCTTTGTAACCAATCAAAATAGTTCTTAGTGCCCTTGGGCTTAACTGATTTGACTTACTTGACTGGATCTCCTCTGATGTTGAATTCAACTCTCAAAAAGAGATTGTAGGTATAGAACAGGAATGATAGGTACTGTGTCCATTCCAACCAAAATGGCAAGATTTCTACATAGAATCCACCAAGCATCATAGCACTGAGCATATAGATGGCTAAGAAGGTAATGGCTGTGCTCATGTCAGGAGAGTAGGCACTGATGGCAAGACCTAAAGACTGTGATGGTGTGGGAGAAGAATACAAGATTTGTGTCAGTGGTATCACTTGTAATATGCTCAAAAAGGTAGTTCAGATTGCACATGTGTAATACATTAATAGAGTACCTCAGGATTATTACTGTACTGACCTTTTTCCTGTGACGTCACTTGATCGAAATTGGGGTCTTAGATGTAAACAAACAACATGTGCGTTCCCCACGTGCCCACGATGTGAAAACATAATCGATGGGAATTATATATAATAAACATAATTTTTCACCAGATTCGCCATCACAAATAATAAAGGAAACAAGAAGAAAAAGTGATCCCGTCTGTGAATCGAACCCAGGACCTCAGGGTTTACAAGACCTGTGCCTTAACCACTTGGCCATGGGAGCATCGTGATTAGGCTGGTTGCAATTCGAACCTATAAGCGGTGACTTAAACTTATCTACTCCCCACAAGTGAGTAAGTTTCATTAAAAAACACATTTGCTGGGTGTTTAATTCGGGGCAGATAGCATTTATGAACCTGGAAATGTCAAACCACAAAATGAATGACAATTTCAGCTAATACAGTATTTTGCCATACACCAGATTAACTTCAAAAGTAAAGCCATATCAAGACATATTTGAACTCACTGAAATCTCAGGTCAGTTACTGAAGCCTTGTTAATGTTTTTCAGATTAAATTTGAATGGGCAATATGATTCAAATCATAGGCAGACCTCAACGGAGAGATACTGATACATACAATGCGCAAAAGAATTAATGTACCAGTTATGTTCACTCCTGTATATCCTAAACAAAGACAAACGTGTCAAAATTTAAACCAGCAGCCAGTATCTGTATCTTTTAAGCTCTGATTTAAGACATCATTTGTTGAAATTGGTTGAGAATTAAAGAAACGGAGATCCAAAACCTTGGGAAGGAACAAAATCAAAAGTTGCACTTTTATATCTTCTAATCAATGAAAGCATGACGCTGGTTTTAATGTGTTAATCAATTATGGAAAGCATGGTGCTAGTTCTCTTGTTTGAGAATGCTTTGTGAACAAATCAATAGGGCATGCAATGGAGCAAATTGTAACTTTTGAATTGGCGTCTTCCTTGAATTTTTAGATTAACGTGTCTTTATTTCTTGAACAATTTCAACAAATGAGGTCTTAAATACGAGCTAAAAGATGCAGCTATGACTGCAGGTTACAATTAGGACATACCTGTCTTTGTTTAGGATATACAGGGGTGAACATAACTGGTACCTTAATTCTTTTGTGTACTCTGTACTATATACCTACCACACAAATTCTGAAGTATATCTATGAATATTCTCAAATTCTGAAGGTTTAAATTTTTGAAAATAATAATGTGACTTGTATTAGGGGTAAGTTGTATTTCATTACATCTGACCTGGGGTCAAACCCATGCGTGATTGCTTCACACATGCTACCCACCATACTAAGACCCCAGCCATGAGAGTACTGTAATATCATTATTCAATGCCTTTAAACCTAAGCACTATATCAAATTTAAAGGAAATCTGTACCATAAACTAATCAATGGCTAATATAGTTACTGTACAGTGTGGGCCAAAAACAACTTTACCCAATTTCAGAGGGTGGTTGCTTGAATTATAGAAGAGCTATTTATGATAATGTTACATATTCTAAACGTATATCTTTCTAAGAGTATGTGATGAAGAAATGAAAGCAAAAGACGCGGAATTAACAAAATGGTGCTAGTTTTGCGTCAGAGGGTCAAAAATCACTTTGTCCACACGTAATTCAATGGGATTTGTCCGATTGCTAAGAGTAAGGCATACATATGCGTTAGGCATACATGTAATTAGTTAACACGTTTGGCTTATCTTTGAAAAGTGATGATTGTTTTATATGCATGAAAGAAATACAATCGATTTTAACCCCCATTTACTTGTCATGTACTCGAACTTCACTCCTGTCATTGACCAACAATTAGCATAAAAGTTACACAATTACAAAGGTTTTATCTGGCGCAATTTTTGAATTTTAAATAGGCCTTCGTATGCGTTTTGTGACTGCGTGGCTTATTTCTAAATAGGTTTGTAAGGTGCCAAGTTAAGGCAATTCACAACACAAGAGATGACTTTTATGGCAGAGGTATACTTTATTAAGAACAGAAAGCTCTTTGGTAGTGCAGCGTCAATTTCGGATTCGTTTCCCGAACGTAAGATCACACCGAAACCTACCATCGCTCTACACACGAACAACTGTCATAACCTCGGAAGTGTGATGAATAGATGCAAAGCACAGAGCGGACGTCCAAGAACTGGTCGTTCAGCTGCAAATATTACAGCGGTTCAAAGGGACTTGCAGCTAACCCCAGAGTCAGTTGTCGACGCAACAACAATTTGCCGAACATACCACGTACGCAATAAGTTCAATAACTTCAAACTTTCTTGTAGATAACATTTCGTAATGACAAAAAAATCAGGTCTGAGGTTACAATTGCTTTGCGCATATTTGAGGAGAATTGTGTTTTCTTTGCAGCGTGAAAGCTGCATATCATGACGAAATATCATAGCTTGATATTTAAATTGTTCATGTTTGATTTATTTGATTGTGTTCATGTGTTATATAAAATTGCTGAACAAATTTGTGCGTATACTGAGTGGTTCTCATTCTTTATCGAACTCGCCATTGCAAGAGATGCGACGCGACAGCTAGTAGGCCTTCAGCGTGGACAAAGTTAATTTTGACTCTTTGATTTAAAAATAGCGTCACGTTTTTATTTTAATACATTTTTGGATAGTTTTTTCACCAAATACTCTAATGAAAGTGTTCTTTACGAATATGTGAAAACAATTTGCAGCCGACTTTTTAATTTTGAGATATGAACCTTTTAAATTGGGTAAAGTTGTTTTTGGCCCACACTGTATATACCCCTAAATTAAACATACCAGAAGCTCTAAATGAATTTCGGAATATTCCTAACAAAGAAAAAGCACTTTTAACCCTTCGTTTCTGCGATTCAAGGGAGCCGCCATGATAGCTGCTTGTGAATCCTTTCTGCCACAAACGGTAGTGTAACCTTTCACACAGACCCACGGCGAGCGTGTGTTGCTGTATGGCATTCGCGACCTCTACAGCTTAATTTTGGTTTTAGTGCTGTTTTTACTTTTCGTTCTCAAAAGACATTGTTGATCATAAATATTACTTAAAATACGCTTTTTGTATGTTCTTCTGTAGTTTTATGGGTAGAAATTATCGCGTTTTTCTTTTGAGCGAATGTTGAATCTGAACTTTGGTAGTATTCGCCGTGTCACCAAAGTTCACGAGGACAAGGCTGGTGGCACGGATTTTGCTGGTTTCAAAATCGGGGTACCGTTACAGCGTAATAAAAATACATCGGGTATCAATATGGCAGCCACCATGGATCGCAAACTCACCGCTAATCGTCGTAAGGAATTAAGAATTTCTCCTTTATTTGGACGTATATAAGCTTGGGACTTTTACTGTTTGTCATTTTTATTATTGCTGCAACTATATAGCCATTGATTAGTTTATGGTACAGATTCCCTTTAAATTTACAAAGTTGTGAGTATTTGGAAAATAAATTGAAACACATAATATAATACTAGGAGGATAAAGATTAAAACTGTATAACATGTAGTGAAATTGTTACTGCCTTATGTATTCTAATAATATTTTAATAATATGTAATTTTATAATAATTTTGTTATTGATCTTATAGTTTAATCAGCTCGTAATAGGGAGGAAATGTTAGGCTTTTACCACTATGCCGAACAATAGACCCACGTAAGAGCACTATTAGTTGACCTGGCTTTTGTGTGTTAAAGAAATTAAGCAAAGTATAGGACTTAAATTAATCCTAGTAATTCGTGATGCTTCTGGCGAGATGTCACAAGAAAATTGTCAAAAAAATTTTTTTTTTGATATTAATCCGCGATGTTAAAAGGCCTGCCAATTACGAGCTGATCAAAGTATAGTTGGTCCTCACCTGTCCAACCAGAGTATTAAGTATAAGAATACACCATGCAGCTAAATAAGCTCCGATGAAATTATTGAGTCCACCTAACCAATAGTATATGTTGAAATGAATAGTCGGGAAGATGATCATCAAGGGTAACTCACTGGTCAGCTTAGCAAGATAGTATGCTGAGAGGCGATACATCCCTGATGCACGCTCTTTGTTGACAACATCACGCTCTGTTGGGACTACAAGAGATTGGAGACAAATAACAAAGAAATAAAAATGATAAGCGATACATCCCTGATGCACACTCTTTGTTGACTACATCATGCTTTGTTGGGACAACAAGAGATTGGAGACAAATAAGAAAGAAATAGAAATGAGACATTTTGTGGTGCATCCACCACAATGCCTCCCGCCTTGATGCGCATTGTTGTATAAAAAAAATTTTTGTTGAAAAAAAAACTATTATTATTTTTGAAAAAATATTTTTGAAAAAAAAATTATCATAATAACATATGCAAATTAGACCCCCAAAAAGTAGCTCGAGTTTCTGAACATGGCCTACCTATTCTAGAATATCTGAAATCAATCTGGCTACAGCATTTTCAGGGACTACAGCATTAGGATGGAGGTACAGGTGGAGGGGTGGACAATTAAAAAACATCATACCTCACAATGGAGACATGAATAGCAGAGTCACAATAATTCAACTTGAATTGAATCAATTGGGCCACATTTTAGCTCAAGATGACGAGTCAATGTAACAAATGTAATTGGAGGGAGACTGAATATAATTCATATGTGTCACATCAATTTACCTAGTAATGATTTGGGATATCAAATATGTGACCATCCACCATGAAGTGGAAGTAAAGTCGGCTCTAGATCATTTTCTGTTTATTGCAGATTTTGAAAGAATTTACTTTCAGCTTCAAAATGACACCTCAACCAGCTTCATCGGACATCTGGAAGTGAAGTTATAGTTCATCAAGGGTCAAATTCCTAGTATATTCAACATAGAAATCCAATTACTGTTTTTGATTGTATCTCAAAATGGAAAATGTTGACTTTATGACCAGTTTGTGGTGGATGGGCACATACATTGAACTTAAAACTGCCAAGTCTTTTTGATATTCCTTTTGACATTATTTTGACATAAAATTGATAGCGTATGCTTGTTTGTGTTATGTGTAATGTGTTGTGCTGATAACATGTGTTATAAATGGTTAATGACTTTGTAATTCTCTAAATTAAAGATGTCAATATTGTTCCATTTCAGGCTTTTGTCACTAATATTTTGGTCTCATGCCTGACAAACCTCTATGGTGGATATACCATAGTGGCTCTTTAGTAATCTCTTATACTTACATGTGGTGATTGTTGTGAATACAGAATCAAAGCCCCAGTATACAGTACCAAAGAAGATCTGTGAATAAAGATGAAGAGTCATTTAAGATTATGATAGCCTTAAAAATTTGCTACTTAATTACCATATTTTGTGATGAAAACCTACATATTTTGGCAGAAAATCTAATCAGGTCAAGAGTCGCTGTCTGTTCTACTCCTCACCAATCCCCATCACTGTAACCCATACAGATCTCCAGATAATCGGTTCACAAGGTTATGTTGTTTGATATACATAAATTATGCAAATTAATTGCTACTTAATTGCAATATTTTGTGACGAACACCTCCTAGAATTCGAAGACCACCAATTGCCACCTATCAAAGAACTATCTGTGGTGCAAAATGGGACACACCTAGCAGAGATGTTCGTGCTGAACTTAACTGGAAACCTTTAATTGACAGACAAAACTCAAATTGTTTAATTTTAACCTACAAAATCTTAAATCATCTTGCACCTCCTTATTTGGGTCATATTTTCAGTCATGTAAACAACAGTTATAATTTCCGTCAAAGCCAAAGTAATGTAACTATACCCCTGCCAAGAACAGAGTACAAAAAGCGCAGTCTGTCTTATAGAGGTGCTGTAAGCTGGAATGAACTACAAAATAATATCCAAAATTCTCCAACATTATATACTTTTAAAATAATCTTAAAAAAACATGATGACATGCCTGTAAGCATGGTAAGTAACCATAAGAGTATCATAATGGCTTTTGACAATTAATAATTTTGTGATTGTAATATGTTTAAGCCTAGATAATAAGCTTTTGTAATTGTTTGTTATTTTGTACATGTATGTTTGTTTATGCACGGCCCCAAGGAAGAACAACTTTGGTTGAATTGGGCTTTCCGTGTTGAAATAAAGTCTAATATATATCCACCTAATTGCATCACTATACACCTTACCACTCTCAACATCGGATGGACAGATGAAATTACAGACAACCAGCAAACATAATACCTCCGGTGGAGGCATAAAAATGCATTTTGCCAAAATATTTTTAAAAGATATGATCGATCATCTGCTTCCTTGGCCATTTCACATACTGACACTGGAAAATTTGTTTGGCATGAAGTGGGAGTATTTGTTAAGTTGAAGCTATACTTACAATGCCCCTGATATCATGTAACCGTTCCTCTGTATGATCCAGCTGAAAGTACAAAATACCAAATATGATGCCTAGAACTATGTGTCGAAGCAGATCAATCTTAGTCAGCACTTCTGAGAAATTCTGCTTGAATGATCTGCGACATAATGTAGTGTATTGTGTCCGCCATGAAGATGCCCATCTCTCTCCTAGCACAATGTCATCATTCCCATCATCTTCTGAGGAGTTTGGTATGAAGCCATTTGTTTCTGCTTTCATATGTTCTGGTGATTCTTCTTGTTTATCAGTGTTGGTTGCTTCCTGGTGGTTTAAGTTGGTATTCATTTCTTGTACTGATGCATCTTTTGATTCCTTTGTTGGAGCACTCTCCTCTGTGGTAGCTATATCTTTGGCAGCTTCACCTTGAACGAGTTCCTTTGTACCGCTACCATCTGACAAGCTCTAGAATACAATAATAGGACATTCTTAATGTTATGAACTACACAAAAAGTCACTATTAAATTACATGTGTGTGCCTCAATTCTTGATCCTGTGACTCTCAATTCTTGGTAGATCAATAACATAAAAATTTGTTTTTATTTGATACTTGCATAGTTTAGTTTTTGTGTGTGATATTCATCTTGGGGTGCGTACATGTTTGCTGGCAAACAAGGACACACACAAGATTTTTCACTCTAAACTGCACACCTTAGAAATCTGTGTAATCTGCGGATGCACAGGCCAAGATCAAAAAACGGCATTTAAAAGCATTTTAAGCAATGTCCCAAGTTGGGGAGGTGTAGGGTCAGTCTGCACTTCTTGGATAGTGAAATCTTAGTTATGTCCACAATAATAGGTGAAAAATACAAAATGTGTGTGTGCTTACACTGGATATAGTAAGAACTCTATAGGGTAGGGCTGATGCCGTTGCCAAAGTTTATGTACTTGTATGTGTGTGCGTGCGTGGCGGTGCATGTTTCCCTGCAACCAAGGATGCATGCACATGAGAGATACGTTTGCTACAAAGTGCATTAAAAATAGGGACCTTGGTTGGTAGGCTAATTTGTAAATCCCCAGTTTCGGTCCTCGATTTAGTGGGGTGTACGCACATGCATGTTCATAAAATTTGGATGTTACACATATAAATTAAACAAAGAGACAATATATTCCACTAACCTCAGATGTAACAGCTTGATTTTCTTTCATTGTCTTGTCATCTGCTGGCATCAAAGCATGGCCATTCATTTGACCACTAGATGTTTGAGGCACAGATCCAGCAATGCTCGGCACAGGTCTGTTGAATGTTGTCCACCTCTGTTCCTTGGCTGCTTTGTGCAGGATATCAAGCTCCTCTTTGGTACCTTTGGCTTTGTCCACTGGAAAAGAAAATGGTCAGATTCATAGAATTATTGGAGTTATTGCAGTATAATGTTAG
This sequence comes from Amphiura filiformis, assembly GCF_039555335.1. Lineage (NCBI taxonomy): Eukaryota > Metazoa > Echinodermata > Ophiuroidea > Amphilepidida > Amphiuridae > Amphiura > Amphiura filiformis. Next base: position 69,860,938 of record NC_092636.1, on the reverse strand, counting down.
TGGTCTACATGTAAGGTAAATGATGGCAAAATAAACAAAATAAAAGATAAAGTCTATATGGGATTATCATTTTATTATCATTTAATTGGCATGAAACTATTCCAGCAGTTTTTTCAACCTTTACCCATCTTTCTCACCAACGTAACACCAGTACACAAAATTATCGATTTTAAACCCTACTTTAGCCCAAACTTTGGTAAAACAATTGTCCAAGGAATGGTTGAGGGAAAACGCAAGAGAGGCAGACCTGCAGCGAGCTGGCTTGACGACATCAAAATTATCACTGGCCTGAGCATCACTGAGGCTACCAGGGCTGCCGCTGACCGCATTCGATGGCATACTCTCATACGAACCACACCTGCATACGTGTATGCAATGTGACCTTAGAGAGAGAAAAAGGAAGATGTACAGGGCAATTCTAGTAGATTCCATCCTAGTAGATGGACATTTTAGTTTTAATTTTCATCTCTTAGCCATTTTCTTGCACACATTAACGCTATGTATCAAATTGTTTCTTACCATCAGTGGCGGAAGCAGTGGGATTGAGGGGACACATCCCTCCTCTAATTTATTCATGGAAAAGCTTAATATGAAAACTACATTTTTGTGCATACGTTTGCACAGAGAACCTTGTTTTGGTAGGATCTATGCCAAGGAACAATATTTACGCACCAGGTACATCGTCAATATAGGTTACTTACATATGAAATCTGCTGCATTGTAGTGTGGTATGTAGCAGTGTAGATTAATACTTGAAAAAAAATCCATGACATCATGAGAGCTACCAAAGTAAACAACCTAAACAAGGAAAGAATGCAACAAATCAATCGCAATACATCTACAGAAATGTAGGCAAAAAGCTGACCAATTGTTCAGATTTTGAATTGAATTGAATTGATTTAGTCGCAATTTCTTTACATAGATATGATTCATTATAACCTGTTGGTGAAATGTTCATAATTAAGAATGGGTGTTAAATTTAAATCTGATGCCTATAAATTAGAGTGGCAAGTTTTACATTTTAAAAGGTCAAATTTCTTTATTATAAAAAAATTCCTAAAATTCACCAATGCTGTGCCAAGCATTAAAGTTTGTAAACAAACAAAATGGTGCCTCAAGAAATGTTTCTGAGATTCTGAAAGCCAATAAGTAGCTAATTTCATTGGATCCTAAGAGTACTATAGGCTTAAAGGCAAGTAAATAAAGCAATTGAAGAAAATATCAGTAAAAGATGAAGTTGGCTTGGCTGTCTTGCTGAATGTAAATAGCCAATATTTTAGATGGAAATAAGCTTATTTTGCACAATTGTATTTTCTGTGTAAAACAGTAAACATGCCACTGCAAATGAAATTGAATACTTAAGTGAAAGAAGGGCCCAACTCCAATTTTTTTAATGTAATACAGTATGAAAACATTCTGTCTGTAAAACTTTTCCAAACATTAAGTTTTTTCTTAATGTCTCAAAAACAGTTTAGATGGAGTTGGGCCCCTCAATTAATTGTGCAATTTTTGGCATTTACAGTTAAAGTAATTCACTAGAATTAATAGAATATAATTTCTCTGCTTGTTACTAGAGAAAGAGGAGAAATATGATTTGGAATCTTGGGCAAGTAAAGTATACCTAATTTACACTTTGATGACATAGGCTTTCTTGATAACCAAGTTGATAAGAGCACTGAACAAGCAACCCACAGGTCCAAAGTCTGGTTATGGATGATTTTTTTTCTCCCTATTCCTTATGCTGGTTTCATACTATCATGCCGTTTGCCGCTGAGTGGTGTGACGCACACACATTGTAGACAAACAGACACAATCAAGACTTGTGATTGGCTCATGCGCGTATTTTTTGGGGGGGGGGGGGCTTTTGGGGGCGCCAGCCCCCAGGGTAAAAGCAGGGGGCGGCCAAAATGAAGGGGCGGCAGAAGAAGAAGACAGGGGCGGCAAAAACGAAGGGGCGGCAAAAAGAAGTAGTAAGAAAAAAAACGGCGGAAAAATTTGATAAAGCATATAAAAATTGTAAAAAAATGGTACTATACATCAAAATGTGCTGCTTTTAGGGCGCTAGCACCTGAAACCCTTTTTTTTCTTTTTGCTCTTCACTTTTGCAAACGACCGAGAAAAAAATAAAAAATGGGTCAACCTTTTCGGGCTGTGGAGGAAGGGGCGGCACAATTGAATTTTCTTCAGTCCCCCGGGGTTGGGGCGGCCACGGTACACCACTGTGGCTGATACGTCATGCCGCTTGACGCAGCGGCATGAAAGTATGACAGGAGCATAATACTTAAAATCAAGTCTTTCAGCAAGTGACAGTGTTGTCATGCAAAATTAGATTGGCCATATGAGCACAAACAAAAACTTGTGATGCTTATTTCCTAAAACTCCAACGAGAGACCAACACAGAAAACTTTTAAATCTGCATTTCGTGATCCAGAGCTCATCCCCTCACTTTCTAAAGAAAGTTGAGAAATTTACTTTTTTACCATCGGAAACCTCTGGCTACATAATGTTTGTGTGCACACATTTTTTCCAGATTCATATTCAAATGTTGGTAACAATACCATCAAATTTGCATCTATGTTCTGCCAAAAGAACAACATTACAACAAAGAGAATGTGAAACAAATAATCATGCACAACTCGCAAATGCAAAATTGGAATCAACTGAAATTTTGGGAATAAGCTTTTTTCGCGGATTGAAATATACTATAAAAGAACATGTTAGATTAGATCCACAAGATACTCCTTTAAGACCTAATTTAAAAAAAATACTTCGTTTCTCATGACTATTTTTGAACTTCATAGCATAAAATTGATATAATTATACTATAGAACACTACACTAACCTCTCCCTCTGAAAGCAACATCAACTTATGAAACTTGTAAAAAATTTGACTTGAAGGCTGGTGAATAGATGTTATCACAGTCTTGTTGTGGGTGACAGCATACTTTTGTAACATATCTATCAGATTGCAAGCTGTGGTAGAGTCTAAGCCTGTAGTTGGCTCCTGCAAATGGAAATTTAAATTCAGTGAGAATACAATACACAATAATTGCCAATGGATGCACCTAATACAGTCCTCCTTTGCAAGTTATATATGTGCAAGACTGGAATGAATGTGTATTTTCCCAGGAAGGCAACTTTCGCTACAAGAGAGCAAATTTCCAATAATTTCTTACATGAGGAAGCAAAGTTTCCTACCAAATTCCAAAACAACTTTCATATTAATCCCACAATTTGCCTGGACTCCACATTTCTTCCCAACCTGTATGTTTCTATTGGTTGTATCATGACAGCAACGCAGCAAATGAGAGACAAGCAATGTGCCTTGACCCCTACGCTACTGGAGAAGGGTCACTAGGTGATCAACATCAAAAACTTTTCCGATAAGTGTGACAGTGAGGCCTATCTATTTTCCAAAGTTTTACTTCATAACTATAAATCTTAAATAAAACATTATGCAGACAGCAAAGCAATTTTATATACATGTCATGTACTTGCATCAAGAACAAGAATAGCAGGGTCATTCAACAGTTCACTGCCTATATTGGTTCTTTTCTTTTCTCCTCCAGATAAACCTCTGTCCATGGCACTGCCAATTTCTAAATGAAATCACAAGAGATGGTATTAGCAATGGTTTTTCAGATAACATTGCAAATATTTTTACTGACAATGTGGATACACCACAAGCTTTAATTTCTAACATTGCACACTTGTATCTAAATCTTTGTATTTTATACATATTACAATTAGATGATTAGCCCAGTTGATAAGGCTGACTCAAGTGTGAGTGGTCTTTGAGATTTACAAAAAATGTTATTACGACAATCATTGCGCTAGCTTAAAATTCTCGCAAATAAAGTACTAGTTGCCCGATTGTCTTGGTTGACCTGAATGTTACTCGGAGAGCTGATCCTGGTTGCGATGGTTATAATATGACATGTAGGTAGAATATATATTGAGCTGCATCCATGAATATTACAAGATGGTTTATAAGGTGTGTCTTGGGCTGCAGTGGTCAGCAATTCCCAAATGTATTACTTCTTAAAAACAGAAGTATTGAAATTTATGAGTTTCCTTGAGAAGGGAGGGGATACAGGCTGACAATGCCATTTTATAGATTAGATTTGGACACAGAATTCATTCAAAAATAACCTCTTTTTATTGATGAAAGCATTTGCCATTATATGACTTACTTGTATCAAGACACTTCCTTAAATCCAGTGTTTCAACAATATCGTCAACTTTCTTAAGTTTGTCAGCATATGGCATCGTTGAAGGAAGCCTGAGACAAGCTGTGAACTAGAGAGGTGAAAGACAGATCTTTATTTATTAACACAATATCCACTGTTGTCACAAGTTTGGCATTTTGTAAGGTATCCACAACTTTTCAGCTTTAAAACTATTTCAGATTTTGCTAGAACTTTAAATCTGCATACAATTTATACACCTATCACTTGGGTCAGGGATACTCAAATACTCGCCACTAATGTTTCTCTCAGAGTTAGGTTTTCATAAATATTCACCACTAATGTTTCTCTCAGAGTTAGGTTTTCATAAATACTCACCACCAATGTTTCTCTCAGAGTTAGGTTTTCATAAATACTCACCACTAATGTTTCTCTCAGAGTTAGGTTTTCATAAATACTCACCACCAATGTTTCTCTCAGAGTTAGGTTTTCATAAATACTCACCACCAATGTTTCTCTCAGAGTTAGGTTTTCATAAATACTCACCACCAATGTTTCTCTCAGAGTTAGGTTTTCATAAATACTCACCACTAATGTTTCTCTCAGAGTTAGGTTTTCATAATACTCACCACCAATGTTTCTCTCAGAGTTAGGTTTTCATAAATACTCACCACCAATGTTTCTCTCAGAGTTAGGTTTTCATAAATACTCACCACCAATGTTTCTCTCAGAGTTAGGTTTTCATTCATAAATACTCACCACCAATGTTTCTCTCAGAGTTAGGTTTTCATAAATACTCACCACCAATGTTTCTCTCAGAGTTAGGTTTTCATAAATACTCACCACCAATGTTTCTCTCAGAGTTAGGTTTTCATTCATAAATACTCACCACCAATGTTTCTCTCAGAGTTAGGTTTTCATAAATACTCACCACTAATGTTTCTCTCAGAGTTAGGTTTTCATAAATACTCACCACCAATGTTTCTCTCAGAGTTAGGTTTTCATAAATACTCACCACTAATGTTTCTCTCAGAGTTCGGTTTTCACAAATACTCACCACCAATGTTTCTCTCAGAGTTAGGTTTTCATAAATACTCACCACTAATGTTTCTCTCAGAGTTAGGTTTTCATACTCACCACTAATGTTTCTCTCAGAGTTAGGTTTTCATAAATACTCACCACCAATGTTTCTCTCAGAGTTAGGTTTTCATAAATACTCACCACCAATGTTTCTCTCAGAGTTAGGTTTTCATTCATAAATACTCACCACCAATGTTTCTCTCAGAGTTAGGTTTTCATAAATACTCACCACCAATGTTTCTCTCAGAGTTAGGTTTTCATAAATACTCACCACCAATGTTTCTCTCAGAGTTAGGTTTTCATAAATACTCACCACTAATGTTTCTCTCAGAGTTAGGTTTTCATAAATACTCACCACTAATGTTTCTCTCAGAGTTAGGTTTTCATAAATACTCACCACCAATGTTTCTCTCAGAGTTAGGTTTTCATAAATACTCACCACCAATGTTTCTCTCAGAGTTAGGTTTTCAAAGAAGATATCTTCCTGTAGCACAAATGCAATCTTCCTCTTCAGTTTCTTTGTCAATGGAACATTATTCATGAGAATGCTTCCAGTCAATGTTCCTACTCCCCTGCCTGCCAACACATTAAGCAGTGTGGTCTTTCCAGAACCTACAAAGTAACAGTTAATAGTCAATTATTCATGAGAATGCTTCCTGTCAATGTTCCTACTCCCCTTGTGGTCTTTCCAGAAATAATCACATGCTTTACCACCATTTCAACATATTGAACAAAATAATAATTCTGCATGTATCATAACATTTTTTTCAATGGTGTGCCTCTTCATAAAAATAACACTATGCTCCTTGTGACTACTAAGTATGATAGAGGCATATAATATTTTCATTGTTTAACATTCACTCACCACTCGGCCCCATGATGGCTAGTAGCTCCCCTTGCAATGATTCACCGCTTACATTCTTCAAAATAACAGTGTCCTTCACCCTCACATTGACATCATAATGAATGACATCATCTCATGAATATTTCACTCACCACTCGGCCCCATGATGGCTAGTAGCTCCCCTTGCAATGATTCACCACTTGTATTCTTCAAAATAACAGTGTTCTTCAGTCTTCACCCTCGCATTGAAATCATAATGAATGATAGCTAATGATGTCATCTCATGAATATTCATAATGAATGACATCATCTCATGAATATTTCACTCACCACTCGGCCCCATGATGGCTAGTAGCTCCCCTTGCAATGATTCACCGCTTACATTCTTCAAAATAACAGTGTTCTTCAGTCTTCACCCTCGCATTGAAATCATAATGAATGATAGCTAATGATGTCATCTCATGAATATTCATAATGAATGACATCATCTCATAAATATTTCACTCACCACTCGGCCCCATGATGGCTAGTAGCTCCCCTTGCAATGATTCACCGCTTACATTCTTCAAAATGACAGTGTCCTTCACCCTCACATTGACATCCTGAAAAACTACTTTTACACCAGGTAATGGCATGGTTTTGATCCGCATGTGTCAGGTTTCCTGAAACAAAAAAATCACAGATATTAAAGGGGCTGGAGTTTACGATGTATACATGTATTTATCATACCATGATCAAGTAGTACGTTGTCCTGTGTTTTCATTGGCTAAGCCCCCCCTCCCATTTATTGACATGATATATCTCGTATCATACCTACTATACCAGGGACAGACTTATGTTTGAGTTTTCTACTGCCAGTGAAATGGCAAATCTAATGGCCCTGCAATAAATTTACTGGCCCAGCTTTTTCAATATGTTCTACTGCAAAACAAAACCTCAATTTTTTATATTTGGGGGAAAAATCGATATCAATTTTTAATCATTTGTCATAAAATGTGTATTTTAATACACATTTTATGACAAATGATTTAAAAATCGTGAATTTCAAAGGCCATTCCTCATTTTCAAAATGCAATTCGATATGTCTGATGTGCTCTCAGGTCTCACAAAAAATATGTGGAAACATCTCTATCCGAGCAAAAAAAAGTCAAGCAAACTTTAACATTTTAATTTGTTTTGTACTGAATGTACTCAATATAGAGAGTGTAGTTGTAAGAGACCAGAAATGGGCTGGCTATTAATTGGTATCATGATTCCATTGTTTTAGGAATCATGATACGGTACTAATTACCAAATTAAGACTCAAATCATTAACAGATTATAAGTCATGAAAAATTGATAAGCTCACTAGGTAGCAGCAACATTCTAAGTGAACAAACTAAGAAGGCCAGTAGTGCTAACCACTTCATTATCATAGGAATGATTACTTAAGATCAGTCTAAATAACCAGTCGTGATTCGATCCTCATGATATGAGCAAAGAGGTAGTCAGACTTCCCAAAACATCATGATAATGTGTTTACCAACAATATCATATTAATGAGAGAATAATAATTATTCTTTAGTAACTTAGTTTGGAAACACCCAGGGAGTTGGGGCTGTCTAGAAGATCTAGTGGGCAGTCGATCTCTGATCTCAGGACTGACACACTCTTACCAATGAGCCTCTCTACTAGAACAAGAATGGTTACTTCATTAAAAGACAATAACAAATTATATATCTTGTGTCTTTGACTTTGATCATTGCCTGTAATATGTGAACCCATGCACGTTGATAGGGAAAACCACCCACTCAACATAGTCACTAACGCAAGTTCAGTCAGTAGTCCTGCCTTTTTTCAAGTTTTTTTTTCGATGCACCATATCCTGCCTGGGGTACAAATAAACCATCAATTTTGACGAAACTACACTATACAGGGTGTATCAAAATGATTGGGTACCCATCAATTTTGATGTTTATTGAAAGGCCTGACTCTTCCAAATACAACACTGGATGCCCTTGTCCAGAATGTCCAGAATGTATAATTTATGACTTGTTTTAAAATTAATCTGCAAATTATATGGATCTTGTGTTGAATTTTGATGTGTCAGGCTCATCCATTCCATTTAATATCAATGAAAACTGATGGATACCAATCATTTTGATACAGCTTGTAGTATAGCACCCAAGAGTAAAGTCTTGATTTTTGCAGGGTATCTTAGTTTACTAAAGTACATTACAATCATGATTTAAAAATATTGAGGGTGTCCACCTCAGGCAGCAAATATTACAAAATAATTGGCTTTGATAGACATGTCCACATTGCTTATTATAGAGGGCGACATTCTATCCAAAAAGTTTGGACCACAGTAGCTCACAGTCAATGGCTTAACTGTGTAATCCCCATAGGGAAATACAAAATTTGAAATTTGGACACCAGAAACTTGACGACGCAGTCTAAAAAGTGCTGGTACTTTATCCTTGATACAGAAGTCAGCATGCAGTGAAAGTTAGATTTCATAAAATAAAATCGCCTTTATTTAAAATGGATCATCGTGGTAAAAAATGATGCATTACATGCTTTTTTTGTACAGTAAGTCATTGTAAGGCAAATTGTCAATGATGGCTGCAGAAAAGTGCAGTTTTTTAAAAACAGACATTTGCCCATAACTTCGCTGGTTTTTGACCTACAGACATGGTTGACCCCTCATTTTTTAAGTTAAATAATCACCTTTTTAAACAAAATTATTTCCATGTGAAATATCTACTTGAAAATTTTGTGAACATGCCTAGCTTTGACCTTGACTTTGAATACAAAACTTGACTTCAATGCAAAAGTAAACATTGTCATTCATTTAACTCTTTGATGCAAAACTGATCATTTGTCCAGCTCGGGTGGTCTAAATGAAAAGATCGCCTGGGCAACAAATAAGTCTGAAAACTATTGTCCTCATATCATCAATGATCATCATGGCAACCAATTGCATGGTAATGCTACTTGGCTAAAAAAAATGCAATCTCATTCATGAAATTCATTCATCATGATCATGCAATATTCAACTCATTAAAATTAAAATTACTAACCTCATCAATTGGCAAATGTGTCACAGGACGTCAAAGGACGGAATGGAGCAGCCAACTTCTTAAACAGATGCTAATTTGGACCTGTTTGGACCTAGTATTAGTAAGACTTCTGTTCTTCTTCTCCTATGGTGAACCAATGTTTGTTTTATGACATTTTTGAGCAGCCCGTCGTACAATCAATTTTCAACTTGTTGTGCAACTTTTTCATATCAGCCAGGGTGAGTTACAGGGTCCACTGTGGATCACATTTTATTGCACGTGAGGTACCAAAACTTGTAAAATTAGCTCAGATATCCATTACAGTCAAAACTGTCGAAATCTAGTGGTACCAAAATGTAAATGGATTTTATTTGTTTACATAAAACCCTTTAAAAAGTAAATAAAACGATGTATAAATTGATTTCACGACAAGGAAAATAACAATTCTTTGCAATCAAACGCATGATACTGGGCACCTGCTGAACAGAACCGGACTGACACATTATAGCTATAGGGGTAAATATGTAATTGAGTTTTTTTTCTGTAGTTTATTGACTTATGGATGGTGATATAAATTAAGTTGTGTCTTCAAAAGCAATGAAAATCGTTATTTTATTAATATTTCTAATCCTCATATGGTCCATTTGATTTCTTGCTGCAAACCTTTCAAGTATTGTTCTTGGTATAACTTCAAGTCATTCCTATTTTTAATAGAACAGTCCATAATACCGGCTTAACCTTTAACCTTGACATTTACGTAAACATCACAAATTGCGATCATCGGTCTTTCCCAATCAACTCAAGCTGCGGTGTGGACCTACATTTATCGTGCTCGTGATTTAGAATCCTGTGTCGTCAAAATGAGTATGAATTTGAGCCCCGTCACTACAGGTTTGTATTCTTTATGTATTGGTCCCAATTTTAAATATATAGCACATTTCTTGCTTGCAAAAATGATCAGCAGTACAGCCATGCATGACATGACAGCTCATGATTCCCCATGAATGACAATGATTTAAAGGCCCTTTCAGTGATTTCACAGGAACATTAAAAAAAATGGAAATTTGTCAGAGTTGCTTAGAAATAAAGAATAAGTCTACAGAATTTCATTAAACCACTTTTCCCTGAAGGCAATGACAAATCAGTCAAAATACAGAAGCTTTAGAAAGGTTTTCTACTTCAACTCAGATCGACTCGAGAAAATCGAGATTTTAGTACAGTGCGCCACCAATCGACTGGAAAAACTTCCTAGTCCAGTGTTTCTAACACGGGGAAGTAGAGTCTAAATTGATTTAAAACAGGCGCTTAATTTTTGTAGTAGAAAACAAAATAAGCAATTAAAGGTCACCGAGGCAAACTAACGGTCAATTCAAATATGAAAAACAGTTAAAATTGTGTATTTTGTTTAAAATAGTAGCTACTGATGTAATAAGTAGTAGAAACAATACATAGCAGCGTGTTGGTGCAGTGGAGAGTGAGCTTCTTTCGATCTCGAGTCGGACTTTTTGTACTGTCAGTATCAAAAGTTCAGATTCATGTAAATGCTTTATTTTGTCTAAAATACACGGCTTTCGACCGAACCACTAGCAGGCTATGTTAGCACATCTATGCCAATTACAAAGGTACCAAAATCTGAATTTTGATGATTTTTACGATCGTCCGGATGAGCAAATCACTGAATGGGCCTTTAATATGATTCTGCACAGCTAGCTGATAGGTATGAAAGGTTAATTCCAATTTTCCATCAAACCACATCATTTTATATATCAAATTAAAGCCCTTGAGTAAGAAAGCCAAAACTGAAAATAGCCCTTTACATAGCAAAGTTATATCTTGACAATGTTGACTTGATCATCAAAAATATTCAGCTAACTTTTCATGTAAGTTTTTTATGCATCAATAAAAAACAATACAGCATAGTCTCATGATTGGGCAGCTTGTGGAACTGCTATCAAAATCCCTCTAAAATTCCATGTGCAATTATTTCATCACAAAAATAAATCACAAAAATATATTTGGGTCAAGTGAAGTATAGACAACATATTTATGCAGGTAACCTTGAAAAATCTGTTCTTTTAATTTTCTAACTATGTAAAATGTATTGTGTATGGGCCTGCCCTCGGTTTGGGCCAATTTGGCTGACAAGCAAATGTATTAACTGAGGTTTCAGGTTTGCCTTTCATACATTTTGTGAATTGTCACTCAGGGCCCCCTTGGAAATCAGTACCAGTTACTGAAGGGGCTACCCTGGTTAAAGAAAGATTAAATAAATAAATAAATACTTATAGCTGACTCTCGCATGCTCAAGACTCAAGATATCTTATCATGCTATCTATTAAAGCATGTAAACACAGACTCTTTTCTAGGGTCTATAATGTAAAGGTATAGCTGAATTCCTCTAGCCTTCTCCACTCCGCACGAAGGCTATAACATCAATGTATAGAAAAATGCAGGGCGTCAGGATGGTCGGCAATAATACCCGAGAAGAAAGCTTCTTTTAAAATAACTTGCTGAACTTACTAACTATATCTACTCAACTGTTTTTGATATGCATCAATTCCTTAAAATATCGAGATTAAAATATTTTATGCAGTGGCGAAGGATGGGTCATCATATTGGGGTCACCGACCATGATGGGGGGGCATCAGGGCTAATTTGGGGGGGCACAAGCTGTTTTTTGAAAATTATTTCCCTATGGGATTTTCTACATTTTGCAATTGATGGGGGTGGAACATGCCCATGACACTACGCCATCACATGATTGATTTAAAAAAAATTCACATTCCATGTCGTTTGGATGATTTTCTATGGTATGGTACAGCGAGGTCAAATTTCGCCAAAAGGCACCATCTTGTATTCACTTCTGCGTTACGTGTTGGGAATGTGTTTCTTGTTATTTTGCGATAAATGACTTAGACTGAAAATGTGCTAAATCATATTAAGATTGCAGTATAGACTGTGTACTTTACAATGTATAGGGTGTTACCATTCTAGATTTATATTTGAAAGATGAAGTCATAGGAAACACTGATTAAAAAGTGCAGTAGTGTGGTTTCCAAAAACCTGGATTTTCATGTGTATATCTTCTTAGACCTGATATATATCCTACTCAGGGTCTTAGCTAGAAATTGAGGGTTGCCCGTCATTTGAATAAAATTGCCTGTCCTAATTTGACCTTTAAGGGAATACTACACCCCTGTCCAATTTTGTGCCTATCTTTGCATTTTTCTCAAAAATCATAGTGCATTGGTGACAAGTAAAATATGTATATTATAGGGGCAAGGGCTACAACTACTGCACTGGAAATTTTATTTCAGCACAGACAACAGTTGTGGAGTTACAGTCAAAACTGAGGGAAACCAGTATTTGATCAATAAATCAATAACTACTTGCCTTGAGTCGTTGAATTTTCAGTGCAGTACTTGTAGTCCTTGCCCCTATAACATACATATCTTACTTGTCACCAATGCGCTCTAATTTTTGATAAAAATGCAAAAATAGGCACAAAATTGGCCAGGGGTGTAGTACCCCTTAAAACATTTACCAGACATCTATAGCCCATTAGGGGTTCAAAGAGTTCAAATAATGTGCTGATATGACCTTGTTCTACAAAGTGGGTCTACTAAAAGGTCAATAAGCTTCTCAAAACATACAATTTAAAATATAGTATCTGTCAAAGGCATTAATTTTGCCCGTCCCAGGAGCAAACTCCCCGTGTAAAATGACGGCCAGACGGGTGGCTAGCTAAGACCCTGAATCCCTGATCCTAATCGACGTCCCAATATATTGGAGAATATTAGTCTGAGCAACATCAGACAATTTCAGCTAGGTAGAAAACCTGTGATCCCATTTGAAACAAGTTTGTGGCCAAAAAGCACCCTTTTTTGACACAATTTAGAATAGTTTTGGAAAATAAGTTGATCAAGAAAATATGTCCCTTTTCTTAAGAATCTGTTGGTTTTTTTTAATTGCTTGAAGACATGGGTGTACATTATATTGCAATTTATGTAAAAAAAAGATCACCAATTCATCATCTTTGGGATGACTTAAAGGTCCGTAACCCGATCGACAGCATCATCCCCCCGATTTTTTTCATTGTTGATGAGGTTTTGGTATCACATATAATAGATACTATTTTTCTCATTACTATCCTGAAATTTGACGCTCCAAGTCGATGTATTTCCGGAGAAATCATGAATCACAGCGGTTTTTACAGGTATACCAGTTTGTAAACAATGGTAAATACTTTGGATTTCTGGGAGGGAATTATGAGCGAACTATCAGTCACCGCAACAGCTACTTTGGTTTCGTGTCATACACATTCTGGGAAATAAGCGAACCACACGAACTGCTGAGGAGACGGTGCGCCGTATATAGTTATGAAAGCGGCAATAGTAAGCGTGGTGTGCTAAATAGCTCAATTGACTAGCGCGTTTGTTTTTTACCCGAGAGGTACCCGGTTCAAAACCCGGTCACGGAAGGATTTTTTTTCCTCTCCATTTTACCCAAACTTTTTAATATTCATTTGAAATGTACATATTGCAAGGGGAAATATATTTTGTTTCCTTTTTTCTGAAACGGTACGAAAAAAAACCATTTTCCGTTCAATACGGGCCGGGCATTGTACAGCATGTCAGCATTCGTCATTGCCTGCCCAGAATGCAATTCACGTATACCAAGGTATTGGATTGCAAATTTGGCTATTTATTCACATTTACGCTGAAAATGCTCTCGTTTTTTCACAAAGCAGCATAAAGGAGGCGATATTTGATATTATTATGTAATTTTAAAGACAATCCATATCCAAAACCAATAGGGTTACCCCCCTTTAATACTTATTACTTAATGTTCTCTTTCTTTTTTATTGTTGTTTGTTGCAGTGTCTCTTGTAGAGACCAACAAAAATCCATCAGGGGTTGCCTTGGTTCACTCAGATAGGACAAATGTTGCAGCAGATCCTACAGACCTGGTGGAGCTTGCTAAGGTGGTACAAAAGGTAAACATTATTCAATGGTTAATGTGTGTCTAATACAGAAGAATTCTGTGAACAATGACAATAAGGCCAAAGTTGGAAATAAAGCACTCAAAAATATTTTTGTCCAGGCTTATCCCATCAAAGGCTATAAATTCCCCAAGATCCCTTCATCATTGTTCAATCACTTATTGCGCTCTAGTATACAAATGTTTAGCTTGGTCCAACTGCACTATATTACTTAACTTTTCTTAACTAACATCTGGGCATGGACAAGTGGGTGGTCAGATTTGTGTGTTTCTAAATTTTGAGTTATAATGTATTGCTCTTGTGTTTTGGATGTGACATTCCACCACAAACCTCTCTTTACGTCAGCCCCAGTCAGTTTTATTATATTTTATTTAAAATCTATGTGTCAAAAGCTTTAAAATCATACCCACAGAATTACATCTACAAGCATCTCTAAAAGAGATGAAAGGTGGACACAGTGGCGGCACTGCAGCGGCAAGGGCAACCCCCCCCCCAATATTTTTCTTGCCCAATCCCACTTTGAAGGCAAAAATGACAAAGATGCCCACTTTTTGCGGCAATTTTGTACACAATTTGTTGATTTTGCCCCCAGCTCACAAAAAAACCAGTCCTGGTGCTGCCACAGTGGGCGGACAGTTCGACACTCTCCACAAAAACATTATAAATGATTGGTAATACATGTTTGTGCAGTCGCCTGTAACAATGTAGTTGCTCAAACTCTAGAAAGTTTTTGTGGAGTGTGTGTGCCTTTTCTGTAAATAAGGTACAACAATGTATATCATTTGACTTCATATGATATAAGGTACAACAATGTATATCATTTGACTTCATATGATATCCAGAAGAGGGGTTATGGTTGGTTGAACTTTGCACTTCATGCACATACCAATACAACTTCCTTCCACATTTTGCACTGAAACTCAAACTTTCAAAGTAAAATTTGCTGACTTGATGAGAGGTTTATGTGGGCGGTTACATATTAGAAGCAAAACTGTGTACATAACAATGCCCATATAGTAGTACATTGATTGGGCCAGCCAGGCAGCCACCTTCAAATCAAAATCTATTTTTCCTACCTTCTTCTTCAGGGTGACCAATTTGTGAGAGCCAATGCAGGAAACAAACTAATGGTTATAGCAGACCAGATTCGTTATCTCCAACAGCAAGCCCAGAAAGTACTAGAAGATGCCAAACGTGATGCTGACCTCCATCATGCTGCTTGTAATGTTGTCAAGAAACCAGGCACAATGTACTATCTGTATTTGAGACCCTCGGGTCAACGCTACTTCTCTCTACTATCACCACTGGTAAGTATACTTCAGTATGGAAACAGTGCTCTTTCATAGATTTGAAGCACTGTATTCAACTAATTAACACCCTGGGTGCTTGAGTCAGTCAATTTTAGGAGGGGGGAAGGGTATTAAAACATAGAAATGAAAGTAAAAAATATTCACAATCCTTAACCAGAAGATTTAGATGGTTAATTTATTTAAATGTAACAAACCTTAGCTATACAGGTGCAATGTACATCAGTGGGTTGCCTAGACAGTTGTCACTTTTAATATTCCATCGGGAGGTGCTTCTTAAAATGTTTTGCTACATTCCTCACAAATTAACTGAACTACTAGCCGTCCAGTGCATGTTATTTTGCACTAGGTCATATGCACACGCTTGGCATTGCATGTGTATACACAAGGACTAACACTAGGACTTGGCAAAACATTTTAGAAGAGGAATATTGATCAGATTAATACTGAAACCAAATTATTACATTTGCTGTAACTTCAGCACAGTTCTGTACTATATAGTATACTTGTTAATTTGTACGAGTAGTGGATTTGTTTAAAAGCGAAACACTGCAATGTACATGTAATGCGATTTTGTTGACTGTTAAAAGAATGAATGATGTTTTGTCTCATCTTGCTTCATCATGGAATGTTTTAGAATTATCTGATAGTAATTAATGTTTTATTCCCTGTTTTGTTTCAGGAATGGGGTAAATCATGTCCACATGAATTCCTAGGAGCATATCATCTAGAGCATGATATGTCATGGACACCAGCCAAAGAAGTAGAGAAAAGAAGAAATGACTTTGCTGCTATTGATAAATTATTAAATGCACAGACTGCATTGACCTATGACACCAGGCCTAATTTTGATGGACTTACCAGAGAGAGTATAAAAGAATCATGAGAATTTATTTTATTGTAATTATAATTGTAATTGGTCATTATGCACAAGTGACATTTTGTGTACATCCATATCAAAAGGATGCAATTGTCAGCTGCTACATAGACTCATCTGAATTCGAGGTCACTTCAAATCATCTCCAATTCACATGTTTTAAGAATACAGAAAAAAATCCTAAACTATGTGACTTCAGATGATTTGAAGTGACCTCCTTCAGATGAGTCTAGTATTTATTCCTAGCCATTGCACAATAAGAGAGACATGTAGCAGTCAACAACTACATCCTTTTGATTAGTACCGTATTATATCATGATTACAGTGACTTAAGCCGTGTGATAGTTTTACTATCACATGGCAAAACTATCACATGGCATGAAAATAAACCATGTGATATCATGATATAAAACAAATATTACATGCCAATATTTGTGTAATAGTAAAAATATATCATTTGGTCAAATTTTGACTCATGATATATTTTGACTCATGAGGTCAAAATTTGACCTCATGATATATTTTGTACTATATCACACTCATAGGCATGTAATATTTGTATACTATTACGCTGACTTGCCTATAGAGAGTTCCCGTGTTTTGGGTTACCCGCCATCTTGGAGGGAAACTTAAACTCCGTTTACAATTTTCAGAATACCAACACTCGGCGCAATAATTAGCAAATGTTATTTTGTAGAATGTAGCACCAATAGGGTCATTGACCAAATCAAAGGAATGAGGAATACGGCGGTGCGAATCACGTTATAAACACTTGTAGTCCGTTCCGCTTGAAAACACGGGAACTCTCTATTCGGTGAGGATGACAATTTTGACCTCCTCGTCTGTTTACAAACAGAGAGGTAGACAAAAGACCGTTCCGCTTGTCCAAACACTCAAGTATCAGAAGGATGGTCCACGTAACATGAATAGGGATTAAAAAGCTGTCAAGTAGAACTATATACATGTGCTTCTTTTGTCCAATTTGCTATCAAGATTTCATATGGAAACAGTTCAGACCCAGAACACGATCATGTCAGAAATTAATATTTTGTTCTGGGACTGATTATTCGGACTGCCTTTTGATATGGATGTACACATTTTGTTGTACTGATCCCATGTTTTGCAGTGGGTTGTTTTCAAAATGTCTGTATTGCATAACACTTCTCTTTCTTTACTTTTGGTTATTTTATTCCCACATTTGGTTGACATCCCTATTGAATCCCTTGTGTGGAGTTGAGAAACAAAAATAGTCAGCTGTTGTGGTAATTTAAGTTTTTAAAAGCAATAATTATGAAGCAGGGCTCAAAATACCTGGTGGCCAAGGGCAATTTGCCCCATGATTTCGCAAATTCATAGAATATTTTCAATATGGCCTCCATAGTCATTAGTCAATGCCAATGGCCCCATAATCAACAAAGTATTTTGAGTTCTAATTCAAAGTACCAATACAGTTGATATGTTCAAGCAAGACAATGGAATTATTGAGGCTGACTTTCTGAAAATTTGAAGCAACCGAATGTATATTTGCCAGGCCCAGAAAGATTTTGTAATTAATAGGAATCAGTGTAGATGTATGTGCAATATATCTATTACAGCATATCACTATAGGAATAACCCAAAAGATTGATGGTGTACTATGTATGTTTGAGGAGGGGCTTTAAAGATTCTCATATGCCCTTAAAACATCAACATTATTTTCACCAAATTCTGGTTTTGTTACAGATACGGTGGGACAGGGTCAGCTATGAACAGTAGATTTCACTGTGTAATTCATTAATATGTTTGAAACCAAAGGCAGCGGAAAAACCTGATGTCACTGCATTTCACTGGTTTAGGTATACAATTTATTCTGCGTAAGAAAAGAAACAGGATGATATGCCAAACATGGACTGGTATTTCCACTGCCTTTGTAAACGTTCAATTTATTTACTGCAGTTGGTATAATGTTGGTGTGCATGGTCACAGGGTCAAGTTATTAAAGGATATTTTTGCTTTCACTACTTGCTATTTTGATTAGGTATCAAAGTTTGGCTAATATAATGTGATGTAAGTCAGATGTCAGGAATATTCATTTTTTCTATAGTTTATCAAAACCATAATGTACAATTTTGATCGAATTTAAATTTTGTTATTCTTTACCAACTATGAAATAATATTAGTAATAACTGTCAGCAATGTTTTCTGGACATTGTAAACAAAAATATTTGGCTATATTGTGGTGTTCTATTAGGGATTCAAGTTCCGCTTGGGTTTATTGAATACACTCTAGGCCTATATATAGTCATCAATATGTCGTTTCCAGTCCCTGTCTGAACTATTGGGTTCAGATTGAATCCCTTTCAACAACAAAAAGAAGCTAAAGATCGTATAATTCACGATTATTTTACGAGGAATGTCAGCCAATCATTGTTACTAAGCCTTACAAAAATTTCGATGATTTCTCTGTTAATACCAGCAATAAAGCTACAGAATAAAATGGCAAAGTTTAGCCGCTACCTGAAAGACACTGACTTCAACTTCTAAGCTTGCATACGCGCAAAAGTTCCAGGCATGACGAATTTTACACGCTCTCGCGTAACGCGTAGTCTCGCTCGCGTTCGCATATACGCTATACAGTAAAAGTGTGGATTCATCACGGATTAATAACGGTTGGCTCCTGTACAAAGGTATAGGAGGAGTTGTTGAATGGGGATTTAATGTCTTAATAAGACATTGTTCAAAATTGCGTTGTTGTCCAACAATGCTGACTGCTGAGTTCAATCAGGTGCAAGGTGGGACATAATGTATGCCAAAAATCAGGTTAAAAAATAACCAAATTCATTGTGAAAGGTCATACAGTATGGCTTTAAGGAACTAAACTGCTCTTATCACAGGAACCAAATGTTCTATATTGAGGGATTATTTGCAAACCGTGGCAATGTAAATTCATAATTAATTTATTCAAAATGCTTTGGTTTAAAAAAAAAAAGTGGATATACCATTCAGACTCATTTGTTTGACAAGACATCTCATATTTTTATTTATTTATTTTTTATTTTACAAATTCAGCCAAAATACATCAAAAAGCAAAGTGAAATTACACAATACATACATATATTGTAATTTTGTTCTCATTTGGTTTTGATACAACTACCAAGAAGTGTTTAATTTAAAAACTAGTAAAATAAAGTACTGAATGTTAAGCAAATCATTTATTAACTCAAAACTCTTGTAATAGATCATATCATACATTTCATGCCAACTGTGTTTAGTTTGATAGGAAATAAGAATAAGTTCAGAATTCTTTAGTTAGTTCGGATTATAATTGGCTTGTGTAAATTTAATCACATAGTGTGTGCTAGTCATGCAGCGCATAAGTTCTGCATGCCATTCTGTATCAATAAATGATGTCATACATGTTTTGCCATGCAATTTTAAGCTGAACAAACTTTCAGTGCAGTTTAGTTGATTTACTTCATAAAAGGGTTAATGCTTCATTGTTTTCAGCTTCTTGTTTTATAAGAAGTTGGAAAGTAGAATGTGTGCATCCTTTTTGATATTTTGATAAATACAAAATTGTGTAAATAAAAAACTAATAAAATATGTAAATATTTAATGAATCACATATCTTGTGCTGTTGTCACTTTCTTGGTGTTTACATGCATGGTGGAAAGTTGAGATCCAAAGTAAAGATTATGCAATGGCAGGGCTTCTAACTTTTTGGATTTGCATGGCGTGAGATATTGATGATGGCCTACCGGAATATTGTTTGCCTAGTCAAATTTTGGATAATTTTTTTTGCCACAGCACTCGAGAATCTTAAAATGTGTGTTGGGGTGGGAGGGAGTAGGTACAGACAAAAATATGAGATTTTGCTATCTTTGCATGCAAATGTGCGAGTTGGCAGCCCTGTGTGAGATTTTGCTACCTTGGCAACTCGCGTGAGGAAGTGCCTCAGTGAGACTGGCTGATGAATGTGTGAGTTGGCAGCCCTGATAAAGTATTGCCAAGGCCAAATATTTCAAACTGGCCAATTAGGCAAAAGACTAATGCCTAAACCCATAAGTGTAATGTATGGTTTAGCATTTTTTTAAACTGAAAAAAATTCTTTGCCAACATATTCGGTGTCGTAGTGCACGTTATAATATGACCGTTGCTATGTCAACTGGATCACGCTTTCTTTGTTACGAACCACTGATCGAAATGATCACAACACAAAGCCTATGGCATATCAAAATTTGGAACAGGTGTATGAGCCCAGGCTTGGAGCAGTAACCAATGGTTACTAACGTGCACTACGACAGCGAATTGTCACCTAAACTTTGGAGGCTTTCCGTTGATAACAAATTTGGTTGGCCTAAATCCTGCCTGATCATACTCAAATACAAAGATTTGAAATGTAAGAATATGCTTAACAGAATGTGAGTTGCTGATATGTGGGAAGTGATGTGGAGCAATAGTATATTGCAATAGAATTAGATATCAGTCTGCAATCTGTGAGTGTGTATTCATGGGTATTTTTTACAAACTTTTGAGGAAAATTTTGTGTTATTTTGTAAAGTGAAGGGATGAAAGTGATGGTTAAGAATGAGATTTATTAACTTAGCATCGGTAATTTGTCTGGCATACTGAAAAATCTCAATATTTTGCTCTGGACTTTGTAATATCCCTCCGAGCCACGCCCTTGGGGATATTCATTGGTTCTAAAGGCAAAATGTTTAGATTTTTCACAATGCCCTCCAAATAACCAATGCACAGTTATTAACCTCTTAGAAATGACAATATTACCTATAATTCCATATGATGCCAAAACGATACTGAAAAAATACAAACTTTTAAAAATCTGTGAATGTCCCATCTCACAGTGTACAGTGATGAATGTTACTTCTGAAAAGGACACTTTTTTGTCACAAGTTTCATGTTCAGTTTGAGATCCAGTTAAAATCCCATGCCAAATGTCTATTTCAGGTAAATATGTGACCATCCACCACGAAGTTGTAGTAAAGTCGGATCTAGATCATTTTCTGTTTATTGCAGATTTTGAAAGAATGCCCCTTCAGCTTTAAAATGACACATCAACCAGCTTCATCGGACATCTAGAAGTGAAGTTATGATTCATCAAAGGTCAAATTTCTTATATATTTTACATAGAAATCCATATACTGTTTTTGATCTCAAAATGGAAAATGCCGACTTTACGACCAGTTTGTGGTGGATGGGCACATATTAGGCTGGACCTCTAATGTGTCACTTTCCATTGCTTAAAGGGACACTGAGATTTTCAGTACAAAATAGCTGCTTCACCAAACAATCAACAAACATACATTGAAAAAATATCAATTTGGCAATAATAATATATAAAAAAAAGATTGTTTAAAACTTTGTATTAAGGGCTGTGCAATAATTATGAGCCCTGACGGGAGGGTAAAATTGGGGGGGAGGGAGGCAAGAAATTTTTGGCGAGCCAAAGGAGGGGAAGCAATTTTTGGCAAGTCGAGGGGGGTGTAAGAGATTTTTGGCACCAATTCTGGGGCGCCTTTTAAATAAACGCTCTAAAAAGGCTTAGGAAAACAGCACACAAACGCTTAACTATGCAAATTTTCCTGCTCGCTGTGCACGCAACATATATATACCGTATTTCGTCAAATAAACGCCCCCGGGGGCGTTACATTTTCCCCAAGGGAGGGGGGGGCGTTTATTAGAGGTAATTTTTAGCACGACAATTCCCGTTAAAATCATTAGGTAAGCTTAAAAGACACGCTAAAATGACGAACAATTACCTTTTGACACTGACTTTTGGTTCACTTCCGGGTTTCGGATGCAGATTTTCACCATTTATTGATGCTATTATGAACCATGTGAGCAACTTGGTAAGCTTACTACACAAGATAGCATGGAAATATCGGAATTCTTGAAACATCTTGGTTGAAAAAAGTGGTGGGGGCGTTTATTTGAGGGGGGCGACTATTTGACGAAATTTGGCATGTTTTAAGGCTGGGGGCAAAGATATTTTGGCAGGCAGAGACGGGGGCAAGCAATTTTTGGCAGGCTGAGAGGGGGTAAGCAATTTTCGGCAAGCCGTTCGGACATTTTACCCCCCCACCCCGGCTCATAATTATTGCACAGCCCCTTAGTCTCAGTCAGCCTGTACTCCTTCATTACTTAACAGTCTGGAGACAACCTCCAAATACATATTTTCTGATTGGCCTACACCATCGAGCTATAAATAACTTCTGCCTGGTTCTGCACAGTGCCTGCACAGACATTCAGATGACAGCTACCAACCAAGTGTTAAGATAGCAACGTTTTGAATCTTGTTTTTGTATGTATTTCGTTTTTTTGTACATATACTGGGTTTGCTTCCGTTTGATGCAATATTATCATAGCTTTCAGAAGCTGTCTATTTTCTGTTTGAAACTAAAATGATTTTGGGGCTTTTTTGATCAATTTCAAATTCCAGATTCATATTCGGCCAATTGAAAGCTTTGTCACATTGGAAAACCATATTTGATATTTCAAGGTTGTCACAATATGGTTTGCTTAGTGACAAACAAAGGAGCACAAGCTGACTGGGGCAAAGACTACTTTTGAGCTTGAGCAAGAATAAAAGTACATACATGTCTATTCTATTCTCAAGATTTGTCTTCTTTGATTAATTTCACATTTGCCATTTGCTTGTTCCATTAATGCAAAGAGCTGAATTTTGATTAATTTTAGGGATACCCATTATTCCTTTAAAGGGACCATTGAAAGAAAACATGATTTGGTATCAAAATAAAGCCCATAAAATATAGAATCAATATCTAAAACAATTGAAGAACTAACTATTTTAGAAATAAAAATACAATGAAAACAACATACTCGATTTACCCCCTTCCGACGCTACATCGCGTCATTTATCAAAAGTAGAAAATTGGGCGCTTTCCTGATGGCGTCATTGTGGTTCTGCGTTTGTGTTGCGTTGACATTTTTGCCGGGATAATTTGACAACAGCGATCGCGATCTAAATATCAGATGCAATAATCATGGTAATACAACCACAATTATTTAAAGGTCAAGTAAAAACAAAATTCCAGTTGATTGTCCACATGTTATCAAAAAGAGGAAGTGGAGAGCCTTTTTATTTATCATTTATTAGTTATTTTTTACTGGCAATGCAAATGGATCATTTAGGCCTATGTATTATTCCCGGACATTATTACTATAGTTGTGTAATTTGTAGAGGATGATGATAGGATCGAGGCTCTTGTTATTTGATGGTTCTCTGAGAGGATGATTAAAACAAAGCCTCTAAATTGAAATGCTTATTGGACAGAAGCAAATCTAAACTATTGACAATATTATTAGCTTTTGAAACATTTAAAAAAAGAAGTTTTCCCCTTATAATAAAGAAAATAGCATTAAACATTTCAAATTATATACCTCATATATAGATTCCTCTCATCTGATTGGTTAAAAGTGGAGTCATTAAAATAGCTGTGCCCCCTTTTTCTATCAAGATGACGTCATACAACAACTGTGCCCGGGCACAGTTGATTCTATGCCCGGAAAATAATTGGATATTCGCAACCCCGAATACACAGATCGCTCGTATACATTGGCGCACCCATTATCGGCCGGCGTTGATTACGAGTGTAGAGACTATCTCGGTCACAGTTCGCAATGAATTTGACCTCTCCTTGACGACGATCTTTCACCGGCCGCCGTGAGTGCAGTGATTGTTTACATTCTGTTACATGTCAAGGATTTATACCTGCCAAATGTCACTTTTTAGACAAATTACTACGACCTGGAGACTCGGCAGTGTGTGATGTTAGCACAGAAACGGTAGGGTTGTTTTAGATATGAAATCGGTAGATATCGGTCCAAATTCTGCGCCCTTGCTCTTGCATGCACTGTGTGCATTAAAGCCTAAGGCCTATGCAGTTACAAAGCTTGTAGGCCTTGTCAGTCAGGAAATCTTTTAACCAATCAAATGAGAAGAATCTATATTATTCGGTATATAAAACAAATATTGACTGCTTAATATTCGGGGCACAGTTTAAAATTATAAGCCCTCGGTGATGTCAAAACCATGACTATGCCCTCAGCTTCGCTTCGGGCATAGTCATGGTTTTGACATCACCGCGGGCCTATAGTTTTAACTGTGCCCCTCATAGCAGTCAATATTTGTATACTAACTCAGTGGCAATGCCATGCGAAAGGAAGCGGGCGGGGACGATCAATTGGTTTTTTTTAACATCATCAAGCATGCAGCTTCCTATTTTACTTGTTCATAAATTCAACCCCGGTCAACATGACTACGATTCCGATGACTTATATGTAGGCCCTACATGGCATATATAAAACCATAAAACTAATTATGAGTAGGCCTATGCCTATAGGCCTAAAATATAGTGACGATGTTGAGGGGAATATCGCCAAGATTTGTCGCAACACATAAATTGCAGATGATGTGCCGGCGCGAGCACCTCCCTTGGGTATTATTATTACAGGCCTAGGCCTATGTATTTTTTCCGTAGGACCTACCTTAAAAAATATTCAAGAGATGATTATTTTTTCCAAAACCTGACAATTGGTATAAAAAAAGCTTTTTCTTCCATACGTTATCTTTCAAAAGTGCTTATTTTCACACCCAAACAATGCAAAGTAGGCCTAGGCCCTTTTATTTTGCATATTTATTCCCCTATAGACATACCATGTGTTATACGGGAGACTTGCCAATATTATTTGAGCTGTTGGCACTGGGGCAGTAGCTGAACGGCAGATAAAGAAGTTGGTTCAGAAGAACATGACATGCAAGCTGTTCTTGAAATAAATTACGAGGAGCGCCTATAAACATACATAGGCCTTCAAAAAGCCATATGCTACAAACATCAAATGGGAAATATTATAGGCCTACACTTATTTTAATCCTTGGATGGTTTATAGGACCGGGGTAGGCCTAGGCTATGCGAAATAGATGTCAGTCATTTCTAAAAACGAAATATCCAGCCAGGCGCGCTGTATTTTACAAGATTTACCCAATCAACATAAACTTTGTAACTGTAGGCCTACCTTTGATAAAACGCTCGGACACTTTGCACTTTCAAGTATCAGTGGGAGTTGATATTGGATTAGGCCTATAAGCATTTCCATAACGTAAACTAAAGGCTGACAGTAAATATTGTTCATTATGATTGTTTGGAGTGGCCTTTATGTTCCTCTCGTGGTTCTTTATCTTCAAATTTGTTTCTCATTTTTCATAGGCTTTTAAAAATAAATAAAAATAAATTTCGGCTTTTATATAATAACGCCTTTTCCCAGATCTCGGAGGGTTCAAAGCGCTGTAATTTCGCTGCCATGGTACTGATCACAATCAGATCGCATCATCTATAGGCTGGATGCTGCCGAACGTGTCGCAAATCTAGCCGCACTTGGATTGTAACATCCACCAATTATCTTTTCAGCTCCCCAAATTTCATTGGGTGAAGGAAGTTTTTGATAACCAAACAACTATAAATCACCTGGAGATCCTGAAGAAAACCTGCGGGATCGAGATAAACCAAGTTCACATGAGTCTTTGGGCCACGCGCCAGGGGCTTGAAGTTGAACCCGGGACCTCAGTAGTGGTGCAAGGCGAGGAAACAACCGCGCCAACTCGCTCTCCCGAGCCTGACTTTTGTTTGGAACCTGGTCCCATAAGTGTGTCTCTACACGGAGCGACCTTTTTTTTTTTTTTTTTTTTTTTTATAGATTTTTCAATTATTTAGACTTTGGAATGATTTATGAATTTTTCATACATAGGCCTATAAATAAGTTTATTAGAGAACAAGGACCACTTCCAAGTCTTTTTGTGGTAGGGCCTACTCTAGGGGTTTATCCTCAGAATCTCACATTTGAAAAAAAAAAAAGGCCATCGCTTCCTCGAGCACTGTTGGAAAAGACCGAAAACTGCAGACAATGCTGATTTTACACTGAAAAAAAAACCACCTCCCTCCCTCATCAATTCATGAAAATCCTCTGGACGAGAACCAAAATATTAATTTTATACGGCCTAACCTAGGCCGCACGCCCGGGAGGTAGGCTAATTAGGCTTAAAGAAATTAAGTCGCATGTCATGGGCTAACCCGAAACATCATTGCCTTCTCTTTCCTATCCTCACCAGATATTTCAGAGAAAATACATTATAAGTAAAGAGTTGCTATATCAGAATGCCTCAGTCAAAACAAATGATACTCTCTTGCAAACGCCGAGCAGCTAGCACTGACAGCTTTGATTTTGTCAATATGAAGGCCTAGGCCTAACTTACTTATAAATGTTTCCCCGTTGTTGGCCAATTTTGTAGGCCTAGCTAGAATTTATACATAGGCCTATCATAGAAGTCATTGTAGCTTTGTAATTTATATTATAATCCTTTTTAATATACTTGTTAGGCCTAAAAGGCACATAAAAGTTCATTGCTGTAAACACGTTCATGCGTTGGTTTAGGACGAAGTCTGGACTATGCAGTGTTGCCATGCAACGGAAAGGATAACCACTTTGACGTCACAGGGGTTGCCACGTGTCTCTGCGCATATGAATTGGGCGGAACGACGCGACATTGGGCGCTTTGTCTATATTTGCTGATTTGGGGGGTAAAATAAAGGAAAATTGCGTTTATCATTTTAGAAATGGATTCTATATGTTATTAGCTTTATTTTGATACCAATTATGTATTTCTTTCAATGGTCCCTTTAAAGTGACATCAGAGGACACGGCCACCTCCTCCCAGTAACAAACAACAGGTAGTGACATCAGGGGACACGACCACCTCCTCCCAGTAACAAACAACAGGTAGTGACATCAGGGGACACGACCACCTCCTCCCAGTAACAAACAACAGGTGTAAAGAAATGAGAATAACACAGGTAACATTTTATAGCAATTCACATTGTTTTAATAATGCCGCTTGTTTTGGCACAGGATAAAACTATACAAACTCACTGGAGCTAGACAAGCAGTTTATATCTAGTGCACAATACAAGACTAAAACATACAATCTTATATGACTTCAGTTGTTTTAACAAACAAGTGCAAATATAGTAACATCACCAATATTTGCCCACTTTCCAGAAATTATTTAACCAGTTTCTTAATGTATCATCACTTAAATTATTAGTTCATACACAGAGTTGTAAACATATTGGGCAAGTGGACCAAGAATAGATCCTTGTGGAATACCATGTTTGTAAGATGGCTTTTATTTGCCTGCATGTTTTATTAGCTGTAAATTTGAACCTTGTATTAGTAACATCTCACCTACAGGCACTCATTAAATAAAACTAGATCAAATTGAGAGGGCACTCTCTTATGGAACAAAAATATAAAAAAGTTGGGCAAGTTGATATACTGATAGGCAAGTTATCAATCACAAGTGGACCAAGAATATATCCTTGTGGAATACCATGTGTGTAACACAGCTTTTACTTGCCTGCACGTTTAATTGTAAATTTGGTATTAGTAAAAACCTCACCTACAGGCACTCATTAAATAAAACTAAATACAATTGGGAGTGGCACCAGTGTTCGAAATATGCCTCCAAAAGTTACAGGCCAGCCAGGCTTGACCTTAAAAAGTTACCGGCCAGCCGGACCAGCAACTGTGATGCCAGTCAGAAAAGTTACCGGCCAATCCAAAAAGTTACAGGCCAATGGCCGGCTGACCGGCCCTATTTCGAACGCTGAGTGGCACTCTCTTAAGATATTTTGGCAAGTTGTTTTTCACACCCACCACTATTGGCAAGTTGATCTAGAAGTTGAGCATGAGCTTTTAATTTTTCTTAATACTTTGGTCCTGCACCATCTCCTTTAAGTCTGACCTGATGTGTAGGTACAATGTATTGAAAGTGTATTTTAATCTTAATGTTGTTTTCAGCTTGTGAAATTTCAGTTTATGACACAACAATGATCAGGAGCACATATAGTGAGCTATAGCACAACACCATGCCAGACCGCTGCATCACCAATGTCTACACCGGGGGTACTCAGTTTGGTTTTGGTACGGGTGTGCCGCTGAGAATTTGAAAGTGGACCCTACAAACTTTTCAAGAAATTTGGACCCATCAATATACCAAATTGGGCAAAAGTGAAAAATTTTGGCTAAATTTAACCCAAATTGTCTTGGTTTTACAAATTTTCCCAAAAATTTTGGCTAGATTGGGGCAAAATTGGGTTATTTTCCAAAAAAATTGAGAATATTTGGAAAAAAGGACCCATTCATATACCAAATTGGCTTAAAAAAAGGGGTCATTGCTATACCAAAAGGCCGAAAATGCTACCTATTTTTGCGGCACGTCCCTGTATGGTCATTTGTACTGAGTACCCCCCTGGGGTCTACACATAAGCAGGGCATGAGCAAGTGTTAGAGTTGTGTGCTGTGAGTCAAGTCCCATATCATTGCACTTGAGACAGTTACCAACCATGTGTTGACCAAAACGACTCATCAAATAAACATATTTATAATATATATATTCTGAACTTTTCTACTCTCAAAGAATATGACAAGGCCTTAACTTTATTGCACTCATAGAATGATAACCTAATGATGACAGCATCTACTACAGCTATGAATGAATACAGTGTACACTTTTAGTGTTTTCACCCTTTGTCCATTAACATGGCAGAGTGCATGTACATAAATAAATAAAACCTGTACTAGTACTTTATTCAGTTTTTGATATTATGGGAACTCTTACTTAATTCCTCCTTGGCTGAGCCTTAACCTATCTTAACATAATAGCTAAATGTGCCAGAAGTTACCAGCCCAATGACAAAAATATTCTTGCAGATCTGTAATTGATACCAGCAGCAAAGTTACCCACCATGAACTGAACATGCCAACAGGTGTTTCAGTACAGTACGATAGAACATGTACAATACAGTTTCAATGTCAATCAAGAGCCATTGAGATTGTTGCACTTTTCAACACTGGAAATGTGACTTGTTACAATTTGTAATTTGTTCAGGCAAGATTCGTCTCATTCAACTTAAAAACAAAATTGTTATCACTCTTGCTGAAGCTATGGGTTTGAAGGTAAGTTTGCTTTTTTATGCTAAGAGCAATTACATGAAGGTCCGTTTTTGTAATACAGAATTGGCAATTTTACTGACTGAAATGTGGACAATTATTGTTAACAGGCATGAAAACTGGTCTTGGGAAAAATACTGAAAACCATGGGGTTTTTTACCATATTCTGTGAATTTGATTCAAAAATAGGCTGAAAAACACTGAAAACAATAACAAAAAATGCTGAAATCAGCTAAAACGCTGAAAATGTTCATGCCTGTGTTAACCATCCTGTTGTTTTCTGTTGACAATAAACTATCCTCCTTTTAATGTACAATCATTAAAAAATGCCTTGAAATGTTAAATATTTTTGTATATATGAACATTTCAACTTTTACTTATCGAGGTTTTTTAAATTTTCTTTTTCCAAATCTAACTTTTGTTAAAAAAAATAAAGATGTGACTCGCACTTCATTTGAAGCTGCTCATTTGGTTCATGCAAGGTTGATCAGAACCAGAAGATAACAGGTGATTGCAGTTGCAATCCATATACCTATTCACCCATTGCATGCTTCTACCATGTGCGAGAGCCTTGATCTGGCAGCATGCATGAAAAAGTTATGTTATTCTTCCTTTCATGTCATGCCAGTTTGAGGCTCTCCTTGCATCATGGTGGAACTGTGCAATGGAAGACATGAGCTTAATCTCCTACACAGGGGTGGAGATTTCAATGGAGTCATCCATTCAGGTAGCCCCATTTGAAACTCACACTCCCTGCATGAAGATTAAGGTAATTACTTCCATAAGGGGTGTATGGATTTAAACTGGAATAGCCCAATGTTTAAAGTAAAACCACCTGTAAATAGTTGCCTAGTTAATCCCTGCATTCAGGGATAACTAACTAGACCATATTCACACTACAACTAAGTTACAATTTCATTTTGATTCTGATTGAGACAGGATCAAGCAAAACACGAAATGTTTTACAGAAAATGTTTAAATGTCGGGTTATAAAAAGGTTATAAAACGGAATAAGATTCATAAAACATTTTTGAAAACCTGATGCAAAACATTCTAAAAAGAATGTTTCCCAAAATATCTTGCAATTACATTTTAAAAACATTTTTGTTACCTTCATAACCCATCATTTAAATGTTATTTAAACATTTTGAATAAATGTTATATAAATATTTTTGTGTCTGCTGGGAAGTTGTTTCAGTCAAAGTTGATGTCTTCAATTGTTCATACTTCCATAGTGGCAAAAGCTAATGTAATTTATGTTAGGGCTCATATTGAAATACCCTACCACGTTTCCACACAGAAAGAAGGCAGGATTCCCCTCGCTAAGCGCGCACCTCAGGAAAGCTCTGTCATAAAACGGATGGATTATATGCATCAGTGATACAACCTGCCCAGGATTTTAACAAAAGAAGGCTAGCACAGGAAAGCTGCAGGATGGCGCACACCTTTCTGTGTAAGGGAATTTCAATATGAGCCCTTATTTATTTGAAGACAGGGACTTTCCAAGTCAAGTCACATTCAAATTAGCAGCTGCACTTGTTCATACTACCTGTATGTAATGAATCTGATAGTAACACGGTCAAAATAAAATTGCAACTTATGTGTAAACAGGGTCCTATAATATGTTTTTAATTAACTTAGATACAGAGTTTTAATGAAAATATCATCATATTTTCAAGATGTGAAGAAAGAAACTTCTTTCTCATGTCACTGGACCTGACAGGCCAAAAATGAATATTTCTCTCAAATTATATTCAATTTCGGTACATTTTCAAAGTAAGCTTTAATTTCCGAGCACCAGTTGATGTGTATTGGGTGTTGAACCCTGTTTTTCACTAAAATAGGGTGAAATTGAATAGGAATAGCAATATAAAATTTGTTGTTGCTGTCGAAAAATGTTAGGTCCAAGGATGTGAAAGCAGTTTTCTTTCATGATACTTTCAAAGAATTTTTAAATAAAACAAATAAGACCTTGTGCTGGAGTTAACTCATAATAGTTATGTTAGGCAAGCAGCGACATGAGATTCCTTAATAAGATACATAACAAACTACAGAGCACAATATGAAATCTACTACATGTATACCAACGCAATACAAGTCATATCTTCTACACCTACATGTAAATATATTTTGCTACACCACTAGCAAAGCTTATGTACTTGGTACATTTTTTCCCATTTTGTTTTTGAGTCAAGAATATATAATATCGCATTTATTATAACAATACACCATACAGTGAGAACGACAACAAATTTGAGTATATATACAGTTTCAGTAAAAAGACAGTGGTGATTACAGTCACCGTTATGACAATTTTGTTCCAAAACCAGATCCAAGTTTCACCTTCCATCAACCCCCGTTTACTATTTACAAATGGGTTATAGTTCACTCGGCAGAGCACTTCCGCTTACAAATACACAATGTGCAGTTTCACTGACACATAGACACTTAAGACCATTACCATTTTTATGCAGCAACATAGACAATACAATATAAAATCTACAAAACCAAATATACAGAAAAAAAACCAGCTCTATAACTTTGGCATCAACTTAACATAAAACAAATGCATTCAGACAGTCCGACATGATATTTGACTTCATAAATTATGTACAAAAGTTATTACCACCATATTTCAAATACACAGTGAGTGTGATCATCTGCATGCAACACAACTGTGTGTCTTGTTGCCTTCCAACCCCTTATTGATAAATGACTCTGTTTGTAAATTACTGAGTGTAAGCTGCATTAGTCTGTGTACATTTGAACAACAATAAGCAATTCAATCTTGTGTCAAAGTAAAACAAGTTCAAAATAACTGATGGTTCAATAAGAACAAGTCAAGAGTTTAGCGCAACACTGCCTTATCTCCATATTTGGCAAATTATTATATGAGATTTTGGTACCAACATTTTCAGAAAATAATGAGCTTTCCAGAACTTATCGACTGCTCAGTGCCAAAAGTGGGTTAAGTACAATAGCTGCCATGTGTAGATGAGTACAATATACTGTGTGTAAATTGCCCAATATTCAGAGGGCAGCTAGCTATTGCAATTACCCACTTCTGGTACAGAGCAGTCGTTATTTCCATTTCTAACCCCGATAAAGCAACTAATCAATGAAACATGGCCTTATATACAAAGGCCTATGAGGGCAAAATTATCTCAAAATGGCCAAATTGTAGATGAGGAAGTGGTGCACTAAAGCTCTCAAAGTGTGTCACTAAAAACAGTATAGTGACTGAACAGTCAAGATGAAACATATATACATACATGTCCAAATCAGAAAACAATCTAAGTGAGGATAAATTATAAAGAAAACATCTTTGCTTCTTTTTACATTTTACCAGACGTTTGAAAAATTACATGCAAATTATACAATGCAACAACTGTCATGTTCAATTTCAATTTTCTTCATCACATTTGTTTGATAGATGGAAATGTAAAGGTTCTCAGGGATCAAACCATGGTCATAGATATCTGAACATTAAATTATGTACTCTACTTGAGTTATAGCACAAACTAGAAGATTGATGAAGCCCTATAAATGTTAAGTTCTGGCTTGAATTTGTTACAAAGCTCACCACCACCCTCTTAATCTGTTATAAAAGAAAATCAGAATGGGTCAAAATTAACACTAGGCTTGTTCATATACATGTATGTAGGATTGCATCAATCTTTTGGTTTGTTCCCTTAGATGTGTTCAAATTGAGCTACCTTAGAACTTATGATTACTGTAAAATCTATTTCAGTCAATTCACATTTTCGGTATATTTATATCGTGAAAGGAAACCTTGTGATTGAAACGATTCATGAATATGTAGAGTTGATGCACTCATGTGATGATGTGTGCGATGAAGGTTTCAATTGCAAAAGCTTTCCAGAATTACTGAAATGGTCAATCAGATATATCCACTATTACATACCAGTTTCATTTGAGCCATACCGATGATAAATACAATGATGAACCTACCTGAATCACCGATATGGTCTATCAGACATAGCCAACACACTATTGCATATACCAGTTTCATTACCAGGCAGTCAATGCTGCCTTCAATATCCCAAAACACAGCATGCTCATGTGTAATACACAATAATTTGTGTATATACAAGCTGTATCAAAGTGATTGGTACCCTTCAGTTTTCATTGATAATGGATGAATCTGACACATCAAAATTCAACATGAGATCCAAATAATTTGTATAACGTCATAAACTATACATTCTGGATATTTCAAGAGTATCAAAAAAAAAAATCTAAATTGATGGACACCAATCATTTTGAAACAGTCTGTATTGCAGTCATGTTGTGAATGTTGACATCACTGCACAGATGAAGGCAAACTGTGAATCTGAATTACATTCACTGCAGCTACAATAATTTGACCGACAAGATATTGGCACACATACGAAATGTTGCGAGTTTTTGTAAATAGAAGATGAAAAATTTGTTAAAGAATTATTTACCATGATTCCCACAAAATGTGACAAATATTTGTAAGTAAAATTTGTGTAATTTTTCATGATCCAATTTCCACAGAAGATAGAGGGCAGGCTGTATCTGAATTGGATTCACCACAGGTACATTTTGACAAGATATTGCAGTATTTTGTTATATAGTAGCTCAAAATATATAACTTATTTACCATGATTCCGGCAAATTGTGACAAAATATTAATAATCGTTCATGATCCAATGTAATTTTTTAAAGAAAATATAATGTTGACTTGATAGCAAATCGTACCAAGAACCTACTCAGAGTTGATCAATATATAATAAAAACAATAAATAGTTAACACAAAAAACTCATATTAATAGTACATTGTATTGTAATGCACCACTTCTGATGTGATCAACTTAAATGTAAATGAGTTGGAATTTTGGTAAAGTTGATATTAAAATACTGTAATAAATGAAAAAAAATATATAAATTTATACTGTTATAACAAACACACAAAATGATTGTTTATTGTATGTACTGGATTACATACATTTAATTTTGATGACATTCAAATATTTAGTACTTGGCAAGTTAGCAAACTTTGTGAAATATAAAACTTACAACTGCTTTGTCCAACAAACTAATTTTGTTTAAGTTGATTGCACCACATTTTCTGCTGAAAAACCAAACATAAACATACAAGCAAACAAACATGACATATTACAGGTGGTGAGTTGAGTGTACAATGTGACATCTAATGGTGCTTATTCTTTATTTGGATCAGTCGCCATACATTTTGTATAAATGCAGTGATTCCTGCCAACATTGAGTAGTCTGAAATCCAGACACCATGGTCATTCTAGTCAGCAGTGATTTGCTTGGCCAAGCAGAAATCTGGACAGTCCCTGTTAGTCTGACACAGTAGAAAGGCAAAAACAGTCCAGAATGGGCTATTCCAGTTGAAATCTATACACCCACTATGAAGACTTGAGCTTAATCTTCCACACCGGGAGTGTAAATTTCTAATGGAGTCACTCATTCAGGTACATGTAGCTCCATTTGAAATTCACACTCCCTGGGTAGGAGATTAAGGTCTGTCTTCCATACAGGGTGTATGTATTTCAACTAGCGTAGCCCAATAAACCTAGATGGTTGGCAGGCATGTGTTCTTTGCATTGAACAAAATGTATATGAAACTGATATTGCAGAACACAAATTAATGTCCCCAACAAAAATATCAGTGTTTAAAACATATCATCACACAAGTTATACCACTGCATCTTGTCCAAAGATTGTTTTTATGGGACATGCAAAGAGATTTTGTACAAATATCTTACTTCCCAATAGTTCAATGTGTAGATTAATGTGATCATATAAATAGCTTGTGTGTTTTCATAAACAGCGCATGCCAACACAGTTATCCTTTACTAGTGGCACATGGTTAGCAGACTCAGCTTCAATGGGCATAACCCAATTTGAATTCACAGTCCCTGTGTGGGTGATTAAGGTCATGTCTTCCACAGGGGATGTGTGAATTTCAACAGGAATAGCCCAATACATGTATTATAAGGGATTGGATAGCAATGTTTGCACAGTATTCTTTGTGGGACCTGAGAGTACATCAGATACACCAAATTGCAGTCTGAATACGAAGAATGTCCTTCTGATCATATGAAATAATTATGATTTTTTGAAATTCCCGATGTAATACAAATTTTATGGCAAATTATTAAAAATTGATTTAAAAAAACATATATTTTTGATATCACAGTCGACAAAGTAAAAGTGATATATACCTAAAGTGTATATTGGGAGGAAAAGACGTCCATCTTTTGAAAATGTTGACCTTTCCTATTGAAGATACTGTATACATTTTCCCCCCCAAAGGACCTATAATTTTACGTGTTTTATTTGATATCAGATAAAGAAGGACATTCCTCGTATTCAGAATGCGATTTGATGTGCTCTCATGTCCCACAAACAATAATGTGCAAACATTGCTATCTGAGCCCTTAAACCATAGTTAATGAATTTGACTGCCATGCTTGAACAAAAATTGAAGTCTACAACTTGTTATTTTAATACAAAAATATTTTCAATACAAAAAAACTTATTTCCAGCATATTCATTTCAGGGTGAGAAACCAGGTACCAGTTGCTATATAAGACTGATGACAAAATTAGACTACATATAGCAGAAACTGAACATTATTAAACAATTGTTTGCAATTTTAATCATCAATTTGACACACTGCTGGCTGAATACTGAAGATATGAAACGCCATAATCAGGCAAGTATGAATTGTGAATTCTATGATATAAAGTCAAATTTTGCCAACAGTCTTGTTCAATTCCATCTGTTTTAATTTCACCAAATTACATGTAAAACAAAACTCAAGTAAAACAAAATCATGTGTTTGTGAAGCAAAAGAGAGCATAGCTCTACTAATTTTGGCCACCCTTGTACAGTAGCTGGTACCTCTCTCTTATTTGTACACTGTATATAAGTTACCCATCATCATGAAGGAAAAAATGTAATGTGTGGCCCCTAATCTCTGCATGCCCCTTTACTTACATCAATTTCATAAAAGATTATACTTAATCCATAATCAGGTTACAATTTCAAATCAAAATAACACTGAACCTATTTCATAGGCTACATATCAATAATTATTTATATAAAAAACAATTGCAGTTTATTTCATTCAATCTTATCATCAAATTACTTCCTACTAAAAAAAGTGTCTGATTCCACAATCTGATAAATATGCTCATATGAAAATATAGTTACAATTACAAATGCTATTTTTGGGTGAAAAATTTGTAGGAAACCAGTTACTATTGATCAATCATTTATAATACAGCTAGCAGGGGCAGCACTAGGATATTGTATGTCATGTATCTACAGCCTCAAGATATGTAGTAGAAACTTTATTTTACAAAGGTAAACACTATGTCAAAATCATACCATTCTGATGATATATGTGAAAGTTGGCATTGCTCTCTACATCTCATGTAGATCATCCATGATTACCATGCTGTAATTGTAAGATAAGACCCAAAGTATCCCGACTCCACCCAAATAGTGTACCTATCAATTATTTCTCCATATCCCAGCTGAACTTTGATTAGATGTGTGTACTTGTTTGTCTTGCGCGAGTCGACTGTTGTGCCGATAACACATGTGAAGTACTCAGAAAACTTTTCTAATGCTCAAGCTTAAAGATGTAAATCACCGTTCGATATCAGATTTTTGCCGATAAATGCCAGAGGTACGTAATTTTGCCCTCCATGCCTGACAAACCAATATAGTGGCTTTACCATACATGTAGCATTAAGTACAGGGCAATTCTGAGTCAATACTCCTTGAGTCTAATCTTCCTTGAAGAAGCAGAACACATACTTAACAGTTCAGAGATATCTGGGTGTGGTTTCTATAGTAATAAAACATGGTGAGCATTCTGAAAATTAGGATTCCATGAAATAATTTACCCGGTTTATCAATCAATGATAAGTGCAGAAAAAGTGAATAATATACATGTATATGTTGGTAGTAGATACAAAAGAGAATTTAAAACTGGTCAACAATAATCAGAATCATTTATACCAATCTCTATCATTATTGGTGTACAGCTGTTAGTTGACAAGGCTTGCCATCTACATGTGTACCGTGTAGATCTGGAGGCTGACAATATAGCTTTATATAAGAGCAGTACACAGGTGGTTCTTTGAAAACTACCTGGATTAAAATGGGCATGTTGTCAAACAGTTTTAAATTCTCTTTCCATCAATAATTGTTAAGGGCTCTTACTGAACTTACTAACACCACTTTAAAACAGGAATCCCAGCTATTATTACACCCCCAGGAAAGTGTTGTTCATGATACATCCATGTAGATGTAACTGGTTTCAAATAATCTAATGATAAACTACGATTGATACTTATAAGGGCAGCCCTGCATCATAGCATAAGCCAAGAAACCATACATGTCTGACAAGTGTTTGGCCCTGTAATCAACAAGGAGTTACTCATGCCTTGAACAATTCACCTGTTTGTTTGTACCCCTGATGTTATCACCTGAACGTGAAGACTGTGACGTCATGTCGATTTACACAATCGTTAGCGACCATCATTACTGTGCATTTCACTGCCGTGAAGCACCCAGTAATATGATGTGTGCAGAGACATGACATCACGGTTCAAAACACAAAGGCTTAGGCCTAAAAAAATTGTTTGATTGGCGTAACCCGACCTACCTAAAAATATGCCCGATTTAATTTAATAAAAAAAAAATTTAAAAAGAAGAAAAAAGTTTTGAGGCCTTTATTAAAGGCGCAAAAATTACGCAATTTACAGCTTTAAAAGTAAAAAAAATGTTACGCCAATCAAACAATTTTTTTAGGCCTTATAGGATTTACCAAACAGGTGAATTCTTAACCCAGGAAGGATTCCACGTATATTAGAGTGTATTGGCATTTCAGTAAGAGCATAAAGTGATAATACTTACTTTGTTCATCATTGAAGGAGGCTCATCTAGCATTAATACTTACAGTGTATCATCATGTATCCAACAAATCTTTAAATTTCTTACCCATTCTGATTATAGTTGATCCAATCTGTATGAAATACTACACATTGAAAACTTTTTGAACTTGTCACCCTGCTAGCCAACACTGTCGAATACCACTTTGGCACTGCGTTGCATATACAATTTCATCTTTACTTCCCAATGGTTCCACTAGCACCAACTTTTACAACATGATTTCAACATCTTGTAAAAAGTACCTATACAGCATTATTGTGCAGCAAAAATATATCACAAATTAATTTAGCGTTGTGACCATCACTACGCTTCAGAGAGTTTATATCAAAATTTCTGATCAATTCACAAGGATAATCCACACTATGGTAGCAATGTGTAAGATAATTATACATGTATGAAATAAAATCCTATCTATTCGTAAGGTCTATCTGCTGAGCAAACTAAAAATCTGAAATATCTTGAACCGACTCTGCCCAACTTCAACCGTAATTGGGTCAGTTTACAAATGTTCTGAAATCAATGTGCTGGTGCGATTCAGGGATCATACCCCCCGGGTTGGGATAGATTGTGAAGTTATAATTTTAACCAGGTTGTAACATGCCTGGGCAAACTATCTTCCAGTTCAGGTCAGGTTTACTGGTCTGTAGCAATTATTACCTTGTGTGTAATATCCAAAATCGATCAGAAATTTTGATCTTTTGAGTTGTGTAAACTTCACATTATACACAATTTATGACTTCATGGTCACTTAGAGTACTGTCTAATAAGCTCTGCTTTGCAGACTGGGCCATCATCCTGGGCCATATTTCAGAAATAATGGAAACACAAACATCTTGGTCTTGAGGCACATTTCTTTGGAATTACCACTTGTCTTGATTTCTGATACGGATCTAATGCTTTAGTTTCACTCTAAGTGACCAATAGTGACTAACCGTACTACAACCAAATATTATTGTATATATTACCTTTTACCTATGACGTATATGGTGGCACTCCATGCAAATGTCTAGATGCAGCTAATGACATTGACACCGCTGAATGAAGAGAAGCAGAAGTGGTCATAGCAGTAATGTCAAACCTCTGGGCTTGTGGAGGGCTAGCAAACATTGCCGCATGAGCTGGTAACATTGCATGCCCCTAGACAAATGAGGAGGAGGCATACCGGGACTAGATGCAATGGCAGCACTGGTAGTAATAGTATGGTTCTCCATAGGTGATGCTTGTAAATAGTGAGGGCTTTGATTGGCGTTATTTGGCGAAGACGACACCATGTTTGAATTCTTCTGCTGCACCTCTTGTTTCATTTGATCCATAATAGAATTTGATACAGTCATGTCCATTTCACGTGAAGATTGTGCTGAACTCACAGGCACGCCGCCATCTTGGTTGGTTTGTGGATGGTAATTAGCAGGGACCATAGTTGGTAATGAGTTGGCCAGGATTTGGGTCGATATTGTAGCAATTGAAGATGAAGAGGGCAGCGAAGTGGTGTGCTTATGCTTGTGCTTGTGTTTTTTCTTGTGGACACAAGTTGTACAGGCTGATGCAGCAGCTTCATTGTTCAATTTGGGTTGGCTATTGATTTGCACCGGTGCAATTCCACTTAATTGCGGATGCTTCGCCATGTGTTTCATCAGGTAAAGCTCTTGTGCGTGGGTCTTTCCGCACACTCCGCATTTGGCAACGCTTCTCACGGCGTGTGTTGGCATGCGAGCTGACATGACTCTGCAGTTTCTCCAACTCGTCGTGAGGCCCGATAACAGTCTCTACACTTATACGGTTTGTCTTTGTTGTGTCGCCTCCAGTGTTGCTGTAGATTAGCGAGTTGCGTAAACGATTTGTCGCAATCGGGATAATTACATTTATACGGCCTATCACCTGTGTGTATCCTTGTGTGTTGCTGAAGATGCGATAACTGCTTGAATCCTTTCTCGCAGTATGCGCAAGGATACGGCTTCTCGTTGCTATGGATACGAATATGCTGCTGTAGATCTGACGTTGTTGCGAAACCTTTACCACAGGTGTTACATTTGTGGGGTTTTCCCTCTCTATGTGATCTAGCGTGAAGCATCACATCAGAAGCGTGTATAATACTCTTGAGGGCATATCTTGCATTTGTATTTCAGTGTGCCTTGATCCCCAGAAGCTTGGGTGAGTACCACACCAGCCGAATATGATCGCCCTCTTCTGTAAAGTTTATATGAGGTGGTGGAACACCATCTTTGTGTTTCTTTTTCTTTTGTGTTTCTTTTTGGAGCTGCAGTCTCTGGCATTCCATTGCCCATATTGGAGTTTGGTGCTGGTATAGAATTTGGACCCATGTGACTCGCATGCGCCATTGGCGCCAAGACATCCATGATGTCTTTTCTGTCACTGTTCTGTGGTGCTGGCAGGCCAAGTGTGTAAGCCAGGCCATCATGTGTTAGTGGGGGGATGCCAAGGTTACCGAAGCCAGCCATAAGATGCGATGCTTGTTGAGTACATCCGCTACGCTCGTGGTGCATGCACGCTGCGGCTGATGTGAACTGCATCTGACACTTGAGACACTCGTAAGCTGTGCGGGGAGAAGAATAAGAAGTGGCAAATTTGGCGTCAGGATTGGCTGAAAAATATAAGTAAAAAAAATGCACACTTGGATATTAAACAGAAAACAACATGCAACACAACAATGGATGAACACAAACATGTGATTAACTTAAAAATAATCAAAATTAGCATGCAAAGTGGTTAACACTCAGAGCAATTAAATAAAAAAAACAGTGGTATACTACGAAATAAAAAAAACAGCGGAAATAGAATTAAAAACGGGAATGAAATTTACAACCTGCTTTAAACAACTGCATCTGGTCCACATTACAGTGCCAATTACCAGGTACTGTTTTGATGAGGTACAAATTTATTTCAATCCTTACACACACACACACATCTGTCCAGCTTTGGCACAACACATGACAACTACCAAGCATACACCATCACTAAATGTTTCCTACCAATCATTCCATAAGTAACCAATCGCATGTTGTTGCATATGCATCAACTCAAGTCACTGCAACATGCACTCAGTATGCATTTCAATGCACGCTTCCATTTTTTCCTATTTAGTACTCGACACCAAAATATATGTTAAGTTATGATAATAAATTTCTAGGCTAAGTGAAGTTAATCAACTACTATTTAGGTACCTGGAAAAAAATTCTACAAGTCTTCTTTTTTTAAAACTTTCCACTTTAGAATTAGGATGCCAAATTATTGTAATTTTATATGTAAACAAAATCCTAAATATAGTCAACTTGCTTATAATCTTCATCCTAAGTTTCAAAATCTTAAGGTGGATCAGAGGGGAACATAACCTAGCCGTGTTTGCACTCAAATATTTAGACAAATAAAGCTGACACCCAAGAGGAATGGTACGGGTTCTACAAAGTAGATACCAAGGCTTAATTAATATCAAGTTATAATTTCCATCCCATAGTCATAATTTGAGCTTTAACTAAATAAAAAAATGTGATTGCTCTACACCTATATCCATTTCATATTGAAGTGCCCTGCCCCCCCAGATTATTGGCTTCCTTGACTAATTCCCTACAAGATCGATATATTAATATCAAGAAGGACACTACAAGGTTTTTAATAGCTAAAATTGATCAAACTAGAAAGCCATGCCTCCTGCCTTCCCACCCGCCTTAAATCAAACTCTTTCTATTATTTCTTCTACTATTTGTATTTTGTATGTCACTTTTATTGCAATATATATATGAAAGCAGATATCATCACAGAATTAATTTATCAAAATATTCCAATTCAAGCCTCAAGCATTGTACAAGGTGAAGGTTTGACAGTTCAAATATGGCAATTTGAAAAAGCTTTGTTAAAAATAATTTGACAACTATTTTAGAATAAATTATATCATTTGCATTTCAGGAAAGAAATAATCTTCTGATAAGTGAAGTAGTCAGAATCAGACTAGACTTATTGTAACACGCATGATAGGAATATTTACATGAAACACTAAGATTTGTCGTAAGTCTACAATTTCATTTTTCATATCATTTTTGAAGAAATTCCTTCCTTCACAAAATCATAAAAGTTTTGTTCTTTTTTCATCAAGACAGCCTACATGTCAGAACTTGTTGTAAGAATATGCACTAAAAATTATCATAAAATTCAAAACTCTGTGATCAATTTTTGACAACCACTTGAGGAATAATACATTGAGATGTTTGGATCTGGGAAATTTACCACAATCATAGCAGTACCATATTTGTTCTAATTTAAATTAAATTCATTGTAGAATCAAGTTATTAAAGGAGCATAAATTCTATCTTTAATTCTTCCTGACATTTAAAGGTGCTGGTCGCACATGGGAAATGTCAATGTTGGTTTGGGCTTTTGCTGTTTTCAAAAATAAATTAAAATGTACATTTTTCAAACTGGTAATTTAACTACCATACTGCGTTGCAAAGAACTGCATATCAAGTCAAGTTTCCAACTAGGCCACATTTGACACTGCCTACACACCAATGCACAACTCACTCATACAAATGCACCAAAAAATCACATACACACATTATATCACCAAAGGCTACTTTTTTATGTCAATATTTTGGAGATTCCTTCTGAAATTAGGGAATAACAAATCTCCATGTCAAGATTCTAGAAGTAATTGCCACACTTCCCACAATGCATTTTTGATTCAGTTCACATGCTTCTTGGCTATTCTGTCGGTCCGTGTCACGTCACTTCCGGTTGATGATGTTCGAGTGAAAACAAGTCCCTGATTCGATTTTTGTTGATGATTTCTGTCATTGGTGTTATGTAAATTTCGATCGCAAATCGTCAGTGGAATCAAACAACCGCTTCTAAGTCTTCAGAGTGAAAGAAACTTACTTGATTTACCGTTTATATACTGACAAACTTAAAATTAAATTCCATGGTCGAGTGTCGTTTTTTCCGAAATTGAATGCCACTCAAGCAACATCGCTATGTAGCCTCCTTCACAGCCGGCTTCTGTTGTTCACAACAAACTGTGAGCCACATGCAGTTTGGGCCCGAGACTAGAGATAGCCCGGATGTTCGACCGATCTAATTGAGTTCGACACGGTTCTTTAAAAATGTACCCCATGTACAGAACATTCTGATCTTGCAAATTATGCTTCTGAATTGACTATAACCCCTGTTTAGCTACATGTGTATGTACTCTATGAAAAGGCATATTTTACAGGGACCCTGTGTAAAGAAATAGGAGTGTCATTTGATTACATGAGGTGGTGTCAGGGGTGTGAGAGGCCACAGACCAAAAACAAGGAAAATCACCAAAAACAGCGTAAAATCAGGGTAAAAACGCCAAATATGGGCTGAAAATAAAAGAAAAACACATAAATTTTGGCAACAAAAAAAGAAGAAATCAGCTGAAAAGAGGAACTCTCACATCCCTGTGGTGTACATGTTGCAAAGGATTCTGGGATGGGCAAGATATCTTCTCTGAATTGCCCTCGTAATTATTTTTTTTGGGATTTCAGGGGCCAACAACCAATATTACCCATTTATTTTGAGCCACAAGCCTGAAAACAGTTTCCTTTCAGGGGATACTTTCCATTAAAAATCGCCCCCATAATTTAATTTTGAAGGGCTATTTTGTGAATCAGCCTTAGCCCTCGCCTATTGGGCCCTGGATTATGTGCATCATTAGGGAAAATTACAAGTACAATTAGTCAAACATATGCAACTGTTATGATTCCATGACAGAATGACTACAGTATAGAATGTTCATCATCCATTTTTAAAATTCTTAGCTATCAAAAGGGCTCCTGAGTCTGAGCTGATCACATCCATGAATTCATAGAAAATCAGCTAATGCTCCTTTAAGTGTGATGTTTAGATTCATCAGGGAGCATCGCAGAATTCCCAACTGTAATCTTGAGATCAGCATAAAACCTGAAATATCCCGTATTCCCTTTCCCCCAGCTCTCTCTTTTTCTGAGTTCACAAGCTTTAAACTTACTAATTAATGTAATACTACCATATTTTCATTTAATATTTTTTCAAGAAACAAGAATGTCCTTAAATTTGACAGTTAAAAACATGAAAGTGTAAAAATTGCTTCATACATGCGAAGTTGAAGCACAATAGAAAAGTTGCTTCCTCTGTTTTTATTTTCATGTGCTTCCTATCCAAAGAAATATCATTCACAGAGGATTTAAATAATTGTCATTCTATAATTTGGTTCACCTCAAGTTCGGTAATGATGTCAAGCGTGCTGAAAAACTGCCCCTGAACGTGTGCGCGTACACTCAGCGTGTTTAACTTTACGTGCATGATTCGATCAATCAGTTTGAATAGGTGCACCCCTCCCGACTTTTTGTCATCAAGATAAGATTGTCCAACCATCCTTTGCACTTATTTTAGCAAAATTATGCTTACCCTACCAGGTGCTGGCAAAGAAACTTTTTCAGA
The DNA here is from genome assembly GCF_039555335.1 of Amphiura filiformis. NCBI lineage: Eukaryota > Metazoa > Echinodermata > Ophiuroidea > Amphilepidida > Amphiuridae > Amphiura > Amphiura filiformis. The sequence continues at coordinate 69,816,136 of NC_092636.1, read as the reverse complement.
CGGGGGACATCAGAAATATTATTCTATGCCTTATTCTATTGATATTGGTGTTGTTTTATATGTTACTCTTGCCAAAGAATCCATTTTTATTTTTATAATAATTGTAAAATAATGTTGAAACATAACATGCATGTTTTTGTTGCATAATTTAAATTGGAGCAAAGATAACATGGACATGCAGGTGTCAAGTTAACAATGAACAATTAAAGTTTGAAGTCATGATTAAATCACTTTAAAAAAATAAAGAAATAAAGAAAGGATGCTCATTTTACCGGGGGATGCACTGGTAATTAACCAGAAGGTTAAAGGGTCTTTTTGTATGATCAGGCACTGTACGTCCTATGGTATTGTGAATAGGGTATCTTAAACAAGGAAAATTAAGAGAAAGGGTATACATTGCACAATAAATCTGTGTTTAGGGTCCTTTACGACAAATATATGACGTAAAGGTCAAAAAAGTTATGAACCTTTGACTTGTTTTTCCCACTTGTTATGAAGGATTTTGGAGTCAAAAAATGACTGATTTACTTACTTCTAAAGGCGACAAAAAAGAAAACCCCGTTCTATGGGTCTGACCGACCCAGATTTTCCCAAATTTGGGAAACAAATTTGTCCTGCATATATGAATGCCGACCTTTTGAAAATATCAGGAACAATTTTATTTTTGTATTTTCCCCAAATTACAAAATATTTCAGATTTCTGAATTTTTGTATCATTTTTCCAACAAAAAAAAATGGGCCTGACCGACCGACCCTACTTGAAATATCCATCCTTTCATAGAACAAGGTTGTTGTTTTTTGTCACCTAATGGGGTAAAATTAGTGCCAATACTTGTTTAGGGTAGGAAATTGCACTGGTAATACTTGTTTAAGGGTGCATTTTCAGACTGTGATAATATTTGTTTAGGGTGTTTTTTGACCATTTTGAGACTTCATGGTTACACATGATACCCCTTGTCAATGACCACCACTGTCCACCAGTGCCCCCTCCCTGCCACCCACCCAGGATTTAACAGAACAGGTTTATTTTGATGACATATCCATGGTAGAAACAGTTTTAAAATAAAGAATTTTATCAAAAATGGGTTAAATTAAACGGTTCACTTCACACACATAATGAACTATTAAAACCAATCATAACATTACACACTGGTTGTGGAAGTACAAAGGAACACATCTTTACACATGTATATGACCACACACAAATCAATGTTAGTCATGTTAGACTTATAGTAACTGTATAATTTATTAAGAAATACATAGTTTCCTGGTTATGTAGGAAATACTGAGAAACATCCAGGAAAAAGCATGAAAAGAAATACTGTCAGCCACAGGGTTGCAGCTAGGATATTTTAAGTGCCGAGTGGCATTTGATGAAAATCTTGCATTGCACCCGCTGTAGCTACAACCATGGTCAGCCAAGCCCAATTGGGGGGGGGGGTAACATCAAATTTAAGAAGTTTACAAATAAGATTTATTTACTCAAAAGTTTTTAAAACATCACAACTAGTCTATAGGCAAAATATCTAATGAGAGCCAACTTGGGTATGCACAGAAATATGCGTCGAGAGTACTACACAAAGACCACATGCTTACATGAAGCAATCACAGCTTTTGAGAATTGACCGATCACAGTTTTCGTATATATGGTTGTCGCTAGGCAAGATCGTGATTCAGTCATGTGTTATTCCACAAAAAGTACCCTGACGCAACTGTACACAGAAGGTATGTCCTCTCGTGATCTCGAGAATAAGATATTTTGCCTACAGTTTTTATGGGCCCTACCGACCCAGAGTTTCCATTTTGGGATTTTTTAAAAATTTGCTGAACACATGTTAAATTCATCTGTTTTGGGTCTTAAAATGGATGGAGTTAGGTGGAAATTGCTGTGTTCATGTAAAATCAGCTGTTTGGGGCAAAAAGTAGATATATTTTGATTGAAAAAATGCAAATTAGTGGATAACAATTTGAGACTAGTTTAGTTGAAATTGGAGCACTTTTCAGTTGTTGGTCCCCTGTAGCCCACCAAAAAATGACCTTTTACCTTTTGTATAACTTGAGATCGGTAGGTCAAACTATACCTTTTCTGAATCCTTTGGATGAGAGGAATACTTTGGAATGTTTTTAACCCAATTTGATCAACTTTGAAATTTGACGCCCTTTTAAATCCAAAATCCGCCCAAAAATATCACCCAAGACACCAGTTGTAAATAATAAGTAAATCAACATTTCCAAGCAAGGCTCCTGCTAAGGCGTGTCCGTGCATCCAGGACGTGATTTTCTATTGTTGGAAGCTGCACCAATGCCCAATAACGAAAATGGAAGGAGATAGCCAAATATTTATCAAAATGAGAATCGATGCGATGCAATACTGGCGATCAGAGCCCTGTAAAATTGCATTGTCTGTTGCCCACATCAACATACGTACGGACGTCGGACGCACAAAAATTGCATTGTCTGTTGCCCACATCAACATATGTACGGACTAAAATTGTGGGACGCGCATTTCACAACCAGATTTTACAGTTGTGCATCCGATCGGACGCAGAGCTTTTGATGGCTAGCAGGAGCCCTGCTTCCAAGTGTACTAAATATAGTCATATTAAATTCCTCATTTTCTGAAATATTTTGTGCGATCATATCATCATAATCATCACCGTTGTTGATTATCATCATAATCCTCATCATCGTAGTTGCTACTGTTCATGGCTACAAATTTACAATTTATAAAGTACCTCATAACACTATTACAAAACATGTTACATTAACTAGTGTCATTTGTTTTTATTATTATTTTCAACTCACCTTTCTCTTCGGATTTATTATTTTCTTCTGAATTTTGTGGCAACCTCAGTGGCACTCTTGGTACCTGGTAATAAATCACACACAATGATTTTAAAGTCAAGAAAACTTGTGCATTAAAATACAAGAAAATGTGTTACTTTTAAGATAAGTACCGTACTTATGAAGTTTCAATTTCCACAACACATAGGCCCTACTTGGCAATGCATTTTACATCCAAATAAGGCAAAAAAAAGGTTTATCTCAAAGCTCACAAGTGGTTTGAAAACAACTTAATGCGAAATGCAATTTTGGCCGATTTTTCCGGGTAAAAAAATTTGAAATAAAAAAATTACCACATTTCTTTTTTTCTTCAAATCGCACAATTTTACAAATGTATGCGCAAACTTTGAAACAAACCTTTTTTTTTTTTGCCTAATAAGCAAGCAACACCGTTATCATTAATATCAGATATTTACAGTCTGCAATGAATGCCATAATTCCCCTTTTTGTGATGCTCCAGGTATTGCCCAGAAAAGTATGTGAAGGGACAACTTCAAAATCCTGACTAAGGACTATAACAAAAGTCAGAATTAAAGACAATATGTTGCTGTCAATCAAACTTTCCACAGCCTGTGATTGGTTAGTAATGCAATTAACGTGGAAGATATTCATCTGGTGCCTTCAGAGAAAAAAGATTTGCAGAAAGATGAATAGTTGACGTTGATACTTTTACAAGGCAAAAAGCAACTTTTCTTGGCATTGTTGACATGGGGCTTTCAGGAATTTGTACGTTGCAAAACTAACCATGGGCACACTTTTTTCCATTGCATTAAGAAATTTCAATTATCATGAAAATCGTAAACAAACCCGTCTCTGAGTTTGATTTTAAAACTCTTTAATTCCCACTTTTATCATCTGAATTCTTCTTTGTTCATTCATACTGTCCAATTGCAACGGATATTAAACCCATGGAGCTACCTGCCTATTGGTCAAAAATGGAGTTTCATTATCAATTAGACCAATCAGAAACATTGTTAAAATAATTTCACCATGCAAAAAATTGGGGTAAATTATTTACAAAGCTCCATTCTGATTGGTGATTAAAATTAAGATATCATGTAATTGACCAATCAGAGGCAATGTTAGATCGGCAGGTAGTAAACTGCTCACCTGCAATTGTTCGTGCCAGTTGAAGACATCACCACTTCCAGATACTGGAGGCTGATTCACACCACCTGATTGGCTCATCCTTCCAACTAAAACTACTCTCCACCAATCAGGTATGAAGGACTGAATGATTGATGTTTGGGTGGGCAGTCAGTCACCTACTCGACTAACTGATGACTTGCTATTCAAAAACAGTACCCTATAGAGAGAGTGAAAAAAAGAATTAGAATTAACCAAGACAAAGACACCAGTCCATACGTGGGGCAGGGCAGTGACCCAAAAAGAAATGAAAACAAGGCGGTTCTCGAACCACGAGTCTCGCATGCTTTCGCGACCGCCTGCTTTTGCGATTACTTTTGGTAGAAGGAAAGGAACCTGCAACAACCCATGGTGACTTGCCTGTTCAATTTGAGCTTGATTGGACCAATATTGAAATTTGACCTTTGACCCCTAAATTTTGGTGGTTCTCGGCTCGGCACGATTAACTGGCCGATGGTGATTTCATGCCCATACGACAATTTTTAGTCATTTAACTTCAGATGACCCCTGGGTGACCCAGGATAAACCCAAAATTACCTTCCAAAAATTGGCTCTAAATGTAGACTATGCCATAGCCGAATTTTATTAAAAATATGTTTTTATTAGTCATGATGAACTCATTTCGTTGAACTCAAAATTATACTGATGTTTATTAAAATTAAAGTATTCAATAGTAAAATGGTCATAAAGAGTTAAAAATATCAGATGATTAGTGACAATAAAAGTAATTGAATGCAACATTATCTTGCATAATTATATAACGGCTCACTTTAATACTGAACAATTCTGATTTTGGAATCTATACTTTTATTGATAGCGAACCCCGAAAATTTGACTATGAACTTTGGATTGTAAGCAGAACTTTACCCCCTGGACTTTGCTCTCTAAAAACACACTGTCAAGCATACTTGATTATCAGTCCATTAACCACAAGTACTAAGCATGGACGCGCTAGATGTTTGATGAGAGATTAACTTTCGCGTCAACACAAAAGCGCCGCAAATACCAGAGACAGTTGTTTACGGTGTAGTTAATGGTAATGGCGCGGGCCCAGACGATTTAAACCATAGCGAGGTATGGGCGACCAATCACAAAGGCAGATCCATTTAAAGATGCATTACATCATGGCCAATTTTAGTTAGGCCAGAAATTGGCCTAACTCTCCATAGAGTCCCGTGTTAAAAATCTTAACCGCAAAGGCAATGTCAGTAGTCCACTTGGGAAGCTAACAAACAGAGGGAGTAGGGTGACTGATCAGATGTGAAAATCTATCAATTGTGCACACGTTAATTAAATCAGAGTTTTAAGCTTAAATACAATATCCAGAGTATGCACAATGGGCAAGTGGACTACGGGGTAGTCTACTCTAAATGTTGACTGTACCCACCAAGTTTCATGCCCATACTACAGTTTTAGCAATTTGATCTCAGATGACCCGAGTGACCTTGGATGACCTTGAAATGACCGTCCAAAAAATTGGCTCTAAATGTTGACTGTACCCACCAAGTTTCACTCCCAGACGAGGTTTTAGTAATTTGACCTCAAATGACCCCTGGGTGACCTTGGATGACCCTGAAATGACCTTCCAAATATTTGACTTTAAATGTTGACTGTACCCATTGCCCATACAACAATTTTTAGTAATTTAACTTCAGATGACCCTGGGTGACCCCGGATAAACCCAAAATGACCTTCCAAAAATTTGGCTCTAAATGTTGACTGTGCCCACCAAGTTTCATGCCCATACAACAGTTTTTAGTAATTTGACCTCAGAAGACCCTGGGTGACCCCAAAATGACCTTCAAAAAATTTGATTCTAAATGTTGACTGTACCAAGTTTCATGCCCATACGAGTTTTTAGTAATTTGACCTCAGATGACCCCTTGGTGACCTTGGATGACCCTGAAATGACCTTCCGAAAATTAGACTCTAAATGTGGACTGTACCCAAGACCCCTGGGTGACCTTGGATGACCCTGAAATGACCTTCCAAATATTTGACTTTAAATGTTGACTGTACCCATTGCCCATACAACAATTTTTAGCAATTTAACTTCAGATGACCCCTGGGTGACCCCGGATAAACCCAAAATGACCTTCCAAAAATTTGGCTCTAAATGTTGACTGTGCCCACCAAGTTTCATGCCCATACAACAGTTTTTAGTAATTTGACCTCAGAAGACCCCTGGGTGACCCCAAAATGACCTTCAAAAAATTTGATTCTAAATGTTGACTGTACCAAGTTTCATGCCCATACGAGTTTTTAGTAATTTGACCTCAGATGACCCCTTGGTGACCTTGGATGACCCTGAAATGACCTTCCGAAAATTAGACTCTAAATGTGGACTGTACCCACCAAGTTTCATGCCCATACGAGTTTTTAGTAATTTGACCTCAGATGACCCCTTGGTGACCTTGGATGACCCTGAAATGACCTTCCGAAAATTAGACTCTAAATGTGGACTGTACCCACAAAGTTTCATGCCCATATGACAGTTTTTAGTAATTTGACCTCAAATGACCCATGGGTGACCTTGGATGACCCCAAATTGACCTTCCAAAAATTTGGCTCTAAATGTTGACTGTACCCACCAAGTTTCATGCCCATATGACAGTTGTTTTTATAATTTGAACTTTGGTGACCCCTGGGTGACCTTGGATGGCCCTGAAATGACCTGAAAATTTGACTCTAAATGTTGACTGTACCCACCAAGTTTCATGCCCATACGACAGTTTTTAGTAATTTGACCTGGTGACCTTGGATGACCCCTGGGTGATCTCGGATGACCCCAAAATGAGCTTCCAAAAATTTGACTCTAAATGTTTCATGCCCATATGACAGTTTTTAGTAATTTGACCTCAGATGACCCCTGGGTGACCTTGGATGACCCAGAAATGATCTTCCGAAAATTTGACTCTAAATGCTGAGGAGGGAAAACTAAGCAATAAATATACGTCAATTCTTTGTCAATTTGAAAATATCAGTTATTGATCAAATAAGGGCAGTGCACATCCGTCTTTTTCGCATTCGACCTGTGCTAGAAATCTTTCAGGTTTATAAATAGCGCCATGTGCGGTATACTTTGGTAACTTCTAGAGGGTTTCAATTCATACTTATAATTCACTTATGACGACTGGGAGGAGATGAGATTTCAACCTGGGCTAAACCCTTCTGTTACCGTTAGAGTGCAATACGTGATTGATTAAAAATCAATAACTCGCAGCTTGCCGATTGATTGTAGATCACTATAAATCGGAGGAGCCTTTTGTAAGCTATTTGACCCCGCTCTTATTGTTAGAATACAATAGCTACCTTCTAATTACGTTTCCATATCAGGCCAAAAGGATGTATGCTTTGTGTCAGATGTATGTACTACATACTTCTTTTGTCGTGGTAATCGAAATTCGAGACCTAAAGTCCCAAGCTTTATTCTAAAAAGTACAGATAAAACGCATTCTTCTTTTGGATTTTTGAGACAAGAACTATTTTGTGTGCAAGATAACACGGATAGATTTTTTTTTTGAGACTTTAAATTCCTTGTAAATCGTCAGTTTTACCGAGGTTTCTTGTAAGTTTTTGTTTCCATGAAAGTGGTCAAGAAAAAGTTCAAAAATATCACATTTTTGGCTGGTGAATTTAAATTTTATTCAGGCTATCTTGCAGCTTCGACTTTAAAGTAAAGATATATATGGGACATTTCATATTTCCTTGAGGTGTTCTCTGAATGTTTATGTCAGAAAGATCATGGTTCAATACAAAATATTCACCAAAAATAGTAACTTGCCAACTTGATATAATTTATTTTAAAGACGGTCCCTGCATGCATGCATGCATGGCAGGTATGGTACAATATAGGGACGCACCAATTTTTAGTAGGCCTACCTCGGTGAAGCAATTTTTAGCGCCTCGATGAAGCAAACAGTTTACATTTTGTAGCACCTAAATTTAGCGTAGCACAAAAAGCGTTCTTCTTATGTTAAAATGAGTTCATATCAGGAGCGTAGTCAGCTTTCGTGATCAGAGGGGGAAAATAAAGGTTTGGGGGAAAATACAAAAATAATTATCAATTTGAACCGGTATTATTAATGCGATATGTACATACACTAGGTTTTTTTTAGCGAGACTGTAGGGCCTACATATAAACTGTTAAGTTTTCGAGCCTCCAAAAACCGGGCCAAAATGTTTTTATTGAGACAATGCTGGCGCATGCCGCAAAAATTTGGTATTTACATTCATTTTGGTGCATGATCGGGTACTGATTTTGGTGGGAAACAGGCTCCTTGCCCCTTTCTTTTCCTATGCCTTCCCGATTTCTTTTCATTTTGTGTTATCGGGCACTCTTTTCAGGGAGCACTCTGCCCCGCTGGTTAGTACCGCACGCTTCTGGTTCAAATGGTGAGTTTTAGCATGTTTTTTTCATGAATGTTTTCAAAGGAGATCCATGTCTTGCGATTATTTTCTTCAAAATATAGGTTCATGTGAGGATATCTCACCAAAACCATACTCTGATCCATCCAATGACCCCACATATGGCTCCCATCATCACGTGGCATAGATTTCTTTTTGACTTTGGGGTGGACTCTGGGGAAATCTTTGAAGTGGAGTGAATCAAGTGTATTCACTCACAGAATAACCTTTCACAAACAAATGCGAACAAAATACTTGCCAGTTTGAAGCTAAAATAAAATTAATATACCTGATGAAAACTGGAGCACCCTTGCCACCAAATTTTTTTTTTTCAGGTCCGAGGTGGTGCAATGTTTTTTTTTTTTTTGGGGGGCTCTGAGGTGAAGCAATTTTTTTTTATCAGATGGCGTGACAATTTCTTTTCCAAAAAACTACCAAGCCCCCCCCACCTTGATATCTAATGGTGCGTCCCTTATATAGGTTTATACATATACAATACAGTGTTGTATTTTGTTTATTCGACATCGAAGTGATTACATAACTTGGGTCACGGCCGGTCGTTGCATCAATCAAAGAAGTTTAGTCAGACTGATTAGGGGCACACTCCCACTTTGGAGGTGACGCGTACTAGTATGTAGGGCTGTTAAGACCCCCCTTTTCAGCGTTGCTGTCACCCACAGACCCTATATTTTTTACGAGCACATGCTCTGTCACCCGAAGACACCCTATTGTTCCATTCGATCTGTCACCAAAAGAGTGCGCGCCAGGATGAGGTGCAGGGGGGTGATGATGATGCAATACTTATCCCAGGGTGTTGAATTATAGGGGAGGCTTTTTGGCGGGACAAGGGGGGAGCCAATATTGGCACAGGTATAGGTATTTGCACCGTTTCGATATTGCGAATGTGATGTAGAAACATGTCAGGATAGGCCTAAATTCAAATGACCTATGCCGTTCACTCCAACTGGGAGTTGAGTGGTGGCATCCGCATCACAATGTCCCGCCAAACTGTTCTGTCATCTGCTGTACGGCTGGCATTTACTATGGAGTTTAGGTCGGTTCTTTTGCAGTCAGCTAGCAGGCAGTCTCTCCACCTCTTTGGCGGTCTTCCTCTAGGTCCGACTCCCTGGATGTGACATTCAAAGGCCATCTTTGGAAGGCGTGAGGGAGGCATTCTCTGGACGTGGCCAAAATAATGCAGTCTCTTCCGGGTTATTCTGTCCAAGATGGAAAATTCCACACCCCGGGTTTTGCGGATGATGGTGTTTCTGATCCTGTCTCTCCGTGTTACTCCCATTATTTTCCTAAGGCACATCATCTCGAAAGTGAGCAGTCGATTCTCATCCTCTCTTTTCAATGTCCAGGTTTCTGCTCCGTATAGCAATATTGACAAAACAAGGACCTTGTAAAGCTCAATCTTGGTGTTGGTTTGGATGTCCTTAGCACTCCAGATACTCTGTAGTCTCTGCACAGCTCCTAGGGCTTTGCCTATTCAAGTTTAATATCTTCTGAGCAGGATCCTTTTGGGTGATCTTTCCTCCCAGGTATGTGAACTCCTCTACCTGCAGAAGCTGGGTATTGTCAATTGTGATGTTCAGATGGGTGTCTTCTTTGCATATGGCCTGGACTTCTGTTTTAGCGATATTTATTTTGAGTCCAAAAGCTGAGCTGCTTTGATGAATGAGGCTAACCAGTGTCTGGAGGTCTTCTTCACTGTTAGCAATTAGTGCAATGTCGTCTGCAAATCGTAAGTTGTTCACCACTTGTCCTTGGATGTTTACTCCTATGTTGGTATCGTGCAGGGCATACAACATAGTCATCTCCAGTAGGATGTTAAAAAGTTGGGGTGAGATTACACATCCTTGGCGAACTCCAACCAGGGTTGTAAACCAGTCTGTTAGTTCCCCATTTACTCTGACAGTACTTGCAGATTTATTGTAGAGAGCTTTCAGGAGACAGGTGATTTTGTTTGGGAAACCAAAGAAGCCAAGTGCCTTCCAAAGTCCTTCCTGCCACACTGAGTCGAAGGCTTTTTCAAGTCGATGTAGCAACAGAAAAGGGCCTTCCTCATTTCAAGATGCTTCTCAACTATTTGCCTGAGGGTGAAGAGTTGGTCTATGGTTGAACGTCCTGGTCTAAATCCTGCTTGGGACTCTGATAGAATTTCTTCAGTTCTTTTCATGATTCGGCGTTGTAGAATAAGTGTAATTACTTTGCATGCATGGCTAAGCAAGCTGATCCTCGGTAGTTGCATAATCAAGCTTGTCTTTCTTCTTGTAAATTGGTGTGATGATAGCCCTCCCCCAGTCATCTGGGAAGATTTCGCTGTCCCATATTTTGGTGCATAGCATATGTAGGATTTCGATCCCTGCGCTCCCAGCTGCTTTGAGTTCTTCAGCTGTGATATTGTCATATCCCGGGCTTTGCCATCTGACATCTTTTAACAGCACTTTCAATTTCCTCTCGTAGGATGGCTGGTTCTATCTTGCAGCTGGGCATCTGGGGAACACTTTGCGTTAGCTCCTCATCTGTTGGGTTCTTTTTATTATATAGTTCTTGAAAGCTTTCTTTCCACCTATCCTTTACTTCCTCTGATTCAGTAAGAATCTGTCCATCTTTACTTATGACGGTTTGCATTCTGATAGAGGCTTTTCTTGTAATTTTCTTGATGGTTGAGTACACTTCTTTTGACTTTGCTGCCTGATGTGCATTGTCAACTTTTTTGCAAAGGTCTTTGAGCCACTGATCTCGGCATCCCTTGACTTTTCTTTTTATTTCACGACTTAAGAAGTTGTATCTACTTCTCTTGGTTGGGTCCTTTATTTTTTCTTGCTTTGCTCTACTTCGTTCGTTTGCCAGTTGGATGACTTCCTCGCTAATCCATGGCTTTTCTTTGTGTCCTTTAGGCCTATAAAGGGGAATATTTTTGGCATGTCAAAATATTTTGATGTATAGGCCTAGCCATGATAATCTTTACCTATTAAAACCAAAAAGAAACTGTCTTTGGGTCACTATCAGACACTATGTTTGAAAAAAATCGTTTTGATTAACAAAAGTTGTAGCTTCGGAAATACTAAAAAATGCCATTTTGCGAATTTAATAAAAGTAAATGAGATATTTCAATTTTTCTCTTGAAAACATTAGTCAAGTTACATAAAGTAGTGCAAAATATGGGTTCGAATTTGATTGCAAAGATGGTTTCTAGAAAAGGGGTCAATTTATTTTGTTGCAAAAGCCCTTACATCCACAAAAGGCACGATATAAACGAAATAATAAAATAAATAGGAAGGCTTGAAAATTGTACCAAACCTATTCTTTTAGTTTCTATTTATCAACACTTTATTCAAAACCAAAATGAATCAAATCGAACTAGTAATAATTGAACAATTTTTGAAAAAGCTGTTTTTCTCAAAAAGTCAAAAAGTAGATGTACAAAGGGCTTTTGCAACAAAACTCTTTATATATTAATATCATCTGTATTATTAATATTAGACAGATTGACTATTATTTTGTTGTTGATATATTATAAGTACTGAATTTACTAGTATTACTATCACCAAGTCAATAGTAGGCCTATATTGTTATAATTCAATGTTAATTAAAATGTCAGCAGTAGCCTAGGCACATCAACAATATTTGGTGGGTATGTTCCCCCGGAATGTTTAGGTGGTGGTTCTTTGGGAGATGCGGGCGTACCAGTAAAAGGGGGCCTTTTGGAGCTGCGAACAAGTAAAATATGGGGACTTTTGGAGCTGCGAACAGTCAAAATCAAGGGTCTTTCTTCGCTTTTTGCTTGAAATCCCAGAAATATGAGGAATGAACAATTTTGGGGTCTTTTAGAGCTAAATATTTATTTATCAAAATCAAGGGTCTTTCGGAGTTCTATTTTGGTCAAATATAGGGGGTCTTTCGGAGCTGCGAAATCCAAAAAGGAGGGTCTTTCCGGGGGAGCATACCCATATGGTCATTTGTGTTAAGTGCCCTTCCCCCCGTGAGTATAATGCATTTGCCACTTCCGAAATTTTTTTACTGATAAGCATAGGAACCGCATAGTCAGAGGCAAGGTTCATTATTGATTGGAGATTCAGTATGCTAGCAAGAGACAAGTGCGGTAATAGCATTTCAAGTGTATGCGCTTAATTTCAGTAATCAATAAGAGCTAATGAACAAAATCATTTCTGACAGAACTGCTAGCGCAGTAGTGTAAGCGCTCGACTGTGAAACCGGAGGTTGTGGGTTCGAACCCGTCAGAATTTTAATTCAGATAATTTTCTTCTTTCGTGAAGAAGAAATAATAATTGAATCCGTCTTATAAAATTTAACATAGTATAGTAGAATCATGTAGGCCTATGTGTTATCAGATAAGATCTTCTGTAGATTACCATATCAAAAGAATTTCAAGTTTTGTCAAGCAAGTTTCTAAGTGTGCCCCTAATCGTGGTTTGTATAGAATTGAGGTGATAGCTTTGTTTGATAATAACCAATGACAGAGCCGCTACGATTTTAAATTAAAAACAGGTCACCGCTTGAGGCGCTGCATTAAGACGCAGCCTAAAAAGTTTATTACGGGACAAAATAGACGTGAGTGACTGTCATTTTTATTTGGGATCTTTGGTTCTCAAGTGCCATAATAAAGAGCTCATTAAGGTGAAGGGGTGTCTGGGTAGGTCATGGGGTGTCATGGTTGGTCAAGAGGTATCATTGAGAGTATTGTGGGTGTCATGGTGGGTCAAGGGTTTCATGGTTGATTAGGGGTGTTATACTGGGACAATCTGTAATTCTTTTTGACGTCGGTGGTCAGGTAACAAAAGTTATGTATATTATAGGGGCAAGGAATCCAGTTACTATACTGGAATTTCAGTGACTCAAGACAAGTAGTTATTGATTAAAATCAAATATTGGGTTTCCCTCATTTTTGACTGCAACTCCACAACTGTTGTCTGTGCTGAAACAAAATTTTCAGTGCAGTAGTTGTAGTCCTTGCCCCTATAATATACATATCTTACTTGTCACCAATGCGCTATAATTTTTGAGAAAAATGCAAATATAGGCACAAAATTGCCCAGGGGTGTAGTACCACCTTAATGAGATATAGACACTTTTTGTACTTTTGTGCACTTTACCCTCTTTCTTTTTAACCAGTCATCATAGAGAGTCGTGCGATATATCAAACTTTTCCTCTAGTCTAAGGAACAAAAAAGTCACTGGTCTAGGGTTGTAAAATTCCCGGGAATTTTTGGAGTGGAAAGTTTCCACCGGAAATTTTGGGAATTAACGGGAATTATGGGAATAATCAGGAATTTTCATTCAAATCTAAAAATCAAAGTTTAAACAGGGGAATCACTCTGTAGATTAGGGTATTGGAGTAATTTATAAGACCATACAATAGGGTGCATCTATAGCCCCCATAGTTTGCATTATTTTTGTTCCACTTGTCCCAAAACTAATCCCTACCAAATTTTATTTAATTCAGAGTTTGTCTTATGGGGCCACCACAGGCCTGAAATCCGAAAATGGGCTTGTCCATTGAAACATGTAGTAAAGTGAACTTTATACTCTAAAAACACACTAATATCCTATATAATGCATGTAATGTAAAGATGTAAAGAAGAGGGCCATATGAAACTTAACTTTAATACTCTGCTGTGGGATTTGTTTCTTGGATACTGTGATGTGCCCTGAGTGATTTAATTTGATTATCTTTGTTTACAATTAAAATCTAGTTTATGAGACATTTTAGGGATCCCCTTTCTTGCATCAACTTGATCAAAAACAAATTGAATCATTTCTAATTTTGGATTATATGGGAATTCCCCTAGAGATTGTAAAGTAAAGATGATGTCACAGGATTCCCCTCAGGAAGTGATGTCAGGGGATTCCCCTCAGGAAATGATGTCATGTGAAAGGTTAATGTTATAATTAAGGCTTGGGGATTTCCAAGATCACATATATGGCTATCAATATTTGGGATTTCCCCCTGCTTGGTATATAATAAGAAAATGTAAACACAATTGTCACAGTTGATAGTGTTGATCTGGGCTAGCTAGCTAATATGCTTACAGTCCAATTCCTTCAAAGAAAGGAAATTGCGAACCAGAATTAATTTAAGTAGTCAATGCACTACTACCTGCCAGTGTTGTCGGAGAAGATCTAGAATACGCCAAAGAACGTACTTCTTCCAAGAAAGGAAAATGTATTCTTCTGCCGATTTGCTGAAGTCTGGTAAAAGGAGCAACACAACTGTCAAAATAAGTGGGGACAACTGCATCGCAGTCCTGCTTCCTGAAGATATTGTGTGAAAGGTGGAAATAGCACCAAGTTTGGAGAAAGCAGCGCAAGGAGTTTAGCATAGGAGAACGGCGCAAGGAGTTTAGTATAGGAGAACTGCGCAAGGAGTTATAAACGTGTTTGGAGAACACCATTTTCGTATAAGGAATTTATACGCAAGGATTTATCAATGCAAGTGTACAAAGGACTTCGCTGATTTTCGCAGGACAAGTGAATAAGGATATATTACATCAGTAGTCCAGAACATTGCAAGAACTTTATGATTGCCAAGAAGAAGAATGCTGGCTAAGTACAAAATAGATAAAGAGTGATTATATTTGATTATTGTGTATTTGCATTTGTTGTCACGTATATTATACCAATCATAACATGCTTTCAATTAAAGACCAAACAGTGTATTTGTGTTGTGCATTCGTGTGAGTTCGGGTAAAAGGTGATTTTGGCCTTGAGTCAAGTACGACTCGTAACAATTCTCAGATGAGGGTCAAAGGCCAACAGAGTTCAATGTCAACAAAGGTCAAAGGTCAACCAAATAAGGTCAAAGGTCAACAATAAACATATAAATGACATTCAGAGAAAAGTAATACTGTATGTTGTGTAAATCATTGGTCTTTTTATCACTCTTTCCAATAAGATCATGATCAGGGATTCCACACCTTAGGAAGCGATGATGCAGTAATGTCAACTAAATTCAAGCAACCTGCAGCTCTCCACAAAGCTAGGTGGATGGAAAAGCTACTTTACTCAATAAAGATCTGTTTGCTTGAAGCCTAGATTTCACAGCTGCCACAAGGTACCATAACAGCCGCCCATCAAGTGCCAAAAGTGAGAGAATTTGTTATCTTCGCCACTCTGATCTTAGTGTGGTCGTTGAAGAGGAAAAACAGTGGCTACCCGGAAAAAATTGGTAAAAAGCTGATTTTTGCACCAGACAAGCAGAATATATCATAGAACATCATATCCAAAATCCCCAGAAATCCCCTTGGGGAATTCGTTTTATCCAAGATGGTCGCCAAAATGGCCGCCACAGCATATACTTAGCTGTATCTTAGCTCTAAAGCAGATATGATGATGATTTTAGTGTCTTTGAATAGGTTTAAGAGGTCAGAGAATTCAAATTTGTACAAATCTAACACACTGATGTCTTCAATCACACTGAATTCAAGATGGCCGCCAAAATGGCCGCCACAACATATAATTAGCTGTATCTTAGCTTCTAAAGCAGATAAGATGATGATTTTAGTGTCTTTGAATAGGTTTAAGAGGTCAGAGAATTCAAATTTGTACAAATCTAACACACTGATGTTTTCAATCACACTGAAATCCAAGATGGCCGCCAAAATCCCACCACCACCACATATGATTAGATATATCTCCACTTCTGAAGCAGATATGATGATGATTTTAGTGTCCTTGAATATATTTCAGAGGTCAAAGAATTCAAATTTGTACGTATCTAAAACACTGAAGTCTTCATTCACACTTGATTTCAAGATGGCCGCCAAAATGTGTTATGTTTAGGTATATTTTGGCTTATGAAGCAGATATGATAATGATTTTAGTGTCTTTGAATAGGTTTTAGGTGACGAGAAGTCAATTTTGTATTTATCTTCGTAAGCATATGTCTTTACTGACACTGCAATCCAACATGGCCCTCAATATTGCTAAAATCAAACATGATTAGCTAAATATCTCAGCTTCTGAAGCCAATATAATTGTGATTTTAATCTTTGAATAGGTTTTTAAGAGAATGTAGGTTTTAAAAAAAAAAAATTGTTGCAATTACTTAAAACCCGTGCTTAAAACACTGAAGTGCAAGTCGCATAATAGAATCCCAAATAGCTGCCACCACATGTGACTATATATCTCAGCTTCTGAAGCAAAAGTAGCTGTCTTCGTTCTCATCTACAGGTATAATCGCCTCAGCGTTTTGGCAATGTTCTCCTGTGTAGTCTTCACAAGCTGTGACACATTTAAGTCCATTTTTGCAACAGGATCATCCGTTATTTACACAATAATTCCTGGAGGAAAGTTTACAATTCAGGGCTGTCAACTTTTTGGAATTGCTTGGCGTGAGACAGAGGCATACCGGATTTGCCGCCTTCATTGTTCATTTTGACCCATGATTATTTGAGCCACGGCGCCGAGAATGTGAAAAGCGGAGGGGGGGGGGGTTAGAAACAACAATTTATGCATGGCGATGCGTGAGATTTTACTCAATTTTCAGCTTTTTTGCGTGAGATTTACTTTTTAGGCGTGAGATTATACTACCTTGGCGTGAGACCGTGAGAAAGTGACCCAAGACTCACGGCCAATACGTGAGAGTTGAGAGCCCTGCAATTGTATCATACAAGCTTAACAAGCTATGTGGTACTGCATCTAAATTCGTAAGGACCAGTGCTAGTACGATGTCAGAGTGTTTCCAGCCCATTGCTTTAAATTGGATTCAAGTCATTGTTTGTTAGCTTTTCCAAAGTATGACCTGTAAAACAACCCCCAGACTGTGAAAATATGCTGCTCTTTCAGTAGGTGAAAGCTTTTGTCGATAGCTGTGGATCAAATGATGCTTTATTTGATGATACCATCCCCATGGATTAAGCGAACCGTAGAAAAAAAAAAAATCTTCTTCTCTGCCACCATATAAGACAACAAATAATCTGATGCCAGCTATCACGATCTGTTCTAATGTCGCCTCAGGATCACTCATCTAGGATGATATCTGCTGCAGTGCCATTCTTTTATCTTCTTCAACAAACTTGTCTTTCCATGTCTATGAGTCGCAACCACTCCAGGCATGGATAAACAGGAGATGGGATGTCACTACTTCACCAGCTTTGTTAACAAGGTTTTGAACTTTCCAAACCACCAACCCTTTCTTCTCTGAATGGAAGTATATAGATACCAGCCATAGTCTGGTCTCAGTGGTATATCAAAGGACAATTATTTCTGTGTCATCTGCTACTACAGATACTTCTCTTCCTTGTCTTGCAAATTGAAGGGTACCTTCCACTTTCAAAGTGTCAGCATGATACAGCATCTCCAGTACTATTGTGCACGATCTGACCATTGGTTTCCAAGTATCGACTCGGCAGCTTAGATAAACTGACTGTTGTTCTTCTCATTCGAGAGGAAGGGCTGCTGGTCATGGTGAGAACCTTCATAGATTATGTGAGCTGAATATGATAAGAACAAATGCCTGCTGAGTCGATGGATGGTGGACAAGTACCGGAGATGCTGACACATTGATAGTGGAATGTACCCTTCAAGACTCCTTCAATGTTCAAGACAAGGAAGAGAAGTCCCACTGGGGACCAGAATATAGCTGATATCGGTGGGTTGGAAAGTTCAAGACCTTATTAACAACGTTGGTGAAGTATTGACATTCCATCTCAGGTCCTGTTTATCCATGCATGGAGTGGTTAGACTCTTCTGCAACATTTGGACATGGAAAGACAAGTTTGTTGCAGAAGATAAGAAGAATTGCAGCAGATATCATCCTAGATGCGCGATCCTGAGGCTTACATTAGAACAGATTGGTACAAATGGCATCAGAGTATTTGTTGTCTTATGTGGTGGCAGAGAAGAAGATTCTTTAAACGGTCTGCGGTTCGCTTAATTCATGGCGATGGTATCATCAAATAAAGCATCACTTGATCCACAAAAGCATCCACCTAGTTAAAAAAATAGCAGCGTATTTTCACAGTCTGAGTGTTCTTTTGCAGGTCATATTTTGGAGAAAGCTCACAAACAATAACTTGGATCCAAATCAATGGGGTTGGAAACTCTCTGACACCGAGATTAGCACCGGTCCTTACGGATGTAGATACAGCACCACAAGGTTTGCAGAGGAGAAAATTGCCAAAACGCTGAGGCGATTATACTTGCAGATGAAGTCAAAGATAGCTACTTTTGCTTCAGAAACTGAGGTATAGAAAATCATGTGGTGGCAGCTGTTTTGGATTATATTGTTACTGAGCACTTACTTCCATGTTTTAAGTAATTGCAACATTGAAATCTGCAACCCCTAAAACCTACATTCTCTTAAAAGCCTATTTAAAGGTTAAAATCATCATTACATTGGTTTTATAAGCTGAGATATACAGTTAAGCATGTTTGATTTTAGCCATATTGAGGATCATCTTGGATTACAGTGTGAGTGAAGAATTGACTTAGTACTTTAGATAAATACAAAATTGACAACTGCGCCACCTAAAACATATTCAAAGACACTAAAATCATTATCATATCTGCTTCATAAGCCAAAATATACCTAAACATAACACGTGGTGGTGGTGGTGGTGGCAGCCATTTTATGCCATCTTGGATTCCAGTGTGAATGAAGACTTCAGTGTTTTAGATACGGTCAAATTGGAATTCTTTGACCTCTGAAATATATTCAAGGATACTAAAATCATCATCATATCTGCTTCAGAAGCGGAGATAATATATCTAATCATATGTGGTGGTGGCCATTTTGGCGGCCATCTTGGATTTCAGTGTAATTGAAGACATCAGTGTGTTAGATTTGTACAAATTAGAATTCTCTGACCTCTTACACCTATTCAAAGACACTAAAATCATCATCATATCTGCTTTAGAAGCTAAGATACAGCTAATTATATGTTGTGGCGGCCATTTTGGCGGCCATCTTGAATTTCAGTGGGATTGAAGACATCAGTGTGTTAGATTTGTACAAATTTGAATTCTCTGACCTCTTAAACCTATTCAAAGGCACTTAAATCATCATCATATCTGCTTTAGAAGCTAAGATACAGCTACTTATATGTTGTGGCGGCCATTTTGGCGGCCATCTTGGATAAAATGAATTCCCCAAGGGGGATTTCTGGGGATTTTGGATATGATGTTCTATGATATATTCTGCTTGTCTGGTGCAAAAATCAGCTTTTTACCAATTTTTTCCAGGTCAAAATGTCCAACGACCATACTATCTATAGTTCGTGGTGGTTGACCTGCTCTTCAGCTGCTGATGCCCCATGGCATGACCTCAATCTGTTTCACAAGTTTCTCATGTATGACTATATGAGGCTGTGAATCCAGCCATTTCTTCAAGTGCAATTAAAGCTTTGAAGCATCACCTATGGTACATGTACTTGACAGGAGAGAGAGTGCCCCTTGCACTGTTTAGTGATAGAGTGCCCACAGATGAGCGACGTGCGGTTGTGCACTCGCTGATAAACTCCTTGTAGTTAAACCTGCAGTAGACATCTTAACACCTAAGAGGCGGATTGGATTAGCCTTTGGAAAGCCTGAGTCTCCAACCAAACATGCTGAATGAGACCTACCCAGAAACAAAAATTCAGCTTTGGTACTCAACTCCATCATATTTAGATCGCAGCTTGAAAAATAGGGTGGAAAACCTGCTATTTCTTGTCTAAGGGTGTTGAATTCCGCAACCATGACAATAAAATCAGCAAAAAAAGTTACCTCAAGTGTTATATGAAATATGTTCTGGGTGTGTTTTAGAGGCTAATTAACACATCTAGAGTGGTCTGTAAAGTACGACCCAAAAATATGCACTTATACTTAGTAAAATTTGGCATATTTTGTTACCATGGCTGCCAAATTCAATACACTTAGACAAGAAATAACAGGTTTTTCTCCCTATTTTCAAGAGCCATCTAACTATGATGGAGTTGAGTGCCAAGCTGAATTTTTGTTTCTAGATCTCTTATAAGTATGTTTCATGGCTGTAAATTTCAATTCATGTTACAAGAAGTTATGAGCTACCAAAGTTGGTAAAAATCACCAATGATACTCGCGAGTGCCAAAAAAGGGGTCCGGGCCAAACTTCAAACGGCCATTTCTCAAAAACGACATGGCCTACGAGGCCAATTTTTTGTATGGCCGTGTGTCCTGAACTCGCCACCCTTAGCGTTACATGACAAATATTATGAATTTTTACACCAACCGGGTTTCTAATTAGATTATCTCCACAATCATCAACCCTAAACTAGCAAAAGTATACATTTTTGGAAAGCTGAAGGCATAAGCAATTCAAATATATACATTTTAACTCATTATACAGGGTGACCTGCAAGTTATACAGGGTGGAATAAAAAAGATTTTGATAAAAAATGGGCCACTCAATGCATTGCTTATTACCAACTTGTAAATAAACTGGAAGTAAACAACATTCATTTGGTTAGAGGATATGGAGAGCCAACTGACTTTGGAAGAAACCAAAATCGCAGCTGTTTGGTAATCTCGGAATATAGGGTGTCCCAAAGTTAGCAAAGTATGTAAGATTTTTTAACAATTCAACATATTTTGAACCTAAACATTTTCTCCCTAACCTATACAGAAAAAATATGTCCATATTTAGATTCCTCGTCGAATTTCCCTTCAGAAAATCTATACTTTGACTATGATAGGATAAGTAATTAAAATTTTACAGTAACTTTTAGATTTTGAAGACATCTGCATTACTTACTACAGTGTTTAATATGACAACGGGTAGTTTTGTTTGGAAAAGTTTGTATTTTCTAGACTAAACCAATCATAAATGATTAAAAACAATTAGTAGAATTGTTTAGCTGTAAGGCCATTAGTCTTTTAGATGCTAAATAGAGTCCAAATCCAATTGACAGCCTTTACAGAAGCAGATTACGCACTAAAAATACCAATCCCATAGAGTTTGTGTGTACCACATCCCCACCACCACATCCCCACCACCGCCACCCTGCCCATTCTGAATTCTATGAAGCACAGTGTCAGTATTAAAAAAGTTCAAGTATTTCTTTTTACAGGGTTGAAAGTGCATTTTATTTAGCAATAAAATGAGACCACAAGCATGACAATAACTTCTTGCTTGACAGAGATATGTTCATTTGTTTTGAGTCGACTTTGGCAAAATGTAACGTCGCCACCTTTTTTTGGTGGCGAGCTCAAGACACACGACCGTATGGCTTCATTGCGGCCACAAAAGATTATTCTGATGGAATTTAATCAAAATCTGAGAGGGTCACCTGGGGACCCCTGGTTGATTTGACATGGACTGACCCTATTATAATGGTAATTGGGAATTCCAAAAATATGCAAAATTTTAGGACATGAAAATATGCAAGATGCTGGACTTAGAAAATCCCACATGAAAAAAAATCTTTGTCAATTTTTTAATACTGAAAATCTGTGGTAAAAGAACATATAAACAAGGATAATTCTTCATAGGTAGCACAGCACTTATTAGGGGTGTGATTTTCGGGTAATTTTGTGCCCGGGTAACCTGCGCATTTTTCGGGCGGGTAACTGGGTACCCGAAATTGAAAAAAAAAATGGTTTTTTTTTTTAAAGTTATTTTTCTCGGTTTTGTAGTGTCCCTGACCTAGACCTAAATGCTAGGATCATTCATGGTTGATTTAAAATTCATATCATATTTATCAATGATATCAAAATGCATTCAAATTCAATGCATTTTGATATCATTAATATAGAGTATATGACATGAATACAAAATATCAATTTTCTTATTAAAAACACAAAACATCGTGCAAAATTCAAATTTTTTTTTTTAGGTCTTGAAAGTCAACCATGAATGATCCTACCATTTAGGTCTAGGTCCAGGGACACTACAAAACCGAAAGAATAAATGTGACCCATCACATCGAAATGTTCACCTCGCGGCAGATATGAAAATGGAGATTTAAACACTAGGTTAAACTGCTGCTTTTTAGCTTGAAAATGACACCTTACTTGTCAAAATCAGATACGGTACAGTAAAAATGTTCTATGAGACAAAAACAAGCTCAGAATTCTTTTAATTTTCTTTATATTTTTCCATCTTCTTTCATTGTTATCTGCCAATTAAGCTACATGTAGCCGCGAAGTGGTCTGTTTCGATGTGATGGGTCACAAATAACTTTAAAAAAAAAAAATTATTATTTTCTTTTTTAAATTTAAACTTTCCAGAATTCCCGGAAACTTTCCACCCCTTTACAACCCTA
This sequence comes from Amphiura filiformis, assembly GCF_039555335.1. NCBI lineage: Eukaryota > Metazoa > Echinodermata > Ophiuroidea > Amphilepidida > Amphiuridae > Amphiura > Amphiura filiformis. The sequence continues at coordinate 69,793,490 of NC_092636.1, read as the reverse complement.
AGTATTCTATTGTTAAGCGGCTAAATTGGGTGATTCATGCATTTACTTTGAATGAGCGGTCTCGCACATATTTTCTTTGAGGATATATAGCTGGATCATTCACAGGATCAACCTCCTTTTCCTTACATCTTCTCTGAACAGACATTTGCCCATAACTTTTTTTGATTTTTGACCTACAGATATGGTTGACCACTCATTTTTAAAATTAAATAATCACCTTTTTAAACAAAATAATTTCCATTTGTGAACTACTAGAAAATGTTGTGATCATGCTAAAGCTAAGGCAAGCGTGTACTCAATGTGCGTAGATCTGTACCACACTATTTGTGTGTGCGTTTATCGCAGAGCCACTTGCGTTCTACTTCTGAGTGTTCAAGCTTGGCCAAGAATTACCCAATTTACCTGTAGTACAGACTACATTCTAATTTTAAATAAGTTTCCATGTTTGTTCCACATTCATCATCATGATCATTGTGCATCGATCATGTTCATACGTCCGTAATCATACGACACGTCTGATACGATGATGATGATTAAAATATAGCCAGATAAAACAAAAAATCAACAATTGGATGTTTCCTGTAGCTGCACAAAGGTTTATTATGTAATACTATTAATTACGTCCCTGCATACAAAATTACTGCCAACCTGCTATAGCTAAAATAATACTAAGTTTCTCGATCCTGAGAGTATGCACGTACGTACTGTGTGCACTGCATAATGTGGCAAGTTTAGTGGAAGAACATGATACGTCGATAGCGCGATTGATTGTGCACGCACCTCACGTGACAGGAAATGCAGCTCAGCGCTATCCAAAGCGTGTGCGGTGGGCGTTGTACGCTTGACGCAATTGTCATTGCGTGCCGACTGAGCTCTCAGGATCGAGAAACTATTATTTTAGCTATAGGCTATGCCACTGCATGCCTTGCTACTGCACTCATGCACTGTCTAGCTAGACTACAGTACAGTGACAGTGTACACACTGACTGAGAGTGATGCATGGATGATGATGCAGCTAGGCCAGAATTTACCAGCTGAATTTACATATCAGTGTCCATGCTGGAGCAAAACAGGTCGATAAGTACAAAGATAAGATACTTAATTTCTATATAAGCGACAATAAAACACATTCATTTCCTGAGAAACAACAATATAAAGCTTCATTTACCATTACTCCGGCACAAATGTCATCCATTTTCCGTCCTTTTCCAGACTTATCCACAATGCATTTCGTTATTGTTTAGATTTCGTTTCAAGCAAAACTACTGAAAAATAAGGCGCTTGATTGTCATATTTTTTAAAGAAAATAAAGCCCTGTATGTCAAGAAAGGTAAGAACTCGTATAGTACCAACGAAAGAGTGAAAATCTGGACTAAATCAAGAAAATAATTTACCACAAAAGCCAAAAGCGGAAGTATGTCAAAGGTTAAATGATTTACTTGACCTCAACATGACCTTTTAAAGGACATGTGCGTGAAATAAAATTTTGTTGACGATTGAAACGTCGGCTCTTCTGCGTCTAGAAATAAACCAGTCACAAAAAATAACCTACAGTTCTGCAGGTGCTTTTAAAAAGTATTCTTCAATAGGTTTGTATTCCTCCATGTATTAATCATAAAGTTTGAAATAGTACACTTGACGACAGAAGCATGAGAATGGCTGAATGATGCATGCATTTGATTATCATTCAATGTAAAATGATAATAATTTTTGAGATAAGCTTAGAAATATAATCTTGGTACTACATGTAATTGGTTGGTGTTCCTCTAAAATACTCAGATGAGATGATGAAAAGGTGATGCGGGAAACTAATAATTTCAATACATAGGCCTAAATAATGTGCAAGCATGAAGTTGAACCATCTGAAAGTCGACAGACTCAGAGGAAAATTTTGGAAACCATCTTGTAACTTGTAAATTTAGTTGTACTGTAGTCACTGGTAGTAGGCCTATTAATTTATTTTTTAATGTGCATGCATCATCATCCGAAAGACGGGAAGAAAATGATGTTATTAAGTTTTGCAACTAATTACATCTTGCCATGACTGACTCTCCAAAATCGAGGCCAAGCTGACGTAGTGTTGCTAGACTTTAGCAAGGGCGTTTGATAAAGTTCCACATCATCGTTTATCCGCCAAACTAAACTTCTACGGCATCAGAGGTCCGACTTTGGAATGGGTCAACTCCTTTCTGCACAACAGAGTACAAGCTGTGTCAGTAAACGGTTCTCACTCCAGCTGGGGCAATGTTACATCAGGTGTACCCCAAGGATCGGTACTTGGACCAGCCCTCTTCCTGTTGTACATTAATGATATCCAAGAGAAGATCCAGTCAAGTATGCGCCTGTTTGCAGACGACAGTATTGTGTATCGGGAGATTAAGAGCGAAGAAGACCATCGCATCCTGCAGAGAGTTCTCGAAGTCCTCGCTGACTGGTCGTCCACCTGGCTTATGCTAGTCAGGCTCACATCACACACTATAGGTGGCGCTATTCGTCCATAGGGAATTGGAATGTGCCTGTACGGTCCAAAAATGGCTTTACTGTGGGGCTCAATGGAAAAAATTACTAAAAATTAATTTTGACAACCAAAACCTAAGTGATGTTGACTTATGTTGGTACTGGCATAATAATGGATTCATAAGCTATCACATAGTGCAATCTATGTTCCACCAAGTGGACGCTCGTTAAAGCGCAAAGGCAATTTGTGTGCAAATCAAGACCATCCAAAACAGCTTTCTTACAGTAAAGAATAGGAGGTCATCTGGGGTCACATACAGTAGTGTACATTGTACATGTGCCTGCTGTCACAATTTCACACACAAAATTTTGGACAATTTGGTGACACTATTTTTGTCTGTAACTTCAAAAGTATATGCACTAGAATCATGATTCAGCTAAAAATATTGAACTTCAAAATTTTATGAACTTATGCAGTTTAACATCAGCAAGTGTGCCATTCTCTCCATCACCAAGAAACGCAAACCAAGCATCTTCCAATATAACATCCTTGGACAGCCACTTGTGAGAGCAGACCAGCACGAGTATCTCGGCGCTACTATCTCGCATGATCTCCAATGGAGCGACCACTGCAGTAAAATCACCAAGAAAGCGAAGTCGCACCTTGGGTCTGCTACGCCGCAAGACCTTATCTCCCTGTAATCAAGACGCCAAAGCCAGAGCCTACCAGGCGCTTGTACGCCTCAGCTTGACTACACGCCGCTGAAGCCTGGAACCCGTATACCATCACTGTAGTTAATCGCATTGAGCAAGTTCAGCGAAGCTGCAGCACGGTTTGTCTTCAGAGACTTCAGAAGAACTACATCTGTGTCAAGCTTGATCAACACCTTGGGCTGGGACCAACTTCATACCAGGCGCCTGGCATCACAGCTGACCATGTTCTATAAGATCCAACATGGCCTGGTCAACATACAACTGCCGCACATCAGCCAACCAGCAACATACATAGGTAGACACGACCATCAATTGAAATATTCCATACCAGAAGCCACCATAGACTGCTACAAATATGCATACTATCCTAGAGCCGTAAGATTGTGGAACCAACTACCATCAGCGACAGTGTTAGCACCATCTTTAGCCACTTTCAAGGAAGCCGCCCCTACCAGCTGTGAGGGGATGAAGGTACCTGTTGGCTCAAGACTCCTGTAAACCACCACAGCAAGTATGTTTTTATCCCGCACCCTAAGTTTTTCGTTTGTTATGGTCGTTACTTTTTCTTCACCTTCACTTTTCTGCACTTTGCCTGTTGACGTCACTTCTGCACCATCCTAGTATAGCTTTTAAAGCTGCAAAAGGATTCACCTTTGAAGAAGATTGAAGATTGCATCAATGTAGTTAAACTAAATATCTTCACTCAGAAGACAAAATTATAGCAATTAGCATGTGATGACGTAGCCCGAGGTACTCGCACCTCTGTCACTACGATTTCCACTGTCCTCCGTACGAAGGTCTGAGACTCCTGAGCATACATGTATCTGGTCCAGGGTACACATAAAATACCACTTTTTCTCAAATACCACTTCTATCATACCTCACGTGAAGATGAGACTTAAGGTCGTGTTCTCACTACAGACATGGGGTCTCGTACCTAGGTCCGAGTCCACATACAAGTGGACTCAGTCCACATTGATTTCGCGTTCTCACTAACACCAAAATGCTGATGTAGGGTCGACTCCACTTACCCGGATGTTATAATATCAACGCATGACGTCACAAATTCTGTTGCAATGCATTTGAGCCGAACTCACAGCACAAATCAAACTTTACTAGCTAGACTATCAATTTTGAAAGATCATTTTTTTATTTCCAGGCCCCCAGATATATTTCTGCAATCTATGGATATTTTATTTTGTGATATGTATAATTTGGAAAGATCTGAAATAAAACGCTCCAAAAACTATTATTTTATATTTAATAGGCCTATACGTGTAAAATGAGAGAAATACATCGGGTTGTTATTTCTGATTTTGGTCAAGCACGCCGATTTACACGCAACACAACCTCTAAATCACCATGGTAATTTTGACTCAGTCTAGCAAATTGTACACCTCAAAAACTAATATATTACACCTGAATAATATCCTTTGTACTATCCTATAAAGTTCAATGTCGCTTTTGTTTAATTCTGAAACTGGATAAAATCTGTATCTTGTCAGCGATACCGTTGTTTTCACACTGCACGCAGAAGCATGCTGCTCATCAAACCACGGCAAGCATCAAACGAACTTCCGTATAGCCACTTTCCCGAGCTTTTTCCACATAAAAATAAATGTTGTAAATTACTACATGAAATAAAGCCTGTAGAAATTTGTTCTATAATACCAGCTATGATTTTTTTCAAGTTGAAAATGCATATGTTTAAATTTTATAATGGAAAATTATAATGTAGACTGTATATTGTATAGGCCTATAGTACAACGACGGCCATCAAGGTCGTGCATAGAGCATTTCCGGTACAAGTGGATCGAGTCCACTTGTAAACGCTGCTCACTATGCTGTTTGATACCACGCCCTAGGTACGAGACTCATTCACGAGGTGGTCTCGATGCTACATCCTGGATGTAGGATCGAGACCACTTATTTCGTTCTCACTATAAAGCTTGGAAGTGGACTCGATGTAGGATCGAGTCCACGTCCTGGTATCAAACAGGATAGTGAGAATGCGCCCTTAGTCTTAAACAAAACATATTTGGTGCATGTTCGTAAATTTTGAGCACATTTGAGGATGTTACTAAAAGACCAGACTTGTGACTGTTATCATCGCCGTGTTTTGAATTCTTCCTATAAATAGATGCCGTCAGTGTGACGTCATCACCGCGACGTGAGTTCACAGTGCCCCGTTTTTACGTACGTACTACGTATGGCATTCATCAACCAAACTGAACTGGTTTTGGTCTTATTTTCTTGCTATTATCTGGCTAAAATTGTGGAAGGTAAAACGTATATTTGTACTTTTTGAGATATTGCCAATCAAAGGATGTTAAGTCAGGGGTGGCGGATCCTATGGATGAGGCATGTGTTAAAAGTATGCCAATGATGGCAACTTCAGTGCTTCCAATAAGCCAGTTTGCAATTCCAGAATCATGATGCATTGTGGGTAATATTTGCCTTTTTTTTTTTTTTGGAGATAAACACGAGGAGGCTGCAGTGCATTTCCAATGGCGGCGAACTTTGCACTTCCTTCCAAAACATATTTTTGTAAAACATTTTTTATTCATTCCTACATATATATTTCCTGTGAAATACAAATATAAATTTCCTGTGAAGACCAAACTGTCAGCGTAATTCCAGTACATTTTGTACAAAACGTTTTTATGGAAACCATTGAAAATGTACAGTAGCCTTGTTGTGTCTATCGCTATTTTTATTTGGCGGCTTTGTTTCTGCACATGCGCAGTTGTAATTGCGAAAGGGCTTTTAAATCTCTCTGCTGAGTTCCTTCAGTTCAGAGACTATCTTTGTGACTCTCCTTTGTACTTTCTGATGCTCAATCTGTCCTTTTGAAATGGAGGGTGCCAAATACAATTAGCTTATAAATTGCACATGCGGTCTTACCAGGGTTTTGTAAAGAATCTGGAACATCTCTCTGTCCATATAATCAAATGATCCCCTGATTACATCTGTAATTCTGTTTGCTCTAGATGTTATAAGGCCAACATGTTTGCTAAACTTCAGTGAAGGATCAAATAACACACCAAGACCTTTTTCTTCTTTCAACTCAACTAGATTTCTTCTCACAGTTACACCATCTTCCTGCATACTGTAAACATGTTAACTATTCTGCTGGCCACAATACATGACACCACATTTTCCTAGATGTTAAATCTCAGCAACCATTTGTCAGACCATTCACATAAGCTATCAAGATCCTCGGACCTAGCACACTGCCCTGTGGAATTCACTCACAACATCTTCCAATGTAGAACCTTTGCCATTAATCATCACCTTCTGTTGTCTTCCTGTTAAGCTCTCAATCCAACTTAGCACTCTTCCTTGAATACCATATGCTGCTAACTTCTTCAGAAGTCGATGATGAGGGACGCTGTCAAATGCCTTTTTGAAGTCTAAGTAAACTACATCAATTCCTCCTCCTTCGTCTAACATGCTTGTCCAAATCTCAACATTCTCCAGTAGCTGTGTAACACAAGAACGGCCTGCCCTAAAGCCATGCTGGTCCTCGCTATAAAGTAATAATTTCCTTTCATCCAAATACTTCATCATTACCGTACATGATATCTAATGATGGTTTCCAACACTTTACAAACAAATGTTAGGCTGACTTGCCTGTAGTTCCCAGAAGATGTCTTCTTACCCTTCTTGAACAATGCTGTGACATGAGCTATCTTCCATTCACTTTGCCTTCCTTGATAGACTTGTTGAAAATAATCTGTAATGGCTTAGATATCACTTCAGCAGCTTCCTTCAACATTCTCGGGTGGAGACCATCAGGTCCAGGAGATTATATCTTCCTCTGAAATGTTAATTATGTGTCCGAGAGTATCTCCCCTATCGCTTTCACCGCTGGATCTGGGACTTCTGTAATGTCCTCATTTGTAAAAACACTGGCAAAGAATTTGTTTAGTATCTCTGCTTTGCCTTCATCTGTATGAGCAAAACTATCATGTTTTGTACTGGGTTTTAAATTAAAGTGCCAATTTTGAACTTAATTTTGCTGCAATTTTTATTATTCAAATACACATGGTTTAGCGATGAGCTAAATCGAATATGCGGTGATATGCTCATACGTTTTGGTAGATAAACAAGCAAAGTAGATTTAAACTGTCATGCAACACAAACATCAAGATATTTACCTCAATATTTTGATGTGTACTTGTAAACACATCCTCATCAAGAGGCTAGGCTCCCATGATGAACTGATGGAGTTGAATGTCCTGCTTTTGACCTTTGATGTCCTTCCTTTGTATTGATCGGATTAGGGCATTTTATATTGAAGGGAGCTCAAGTCAAAAAACACACTCAACTGTGATCAAGGACTTGAGCTCCCCAATAGTCTGAAAAAGCTTGTAGTCGCCTGCTACGCAGCCGACTGGAGTAGGGGTGGGGTACAGGTGGGCAGAATGGGCGACTACAAGTTTCCTCCAGCTACATCAGTCTCTGAGCCATTGCTGATCGTTGACCTTGATTCGACATGCTGTCCATATCCCCCAAAAGACAATTTCCTCTTGCCATAAGTTGGGACATACATGTACAATGCATACTCTTTTACTGGCTCATCATCAGGCCAGTCATCGTCAGGTCATCTTCTTTTACTGGCTTATCGTCAGGCCCCTCTGCCCACAGTGGGTTATCATTTCTCCAGTTTAATGAGTGAATGTTCTTAGTCATCCAGTAGTTTCAAACAGAGTTTTGGAATTAAATCTAATACTGGAACTTACTTTTTGCAACTAGCACTACATGTACATTGCGTCTGGAACCACCAGACTTCATCCGACAACTGACCCGCTAGGCTGAACAAGAAAGGGGGACTCCGCTTTAACTTATCTCATGCATGGGACTGGGCCATCGTGTCGATACCTAGCCGTCTATCACGTGACCAGCCCAGCGGGTCAGTTGCCTGATGAAGTCTGGTGGTTCCAGATGCAACGTAGCAATAGTTGCAAAAAGTTAGTACGGTACCAGTATTAGATTTAATCCAGTTTGTTCCCGTCTTCTTGTGTCTTTTTGTGTACATATTTTCTGGATGCACTTCCTGCTACTGCCATGTATATTACTGTAAATTACATATTTGTAAATCTGAAACATTGTTTTTTTATTTATTCTTTCATTCTAGTATTCAACACTATGGACAAAATTTCCAAATCTGCAAAGAAGTCCAAAACTCCTGGTCCAGGTGGTAAAAAGAAAGCAGAAATCTTTAAAAGGAAAGCTCTCTCTGAAGGAGGCCCGATAATGAAAAACAAAGTATCACAGTCTGGGACAAAAACTGCAAAAACACCAAAAAAGTTCAAGGCAGCTGATGAAAAGATCAAGTTAATGTATGGTGAAGAATCAGATGAGGAAGACGGTGTGGTAATTCAGAAAACACCAGTTAGTAAAAAGGGAAAGAAGACACCAAAATCATCCGGTAAAAGTAAACCAGACGCAGCTGAGGAGACTGTGTCAGCTACTCCAAAAGTAAAAAAAGGAGCAAATTTAGAGAAGTCTGAAGGAAAGAAGGCACAAGAATCAGAAGATGACAGTACAGCTAGACAGAAAACACCAGTTGGTACAAAGGGAAAGAAGACGCCAAAGTCATCCAGGAAAAGCAAACCAGACCAAGCTGACGAGAATTTGACAGTTACTCCAAAAATCAAAACACCCAAAGGTGCAGCAGTTACACCAAAGGTTAAAACGCCAAAAGTAGTAACACAAAGGTCAATGTCTGAAGGACCAAAGCAAAAGAAATTGGACAGTGCTAAGAGTGTTGGTAAGAAGCAGCCAGCAAGTGCTGGAGGACAGTTGAAGAAACAGACAAAGAAGGAAGACTTGAGTCAAGTTAAGCTGCCATTTGATATTGAGGATGATTATGATGAAGATGAGGATGACGACTTTGAGATGGATGAAGATGATGATGAGGAAGATGATGCAGAGTTTGATGATGACGACGAAGATGATGATGATGGTGTCTTAGATGATGATGATGAAGATGAGGACTTTGATGAAGAGGAAGAGGATGATGAGAGTGGTAGTAGCAGTTATAGCGATGATAGTGATATTAGTTTAGAGTCCGACGATGACGATGAAATAACATTTAATCCATCTGCAAAAAAGAAAACAACTGAAGCTGGTGAAAGGAAAAAGACTCCAAAAGTAGACAAATCACAAGAAATGACCCAAATCATAACAAATCCATCAAAGACTCCTAAATCTGCTCTGAAAACTCCAGGAACGGCCAAAAGTACAGGCAAGAAAGTTTCCATTGTTGTGACATCACCTGATAAAGAAGTGAGCTCCAAGAAAGTTGTTGCAACCCCACACCCATCTCTTACGAAGAAAAGACGGCCAGAAGAAGAAGAACATAACAAAGAAAATGTAGATGAAAATGGTGTTGCTACAGTATCAAATGCTGCATCCAATAAAAAAGCATCCAAAAAAGACAAGAAAAGTCAAGGTAAAGCAGACGAGGAGCCCCTGCATAAGCAGCTGTCATTTGGTGATGATGATGAAAGTGATGATGAGATGGAAGAGAAAACGGTTCAGCAGGGAAAGGTGAAAGGTCAAGCAGGAAAGAGGAAACTCAAGGAATCTGATGAGGATGAAGATGAATCGGACGAATATGAATCTGATGAAGATGAATCAGATGATGATGGACCTCCAACAAAGAAGGGAAAACTTGGTAAGGTTTAGTTCATAAGTATCACTCATCAGTTCAAAATAAACTTCACTTTTCTTTAAGATTCAAGAATTTGACTGTGTTGATGAGTTGACCTCAATGTTTGTTTACCAACAAAGGCAAGGGACTGGTATATCGATATGCTTGAGCGTACAACATACAATCACTACACCGTTCAGTAGCTTTATTATGTGGAGGGAGTTTTAAAACCACAGGCCCTGAACAAAATATGATGCTCGCGCATACTGCCAGGCAAAAAACAGTGGAAATTGTGACGGCCAGGCAATGTTGATGTCAGAAGTGTACAATTATGTAGAAATACAATTTCCTCAATTCTATGGTGTGGTTTCTTCATAGTCAAACATCTTGAGTCTTAATGGTAAAATGAATGTCTTAAACAGTTCTCTCATTGAAATATTCTTCAAGTTAAAGGGGCTTAGAATCGATCTGTCCCATTGTTGCTATGCACCTTTGATTGGTTCAAATAGCGCGTACGAGTATCGCGTCGACACACACTAAAGTGTGGGATATTGTGTCATATCACATGGGAAAGAACCAATAAGATTGCAAGAACATTCTCAAGTGTTTAAGAATACACAATTAAGACTTATATTTTGTACACAATCAAGACTTTATATTTTATATGCAATTAAGACTGTCATATTTTATATTTTATCGTTACCTGTAAAATAATATACATAACGCCAAGTATTTCTGTGTTGCTAGACGACGGAATCTACTATCACTGTGGCAACTTGCCACCGAATGTGGACAAACAGATGGTATCGTGGTTCTTTGCCGAGGCAGACGTTGAGATTGACCGCATCTATATCAAGAGAGAGAAGGTTGTACGCACAGAAGTCACAGACATAAAGAAAAGCAAAAAGAAGTATAGGAAGAAAACAACAAAAGCACAACATTGGTGAGTTTCGCATGAGAATACACATATTGCAGTGGTTTATTTTTCAACCGTCAATTAAATTTGGTGTCTGGCTTTCCTATCGGTTCTTAATTTTGATTTGATAAAATAGATTTCAATTTATTATTGAGTATGGTAAGCCTGGGTGCCATGTTGGAATGAGGAATGATGAAATGGAAACCTCATTGTTATGCTTTCAGCGCCCTCGTTTAGCGAAAAATAGTAAAGAAATTAAGTTACACAATGTGTTTTCTTGGAAATGTTAAATTACATTTTACATACTGCATGACCACACAACCATAAAACCTTGGTTACAGGTTGATAGTCAGGAGGGTTGATAGTCCTAAAACCCAATAACTTGGTTATAAACTCTAACCCATAACCTTTGCCCTAACCGCAACCTATAACCTAAGCCCTAATCCTAACCCTAAACATACCCCTTACCAAATACCTAACCAAAACTTTAATCTTAATACTTATATACTTGAACCATAGCCCTAACAGTAATCCTAATGCAAACTCTAACCAGAACCTCATCCCTATTCCTAATCCTGACATAAAATGCCATAAACCCAAACTTTAAACTTTTTCGGACTAATGACCTTACGGACCACGGGTATCACGGTTGTGATGTTCAGATTGATATTCTCGCTTACTCCACAAGAACTTTTCTAAGCTGAAGATAACTTTTTATAGAAGCTGAAGATAACTTTTTATAGTGTGTCTCATCTCAAGTTGTGAGTAACGCCATGTTGGATTTCGCAGTGGCATATAACCGCATATTTGAATACGCTTGCGATGCACTGATTCAAATCAACCACTGTGAAATCCAACATGGCGTGACTCTCAACTTAAGACCAGATGCATTATAGTAGTATGTTTTCGTATCTGTTTCACCTCATGCCTTTGCCTTAAGAGTTCCTGTTTTACTGGATGCAATAATCATACCATGTCAGCTAAAACTATCATTGCCATTCATGCCCGTACTTATATGGGTAAGAGTCTGGAACATCGGGGTACCGTACACCACAGAATGTGGTATTGGTGACACCCAGCCTGAGCGATCCTCAATAATATAAAATCAATTTTATTAAATATCTAAAAAAAATTACGAAACTGTTTATGCTTGCTACTAGAAGGCTTCGGGGCTGTATTATGTTGATATTATGTGGCATATGTTCTCTACATGGTAAAATAATAATTTAAAGAGACAACTTGTTTACTTTTTTCAGCTTTGCTATCCTGAAATGCAAATCAAAAGAGGATGCCAAGAAACTAGATGCACTCAATGGTTCCGAGTTCACAGCAACAGATGGGAAATGGAGGTCATATGATCTGACTATTTATCCTCTCATTCAAGGCCCTAAAGGTAAACACAGGACATATGATCTGACTAAACACAGGACATATGATCTGACTATTTATCCTCTCATTCAAGGCCCAAAAGGTAAACGCAGGACGTATGATCTGACTATTTATCCTCTCATTCAAGGCCCTAAAGGTAAACACAGGACGTATGATCTGACTATTTATCCTCTCATTCAAGGCCCTAAAGGTAAACACAGGACGTATGATCTGACTATTTATCCTCTCATTCAAGGCCCTAAAGGTAAACACAGTACGTATGATCTGACTAAACACAGGACATATGATCTGACCATTTATCCTCTCATTCAAGGCCCTAAAGGTAAATACATTGCATGCATTCATATTTATATGTAGGTCTCTCATTCAATATTAAAATGAAATACCTTGTATTGGACAAACAAACCACCTCATTTTAAAGCTCCCCTGAACAATGGTAGATTAGCTTTGTTATTCTGGCAATGCAAGTAGCAAAACCAGGTACAAAACAAGTTAATTCCACCCAAAGTAGCAATTAAAAAGACCAAAACAAGATTCCACCCAATGTCAAGTATTTTAACACCAAGCATTTTAACATATCAATAAACAAGACAATGCTCTATACAAACAGTGGCCTGAAGATCTCGAATTAGTTGCTCCTAGAGGGCACGGTGGCTCAGTGGTTACGGCCTTGGACTCCTAATCTGAGAGCTTGCTTGATGTGCATGGGTTCGAGTCCCCGTCCCACCACCGTGTTGCGCCCTTGGGCAAGTCGCTTTGCCTCGCTTGCCTCACCCCACCCAGGTGCAATGGGAAGCTGTTAGGGGTTGTCACAGTCGTCGTACTGATGAGCCCTGCGCCAACTGTAGGCTGCAAACGTGGTTCCGGCATATTCTAATGACGGCGGAATAAATGTAAAGTGCTTTGAGGCTGTTTACGGCATAAAGCGCTATATAAATATCTACATTTATTTATTTTATTTATTTACATAGGGGTAAAAATTACTTCAATGGTATTGTTAGGATGATTGTGGTCTTTTTGTTGGCTATGTATATCTTAGTTGACATGACAAATTCATCTTGATACAGTGTAGTTTACAAAATCCAAAATGGCTGCCCTATGCTTAAAATTCAAACCAACTATAATTGAAAACCGAATTAAAAAAAACTAGTTTGTGTCTGACGTCAGGGCAAAGGCGCGGCACGATTGGTTGCTGACCTGCTCAGAACGGCATTTTTGGTCTGCTTAACAGGACATCATTTAAACATATCACTGTTTTTTTCATTAACATATAAACATTGTTTTAACTGTTTCCAGCTACCATCAAAGAAGAAGACAGTGTACACATTCGTCCACTTAACAACAAGACAGAAGATGAAGATCTTCAAGCATTCTTCAAAGAAAATGGAGTGGAGCCTCTGAAAGTCAGAATAGCCAGGAGAGGCATAAGACAAATCTCTAAGGGGTAAGATATTTTTCCCTTCTTTCAATGGTTTTACTGTCTGGGATTTATTTCACAAACCCATCGTTACTCTCCCTAGTCATTATGTTTGAGTTGGGCGAGTTTGGACACAATGGTTTAAGGGCGTACTACACCCATATATTGGTTTGATTGGTCTAAAAAAATATTTTTTCATATATAGCTAGGCGATATATGCACTAATCATGTGAAATAAAAAAAATATGAAAAAACATCGTGAAAGAGTGTCCTTTTTCACCCATTTGTCTTAAAGTTGGCTGGTTGGTAAGGACGCTTATACAATCCACGTAGTCTTCTTCACAACCGGGTTCTGCCGTTTCTAACATTCATCGATATTTACATACAGTACGTATTAGACTCGCTACCGGTCCAAAATACGACCTGCCTACTAGGGCTGACACATCAATTTGTATTACCAATAGGAAATACACAGGTCACACATTTGAGAATAATTCTTTAAGATTTGGTAAAAAGTTTGTAGTCGCCTCATTATGCTACCTAATCAAAATTTTGTTGAAATAAAATTAAGGATCGAATGCGTTTTAGTGTCAAAAAGGCAAAATTACCGTCAAACTTTAGCAATTCTGCACCCTTATGGAAGCCCTCGGCGTGGTGCACAGTTAAATCGGGAATAAAATATCCGCCTTTGCGATCAAAAAAAACAACAAATTACAACATTGGACCATGTTTGGACATACTGTAGGCAAAAAAACACTATTGCCAAATATAGAATAGAACATTTGACATCAACTTGACAAACTAATGAAGAAAATGTGCTCCATAAACATTAAGTAAGTGCATAAAACAATTCCTATTCAAATGCTTGTATAAAACTGAACAGGGCCGGACGGCTACAAGACTACCGCAGAAGTTCAAAGTTCTCGTGTTGCCAGATTCAAACGTGAGCATGTATGCCTAGCACCTTCTCTTGGTAAAATCCCTGATAAAATCAAGAAATGTATGTTGTGCCTCTTCCCTCCCCGTGAAGTGGCGCCATGGGGGGGGTCATGGGCGTAGCTAGGAATTTTAAGGGGGGGGCAAAGGAGTGAAAGGGGAAACCCTCATTCAAGAGGGAATTTGTGACGAAACAAAATAGGCTCAAAAGTACAAAAAGACCCTAATAAAATTCTTCAGGGCGATCGCATCCAAGGGGGGGGGGGCGGACTTCCCACAGGGGGTGGGGGTAGCTTCCCCCCATTGCCCCCTTATGTATGGGTCTCACGGCACTGGACGATGAGAAATTTGCTCAATTCCGCAATTTAAGACATTTTAACAATTCCGCAATTTTCGACATTTTAAATGGGCCCTAATAAAGTAAGTAGAGAACGTGAACATATTAAATAATAGTAGACCTATTATACCCCGGTATATTAATACTTGGCTTTTGCAATAATATACTCGCCACGCCAAAACTTCATGGCTTGCCCTTCTCGCCTGCTGCCTAAAACTGAATACCGGCTGCCATGTAGGTGTAGGGGGATAATGTTTTGGTATGTCGATAGAGGGGTTGGCATGTCAAAGTGGGGAGGGCAAAGATTTGTTGGCATGGGGAAAGCAATTCACCGCCCCAGGTGGCGAGTTGCGATAATATAAACTGAATCATCGGTGTAAAGCACGCAGTATAGGCCTACAATTCGCAATTTAATAATTAGGCGTACATAACACGGAAAAATAAAAGTTAGCCCGGGTCATAACACTACTAAAATATTCAATAAGCATGATAAGGGGCTCATGGGGATTTCCAAATGGTGTAGGCCTACAAACTGAAATTTCTTACCTCTTGCATTCCCTTCCTTCCCCGCCATAATCGCCTTTGTTGTCCCTGTTTGTTGTTTACAGTATTAGTGGTTTATTAGCCAAACACCGAGTAGGCCTACTAAAGACAAAATCTCATCCCGAGAAAAAAATCATCAGACATTTTACACGAATCTTATTACTAGCTAAGCCTATGATAGGCCACCTACATCAATTGGCCTACTGCTGATAGGATCCTATGTGCCAAATATTACATTTCAAAAAATACCAAATGACAATTTAAATGACTTACGGGGTATCCTTCACTTTTAGACATTATAATTAATTTTAATTTTTCACACTTTGCTGGGATTACTGGATAGGCCTTTAAAATTGTATAGATGGGAATGTCTAAATGCGAGCGTAGGGCCTACGTGAAGCGTGTCGGATAACATGCAGGAAATTTAGGGACAGGCCTACCCGTGACGTGACTTCCAAAAGTGCGTGTTATTCAAAAATCAGTCGTGTCCCATTTAATGTGCACCAAATATCGCTTTCCCCCTTCGATCTGCCCAATTTTCCCAAATTCCTTTCCCGCCCGCCTTGGCTTGTCCAATTTTTTTTTTTCATACTCCATGGCTCGTGATTGGGATTGCCCCATACGCCAGAATAGCTTAAAAATACCTAAATATATACATGCATAAAACACGGCAACTGGTTATAACCAGCCCGAGACAGCTCGTTATATATAAAAAGTAATTATAACGCACGGGTGATGTCAAAATTAGCGTGTCAAAATTCGGATACCGTGGCGTAGTGCAGAATTCTATGGAATATATTTGCTTTTTTTTTGCCTTGGATAGCGACAATGATAGGTAAGACACAACAAATATGAATCCACTTAAAATATTATATCACTGTATCAATTTTGGAGTTCCTAGTTGAAATGGATTAGAAAATAACGACAAAATAGTTACCAAAATTAGCAAATCTAAGCTTATTTAGTCTTATTGAATATGGTGGGTATAGGTGACGAGAAATGCAATTTTTTTTCAACATTGCTGTAGTATGGTTGTGGTAACCTGTTACCTATGGCTTAAGTAAGTTTCAGTGAAATAATGTCGCTAGTTACAAATACAAAATATAGCTCAACATTGAAAATAGAAGCATTTTAACCAGTTCGCTTTTTGATAGATGTGGAGCTCTGAAAATCACCAAGTTCATGAAGCCATCAGGAACCACTTATTCCCATTTTACATATCAACATTATTTCTCTAATGCGCTGGCAACCCGTATCCAAAATTTTAACGAAATCCGTTGATAGCAAGCTTTCCAAAATGAAGTGAATTTAAAGCATGAGTGATGTACCTCCTTTTGGCTTCTATCTTCAAAAGCATGTAAGCTACATTCATACCGATGCCACCAATATAACGAGAAGATTTGCCCCTTCATTTTGCATACCACTTTGTCCATTTTTCTTTTCTCATTTCTTCACAAAATGCAAAAAACCGCAAAAAAAATGCAATGGGTGTAGTACCCCCTTAAAGGATTTACAATACTATTTGTTGTAAATGACAGTGAAATAATCAGTCCCTTGAAACACAAATTTGAGTCCTTGCAGGGATGTCAATGTCTGCTAGCTTCTATAGAATGTTTTCAAAAACTATCAGAATAATAAGCCCCTTCTAAATGCATTAATATTGCCCATTGCATTTGAGTAAACTACCTGTCCAAATGGATTTTAGCTAGCTAAGACACTGGGCTGTACTTATTACTAACTGGGTAAGCAGTGCTTTTGTAATTTGTGTTAAAGCTTGCCAGCCTATGGTGATCAGATGTTTCTTTAAATTTGATTTTCAGGTCTCTGGCACTGAATCCCTATGTAATATGTGATGGATAAGACAAAATTCTGATAAGACAAACTAAATTTTGTGGCCCCACAAATTTCGTATTAAAGAGTTTCCACTGTAGTAAGATTATCACACAACCAGATAGTTATGATACAGGCAATAATCTCTTGGGGGAATACTTCCATCATTGAAAGGATACAAAATGTAGCAAAGTACCAATTATAGGTTAATAAATGAGTTGTTGGGAGCGAAATTGTACAAAATAATGTACGCATACTGAGATGTTGATCCATCTAATGATGCAAGAGCTGTGCATTAGAGCATCAATATCTCAGTACAAACTTGTGCATTATCTCATGCAATTTCTTGAGCAACAAGTAATATGCATTTATTAACCTATTTCATACATGGAAAAAAAATCACATGATGTTCGCTATATTTTTGTAAAACAAAATAGTCACTTGGAGGAAAAGCCAACCATCATTTGACAATTTTGACCTTTCGTATTGAAGATATACATTTATGTGCTCTCAGGTTCCCCTCTTTTACAGTTTTTTTTCATGTTCATCACAGGTGGGTCAAAGCATTGACTTCACCGACTGAAAACATCATACCAATGTGCCAACATGCAATCCATGTTACATATTATAGAGTAACATTGTGCTTGTGATTTGATTACAGGTTTGCCTTTGCCTGGTTCAAAAGTAAAGCAGATGTACAGAAAGCCATCAAGTTATCAGGAAAAGAGGTGCAGGGATTCAAATTGAATATAACACAGGCCAAGCCCAAAATACAAGGCCCTAAGAAATACAGCTACAAGATAGGTTCAAATCTGGACATGAAGGAAAGGGAGAATGCAAAAGTAGATTTAAAGAAGAAAAAGAAGAAGTGAGAGTAAAGTTGTAGCACATAATGTGTGATGCATAACAACAAAAGATATCGTAGGTTTTTATGTGGTTTTTAATGGATACTAATTTTACTTGAAATAGGATCAGTGACATTTGCTGTATACTTTTGTGTCATGTTATTTGCATATTTATGAATATTAATGAGCTCATTTGCATATTTGGCCTACATTGTCATTAATCCACTCTGCAGCTTTAACACAATCACCGATCAACTTCGTTATTATGTTTTCAGGGTTATTAGGAGTTAAGAAAACCTAATAATGATAATATTGGATGGCTTATTTCGCATGATACCATAACATATCGGATTCGTCATACAAATATCGAACTCGCCGTTGGCTCGTCCGATATTTTTATCACTCATCCGATATGTTATGGTATCATGCTCAGCCATCCAATATTATATCAAACTTGGTATTGTGATGGTATATGGTGGCCTCATGTGGTGTATAGTTTTGTGGGGGCCACCTTAATTGTGAACCGCGTAATTCTAGTTAATTGATGCCACTCATGTAAAATCTCAAGTTCCTGTTGCAAAAACACAAAGAGAAAAAACTTGTAATATGTCAAAACTAGGCCAACATGAGATACCTTTCAATGTTATGCTTCACATAATCATAGACAAACCATATAATTTTGTAGACATGTACATTTTGGGGCAAAATATACCTTGTTGGCCTATATCTTAAATTGTTAACTGCAACATTTTGCTTCCATCTTGAGTAATATGGCATTCTTTATGTCATTAGAAAGTCATAATTGTATTTGACTTTGTTTTGAACTTGCTCAAATTCTTATTTTACATTCCTAAAGGTCAATTAAAATGGATTCCATGACATGGTTGTGTACATTGGGAAGTCATGATGCAAAACAAACTTAGCAAAGATTTGTGATAACTTATTCAAATCATTCAAAAGAATGATTACCCAAAACAGCAAAAAAGTTTCATATGACACAATGTGCATAAATGGCCTTCCTCGACCTCAAACGATGTAAGTACATAGATGCCAAAAAGTGCATTTACATATCCTTAAGGGGGTACTACACCCATTGCAAATTTTTTGTTTTTTTTGTTTTGCATTTTGTGAAGAAATGAGAAAAAATGGGAAAAGTGGTATGCAAAATGAAGGGACAAACCTTCTTGTTCTATTGGTGGCATCGGTATCAATGTAGCTTACATGCTTTTAAAGGTAGGCAGTGATGTACCACTTTTCAGCTTGATTTATATTAGGACCAGTATTGGGTGTCATCATGATCATCGTGTTGCAACATGAACTGTTGCAAATGTAATACAAATACAGATGAATTTGAACTATCAGTACTGTATACATGTATCTTTTTTTTAGTATGAAAGAATATGGTACAATTAAGTTTTAACATTATTATGTGCGAAAATATTGGATCCAAAACGTAATACTAAAATTGGATTCTTTACGTCTAATGTTTATTGGTCTCTCTATATGAGTTTAAAATTAAAAAATATTGTGCTCGGCAATGTCTCGTCCAATATTTTTAAAAACTCATAGCTAAACCAATAAATATTGGCTCAATCGATCCAATTTTATATGAGTATTGGTGAGAAAGACAAAATTGAGGAAAAAAATAAGTGTATACTATAACACTGCAAGCACTCGAGGGCAAGCACTATGATGTGTGACAAGGGCTCAGGGCAACACTGCCGCTTCTCCATTTTGACAAAAATGAAATTTTGGTACCAAAATTGTTCAGATATAATGGGCTTTCCAGTGACAATCTCCATGAAGCCACTGACCAGTGAAACAGCCTTTTGTGACTGTCCAAAAAGCCAAGTGTCTATTGCAACACAGACTCCAATGGGCTATTCCCATTGAAATTCATAGACCCCTATGGAAGACATGGCATTAATCTCCCAAAACAGGTTGTAGATTTCAAATGGAGTCACTGTGTGTATGATTAAGGTTATTTCATGTCTTCCATAGGGGGTGTATGGATTTCAACTGGAATATCCCAATATTGCTATATACCGTAACCACACGGGTATAAGCCCACCTTCGACTATAAGCCCGCCCCTATTTTTCAAAACATTCTGGGAACAAGGGTGCACTCGGGTATAAGCCCAGTTGTAATTTTGACTAAGTTCTTAAATCAAATCAATGCTTTTCTCTCACATTTAAGAACAAATATAAAAGAATATCAGTTGAAAGTAACGTTCCATATTTATAATTAAACAACATTGACATAGATGATAGAAATTACTGGCAAATCAGGCATACACAAATGGGGATGATTGTTTAATTTTTAAATTCAAATAAGTACTAGCCCCTCCCCGGTTATAAGCCCACCCCCCATTTTCGAAGTGAAATCCACCATCTAGGGGGGTGGGCTTATACCCGAGTGGTTACGGTACATATAAGTGACTTGTTTGAAAAAGGGTCTATATTGCAATTGGTAAGTTTTTAGCGGGTTCGCCGTCAGACAAGTTTAGAACTGTCAAGCTCTGACTTTTTCAGTTCAGGACAAGAATGAGACATGTAGGCCACCCTTGCCTACAGAGCCGTTCACTGAAGAGAACAGAGAACAAGCAGACCTCACCTATCTGCTAATGTAAAAGGTCTGGTTGCTCACTGAAGGCTGCCCCTTGTCAACCTTTTACATCAACAGATAGGCAAGGTTTGCTTGTTCTGTTCTCTTCAGTGAACGGCTCTTTTCAGAGCCATCAGTAGGCAAGAAGCGGCCTACATGACTCATTCTTGAGTACTTTCTCCTGAAGAAGCTACTCCTGATGAAAGCTTGACAGTTCTAAACTTGTCCGACGGTGAACCCGCTATAAACTTACCAATTGTTTTTAACTCCTGTCGTAAAAGCCTATCCCATAATGGGTCTATATTGGTTGAATAAGAATTGACAGAATTGTGAAAACGTGACTTCCATACAATAAAATATGGATTTGATTTTTATACAATTAAATTCAAGTCGAATGCCTGCATGATTATTGTTACGTGTGAAATCGCTGTGTATGCTAGGGGTCAGTTTGACATCACCTTTGACCTGTGACTTTGAATTGGAACACAATACTACAGGCAAATTCAGTAAATCTTGGCCAACCTGAAACATGCATGTTACGTCCATGTAACATACTAAGTGATATAAGGTGCGTGTATGCTTCTGTACCGCACTATCTGCACATTTGTTTATCGTGGAGCCACTAGTGTTCGAGCTTGAACCTGTAGCAAATACTTTACCATTTATAGATTAATCAATGTGTATCACTTGCTGGGAGTGAAATTGTACAAAATAATGCACACATTCAATGATTTGTGTCCAAGATGTGTCTAAAATTAGATGCATCAACATCATCAATACAACCAAATGTAAATGCATCAACATACAAGAAAAGTGAATGCATCTGACAGCACTGTGTGTAGTAATTGGAGTGTGCACCTGTGCAATTATACACCATGCACGCCTGCACGGTTCATATTTTTCTATTTGCTCTGATTGGTTCTCGCTATCTAAGAGTGTATGAATCGTGGATAATTATTTACAGTTTGAACTCATCTCACAATATTGGTATAATAAAACTGGATTGATTGCACCCATATTTTAATATTGGTTGAGCCATGAGTTTTAAAATATTGGACAAGACATAGTCAAGTCCAGTATTAGCGAGACCAATAAATATTGGGTGTAAAGCATCATTATGTTTTGGATCCAATATTTTCACACACTTGGATTCATCAAAACATAATAATGCTGCAAGTGTTCCGTCACAACAGTGATAACTTGTAACTCAAGTTTTCTGTGACTTTTAAAAATCTTGATTTTTGCAATTATTGAACTGCTCAAAAGAGCTAGGACTTCTTCACCTATGCAGAATATCTTAACAGTCCTATCAGTTTACTACCAGTTTACTGTCATGAGTAACAGTAATTTCCAGTGGGTTGTGCAGGCACTTGCAAGACATGATATCAGATGTCCAGTTGTACTACAATATTGCTGTATTACACGTTGTCCAAGCTTCATTGTACCTCCTGTCGCTTCAGTTGTTCGTCTTTGGTTCATTACCACATGGTTGTATCATGTCATGATTACAGGGGCATTCAGACCATTATGTGATGCATTCTGCTAAAAACCAGGTGTAACATGTTTCTCCTTGCTTCATTCAATAGGTGCTTTCCATAAGATAATGAAAGATGGTGCCCTTCCAGTTCCACAATGCTATACCATTCAAAGACTGCCTGTACCATGAGTGCAGTCTTCTCAATAATGAATAGCATCATGGAAGGTAACATCTTTTATTCATAATTATGGTAAAGCACTTATTTGAATCTTTTGTATACTGCGCCAATAAAGTATCCTTACAGTTGGAAAAATAATCACAATTTCAAAACTGAACAATATTGGGGTTAATTTGTTTTTTTAATAGATGCACTATCTAATCCTGCACATTATGACACCACATTGAATCCAATGTGACCACAAAAAGTAAAGTTACAAGCAATTGAATAGACGAAGGTCCAGTTTTAAAAGTGTTAAGTGTTAACACTGTTAAGTAATGCCTGGTTTTGTCAGAATGTGTCAAATATGATCTACACATTGAAATGGCAGCCATGTTAGAGGGCAGTTCTAAGGTAGTTTAATATGACAGAGGGGCAGGTCTTAAGATTGATTCCACAACCATTCATACCTATAACATGTTTTATTGTATTATCATGCAAATTGCCCTATGGTAACCTTATGGAGGTCGTAATTTTATTTAAATGAGGATGACCCTGTCACGAGTGAAGTCGTATTGCATACCCTCTATACATGGATCCTGGGGTTGGCCTTCCAAAGTCAAATTTGACCAAAATTCCTTCCCACAATACGCGTATTGCATAACATAGTGTAGCGGGACGGCCGTTTGTCTAATATATGGATTATTAATGTCAGGATAACCGGGTTGACACCAGTCCCCTGGGGGACACTGTAAGTTTTGTGTGAAACGTGAGTAAGTTGTGGGGGACAGAACCCCACGTTACTGCCTTGTAAGGAAAACACGAAAGCACAATAAAGTTTTATATATATCACAATAAACACGTTTAATTAACTTTTAAGTCACAACCAGCAACAATCTCAACAACATACAATTACTCCCAACTACCTCCTCACCCTCAATCTGGTTCCCACCCTCAGACAATGAAATTAATGTCTGAATCGGATCCTGATAACTCACGCCCTAAATCAGAATGTTCCGCCCCTAAATCAGAATCGAAAAGAAGAATAAAGAATACTGCATTATCTGTTTGTTTAACAAAATATCCCCACCCCCGGGTTATAAAATTAATGTTTTATTACGTAAGCCCGAATAATAGGCCTACAATTTAAAGTGTGTGTGTATATAATGCATTTGTGTAAAAACTGGTTACAGAGCTTACAGTACACCCCTAGGTCATCATCCTCGGCCTCCTTCTTCTGCTGTCATATATCCCGTGGGTCAACCATGTGTGCTTTCCCTCTGGTAAGCCTACACCCCGTACCCTCACATCAAGCAACACAAGGTAACGCTCCACCTGTCATGATGATCTTCACGTGCACCCTCATGCACGCCTTCAAGTCTACACTCAGGTAACGACGACACACGACCCCCTGGGTCGGATCCACAACACTCCTGGGTAGGGGCGTCCGTAACCAGTTTGTATATGTATGGGTGTGTATATGCATGATCAACTTACCTCACAGAATATCACTAACCCCTGGCCTCTCTTTATGCGATCACACCTAATGCTTCATCTCCTCCTTCTGTCACCACTCCTCTCCTATGAAGCCTGCAAGCACCACCCACGGGTGCCAATATCCCATAGGTGTGACACACATCTAGGCCTGTCCCCAGGGTATGGATATCTCTGTGTGCGTGTGTACAGAATGTTTGTTTGCACATAAATATTCATAACACAAATAATTTACATAGTTCATGATACACAACATTATTCTCCCCTCCCCCGGGATGAATTTGACATCCTTAATATAATATGAAAAATATGGGCCTACATGCATAAAAATATCAATATGTTTTTATTTAACATGTTTAAAGCTGACGGCACGGCGCGCGAGTATTTTATAATAATAAAATATCACATTAGCAGAAGGAGGATGATTTATTTAAAGTCCTCCCAAATTTGCCATAAAATAATTAATTAACACGACAGAGCAATACATCCCGTCCCTCTCAATCATGATTGTCATATTCAAAATTAGTTTTGCTCCCTCCCTCACTTCAACAATAATTATGCATGCGACTTCATAATTATGCGCATGCGTAACATTTCAATCCTCTGAAAATGGCGACTTTTCATTCTTCAAAATTTAGCTAGATAAAAATAAAAAACGATCAAAAATATTTCCACCACCTCCTTCTGCCAATCCTACTTCCTATACCTTCGGTAATATTATCAAAATGATCGGTAAAATACATGGAACATGATTATTAAATAATAAATAGAATTTTGTATCGCCAAAAATATGAAATTTGATGTAAAATCCTGACCTGACATTTTGGAAAATGAATACATGCAAGCGCCTACGCACGATAAGCAATCAAAATGATCACTGATACATGAAAAAAAAAATGCAATTTAAAAGTCTAAATTTCGATACTGACATTTCGAAAATGTTCCAAAATGATTCCCTAACATTCGACTTTCTGATCTATAACATTTTTATGACATAATTCATAATAAAACAGCGAAAATCACTAAATATACGTGCCGTAACACAAAGATAGACAATCAAACCTCTCACCTAAATCAGAATGGCCCAAGCGTGCCGCCTTTATGCTAACCACGCCGCAAGCCAACCAGCCAGAACCGGTTCTGAGTTGAACGCGTAATGATGATTGGTCATCATTTTCATAATTTAATTGATCGGCACATGCGCTCAGCCTATATTTAAATCACAATTAGCGCTTAATTTTAAAACGCGAATTTTATATAATCAAGCAAGTTAGTGATTATTCGATAATACTATTTTATTCAATCCCGCTTCACAGCCCCCTTCCCAGAGTGTGACGTCCCGGCACACAACGCGCATAAATACAAAGCGGATTGAACACGCGCCGATACCGCCCATCTACTACATAATTATTATAAGTTTTCAAAATCTTCTCTGTGGTCTTGATCCCTGTCTTCTGACTGGTATTTGGTTTTTGAGTTCGTGGCTCGTGGCTTGAAGCTGGTTGATTTAATTAGACTCTTTATAGCTGCATGTGATCGAAGTTTTCACTCGAAAGTTTGGTTGATATACATGTAGGTACACATGTATATATAACTGCCGTTAAAGAATTACACCGTGGATACAGTATAGATTCGACTGATCTTCAGGTGATATACATGTAGCTATATATGTATATCCAACTGCCATCTTGATTAAAAGAATTACACTGTTTACACAGTATAGATTCGACTGATCTTCAGGTGATATACATGTAGCTATATAATGTATATCCAACTGCCATCTTGATTAAAACTATTAGCCATCAGTCGATTTTGAGTTGATATAGGCCTACATATGTATAATCTGTATATCGCACTACCATCATGATTAAAACCATTAGCCATCAGTCGATTTTGAGTTGATATACATATGTATAATTTGTATATCCAACTACCATCATGATTAAAACCATTAGCCATCAGTCGATTTTGGAGTTGATATACATATGTATAATTTGTATATCCAACTACCATCATGATTAAAACCATTAGCCATCAGTCGATTTTGAGTTGATATACATAATGTATAATTTGTATATCGAACTACCCTCATAATTAAAACCACACGGTATTGACTTGACTCGGGCTTCGTTTTTTTTTTTTTCCTTGCATTACATTTTAATCCTACACAACAATCAACATCATCTATTACTATTAGTCTTTTAATTTTTTCACATAGATCAGTTTGTCTCCACTCCGTACCAGTCTTTCCTTTTTCAATAAAAATTACTCTCCATGGGTCAAATCCTTCCTTTTACTTATTCCTTCTGTAGTTCTATCTACTTGAAAATGTTTGTTTATTTTTTTTTTCCGTTCTATTCCTTTCCTTGATATTTTGCTTCTCTTTCTCTTATTTTTTTTCAATCCTTCCTTTTACTTATATCAACTTTTTCAACATCAACACAACTATTTTATTTTAAATTAAACATGTCCTTGCCTTCCTTTATATTAAGTAAACCTCTCTCTCTGATTTCCGCATCCTTCCTTTTGATGGACTTATTTCCAAAGTGTTTTCAACAATAACAACTTAAAATCTTCCTTCCAACTACAATTCAACAGCTCAATTCTTCATTAATTTTTCTTAATTTGCTCTCTCATTTCAATATGTCACTCAGAGCAACTTTTGGTAAACATTTTACAACTCCGTTCTATAGGCTTTTCCTTGGTATTTTGTCTCTCCTTCTCTGTTTTTTTTCGAATCCTTCCTTTTATTTATTGCAACTTTTTTTTTTCAACATTAACACAACTTATAAAACATTTTTTTTTTTTTTTTAAATAAAAATTTAACACTTCCTTTCCTTCCTTTACGATTAACGCCTTTCTCTGATTTCCACATCCTTCCTTTTGATTACTTATTACAACTGTTTCAACATAAACACAACGTATAAAAACCCTTTATATATATATAATTAAACACTTCCTTTCCTTCCTTTATGATTAACCTCTTTCTCCATCTTTCCTTTTGATTTATATACCTATTTCACCTCTTTCCCCATCCACTGTGCCTCCTGTACCACCTCTATCACTACTGCTGGACCTTTCGCTGTGTATATATCGCCAGCCTTCAACTTTACCTCTCTCACGACCAATTTCTTCTCTTCCTCGTCACTGGTGTTGCTTGTACTACTACTACTTAATTCCTTCACCTTCTCCCCCTCTACATCCTCCTTCCTTCGTTTCTCTTGCCCTTCCGTCTCCATTTCTCCCACTCTTTCCCTCTTCCTCCCTCCGTCGCCATTCTCTCCTCTCACCATTACCAATAACTCTCCAGTTCCCTGCTCTTGCCCTCTTCCTCTCGTGTCCCTCAGCTTAACTTGCCGTCTCTCCATCCTGCACACAGCCGCTTCCTGATCCTTCTGGTCTTGTTCTTTCATTTCTATTTTCTCACGTAGATTGTCTTCTTTCTCCTGTTGTTCTTGCCTCTTCTCCAGCTCTTGTAACTCACTTTCAATCTGCAATGTCTGTCTCTCTATCTCTTCCGCCTTCTTCTGTAACTCCCTTGCCCTCTTCGCCTCCTTCTCTCTCTCCTCCCTCTCTTTATTCCTCTCCTCTTGTCTCTTTTCCAACTCTCGCCGCTTCCGCTCTAACCCCAACTCCGCCTCCTTCACTCTCTCCTGGCACCTCCTCAATTCCTCTTCGTCTCCTCCTCTTGCGTCTGTCTGTCTTGAAGGTGGTCTGTGGTATCTGTTGTTTAAAGGACACGTGAACGCCTTGTGGCCGAAGCCCTGGCAGCGGAAGCATTGTATTCTTGGTGGTGCGTCTCTCATGGTCTGTCGCATGTGTCTTGATGTTGTCCCGCCCCCATCTGTTTTTGGTGGGTCCGTCTGGGGTCTCTGGGTCCTATGTCGCGTCTTCGTTCTCTCTTCCTTCATCCAGTCCCTCTTGTGGTCGCTGTCCGTGTCACTCATCATATTACAGGTCTCTTGGTGTCAGTCTAATAATAATAGAAAAAAAAAAAAAACACAACAAGAACTTAACACAACAGTATAATGGTATTCCACAACATCTATCTACTTATCCTGCCTGTTATCCTGCCGCCCTACACGTATCTCAAGCAGGGGCATAAACACTCCCGGCCCCGGGATCACCTCCCCACCCCTCAGCACAACGGCATTTCTGGGGTCTGGAGCGAATATAGCCGCTGTCTCCTCCTGGGTCATTTTGCTTCTACTTCTACCTCCTTCCTCCTTCCTATCTCCTCCCTCCTTCTTATCTCCTCCCTCCTCCCTTGCTATCGCCAACTCCCCTATCTCCTTCTCTACCTTCCTCCGTACCCCCTCCAACCATACCCTCTCTCTCTTCCTCAGTTCTCCTCTAAATGAATCCAGCCGCCTCTCCTCTTCCTCTTTCCACACTTTCCCCCTTTCCTTTTTCGCCATTTCACGCTCTGCTGCCCATTCTCCCCTTTCTTTCTCCATCTGCGCCCGGAAGTCTGCCATTGCTGACCTCATCTCCTCCTGCTCCGCCTTCAACTTCTCCCCCTCTTCCCGCAGTGACGCCACCAAATTGATGCCTCTTATTTTACTCATCTCCTGTTTCATGAGGGTTTTGCCTTCTTGTTTTTTCATCTCCTGCCTCCTCTTTGCCTCCTCCTTCGCCTCCTCCTTTGCCGCCGCCTCCTTCTCCACTCTTTCTGCTTGTTCCCTCTCCTCTCGTTCTACCTCCTCGCTCCACAGCATCTCCTTCCTTAGGCCACCATCTGCCCCTCTGAGCCACCCCTCCGGCAGCCCCGGCAACTCCACAATCTCCAACTTCCTTGTTGACCACATGTTTATTTGTTTATTTGTCTAAGTACCTGTAAAAAAAACAAAGACATAAATAGCAACATTAGTAACACATTTTAATTATGATACAACTTAATTTACAGGGACCATAAAATTTTTTAGCCATGTATTCACCTCTTACAATCTCTGGCAGTACACAAAACAACTTCTCAATTTGTATACTATGTATATAAAAATTTTTTTTTTTTTTTTTGTTGTTGATGTAGGCCTATTGTAACAACAACCCAGCCTGGCGTGACTACGGAAGTACTGCAATGGTGTGATTATTCCACCGCCCGTCAATCATAACAACAACACAAATTCTTAGCTGGCTCGCGTCAACGCATAGGCACAGCGCGCGACTCAAAACTCCGCGTATGTCGCTCAATAACAGGGCGCCCGCGTCAATATGTCAATCAAAGCAAATGACCGTCGTGGGCCTACTCTCTGGACCAACATCCTTTGCTAATACACATTGCTAAGGATCTGTTTTAAATATTATTATTTCTCCTTACAAATACACCTCAAAAAAAATTATTTATGTATTCAACCTCCTCTTTCCTTTTTTTTTATTTTCCCACATTTCTGATACACATGACATAACTGTAGGCCCTATCTACCTACAGTTGTTGCTGACCCTCATTTAATTTCCCCAAACTCTCCGTCACTGCATTTAGGGTCTTATTTATCTCACGCAATGCTTTATCAGCATTGTCCAGTCCCTCCTCCTTCTCCCCCTTAGTTATTTCCTTATCATTTGAAGAAAGCATTTTAGGCCTAGCTCCTCCCCGTCCAGCACTCCTCAATGTTGACCAGGCAGCAAATGGTGGGGCTAAATTCACTGTGACCTCTGGGTTATGTGGTGCTACCCCACACCCAATTTGCTGTCCTGTTCTCCCACCTCTAATAGTAGGCCTACCACTTCTCCCCTCTCTTTCCTTTCTAATACTATTTCTAATCCTGTTCGCACCCCGCTCCACATGCACCCCGGTCATTGAAATATATTCCCCATGATGCAATTGGTCCTTGCTGACCCCGGGTCACCTCCGCCTCATTTTCCCTCATCTGTTGTTGGGTCATAAACCGGCTCACCCTCACGTCAAACGCCTCTGCCCACTGCCTGACCCATCTCGCCTCCCTCCTTGCCTCTTCTGCCTCTCTTTTTGCCCAACGTTGCAATTTCCAGATTTCTATCAGCCCCCTGAACATCACAAGTACCACGCACATCGACACCCCTATCATAAGTCCCCTACTGACATAGTCCACCATTCCACATGTCTCCTCACTCTCAGCGTCGCCCATCATTAACGGTAATTTCTTTTTCTGTATTCTGAAATAACAATGATAAAATATCATTATTAGTATTCAAGTATACAAAGCCTACTATATACTCAAAATAAAACAATTTAATAAGCGCCCAAGACAATTGCAAAAAAAAAGTCCTACACAAAGTTCCTCTTGTATAGATTATACTCCATAAATTTGTAGGCCTACTCCCATCAGCGGTATTAGAAATTTGTAGCCTTATACTCCCATCAGCGATATTAGAAAATTTTAGGCCTACTCCCATCCACAACATGATAATTATTTATCGGTATCTAACTGGTTTCTGACGCTTTTCTCTTGGACTCCTGCGTGTCTGATTATCCTCGTTTCCACCCTCATCCAGTCCACTACCTCCTCTTGTGTCCTGTCCTTCCATTGTCCCCTCCTTCTTATTAATACTAATTTCCCTCTTCTCCGGTACACTTGCTGTTTCCTTCTCCTTTATATCTACTGTTTCCTTCTCCTGTGCACCTCCTGCTTCCTTCTCCTGTGCACCTCCTGCTTCCTTCTCCTGTGCACCTCCTGCTTCCTTCTCCTTTACTTCTGATGTCTCCTTCTCCTGTGCACCTCCTGCTTCCTTCTCCTGTGCACCTGCAGTTTCCTTCTCCTGTGCACCTCCTGTGTCCTTCTCCTGTGCACCTCCTGCTTCCTTCTCCTGTGCACCTCCTGCTTCCTTCTCCTTTACTTCTGATGTCTCCTTCTCCTGTGCACCTCCTGCTTCCTTCTCCTGTGCACCTGCAGTTTCCTTCTCCTGTGCACCTCCTGTGTCCTTCTCCTGTGCACCTGCAGTTTCCTTCTCCTGTGCACCTCCTGTGTCCTTCTCCTGTGCACCTGCAGTTTCCTTCTCCTGTGCACCTCCTGTGTCCTTCTCCTGTGCACCTGCAGTTTCCTCCTCCTGTGCACCCGCTGTGTCCTTCTCCTTTACATCTGCTGTGTGTAATTCAGGCTCCATTTCACTTGCTACAACTGGTGATTTGTAAGTCCATTTCACCAACTCTGGTCCCTCATACAGCTTTAGTCGGTCAGCATGGACCACTTTAGTTTTACTTCGGTGTGATCTCTGTATCCTAAATACAACATCGGAAAGGACTGTCACTATCAGAAATGGACCCTGCCAAGGTAGGCCTAACTTCTTCGAGAGTTTAGGTCGCCGTTGTGTGTCATATAGCCATACAAACTGACCGAGTTTGTAGACTGGTCCTTGTGCTGTACGGTCATAATTCCTCTTTTGCCGACGTGTACTCACTTCTAGAGCATGCCGTGCTCGCTCATGAATCTCTCTGAGTTGCTCCCTCAAGTCCTCTGCATACTCACTCCGACACTCCTTCTCATGAGGTACAGCGCCCACCACTAGGTCCAGAGGTAAATGAACTTCCCTACCCAGCATCATCATGTTGGGACTCTCCCCCGTGGAAGCCTGTACACTGCTGCGATAAGCAAATCCAACATACGGTAAGTACCGGTCCCAATCTCTCTGTCCTTGATGTGGTTGAATCATCAATGACACTGCATTGACAATGGTTCTGTTGTACCTTTCCACCATCCCATCTGATTTAGGGTTATACGCAGTTGTCCTCGTCTTGTTGATCCCCAAGATCCTACACATCTCGCTGAATACTGTCGACTCGAAATTCCTACCCTGATCGGAGTGCAACTCCATCGGTACTCCAAACCGACAAACAAATTCTTCTACTAACTTAGCAGCAACCGTCTCAGCCTGCTGGTTTTCTATGGCATAAGTTTCCATCCACTTGGTCCAGTAGTCCCCAACAACCAGGACATATTCATTTCCATCATCAGTCCTTGTCAACGGTCCAAGTATATCTATTGCTACACGTTCCAATGGCGCCCCCACCTTATACTGCTGCAACGGTGCTCGGTGTTTTGCGTTGTAGGGCCCTTTTTCTGTGCACATTTGACACATCTCCGAAGGTATACCCTCACATCAGCATTCATTCCTGCCCAGAAGTACCTCTCCTGTACCTTCGGGAGAGTTTTATTCCTCCCCAGGTGCCCTCCAGATTTAGATGCATGTACCTCATCCAGCACTCTCTCCCTTAATTTCTTTGGCAGGACTATCATCCACTTGATGGTCTTTCCATCATCGCTCTCCCATCTCTTTGTCAACACACCCTTTTTCACTTCCAATAAGTCCCACTGCCCCCAATATGTCTTCGAGGCACCTGGTAGCATAGAAACTTCCTTCCACAGGGGTTTTCTACCTCCCTCCTCCTTCTCCCGCAAGACTGGGCCTATAGCTTCGTCTTCTAACTGCGCCTCCCTAATCATTTCAAATGTTATCTCAGGCTCTATGGTCACATTTTGTGTCTGAACCGTCTTTGAAAATTCAACCTCTTCCTCATTGTCTCCACAACAGGGATCATCCATTGAAGGTTCAAAACCCGTTGACTGCTGATCTTCATCCAATTTCCCCCCAGTCCCACACATGTTCACTTCACTACCGACTGAACTTCCTTTCTCAATCGTTTCATCGGTTTGAGTTTCAGCAGCCAATAATTCACATTCGGTCTCCTCTGTCCATGTGTCACTATCAAAATACTGCTCAACATCTAACAACATCTGTAGGTCATGCGTATCATTTTCTTTACTTCCATCTCCCTCGGGTAGGTCCACTACAATGCAACTTGCCCCCGACAGCTCCAGGTTTGCCACATCATCTCTTTCTACCATTCGCACCGTCCCATGGTCACCAGGGTTTTCACCAGCAACATCTCCCTCCTTCTCACTTGGACCCCCTTCCTCAGTCTGACAACCTGTTTCGCACATTTCTTTACACGCCCGTTGGTGACTCCGACCTGACCCCACTTTCCTCTTGGTCACCTTCAGCATGTGTCATTTTGTCGCATTGCTTGCAGGGTATACGTGACAAACCATCTGCATTCTGATGTCGTCTCCCCTGGCGGTACTCTAACTCCATATTAAAGGTTGATAGCACCTCTAGCCACCGTGCTAGCTGCCCCTCAGGATTCTTGAAGTTGCATAACCACCGGAGAGATCCATGATCTGTCCGTACTTTCACTCGACTCCCTCCCACATAGTGTCGATACTTCTTCAGGAACACCACTATGGCCAACAATTCTCTTCTCGTCACACAATAGTTCCTCTCTGATTTGGACAGAGATTTGCTTCCATATGCTATGACTCTCTCTTCTCCCTCCTGTTCCTGAGACAACACACCACCAATAGCGAAAGCACTCGCATCTGTGTCCAGTACAAACTGTCCATCGGCCCTAGGGTAAGCCAGGATGGGGGCACTAATTAGAGCTTCTTTCAACTGTTCAAACGCCTCATCACACTGACTCGTCCAGTCAAATACAGCCATCTTTTCTGTCAACCTGTGGAGTGGTGCTGCTATTTCGGCAAATCCTCTGATGAATCTCCTGTAATATGATGCCAATCCTAAGAAACTTCGCACTTGTTTCGGCGTGGTAGGAGTAGGCCACGATTTCACAGCTTCTATTTTGGATGCATCTGTGTGTATCCCTTCACTTGACACAACGTGACCCAAATAACCGACTTGCTTCTGAAATAAGTTGCATTTAGAGGGCTTTAACTTCAGTCCTGCATTCCGAAACCGAATCAAAACAGCCTCCAACCTTTCTACAGACTCTGCTATTGTATTTCCGAACACTATTACATCATCCAGATACACAAGGAGTGTCTCCCACCGTAACCCTGCCAACACTCTCTCCATGAGCCTCTCAAACGTGGACGGAGCATTACAGAGACCGAACGGGAGCACATTCCATGCATACAACCCACTGTGTGTAATAAAAGCCGACTTGTCTCGAGCATCATCATCCATCTCCACCTGCCAGTACCCAGAGGCCATGTCAAGGGTTGAAAAATACTTAGCATTTCCCAGCGCGTCAAGTGAGTCGTCTATCCTGGGGAGGGATACGCATCCTTTGTCGAAATCTCATTAATTTTGCGGTAATCTAAACACAGTCTCTTAGAGCCATCTTTTTTGCCACAAGAACCACTGGGCTAGCCCAGGGGCTATCGGAAGGCTCTATCAAACCCTTAGCCAGTAACTCCTGAACCTGTCTCTCTACCTCCTCCCTCTGCTGGGGTGATGAACGCCTCAATCCTTGTCTAATTGGTGTAGCATCACCTGTCTGTATACTGTGCTTTACCCAGGGGGTCCTACCAATGTCAAACTCCCCCGTGGAGAAAACATCCTGATACTGCACCAATAACTGTGTCACCCTCTCCTTATCACCCGACTCTAAATCAGCAGTACTACGCTCTGTCACCTCTTTCAGATGATCTGGGACACACACCCCGTCCCCAGGGTCAGGTTCAGACACCATCATCCTAGTACGACACACCTCAGCCTCCCCTATCGGCACCATCTTTGCCAAACATGTCCCCTGCCTCACCCTCCTGGGTCTGTTTCCGACATTCATTACACTCACGGGCACCACCTTGTTCTGAGTACATATCACACTCCTAGCTACTAACAAGCCATTTTCAGGCAATCGCCCCCCGCCTAGCGGTTCTACTACTCCAAGCCGTCCCGACCCCCTCATTCCCGATATTGTTGCAGTTATAACTGACGTATGTCCAGCCGGTACCATCGTATCAACGGCGGCCACCACCCTCGGGGGTGACGAGAACACAGTGTCTGGGGTCGGGGAACATTGAACGGTACACCCCTCCCACTGGAGTTGTAACTGTCCAAAATCAAGTTTTGCACCTGTCCGTCGCAGAAAATCCATCCCCAACATGCAGCTTGTCACCTCACCCACTACAATCGTCACCCTCTCATATTGATTCCCGACCCTCACCTCAACTGTGGCTTTCCCCACACGTTCACCGCACTGCCATTAGCTTGTTTTAGAATCAAGTGTGGGCTTTCTAGTTTCGGCCGCCTATCTTCTGGTATACTATGGTATGCGTTCGTGTCAAAATAGTGTGGGACGTGCCGTGTCTAACAACAGTGGTATTGATAACCCCTGCACATATGTCGGTACCCATATCTCAGATATATTTTCTGGTATTACCACTTCCTCCATCTCTCCTGTCGGCACTCAAGTTCCCCAAACTCCACACCCGACCCTCCTTTACTTTAGCCTGGGCCCCTACTGAGCTACCGGCCGACCCATGGCCCCCTGGGATGGCCTGCCATCGTTTCCCGACACCTGTGGGCAATTTCTTGCAATGTGTCCTTCTTTTCTGCATTTATTACAAACAACTTCTCGGTGTGTACAGTCCCGGGCCCTGTGGCCTGGCATCCGACAACGAAAGCACAGAGTAGGCCTACTTGGACACTCCCGGGCAAAATGCCCTGGTTGCTGGCACCTATAGCACACCTTCGGATCAGATTCCCTACCCCTCATATCTCCCTGTCGAACATCTGGTGCTCTCATGTTCCTCCCGGGGACCTCCCTCTTATACTTCGCCTCCATCTCTTGCTCTACCTCCTTTATAACCTGTTTTGCTATTGCCTTTACAGGTACTTCCGTCGCTTCCGCAAGCCCGACTGTATGCATGTCTATTTCTCCCCTTGTTATTTTCTATACGGTAAAATGACTCTACTGCTTGTGCCCCTGTACTGCCGCTCCAAGGTCTTAGGCCTTGTGCGGAAGAGTTCTTTCTTAATATCAATATCTGTGATTGCATGTTTGAAATACTCTCTTGCAATTCTATCACGCTCCTTCCGTTCAGTTCTCGGGTGTGACAAGGCTGTTAGCCGTTTAATATCCTGCGCCAAATGATATAAACTCTCGTCCGGCTTTTGTTCTCTTTTGGTGAGTTCATGGAAATAATTTTCTGAACACTCCCTTGGGCCAAACTCTTTCTTCATCAACCGTACCAGTTCCTTATAAGCCATTTCCCTGGGGTTTACATCATTCACACTTAGTGCGGTTAGAGCGCCCCCTTGACAACATGTGAACAATTGGTACGTAGCCTCTTTGTCACTCCACTTATTATACTCCCTACATGCCTCAAAATGTGTAATGAAATCTTTCCAAGGGGTCTTCCCATCATACGGTAATGTATGCCTTTCACGCTTAGGTTTAGTGCGGAACCTGTCCTGTAACTCCTCAGCATTCCTAACTCTCCCCTCCCTCCGCAATGGTGGGGGTACGTACGGATGGCTACTATTGGTGGGCTCTGGTGCCCCTCCCTCATCATAATGATTAACCTCATCAATGTCAGTATCTTCACACACCTCCATTCGTCCCATGCTCTCACCCAGCTCGTCACAACTACTCCCCTGGGGGGTCAATGGACGTGCAATATACTCCCTCGGGGTCCTGCCAATAGAGCGACTCCTATATTGACCACTATTCCTCCCTAAACTCTGATCCCTCCTTTTACCACGCACCTCATCACCACTACCTCCCCGAGGGGTCATGCTGTATGTCACATGCTTTCCCCTGGGCTGGCTATGAAATTGTCTCCTTTGGCTCGCCCCACTCCTCTCTGACATCCGACCCCTCCCCCTGTTATACCTCTCATCACAATTACCCTGGGTCCCGTAATGCCTCTCGTCATGAAAATCCCCATGGGTGTCCAAAGATTGTGACACACGCTCCCCCTGGGTGCCATAGCGCCGCTCACCACGGTAATTCCCCTGGGTGTCCCAAGAACGGGACCCACGCTCCCCCTGGGTCTCGTAACGTCTTCTATTACCGTAATCCCCCTGGGTCCCACGTCTCTCATCACCATACTCCCTGGGTCATCCCTGCCATGTGTTACACGCCTCCCCTGGGTCTGATAATGAGAATGTTCTCTATCTTGAGCCCCTCTCCTTTCTAAATCTCTACATCGTGCCTTCCTCCTTATGAGTTCATGTTCCCTCTTCTCCAAATTGCCCTGGGGTACAAATCTCCCCCTTCCGTTGTAATGTACTTCATCCTGGTCCCCTCGGGTCATGTTTCCGCCCTTTCTTTTGGTCATCCGCCTCCCTCTATTCATCTTTCTTTCTTTACCCTCGTCACTACTCGTGCCCGACGACACATTTGGTCTCAACTTGGCTTCGGTCATCAACAATTTATTTTCCCTTTTGAGCAATTTAGCCTCCCATTCCTGTCGTTCATCTTCAGATCTTTCCCTCTCCCTTTCTTCACGGGCTTCCTGTATTGCTCTTTTCCTCTCACCACGTGTTTGCTGCTTATGATTCTCCAATTTATCACTCCCCTCACGTGCTTTTGCCATTATCTTATCTTTTCGTTTTTTACAGTCTATTCTATCTTGCTCCATATGTTCTTCAATTATACGCACTGCCCTCTCCCTCTCAAGCTCATGCCCAGGTGTTAACAAACCCTTAGGTCTCGCACCCTGCTCTAATGCAGATTGACCTGCTCCATTAACACCTAACCCCGGGTGCTGTCACTGCACTAGGTTGTCGGTCATCAATTTCCATCTCCCTTTCATCACTTTTTGCCTCCCCATGTGCACGTGGCAATTTAAACCTCACTTCAGGGTCCTCAGGGTCTGACCAATATTCGAGCGATGACTCATAATCAGTCTCACCCCCAGATTCAGCACTTGAAAATCCCCCCTCCTCCACCGTGTTTGGTGGCACCAGGGGAACACCATTGTAACTCCCTTCACTACTGGTACCATCGTCAGTATCCTCTCTGGTCATTCCACGTCGGTCGCCATTCCCCCACCCCCGGGGAACCTGTCTGCTACTTGAGGGGGCATTCTCAGCCCGCGCCTCCTTCTCTCTCCATTCGTTGCCATGTCTTCCGACATATTGTTGCTCTCTCCTCACCTCCCACTCTCCATGCGTTGCCATGTCTTCCGACATTTATTGACCCCCTGGGTCCTCTCCTCCGTCCGGCTTCCTCTACTGTGTTTCCTCACACAATCAGTATCCCACTTCTGACACCAAATTTGTAGCGGGACGGCCGTTTGTCTAATATATGGATTATTAATGTCAGGATAACCGGGTTGACACCAGTCCCCTGGGGGGCACTGTAAGTTTTGTGTGAAACGTGAGTAAGTTGTGGGGGACAGAACCCCACGTTACTGCCTTGTAAGGAAAACACGAAAGCACAATAAAGTTTTATATATATCACAATAAACACGTTTAATTAACTTTTAAGTCACAACCAGCAACAATCTCAACAACATACAATTACTCCCAACTACCTCCTCACCCTCAATCTGGTTCCCACCCTCAGACAATGAAATTAATGTCTGAATCGGATCCTGATAACTCACGCCCCTAAATCAGAATGTTCCGCCCCTAAATCAGAATCGAAAAGAAGAATAAAGAATACTGCATTATCTGTTTGTTTAACAAAATATCCCCACCCCCGGGTTATAAAATTAATGTTTTATTACGTAAGCCCGAATAATAGGCCTACAATTTAAAGTGTGTGTGTATATAATGCATTTGTGTAAAAACTGGTTACAGAGCTTACAGTACACCCCTAGGTCATCATCCTCGGCCTCCTTCTTCTGCTGTCATATATCCGTGGGTCAACCATGTGTGCTTTCCTCTGGTACGCCTACACCCCTGTACCCTCACATCAAGCAACACAAGGTAACGCTCCACCTGTCATGATGATCTTCACGTGCACCCTCATGCACGCCTTCAAGTCTACACTCAGGTAACGACGACACACGACCCCCTGGGTCGGATCCACAACACTCCTGGGTAGGGGCGTCCGTAACCAGTTTGTATATGTATGGTGTGTATATGCATGATCAACTTACCTCACAGAATATCACTAACCCCTGGCCTCTCTTTATGCGATCACACCTAATGCTTCATCTCCCTCCTTCTGTCACCACTCCTCTCCTATGAAGCCTGCAAGCACCACCCACGGGTGCCAATATCCCATAGGTGTGACACACATCTAGGCCTGTCCCCAGGGTATGGATATCTCTGTGTGCGTGTGTACAGAATGTTTGTTTGCACATAAATATTCATAACACAAATAATTTACATAGTTCATGATACACAACATTATTCTCCCTCCCCGGGATGAATTTGACATCCTTAATATAATATGAAAAATATGGGCCTACATGCATAAAAATATCAATATGTTTTTATTTAACATGTTTAAAGCTGACGGCATGGCTCGCGAGTATTTTATAATAATAAAATATCACATTAGCAGAAGGAGGATGATTTATTTAAAGTCCTCCCAAATTTGCCATAAAATAATTAATTAACACGACAGAGCAATACATCCCGTCCCTCTCAATCATGATTGTCATATTCAAAATTAGTTTTGCTCCCTCCCTCACTTCAACAATAATTATGCATGCGACTTCATAATTATGCATGCATGCGTAACATTTCAATCCTCTGAAAATGGCGACTTTTCATTCTTCAAAATTTAGCTAGATAAAAATAAAAAACGATCAAAAATATTTCCACCACCTCCTTCTGCCAATCCTACTTCCTATACCTTCGGTAATATTATCAAAATGATCGGTAAAATACATGGAACATGATTATTAAATAATAAATAGAATTTTGTATCGCCAAAAATATGAAATTTGATGTAAAATCCTGACCTGACATTTTGGAAAATGAATACATGCAAGCGCCTACGCACGATAAGCAATCAAAATGATCACTGATACATGACTTCAAAAATGCAATTTAAAAGTCTAAATTTCGATACTGACATTTCGAAAATGTTCCAAAATGATTCCCTAACATTCGACTTTCTGATCTATAACATTTTTATGACATAATTCATAATAAAACAGCGAAAATCACTAAATATACTTGCCGTCAACACAAAGATATACAATCAAACCTCTCACCTAAATCAGAATGGCCCAAGCGCCGCCTTATGCGTTAACCACGCCAAGCCAACCAGCCAGAACCGGTTCTGAGTTGACGCGTAATGATGATTGGTCATCATTTTCATAATTTTAATTGATCGGCACATGCGCTCAGCCTATATTTAAATCACAATTAGCGCTAATTTTAAAAACGCGAATTTTATATAATCAAGCAAGTTAGTGATTATTCGATAATACTATTTTATTCAATCCCGCTTCAATAGGAAATTGAGCTGCATCTATTAGTACGTAATACACCTATTACCTTGTGGGAAACAATTTTGGTATAAAATTGACATCCGGTAGTGAGACCCAGGATTCACATGCATATTTGGTATTTCTTTCAATTATGCTAATCACACAACAAATTTCATACATGCAAAGGTATTGGAATATCATTTTGTTTTATTTGACTACAAGTTATTCTGCATAATTGGTCATTGCACATGATTTATGTTCATCTTAGTTAATTTACTTTCGACAAAATTTTCAATATCATATTACAACCTTCTTATAGTATAAATCACACACATTTTAGGTGGTTGAAAACTATATGCACAATGCTATTAACTATCTTTGGCTTTGCTTTCTTCTGTTTTAGTCACTCTATCAAAAATAATTTTGATCATTTTAACTTAATTACTTATTTGAATATACAATTCTGGTGGTTTTTTTTAGTTTTTGTTTTTTGTGCGATTTTTTTTTCTGTTTTTTGGTTTCATTTTCATTTTTCAAAATAACAAATGAAATGATTACCTGGCTTTCTTGATTGGTAAAACCATAGAGCTCCTGAACTGGTTCATTTTGTTAGCCAAATCCAAAATGTATTACTTTCGCCATCTTGTCTGATGGCTTGATCACAGACGAACTAGTCCACTGCTTTTTCCGCAAAACTTGGTTGCTAATGATGCATGTACGTTCCCAAAAGTGATGTTGATTTTAGCAGTGGGCCATAAACATGATCTAGAATACCTGTCTGTGTCATGGTTGAGTGAATTCTTGCCTTTTTTTCTGATTTGGATTACCTCCCTAACTCTCCTTGTGAATGCATTTGAGTCTATCAAGATATTTGGCCCCCTCCCAGTTGATGACATGATTTTGAATTGGCTAACAAAATTAACCAGTTTCTGATCTCAACAATGCTACTAAATAAATGAATCTCTTTGCTGTACACAGAGCTCCTGGGTTTGATGATCGTAGTAGATTACATACAATCTTTGCATGTTGTGCACCTAAATTAATTTCTTTACAACATTTGCCACAAAACTGAACTCATTCACAAATACTCATCTGTTTTTTATTTACTTTGGTTTGTACTTGTACTTCAATATGAAGTAGGCCAGAAGACGGAAAAAAGCAATAAATGAAACTAATGCAACAATGCTGCCCCAAACTGGTACATCCAGGACCCCAAGGTGGTCCAGAGCTTCACTGCCATCTACACTGGTGGCGTTGCCAAGGAAACACTCTTCAAAGATGCTATTCTCTTCAAGACAGCTGTGATTATGAACAAACAGACATGCGTGTATGAGAGGTTAAATGCAATATTTTGGTGAATTGTTGTAGACTGACATGATAGCACAACAAACTCTTATTTTTCATCATAAATATGGCTTGATCATTACAAATTTTGTCATACTGTAAATCCTTATTTGTGACCCAGAGGAGGGCAAATTATTTGATTCCAAAATCAATGTTGTGATAGAAGAAATGTTGATCTTTCATTTTATATATATTCAACATGGAATTATGAAATGAGTTCTGGAAAAAATACATGTTTCAAATCATAGCTAGCTCCTGGTGTGGGGACTCAAGTTTGGTTTGTATAAAAGGAGCATTTTGTGATCCATAGCCTCATCCCCCACTTTTCTCACAAAAAACAATTGGACATTTTTTAATTTGTCAAATTTTTACTTTCGTTGTGTTACCAGAATAAAATTACAGCATAGTTGTCTACATGGAACAATGTAATATTTACAATCATGCACAATTTGCAATCGCAATATCGACTGAAATTATAGGAATAAACTTCTTTTGTGCATGTCTACTCAAACATATCATAAAAAGAAGATGCTAGAATCACAAAATACTCTTTTAACCCTATAGGCACTTACTAATAACTACTTTGATTGGTTACAAAGAGGGCTATATATGCTCGTGGGGCTCGCGCACCTTAAAATCAATCCCTGTATTACTATACCTACATGTAGCAGAAGGTCACATTTTTAGCCAAAATTTGCACAAAATTAGCAGTGTTGACCAACTCCCAAAAGTTTGGAAAAGCAGAAAAAAGAAGACATATTACCTATTCCTATACCAAAATTTAGCAGTTTTAAGAACATTTTCATTGATATTCAAGATGGTCGCAAATGCGACCCATATTTAGAGTACATCTCCATATATGGTCATGGTCATTTGCACTGAGTAACCACATTCACCGACCTGAAAAATACAGAACTAATTTTTGGGATAAAAGAAATATTATCCTGTTTTATTTTGCCACACGAAAGCTAAATCTTAATCCTTAGTTAGTTCTAACTGGTAATAAAAGTCAAATTTTAACAGTTTTGCAATCTGAGGTGAAATGGGCCAAAAACATGAAAATTTGCATGATTTCTTACAATTGCAGTCACTAAATTCAGAGACTTGGCAAAGTCTAAGCATTCAAAATTTGGAGAATAGGCTATAAGTATGCTGACAGATTTAGTTTTCATGTTAATTTTGATAATTGGTAATAAAAGATGTTAGGAAATGTGTTTTCCAAAAATTAGAATGTATAACCTGAAATTA
Organism: Amphiura filiformis; assembly: GCF_039555335.1. Classification (NCBI taxonomy): domain Eukaryota; kingdom Metazoa; phylum Echinodermata; class Ophiuroidea; order Amphilepidida; family Amphiuridae; genus Amphiura; species Amphiura filiformis. The sequence continues at coordinate 69,751,005 of NC_092636.1, read as the reverse complement.
GTCTTAGCACATGACTTGAATGTCAGTAAATGAACAACACCCTGTTTTTGGCCCTTATTTCCAAAATTGGGATTACCCATTGTTTAATTTAACAAAACAAGAATCAAGGATTTTTTTTTTTTTTTTTAAAATTCTGTACTTTTCTGGAATAGGGAGAATAGTAGCTACCACTATCAGTCTTCTTACCTTAGTTGCCCATGACCCTAGCTACCACTATCAGTCTTCTTACCTTAGTTACCCACGACCCTAGCTACCACTATCAGTCTTCTTACCTTAGTTGTCCACGCTGCATATTGAACTCTACCCTCAAATGAAGATTGAAGATATATAACAAATGGCTGACATACTGCAACCACTCCAACCAGAATGGTATTGTCTCAATAAAGAAGCCGCCCAGCATGAGAGCTGTTAAAGCATATACGTCGAGCAGAAACATGGCTATGCGAAAATCTGATGAGAAGGCACTTATGGCCATGCCTACAGACTGAAAGAAAAAAGATGATAAATATCAGTGTAGTAATTTGATCACTAGGTTATGTGATCAACAGGTATCATGTCCCCCATGATGGTGGTGCTTAGAACAGCTACGGGTTCACAACCTTCAATACAACCCCATTTTTTAGGAGTCATACTACTGGCAAACCGATGACGAAATTGTATCATAAGTTGCACCCCAGGGGGTACTCAGTACACATGACCATACAGGAATGCGTCGCAAACATGAGTCATATTTTTGGTCATTTGGTATCAATGACCCCTAGGCCAATTTCGATATATGGATGGGTCATTTTTTCCGAAAAATAGCCCAATTTGTCCTAACTGTATCCACACAGAAAAGGAAATAAAACTGAGTGCAAGTTGTACTCATACCAGCTACTTGAAATTGAAAACATGCAAAAGATTATATAAATTAGTATGGCTCTATTATTTTATTTACAGAAATACAATTTTTAATACACACTTTCTATTGTAGTTATTATTTCTGATAACTTTACTTGCTTGAAGATGGCCTAAGATTGCCTTAACTTTAAACTCTGTCTTGTATATTAACAGAGAGATGCCAACATTGCATTTTCAGAATACGGGAGCTTTAAATATACAGTGACAGTTACATTGTAGCGTGTAATGGCCGGGTGCCCACCTTAGGGCCCCAGTTGTGGTCCAGGAAGCAGTATACAAGAGATGGCAGAGTCATTTATTTTTACAATCTTGAAATGCTTTCTGGAGCACTATTTTAGTTTCAATATTACTAACTCAGGAGAAACTCAGTTCTTGAATTTGCAAACTCCATTTCCATTTCCCTAAAGCTAGTCATCACCAGAATTGCATCATGTGAAAGCACAAGGCCTGAGGATTCAAAAAAATGTTGCAAAAAATTGGATTTTGTATCCCCATATGTGGGGGGGGGGGGCTTTGATAAAAGCGACTGTAATTTTGCTCAAGATGAAATAATAAACCTACCTGTCCAACCAAAGCATTGGCCATCAGAATCAGCCATTGTGTAAAGAATGCCCCAACAAAAGGATTGAGTCCCGCCATCCAATACCACACAGTGAAGTGTAGTGTAGGGAAGACTAGTAACAGTGGTAGTTCACTGGTCATCTTGGCCATGTAGTAAGCTGATAGGTGATACGTCCCTGCTGAACGCTCTTTATCAATCACGGTTCTCTCTCCTGGAACTAAGAATGGTATGGATATTGTTACAGGGTGTCCCAGAAAAAATTACCGAGCAAATGAATTTGGACGTAAGTCGAAAAATAGCCATTAGAATCCAAAAATCTAAACATCAGTGTGTAGCCCATCTTATTCTGCATCTTATACACCAATTTTACTGGAATCGGTTGACGCATGTGTCAATTCACTTCATTCCAAGTTTGAAAGAAAGATCATTCAACACAATGTACACTAGTGGTTAACTGTCAATGGACTTCATATTTAGTTCTAAGAAATCCTTTTCGTTCTTTTTAAATAATCTGTTTCTTGCAAAACTTTTAATTAGGTTTTGTTCAAATTTGAAAACCTGCACGATATTGAAAATGAAAGCTTGCATGTAAGACGATGCTCGGTACTTGTAATATTGTAATACTTGTATATTTTTTCGTTAATGTTGATATAAATGTTGCAGAAAGAATTATTGCATAAAGAATTCCAGATGGCTTAACAAATTCTCACACACATTAATGTTTTTGGAATATTTCCAAAAAATTGTAATGCAAAGTTTAAATATTTTAAAACTTCAACATTAATGTTGCATAGTATCAATAAAAAATCACACGTAAAGTTGTAAGCACTTGATCATTGTTATTCTTTAGAAAGTTAAAATAAAACATATTTGCACAACATAAAGAATTGAAGTTGGAAAGTTTCAAATTGCAGAAATCAAAGTTTTCTCGGACAAACTGTTATTTATCTTCAGTGAAAGCATGAATGACAATTACAAAATAGATAATCTGGACTAAATTTAATGATATACACAAACTTTAGGAAACGGTGAGCGATTATGAGAAAAAGCGCCTGTTTATCAAACTTGGAATGAACTGACTTGATGCACGCATTATGTAATCGTTTATTTCTTCGCAACCAGTCAACTGAATCAAATAAAATTTTCGTATGTGATGCACAACAAAATAAGCTATGCGCTACATTTTAAATTTTTTGATTCTGATATCTATTTCTCGACTGACGTTCTAATTCATTCGCTCGGTAATTTTTTCTGGGACACCCTGTACATGTCAACCAAAGGAAGTGGGGGTGAGTGTGTGCATGTGTGCTTGCTTGCTTGCTTACTTGCTTGTTTACTTGCATGCTTGCTTGCTCTATCAGTGCAGACACGGGTGTGTAATTTTGGTGCCATAAAAGTCCCATTTTCTGTTGGAAGCCTGGGGATCCCACTCAAGAGACAGACATTTTTCCAATTAAAAGGGTATAAATCTCCTATTTCTATCTAATCAAGCCTTACTACCTTTTGCTGTTCTTTTACATAAAAAGAGAAGGGAAGAAAAGTTTTTTTAATTCCTTTTCTTAACCAGAAGGAGTACATGATCAAGATACCAGGGCTTAATTGGTAAGCAAAAAAAAGAAATAGTTATAACAAGTTGAAAACTATCACATAAGAAAATTGCAAACAGGGATTTTTTTTTTTTTTTATCTGAGTTGGGCATCAAAATTGAATTTTGAACATAAATATATACTCACATAATGTTATGGCAGAAAATGCAGGGTCAAATCCCCAGTACACACATGATCCCATAAACAACTGGAAATAAGAAAACAATTCATTCAAGTAACATAAGTGAAATCCTTGGACTACAAAGTGATTTTTTTAAATCTTGTGGGGAGTTCAGTGTTGTCACCAAGGTCAAGTTACAAGTCAAGTCACAGGGTGGTCAAGACCAATGTAAAAAATCTTTGCAAATAGAAGTTGGCCTACTTATATCACACATAATTTCAATGAAGTCACACATTTTTTAATTTTGCAAAATGCAAGACAAAATCTAACACCAAATCTAACAAACAACCTGAAACAATCTATCAGCTGATCAGGAAGTGTGACTCGAGTCAAGTCATTTGCCCACACAAACTGGAGTCAAGTCAAATCACTACTAAATTGTGATTCAAGTTGGACTCGTTTGACTTGAGTCATCACAACATTGGGGGAGGTAAAATTTAGATTGAACAAATTGGTGGTGTTCAACGATGTTTATCAGTGGCGGATTTAGAGGGGGGCGCACCCGGCGCGCGCCCCCTCTATTTTTTGCAGAGCGGCGCCTGACTCTGTGTATTTTTGCAGAGCGGCGCCTGACTTTGTGTGGGCGCCGAGCCGTGGCGGCGGCGGTGTTGGCTCGGCGCCCCCTCTATTGAAAATTCCTGGATCCGCCCCTGTTTATTGACATAAAATTAAATACTGACGTTTCGTAGCTGGTTTTTAGTTAACCATACACACCCAACGTATGCCCCTAAATGCATGTATCACCACCTTTCAGACACTTAACTTAAAATACATCTATCATCAGAATGGTGATGTGTTGTCACAAATGTCACAAAAGAATGTTTGTTTTTAAAACACATAGTCCTCAGAAGAATAGAACAGGAGGATGTGATGTACACGTATGTGGGGGCACGCTAGCGCAGCCATACAGGCTCTGCCTTGCAATCCATATGGAAAAGTTTTCCTATGAAAGTCTCTTTAAATAAATTATACTCGACTCCAGTGTGTGCACGCTGTGTGTACAGAGGCGTTCGAGGTCAATGCACAATGCATACATTACCACACAACACACTAAGCAGGGCTGTACAGAAGAGGGTATGGTTTTTCCTACAGTACGACGGCACTTTGTAACCAATCAGATTCCTTTTTAGAGAGTAGAATCTGGCAAAGTATTTCTAGGAAATACCATTTAAGCCAAGTCAATCAGACTTTCTATTATCAAGTGAGGGCCGTCTATAGCACGCTCCTTTAATGACACGGGGTGCATGTCAGTGTATTTCGCTGTAAATCAAGTGAGATTTTGGGAATACCTTGCTGTGTTTAGTGCTCCTGTACGACGAGGTCTTTCATCAGATTTCCTTGAAAATCGGGGAAAGTAAAGTTTAATATATACTTGAGTGAGCCAAAAAATTAAAGACTTTCCCTTCATAATAACTGAAGTTGAAAGAGAAAAAAGACAATTTTCTCCCATTACTTAACTGTGGGACCCCTTTTATTTGAGCAAAAGAGACTACTTTTCCATATGGAGGATTGCGAGTTCAAGCCTTGGCGGTGCCATCATGCTGTGCACTTGGGCAAGGCACGTTTTCTCACTTGCCTCTCTCTACCCAGGGGTGAAATGGGGAGCTGTTAGGAATATTGTCCATTGAGCACCATCCAAAAGTATGAGCATGCCTTTGGCATTGTATGGGAGTTGACATATGCTAACAACAGTGGAAATGTAAAGTGCTTTGATACACTTGAAAAGCGCTGTATAAAAGCCAACATGTATATGATATAAGTCCAAATATGATGTTTCTAACTGAGCTGTATGTTACACTATAGGTTACTTCTGAGAACCCAGGTAAAGTCATATGTGGAGGGTATAGGTCCTCACAAAATAGGTGTGCTTTCAGTGGCGTGCAGGGGGGTATGGGGAAAATTCCTGGCACTGCCACTGTGCTTTCAAATTAAGGTCTTCAAACATACATTGTGAAATCGATGCACATGCAACCCCCACACACAGGATTTTCATACCCTTGGCTTTACCCATAAAGGGGAAGGGGGTATTGCGATAGTGTGGATGGTGGGGGGGTGTGTGTGTGTGTGTGTGTGTCTGTTTGTTAGTTTGCATATAACAAATACTTTCTGTATTCAATGCTACAATGTCACATTCAAAAAACCTGTCAATACAAAATGTAGTAAATGTTGATTATACTCACCAAACCACGGATATCATGGATTCTTTCTTCACTAAATGCAAGCTGGAAATACAATATCCCTATGATCACAGCCAAAAACCCATGTCTAATAAAGTCAATTTTGGTCAAGAACAACGACCGTGATTGTTTGAAGGCACGGATTGTTAGCACCTTATACTGGTCTAACCAGGTGGTCGGCCATCTTTTATCCAAGTCCATATCCTGCAACTTTGTCTCAGCCCGATTCCTAGAAGGAGAAGCGTTAGCTACACACACCTCACACCATGGTAGTTCACTATCAGCATCAATATTTTTACCATGATTGCATGTACATTTGGTTTTATCTGTCACACTGTCTGTTGATGATATTGTTGCTGGTTCTTGTACACTCAAAACAACGTCCGGCCCATTACTGATAGCAGGAAGCTCCTTAACGACTCCACCATCATGATTACCATCAACCATGTCCAATGCAATGAATTCAGTATCTTCACCATCTGTCTCTGATATGACAGGTTCTTTGCCTTCTGTATAATGACCTGTGTGATGGATGATTTCCTGGAGTTGTTCGGAAGCCTGGCGAGATAATCCTGCTGGGTGAAATGATTCCCATGCTCGCTTCTTGGCAGCATCATGGATAATCGCTAATTCTTCTTTAGAGCCTTTCACTTTATCCACTGAGAAAAAATATTAGATGAAAAAAAAAGACATTTAAGAATCCAAGCCTGACATGAATATATTTATGACAAAGTAAGGGCAGCTGACCAGTATTTTCTGCTTTGAGAATTGGTTTAAATAAATGTTGCTTGTCCTGCAATGGTCGACTCTTATTTTGAGAATCAGGAAAAGGGTTTTTTGTTGTACATAAAGAATATTGACCTTAATTTTAAAAATTCTGAAAAAAAGCTTTATTTCAGAATTTTGACATCCTGAATTATAACACAAAAAGTTTTGTAAACAATTTCTTGGAAATGGGGATGGTTCTAAATGTTTGTTTGTTTAAACAATCGCTCTGTGTGGTGTATGAAGTGATACTGTCATGAAATGTGTCAATTGGCATCCAGTTAGCCTTTTCTATTAAGTTAATTATGAAAGTTTTTTGGCTTTATCTATATAGAATAAAACAGAAAAAACTCTGCCCAAACCTACCTCCAGGAGAGGTTTTATAATTTCATTTTTGCACAATTTAACTTTCTTCTTGATGCATTTACAGAACAGAAAATAGCTTAGGTTCTATTCTATACAGATACTTCAGCAAGTAAGGTATTATTAACCAGAATGTAAAAGCCTGCATTTTTTAACAAGTGAATGCCATTTGGTCTTTTACTTACATATGAAATCTGCTGCATTATAATGTGGAATATAACAGTGTAAATTTATGCTGGAGAAGTAGTCCATTACTCCATGGGCAGTACCAAAATACACAATCTATACAAAGAAAGTCACAATATATTATATCAACAACAAGCTGAACTACTCTTAAAGGTGGGATGAGTGTTTGATTGACAGCCTCATTCCCACTTTACCCCCCCAATCAATATGCAGATTTTGGTATTTAGGTAAAAGCTCAAATATTTCTCATTACCCATAATATGAAATAGTCCTGAAATGTGTCTCATTTAGGCAATATGTGATGCAATCAAGCAAAATGAGTCGGATGTCGGGAATATTAATTTTGAGATATAACCAACAACCAACAATAGTATTCAAGTTCCTTTATATTTTATTGTTCTGAGCAACACTAAACTGGCTGGAACCATAAGTCTAATTACCGGGTATGATGGGATTTTCAGCAAAATATAGCTCTGAAAATAGCTCATATAATGAAATTGAAACTGAATTTTGATTTTGATCGACATCAGACTCAGTTTGCTTGATCGCATCACATATGAACAAACACATGGTAGTTTGGTGGTTACCATGGTTACCACCCCAGAAGTCATGTCTGTTCCATGTGCACTGATATACACATGTGCTTCTCCAATCCAAATTGCTGGAACAATTGAACTCAAAACTTGGAAGAAGAATAACGGTGATGGGCTTGAATGTGGGGTAGACATGATCTGTTACAATCACACCAAACACCTTTATTAGTCTTGATCAAGGAAGATGATGTATTCTTGACCAGGATTTGAACCAGGGACACCTTAGAATAAGACAGCGGGCTTGACTCCATAAGTTGCCTTTAGACTACCATATCCCTTTATATAGAGACTAATGGATACAGCTAAACTTGGCTGCTAATCTCATTTTGGCTGCAACTTAAAGTGTGCTACACTTTCACTGAATATTGTTAAACCAAGAAAGTTGACATCAACTTTCCTGGTCACACACATTCTTTCCAATATTGTTCAATTTTGGGGAAATGTATGATAATACAGTCCCGGAAGGGGATCTAAACTTTACTCAGAAAAAACTACCCAACTTTGAAAAACCCAAATTTGATGAAAAACAGATCCGTAATTCAGCATCGAAGTGGTTACGTAATTCTCTTGGTTACCAGATCACGCTATTTTGGTATGCCTTTGAGTGCCATATACTTTGTATGGTGATTGTTTCGATCGTGGTTCATTACTCAAGCGTGTGATTCCATTGACATAGTAACATTACATAACTTCAATACTGAATTATACCAATTTTGACTTGAGTCTTAAGGGATCTGGAATGAGCGTTTTAAGCGTTTCGACAGTATTTATTGTGGGACATGAGAGCACATCAGACATATCGAATTGCTTTCTGAATACGAAGAATGTCTTTCTGATATCAAATAATTTTCATTTTTGAAATTCACGATATAATAGAAATTTTGGGACAAATTATTAAAATTTGATATTTTTCACATTTTTGATATATAACAGTCCTTGAAGTAAATTTTATAAATCTAATGATATATTCTTAAAGTGTATGTAGCTGGGAGGAAAAGCCGACGATCAATTGAAAATTTTGACCTTTCATATTGAAGATAAAAAGACCTAATTTTTTTTGTGTGTTTTGGGGAAAAATCCATATCTTCAATACGAAAGGTCAAAATTTTCAATTGATCGTCGGCTTTTCATCCCACCTACATACACTTTAAGAATAAATCATCATATTTATAAAGTTTACTTTATATCCATATTTTAATGATTTGTCATAAAATATGTATTACATTGCTTAATTTCAAAAATCAAAATTATTTGATATCAGAAGGACATTCTTCATTATTCAGAATGCAATTTGATATGTCTGATGTGCTCTAATGTCCCACAATAAATACTGTCCAAACGTTCATACCACATCCCTTAACTAAATGGCTGAAAATGTACCCCAAATCTGCTGTACATCCATGTACCACTAAAAAAACCTCTCCCATAATACAGGTTTGTAGCTTTCCCATAGCATTACACAAAGAGTGATGTAAAGTTGTTATTTTTTAAACAATACACAACTGTTTTTCATTGTTCCATTTTAGCATAGTACTTCATCTGCTTTACACCCATATATCATTTAAACCATAGACTTTGGAAGCGGTGTTAAATCATTCTTCTATTCCATTCAAAATGTAACTATGTGTCGCGATGACTAATTGACCATTATTGTCATCTTACGAACACATGTTCTGTCACCCGAAGACCCCCTATTTTTCCATTTGATCTGTCACCCAAAGACCCTTAACTTCAATTTTAACAGCAACTTACATTTATCACTTATTTTGAAAATACAAAAGAAATTTGAAGCCATTTAGAACTAAAAATTGATTTTCGAGGTTTCGTGTCGCTGTTTGGCTCTCACCCAAAGATTCCATTTGAAAAAAAAGGTCATGTTCTCACCCAATGACCCCATATTTTTTTAATTTTGCTCTCACCGAATGCCCCTTAGTGTGAAAGTGCCAGCCCTACATCTATATCCATTTTAAATTGAAGTGCCCCCGATATAAACCTACCTCTCCTTCTGATAGCAGAATCAGGCGATCAAATTGGTAGAATATCTGACTGGATGGTTGGTGTATAGAAGTCACCACAGTCTTCTTGCTATGTGAAGCATACTTCTTTAAAACTTCAACCAAACTGCAAGCTGTTGTAGAGTCTAGTCCAGAAGTTGGTTCCTGTGATTAAAACATAGTGAAGTTATGGTTACATAAAATACAGCGTGACCTTTTGTGAATGTTAAACCTAGTTTACAACTACACCAAATTGGTTTATGAATAGGCCTTTATCCACTTCTTCATGTCCAACCAATCAGCACACTGCAACTGATGACTAATCACACAAACCACAGCTTCTAATAAACACATTACATACAAACAGTAACTGTCCCTTTTTTGGCAGACCTTGTCTCAAAACCTGCACCTCATATTTTAAAATTGCAAAATCAAGAATGATTATTTTCTGTTCTTTATATAAAACTTTCCCTTTCAACTTTCAATATAATATGCCATGATTACCTCATTGAATGCACGCAAGTCAGGCTCTGCATGATTGGCTGCGAATGGCAACACACAGGCAAGAAAAATAACACTCTTAATGCATGTTTGCTGAAACTATTCATTGCTTCACGATATTATTCAGTATTTTTCAATTGCTGGCAAGTACAATTTTATGACTCAAGAGAAATATTTTGTATTGAAGAATTCTTTCATTGCACACAATTTTTTATATCTGAAAATTTATAAAATTGGGTTATATTGTGCCATTGAATTCTTAGTGATTCATACAAATTAATACTGTTATTTTGTTTCATGCCAATTGTTGAAATTCAGTCAACTTGAGAAGCGTGGTATTTTTAGCAAATTTAATACTAACTTCCCCAATAAAATTCCCCAATATTCGTTCTAATATAATCAAATTAAAGCACAACTTTCGGTTTCAGTGGAATGTAAATGTATAGTTCATATTACTAGGTTGAGTAAATAAGCAACTAATTGACCATTGATGATGACGAAGCATTATTAATATTGAATCTTATCTGCCACAAGCTGATAACATGTATCCGAGTGGTACAGATCAAAGTCCACTCTCAACAAATAGAATAATGATATTTGTATGGCGACTAACTTATCTAAGAGAGTATAAACTAATAAAAATAAATAACCTTGATATTTTTTCGTAACTTTTACATAACAGTTAGTTTTCTCATTGGGCCAGGACATTTTCTGTCTGGATGGCCTAGTGGGCCAGTTGGGATTTTGGCATAATTATGAATTTATGATATGTTAGAATATTTACAACAGGTCTGGGCCATTGGATTTGCCCTTGGGCCAGCTGGAAACCTTCCCAGCTCTTGGACCTTTTAATTTATCAAATTGCTCAATACATAAATCATGTTGTATGCACATCTCAAAGAACTTTTCAATCAAATTCACTTTTGTACTTATCCCCATGGTCTAAATTATATAATCTAAAGATATTACCAATTGAATCTTAATTTCATTGCCAAGCCAAGCAGTACCACCAAGAATTGAAGCTACCAGAGACCAGTTAGCTTAGACCACAATTTCATGTAATGAGATTCTACTCATATTCTATGCTTTACCGTATTCATTCCATTAACCATCCAGGGAGCTTGGGTGGGCGCTTATTTTTTTACATTGTTTAGGCCTACAATACATAACAAAGGCCCATAATATTCATCTATCATCATCAATGTGTATGTTTCAGACCATGATTCAGATTTGCATGGGCAGTTAATTTAAAACTAATAGGCCTATCACAGTTTGCTTGTTGTTAAGTCAGTGGATGGGCGTTTATAGGGGCATGGGTGGTTATTTGAATGAATACGGTACATGCTCACTCTCCTCATTATTTGGTCATCATTTGGTAAATACCACTAGTCTATCCATGTTCAGGAGAAGGTTGCCAACTGAGGTGTCATCCAATCTCATGGAGTCATCAGGCTCAGAATCATATATAAGACTGAGTAGTCAGTATTTTGTTTACTCTCTTCATAACCTCACTTGACTATTAGCATATTTTATACTTACATCCAACAAGAGAATGGCAGGATCATTGAGGAGCTCACTTCCGATATTGGCACGCTTCTTTTCACCCCCAGATAAACCTCTGTCCATGGAGTTACCAATTTCTGAAATAATAACAATCAAAATCAATTGTATCATGATGAGAGTGATGGATTGGAAAAAAATAAGAATCTAGTAAGCCCTTCTCTTTATAACAGCCTGTTTTTAAATAGTCACATTGAATTTTAAAATGCAATGTATTACACTTTCTGATATGGTGTGTGTGGTACAATTACAAGCCTAGACAAAAAATCAGGCACAGCCAATAGAGGCTGTTCACGATCTTGTAGGTAAAAGCTGTTTAATCAATACGGTTACATTCCCCTTGTTGTACTCATCTCTAGGTTATCACATTGATTTACCCACAAGATGACTTAACCCTAACCCAACTAGGTCTCACTAAAGCTCACTATTAAAACCGCTCTGCGTGCATGCATTCCACGTGACTTGATGACGCAATCAGCCCAGGTCATATATACCCAGGGAATCGTTGGCGGGCCAGCGTCACCTGTGTGGCTACATGCTGGGGATCTTCTGCGTGGCATGCGAGGGTCCCAGGCTCGAATCCGGGGGTGCCAAGTGACTTTTCTCCTCATCTTCTCTCCTTTTTCGTTTCTTCTTTCCCTTCCGATAGCAAAAAAACCACGGGTAGGGTTAGGGTTATTGATGTCACCCTGATGCCCTCTATATTGGTACAAGCGCCAAAGGTGAGAAATGTCATAATCCTTCTGAGGTTCCAGACTTGTAAGAATAGATCTGTGTAATCGGACATCTTCATGTCATGTTCAAAAATCATGTCAAGGTTTATAAAAAAAAGTGTCAAATAAAGTGGTTCAAAATGACATCATACTATATCTACACCTTGTGATAACAGGATTTCAGATGGTGGCCTTTCTTGTGTATAACATATCCACTGTGTCTTTAAATCTTCTGAAATTCATTCAAGACCTACTGTTAATCCTAAACATAATCCTAATCCTAACCTCAATCCTTCTAACATAATCCTTATCCTAATCTTAACATCAAAATCTAAAATTTAATTAGTCAGTATTCTGAGACCCAGACATTTCCTTTTTTCAGTGTATCCACAATGTCCTCAACCTTCTCATATATTTTATTCCTGACCCTAAACAGGGTTATCTTTACGACCTTCGATTACATGCGAGTTGCGCCCTTGGCGCGATGTTTGATTTCTTATTATTTGCTCATGTTGCCCTGAAATACCAAACAATCATTAAAATATTCCAATATTTTCTAAAGTTATGTCATATTGCGTAAAATGTCTATCATTTGTCGAACATTTGTAGCATTGCAAATCATTTACATAGGATTTAGGAGAAAAAATTTGATTATTTTGTGGAGATACAGAATGCTAGAACAAGCACATTTAATATTTTTCAGGATGTACACCATACGCTTTCCATTCCTACTGATTTCGATACTAAAATAATTCTTAAAATAATGTTCTTTGATGTTTCATGTTGGCATTTCTATTGTCTATAAGTATAGGTCTAATTCTAAATCTGAATCCTAAAGACGCCAGGTCTTGTACTTCCTTACGCCAGGTCTAATCCTAAATCTGAATCCTAAAGACGCCAGGTCTTGTCCTTCCTTACGCCAGGTCTAATCCTAAATCTGAATCCTAAAGGCGCCAGGTCTTGTCCTTCCTTCGCCAGGCTAATTCTAAATCTGAATCCTAAAGACGCCAGGTCTTGTCCTTCCTTACGCCAGGTCTAATTCTACATCTGAATCCTAAAGACGCCAGGTCTTGTCCTTCCTTAAGACGCCAGGTCTTGTCCTTCCTTACGCCAGGTCTAATCCTAAATCTGAATCCTAAAGATGCCAGGTATTGCCTTCCTTACGCCAGGTCTAATCCTAAATCTGAATCCTAAAGGCGCCAGGTCTTGTCCTTCCTTCACGCCAGGTCTAATTCTAAATCTGAATCCTAAAGACGCCAGGTCTTGTCCTTCCTTAAGACGCCAGGTCTTGTCCTTCCTTACGCCAGGTCTAATCCTAAATCTGAATCCTAAAGATGCCAGGTATTGTCTTCCTTACGCCAGGTCTAATCCTAAATCTGAATCCTAAAGACGCCAGGTCTTGTCCTTCCTCCTAATCTGAATCCTAAACGCCAGGTCTTGTCCTTCCTTACGCCAGGTCTAATCCTAAATCTGAATCCTAAAGACGCCAGGTCTTGTCCTTACTTGTGTCCAGACATTTCCTGATGTCCAATGTATCCACTATGTCCTCAACCTTCTGAACCTTGTCTGCGTATGGTAATTCACCTGGTAGCTTCAGACGGGCTGTGTACTGGATGACAAATTAATTCAAAATATTAATTGTACATGTATCATTTGGAATATATTATTCTTTATGAAGTATGTATGCTCCCATACAACATACAACAAGTCAATCAAAGTTATGCCTACAATCCCCATTGATAGTGAGGACTCAAATTTTATGGAACAAAAATAAAAATCTATTGTTTATGTAAATGTTTCAATATTGCTCAATTCATGATACACATATAGTCAGAAAATGAGTGATGGGGGCCTAGAGAAGATGGGTGTGTCTTGCAAAATTGCATGTTTTTAGCCCATTTCCCCTCAAATTGCAAAAATACTCAAATTTAACTTTTATTGGTAGTTAGGACTACGGTAACTAAAAGATTAGAATTTAGCTATTATTCAGTTGCAAAACAGATAATATTTCTTAAATTCCAAAAACTTAGTGCTGTATTTCTCTGGAAATACGAGTAGCGCAAATACTGTATGTTTATAACAGCCCCAACACTTACCATGAGAGTTTCTCTAAGGGTGAGATTCTCAAACAGAATATCTTGTTGCAACACAAATGCAATCTTTCTCTTCAGTTTCTTGTTGAGTGGCGAGTTATTCATCAGAATGTCTCCTGTACGTGTCCCAACATACCGTCCTGCCAACACATTGAGAAGAGTGGTCTTGCCAGAACCTATATGTAATGCAAGGAATTCAACAATTATTCATCAGAATGTCTCCTGTACGTGTCCCAACATACCGTCCTGCCAACACATTGAGTAGAGTGGTCTTGCCAGAACCTATATGTAATGCAAGGAATTCAACAGTTATTCATCAGAATGTCCCCTGTACGTGTCCCAACATATCGTCCTGCCAACACATTGAGTAGAGTGGTCTTGCCAGAACCTAAATGTAATGCAAGGAATTCAACAATTATTCATCAGAATGTTTTCTGTACGTGTACCAACATACCGTCCTGCCAACACATTGAATAGAGTGGTCTTGGCAGAACCTGTATGTAATGCAAGGAATTCAACAGTTATTCATCAGAATGTCTCCTGTCGTGTGCCAACATACCGTCCTGCCAACACATTGAGTAGAGTGGTCTTGCCAGAACCTATATGTAATGCAAGGAATTCAACAGTTATTCATCATAATGTCTCCTGTACATGTCCCAACATACCGTCCTGCCAACACATTGAGTAGAGTGGTCTTGCCAGAACCTATATGTAATGCAAGGAATTCAACAGTTATTCATCAGAATGTTTTCTGTACGTGTACCAACATACCGTCCTGCCAACACATTGAATAGAGTGGTCTTGCCAGAACCTGTATGTAATGCAAGGAATTCAACAGTTATTCATCAGAATGTCTCCTGTATGTGTGCCAACATACCGTCCTGCCAACACATTGAGTAGAGTGGTCTTGCCAGAACCTAAATGTAATGCAAGGAATTCAACAGTTATTCATCAGAATGTCTCCTGTACGTGTGCCAATATACCGTCTTGCCAACACATTGAGTAGAGTGGTCTTGCCAGAACCTATATGTAATGCAAGGAATTCAACAGTTATTCATCAGAATGTCTCCTGTACGTGTGCCAACATACCGTCCTGCCAACACATTGAGTAGAGTGGTCTTGCCAGAACCTAAATGTAATGCAAGGAATTCAACAGTTATTCATCAGAATGTCTCCTGTACGTGTGCCAACATATACCGTCCTGCCAACACATTGAGTAGAGTGGTCTTGCCAGAACCTAAATGTAATGCAAGGAATTCAACAGTTATTCATCAGAATGTCTCCTGTACGTGTCCCAATATACCGTCCTGCCAACACATTGAGTAGAGTGGTCTTGCCAGAACCTAAATGTAATGCAAGGAATTCAACAGTTATTCATCAGAATGTCGCCTGTACGTGTCCCAACATACCGTCCTGCCAACACATTGAGTAGAGTGGTCTTGCCAGAACCTAAATGTAATGCAAGGAATTCAACAGTTATTCATCAGAATGTCTCCTGTACGTGTCCCAACATATCGTCCTGCCAACACATTGAGTAGAGTGGTCTTGCCAGAACCTAAATGTAATGCAAGGAATTCAACAGTTATTCATCAGAATGTCGCCTGTACGTGTCCCAATATACCGTCCTGCCAACACATTGAGAAGAGTGGTCTTGCCAGAACCTAAATGTAATGCAAGGAATTCAACAATTATTCATCAGAATGTCTCCTGTACGTGTCCCAATATACCGTCCTGCCAACACATTGAGTAGAGTGGTCTTGCCAGAACCTAAATGTAATGCAAGGAATTCAACAGTTATTCATCAGAATGTCTCCTGTATGTGTGCCAACATACTGTCCTGCCAACACATTGAGTAGAGTGGTCTTGCCAGAACCTAAATGTAATGCAAGGAATTCAACAGTTATTCATCAGAATGTCGCCTGTACGTGTCCCAACATACCGTCCTGCCAACACATTGAGTAGAGTGGTCTTGCCAGAACCTAAATGTAATGCAAGGAATTCAACAGTTATTCATCAGAATGTCTCCTGTACGTGTCCCAACGCATGGTCCTGCCAACACATTGAGTAGAGTGGTCTTGCCAGAACCTAAATGTAATGCAAGGAATTCAACAGTTATTCATCAGAATGTCGCCTGTACGTGTCCCAATATACCGTCCTGCCAACACATTGAGAAGAGTGGTCTTGCCAGAACCTAAATGTAATGCAAGGAATTCAACAATTATTCATCAGAATGTCTCCTGTACGTGTCCCAACGTACCGTCCTGCCAACACATTGAGTAGAGTGGTCTTGCCAGAACCTAAATGTAATGCAAGGAATTCAACAGTTATTCATCAGAATGTCTCCTGTCGTGTCCCAACATACCGTCCTGCCAACACATTGAGAAGAGTGGTCTTGCCAGAACCTAAATGTAATGCAAGGAATTCAACAGTTATTCATCAGAATGTTTCCTGTACGTGTCCCAACATACCATCCTGCCAACACATTGAGAAGAGTGGTCTTGCCAGAACCTAAATGTAATGCAAGGAATTCAACAGTTATTCATCAGAATGTCTCCTGTACGTGTGTACGTTTGCCAACATACCGTCCTGCCAACACATTGAGAAGAGTGGTCTTGCCAGAACCTAAATGTAATGCAAGGAATTCAACAGTTATTCATCAGAATGTCTCCTGTACGTGTCCCAATATACCGTCCTGCCAACACATTGAGTAGAGTGGTCTTGCCAGAACCTAAATGTAATGCAAGGAATTCAACAGTTATTCATCAGAATGTCTCCTGTACGTGTGCCAACATACCGTCCTGCCAACACATTGAGTAGAGTGGTCTTGCCAGAACCTATATGTAATGCAAGGAATTCAACAGTTATTCATCAGAATGTCTCCTGTACGTGTGCCAACATACCGTCCTGCCAACACATTGAGAAGAGTGGTCTTGCCAGAACCTAAATGTAATGCAAGGAATTCAACAAAAGGTTCAACACAGACTTTGCAGATTTGACTGAAGAGGTTCATCAGGTCTGTTGATAAGTATTTAAAGTTCTTTGTCAAGACCAAAGGAAAAACTTATGTTTTTCTGCTGACAATTTTGTCACATCTTTGATCCTCTGCTTAAGGCCAATGTTGGAGACAGGAGTACTTCCGGTAAAACAATAATATCCAGTTGGGATTCCCGCTCCAAGCAGATGGATCAATTTCTGAATTTCGACACACTAATTATGTGCTTTTTGATATTTCATGTTCGAGGTCCTGTCAAACATATAGCCTTTTTCAGATTTTTGACTTTCTTACTGCCTAAACGATGTACGTATGTAGATCACTTGCCCATCAGAAACTACCCTTTTTACATTTTTTTTAACAAAGCATTGATATCCACCTTGAAAGTGCCCCCCTCGACCCCAAAATAGCCTAACACAAAGAACTCAGCCCCCAGCTTAAATAAATGATAATTCTTACCACTTGGCCCCATGATAGCCAGCAGCTGGCCTGGCAATGCATATCCGCTCACATCTTTCAGTATAGTAGCCTCATCAATCATCACATTAAGGTTCTGGAAATCTACCTGTACTCCACGTACAGTCATTGTATCTGTCAATGAAGAGATAAGGGTTTATGTTAGACTACAACATTATGTCAAAATTTCTCTGTTGGACCGGAGAAACACAACACATTTGGCTGGTGTAAGTTGGGCAAGTATAAATATTTAATATAAATATGCCAAAAAATCAGGTTTTAAAGAAATTAACCAAATTAAATTTTATAATGATCGTTTATCTTGTGTTCATGCAGTGGCTGTGCCAGGAATTTTTTTGTTGCATTGGGAGGGCAAAGTGAATTTCAAGGAGGGAGGGGGGGATCAACCAATTTTGCAGAAGCTTGATGCAAAAAGTCAATATTTTGGGTTTTTACTGGGAAGGGGGCAACCACATGCCCCCATCCAACCCCCCATCATTTAGACTAGGTATTATACCTTTACAGGTGGAACTATTTCTTTAGTTGGCAGGTTTTTTTTTCATTTGATGATTTGTTCAGGTTTTGACAACCCTGGATAACCCAACAGTATTGGGAACAGTTAATTTAACACCCTACTCTTTTCGAAACTGGCTGCGAGATACATACAGGTATAGCTCTCCGTGCATGGGACCAACAGATTAACATCCCCTCCGAAGGATGGAGTACTTTCATGATTCATTTACTCAATTCTAAATGAACCATGGGGAGAGCGGAAGTCTGGTTTCCGATTAATTTCAGATATTTTTCCCCATCCCAGTAAATATTCACTGAAGAGAATTGAACCCGGAAACTCATGAACTGAAGGTTAGTACCATAATCATAAACAATTACAAATTCAGTAAAAATAAATGGGGGGGGGGGCGGGGGTGGCACTCGCATAAATGGTCTGTATGCATGTGTGACCAACAAAACAAGTATTTTCAAGAGTATAGGGTACTTTTCTGAAACTGAACAACTTGTTTATAGGTACCTTTTGAAATTTTTGGTAAATTATGAGTCCAAAAAGGGTACATTTGTTGCATTTTTAGGGACGGTTCACAAACACTTATTAGGAGGGTCTGATGCAAAAATATTTCATCACGAAAATTTTTTGGAGCCCTTCTTTTGAGATCTCAAAAATGTCAGGCCCCCCCCTTTTTGACGTGAAAATTATGGGTCAACCCCATGAAAAGCATATACACTCAATTTTCCCAGGAAAATTTGTGGTCATTTTTTTCAGGCCCCCCCCTTAGGAGGGTCAACATTTTTAAGGCCCCCCCCTTTTGCATCAAGCCCCTCCCCCCCACAAGTGTTTGTGAACGGTCCCTTACTAGCCAAAAACTCATTTAGGGGTAAATTATAAAATTACCTTATTAAGGGGCTAAATTTGCTGATAGGGTAAAACTCGTTTAGGGGTGTTTCAAACAAATTTGGTCACATAATGTGTACACTATCATACTTGAGTGGCCCCCTGGGAAACAAATTCATAATTATGTAAAGCATGGATATAGGAAATCTTCCCCACAACACTTGCTAGCAGACTGTATTATTTAGGGAGTGTTCATAAATACTTTGGTGGGGGGGGGACTGGAATTTTTTTTTTTTTTCATGTCAAAAATGTTTTTAACCCCCCCCTCTTAATTAACCCAAAACTTTTTGACCCCCCCCCCCCTCTTAATGGACCTAAAACTTTTTAGGCCCCCCCCCCCTCATATTAGGTTCAAAACTATTTTGACCCCCCCCCCTCATTTTAATGTACCATTCTACATCAAAGGACAGAGGAAATATTAATGATACTAAAATTTGTATTGATGTGCAATGAAATCCATGTCATTGATATGTGAAATTGTGGAAATGTTTTATATCATTTTGTAAAGCTCATAAGTATGTTTTATGCAACCCGGGAACCCAGTATTTAAAAAAACCATCCATTTATGATTGGAATCAGTGTTAATGGAAGCATTGAAATTTAGCGGGTCGGGGGACGAGTATATTTTGTTCTGGTTTTACTGGAACTTGGGGGGGGAAATAAAATATCGGGGGCACAGTTGACCAAAAACAAATTGCAGTTGCAAATACATATACCGGTTTTGTTTTTTAGATAGACTGTATTTTAGCATTTCATGTATTTGAACTTCCAAAAAAGGCTTTATTGGAACGATGTGTGCGCGTAGCGTGCAAAAATTTTGTATTTTACACTATTTTTGCCCATGATGGGGATGAAAATGCCTTTATTGTGACAATGTGTGCATGACAGCGTGCAAACTATTTTGACAGGAGAACTTTTTCTTTCATCTTTGTCATGGGGGCACTTTCCCCCCTTGCCCCTTGGCTACGCTACTGCCGAAATGGTGTGTTTAGCTATTTGATGGGCCAGTTTGCGTGATCGCGAAGCACAAAATTGTGTAATTTTACCGTATTTGGGCCCAAAACACAGTGCTTTTTGATGTGCTAATAAAGTTGCATAGGGCAATTATTGGTTTTTTTTCTCCTATAAGATTTTTAGGGGGATGTCCCCATGGAAAATTAGGGGGTGGAAACGTGTACCCCACCGTCTCCAAGCTTCCTCTGCCTATGATTGTCAACACTAAAGTAGAGCAAAGATAGCACTTGATTTAAAGAGCAGACCTGAAGGAACTGACACAAACCTCAAAATTAAGGTTATAGACAACAAGATAATTTTTAACACTTCATACTTATATATCTTTGACTATTGAATGACTTGTCAAAATACATAAAGGACCTGATCAAATACCCTTATCTGGAAAGAACTTTTGTTCTGGTTTTACTGAAACATTTCAGGACTAATGTTGCTAAAGTTTTACACCCCCCCCACGTGCCCCAAAACCTTTTACCCCCCTGTTCATACACCCAAAACTTTTTTACCCCCCCCCCCCCTATTCAGAACTCCTAAAATTTTATGACCCCCTACATATTTTCCAGCCCCCCTACCAAAGTATTTATGAACACTTCCTTATAGTTTTGTGAAATTATATAAATTCAAATTTGACAGTATCCTATCTACTCCAGGCATGGCTTTATTCCAATGTATATTCTGCTTAGGCTATATTAAAAAAATCCTTTGTCTCAAAGCTCTTCAGCTTCTGAAAACTTAATGCACAATGTGATTTAAAAAAAAATTGTTTAAATATAGATTTTTAAAATGTTTGTCAAGGTGA
Source organism: Amphiura filiformis (assembly GCF_039555335.1). Taxonomy (NCBI): domain Eukaryota; kingdom Metazoa; phylum Echinodermata; class Ophiuroidea; order Amphilepidida; family Amphiuridae; genus Amphiura; species Amphiura filiformis. The sequence continues at coordinate 69,730,165 of NC_092636.1, read as the reverse complement.
CCGTATATGCATTTTTATACTGTGATATCCATATATGATGTGCTGTACGACTGTTGAAGAAGTAAAATACCATACAGCCCATATCTTTAGTTGCTCAGTTTTATTTTGCGTAAAACTCACAATCTTGAACATGTTGGAATAATTAAAACAACAACTTTGAGCTTTGTTTTTTTGGTTTTGTTGAAAACGAAAATAAAAAAAGGGAAATATAAAAAAATTATGACTTTATATTTACCTAAATGCACACGATTTTCTAACGCGCTGGAGGTTTGACACAAAGGATTTTTTATATAGCCTTGAACAATATATACCCGGTATAACCTACTTTTGAAAACTATACATATGGCCTACTTTTTAGTATAATACACATTACACATCACTGTATGTCATGTGATCTAAGTGGAACTGGCTAACAGTAACAAACATCAACATTTAATATATACTTTATAATTTTATATCATAGTACCTTTGTTTAGTTTTACATGATTTTATTAGATATAAAAGCAAAAGAGCTTACCAATTTTCCAGCTATTCCACAAATATAGTGCAGCTAGTTTCCCCAGACAAGTAGTAGTAGTAGACCTGTTTCAATACACAGAGACCCACTGAATAGGCAGTTTCATGCTGACATCCAGTCTACAAGCATGGCACTTATAACCTGTATTGCACCATCCTAAGAAATGCATGACCCATATGTAAACAGACTATAATGCCGGGTTACATGTAACCTTTTCAAAGTCTACAGTGTGCACTCTGTGCAGCTCTGTGTAGGGCAGATGAAATCAATACTGCACTGGCAAACAAGCACTGTGTTTGTTAAGCTGTCTGGGACCCAGACTAGCACTGTGTGTGCAAGTCACACTTTTGAACATGTGATCTCATATGACCTACATAATGGCAATGAAAAAGGACTAGTGACCCTGGTCAATATTATGTCTGGCCATATTAAAATAAAAAATTCCTTTAAAATGGAATGTGGACTATAGACTACTAGTATTACCACCTCTAGAGCTACAGATCTGTGCTTAAAGGTGAGGCACATTCATCCACACCCGATGAAACTGATCAAATAACATTTGTTAATATTTCCTCCTTGCTCGATTTATTTCACTTTTTTCAACTCTAAAAAGTCACATGGCTCAAGAAGCTTCAAGACAGCACTATGATTAGCAAATTGGCGGGAAATAATGAGTCAGGATCGAATGTGTGAATGCGAAATATTGTGATTTATATGTGCGCGGTATGTCCAACGCAGGCAAGGCGCATTCGGTATGTTGTTAACACCAGCAAATGTGTTCTGGTAAACATGCAAAACAAAAATTTGCAGTCAAAATGTCCGGCTCAGATTTTTAATTTTTGGCGCACTCTAAAAGCAGACATTTAAAGGGGCATTTCGTGATCCACAGCCTCATCCCCCCACTTTTCTCAAAAAAAGTTGAGATTTTGATATCACTGGAAACCTCTGGCTACATAATGTTTATGTACAAAATATTTCTTGCAGATTAATTAGTGTAGCAAAGATATCGTGAAATTTGAATTTCGTTCTGGTGCACCAGAACGAAATTACAACGTATTGTCTATGGAGCAGTGTAATACACATAATCATGCATAACTCGCATAAGCATAATATCGGAATCAACTGAAATTTTGGGAATATGCTTTTTTCGTGGATATGTACTGAAAAATGTCATAAAAAGAGGATGCTAGGATCACGAAATACTCCTTTAATATGCATTGGTACATAAAGATGCATATTTAGACCTGCTCCAGATACAGATTTTATGAGCGTGAAAGTTTTACCGCTTTCAAATAAAAGGATGTTTTTGGTATTTTTTACTATAAAAACATCGATTTCTCAGAGTTCACTTTTGACAACATGCACAATTTTTGTGACAAGATAACTCGAAAAATAAGCAAGCAAAAGGTAAACTAAAGTGTGGGGAGGTTTTCTCATTTTTTGAAAATATTTGTTTTAAACATAGGCCTAAATATACACTATTATGTGCAATTTTTAGCCTAATAGAGTGACAAAATTGATTTTTTCACATGGTTTTTTTTTCAATATTTTGAAAGAGACAAATTAAAAAAAATTAAAAAAAAACACCATTATGTGCAAATTTTTAGCCTAATAGAGTGACAAAAGTGGTTTTTTCACATGTTTTTTTTTTTTTTTTTTTGAAAAAAGAGACAAGCCTTCCCTAAGTTCATGTCTCTTCTTCAAGAAAAGCTAACTGAATTTTTTTCTCCAAACCAAAGTTATCACAAGAAATTGGGGTTCAAAGTGAATTGTTGTGATTTGTTCAAAAACTGAAGATTTTTATAAAAATCTGACATCACCATGGGATTCATTGACTCATTTAATTTCCAAAAATGTATAGTTTTTATTATACTTTGGACATTCAATTCAGAAATGATCATAAATGCTCGAATAGGTTGATGTTCTCTCCCATCCCAGATTTTTTATCGTTTCTACGTTTTGATTACATTTTTAAAACATAATTCCATTAGCGTGACATTAATGAACCAGGTGTGTGCTTTTATCGAGCTGTAGCTAAGTAAAAGTAATGACAAGTTAATTAAAGGGGCATTTCGTGATCCACAGCCTCATCCCCCCACTTTTCTCAAAAAAAGTTGAGATTTTTATATCACTGGAAACCTCTGGCTACATAATGTTTATGTGCAAAATATTTCTTGCAGATTAATTCGTTTAGCAAAGATATCGTGAAATTTAAATTTCGTTCTGGTGCACCAGAACGAAAATTACAACGCATTGTCTATGGAGCAGTGTAATACACATAATCATGCATAACTCATGAGCATAAAATCGGAATCAACTGAAATTTTGGGAATAGGTTTTTTCGTGGATATCTAATGAAAAATGACATAACTAGAGGATGCTAGGATCACGAAATACTCCTTTAAATGGATTTAATATTTGCATAACTCCAAACATTTTCTTTTCTCATCAATATTTTACAAAACATTTTATAAGACATTTTATAAAACATAGTACCATTATTTGACATATTCATGAACCAGGTGTAGTGTATATAACGAGGCCGTTTACCACCATTGTAAGGGTGTGGTAAGGGTATGGTGGATATGGTAGGCCACTGGTATTAATAATGTTCTGATCACAGACTTCACTTGGTTTGGTACTAGTTTATTATCTTCATACAATATCAAAATAAAGTCAGCACAAAAAGTAACACAGTAAGAAGTAAAAATGCCCAAATTTAAAAGTTGCAGCTATTTGTATTGATGTAAACTGCAACTTTTAAATTCAGGTATTTTTCTTTAAGCACTACTGTGTTGTTGATATTAAACGACATTTGACAAATGGGGTATCAAAGTGCGCATAAATAAATCATCCTTCTTTCTATGTAGAAATATTATGGAAACAATTACTAGTTCTGAAGCTATAGGCGTATTTATAACAGCTGTTCTACTTTTGTGCAGACTTTACATAGACTTCAAAATCATACAGCGACCCATGCACGCTACAGCTTTTATTACCGTCTGCCCAATGATACACAAATTACTTTTGTCGATCAGAATGATTCGCAATAGCCGTTCATGAAAGGGATCGAATCCAAAATCGTGAATTGAATTACTAGTAATCGTAATTCTGAATTTATCTGAATTTCTTAAACAAGAATATCCTGAAAAAGGTATGGATCCCCCATCAACATTCTGCACTGTTACATAACTCCCCTTCCTTCAAGATGATGTCCTCATCAATCACACAACATTGGGGTGTATGTAACAAGCATTATGCTGTAAAATATTTTTAAAATCATATTTTTGTTGAATGATTTAATAAAAGGTTTGCTTTTCTACTTAATACATTTAAAATACAATTAAAATAAAGTTAGTTACAATATTACATTCATCTTTTTATTATAAGGTTTAAATATTATAAAAAGCATTTTTCAATTTTAACAATCTTTACCAATCTAAAACAGTTTTCATAACTTGTTTCTTTGTTACAATGAGTTCTTTACAATGAGTTGTACCAATGTACAATGAGTTGTACCAATGTACAATGAGTTGTACCAATGTACAATGAGTTGTACCAATGTACAATGAGTTGTACCAATGTACAATGAGTTGTACCAATGTACAATGAGTTGTACCAATGTACAATGAGTTGTACCAATGTACAATGAGTTGTACCAATGTACAATGAGTTGTACCAAAGTACAATGAGTTGTACCAATGTACAATGAGTTGTACCAATGTACAATGAGTTGTACCAATGTACAATGAGTTGTACCAATGTACAATGAGTTGTACCAATGTACAATGAGTTGTACCAATGTACAATGAGTTGTACCAATGTACAATGAGTTGTACCATACCAATACTTCTTTCTATCTGTTATATAATAATTTCAAGCTATTGCAATATTATAAAAAAAAATATTTCAATGTTTTCAATGTCAATAGATTGAAGACATTGACGATAAAATATTGAGCATAAGACTTTTTGAAATCTTTAATTTAAAATCACACTAACCAAACCGGTGCATAATATGATCACAATAATTTGGATGTGGTTTTGTTTTTAAAGAAAAATGTGTGAAATATCAGAAAAGTACAACTTTTCAAGGCAAGAATGTTGACAAATTTAATATCGAAGATAGATTGAATAATAAAATGAATTTTTTTTTTGATAATTTAATAAATACTGACATTTTAGCACATCGAAATATTACAACTTCATTTCTTTAAACCTTTTAACATATTAATTAATTTTCATTTTAAATTCCTTTCAAGTGTACATTGTATATCAAAAAGCTTTGTTTTACATATATTTTTTATTAGTCAACATCACGTTTACATTTATGTATTAATTATATTGCACTTCAACACATACATCACCAGTTTTAAAATTATTCATTATTTTTATTAAATTGCATTTGAAAATTGCAATAATTAAATTCATTAACATTTTTCTTGTTTATTGCACACAACATTTATGTCAATGAGACATGAATAATATTTATTACATAAAACATTTGATGTCAAAGGCATGAAATAATTTTTCGTTTTATTTATTGCATATTTTTAATGTCAATAAGACATGAAATAATTAAAGGAGTATTTCGTGATCCTAGCATCCTCTTTTTATGACATTTTTCAGTAGGTATCCACGAAAAAAGCATATTCCCAAAATTTCAGTTGATCCCGATATTGCGTTTGCGAGTTATGCATGATTATGTGTATTACACTGCTCCATAGACAATGTATTGTAATTTCGTTCTGGTATACCAGAACGAAATTCAAATTCCACAATATCTGTGCTAAACGAATTAATCTGCAAGAAATATTTTGTATATAAACATTTTGTAGCCAGAGGTTTCCAGTGACATAAAAATCTCAACTTTTTTGGAGAAAAGTGGGGGGATGAGGCTGTGGTTCACGAAATGCCCTTTTAATAATGAACAATAAAGCATCTATATTTTTGTTTTGTTTTCCTTATACGCTTGAGTTATGCTTGATTATGAATGATGAGTTATTCTTGAACACAAACTTGTGTTATTCTTATACATAAACTTATCTTTTTAAACATTTGATTCTCATGGATACAAGTTAACTTCTACAATATGATTTATTTGAAAGCCTAAAATATAATTTTATTGTATCAAGGTACACATAAATACAAAGCCTATAACACTTAATATAGAACCTATATCGGCAAAAAACATTTTCTGTGAACCACTCATGAACAATGCAACAGACCTTCCGGACAAGTGCTTCATTCTCCCAAAATATCACGTGCAAGAAACAAAACCACTCATCAATACAAACTAGGCCAATCTACTCTTAAAGAACTAAAATCCCATTCTTACTTAGGCATTAACCCTAACAGAACTAGGACTCACTAAAGCTCACTATTAAAAACGCTCTGCGTGCATGCATTCCACGGGACTTGATGACGCAATCAGACCAAGTCATATATACCCAGGGAATCGTTGGCGGGCCAACGCGTCACCTGTGTAGCTACATGCTGGGGATCTTCTGCGTGGCATGCGAGGGGTCCCAGGTTGAATCCGGGGTTGCCAAGTGACTTTCTTCTTCATCTTCTCTCCTTTTTCATTCCTTCTTTCCCTTCCGATAGCACAAAAACCACGGGTAGGGTTAGGGTTAAGCTACATGCATGTTTTCCCTATATGCCTTCTTAACCCTAACAGAACTAGGACTCACTAAAGCTCACTATTAAAAACGCTCTGCGTGCATGCATTCCACGGGACTTGATGACGCAATCAGACCAAGTCATATATACCCAGGGAGTCGTTGGCCTGGCCAACGTCACCTGTGGAGCTAAATGCTGGGGATCTTCTGCGTGGCATGCGAGGGGTCCCAGGTTGAATCCCGGGGTGCCAAGTGACTTTCTTCTTCATCTTCTCTCCTTTTTCGCTCCTTCTTTCCCTTCCGATAGCACAAAAACCACGGGTAGGGTTAGGGTTAATATCTCTAATGATCTGAAATGGGGTGAACACATTAACTCAGCTGTCTCTAAGGCCAATAGAGTATTAGGTGTAGTACGCAGGAATTTTCATTCCTGCCCCACTGACTTGAAATAAGTCATTAGTAAGACCACACTTAGAGTACACTAGATTGGGACCCGTATACTGCTGACCTAAGTACCAAGCTGGAAGCCGTTCAAAGATGTGCGGCGAGATTTGTCTGTAGTGACTACTCACCACACAGCAGCGTTAAGATGCTAAACTGACTGCAACGGGACAGCCTCCAACTTCACAGGAAAGCCTCCAGACTGACGATGATGCACAAGATTGTAAATGATCAGGTGGCCATAACAGCATTGACGTTCTTACAGCCAGCCCAACGCCCAACCCGTCTGCAGAATACAAAAGCCTTTAATAGACCACTCACCAAAAAGGACTGCTTTAATCAGTCCTTTTTTCCACGTACCATTGCTGAATGGAACTATATTCCTGAACACATAATCAACATAGCAAGCCCAGACACATTCAAGACTCAAGTTACAGCATATCTCAGAGAGACCTCGGCAAAAAAGAACTAGCAAACCCTCATGCGCACCCACTACCCTCTGTGGGTGACCTCATCCAGAGGAGTTGCAGAGTATTCCTTCAAAGTCAAAGACAAAAATTTAAAAAAAATTTAAAACTCTCGCATGGAGTGAACATCCATCTCACACCACTCTTCAAAATGAGTAACATTTCTGGATAAAATGACAAAATATACCCTTCTTGTCAATGTATGTATTTCGAAACATTATCAATGTACGTGTACAAACTTGTGTACCTTAAAACACTGCATCTATTTGACAAAATATCACATATGTCACAAATATCAGAGCAGTTTTTCAAAAACCTCAATGTACTTCAAAAATGAGCAAAACTTCCAACTCACTCGCAATAAATATCTAATGACAAAATATACGTGTCTTATCAATGCATGTATTTTAAATAAATATCAATGTATGTGCATCATTATCAATGTACCTTAAAACACCGAATCTATTTCACAAAAATATCATAGCATATCACAAATATCGGAGTAATTTTTCATAGACCTCTATTGTATCTAGACCATTTAAGGTTTGTATATTGGGATCCCAAAAATTTGGCATGTGCAAAGGGGGGGGGGGAGAATTTTTGGCAGGCTGAGAGGGGGCAGGGCAAGCGATATTTGGCAAACTGTTTGGAAATTTTTACCCCCGGGATCATAATTATTGCACAGCCCCTTATATGGTCATGTAATTTCTTTACTTTGGTTTGTACTTGTACTTCAATATGAAGTAGGCCAGAAGACGGAAAAAAGCAATAAAAGAAACTAATGCAACAATGCTGCCCCAAACTGGGACATCCAGGACCCCAAGGTGGTCCAGTGCTTCACTGCCATCTACACTGGTGGCGTTGCCAAGGAAACACTCATCATAGATGCTATTCTCTTCAAGACACCTGTGAGTATATGAACAAACAGACATGCATGTATGAGAGGTTAAATGCAATATTTTGGTGAATTGGCATTTTTGGGCAAAATTGCTTGATTTTTCCCACCCTGTAATTCACTTTGCCCCCTAATGCCCAACCCATCCCCGAAAAAAATTCCTGGCACTGCCACTTATTTTTCATCATATTAAATGTAGCTTGATTATAACAAATTAATTGTCATACTGTAAATCTTTTTTTGTGACCCAGAGGAAGGCAAATTATTTGATCCCAAAATCAATGTTGAGCTTTGAGACAAGCAATTAAATTAATATAGCCTAATTGGTAATAAAAGATATTAGGAAAATGGGTTTTCCAAAAATCAGAATGTATAACCTGAAATTAAGTCTTAGTACAAGGCTTGAATGTCACAGTATATGAACAACACCCTGTTTTTGGCCCTTATTTCCAAAAATTGGGATTACCCTATATTTCATTTGGCAAAACAAGATGAAAAAATTTTTAATACCAAAAATTTAGTTCTATTTTTTCTGGAATGGGGAGTATTGTACCAACCACTATCAGTCTTCTTACTTTAAGGAAAGAAAAAGAGTACTAGTACATCAACTTGACATGGGGAAACAATTCGTTAAAAACAGACTAGACTGTACACAGAGGGGGGGGGGACAAAAACAGCAAATGTAGGCATTAGAAGTAGGTAAAGTTCGATAGCTAAAAACTACCAGTTCCAAGGCCCACAGGAGTGTTAAACCTGTAGAAACAACATGAATCAATGGGATACAAGTGCACTAGAACAAGTGATGGAAATCACTGTGCACATACAAATAATCAATGTAGGCACAAAAACAGGCAAAGTTCGATGGCCAAAAATGGCTAATTCCAGAAACTTTAAACCTGTAGAAACAACATGAATCAATGGGAATACTAGTGCACTAGAACAAGTGATGGCCAAAAATGGCTAATTCCAGAGCCCACATACATTATGTGTATCATTCAAGTCAAAAACTGAAGGCAAGTTCAAATTGAACTCACTAGCAAACAAAACAGACATCTTTTCTGGAATATAGTAGCAACAACTATCAGTCTTCTTACCTATAGTTGCCAATGACCGGGGGTACTTAGTCATTCATTACATCTTCTCTGGTACAAATAACCTTACGGGAGACGTGCCGCTAATATGGGTACCATTTTCGGCCTTTTGGTATATCAATGACTCCTTTTTCTAAGCCAATTTTGGTAAATGAGTCCTTAGACTGATTCTGCCTCAGTCTAGCCAATTTTCCAACACATTTTGGGAAAATTTGTAAAAACTAAAACAATTTAGGTTACATTTGGTCGAACATTTGACTTTTGGTATATCAATGGGTCCAAATTTCTTGAAAAAGTGGTATATTTATGTGTCCACTTTCAAATTTTCAGTGGCACACCCCTACCAAATCAAACTTGAGTACCCCGCCCATGACCCAAGCTACCACTATCAGTCTTCTTACCTTAGTTGCCCACGCTGCATATTGAACTCTACCCTCAAATGAAGATTAAAGATATATAAGAAATGGCTGATATACTGCAACCACTCCAACCAGAATGGAATCGTCTCAATAAAGAAACCTCCCAGCATGAGAGCCAACAAAGCGTATACGTCAAGCAGAAACATGGCTATGCGAAAATCTGATGAGAAGGCACTTATGGCTAAGCCTACAGACTGCAAGAAAAAGATAATAAATATCTGTATAGTAATTTGCTCACTTATCAGGTTATCTGACCAAGTGCTATCATGTCTTCCATAGGGGGGGCTTTAGAGAAAAGTCTGCCTGGGCAGCAAGCAACTAAAGTCCAACAGGACATAAACCATGTTCTCTATCGCTTTCGTCTTTACATAAATGATAGAAACATATACAGTTGATCTATTACATAAGATACTTTAGTACATCATTATTGCATGTAATTGGCTAATAGTAAAGTATACTTTAACTGTAAAGTGTGCTGAGGCTTGTGGATCAATGTGTAGGCGTTGTGCATGTGCGTAGCGCACTATAAATCTCTGCGCCTTTTTTTTTTATTCTATGAATCACAGCTACCGCATAGCCTTAATTAGTCGCATCCCGGTGACTAATTATTAGCTGTTTGGTATTAAAATGTGCTTAAAAACACATTTATGCTATAACCTTTACTCTGTAAAATCTTATAAAGCAAATAAACCACCAGCATGCATCCCATGTGATGAGATGACGCAATTTATCGGTAATTCAGGAGATTTTTGGAATTATGCAAGGGGCCGGAAGATGAACACAAAATCTAGGAGAGTTGGCATCTCTACATTAATTCAAAAACTTGTGATAAGCTTTCAATTTTGCTCAAGATGAAATAATAAGCCTACCTGTCCAACCAAAGCATTGGCCATCAGAATCAGCCATTGTGCAAAGAATGCCCCAACAAAAGGATTGAGTCCCGCCATCCAATACCACACAGTGAAGTGTAGTGTAGGGAAGACTAGTAACAGTGGTAGTTCACTGGTCATCTTGGCCATGTAGTAAGCTGATAGGTGATATGTCCCTGCTGAACGTTCTTTATCAATCACGGTTCTCTCTCCTGGAACTAAGAATGGAATGGATAATGTTATACATGACAACAAAGGAAATCTGTGTCTAGTGTGGATGAATATAGGTGGATGTGTGCTTGTTTGCTCGATCAGTGCAGACACATGTGTACAATTTTCGTGCCCTATGAGTGCCATTTTCTGTTGGAAGCCTGGGGGATCCCCATCAGAATCAGCGGTCATTTTTGCAAGTAAAAGGGTATAAATCTCTTATTTCCTGGTATATATCTGATTAAGCCTTCCTACCTTTTGCCGTTCTTTTACATAAAAAGAGAATGGAATAAAAGGGTTTTTTTAATTCCTTTTCATAACCAGAGGGGGTACATAACATATTTAATTGATAAGCCATGAAAGCTAGAAATAATTATATAACTACAAATCAATATACAGATTTAGAACATATAAATACTCACATAATGTTATGGCAGAGAATGCAGGGTCAAATCCCAGTACACACATGATCCCATAAACAACTGAAAAGAAGAAAACAATTCATTCAAGTAAAATTGAGTTAGCTTGAAATTCCCCTGGACAAGGAATTAACTCACTGCTAATTGGTTGCGATGGTTATTTGTGGAATATTTAGGGTGTGCCCTCTTAAAGCAGCAAAGTCCCTGATTAGTTGAAGAGCATTACAATAATGTGTAAAAAAAAATTAAAAGAAAATGAGGGTATCCTCCTCAGCAAATGCTACAATTTGGCTTTAGCGCTGCACACACACAGGATTTTTATACCCCTGGCTTTATCCATGGGGGGTATATAATAGAGTTGATGGTGTGTGTACAGGGCCGGATTTACCATAGGGCCAGATGTGTAGAGTGCATCTTCCATTTTAGCCGAAAAAACACCATGTTTTGGGCCAAAATAGGGTACAAAAACTGCACAATTTTTATATAGCAAAATTCAGCATCAATTTGGCCTAAAATACTCTAAAATTGACATTTTTTCGTGCGGATGTCCTAGTAAAATCTCATGGTGCGTTTGGGGCCTCTAAATTTTGGCCTGGCCCAGGGCCCCCCATAAGGTAAATCCGGGCCTGTGTGTGTGTCTGTTTGTTTGAATATAACAAATACTTTCTGTATTCAATGCTATTATGTCACATTAAAAAACCTGATACAAATGTAGTAAAGGTTAAATTGATAAATGATTACTCACCAAACCACGGATATCATGGATTCTTTCTTCACTAAATGCAAGCTGGAAATACAATATCCCTATGATCACAGCCAAAAACCCATGTCTAATAAAGTCAATTTTGGTCAAGAACAACGACCGTGATTGTTTGAAGGCACGGATTGTTAGCACCTTATACTGGTCTAACCAGGTGGTCGGCCATCTTTTATCCAAGTCCATATCCTGCAACTTTGTCTCAGCCCGATTCCTAGAAGGAGAAGCGTTAGCTACACACACCTCACACCATGGTAGTTCGCCATTGGCATCAATATTTTTACCATGATTGCATGTACGTTTGGTTTTATCTGTTGATGATATTGTTACTGGTTCTTGTACATTCAAAACAATATCTGGCCCATTATTGATATCAGGAAGCTCCGTAACGACTCCACCATCAACCATGTCCAATTCAATGGATTCAGTATCTTCACCCTCTCTCTCTGATATAACAGGTTCTTTGCCTTCTGTATAATGACTAGCTGTGTGATGGATGATTTCCTCCAGTTGTTGAGAAGCCCGGCGAGATAATACTGCTCGCGGGCGATACGATTCCCATGCTCGCTTGTTGGCAGCATCATTGATAATAGCTAATTCTTCTTTGGAGCCTTTCACTTTATCCACTGAGAAAAAATACCAGTTGAAAAAAATATTTAAGAATCCAGACCTGACATAAATATATTTATGACAAAGTAAGGGCAGCTGACCAGTATTTTCTGCTTTGAGAATTTGTTTAAATCTTAAAATTGAATAAAGATTTTATAATAATTGCATCATCTAAATTAATCTGCAGATTTACTCCATGTTACAAGTGATGATGTTGCTGGCTGCTGTGGCTCTTATTTAATTTAGTTCAATATCCCATCTTAACTTTCTTCTTGATGTTTAAAAGCAAAAAATATGTTGCTTGTGCTCCAACAGGCAACTCTTATTTTGAGAATCAGGAAAAGGGGTTTTTTTTATGTACATAAGAATGTTGATCTTAATTATAGAAATTCTGGAAAAAGGCTTTTCAGAATTTTGACATTCTAAATTATTATTTATAACACAAAAAGTTTGTTGGAAATGGTTCAAAATGTGTATGAAGTGAAACTGTCATGAAATGTGTCAATTTACACCCATTTAGCCTTTTTTATCAAGTTAATTATGAAAGTTTTGGTTTTATTTATAGAATAAAAAAAAGAAAAAAACTCTGACCTGAAGAGGTTTTATAGACAAGTAAACAATTTTAAAAGCTCAAAAAGTTTAGAGAGCAGAAAATAGCTTAGGTTCTGTTCTATACAGATACTTTTTATTCAGCATGGAGTATTGGTATTACCAGAATGTAAAAGCCTGCATTTTGTTAACAAGTGAATGTCATTTGATCTACTGTGGCGGCGCCAGGAATTTGTTTCCGTGGGGGGGGCATTGAGTGGGCAAAATCAACAAATTTTGCGCAAAATTACCGCAAAACAGTGAATTTTTTGTAATTTTGGGTTTTTACTGGGGGGAAACAGGCCGGGCAAGAGTTCTGATTGGGGGGGGGCCATTTGCCCCCTCATACCCCCGTGGCATCGCCACTGTTGATCTATAACTTACATATGAAATCTGCTGCATTGTAATGTGGAATATAACAGCGTAAATTGATGCTTGAGAAGTAGCCCATTACTCCATGGGCTGAACCAAAATACACCATCTATACAAAGAAAATCATATATAAAATATCAAAGACAAGCTGAAAAAATCCTTGAAGGCAAGTGATTTGATTGACAGCCTCATTCCTCACTTTACCCCCATCAGCAAGCAGATTTTGGTATTAGGTGAAAGCTCAAATTTTGTGAAAAAAGCATGAAAAAAGCATGTTTTAACCCAAATGTCGCCTCATTATGGTATGATGGAATATTTTTGTTCACAGAAAATATTCATATGCCATTACTCAGATCAAAAAGTAAGGTTGCAGTCAATTTTCTTTTGAAGTTATGGCTACTTTTAGATTTGACATTTTTGGTAAAAATTGGAAAAAAGTCACAAAAAACACATTTTTTAACCAAAATATCTCAGTTCACGTCACTTTTCAGAAATGCCAGCCAAGTTAATCAGAAAGTTGAGACTCTTATGGTTAATTTTAACCCAGCTGGCACCTTTGTCCAAAAATGTTGCACGGGACCCATGTAGCCAAAAAAGTGGCCTCTCTACTATGCATGGTCACACACATTCTTTTTCTAAAATTGTTCAATTTTGGGCATATGTTAATACAGTCCTAGAGGGGGTTCTCTACAACTTTAATTTAGGTGGGATATGCGGCTGGGACTCAGAAAAATCTACCCAACTTTGAAAAACCCAAATTTGATGAAAAACAAATTCAAAATTATACCAATTTTGATGAGAGTCTTAACTAAATGGCTGAAAATGCAGCCCAAACATGCATCCCTATACCCTTATTTCAACTAAGAGCCCCCTCCTAGAATACAGCAGTGGCATGTCCAGGGGGTTGGGGCTTTCCCGTAGCATTACACACAGAATGATGTAAAGTTGTTGTTGTGTAATGTTGTTGTGTTTTTTATTAAACTAAATCTGACTTTTTTCAATTGTTCCATTTTAGTACTTTACACCCATGTATCATTTAACCATAGACTTTGGAGGGGTGTTAAATCATTCTTCCGTTCCATTCAAAATGTAACTATAATGTGTCGCGATGACTAATTTACCATTAGGCGACGAAAAAAGAAAACCCTGTTCTACGGGCCAGTCTGACCCAGATTTTGAACAGATTGGGGAAAAATTTTTCCTGCACAAATGAATACCGACCCAAATTTCGACAATTTCAAGAACAATTTAAAAAAATATATTTTTCCAAATTGCTAATATCTACAGATTTTGCTGATTTTTTGGGTCATTTCCAAAAAAAAAAAAAAGAAAGAAAAAAAAAGCCCGACCGACCTACTTGAAAGGTCCGTCCGCCCGTAGAACAGAGTTTACTTTTTTCATCGCCTTATTATCATCTATATAAACCTACCTCTCCTTCTGATAGCAGAATCAGGCGATCAAACTGGTAGAATATCTGACTGGATGGTTGGTGTATAGAAGTCACCACAGTCTTCTTGCTATGTGAAGCATACTTCTTTAAAACCCCAACTAAACTGCAAGCTGTTGTAGAGTCTAGTCCAGAAGTTGGTTCCTGTGATTATAGTACATACATTTTAAGTCACGGGTAACCAGTACGTATTTCAAAAAAGGGTTTTTAAATTTATGTGATGGGATTCCATTTTATATCAATATCTGTGCTGACTAACAGATCGATCTACGGTTACCATCCAATATACAGTCCGAGAAGGCATTGAGACAAATAGCATGCATGTGAAATGTTCCAAAGGTTAATTAATGAGTGAGATGAATAGTACATTAAAACTTATCATGCGTGTATGGGTGTGTATATTAATGGCCTTAACAATTTTACTCATGTTGCCAATATATGATGTATGAGGTAATAATAATAGTAAACTAGAGCGGTTCTCGGCTTTCGCGGTTCTCGGCATTCGCGGTTCTCGGTAGTGTGGGTTGGTCCGTATGTGACGTTTCTGTTCAGAACCTTGTGTGACCCTTCCCCCAGAAAAAAAATCATCCGCCACCACTGGTTATAACAAGGGCCTTGTAAATGCAACTGGTGAGACAGAGCCTCGAATGACGTTTGTGTTTTCAGTCTGATTTCAGTTCCCTAACAGGTACAAAGTTTACGCATTATCATTAGGCCTACCAAGTATTGTATGTCCTATAATCTCTTATGTATGACATGGATCTTTACCATGATTGTGCAAGCCAAAAAAATATCATTTCAATACCCCAAACATGCGTTAAAAAAGACCATGTTTTACACATGCAACCTCAAGTTTAGACATATCATTTAATTTTCCCTAAACCCTCATGCACGGGAAAAATCATGCGCCACCATTGGTTATGACAAGGGCCTTTTAGGGTGCACACCAGTAAATAACCCTCACTGACTTTCTGTACAGACAGGGGCCGGAAAACAACTCAGTTCTTCAAAACTTCCCTTTCTGCAAGCAGACGGTCAGATGACGACATCCATTGTAAAAATTAATATATGGATTTCAGGATTTTTTTTCCAGAAATATTGTAAAAAGTTCAACCTATAACCCATACAGCTAACACCACCTCACAAACAGCTTGGTGTTTCTGAAATGTAACACATTTTGAAAGTCGTCATAAAAAGTCGGATCCTGCTAAATTTACACAGACAATCTAATTTACAGGCCTAAATGATGATTAATATGAATCAGGGCCTAATAGTTGCCTTTTAAGCCTTTTCTAATGTAAACACAGCCAAATTAAAAAGTCTCCACTAGTTCCATCCCCATTTAATCAGAGCCTGATGAGTTTATGGCAAAATAATTCATATAATAATTTTCTATACACTTTTCTTGAAGGTTGATACCAAATTTGATATCAAAAGTTAAATCATCGTAAGCATAGAAACCTTTGTTTGGAAATTCGTGCAATTTTAAAAATGACATAGGGAATTGTATCACGTAGCGGAGCGAGCGTGAGTGCCAAGAATTACGTCGCCTGAATAGGCCGGCAGGTTAAAGGTTTGCCCATGCATGTCAAAATGCAAATCAAATACCCGCTCTTTCAATTGTGCGAGGCAAGTGTACAATGATTCCTGTACGGGCATGCTTCAGGCCACATAATAAGCTGATACCATGCATTGATTTTTGCGTGTTCAATTCGTAATTTGTCATTTTTAAAATTGCACGAATTTCCAAACAACGGCTCCTATGCTCACGATTATTAAACTTTTGATATCAAATTTGGTATCAACCTTGAAGGAAAGTGTATAGAAAATTATTATATAACTTATTTTGCCATAAACTCATCAGACTCTGATTAAATGGGGATGGAACTACTGGAGACTTTTTAATTTGGCTGTGTTTATTACATTAAGTCATATTGCACATTTCCTCGTTTCAAATACTGTTTTTTTCCCTTCCAGGGTGTAGCTAGACTTCTCCGTACTCCACTTGCCAATTGTGCTTCTGGCTATTGCATTTAAGCTTAAAACTCTGATTATTATTTGTGCACAATTGATAGATTTTCACATCTAATCTTTTCAGTCACCGTACGCCCTCTGTTTGTTAGCTTCCCAAGTGGACTACTGACTTTGGATTGCAGATAACTTTTTAACACGGGATTCTATGGAGAGTTAGGCCAATTTCTGGCCTAACTAAAATTGGTCATGATGTAATGCATCTTTAAATGAATCTGGCTTGTGATTGGTCCCCAGATATCGTTATTGATTGAACAAATTCATCAGGACCGGTAGAGTAAACTAGTAAACCAGAGTTCGTAGTATCTGATCCAAGAAAATGCACTTACTGTGTACGTTTTGTGATGTGCCCTGAATAATTTAATTTGATTATTTATCTTTGTTTACAAAGTTACATGAGTGATGACATTTGGGGAATTCCCTCTCAAATTGAGCAAAACAAGTTGAATCATATCTAATTTGGAATATTTGAAAACCCCCTGAGATTGTAAAAAGTAAAGATGATGTCACGGGATTCCCCCAAAGGAAGTGATGTCAGGGGATTCCCCTCAGGAAGTGATGTAATGAGAAAGGTTAATGCATGCTATAATTAAGGCTTGGGAATTTCCACATTTGGCTATTAATATTTGGGATTTCCCCTTGCTTGATATATAAGAAAATGTAAACACAATTATTGTCACAGTTGATAGTGTTGATCTGGGCTATGCTTACAGTCCAATTCCTTGAAGGAAAGGAAATTACAAACCAGAAATATTTTATGTAGTCAAAGTGCTACTATTTACCAGTGTTGTCGGAGAAGATCTAGAATACGTCAAAAGCGTTATTCTTCCAAGAAAGGAAATATATTCTTCTGTCGACTTGCTGAAGTCTGGTATTTTGATTCAACGCAACTGTCAAAATAAGTGGGGACAACTGCATCGCAGTCCTGCTTCCTGAAGATATTGTGTGAAAGGTGGAAATAGCACCAAGTTTGGAGAAAGCAGTGCAAGGAGTTTAATATTGGAGAGCGGCGCAAGGAGTAAAGTGATTTGGAGAACTGCGCAAAGAGTTACGAATGTGTTTGGAGAACAGCGCTTAAGGAGTTTAGTACTTGGGAGAAAGTAACACCATTTTAGTATGAGGATTTTATACATAAGGATTTATCAATGCAAGTGTTCAAAGGACTTCGCTGATTTTCATGAGGACAAGTGAATAAGGATATATTACATCAGTCGTCCAGAACATTGCAAGAACTTTATGATCGCCAAGAAGAAGAATGCTGGCTAAGTACAAAATAGATAAATAGTGATTATATTTGATTATTGTGTATGTGCATTTGTTGTCATATATTGTACCAATAATAACGTGCTTTCAATTAAAGACTTAGATTTTGTTAGCATAATCAAACAGTGTATTTGTGTTGTGCATTCGTGTGAGTTCGGGTAAAAGGTGATTTTGGCCTTGAGTCAAATCACGACTCAGTAACAAAATTGGGGGCTTGTCGTCCGGGAAATACACTGTAAAAAGGTTGACATTAATATACTGAGTCTTGAAAGTGAAAGTACAGTATGGCAGAGTTCAAAGCAGAAGAGTTTCTTGAAACTATAAATTGGGAGAAGTTTGAGGAGTTGAAGAAGCCTGCTTTATTAGCATTTGCCAAACATTATGACTTGAAAGTAACACAAGCTACAAGAAAGCAAATAATCAAAAATGCCTTTGATTGATGTTTTGGTCGGGGAGGACATTTTGATGAATCCTATTTGGAAGAGAAACTTGAAGTAGAAATTGGTGGGGACTCAGCATTTAAGTTGAAAGAGTTGGAAATTCAATTAGAATTCAGGAAAATGGAAATGGACCAAAAGAAAATGGAAATGGACCAAAAGAAAATAGAAATGGACCAAAAAGAAAAACTGGAAATGATCAAGTTAGAGAATGAAAATAAAGAAAAACAAGAACGGCTAGACATTGAAAAACAAAAACTAGCAATGGAAGAAAAAAGCACGCTTAAGAAAAGATGGCGCTTGAGCACCACAAATTAGAAACAGAAGAAAAGGAAAAGGTAGCAAAATTGGAACTTGAAAAACAAAAGTTGGAAATGGAAGAAAATTTGAAACAAAAAGAAATTGAAGAAAAGTACAAGTTTGAACAAGAGAAGTTGGCAAAGCTAGGTGACAAATACTCATCAAGGTTCTCCTCAAAGTCAGGGTTTGATGTTACAAAGTATGTAAAGCTTGTGCCTAAATTCAAAGAGAAAGATGTTGTGAGTATTTCCAACATTTTGAAAAGGTAGCTACAAATTTGAAATGGCCTCCAGAGCATTGGACCCTACTGTTACAAAGTAGTTTTGTGGGTAAGGTCATGTATTCTATCTCAGCGCTACCACTAGAGAAGTGTAATGATTATGAAGAAGTCAAACAGGCAGTCCTTAAGGCCTATGAACTGGTGCCTGAAGCATACAGACAAAAGTTCAGAGATTCAAGAAAGCAAGCAGATCAAACCCATGTAGAATTTGCTAGAGTAAAAGAACACATGTTTGACAGGTGGCTTGGTTCAAAAGAAGTCAAAGATGATTTCGGCCAATTTAAGCAATTGGTTCTTATAGAAGAGTTCAAAAAATGTGTCCACGCTGACATAAAACCCACTTGGATGAAAGCGTTAGCAAAATTAAGACGCTAAGTGACGCGGCGACAATGGCAGACGACTATGGCTTAACTCACAAATTGAATGCGAGTAGTCATAACAGAAGTTATTCAAACAGGTTCAGCCATAACCAACCTAGAGCAAATCAGGGTGGTACACAAGAAGGGAGATCTCAGTCTAATCACAGATCCTGGTCTAATTCACAGCATAGACCTATGATTCTGGAAGGAACTTTGCCCTTTAATGAGGATAGTTCAGCTGGTAATGCTTTGATCCAGGGTATTGGGATGGAAATACTTAATGTACCTCTCCATAAAGTTAACTTGACATCTGACTTAGTTTCTGGTCCTGTGACCATAGGAGTTAGACATGAATTGCCAGTCAAGGGAGTGTCCATGTTGCTAGGAAATGATCTGGCAGGGGGAAGGTTTTCCTGACCCAATAGTTACAGATAAGCCCTGTTTACAGGATGACAATAGTGAGGAAAAGGAGATATTTCCTGCATGTGCAGTGACACGGGCAATGAGTAAGAAGGCCTCATTAGAAACAATTGAGGACAACCAAATTGATGACTTAGGCTACAATTTGGAAGACACATTTGTGTCAAAGTTGAATGAGAAAGAAGATAAACTTCCTTCTCCTGGGGATAAAAGTACCCCTCAAAATGACACAGCCTCTGAGCATGAACAAATTGGGGAAACCATAAAAGACCCATTAAGTCATGACAAGCTGATTCTGGAGCAACAAAATGACCCAGAACTCAAAGAGATCAATCAAAGGGCATTGACCCTAGAAGAAGCAGAACAAAATTCTGTCTGTTTTTACAAACAAGATGATGTGCTAATGAGAAAATGGCGCCCACCTGATGTACCTGCCGATGAAGAGTGGAAGGTAGTGCATCAAATTGTGGTGCCAAAAGTATACCACACTGAAGTTATTAACATAGCACATGATAGTCCCATGGCAGGGCATTTGGGTGTTAAGAAAACTCATGAAAGAATTCTGAGACATTTCTGGTGGCCCACTCTCAGAAAAGATGTTTCTGAATATTGCAAAACATGTCTCATATGCCAAGTAGTAGGGAAGCCAAATCAGAAAATACCTCCTGCTCCATTGAAGCCAATTCCAGCTTTTGATGAACCATTTAGTAGGGTTATTATTGATTGTGTAGGTCCCCTACCAAAGACTAAGTCAGGTAATCAGTACCTTCTGACAATTATGTGCGCGTCAACACGCTTTCCTGAAGCCATACCATTGAGAAATATTAAAGCAGTGACCATAGTGAAAGCTTTAACCAAGTTCTTCACATTTGTGGGGCTCCCCAAGTCCATACAGTCAGACCAGGGATCAAACTTTACTTCTGGAGTATTTCAGCAGGTCATGTATCAATTAGGTATAGAACAGTATACCTCAAGTGCATACCATCCAGAATCACAAGGTGCACTAGAAAGGTTCCACCAAACATTGAAAAACATGATCAGGACATATTGTTTGGAATTTCAGAGGACTGGGATGAGGGAGTACACTTGTTGTTGTTTGCTGCTAGGGAAGCAGTTCAGTACACTGTAGGATTTAGTCCTTTTGAGTTAGTGTTTGGACACACAGTCGCGGGCCCTTAAAGTTGTTGAAAGAAAAGTGGCTCAATGAGAAATCAGATATCAATTTATTGGATTATGTCTCCAATTTTAAGCATAGGCTTAACAGAGCAACTGATATCGCCAAAGAAAACTTGAAACAGGGTCAGGCCAAAATGAAACAATGGTATGATCAACATGCCAAAGAGAGAGTGTTCAAAACAGGTGACAAAGTTCTAGTACTGTTTCCAATTCCAGGACACCCATTACAAGCCAGATATCATGGCCCATGTGAGGTAGAGTCAAAAGTGGGTGAAGTAGATTATATTATCAAGACTCCTGGTAGACGCAAGAGCAGGCAGTTATGCCACATAAATATGCTCAAAGAGTATGTTGAAAGAAGTGACAGTGGCATTCCAAAACCTGTGTGTACAGTAAAACATGCTAATGTAGACAAACATGCCGATGTAGACAAAATCGCCAATGTAGACAAGAGTAAAGATGACAATTCTGATGTCACACTTGACAAGGATAAAGAGCTGGAGCACAAAGAGTATAATGTAAAATTGAACAATTCTGATGTGCTCATTAATTTGGACTCAAAGTTAGGTCATCTTTCTCAAGATCAACAAAGTCAAATTGCAAATTTGATTCACAAATTTGACAATATATTTCCTGATCGCCAAGTAGAACAAATGCTGCATTTCATGATGTAGATGTTGGTGATACAAAACCAATCAAGCAGCATCCTTACAGAGTCAATCCATTGAAAATGGAACATCTCAAAAATGAGATCAATTACATGCTAGACAATGATATCATAGAACCAAGTAGTAGTGAATGGAGTTCACCATGCATTCTTGTTCCCAAGCCTGATGGTTCATACCGATTGGTCGCATGAACATGAGAGCTGCAAATGTTCATTCAAAGACAGACTCATACCCAATTCCAAGAATTGATGATTGCATTGACAAAATTGGGAATGCAAAATTTGTTAGCAAATTTGATCTTTTGAAAGGGTACTGGCAGGTTCCACTCACAGACCGTGCCAAAGAGATTTCTGCCTTTTGTACTCCATTTGGTCTTTACCAATACAAAGTTATGCCATTTGGGTTGAAAAACGCACCTGCAACATTTCAGAGAATGGTAAATCAAATTGTGGCAGACATAGAGGGATGTGAAGCGTATGTAGATGATTTGATTGTTTACAGTCAAACTTGGGAACAACACATATGGAACAACTCCATCAATTGTTTAAGAAGCTGTCTGAAGTACAGTTAACAGTCAATCTGGTAAAAAGTGAGTTTTGCCATGCCACAGTCACATACTTGGGATATGTTGTAGGTCAAGGTCAGGTGAAACCTATCAAAGCCAAAGTTGAAGCAATTGAGCAATACCCCACACCTGTAAACAAGAAGGCACTCATGAGATTTCTAGGAATGGTTGGCTATTATAGAAAGTTCTGTCCAAACTTTTCAGAAATAGCAAGTCCTTTGACTGATTTGTTGAAGAAAGATGCAAAATTCATTTGGTCAGAACAGTGTGAAAATGCTTTTCACAAAGTCAAATCAATACTCATGAGTTCACCAGTACTTACTGCACCTGATTTTCAGAAGCAGTTCAAGTTGACTGTTGATGCCAGTGACATAGGCTGTGGAGGTGTTGTGATGCAAGAGGGTGAAGATCAAATAGATCACCCCATATGTTACTTTTCAAGGAAATTCAACAAGCACCAGAGAAATTACTCCACAATTGAGAAGGAGTGTCTAGCATTGCTATTAGCATTGCTACATTTTGATGTGTATTTGGGTACCACAGTATACCCTGTGCTTGTTTTCACAGATCACAATCCCTCACCTTCATCAACAGGATGAAGAACAAAACCAAAGACTGGTGAGGTGGAGTTTGACCTTGCAAGAGTACAATCTGGACATCAAACATATTAAGGAAAAGACAATGTAATGGCTGATGCCTTGTCCAGAATTGCATAAAACTGATGAACAAAAATTCCTTTAAAAGGAACTTGTGTGACAAGTAGTCACTGTGTATGTTGAGTTAAGCACTCAAAGTTAATATTATTTTGAAGATGATGTAAAAAAAAGAAAACATTTAAGAAAGTTTTCATTACATTCGAACTTTCTTCTTTTAAGGGGGAGGGTGTGATGTGCCCTGAATAATTTAATTTGATTATTTATCTTTGTTTACAAAGTTACATGAGTGATGACATTTTGGGGGAATTCCCCTCTCAAATTGAGCAAAACAAGTTGAATCATATCTAATTTGGAATATTTGAAAACCCCCTGAGATTGTAAAAAGTAAAGATGATGTCACAGGATTCCCCCAAAGGAAGTGATGTCAGGGATTCCCCTCAGGAAGTGATGTAATGAGAAAGGTTAATGCATGCTATAATTAAGGCTTGGGAATTTCCACATTTGGCTATTAATATTTGGGATTTCCCCTTGCTTGATATATAAGAAAATGTAAACACAATTATTGTCACAGTTGATAGTGTTGATCTGGGCTATGCTTACAGTCCAATTCCTTGAAGGAAAGGAAATTACAAACCAGAAATATTTTATGTAGTCAAAGTGCTACTATTTACCAGTGTTGTCGGAGAAGATCTAGAATACGTCAAAGAGCGTTATTCTTCCAAGAAAGGAAATATATTCTTCTGTCGACTTGCTGAAGTCTGGTATTTTGATTCAACGCAACTGTCAAAATAAGTGGGGACAACTGCATCGCATGAGTCCTGCTTCCTGAAGATATTGTGTGAAAGGTGGAAATAGCACCAAGTTTGGAGAAAGCAGTGCAAGGAGTTTAATATTGGAGAACGGCGCAAGGAGTAAAGTGATTTGGAGAACTGCGCAAAGAGTTACGAATGTGTTTGGAGAACGACGCTTAAGGAGTTTAGTACTTGGGAGAAAGTAACACCATTTTCGTATGAGGATTTTATACATAAGGATTTATCAATGCAAGTGTTCAAAGGACTTCGCTGATTTTCGCAGGACAAGTGAATAAGGATATATTACATCAGTCGTCCAGAACATTGCAAGAACTTTATGATCGCCAAGAAGAAGAATGCTGGCTAAGTACAAAATAGATAAATAGTGATTATATTTGATTATTGTGTATGTGCATTTGTTGTCATATATTGTACCAATAATAACGTGCTTTCAATTAAAGACTTAGATTTTGTTAGCATAATCAAACAGTGTATTTGTGTTGTGCATTCGTGTGAGTTCGGGTAAAAGGTGATTTTGGCCTTGAGTCAAGTACGACTCGTAACAGTTTCAACAACCACTGTTGTCTTTGTCAACACTTGATGAGGAGTGACTGCAATCTACTGACAACCAACGCTAGAGGGATATGTAAAATCAGGCGGTTTTTGGCGATTTTAGCCATTAAGCCCCCCCACCGCATAAATCTGAAAGCCCTCTGAGCCCCCCTCCTGGAGACGCTATTGCAAAATCAATGGAGAGAAACTATACTACCTTGTTTCTTAATAAAATGTAACGGGTACATCAGGCAACTATGAGAGCCAAAAAGGCCTCAAATTGAGCAAAGAAAGACATTAATTTTCACGTGCATTTCAACCAAGGCGCTTCATTAGTGGTGTTAGCCCTTAATGTCATATTATCATGACCGTTTATTTTGTTTTATGTTAAGGGCTGGGGTATGAAGCGTTTGGACAGTATTTATTGTGGGACATTAGAGCACATCAGACATATCAATTGCATTCTGAATACTAAGAATGTCCTGATATCAAATAATTTTGATTTTTGAAATTCGCAATGTAATACACATTTTATGACAAATCATTAAAATTGATATTTTTGATATATAACAGTCCTCAGTAAATTTTATAAATTTAATGATACATTCTTTAAGTATATGTAGCTGGGAGGAAAGGCCGACGATCAATTGAAAATTTTGACCTTTCGTATTGAAGATATGGATTTCCCCCCAAAAAAATAGGTCTTTTGGGAAATAAAATCCATATCGTCAATATGAAAGGTCAAAATTTTCAATTGATCGTCGGCTTTTCCTCCCAGCTACATACACTTTAAGAATATGTCATTAGATTTATAAAATTTACTTCGAGGACTGTTATATATCAAAAATTTGAAAAATATCAAATTTTAATAATTTGTCATAAAATTTGCATTATATCGTGAATTTCAAAAAATGAAAATTATTTGATATGAGAAAGACATTCTTCAGTATTCAGAATGCAATCGATATGTCTGATGTGCTCTCATTTCCCACAAAAATACTATCGAAAGCGCTCAAAACGCTCATTCCAGATCCCTTAAGTATATGTCATATTACATGTTTCACATTTATACGATTTTAAATAATTCTTTATCATGTTTATAGGACATGCTCTGTTATATTTTTATATCCTCTTTTCATTCTTGAAAAGATAGATCATGCTTTTTATTTCACCCATTGGGTATTTCTTTATTAATTTGTGTTTATATGGCGATTTCAAGTGGGATAATAACTCCTGGATGCGTAAGCATAATGTTGATAGATTTAAATATCATTATAAATAGGCACTTAATAATAATGATATTGAAAAAAATTGATAAATAGATAAATTAATAGATAAATAAATAAAAGATATATAAGCCTAGATAAATAATAAATAAATGATAAACTAGGAGTAAATTGCAAACATTAAATATCTTAGAGCAAATGAGCATTTAATAAGTTTTTGCGACAAATATTTTGCCCTTCTTGTACGTTTTATCATTATTTTATCTTTTACTAATTTTTTTGGGACATGCTCGCTTATTTATTTTTTATGTGTTCCTCTTATCATTTGTGAAGTATTTCTTTATTTTTGTTTTAGTACAAGTGATCACTGAGTATGTTTAACTGTGGAAATATCGGTAGATAAGGTGTTTTTTATTTCACCCTTGAGTATTATTTATAAGTGTATCAACATACATTTCACATGTCATGATTTTTCATTGTTTTATTTTAAAGCAATTCTTTATTGGGGTGCATGCTCTCATATATTAGGTGGTTTTTTTTTCATGTTCCTCTTGTCATTCTTGATAGATGGCTGTTTATTTATGTCGCGTGTTAAGTATTTTTTAATTTTTGGTGAAGTGTATAATTATCATCACATGCTGTACGCTGTTTATTTATTTCGCCCTCATTTTCTTTACTTTTGTTTTTAGATCTTTAGTTCTTTATTTTTGTTTCTGTGAATATCATCCGAAAAGTAGGCCTTCTGCACATTATGATTTTTCCTTGCTTTATTTAACTCTTTACTGGGGTGCATGCTCTCTGCTGGTTTTTTCATGTTCCTCTTATCATTATTGACAAGATAGCACCTGCTGTCGCTGTTTATTTATTTAGCCCTAAATTATTTCTTTACTTTTGTTTTTAGATTTTGAAGTTGATATCATGATATCACACCCTATGTTTTATACCAACCGCATTGTCTGGTTAAAGACAGTTCTTGTTTTAAATCCTGAATACAATGTCAACATTCAGTTCGTTCACCTCACAATGCGGTGCGATGTTATATAACTGTATATAGACAAATCTAAATTCACGCATTCCTACACCTGACTAGCAGCCTTTAGTTGGGTAGCCGTCGGCTACAATGCACTCAAAATGTGAAATGATTCGCCTTGGCGGAAATTTTAAACTGCATTCCATCACCCGTTTTACACCTTCATGAAAACACAGGCAGACAAAAGAATAACACAATACAGTTCCTTGACAAAACACACAGCATGGTCTATTCGCTGTTGAAGTGACATAATAATCGGATTAACTACACGCGGTATCTATGCATTGATGTACTTGCGAACAAAAGGACTATATGTATGAATAGATGCGACGGGATTACCTGCGGAATTACCTCCATTATATATATTATTAGCTATTATTCTATTAACCCTCCTCGTCCTTGCATCTTCTCTAGGTGTTAGGCGGCTTTTATTTGCACAATCGGACGCTCAAAGCATCAGGTTGGTGCTAGCGGCTACCCAAAGATGTCCGACCAAATCCTGACCATGACTTGGCTACTTGGATTCGTCTATATTGCAGGGTTGCCAAACCCGCGATGTAATAGGCCTAGGTCAATAGGATGAGTTTTGAAGATTTTCCTCGCGACAATTTCCTGTCCTATAGACACCAATTGATGGTTAAGAAAAATATTGCATGACTTCTCAACATTGGCTTACGCGACTTCTGGTAGTTTTTATCTCATAGAAACCAACGGTTGATAAAAAAAATATTAGGCGACTTTTCAATGATTTGACCCAGCGGTTTGCCCTCATTTGTTTGGCAACCGTGGTCTGTGTTAAGTGAATATATTTCGGTAAGAAAATAATTATCATAGACCATGTAGACAGAATGGACAATAGTCATAGGCGCTCTCCTCCATTTTGAGAAATATACTTTTACACACACACTACATTTATAATTAAAATGATCAGCCTTAAAGTTTTACCTTTTAGTGGGTTAAGCCAAACCTAAGTGGATGAAATATAAATCAACACTTCTGGCACTGATTGGTTTCCGTAGTTGTTATATGGAATACTGAGCTGTCTGTAGCTACAAAATTGTCTGCAAATCGGCTTTTGCCGGGCCTCTCTTTTCGGCGTTTTCTCATTAAATTAGGGTCCCGTTCAAATAAAAAATAAACTGGTGTCTAGATGTAATCACAGTTAACACACCAGGAAAATTATAGAATATACAACAACCTAGTTACACCTGTAGACTGCGAACAAACATGCACCTGGCCAGACCTGGCCGTAAAACAAAGTGTTCTCCCTACGGATACCCTTAAGGGTCACACAATGAAATGCAATCATAGTACATAGAATCATCTTTCATGTTGTATGCACATCTCAAAGGACTGTTGTATTATTGAACCATGAACTTGACACCAGAAGCTACTTCCTCTCTTTATAACCTCACTTGACTATTAGCATATTTTACACTTACATCCAACAAGAGAATGGCAGGATCATTGAGGAGCTCACTTCCGATATTGGCACGCTTCTTCTCACCCCCAGATAAACCTTTGTCCATGGAGTTACCAATTTCTGAAATCATAATAATCAATATCAGTTGTAAATGATATATAGACAGCGATGGATTGCCATTGTGATTGTGGGAAAGAAGAAGAATCTGATAAGCCCTTCTCTTTATAACAACCCTTTTAAAAATATCAGGTGAAATTTTAAAATGGATTACACTTTCAGCTAACAGAGGCTGTTAGCCTTTCGCCATCTTGTGGGTAATAAATCAATACTCATATATCTGTATGCTCATCTCTAGGTTATCACATGATTTAATTTTTACTTCAGAAGGTAATTATATTGATTTAGGCACAAGATGGCTGAACATGATGTCACACTGATATCCATATGATATTACTGCAATAAATTCATTTTATCTTGCAAAGACAAAGGGATCGTTTAGAACGTTCCAATGAGTCCAATAGGACCCAACTTACCCTAGAGTGAACATGATAATGCGATCGATATTCTTACACATAAAAATACAGCCAATTCAGAAAGAAAATATGTTTATCATATATGACATACTATACATAATTACTTTTTGTTGGATGCTGAACTTTTTTTCACTGATGAAAGTCAATGCATTTTTAAATAATACATACTTCATAATGTGGCATTGACAATCTACTTCTACTTGCTTTAAAGATAACACAAGTATGGACACAGACGATTGGATGAAGACGATTTCATTTAATATAACTATTATATTATTACCGCTTTGCAAGAACATTAATAAATATTGTAAAAAACATTAATACGTACATAGGGATACCAGCACGATAAAGTTAATCTCTTCTATTTTTTAGGGGCCTAGCAGGATCTTTATCAAAGGCAGAGCAGAGTGGAGAATGCAGAGTGGAGTGGAGGATGCAGAGTGCAGGATCTTTATCAAAGGCAGAGCTAGGATCGAAAGCTCAGGCCCCTAAAACGTTGAAATTTTACTTAATACGCTATTTTTGTGGATAAGCCGTTTACAACAGCTCACTTTTCAACTCTTATATCAATCATTAACCTTCATTTCACATGTATGCATGCATCTCAGACTAGGCCTATATTTATATTGGATATTAATTTTAATTGTGAAACCTTAGAATGATCTGTTGGTCAGCATAGATATTGAATAAAATTTAATCCCATCACATTAATTCAAAGCTACCATTTTTTTAAATACTTGTTACCCGCAACTTAAAATGTATATGGCCAAAGGTAAGAAATCACATAATCTTTCTGAGGTTCCAGACGTGCCAGTGTAGGGGGCTATCATTTTCGTCGGAAGCGGGGATCCCAATTATGTCAGTGACTGGAGTCAATATGACCCCCCTATTGCGGGCTAAATTTTTTACAACTCCCCCCTATCTATATCTTGGGATGATTTTTATGACACCCAACCCCAACCCCCATTTTGCCTACACAGACTCAAGACAAATTATTCATTGCCGGAACAAAGGTGCGGAGCGCACCAAAACTTAATAGCGAAGAAAGTGACCTGCAGAGTGCATTCAAATTTCAATCGTAAGTGTAAAGAAGGCGTGCTCTGGGACCCCCCCCCCCCACTTTCCAAAGAAAATGATAGTCCCCTTAGAGAATAAGAGATCTGCATAATTTAATCGGACTTCTTCATGTCATGTTCAAAAACCACATAAGGTTTTTACATTTTAAAAAGTGTCAAGTAAAGTGGTTCATAATGACATCATACTAATATACATACATATTTTATTTATTTCCATCATATCAAAATACATGCAAGCAAGTTTAACAAAATGGCAAAATAGAATTTAAAAAAAGATGGCCGAGATGTAACAAAAGGCAAAAGCCTGAATTGAGCGTTACACCACCTTAAAAGAAATATTATAGGTTAATAAATATAATACTAGAATTACAGAAATTAAGAATTACACTCAAATACAGATACATACATTTACACACACACACACACAAACAGATGTCTCAAGCAACAAAAGCAAGGTAATGTAGGAAAATAACTCACAAAAATAAATCATTTGATCAATAAGTCAGAATTACGGATGTGATAAGAATCTAAATCTAATCTAATTGCTGCCACTGTTTTGTCATCACATCATGATAACAGGCTCTTCATTATATCTTTAAATCTTCTGAAATTCATTTGAGATGTACTTCTGTTAATCCTAAACATAGTCCTAATCCTAACCCCAGAACCTAGCCCTAATCTTTATCAAAGCCTTGCCCATCATTGTAAAGTATTGCCTTTATTTGCCTGGACATTGTCCACTGTATCCACTATGTCCTCTCCCTCACATCTTTCGAAGCCCATTTGTGACATGATCAAGGGGGATGAGTCACATGTCGACCCTGGTCCAAAATGGGTTTTACATACATTTCTAAAGAGGACATTTAGAGCTTTCAGAAACTGAAAACCCCATGTTGATACGACTTTTCGTTAAGAAAGTTATGTCAATTTATCAATCGCTGAAAACAATATAAAACAAAAGAACATGAACACTTTCTGTGCCAATATCTCAAAATCAATATTAGCGACATGCGACTCATTTCCCTTGATTGTGTCACATTTGTCCTTGTGTCCAGACATGTCCTAACAAAAAGAAGGATCTTTGATCTTTTTGACCGTGCATCGATGAAAATTGTTGACTACGATTTACAAAATAAATTAAAATGCTTGATTTCTTGTATGTTAAAAACATAACTTAGGGTACTTTTGTTTTATTTTGAATAAATATTTGTGGTCTTTTTGAAGGGTAATGAAAACTTGTAACTCTCCTTTTTGTTAAAAATAACACCAAAATTCAAGTAAGGTATGTTACTAGTTCATTGTGTTCATACATTTCCTTCTGCAATTATGTCTAACAATATTTATATCCCTTGTCCTCATCCTCTGACCCCAATCCTTCTAACATAATCCTTATCCTAATCTTAATCTAATCTAAAATTTAATATCCAATATGTCCTCAACCTTCTGATATATGTTATTCCTGACTCTAACTACAGTGCAAATTTCAATTGAATAAACACAGCCTGACATAGCGTGACAATTTTTGCGTACCTTGCTAGATGTACGCCAGTGTGTGCGACTGTGCATGAGCAGAAGTGAGTCCAACCATGACAATGCACTCATGATTGGTTAGTATTATCCAAATTCAATTGGGATTCCTACTGTAATCCTTCTGTTAAACCTCAACATAGTCCTAATCTTAACCATAATCCTAAATCTGACTCCTAAAGATGCCACGTTTTATCCTTCCTTACGCCAGGTCTATTTTTTTTCAGAGGGCACTGTTTCCTTTCATTTTGTCAGGGGGTGCACTCTGCCCCCTGCCTCCCCCCGCTAGCTACGCTACTGATCTGAATCCCAAAGACGCCAGGTCTTATCCTTACTTGTGTCCAGACATTTCCTGATGTCCAATGTATCTACTATGTCTTCAACCTTCTGAACCTTGTCTGCGTATGGTAATTCACCTGGTAGCTTCAGACGGGCTGTGTACTGGATGACAAATTAATTCAAAATATTAATTGTATCATTTGGAATATATTATTCTTTATTAACTATATGTGATCCCATGCAACATACAACAAATCAATCAAAGTTACTGGCCTGACTTAAGGGAAGGGGTATGAACGTTTGGACAGTATTTATTGTGGGACATTAGAGCACATCGGACATATCGAATTGCATTCTGAATACGAAGAATGGCCTTCTGATATCAAATAATTTTGATTTTTTGAAATTCGCAATGTAATACACATTTTATGGCAAATCATTCAAAATTGATATTTTTGATATTTAACAGTACTCAAGTAAACTTTATAAATCTGATGATTTCTACCTAAAGTGTATGTAGGTGGGATGAAAAGCCGACGATCAATTGAAAATTTTGACCTTTTTCATTATTGAAGATATGGATTTTTTCCCAAAACACACAAAAAATTAGGTCTTTTTGGGAAAAAATCCATATCTTCAATATGAAAGGTCAAAATTTTCAATTGATCGTCGGCTTTTCCTCCCAGCTACATACACTTTAAGACTATATCATTAAATTTATTAAATTTACTTGAGGACTGTTATATCTCAAAATGTGAAAAATATCAAATTTTAATAATTTGTCATAAAATTTGTATTATATCGTGAATTTCATAAAATGAAAATTATTTGATATCAGAAAGACATTCTTCGTATTCAGAATGCAATTCGATAGGTCTGATGTGCTCTCATGTCCCACAAAAAATGCTGTCGAAATGCTCAAAACGCTCATTCCAGTTCCCTTAACAGTCTGATATCTCTTAATTTTTGAACACTTGCAATGAGAACATGCGACCCCCAGTTAACCATTAAAGCCTTAATGTACGATTTCCGTCAAATTTTGATTTTGTTATTCTTTATTCAACATGTTGAAATAATATAATATTAGTAATAACTGACGGTAAGGGTTGCTGTCCATTTTAGGTTGAAATAACAAGGTAAAGTGAAAGAAACCCCACTGGTTATTTTGGCCATTTCACACACAGTTCTATGGGAGGACATATTATCATAATTTTTATATTATGATAATATGTCGAACTTTGCTCTTTTGACCTACAAGGACAACAAATTTGGCCGATTCCATTTAGGTGCAAGTTGGGACATGTGTAAACATTACAAATATGCAAAAAAAATCAGGTTTGAAAAAATTAACCAATTTCATATTATAAGATCGTACATTATGGCTTTAATACCATTCAAAGCAGCACCAGTGACATTGCTGCTGTAAGCCCTCTTTGTGTACATGGTCAATTGAAACTTGCATGCATTATGATGTGGTAAAAATCTTCTTTTTATGGAACAGTTTGGTTGAAAACAAATGGTGGGGCGTATATGAACGAGGGGATTTTAATTACTCCCTATTCCAGAAAAATACAGCACTAATATTTTTGGATAAAAAAATATCACCATGTTTTGCCAAATGTAACATAGCTAAATCCTAATCCTTTAGTTAATTCTAACTTTCAATGAAAGTAAAATTTTAATATATAGTAAATGTTTGGAAAAAAGAGCCAAAACAGTTTTGGGGAGCATTTTTATATGTTGATGATAATCAATCCCAAAGACTTTTACAAAGACTAATTTCAAGTTACGCATTCTAATTTTTGGAAAACACATTTTCTAATCTATTTCATAACCAATTATCATAAATAGCATAATTGTCAAAATTATGAACCAACTCTTTACCAATACTCATTTTATGACTTACAATATTGTGAGAAAACATGTAAAAAGTGCATATTTTTGGCCCTTTTCCCTCAAATTGTAAAAATTGTACTTTTATTGCCAGTTAGAACTAACTTAAAGATTACGATTCAACTATACCGTAAAATTCCGTCTATATGAGGTTTTTTTGACACAAGAGACAAGAGGCAGACACTCTCAACAAAAACTTTATTTGGAGTTTGAACAACTATATTACTGATAAAGGCAGCTGTACAAACATGTATATAAGACCAATCTATTGCAATGTTTTTGAGAAGGGTATTGGCCTTTCATATCTTTCGTTTAAAAAAACCCTTGTTTAGAGGCATATTTACTTCTAGATGGAATTCTACGGTATTTCATTGGGCAAAACAAGATAATATTTTCTTAATTCCAAACAATTAGTGCTGTATTTTTCTGGAATTAGGAGCAGAGCGAATATGGTATAAGAGCTCAAAGACTTACCATGAGAGTTTCTCTAAGGGTGAGATTCTCAAACAGAATATCTTGTTGTAACACAAATGCAATCTTTCTCTTCAGTTTCTTGTTGAGTGGTGATTTATTCATCAGAATGTCCCCTGTACGTGTGCCAACATACCGTCCTGCCAACACATTGAGTAGAGTGGTCTTGCCAGAACCTATATCAGTGCAAGGAATTCAACAAAAGGTTCAACACAGACTTTGCATATTTGACTGAAGAGGTTCATCAGGTCTGTAAGTTGATTAAACAGCTATTTAAAGTTCTTTGTCAAGATCAAAGAAAAAACGTTTGTTTTCCTACTGACAGTTTCATCAGGATCGAGTGCTTCCGGTAAAACAATAACATCCGGTCTTGATTCCCGCTCCAAGCAGATGGATCAATAACAACATCAATTGCTTTGAGGAAGCCAGACGGTTTCTGGCGAAGAACTTTAAATTACAGTTCCATATTATATAATATGAAGCTTTTAGCAATACTAGCGGGACCACCCGCGCTAAGCTTGGGTCCCTGCTAGATGAGTAAATGGGAGCGTTCACTCAAACAGGAGGAATTAATGAACAGGTAGACTCATTGAAAAGGTAAATTTCATTTTTCTTTCTTTCTATTGTTCTTTCTTTCTTTCTCTATTTCTTTCTTTATTATTTTTGCTTCCTTCTTCCTCCTGTACCCTGACGATATTTATAGTCTTCGTAGGCCTAATCCTGTTATCCCATCCCGTATACCATAAACCATAACCCTATATGCAAGCAAGTTGGCTTTGCGCACCCGTGCGTGCAAGTCAAGTGGTGCGCTAACGATGGCACGGTTTACGATAGACATGTGGATGTGTTGGTTGGCATAGGCCGTTAACAAACAACCTCTATATATCTGCCCGAAAAACTCATGTTTTTACTGATTTTGAGGCCAATTCTTGACCATTTCCATCTCCGTATATTCCTTGATCCCCCGTATATGAATTTGGCGACATTTGGATCGAAACTGACAGAGCCTTTGATTAACTCACCCACATAGTCAGTCAGTCACATACTCAGTCACAACATTTCGCTATTTATAGTAACATCACAAATTTTTATTACTGCACAGTAATACCGTTGATATTCAAATACTGAACAGGTGTGCAAGCATACCCGTACATGCGGAGAGCAGGTGTAATTGATTGTGATACACAGTTTGTTGAGCACTATGTTCTACCTGCAAATATCATCAAAATGATTACACCGGGAATGTGATTCAAAGCTTGTGAAATATCCAGAAAATAGTAAAAATCCAAAAAAACAGCATGAAATTGGGCAAAAATACCCTAAAATGGGCTGAAAATCAATAAAACTGCGTAAATTTTGGCCACAAAAAATTCTGAAAAAATGCAGACAAATCACACCCCTGTTACACTAAATGACTGGTTTCCAACTGGCACCAACATGTTAGTTTTGGTACTTGGGCACTCGTAAAAGCTTCATATTATATGTAATAATATAATATTGGATGGTTTATTTTTCCAGCTCAGCCCAGCTCAGTCTGTATTTTCATGACTCATGCTGTACATTCTCGTATCACACTCAAAGCCATCCAATATTATATAAATATATCATTTCACAATAAAAGCTGGAGTCAACAAAATATAATTGGTGAGATGATTAAAATCCAACGACTTTGCAAATTTGGTACCGCACAGGTCATTTTGGTAGATCCCCAAAGCCTATGCGATTTAATGATATGCACATCCCTAGTACGCATGGTGAAGTACACAGTAACAATGTGTGAAATCATCCACACAGTGGCATCACTGTGACGTATGTCGCAGCAGTTTTCAGGATTTACTGAAAGGGTCTACTGGGCAGCCTCTCATGTGCAAAAGGGGGTCATTTAGTGAATCATATAGATACTAGGCGGTTAACCATATTTGACGATTCTGTACCGGTATACCCACCAAGTTTTATGCCCATACAACAGTTTTAACTAATTTGACCTCAGATGACCCCTGGTGACCCCAAAATGACCTTCCAAAAATTTGGTTCTAAATGTTGACTGTACCCGGGTCATTCTTCGGTAAGGTGCATATTTGAAGGTTTGGAAAATTGACATTTCAAAATGATTTTTCTGTTAATTTTTTTACAGATTAAGAAAGAGATATGCCTCCAGTGTAGTAAAAAAGTGTTTGGCTCAATCTTTATTAGCAGCTTGGTGTATTTTTTTGGCTTTTTCTGCAGCTAATGTCATCTCCGTCGCCGTCGTCATCTCCGTCACAATTGCAACGAAGTTCAACTGATACCAAAAATGTGTCCCACATAGAACATTTGTTTTTTACCTACAGAGGAAGGGAGTATAACCAAGATTATGCAACATATCATTACATTTCCATTTGACCAGTTTTAAGGTCAAAGCAGGGCATTATCTGTAGAGTGACAGAGATGATGTCAATGAATGGAAATTCTGCTGTATCATCTCCATAACATGACTAGGCATGATCACATTCTAAAATGTGTGGGAGGGCGTCATTATAAGCTTCTTGTGATCCAAGATCCTGTCTTAACTGTGTAATCCAATAGGAAAATGAAGACAATTTGGATTTTGACCCTCAAAACTCCAACCTGCATTAATTTTAGTAAAAATGCATTTGAATAATATTTAATACTTTCAAGTAGTGAAAGCCACATTTCATGAAACATTAGCGCATTTTTGTAAAATGGCCCTTCGTGCTCAAAAATTTAGCCATACATACACACATGTTAAGACATAGGAAGCCATTGATAATGCTGGGACACCAAATTTGGGACATTCAGGCGAGCATACTTTTCCTCATAACATTGCCAATTTTAGACCTACATACATGATTGACCCCTCATTTTTTAAGTTAAATGATTCTCTTTTTAATGAAAGCAATTTTAGATGAATTTATCAAATTTTAAAATTTTATGAACATGCCTAACATGACGGAAATGATTCTCTCATAGTAAAATCATCGGCGAACGTCATATCCGTCACAAAATTGTGACGGATATGACGTGATGGTATATTACGAAATGAACAAACTTACAACCCTAGTGGTAAAACTATAACATACACATGGTCAATAAAGGAGGTGAATAGAAATAAACGCACAAATAAGCAATTTTCTCGAAAATAAGAACTTCTTTTAATATTTTGATGTTTTAAGATATAAATTTGAACACGATTTAGGCAAAATACGATATATACTTGAATTTTTTGCCAAAATGTGGAAACAACCTATACTTTTTTATTTTGTGTTTGCTAGCACAGCAGAAAATGGTCATTTAATTTGCAAGTTTGTGATGTTTCATGTTCAAGGTCCTTTTAGACATACCTTTTTCTGATTTTTGACACACTAATTATGAATTTTGATATTTCATGTTCGAGGTCCTGTCAAATATACATAACCTTTTTTCGTGATTTTTGACTTTTTTGCACCCTAAACAATGTATGTGTGTAGATCACTTGCCTGTGAAATACTATCCTTTCAAAAAAGTTTTAACAAGCATGATACCCACCTTGAAATGAAAGGGCCCCCACTAGTCTTAGCTAGGATTTGACAAGGGTCCATCATTTTCACCAAAACTGCCTGTCAACATTTGGTCTTGTTTTGACACAGAACTAAATTCAATTTAATTTCGCCTGTCCCAGGAGTGAACTGCCCGTCCAAAATGATGGGTGGCTAGCTAACACCATGGCCCCACCCCTAGACTCCAAAATAGCCAAAAAGTATGCACGCCCCAAGGAAGAAGAACCTAGGGTTGAAGTGGGCCCACCGTGGCTAAATAAAGTTGAATCTGAATCTGAATCTTAGATAATTGATCATTCTTACCACTTGGCCCCATGATAGCCAGCAGCTGGCCTGGCAATGCATATCCGCTCACATCTTTCAGTATAGTTGTCTCATCAATGGTCACATTAAGGTTCTGGAAATCTACCCGTACTCCACGCACAGTCATTGTATCTGTCAATTAAAACATTTGAGACATCAGTAACCAGGGGCGGATCCAGGAATTTTCAATAGAGGGGGCGCCGAGCCACCGCCGCAGCTAGGCGCCCACACAAAGTCAGGTGCCGCTCTGCAAAAATACACAAAGTCAGGCGCCGATCTGCACAAAATAGAGGGGCGCGCGCCGGGTGCGCTCCCCTCTAAATCCGCCCCTGGTAACTTGAGTCTATTATTAGAATACAACATTATATCATAATTGCGCTGTCGTGCCTACCTGACAAACACAACATATTTGGCTGGTGTAAGTTGGGCATGTATATATGCCAAGATCGTTTATCTGGAGTTCATGCAGTGGCGGCGCAAGAAATTTTGTTGTTGCATAGGGAGGGCAAAGTGAATTTGAAGGGGGAATCAACAAATTTTGCAGAAAAGTCATATATTTGGGTTTTTACTGGGAGGGGGGCAACTGGGGGTAATAGTTCTGACTGGAGCGCATTTCCCCCATCCCCCCTGGTGTGGTCCATATGTCCATGCATGCATATACACATGTAGCTTTTTCACTTCAATAGTCCAAATAAGTAATTTGGTAATATATAATGCATGAATTATAACAAGTATTGTTTTTCAGGTGACTAACTTTGGAATTAAAAGTGCTCAAACCCATTACAGGTGAGCGTAGAAGTAAATTCAAAGTATTACATACTTCTAGTTCAAAAGAAAGTGTATCCTTTTTGGGCAAGAAGCGTACACGCTTCTCACTCTGTTTTAGTTTCACTTTTGACATCTTCCTGACCTCTAGTGTAATCACATATGATCATTAACAGAAGTTGCAATGATATTATTATTGACAGAAGCACCTGTAATATTTGCACAATACAAGTTGCCAGTTTGTCGTCCACATTTACTCTCACATATTATTTGCCTGCACGATGCATAATTCGTAAGCTAGATTACGGACATAATTTGTTTGTTATGATGATTGATAATGTTGAGTATGGTGAAATGGGTGAAAAAGTAAATATCAGGTTTTGAACTGAATTCCATAAATTATATGAATTTTTATTACAACAAACTTGAATCTACTAGTGTGATGATAAAATATTGAACCATAACAAGCACATGAAGAAGGAACACAAACCGGCCGGTGCGGCGGCTTTGACTTCAAATGCTAGTATTAATTATTAATTTATCACTGTTCCTCGAAAATTGCTAGTGGTAGTGCAACTATTATAAAGAAATGATTATTTTCAGGGGGTGTCTGAGGCGGGGGTACTCAGTACAAATGACCATAAGGGACGTGCGCAAACATGGGTAGCATTTTCAGCCTTCTGGTATATCAATGACCCCTTTTTCAAAGCCTATTTTGGTATATGAATGGGCCCTTTTTTCAAAATGTTCTCAATTTTTTCGGAAAACAGCCCAATTTTTCCTTAATCCAGCCAAAATTTTCCCAAAATTTTGGGAAAATTTGTAAAAACTAAGACAATTTTGGGTAAATTCTGCCAAAATTTTTGACTTTTGGTATATCAATGGGTCCAAATTTCTTGAAAAATTGGTATATTTATGGGTCTACTTCCAAAATCAAAATCAAACTTGAGTACACCACCCCGGGTCTGAGGTGCCTCAGTCATTAGAAAATTTTACAAAATGAGCGCCAAATGAAGGCATTTGGTGGTCACCTTTTACACTATTATTGTGTAAAGTGTTCAAGGCCCAATTGAAGTAGTTTGCAGTTGATTTTTTGGACTTTTTATCCAGTAAGCATTAATTATTCTGAAGGACATACCAGGGGTAAGACATCAGCAGTAGGCAAAGCTTTTTAACCAGTCAAGTTTATGGGAACTGCATGTATTGTTCACGCAAAGCTTGTCAAACGATTTTAGTCCACAGTCACGGTGAATTTAAAGTCTATAGAGGATGAAGTGTCCGCGGAGCATGAGACACTTTTCAATTTCATACTATTTTAGCCAAAAATCAAGGTATAATTTACCGAATATTGCCTGTATTTTTACAGTAAGCCTACTTAGAACAGGGAAATATTTACCAAAACATGGGGGGGGGGGGTGATATTTGATATTGTGTCCCCCATCCCAAAATGTGGAGGGGACATGCAACCCCCTTCATGTGGAGAGCGGAAGTCCGAATTTAATCTACAGAGGTCATTTGCCAATTAATTTCAGATATTTTTTCGCCCAAGTCAATATCCCAGCAAATGTTCACTGCTGGGAATTGAACCCGGGACACGGTTGTTTGATATGATCATTTATTAGTTTTTCAAACAAAACATAATGTACAACCAAATTTTAGGCTTAAACAGCTAAAAGTGATATCATGCTAATGTATCCAGAAGCTTTTGAGTCATTCTCAACTTTAATTTCCCCTCTTTTACAAAATTATTCACTTTTATAGTATTTTTAAAGCTTTTTGGATATAAAATGTATCTATTAATGACAAAATTGGTGGCGCTATTTAATTACTGGAAATTACTCTTTCAAGCTTTTAATACAAATAATTCCTTTTATTGTTTGATAAAATATGTTTATAAAATTTCGTTGTTGCTTGTTTCACCTATTCCAGCTGTTTTAATGGCAGTATTATTCACCTAACCCTTGCAAATAAAGAAATAGGATTTTGGATAAATAGCGCCATCTTTAGTTTGCATTTAGTTAATAATGAAGCCAATTCTATATACATCAAACAACCGTGGGGACCTCATGCACTAAAGGCACTGAAGTACCCTAACCATTAGGCAACACTCTAGCTGCACAAATTCAGTAAAAACAAATTCATATGTAATTCATGAACACTAGCTATCTTAATACTAATTACGGCGTGTCCGTCGTCCTCTGTCCATGCGCTATCGCGTTCAAGCGCGTTGCGTTCACTATCGCGTGCTTTCGCGGTGTGCTATCGCGAGTATCAACGGGAGTGTGCGCGGAGTACAGTTCGCGCATCGGAAAAGCATTACAGTGTGACTAACAGGCATGACAGGTGCATCTCATCGGACCAATAGGCCTATTTTCAAGACATAACATTGACATAAAAATCATCAGTTATGGTATAACCCGTTTGCGATGTATTTCGGGGTATTTTGGGGTCCTCCAATGTGGTAGCAGGACAGGGTTTGAAAGAGGCGAACGATGGGTTTTCAGATTATGGGTAGCCTACCGAAGTAAGCGTCACAGCTACAAAACATTAACAGAGTTGATTAATCATTGAGCGCATATATCGTAGTAGTTTGAAAGGTTAGGACAAGTATTATGGGTAACGGGTGTTGGGTAATTAGAGATAGGCCTATCACGAGAACCGCCCAACCCGAGAACCGCGAAATCTAGTTATTTATAGTTTTGTGAAAAATACATTATATACCAAATTAACTTGACAGAAATAGCCTAGTACTCCAGGCATGGCTTATATTCGCTGTCGTAGTGCACGTTAGAATATGACCGTTGCTAGGTCAACTGGATCACACTTTCTTTGTTACGAACCACTGATCGAAATGATCACAACACAAAGCCTATGGCATATCAAAACTTGGAACAGGTGTATGAGCCCAGGCTTGGAGCAGTAACCAAAGGTTACTAACATGCACTACGACAGCGAATTGTGCAGTTATTTTGAATTGAACACATTCATTTAGTGAAAAACATGAATCATTAAATTGATCCTCAATGTGTTTATTTGTTCTGGTTTACCCATAACCTACTTTTGAAAACTACGATACTTCCAGTAGGCCTATATAGACCAATCCAATTTCACACATTCCCACACCTCAATGGCAGCCATAACTGGGTCCCCCCCATAGGTCTATTCCACCTAAAATGTGAAATAATGTGGCCTTGGCGGGGATATTAAACTGCATTCCATCACCCGTGTTACACGTAGACAAAAGAATGATGAAAGTTTACAACACAATACAATTCAACATTGATTTTTAAGCGCATTTAATCCACCCAATTGGGCAGTAACAACACCAGTTTTGTGCAGGCGGGACCCAGTAATGGCCGACTGAATTCTGATCATCATTTGGCTTGTTGGATTCGTCTATACTATATATCACGGCCTATTAATATACACATCACTGTATGTTTAATCGGAATTGGCTGACAAACATCAACATATACTTCATATCATAGTACCTTTTTTTTAGTTTTACATGATTTTATATATTATTTTATATAATAAAAGCAAAACAGCTTACCAATTTTCCAGCTATTCCACAAATGTACAGTTTGTTCACTCCGAAGTACAAAGTGACAATGCTCGCGTATACAGCGCGTAAACAGTACCCAGTGCTGCGTCTCTGCTGAGGTATGCGTGCCTTCAAAGTCGGCACAATGCGTGCGTCCGCATCGGTACTTTGTACTTCAGAGTAGACTGACTGTAGTAAAAGTTTCCCCAGACAAGTAGTAGACCTGTTTCAATACACAGAGACCCGCTGAATGCTGACAGTCTGCAAAGCATGGCTATAAATATGAACAGGTGGTGTATTGCACCATCCTGATCACAGTGATCCTGATGCATCACCCATAAGGCCTAAAAAAATTGTTTGATTGGTGTAATCCGACCAACCCTAAAAATAAGTCCGACCCTAGACTTTTTTCTTTTTCTAAAATTAAAAAAAAAGAAAATTAAAAAACAAAAGAAACAAAAAAGTTCCGAGGCCTTTATCATACGCAATTTACCGCTTAAAATGTGTGTAAAAAAAGTAAAGGAAAAAAAATTGCAGACCGACCAACGTACCCTAATATTTTTTTATGTTACGCCAATCAAACAATTTTTATTTTTAGGCCTAATGTAAACATGCAGACTATAATGCCAGGGTTACATGTATACCTTTTCAAAGTCTACACTGAGCAGCTCTGTAGCCTT
This sequence comes from Amphiura filiformis, assembly GCF_039555335.1. NCBI lineage: Eukaryota > Metazoa > Echinodermata > Ophiuroidea > Amphilepidida > Amphiuridae > Amphiura > Amphiura filiformis. The sequence goes on along the minus strand of NC_092636.1, from coordinate 69,687,660 downwards.
TTCAAAGTCTACACTGAGCAGCTATGTGTAGCACAGATGAAATCAATACTGGTCAAGCTGTCTGGGACCCAGACTACCACTGCGAAAAAGCGAAATGAGTCTGATGTCGATCAAAATCAAAATTCAGTTTTCAATTTCATTAAATGAGCCATTCTCAGAGCTTTATTTTACTCAAAACCCGTTATAATTAAATTTATGGTTCCAGAGATATGGCGTGTTGCTCAGAACAATAAAACACAAAGGAAGTTGAATAACATTATTGGTTATATCTCAAAATCAATATTCCCGACATCCGACTCACATCACAAATTTAGCAGCATGGATACTGATATTGGACTCTGTCATTCTTGACATTTGCTTAAAAAGTTACCTTTTTCAGAGTCTTGGTTAGCAGCGACTTAGCTTGTGACACCATCACGGCATCTTCATTCAGCGTAGTGTTCATGTGACCGGAGGATTGTAAACACTGCGCTTTTTAAGCAAATATCACAAATTTACTTTAATTATGGCAAATTGGTGTGAAGAAAGGCATAAATGTGCAGTTTATTTGTGAACAATGTACTGCTTAATCATGGTAATTAGTAAAAAACATTTTGCATGCTTCACACATATTCCAAAAAAGATACACATTATGAGTCTGTTTAAGGTGTGAAATTTACATTGTTCATTACCATATTAGTATTATAATATGGAAATTGTCGCTCGCTCCGAGCACAATTTGTTCAAAAAAATTCATGGGAATAAATCAGCTGGCCAACTTTGGCAGGAGAGGGCGCACTGATAAGGTATTTGTTAGCAATTATCATAAGGGTGTAACCAGGGTGTAAACACATATCTTTAATTTATACTTCTTAAACTCTTCTTGGGATTTACACAGTTATGGTAGAAGCTTAAGAGGTGAATATTTAATTAAACACTTTCAACAGGCTCCGAAATCTTTTGGGAATTTTTTTGTGTGTACACGTTTATTAAACTGAACATCTAAGTATTGGAAGTACATACAATATACACATTTAGTTTATAATATGTCACACGATCTGCTCCATGGGCGCCAAAGGAGGCATTTGTGAAAATTGAGTTACTATGTATATTACCTTGTACAAACAATAGGCTATCATATACTGAAAAGACCAATGGTCTAGCATACTTGGTTTTCAAGTTCTGAAGCTTTGTGATGTGTATTTTGTTATGTATTTTATTGTTTTTTACTCCATATTTTCAAATTTACTGCCTTTGGCCCCCATGGACCAGGTCATGTCACATATGTGTACATCCATATCAAAACGATGCACTTGTCGGCTGCTACATGTGTCTCATTTGACATAATGGCTGGGAATAAGTACCGCATACGTCTGGAGTGCAGGTCTCTTCAAATCATCCCCAAATCATATGGTTTCAGGCATGTTCTCTTTTTTCCTGTCGAACCATGTGACTTGGGGATGATTTGATGTGACCTTCACTTGAGATGGGTCTAGTATTTATTCCTAGCTATTGTGTGAAATAAGACACATGTACCAACCGACAAGTGCATCGTTTTGATATGGATGTATTGTACACATATAGACATTTAGTTCATACACAATGTGTTTGATCTTTTTGAGACTTTATGCCCCTGTCTGATATTTTGCATTTTATGCAACTTTGCAGAGTGTGTATGCGCTTTTTGTATTCTGATAACAATTTTTAAACATAATACCATTTAACTTGATATCAGTAAACCAGCTGTGTACATTCATCGAGCTGCAGCTAGGTAAAAAACGTAAATTAAATGGATTGATGTTTTGAATGAAAACCTACCCTTCTTAATAAATATTTCACAACGATTGTAATCATATGAAATCGTACGGTACATGTGTGCATTTTATGCAATTTTGCAGAGTTTTTATTCGTTTATACATTCTGATTAACATTTTTAAAACACAATACCGTTAGCGTGACATTAATGAACCAGGTGCGTGCTTTGATCAAGCTGTAGCTATGTAAAAGTAATGACAAGTCAATTAAATGGATTTATATTTGAAATGAAACCTACCCATCTAAAAACTCCAAACATTTCCTTTTCTCATCAATATGTTATCAAACATTTTATGACATTTTATAAAACATAATACCATTAATTTGACATGTGCATGAGCCAGGTGTGTACTTTCATGGAGCTGTAGCTATAGGCTCAACAAGAGGGGTTATTGCACCGGAAACTGGTGGAGGCTCAACAAGAGGGGTTATTGCACCGGAAACTGGTGGAGGCTCAACAAGAGCGGTTATTGCACCGGAAACTGGTTTACAGAAGGTGGACTCATAACACTGTGTGTATTGATATAGAATGGCATGCAAGCAGTTGGGTGCAGTACTTATGCTAGTTGTGCATTACGTAATGTGTGACTGGCGCCCGCTTATGTGAATTTACGCGAGCGTGAGGGGACTTTATTGATGCGCGCAGTAAAAGCCAAATAATTTCCGCCTTATATAAGCCGAACAAACTTTAAGCTTATCCCCTTGACCCCATATGACTTTTGACCTCAGCTGACATCTACCTGACGACCTTTGACCTCGGATGACATTAATTAATTCATTAATTAATTCAATTATTTATGTTTTACTTATTTAACTGACTATACCCTCTCTTTCTTTCTTCATTTAAGGGGGTACTACACCCCTGGCCAATTTTATGCCTATTTTTGCATTTTTCTCAAAAATTATAGCGCATGGTAACAAGTAAGATATGTATATTATAGGGGCAAGGACTACAACTACTGCACTGAAAATTCAGCAACTCAAGGCAAGTAGTTATTGATTTATTGATCAAATATTGGTTTTCCCTCATTTTTAACTGTACACTGCAAAAAAGTTGGTCAAATCTTTCTACCTATTTGGTTGGGCAAACTCTTTTACTTATTTGTTGGTCACGGCTTGCCCAATAATAGTTAAATCTAAATTCTTATTGGGCAACCTCTCATTTTGACCATTTATTTATCTTTATTTTACTACGAGAGGAGTAAAGTTGGTTAAGTTTTTGGCTACATAATTTATATACGACTGTTGTGCAAAATAAATCACATCAGTTGGGCAACTTTGTAGTAAATTGCGTGAATTACAAGTTGTTGGGCAAAAAGATGTAAAATGTTGAGCAAAGTTTTTGATCATGCGCACTGTTGTCTTTTCATTGAACAACAGTTGGTCAACATTCGCGCGGTTCGGTTCTGGAAAGCACATTTTCGATCTTATCGTAAAATGGCGGATGACATGGGTGCTGGCAGAGTGGGGGCTGGCACAGCTAATTGACACCTTTAAAGGTGAGTTTTCTCTAAATTAATTATAAATACATACATTATTACACGGTGTTACTTGCCTCATTTCATTCTGACCACTGTGTATGAAAAATTTCTGAGAAATTTAGTGAAGTTGTTTTACGACGTATGTACGAGTCAGACACTCGTGATATGCACGCATAGCCATGCATGCATGATGGCAGTCTGTACTGAGCAGTTAATAAGCTTACGTATCAGTTTTTTATTAATCAATCAAGTATTTGAAAATAACTTCACTAAATGTCTTAGTATTTTTTCATACACAGTGGTCAGAATGAAATGAGGCAAGTAACACCGTGTAATATTGTATGTATTTATAATTAATTTAGAAAACTCACCTCACAATTGAAAAATATTTGCCCAACTAATTTGGCAAATATTTTGCTTAATAATTAAGCAAAAAATAAACCAACATATGAACCAATAATGTGTAAAATGCCCAACAGTTTAATCAAATTTTGTCCAACAATTGGTACAATCAACTATTTGCCCAACAGTTTTATTAAATATTGCCCAACAATTAGTGAAAAATATTTACCCAACTATGTTGGTCAAATATTTTGCTTAACAGTTATGTAAAAATAAACCAACATATGAACCAATACCGTGTAAAAATGCCCAACAGTTTGTTCAAATTTTGAACAATAATTGGTAAAACAAATTGCCCAACTGTGTTGGGTAAATACTTTGCCCAATATTTGAGCAAGTTTTTGTAAACCAACTGTTGGTCATAATTTTTGTACAACTCTTGTTGGTCAAATTTTGACCAACTGTTTCATGTGTTGTATATAGACCAAACTGTTGGTCATTTTTTTGACCAACATTATTTGCAGTGTAACTCCACAACTGCTGTCTGTGCTGAAATAAAATTTCCAGTGTAGTAGTTGTAGTCCTTGCCCCTACAATATACATATCTTACTTGTCACCAATGCGCTATAATTTTTGAGAAAAATACAAAAACAGGCACAAAATTGGACAGGGGTGTAGTACCCCCTTAAGGGTTAATATAATGCATCCCCATTGCACAAAATTGTAAAATCCTATAAGGGGCTATCTATAGGACCTTTATTTCACCCATATGGATTTGGCAAGTTGCCACATACGTGTCCTAACCTGTTGACCACACAGAGCTACACAGCTGCACTGAATTGAAACTCACTTGCATCTTTTGCCGTGGGAGGGGGAGTAAAATGAATGCAACTTTAAAAGTATTAGGAGTAAAACCCCCGGTGTTTTTATAATGTATTTCCCCACCTCAGATTGATTCTGTGCCTCCTCCAAGTGGTGAAAATCAAATTTTGTGCATGAACAATACATTAAAACAAGTATTGTCTTTTCGAAACGTCGGGTTTTTAACTTTGTTTATAAGTCTTGTGTTATGGATGTTGTGTCATATATATTTTCCCTGTTTTTAATTTTGTTCTAAGACTGAAATTCAACTTGATCATACCCAAATTAGTAGTATTTATGCACTCCCTGTGCAATTGTATCAGGAATTAGGAGCGCCATTCTGTGTCCTTACCCCCAGGTGCCACAACCCTCAGCCTCACCAATGGTTAGCATACTACATGCTGTTTACCACATTTGTACATCACCAGTCATGGTAAAAATAGCTTTAAACTTTTACTTTTAACATCATAAAAATAAAAGAAATATGCTCCATTGCTTTCCAACAGCTATATTAAGCATTCAACATAATACATTTAAGCAGATTAAAATGTACATTTATGCAGATTAAAATGTAGGCAATACTACTTTGCCAAGTCCTTAAGGCCAATGAAAGTTTCCCATTACAAAATTTTTCATGACTGTGTAGGTGACCATTTAATTTTTCATTATTTTATACCATTTCATTATTGCATCTGTTACAGGTGTAAACCAATAACTACCCATGTACACAAGTGATAAATCACAGTTTATAGTTTACAGATGTAGTTTACACTTATGAAGGTGATTGTACAACTATTATCAAAAGTTTCACAATATTTTTACGGGATGAGGTAAGAGCAGATCAAAAGTGTGGGACACAGAATTGAGTAGGTGTTCATTATTAATTCATTATTAACCATATACCATGCTTCTACTGCAAAGAAAATCTCTGAAAATCCACAGAAAGAGATTTATAATATATTCAAAACCGCAATTATGTATTGGTATGTTAAAGTTTGTTAGAAATCAACATTTTATTCAAAATAATGAAATATTTGGCCAGCAATTGGTTTTGAGCTGAGTAGGGTAACAGGAAACTAGGAATCGACTTTCATAAGCCTAATACAGGATTGTAGCTACACCGGTTGAAGCACTGATGCTAGTCAACCGGAAAAAACTTAAATCAAACAAAATTAATGATTCATGAATCATAAAGAGACCCCCCCCCAAAAAAAAACTTTTTTACGGAGTGATATCCCATAGCCTATTCCCCAAATCCTTTGTGTTTGCTAAAAAGATTGTGTCCCTAGCCAGCATTTTAATTGGATAGTAACATTAGCCAGCACTAAACTTGGGCTAGCTACAAGCCTTAAAACACTTTGTATCCATGTTTAACATTCCAAACCGACAGTTGTAAGAAGATTTTAAGTTCATGTGAACGGTCCAAAAAGTGTCCACTTACATGCAGATATTTCAAAAACTGACAGTTTTCCTTTTCGATGCTATTGCTCTTTGGCGAACAAGTTACCAGTTGATTTTCTCTCCGTTGCCAGATCGTCAAAAACATTTCCCAAAATGTATTGCCCCTCTTCTCTATTCTCTTCTATCGTCATCTCTATTCCATTGATAAGCAGCAGTCAATATTAACTGTAATACAGTATCATGATTGCAAACAATAGCATTGAAAATGAAAACTGATTTTCAAATGTCTGCATGTACTTGGAATTTTATTGGACAAGCTGTATAAACTTGTAACTAACAATCTTATCATGAACAGTCTTGTAAGTAGATACAGTAAATATACTTAAAAGTAAATAATCTATAAAACATAATCTTTTTTATACATATAAATCTATATAGTTCTAAACAAATATATAACATAATGGATTAAGTTTTTAATTCACAAACATCTCAATTTCCAAATTGATACACATGCTGGGTAACATTTAAACAAAACAAAACAAAACATTAATTGGATTATCCTAGGCCTGCTGGAAACATGAAAATTTGGAGGCCAAAATCAAACCCTGATTCTCCAAAAATGCAAAACTCGCTGATAAAGAGAAAGTCCATGGACCTAAAGTCAGTGCTGGGATTATTTGTGTTTGACTTTTTTTCACTAGGGCAAAAATATTGTAAGTTACAATTTTGTATCCACAGAGGACAAAGTTGTAATTTGTGCTCACTTCACATTAGGTGATCTACACAGGCCCGTAGCCAGAGGGTGCACCCCCCCAAAATGCCAAAGGCCCAAAAAGTCCCCTTTTTGACCCAAAAGTCCCATTTGCGAGCATAGTGAGCAAAAAAATAGAGGTTTTTTATGCTTTTTTGGTCCAAAAATCAGTCCAAATCCACCCCTCCCAGTCCAAAAAGGTCCAAATTTTGAAAAAAAAATCCACTTTTTCAAAATCAGCAACCCGAAAATAAATCCTGACTACGGGCCTGAATCTACATAAATAAATGTGAACTAATTTGCAAGACTTGCATTACGTGTGAACAGACACACCACCATGTTGCACTGTGCTCTGAATATATAACATAAATATGATTCTGAACAAAGCTCAATTGACGTCTTGTCAGTTTTCATTGTGTCATATTTAATTTTCATATTTGGTGCCTAATGAGAGATATTCTAGTTTTAAAATACTACCATCTTTTATGGTAATTGTTGTGAATAGTTTCAATAGATTTCAATACCATGATTCAGGCAATACCTTTTATACCATATATATATAGGGGTTTAGATTCCTGTCATCTGCTTGGTTAAAAGTAGGGGCATTGTTTAAGTTATTTTCATTAAAATAAACTATGCCTGGGGCATTGAAAGAAATTCATAACCTCATTAATATACGCAGCAAGTGCGATCCAATCACAGATAATAACTTTTTAATATGCGGACGCAAATGCAGGTCATTGAAAAAGTATAATGACCGCGTCTCGTGACGTAGCTAAAAGTACGCTCTACAATGACCGTGTTACGTGATGTGTTACGCGTTCGAACAAATTACGCGGACGCTGGCCGCCGTATTTGGACATCACATGATTGCGTGCTAGTGTGATTGGTCGCTAGCGGTATTTCCTTAATGGGCTATTCGATTTTTTACAGGGAAAACGACAGATAGAGTTAAAATTGTGTTCTGTTTTCAAATTAAAAGAAGAAAATGTGACGTAAATTGAATTTCTCGGTTCCAAAGCACAATGTTTAGATATTTCACAATACCCTCAAAACAACTGATGCGCAGTCATTAACCTCTAACTATTGCCTGCACAATCTCAACACAATTCCTAAATCTATGAAGAGCCCACAGTAAGGTACAAAGTAAGGTGAGACTTTACCCCATGTAGTGTCACAGCAAGCATGTAAATGCATAAACCCAGCTCTGGGAAACTCTCAAATTGCATCAGGTAAGGTATTATCACATTGCAAAATAGGTTCTTTTAACACATTGTGTCACAACAAGCATGCAAATGCATAAACCCAGCTCAGGGAAACTCTCAAATTGCATCAGGTAAGGCATTATCACATTGCAAAATAGGTTCTTTTAACACATCAGATGACAAAGAAACACTATATTTGGTAGGCCTACAGTATATAAAACAAATATTGACTGATTTATATTTGGGATATGGTTAAATTATAATAGGCCCTCGTTTATCTTACAACCACGCTTTGACCCTCAGCTTTGCCTTGGGTCATAGGTCATAGCATGGTTTTGAGATCACCCGAGTCTACAATTTGAACCTCATAGTAGTCAATATCTTTATATTACATTTAATAAAATATACATAGAGATAAACCAAACATCCTACATTAATATCGAATTGCATTTTTCTGAATCATATGATCTAGTTTCTCTTCCTTGGCTTTCTTCAAGTGTAGAGTCTGAAATAAATAGAGGAAGACAAATGTTAAATAGCAAAATTATCAGTGGAGAAATGTATATAACTAATCAATTAATAGATTCAATTGTTTCATAATGGTGCTTAATACACGGATGGAGGCATATCAAAATATTGGTAATTTATTGTTTTATTATTTTGTCACTTCAATATTTGCAAGTTCCCCCCCCCCTCTAATTCGGCTCTTTGTCGCTGGTGGCTTCTGAGACCTTCTTGTGAGGTACATGGCCTACATGTTCGGTTCCACTGGCTGACCTTGCGTTTGGATCTTTTCTCATAATATTTATGTTTTTTGGGGTTTGTTTTTTTGCGTGTGTTTCTCAGCCACCGCTCTTGTCATGTCTTGTTTGTATGTCTGTTTAGTTTTTGAGTGATTAATTAAATTGTCAGGTAGTGCAACGTCTTCTCAGGCTTTGCTTTTAGTTGCAACTCCCCATCTTGTTTTCATAGAAAGTTGTTAGTGTTGTTTTATAGGTGATTTTGATGGGAATAAATTGCATATGAATATGAATGAATATGAATCAACAAAACAATCACATTTTGAGTTTTGAGATTAATTGGTTGGATATTAGAAGCAACTGATATACAAATATTGACTGCTTTTTATTGGGCATGGTTAAAATTATAGGCCCAGGTGATCTCAAAACCATGACTATGCCCCGAGGCGTAGCCGAGGGCATAGTCATGGTTTTGAGATCACCGAGGGCCTATAATTTTAACTATGCCCCGAATAAAAAGCAGTCAATATTTGTTTTATATACCAAATCTTAAGATTCTTGTCATCTGTTTGGTTAAAAGCATCGATTTTGGGAAGAGAAATTAATAGTTTCAATGCGAACGGCACACGTACAGATTACAATCTGCGATTTCTGCGTAATTATAACGTGTGAAAACATTAACGCGTGCGTAATATCATTTTACGCTGGGAAAAACACGCAGTTTGATCGTGACGCACATGACCGGTCCATAGTTCATTTCCATGGACCGGTTCATAGTTCATTTTGCGGGCATAGTTAATTCAATGACTGCACTTTCAACCAATCAGATGACAGGAATCTATTTATGAGGTATATAATGGTCCATAGTACAGTGAATATTGTAGTTTGGGGTTGTACACCTTCATGGGGATGAGCTACTTTAAAAAAACATATCTCAAACCTAAACATTTGCTGGAGTTATGAGAAAAATAACAACTTTCTTTGAATAAAGTGGGGGAGGATCGGGCTTTCAATCATGAGAAATTAAAAGAGTCACATATGCATGAAACGGAAAACGTAGATGACTTTCAGTACATTTAGAGAATAAAAGATAGGATTTTGTCTTTTGCCTATCCAATATCGTGTCATAATGGATGGGCTGGCCAATATTTTGAGAAGTGGATGCCGGTGCACGCCACTACGATAAAAATATTGGCCAGCCCATTCATTATGACATGATATTCGACAGGCAAAAGGGAAAATCCAACCTTTTATTTTCATTCTTATTCAGTTTAAGCATAATTTAAAGTAAAAGTACTTTTTTCCAGAAAAAAATCAAGTTACTTTTGTAAGTACATCCCCATTGTTTTAAATGAACGAACCTGTTATGAACTTCTAACCCGACGAATCGTGTTCTTAATACGCGCACATGTATTACGTGAACGCATTATCGCGTGATCATTGAGGATTTACAAGCGTGCCGCCATTGCGTGTTGGCGCGCTCGCTGTCTTATATCACTATCCACTATCGTGTCATAATGTATAGGTGAAAACCAATCAAATTGAGTGTACTCTTGACAAGACGCACCAACTGAATTAGATTTATGGTGATTTATTATTAGGCTATCAGTTTCTTTCCAAAGTTCCACATTCTCACTTACCTTCCTAAGATCTGTGTATTGTTTAAGGAAATCATCAATGGGAACTTTGCCTTCTAGGAAGTTGTCTGCTAGTTTCTCAGAATCATGTTCTGCCTCAGCTGCTGATACCCTCAAGTTGTCTAGGATGTTCTCTGGCAGGAATCGCTGTGGCAAATAAAATAATGAACACTTCATTATGTAATATCAGGTTTGTATGGTAAACTTACATTGTAAGCAGCAAATATCAACAAAATACTTTTGGGGGGAAGGGGGAAAGTGGCGAGTGCTACTAATTATTGCTCTGACCTACCCATATCAATGTGCAACATTGAATTGTGTACCTTCTACTATATACAGGAAAAAATTACCAGAAAAAATTACCGAGTGAATAAAATTGAACGTAAGTCGAGAAGTAGACATCGGAATCAAAAAAATGAAATTTTAACGCATAGCCTATTTTATTGTGCATCACGTACTAACATTTTATTTGATTCGGTTGACTGGTTGTGAAGAAATTAACAATTACACAATGTGCGCATCAATGCAGTTCATTCCAAGTTTGATCACAGGCGCTTTTTTCATACTCGCTCACCGCTTCCTAAAGTTTGTGTATCTCATTAAATTTAGTCCACATTATCTATTTTATAATCCAATGGTGTTATGTTATTCATGCTTTCACTGAAGATGAATAACATTTTGTCCGAGAAACCTTTGATTTCTGGAATGGGAAGCTTTCCAACTTTAATTCTTTAGGTTGTGCAAATGTGTTATATTTTAAAATTCCAAAGAACATTTGAGCCAAGAATGACAATGATCAAGTGCTTACAGTTTACGTGTGATTTTTGATACCATGTTGAAGTATAAAAAGTTTTAAACTTTGCATTACAATTTCTACGAAAGATTCCAAAAACTTGAATGTCTGTGAGAATTTTTTTAAACCAGTTGGGATTCTTTTATGCAATGATTCTTTATGCAACATTTATATCAACATTAACGAAAAAGATATTTACAAGTACCGAGCATCATCTTACATGCAAGTTTTCATTTTCAATTCTGTGCTGGTTGATTTCAAATTTGAACAAAAACCTAATTAAATGTTTGAAAGAAACAGATTGTTTAAAATAACAAAAAGGATTTCACAGAACAAAACATGAAGCCCATTGACATTTAACCACTATAGTGCGCATTGTGTTGAATGGTCTTTCTTTTAAACTTGGAATGAAATTGACGCAAGCTTTATGTAATCACCCATTTCTTCGCAATTAGTCAACCGATTCCAGTAAAATTGACCTATATAATGCAGAATAAGATGGGCTACACGCTGATGTTTAGATTTCCAATGCATATCAGGCCATTTGAAAGTGTATTTATGCATACAAAATTTTTTAAAGCAGCAGCAAAACATGGCATGGGTGTCCCAACCTGGGCTCAAATATCTGATTTTGGGAATTTGATGTTCCAGAAGACTTACACCTCTGAAGGATTCGACCTCCAGACCCCTCCGATGCCAAGGACGCCATCAGCGACTGGTAGCCATGGGCATTTTGCTGGGCTGCCCAATGAAACTTAGCATGACTGCGTCATCGCATCTAGTGGGATGCATGCATGCACAGTTGCTTTATTTTGTAAGATTTATTTGCATTAGGGTTAACATTTGTATTGATTAATTACCTCACTGTTACTTTGCTGTTGTAAAGAATTGAAATCAAATTTATTCTTCATATCGTTCCTGTCTTGCACCTTCTGGAGGAGTTCATCCTTCTTTTTTTCTATAACAGGTTTGTAACTTAAATTTGTTCCTGTAAAATACAAAATGATCAAAAATACTTAATTAAAGATGTTAATGTGTTGGATACTTTGAGCTGATGGTGTCAATACCCATTTCATTCAAGCTTATCAAAACTAGACCAAGGGATATACAGAACAAATCTACAAGATGATGCCATCAAGGCTCAAAATAGATGACGCTAAGGGCCGATTTGTCCCAAAATTTAAAATTACCAAGGTGATTTTTAATGAAAGGAAACTATTTTGATTCTTGTGGATCAAAATAAATGGGGAATATTGGTATTTAGTACCTGAAATCCCTAAAGTAGCCCTCAAAAGTTAAATTACGAGGGCATTTTTTTTTTCAAAAGCAGACCCAAAAATAATAGCTCCCAAAAGTATTTTGAGGCCTGAATGACATAAATGTAATTGCTTATATACAATACACCATAAATGGTCCCTTGATCTTGACAGCTTAGAAATTTAAAGGTGGATGGTCTGATTTTGTCATATAGGGTTTCTACCTTAAAGGCCTATCACCAAAACAAACTAATTTAAAGTTTTGACCTATACTGCTAAAGCACCACAATGCAATGCATCACAACAAAAGGTGGGTGGTCAGATTCTGTTATATGGAGTTTCCTATTAAGGCATATCACAAATACACACTGATTCCAAGTTAATTTATCCTCTATCCCACTCATTGTGGTCCCAAAGTGGTCCTAAACCACAGTGGGTGCATAGTGTGCCGTGGTTCGGAGAGTCACGTAAAATGGTGGTCCCATGTACCAGAAGAGCAATATCTGGACATGTAAAAGTTGCAGGCCTTTTCATAAAAAGCAGGGGATCAGCCCGGCCTGTTGTTCTGTCACACTCAGCATTGAGGTCAACTTGCGCTGCTCTTGGGGGCTTGGCAGCATATCGACCCGTGGTGCGCTTTGAGGGATCTTAGTATCCAGAAAGCGTGATTAAATGCGGTTTTATTATTATTATTAATTGCTCCAAGCAGTTTGGAAATAAGATGCAAAAATGTATATCTCAATGATCTATGGAACAGTACAGACGGTATACCCCCATGGAGAAGAGGCTAAAATTCTACTGTTTATGAGAAAAATATATGCCAACATCTTAATCTCAATTTTGATTGGGGGGGGTAAGTGTGGAGGATGAGGATGATCTTCTAGGTATTTATGCTCACTCCTCTTCAGCCCTACCACCATCCTTTACCATGCTGTTGATTGGCTCAATAAATCTTAATAATCTTCTTGTAACCAATCAGCAGGTAGTACTCATGGGGTTAAGCCTCTTCAGCCCTACCACCATTCTTACCATGCTGCTGATTGGTTCAATAAATCATAATAGTCTCATTGTAACCAATCAGCAGGTAGCACTCATAGGGTTAAGCCTCTTCAGCCCTACCACCATTCTTACCATGCTGCTGATTGGTTCAATAAATCATAATAGTCTCATTGTAACCAATCAGCAGGTATTACTCATGGGGTTTAGCCTCTTCAGCCCTACCACCATTCTTACCATGCTGCTGATTGGTTCAATAAATCATAATAGTCTCATTGTAACCAATCAGCAGGTATTACTCATGGGGTTTAGCCTCTTCAGCCCTACCACCATTCTTACCATGCTGCTGATTGGTTCAATAAATCATAATAGTCTCATTGTAACCAATCAGCAGGTATTACTCATGGGGTTTAGCCTCTTCAGCCCTACCACCATTCTTACCATGCTGCTGATTGGTTCAATAAATCATAATAGTCTCATTGTAACCAATCAGCAGGTATTACTCATGGGGTTTAGCCTCTTCAGCCCTACCACCATTCTTACCATGAGCTGTGGATTGGTTCAATAAATCATAATAAGCCTTCTTGTAACCAATCAGCAGGTAATAATTATATAGAAAACACTAAGTAAGATAGGGCTATTGCTATCTTTGACTCAGTCCCAGCCGGATTGTGTTCCTCCGTCACTAAGCACACCGTCTGCCGACAACCCGTGAAATGACAATCACTGATTGGTTGATGGTCAGCAAATCAGAAAAGACATACTATAACGTTGTCACCAGACGGTTTGTTTAGTGATGAAAGAGCACAAAATGGCTGGGACCGAGACTACTGCTATCTACACTAGGTTTATGTGAACTTAAACAATCTATGAGAAGACACAAGAAGTGTAACCTACCAGAAAGCTGTTCACAGTCATCATACAGTTTGGTCCTATCATGTAGCATTTGTTTGACTTGAGCAGATTCCTTCACTATATCCATCACTTTGGCCTCATTCTCATAGAGTTCTTGTAGCTCCTGCATTGATTTGTTGCCAAGATGAAGATTGTCAAAAAGCGCTGTGATCGGAGGTGGCTGGTATGTCTGTAGTGTGGATAAGTGAGGGAACTTGGTATTAGGAATGATGTAGAGATGTACAATTCCATAATATCATATCATAACCTTGTGGCATCAATTTCCTGTTCCCCAGTTTTGAGTCAAAATTCCCATTTGTGATGGGCTGGAAATCTAGATCCTTGATTTGTAACTCTGTGCCTGTTAACTTTATGGATAGTTAAATATTCTTTATAGAAACAAGTATTAAAGACTACATTCACACACAAGAAAAATAGTCCATATTGCCATGATAAGTATTTGTAAACAGAGTACATTTGTCTTAATTTTTTTATCAAAAGTACTGGGATAAACCATTTGTTTCTAACATTGGTATTAATATTAACTTTGAAAATGTATACACTATTTTGCCCACCATGATGGCAGAGTCTCTTTGGATAGATAACATTATTGTACCCAAGAAGTAATAACCTGATATGACCCTGGCCTAATTTGACAGGTTATGACTTACCACTGATGATGTGACCATCCCTGTAGGAGGCACCATAGGCTCTACACCCAGCATTTTAACTACATCAACTGGTGCACTCTGGGAATGCCCTCCTGCTGCTGCAGCACCTGGTGCTATGGAATTATGGGTAGCACCTAGTTGTTGTGGAGGTTGCTGTGATCTCTGTGGTAAGGATGGTCTGTGTTGTGGTCCACCTTGACGAGGCAACTGCATACTAGCTGGGGACGAGTATGGTTGGTAACTTGGTGGTGGCTGTGCACCTGCACCTGGCCTGTATGGAAATATGTATCAACATTATTCTGTGACCACTTGGAATTGTTTAAATGGAATTATTTGCATCAAAATTTAAGATACCTTTTGGTGATCATGAAACAATGTTAGTCAATTATACTGTTACTATCAATTGTCAATGGTCTGAATTTAAATTGTATTTCTCAACTAGTGAAAAATGGCTTTCAACAAATGAAAGACATCTTTTTTGAATTTCAATTTCAAAGTGGTGCAAAAATTTACTAGAACATCTTAAACACTTATATACCTTTATATCCTTACCAGGACAAGCACATTCATAGAAGGATTTAAGCCAAGGACCTTCCACTTGTCAAGTATAAGCAAGTACACAAGGAACAAGGAACACTGTAAGCCATCTGCCTCTTTTTTCAGGACAATCAGGCATGCACATTATTAGCACACATGTTTGTTACCCAAGGTTTGTACAATAATTTCAATCTATTCACCATGGATTAGTCTTGGGTTACTAATGAATTGTTGGAGCACTTCCTATCTGACACCCTCTCATTCTAATTAGGTGTATCAGGTGTCCACAACACTAGCATACCTGCCAACATTGTAAAAATAAAAATCTGTACAGGGTGCGAGCGACCCGGGGCGCACGAAGCAGGTGCTCACCCGTAACGGCGCATACTTGCCAACCTTTGGAACTAAGGTCGGTGTCTAATTAGAGTGAAGCGAGAAGCGAAACAAAACTTTCGAAAAAACAAGTTATAGACCCTAAATTACTTGTTATTCAAGGTTGGAAAAAATTTAAATTTTTTTTTTTAAATTAAATTTTTTTTTTTCTAATTTAAAAAAAAAAAATTCAAAGTTTTTGGCCATTTTAGAGAACCACTGGACCTATTCTGAAGTGCTAAGATCATTCACAGGTAATTTGAAAAAAATTGAAAAAAAATTACAAAAAATTACAGTTTGTTATCCTTAATATGTAAACCATTAACTAGTGTTTACCTCTTCATGTATCACATATTATAGATGCATTGGTTTATATTATAATATATGCTACATGAAGAGGTAAATATTGGTTAATGGTTTGCATATTAAAAATAACAAACTGTAATTTGTTCGTAATTTTTTCCAATTTTTTTAAAAATTAACTGTGAATGATCCTTATGATCCTAGCACATCAGAATAGGTCCAGTGCTTCTCCAAAGTCACCAAAAACTTTGAAAAAAAAAATCTAAAAAAAAAAAAAGAATACTCAATATGGGGTAATAACAGTGTAAGATGGTATTTGAGTGTTGTATGCAACATCAATGTAATTCTAATTGCTTCAGGTCACAAATTTAAGGTGCCAAACAATTAAAAGCACATGTTTCTACGAAGCTCACACATCCGGATGACAGAGAGATCCATATAAAAGAGGTCCGGATAAGAGGGGGAGCAGCGTGGTCCAGTGGTTAAGGTCTTTGCCTTTGGTGCGAGAGGTCCCGGGTTCGATTCCCGCAGGACCTAAAAATTTTAAAAATCTCTGCTCTCCCGTGGTTCATCTGGTAATGGCGGGCAGATGATCCATGATAAAAAGACCTTGTCACAGGCGGTTCCGATCAGGGTAACGACCGATTGTCGGCTACACTTGCCTGTCCTATAAAATTACCCGACCAGCTATCTACTGGCGACCCACCGTTCACCAGGTCACTTGTATCTGGCGAAGTTTCGTCAGCGTTATCTCCTGGATTTCAGCTGTTAATGCCTAGATATGCCCGACATAAAAAAAAAAAAAAAAACATGAATGTTTGATATTTGGGTTTATTATGGGTAAAAACTTAAAACTTACTGTTGAACTGGTTCCGCAGCAGCTCCTGTAGTAGATGAAATCAACAATGGTGGATTGTGTCGAAGCTCTTGTGCTATTGACTGAATTACACGACCCAGGTCTGAGTGCACACCAAACTAATGGAAAACAATACGGAATATAATGCATTGATTTTTCCTTCACCGAGGTATCCTTTCTTAAAGGGGGTACATACATTTTTTCAAAGTGATTTTTTTCCATACCCAAATGCTAACACATGCTCAAGATCATGCATATACACTGCTCAAGCAATGCAGAGAGGACCGCTAAATAAGTTCCATTTTACAAGGCAGAAAAGACATCGCTATTTGGAGTTTTAAGAATATCAACAGATTTACATTGATCTCAATAGGGTCAGATTTCAACAACAAATTCATGGATTTCCACTGATTCCTTGATATCTTTATGAGTTTGACAGACTGCTGAATCAGAATGTGCCTTTTTGTTCCATTCATTTTACACATAAATTATTTTGAATTAGCGAACAAGGGATACTTAAACTACAGAGGGAAACATGTCAATTTTTAACAGTGATCTGCATGATAAGTAATCGAGAGCAGGAAGCTACTGGGTTAGGTAACAGTATAGTACACAATAGAGTTGACCCTGATCACTTTAAAAAAATGACATGCTGCTCTCTGTAGCTAAAGTGCTGATCACTTGTTCACTAATTGAAAATAATTCTTGCATAAAATGAATTTAACAAAAGACGAATCTGGATTTGGCTGTCTGTCAAACTCGTAACGATATAAATAGGTGCTCCAAAACTAAGCAATTTAAGTAAATTGTGTCTACTCACATTATTTAGGCTTGCACAGCCAGTAACTTGAAGTGACTTGCTAACCCAGGGGTGATTAAGAGTTATGGATACTCACATTATTCAGGCTTGCACAGCCAGTAACTTGAAGTGACTTGCTAACCCAGGGGTGATTGAGAGTTATGGATACTCACATTATTTAGGCTTGCACAGCCAGTACCTTGAAGTGACTTGCTAACCCAGGGGTGATTAAGAGTTATGGATACTCACATTATTTAGGCTTGCACAGCCAGTAACTTGAAGTGACTTGCTAACCCAGGGGTGATTAAGAGTTATGGATACTCACATTATTCAGGCTTGCACAGCCAGTAACTTGAAGTGACTTGCTAACCCAGGGGTGATTGAGAGTTATGGATACTCACATTATTTAGGCTTGCACAGCCAGTAACTTGAAGTGACTTGCTAACCCAGGGGTGATTAAGAGTTATGGATACTCACATTATTTAGGCTTGCACAGCCAGTAACTTGAAGTGACTTGCTAACCCAGGGGTGATTAAGAGTTATGGATACTCACATTATTCAGGCTTGCACAGCCAGTAACTTGAAGTGACTTGCTAACCCAGGGGTGATTAAGAGTTATGGATACTCACATTATTTAGGCTTGCACAGCCAGTAACTTGAAGTGACTTGCTAACCCAGGGGTGATTAAGAGTTATGGATACTCACATTATTTAGGCTTGCACAGCCAGTAACTTGAAGTGACTTGCTAACCCAGGGGTGATTAAGAGTTATGGATACTCACATTATTTAGGCTTGCACAGCCAGTAACTTGAAGTGACTTGCTAACCCAGGGGTGATTAAGAGCAGGTGACACCTTCACTAGAGGTTTATCTTGAGGAAATTGTGGAGGCAAAGATCTGTAATAGGGAGGGATAACAATTGATAAACATTATGAATATTAAAATTAGTTCAAGACTGGACCACTTGTAAATGTTTGTTTTTAATAAATGAAAAAAGCATCTACCAAACATATATGCAATGCAATGGGTTATTCCAGTTGAAATCCATACACCCTCTATGCAAGACATCAACTTAATCTCCCACACAGGGTGTAATTTTCAAATGGAGTCACCCATTCAGGTAACCCCATTAGAAGATTAAGGTCATATCTTCCACAGGGGTTGTTTGGACTACAACTGGAATAGCGCAATGTATGTAAACTGAGCTCAAAAAGAAACTTATAATTTTTCACAAGGTCATATCTTGAAATCCTGTCCATCAAATTGAACCAAAATTACACACGGGTTTACTTCAATACTCTACTCTTAACACATGTCAGTAACCAAGCAGTTATCCAACTGACACAACAGCAAAATGCACTGACATGGAACAGCTTCCTGGACCACATTCACAGCCCAGCCCTGTTTCATGAAAAAAAGTGTATGAAAATCAGAAAGCAACACCGGTTTATCATCTGTGCAAGGATCTTGTGTGCATTCTCACAGATTTTTTGTCCTGGGTGCCAAATGTTGGGCTGTGAAAGTGAAGGAAGTCCAGGAAGCTGTCCCATGACAGTGCATTTTGCTGCTGTGTCAGTTGGACAACTGCTAGGTTACTGACATGTGTTTTGAGTAGAGTATTAAGGTAATCCTGTGTGTAATTTTGGTTAATTTTGATTGACAGCATTTTAAGATATGACCTTGTGATTCACAAGTTGTAAAAAATTATAAGTTTCTTTTTGAGCTCAGTTTATTATAGCTATCTGCATTCATTCTTTCACCTCCCCACATCCCAGAGATAAGCATTTGTTGATGTGGGGTACATACCCCATATAGCATCTCCTACAATCTACTACATGGTAGTTTTATTCACAAGCAACTTTATTATCAATCACTACCGCCACTGCCAACAACAATTTTAACCCTCCCATCCATAATCCCAACCCTAACACAAAGCCTTATCCTAAACCTTGACCCTATTCTCTTGGTGTGGCGGGCATGCTTATAACTTTGGCCAATTTTTCTACTGGACTTGATACACCTGCTTGTTTTAAAGGGTATATACGAGGTATTGTTGGTCGAAGCAGCCAAAAAAAAAAAATTTCATTATCTGAATCAATATATTATTGAAAAATAACACTTTGGTGTTTTGCAAAAGTTCATTCTACAAATCATATACTTTAAAAACTTGCTTAATTTATTGTTGTTAATGAGTTATGTACGTTTTACAAAAGTGTTGTTGTTTCAGCCCTCTTTACAACATAACTCAAGAACCACAGGACCTACAAAAGTATATGTGATATTTGAATTCTTCTACACGCTCGCTATGAATTGAGCAAATGCAATTTTTGCTGAAGCTCACTACCATTCGCAAGATGCTGTGAACTACATTTTTTTGCTGCTTCGACCAACAATACATCGTATACCCTTAAACCTTGTTTTATGTCTGGAATGTTTTGACAACAGTAGTCGGTATACAGGTGAAGGTGGGCTAAAACCCACATGCAGTCATGTAATCAGGGAAATGATCTTGTTCGTCATCACTGAGAACTACAATCTTTCTGCATACGACTGAAGAAAAACTTCAAATTTCTGACTTTTCAAAGCGTTGATGTTATTGATCCTTCTGCTTGGAGTTGGAATCTTGACCGAATGCTATTGTTTTACCGAAAGTACACCTGTCCCCTCATCTCTGTTCATGTATGGTGTTATCTCCAAAAACATCCAGTCAAGATTCCCGCTCCAAGCAGATTCCCACTCTAAGCAGATGAATCAATAATATTATCAAAGTATTGAGAAAGCCGTAAGGTTTCTGGTGAAACTGTCAGCAGAAAAACACACATTTATCTTTCATGTCTTTTGGTCTTGACTCAAATAACTGATACGATCTACCTGCACATTCATTATGCTACAATTGCAGATGTGAAAAAAACAACAACATTGGAGTGAAGTTTAGGTTTATGCTATAATACTCACATTATCAATGCAATATTGTTCCCTCCTGCTGATAATGTAAGTCTATACTGTTCATCTCTCTTGAGTTCAACAATGCTGCATGGATGGTAAAAATAAAGGCACATGTGCTGTCAATGGTATACCAATAATGTTTCTCTCCATAGAAACTATAAGACCCTAATCAGTTATGTTATGTTTGCACTAAAGCATTCATTGCTGTCAATTTTTACAGCGAGTAGCTTAACAGTATAAATTTGGATAACAGTGTTTACCAAGGGGGGGGGGGGGAGGTGTTTATCATGATTTGCATCTGAACGTCAATTAAATATCACATATCTGATATTATTGCTTTAAGGGGGTACTACACCCCTGGCCAATTTTTTGACTATTTTTGCATTTTTCTCAAACATTATAGCATATTAGTGACAAGTAAGATATGTATATTATAGGGGCAAGGACTACAACTACTACACTTAAAATTCAGCAACTCAAAGCAAGTAGTTATTGATTTATTGATCAAATATTGGTTTTCCCTCATTTTTTACTGTAACTCCACAACTGTTGTCTGTGCTGAAATAAAATTTCCAGCGCAGTAGTTGTAGTCCTTGCCCCTATAATATACATATCTTACTTGTGCCCAATGCGCTATAATTTTTGAGAAAAATGCAAAAATAGGCATTAATTGGGCAGGGTGTAGTACCCCTTAAAAAAATACTGGTATAAAATTCAACATACCTTGGATTCAAAGTCCTGAGAGAGTGTATTTGTTTGCTGCGTTGTTCTTGGAGTGGTGTAATAGGAGGCAAGTTGCTCTTTGGACTACCACCGAAAAGCCAGCTCATAATTGATCAAATGCATACAATGCAACAGTAAGATCACTCTCCCTCAATGCACAGCAGTGGTCAAAATTATAGTCCAATCCAATGTAGTAGTGAAGCCAAAGGTGAACCTGGGATTAAAGACAAATAATAGTACAGGTATACAGACTTGTGTATTTTACGAAGCATCACATGTTTTATAATGAAAGACAGAGATAAAAAGACTTTATCGCGCCTGACGTCATCAAACTCGAGCATGGTTTGTTTAAAAGTGTTGCGATGATGACTTGCTAAACGCGGCGGTATAACCGGACGCCTTATTGTTAATTTCGCACCTTCAAACATACAAATCATCTCAAAAGTTAGGTCTTTATAGCCCTTCCCGAAGGCACCATGTCAACAATGTCTAGAAAAGTTGCTTTTTGCCTTACAAAAGTACGTAATTTTTCTCCATTATCTGCTATTCTTTTCTCCGATCGGA
Source organism: Amphiura filiformis (assembly GCF_039555335.1). NCBI lineage: Eukaryota > Metazoa > Echinodermata > Ophiuroidea > Amphilepidida > Amphiuridae > Amphiura > Amphiura filiformis. Next base: position 69,665,739 of record NC_092636.1, on the reverse strand, counting down.
ACCAGATCGGCCTTCCTTTTGTGCGCTATGGTAGGGAATTTGAAACATCAGACGTCATAAGTATTTTTTATCTCTGTCTTTCAATAAGAAAAAACAAGATCATGAAACAACCCTTCTAGATGTGCAAGATTACATTTTAAAGAATATGGATACAGGTTATGCTACAGGCGTTTTATTTATAGACTTAAAGAAAGCATTTGATACTGTAAATCATGATATTCTGATTAGGAAACTTAAACAATATGGGGTATATGGGGATGAATTATTATGGTTTAAATCATACTTAAACAACAGAGAACAAACTGTTAATGTTAACTCAACTCTTTCTGACTTTAGGCCAATTGATATTGGTATTCCTCAGGGCTCAATTTTAGGTCCTTTACTGTTTATCATTTTTGTTAACTGTTTACCTAATGCTGTGTCTGAATGTAAAACTGTAATGTATGCTGATGATACCTCTTTAATGTGTAAAGCTAAAAATGAATCTGATCTTAAAATTCAAATGGAGTCATGTCTAAGTAGGGTAGCTGAATGGTTCAAAGTAAACAAACTCACTTTAAATGTTGAAAAGACTAAGTTTATGATCTTTGGTACAAACAAAATGCTTGAAAAGTTCAACAATGTACATTTATTATATAACAACAATGATATTGAAAGAGTAGATGAGTTTAAATATCTAGGTGTAAAATTTGATAGCAAAATGTCTTGGTCAGCTCACGTTGATAATGTTAGTAAAACTATTTCCAAAAGAACTGGCATAATAAAACGTATAAAATATTTCCTTCCACACAAAACCACTGTAATGTTATCCAATGCTCTTGTTATTCCCCACTTTGATTATGGCAGCATGGTCTGGTCAAATTTTAGTGTAGAGTACCATAATAGGCTTCAGGTACTTCATAATAATTTAGCTAGAATAATTCTCTCAGCAGATATAAGGACACCAACTAATGATTTAATGAATACTTTGCAGTGGGTTAAACTTGATCAAAGATGGCATAATACTCTATTAATGACTGTTTTCAAATGTTTAAAGAATGAATATCCATCATACTTATCTTCTCAATTTGATTTTGTTCATGATAACCATAATCATATAACTAGAAATCATACTTCTAATACATTGATTGTTCCAAAATTTAAATCAAATTCAGGTCAACGTACTTTTCACGTCAGGGCAGCCTATGCATGGAATTCTTTGCCACCGACAGTAAGAGCGCAGATGGAAAATATGACTTTAGGCCAATTTCAGTCAAAAATTAAAGAAATTTAGGCTTGTCTTTATCTACATTTTGTTCATTTGCCTGCTTATTTTTTGTATAAATATAATTATTGTATTTCTGTATTTTGAATCATGGTATTTATAATTTTCTTGTATTTGATGATACCATTATACTTATTTGTAATACTAGTATATTATGTATGCTATTTTTGTAAATATTGTGTATCGTAATATATTTTGTTGCTATAACATGTATACAATGAGGGCCTGCTTGAAAAGCAGTGCTTGTCACTGAAGCAGTATTACCCTCAATAAAGAAAGAATAAATAATAAATAATAATAATAATAATATTCAAATTAATAGCATCTCATGAATATTCAAATAATAATGTCACCTCATGAGGTCACGAGCAAGATCAGATCTAGATCTTTTGATTGGTAGAATTCACTTTAAACTATTATTAATATCAATCTAACTGTTTCTATAATATGAATAAGATATTAAGGTTTACATTTCAGCCAAAAAAAACAAAAAACAAAGTTCTTAATTCACTGGTTTTAGCAATTAATTACTTAAAGCCATAATGTATGATCTTATAATATGAAATTGGTTAATTTTTTTCAAACCTGATTTTTTGGCATATTTGTAATGTTTACACATGTCCCAACTTGCACCTAAATTGAATCGGCCAAATTTGTTGTCTTTGTAGGCCAACAGAGCAAAGTTCGACATATTATCATAATTTAAAAATTATGATAATATGTCTCCCATATAGAACTGCGTGTTAAATGGCCAAAATAATCAGTGGAGTTTCTTTCACTTTATCTTGTTATTTCAACCTAAAATGGACAGCAACCCTTCCCGACAGTGATTACTAATATTATTTAAACATTTTGAATAAACAATAACAAAATCAAAATTTGACGGAAATCGTACATTAAGGCTTTAACAAGGCGCTCATATTGGCCTGTAATGCATAACCAAGCTAGCTCATGCACTGCAGCCTCACTTATTTTCAATTTTTCAAGAGAATTTGAAGATAATCCCTAACAAATAGGTATCAAAGAAAAGCTAATACTCTAAGCAATATCCCTGAGATATCCCTTGTTACGTAATGTCATGTGCTATCACATATGTAGATGAGGAATTTTGCGGAATCTCCAATCGTAACAAACTTTGCAAGAATACATAAAAAAAAGTCCATATTTTATTCTAATACCATTGCCAGTTTCATATGGTTTCATTAAGTCCTTCTGTGTCCTTCTAAGGCAGGAAGGCCAATAAGGCCTGAGAATTGCCTTTCCCTGACGAAAAAACAAAACAAAGATTATGAAATTAACAAATATAAATAAAAATGACTAACAGACATGACAAATTACAGTGCTCGAGAATGGCCTAATTGTACTTAGAGATAAGATTTTGTTTAAGCTGTTTGCGGAAATGTTTTATGGACTTTGAGTTTTTAATTTTTTTTTATCTAGAGAGTTCCAAAGCATGGGTCCGCTTCGTTCGAATAGAATGGTCGGAAAAAACTCTTTATTTTTTGTTAACTGGAGATCATTTTTTCGTCTTGTCTGGTAGTCATGGATGTCAGAACGTTTTGTAAAATACTCATTAAATGAATTAGAGTGTGATCGGAAATTAGGTAACATTTGGCCAAAAATTAAAATTGTTATAAATTTGTGCATATTGTGCATAATAATTATCTCAAAACATCATATTTTACTAATCCAAAAGAAAAAGTACAATTTTGCCGTACGTTCTGCGTAAACGGGTTCCGTAAAGTTAGGTCAACAAAATTACACTGTGAGGGACGGACATCACAGTACAAATATAAAAATAAAGCTTTAAATAACATGATGAGTTCCTGTAGCTTATTTTGTTTAGCAAATTAACAGCAATACAATTTACTATCAATAATACAATTTAGATGAATAAAAAATGTGTCCCTGTTAAGGAAGGAGGGTCGTTGAAGTTGATGTTATCAAATTTTGTCCGTCCCTTCACAAAATTAATCGTAAAAAGTTTTTTCTCGTAAAAGTTCTTGAATAAATTACAATGACACATACCCCATCTATTGACATTGATGCCCAGGTATCCTGATATAAAGTTACAAAAATTAGAAACATTTCATTCCAGAGTTACATAAGCTTAATTACACAAAGTGTGAGGGACGGACATGCTTTTTGTACCAAATTGAAAGAAAACCAGCATGTCCGTCCCTCACACCCAAGTTGTCCGTCCCTCACAATCACTTGCTGTGGTAATTTACACACACTAAAAATTATCAAAGCAATATTTTATTAGTTAAAATAATACTTTAAGAGGCCAAGGGACAGATTTTGAGGCAATTTGAAAAAATTCCACTAATTTCAAAATGGCGTCACATTTTGTCCGTCCCTCACACAGAAAATGTTCGTCCCTAACGTTAAGTTTATGTTCCGTTTAAAGAACCACTCAAAGTAAATTTCAGCTGTTTCTTGTATTGATATGATAGAGACAACATTCAAATTACATATTATATGTTACAAGTGTAATTAGACCAAAAGTTTCAATAGAAAAAAGAAAGATGTAACTATTGCCATGGTTTATCAAATCTATTGATTTCCGTCCCTCACAAGCCAAAATGCGACATTATGACAAAAGTACATGTAACACCTTTAATTCAATTGTCATACATGTAGATATTCACTTTATTAAGAGTCAAATTTCCATTCAAGTTTAATTGAATGAAAATACTCCTTAACTTCTCAGTGCATCTATTTATCTATTGATTTCCGTCCCTCATGTGAGGGACGGATTCCGATCACACTCATTAGGTATGGAATTCTTGTACATAAATACACCGAGTTCAAGAGAATACATATCTTCTATATTTAAAATGTTGTATTTCGCAAATAAAGGTCGGGTATGACTTCTATAATGACTATAATAATTGTTCTTATTGCCCATTTTTGGAGTTTGGTCAGTTTATCTTAAGTAAAGTTTACATGTATTCCCCAGATTAGAATTCCATAATTGAGGTGCGGCAAAATAAAAGTACAATAGGGTATGTAATATTCGATCAGGAATAAAGTGTTTTAATTTGTTCATGATACCAATATTTCTCGACAAAGTTTTGGAAACGCAGTCAATATGACATTTCCAGGTGAGGTTTTCATCTATTTTTACAAAAGTGTTGTTGTTTCAGCCCTCTTTGCAACATAACTCAAGAACCCTAGGACCTACAAAAGTATATATCTGTGATATTTGCATTCTTCTAAACACTCGCTATGAAATGATCAATGCAATTTTTGCCAATGCTCACTACCATTCGCAAGATGCTTCGAACTACCAAATCGCAACAGTTTGAAATAGTTGCTAACCTTAAACCAGTGGTGTCACCATTTGAGCAACCTGTCATGATTTTGAGTGCCTTCACACAATGGGGAATTAACTATTGTTTCCGGTACTGAAGTAAATCAAATTAAAAAGGGGACACAAATCATGATGCTTTCTGACCCAATTTTGCCATCCAAGCTCTAAATCAATAGATCACTTGAACAAATATGAATTTACCCTAAGACAGAGATATTGAAAAACACTCGGACGCAAAATTTGCATGCATGTTGGCAATCAGACACGACAACCATTTATTGACTTTTGTTTAAGACCCGCACCAGTACCTACAACAAACAAACAAACAAACAAACTCTCAGCCGTACTATAGCCAAATATATAATAGGAGATTCTCTAATCGAAGCGAACTATACCCAACCCAAGACTCTAGCGAAACAACGACCAAAGGCGCAGAAAATCTCGTTTTAGCAAAACCAAATGTGATCCAAACTTGCACTCGGGTAGCCGCCACCCGAGGCTTAAATTCTGAGCGTTTGACCCGAAACCGTGAATCATTAAATCAAATATCATGGCTAAACCAAATGTGATCCAAACTTGCACTCGGGTAGCCGCCACCCGAAGCTTAAATTCTGAGCGTTTGACCCCGAACCCGTGGATCATTAAATCAAATATCATGGCTGGAAACTCAACAATAAATTACGGTACTGGTGCATACAGATCCCACGCTCCCAAGTGGAATTCTTGAGACTCTTCAACAGTTCAACAGGTGAGCGACCTGAAGTTCAAAGGATCAAGTCTTAATGTTAGCATTCTATGGCATGTACGTATATATCATAATAAATAAATACAGAAAAGATAATTCAAAACCCAGCATTATTTTCTTTTGCTTACTGTGTGAAGTCTTTGACCTTATAAAAGACTACTTTAATGTTTTTGATGACACCTGTGCCTGCATGTAACAATACGATTGTCAATTCCTGTACATATTAAGAAATATATAGTTTTGACGACTTACTTTCCCTCTTGAACTATCATCCTAAAAAGGTTGATACAGAACAATTATATAAAAATTTATGTAGCAACATATTGAACACTTGATCTAATTAAACAGTGTACATTGTATCTTTGAAGATCTGAGAAAGGGAAATTAATTGCAAGTCACATGTGATTTTAATGATCGGCGTCAACTCTTTATTCCTCCCTCCTTATCTACAGGGACTATAATTCTTGATTTTTCTTTTTAAACTTACAGACAGTTAAATGCTTTAATTAGCTATTTAACACACTACCATGTAGTAGATAAAATATATCTGTATTTACACAGGTCATTATCTCATTACTGTCACACATAATTATATTTTACTTCCTTCTCACATGTCCACACAGGGAGCGGTGGGTGGGAAGATTTTTGTTGTTGTCGTGTCAATACAAAACCAACAGTGAATAAATCACCACCTAATCACGCCCGAAACCCGCGAAGGCGACAAATCCCATTGGTTCCCGGGTTGAGCCAAACAATACAATTTTATCTGCATGACAATGATTGACCTCTGACCCGGTAAACAATAACATGGATTCGCCCATTTCTCAGCAAGGGTAAATTGAGTTTAACTTGTTGCACTGTGTTAAACTTTAGTTTCAGGATTATTGATTGCAATTGAACATTGGGAAAAGTGTCACCATTTGTGTCATGTATTACCAGTTCATTTTAATCACATTAACCAAGACAGAACAAAAGATAATGTTGTGTTTTGCCACTCAAAATCGTGACATGTTGCAAAATGGTAACACTATTGGTTGTCTATATCTACAGGCACAAAAGGCCATGTTCATGTACCGTTACTCAGCCAAACATGGCAGAGTACTAGTAGGGCCCGGATGTCCTATCTTGACAACGTTAATTTTCTCAACAAGCACAGAGATACGAACAGCATCTAGTGCATGTTCAAAAGTGTCAGAGCTAGATTCGAAAAGAGAAGGGGACCATCCCCGGTTCTGATACCTGTCCATTACTCAACCCTCTAGGTTCAAGAGGACAAGATGGGCACGATACACACCAGCGTGTCCTTACTAAAGAACGCTAGCCGAATTTGCAATACGATAGTGCATTACTATCGTTTTCGATTCGGACAGCGGTGCAATTTTATGCACCAGATGTTTTATATTCTGTTAATGTTGAAATTTCGATGAAAGTTATTTTGATGAGTCAACTGTATCTTTTGAGCAAGATTTGTCTATTTTGGACACTGGACAGTCTAAGATATTTTGCTGAAGTGTAATTTTACATGTATCAACACTTTTGATGCAATCGCCTGTCGTGATCGGCTGTGTTTACTTCAGAACTTCCATTGCTTTGTAACGGTGTCATGCATCAACGAATCTTGACTAGATTTTGAATGCAATGGTCTCTAGCCTAGAATGTGAACTTGAAGCTATACATACATCAAATGTATGGAGCCGGTATATAAACAAAGTAAGGATTGTGAAAAGCCGTAACTCACACATACGATGGGTGTAATGAAGCTATCAGTGAGAAAATTCTTGGCTAGACTTCTTGAGCAAGCATGTCCAGGATCTTTTCCTGCGGGGGGCTCCAAGTCATAGGGGCTTAGAGACTCCAGAGTTATGCGGGGGGCTTCATGGGTAAAAATCACCAAAAAACTGCTGATTTTACATGATTTGGAACAAAGTGCAGGGCCAGGGGCTTCAGCCCCCCCTCCCGACACGCCACTGATACAACTTAGTGAGGATTATGCACTTTCAGTTTCCCATGCGTTTGAATGGGAATTATTTTGCCTAGTCACCACAAGTTTAGGGAGCAAATTTCTTCAAGTTGACATAAAATGTTCTATTCAATATTGTTTGGCAATAATGTATTTTGCCAATAGTACGTCCAAAGTTGTAATTTTGTGTTTTTGATCGCAAAGATCGGATATTTTTATTCCCAATTCCAATTCTGCACTCTTTGCAAGGGTGGATAATTTGGAAGAACTTTGACGATAATTTTACCTTTTTGGACACTAAAATGCATTTGATCCTTAATTTTGTTTCAACCGAGTCTTGATTTAGCAAGCACAATAAGGCCGAATTGGTCAAGATGGGAGATGATGTGCTTGTTGATAGAAAGACAGCCTAGGCTAATAGAAATTGGCACTCCTTTCGTGGTGGATAATAATAAAGTATAAAACATGCAGGCATATGTCCGGCACTTAGGCTCAGCAAGGTCAAAAGATCTAATCGTAGTCATATCTGGCTTGCTGGCGATTTTAATCTTCCCGGAGTCGACTGGGATTCTCAGAGTGTCACCCCTAATTCCCAGTATGTTGGACTTTCCAAACACATGCTTGAGATTGCTGCAGACTTTGGCCTTGAGCAAATGGTCACTAAACCTACTTGAGGCAAAAACATCCTTGACTTATTTTTCACCAACAATCCAACCCTGGTTGAAAGGTTTTCACTTATCCCAGGGTTGAGTGATCATGACGGTATCCCCATGATCATAGTCAGCTCTAGGCCCAAGGTGATTAAAACCAAGCCTAGAAAGGTCTTTCTATATCAGAAAGCTGACGTCAGTGCCATCAGAAATGATCTCAAGCAGTTTAGTGATACTCTGACTTCTAGTGATCCATCATCGTGCTCTGTGAGTGACCTATGGGCGGTCAGGAATTCCATGGATTCCCACATTCCGACTCGCATGGTCAGCAAGCGCAATCTGACCCCTTGGATAGGGAGGAATATTAAGAGACAGCTGAAAAAGAAACAGCGTGCGTTTAACCATAAACAGAAAGTCGGGGACCAGGAATCTCTTGATTGCTTCCATGATTTGGCGCAAGGCCACTCAGAAAGCTACGAGGAAGGCTCACAGAAAGTTTATCAACTCTGTTTGTCTAGATTCCAGCAAAAAGTTCTGGTCCTTCATGAAGAATTTGAAGACCGACTCTGTTGGCATATCTACCCTGAGATCAAACTCAGGTGTTCTGGAATCTGACAACCATGTTAAGGCTGACATTCTCAATGACCAATTCAAATCTGTTTTTACCAATGAAGATGACACATTACCAACATTAGGACCTAGCAATTATCCCACAATACCAGACATTCAAATTTCACAAGAGGGCATCATTAAACTCTTACAGAACATCAAAATTCACAAAACCCCAGGGCCTGATGGTATTCCTGCCTATATACTCAAGGTTGCAGCTGAGGAGATAGCCCCGGCATTATGTATGATTTTTGAAAGATCCCTGGAGTCTGGCGAACTACCATCTGATTGGCTTAGTGCCAATATTAGCCCGATTTTCAAGAAAGGAGACCGAACAGCTGCCTCGAACTACATGTATAGGCCCGTCTCTCTCACAGCCATATGTTGCAAGGTCTTAGAACATGTCATCCATTCACACATCATGCATCATTTTGATAAGCATTCTGTTCTCACCACAAAACAACATGGCTTCAGACGCAACCACTTATGCGAATCACAACTTTTATTAAAAATCCATGACCTGGCCCTTTCACTAAATAACAGACAACAAACTGATCTTGTAATTATGGATTTTAGCAAGGCATTTGATACGGTACCACACAATCGCCTTCTCCTTTAATGGCATTCGCAATAACATCCACACATGGATAGCAAACTTCCTTAAGCACCGTAAACAGTGGGTCGTTGTCGGGGGTGAACACTCGGCTTGGACAGATGTGTTATCTGGCGTTCCCCAGGGCACGGTGCTAGGACCTTTGCTATTCCTCATATACATCAATGACTTGCCACAAAACATACAGTCTGAAGTCCGGCTCTTTGCCGATGATTGTGTTATAGGCAAATAGTTCACAATCATGACCATGTTCAACTCCAGGATGACCTAAACACACTTGTCAAATGGCAGAATGATTGGCAACTACATTTCAACATCCAAAAATGTTTCAGTCATGAGGATCACCCATGCACGTTCCACTAAAATGTTTGATTACAAACTGGGAGACAGCATTTTAGAAGAGACAAAATGCCATCCCTACCTAGGAGTTGAGATTTCCAACAATCTTTCATGGTCAAATCACATCAACCGCAACACATCATCTGCAAACAGACAATTAGGATTTATTAGAAGGAACTTATACTCTTGCACCCAGGGGTAGCGCTAGGTTTTCAAACAAGGGGTCAAAAACATCGAATTTTTTGAAACTATGGATCCAAAACAATAGAAATAAGGGGTTCAAATGACCCTTTAGTAGCCTCTAAATGGTAATTTTGTGCGCCGAAAGTAAAAAGAATGCGCCCATGACCCCATGGCGCAAGTTAGCGCTACCCCTGCTTGCACCAAACAAATCAAACAAAATGCCTACATGTCACACATATATGATCGGGTATGTAGGCCTATAAATTTGCATGCTTGTTGTGGTCGACCTGGCTAAAAATCCTGGCGTTTGCGGGCAGAATGTGGCAACCCAAAATTTACGGTCGACCTGGGTCTGGGAGAAACCGATTTACGATATAACTACATACATGTACATGTACCTGATAACTTAGGTGGTCTATCGTGTGCGATACAATATTTTAGGTCGACCTGGGATTTTTTTCTCCCAGCTTGACCCAAAACGCCACAATAAGGTGGGTACCAATTTTATATACCTTTGTCGCTTTGATGAAAATTTGATGAAATTTTTCGAATATGATATCTGACCGGACCTGCGCAAACCGTTAAGTGTGTATTTTCCATAGACAGACAAAATGGTGTGAGCCAGTCCTTAGCTTAGGTACGGTATGTGTCGTAGGACTGGCGAGCGAGTCTAATACAACTGTACAAAGTTCGATTTTGTCTACCCATAAAATCCTGTCGAATGTATATTGTCAAGCTTTAGCTTACCTTACAAAATTACCTTAACTTAACTTAAGCTGAATACCCATCCCTTGATGCCTTCAGACTGGCATTAAAGGAGGATGCCAAGTAACCAGCAGTCATCTTTAGCATTTTTAAAGCACTTCATCACTGTACATATTTTGCACTGAACTTTGCTGTCTGCAATATCTTGGATGCAGAGAGCACAACACACTGCAGTGCGATTATCTTCTTTTTTGAAGTCTGCACTTACATAGGAAGAAGAAGAAGAAGAAGCTTATAGCATGTATATAGGTATAAGGCCAAATAAAAAAATAAACATGTTTCACGTCCCCTCCCGCTTCCTTTTTTGAGGTTTTCTCAAATAAATTTTTATTTTTTGAAATTCAGTTATAACTTTTCAAAAAATATGTCTAGGAAGTTGGGATGCTTTCTATAGCCTTGTTAAGATACAAGAAACATTTTAGGAAGGTTTTGTGATCATTAGAGGGGTGTAACTCTCAGAACAACAAATAAAAAGGGCCTCCTCCTTTTCCAGGCATTATTGTATGTACGGATTATGCGCTAAAACAGCTCAAGTATGGGTATTTACACAAATTTTGCGATAAAAAATAGAAAATAAAAAGCCCCTCTTCCTCCTTTTTTTGAAAACCGGACGTGAAACATGTTTTATTTTTACTTAGCCTAATACAAAAAAAATTGAACTTTTTTTGATTCTCATCAAAGTAATCTCATATTAAAGAGGTAAATGAAAGAAAACTGATGAGGCATAAATGAATGTCATACGACATGTGGTTGCGGAGATATGCTAATTTGAATGTCTCAATTTTTCAGCCAATTTCCTGTACAAACTTTTTGTGCATGCACATATTAAAATGCTTATAGGCCTATACTGTGCATTGTGAGTACACAATTTAAAGAAAAAGCACTTGCTATTTACGGTACTGAACTGTAAATGTAATCCTAGATTGATTGAATTTGAATTGATGTGAACATAAGGGCCTATCATTTTCTTTGTAAGGGGGGAGGGGTCATAGATGTACAGGGGGGGTCAAATTTTTTGGAAAGAAAAATAGGGGGGTCATAAAAGTTTTGATGACCAAAATGTAGGGAGTCATAAGATGACCACAGATAGTGTGTTTATCTTATTCAAAAGACTGAATACAATTTTAGCCTCTTCAGGGGTACATGACTTGTAAGGTGTATCAGTGGGTGATGGGGAGGGGTCATAAAAGTTTGTTGCCGATATAGGGGGTCGTAATTTTATTGATGCTGACTTTTGGAAATTTGGGAGCCCATGAAAATGATAGCCCCTAATATACAAATGAACATGTATGAGTAACATTTTGTTTTATTTCTGTTTTCTGATGCAGATTCCAGCTTTGACAGAGGATGGAAACCAGGGACTGTCTTTTGGAATTTGCAGGAGAGCATTACATGTCATAGCTCTTCTAGAGCCTTCAAGAGCTGTTTAGAACATTAACAATAAAATGTAGTGAGAGAATGGTCAACTAAGGAAAGCTAAAAATCACTCTCCGATTTAAGGAGAGCAGAAGAGAACGATTGCTCTCGCTCTCCTCAAAAGGCAGTCCCTGGGAAACCACAGTGCGGGCCAACAGCATATGCAAAAATAAAGAAAAACTTATTCAAAAAAATGAAATTTGTGTTGAAGTGTCTTATTATTTTTTTGTCATTGAAAAACTAATTCTTAACTCACTTTTTGCGCAAGGCATCCATCCAATCTCATCAAACCAAACATTTTTATGTACAAAAAACTATCTTTATTCACCGCGTGCTCCATTTAACTTACCGCTCAACTCCGTTATTTAGATATTTGAGAGTAATTTCCGAAAAAAAATAGATCGAAATCGTCACTTTCAAACCCACTAGAAAGTCGCCAAAATTTGCCGCGACCACGTGCGAATCATCTGACCTCTTCCGGGTTATGATCAAGTTCAACCTTTTGACTTGACCTTGTAAGCTTTGGAACTGTTTTAACTCGATCTAATTCCCCCAAATTTTTTTTCAAAAACATCGCCGTAAAATTTACTACCGGTAATGAATTTCCAAAATGGCGCCGGGTGCGCGATTTCCCTATGCTGAGAGAGGCTGAATATTGCGCATGCTCAGGCAAGGAATGCTCACATACCTAATGTATAGTAACCCTGAGACTGAGTCAGTGAGTGCGTCTCTGCCATGTCTGTCTGAACTGTTCATATGAGTTGCAGACAAAATTCCTGATTTATATTTAAAGATGAAATTATTTGTTATACTCATGTGACAATCTGACTCACCACTACACCATACGTCGCAGCTTTATTTGTGTTCATTCAGTCACAGCTCTTTTTAGCTGTAAGCTTACCTCTTGACTTTACGCTACCACGTAGAGCAGGTCATGAATATTAATGAGACTCTGTAAGCACTTCGTATCGGGTCTATGATGTATTTTTGGTCGAAGCAGCCAAAAAGAGTCGATTTTATTTATCTAAATCAATATATTATTGAAAAATAACACTTTGATGTTTTGCAAAAGTTCAGTTTACAAACCATATACTTTAAAAACTTACTTAATTTTTGAGTTATGTGCGTTTTTCAAAAGTGTTGTTGTTTCAGCCCTCTTTACAAATAAATAACTCAAGAACCACAGGACCTACGAGTACAAGAGTATATCTGTGATATTTGTTTGTTTGTTTGTTTGTTTATTTATTTGTTTATTTGTTTGTTTATTTATTTATTTATTTATTTATTTATTTATTTATTTATTTATTTATTTATTTATTTATTTATTTATTTATTTATTTATTTATTTATTTATTTATTTATTTATTTATTTATTTATTTATTTATTTATTTATTTATTTATTTATTTATTTATTTATTTATTTATTTATTTATTACATCATATTTACCCAGGGTGGCCCGATCAGCTAAAACGCTGTTCTTACACGGGGCCCTGCATAACATTTAAAAAAACATACAGATCAGTTTGGGGGGCACTGCTAATTCAAAGACGTCTTTGATATCAAAGACTCTTCGGTGCCGAGTCACCTGACAGTATCATAATTCAGAGACGTCTTATAAATCACATACATAGTGGCGTACCGTGGCCGCCCCTCCCGGGGGGGGGGGGGCCTGAAGAAAATCCAATTTTGCCGCCCCTTCCTCAAAAGCCCGAAAAGGTTGCCCCAATTTTGTTTACGGTCGTTTGAAAAAGTGAAGAGCAAAAAAAAAAAAGAAAAGAAAAGAGAAAGGATTTATAAGCGCTACCACCCCAAAAGCATCACATTTTTATGTATAGGCCTAGTACAATTTTTTCACATTTTCCGCCCTTTTTTCTTTACTAATTCTTTTTGCCGCCCCTTCTTCCGCCACCCCTCTTTTTGCCGCCGCCCCTTCGATTTTGCCGCCCCCTGCTTTGACGGCCCGGGGGCTGGCGCCACGAAAGCCCCCCAAAAAAAAAATACGCGCATGCCTAGTCTCAAAACCCTGGTGTGTCAGATCTTTGGAATTGTCGGGATTCTAGAATTCTGACAGGTGTCAGATTTCTGGAATTTCGACAGCTGTCAAAAAGTTGGAATCATTTTGTAACGTCGGGTTCATGTTATTTTCTTTAACGTTGTGGTTTGGCAATATAGTGAAGGGGAAAACCCGGGAAAAGGGCGCCGATCATTTAGTTGCATAAAATGTTAGGGGCACTGAGCTACCGTTTGTACGGTGTCTGATCTCCGCCAAACTCCCCCTTTTATAATTCATATCCCCAAATTTTTAGTTTTCCCCTTTTTTGCGAAATGCTTTCCCCTTTTCAAATATTTCCCCCTTTTTAACTTTCCCCGTTTTCAAATAGTTTCCCCTTTTCGACTTTCCCCCTTTTCGACTTAGGCCTACCCCTTTTCAAATAGTTTCCCCCTTTTCGACTTTCCCCTTTTCAAATAGTTTCCCCCTTTTCGACTTGCCCCTTTTCAAATAGTTTCTCCTTTTCGACTTTTCCCTTTTCAAATAGTTTCATATAGTTTCCCCCTTTTCGAATCCCCCCTTTTCAAATAGTTTCCCCCTTTTTTAATTTCCCTTTTCAAATAGTTTCCCCGTTTTCGAATTACCCCCTTTACAAATAATACCCCTTTTTATTTTCACCCATTTTGTAAAATTAATAGTTCCCCCTTTTTACAAATAATCCCTTTTAACTTTCCTCCGCTTTTCACAAATAGGTTCCCATTTTAAATAGTTTCTCCCTTTTTAAATAATACTCCCTTTTTCAGTGTTGGAGGACTCGGGACTCGGACTCGGACTCGAGTCCGGACTCGAGTCCTTTTTTCAAGGACTCGGACTCGGACTTGGACTCGGGAGCTAAGGACTCGGACTCGGACTTGGACTCGGACCCCAAGGACTCGGGGACTCGGCTCCGAGTCCTCCTCAAGTCCGGCAAAATAGGGTCTTTTTAGGTCTTTTATTTTCGTTCATTGAAAACTTCCTCTTATGCTTGATGATCAATGATCACAACACGTGATTTGTATGCAAATAAATTTAGTTTGTAAATAAAAGTACAACCAAAAAGCAAGATTGCTTTCAGTTATACATCTTTAATTGGTTAAATGGATTTTAATCATAATCGTTTGTTTTGACATGACTGCTTTGGTAGACACAGGTCTAGAATGTACATGAATCAATAATACTCTGGGGCATTAAAGTTAAATTTTGGTAGGGGTGTGCGGTGCCGAACTTTGGGAACTAAGAACTGATTTGGGGGCAAAATAGGGGCTTAATGAACTGAAATTTCAACATTTTTGTGGAGGTCTGCGAACTAAAAATTGGGCGAATTATAGGCTTTGGAGCTAACAAATTTAAAATGTTTCCAAATTTGAGCTTAAGAGCTACAATTTTCAGAGTGTTCAGCTTAATGAACTGGAGCATGATGCAAATGTGGGTCTTAAGGAACAGTCGGAGAGCCTGAAAAAGGGACCCATGACCGCCGCACATACCCGTACCACCTTTACATGTGAGTGACCCTCCCCACCCCCGGAATAATACTGCATAGGCCTACAGATCCAACACCCCTTCGTTTGGCACCTGCAGTTTGGTGAGTGACGTCATATTTTGATTGTCATATTACATCTTTTGCCTCTTTAAAACATAAGCCTAAGTTACTGTGAGTCTGTGATTATACTCTGTTTCAAGGCCCGGGGGGAGGAGCACTCCCATATATTGACAAACGTCATGTGCCCATGAAATGACCCCATTATTTTGGCAAACCCTACACCCAATGACACCGTTTTTTTCAGTAGCCTACACTGAATGACCCCTTTTTGAACAATTAGTCCTCAAAATTGAACCCCCCCCCCCGGTTTCAAGGTATGCTACCTAAGGGGCTTTAGAAGCAAGAACCCAGCAAACACAAAAACGTTTTAAATATGTTATATTTTGGCTTTTGGTGTAGGTAAAAACGTTTTAATAACATTAAAATGTCGGGTTATATAAAGGTCATGATAACGTTTTAAAACGTTTTGTATGAAAACACACTACAACAATATTTTTTAATGTTTTCAAAAAATGTTATTTTAAACTATTTTTGCAAACATTGTTGCCAAATATTTTGTCGATACTTAAATAACATTATGTTAAAATATTTGAACCCAGCAAACACAGAAATGTTCTTAAAATGTTTTTTTCAAAACCTTTTAATAACATTTAAATGCCGGGTTATATAAAGGTCATGAAAACGTTTTTAAAACGTGATTGCAAATATTTTGGGCAAACATTTTTCGCAAAATATTTTTTCCACCTCAAAATAACATTCTGTTTAGAATGTTTTGTATCAAGTTTTCAATAATGTTTTTGGAATGTTATTAAAACGTTTTTATACCCTTTATATAACCCGACATTTAAACGTTTTCTGTAAAACATTTTTGTATGTTGAGCAGTAGATTATCAAAAAATGTTTTGTAATGTTATAAAAACGTTTTATACTCTTAATATACTCGACATATATAACCAGACATTTATACGTTTTCTGACAACCTTTTATAACCTTTTGCGAATGATGTCGAAAACGTTTTGTGTTTGCTGGGAATTATGAGCATTGGGGGGTGGGGAAGGAATTTTTTGGCCGATCGAAAGGGGGGTGGAAGCAATTTTTGGCAAACCGAGAGGGGGGCACAAGCAATTTTTGGCACATATGGAGCACCTTTCAAATAAAATGCTCTAAAAGGCTTATAGAAAACAGTACGGAAACGCTTACATATGCAAATTACCCTGCTCGCTGCACTTGCAACATGTATCTAAATTGGGATCCCAAACATGGCATGTGCAGAGGGGGGTGCAGATTTTGGCAGGCCGGGAGGGGGGGCGATTTTTGGCAGGCCGAGAGGGGATAAGCATTTTTGCAATTTAACCCCTCCCTGGGCTCCGCATAATTATTGCACAGTCCCAAAACAATACTAGGCATGCTAGGGGGGACTAGCAAATTATGTATTTACAAGAAAAAATTATAGAACTAAAATTCTGGTTAAGTATAGGCCTACGTTGATAAAGTATTGGTGAAAAACCCGGGGCTTGAATTTGATACATAAGGACTCGGACTCGGACTCGGACTCGGACTCGAACATTGAGGACTCGGGACTCGGACTCGGACTCGGACGGACATCAGAAATTGGCAGGGACTCGGACTCGGACTTGGACTCGGACACCAAGGACTCGGACTCGGATGACGAGGACTCGACTACAACACTGCCCTTTTTGTTTTTAATACTCCCTTTTTGTTTGGGTAGGCCTACTCCCCGTTTTCCGTGCGTAGGCTTTACCAGTAAGCCTGGACCCTGGAGAGTACCGTGCACTCACTAGAGCTCATTTCGCTACATCCATTATTGGAAAGGCGTTCTACATGAATTTGGATACCAACGTAGGTAGATTTATAGCCTGTTGTGCAAGCGCCGCTAAATTCAATGGGTTAGGGATCCGTCAACTTTTATGCACGTTTATAGAGGGGCTGTACAAAGAGCAAATCCGATATGATTGATAAACCAAATGATGTTCAGAATGTTAAACGGGTGAAATGGCATGCATAAATATTTATGCTGGTCAAATTCATAGCAATGATGTTTGAAAGTCTGTGAAGAACTTGTCTATAAACAGGGATATGTCAGAGACAACAAACAACTGGCTGCCATTGTTACAGAAGCCTAGATAATAAGAATTGTTTGTGCTATATAATTATTCAAAAGTTTTTTTTTAAAGTTAGCACCAAAGTTTAAAACAAGCGGTCTTAACAGTGAAATGACAATAAAAGCATACATTTATAAAACGGGCCTGGACAAAATGGGCATTGCATATTTATGACAAGTGTGGCTGTGTGATTTTATGCAACTTTATTTTTAAGCCAGTTCCGAGTAATTTTCGCTATTCTTTGTTTGTCAACAATCCTAACAATAAAAATGTGCTTTCTAATCAAAGGCTCTATGGCGTATATTCAATTGACCAGACAAATGAACCAGGGACTTCGGTCAGTGGTGCACGCCTCAAAAATCCAAAAAGAATTAGTAGGCCCTATATGTTAGATGAAGAATTAAGTAGCAATTAAGGGGCACTACACCTGCCCAATTTTTGCCTATTTTTGCATTTTTCTCAAAAATTATGGCGCATTGGGGACAAGTAAGATATGTATATTATAGGGGCAAGGACTACAACTACTGCACTGGAAATTTTATTTCAGCACAGCCAACAGTTGTGGAGTTACAGTCAAAAATGAGGGAAAACCAATATTTGATCAATAAATCAATAACTACTTGCTTTGTGTTGCTGTATTTTCAGTACAGTAGTTGTAGTCCTTGCCCCTATAATATACATATCCCCGGTACATATCTTACTTGTCACCAATGTGCTATAATTTTTGAGAAAATTGCAAAAATAGGCGCAAAATTGGACAGGGGTGTAGTACCCCCTTAATTGCTACTTAATTCTTCATCTAACATATAGGGCCTACTATAGTACCCCCTTAAGCCTAGTCTTTTTTAAAAGTCGAGACAAGTCCAAAATAATAACGATTAATAAGCCAATCTAATTGATTCGAATTCCAATCTCCTGGCCTTTTCCTGGGTCTTTATTTAGTTGCATGATATAATTCAGATTATGATTTTTCTTAAATAGATCTATATCCTATAGAATTCATAAATTACATAATAAGTATCATTTTATTCATTTTATTTAGCTCAAGAATTTGTATCACTGAGACAATCACGTGCTTTCAACGTGTAGGCCGGACCTATTTCAATATCGAAGTACATGGGACGTGAATGCATGGTACTATAGATGGTCCGTGCCTACTGGTAAAGCCTACGCATCGTGAAAGGGGAATAAAAAAAGGGAGTAAAAAAAAAAGGGAATAAAAAAATAAGGGAGAAACTATTTTAATGGGGGTAAAATCTGTAAAATGGTATTATGTAAAAGGTGAAAAGAAAATTCGAAAAGGGGGAAACTATATGAAAAGGGGGAAACTATATGAAAAAAGGGGGAAATTCGAAAAGGGGGAAACTATATGAAAAGGGGTAAATTCGAAAAGGGGGAACTATATGAAAAGGGGGAAATTCGAAAAGGGGGAAACTATATGAAAAGGAGGAAATTCGAAAATGGGGAAACTATATGAAAAGGGGGAAATTCGAAAAGGGGGAACTATTTGAAAAGGGGGAAAGTCGAAAAGGGGGAACTATTTGAAAAGGGGAAAGTAAAAAGGGGGAACTATTTGAAAAGGGGGAAAGTTAAAAGGGGAAATATTTGAAAAAGGAGGAAAGCATTTCGCAAAAAGGGGGAAAACTGAAAATTTGGGGAGATGAATTATAAAAGGGGGAGTTTGGCGGAGATCAGACACCGTACGTTTGGGTTCGGGCAGCCCTATTAGTAGGCCTAGCTAGGGTATAGGGTTGCAGGATGGTGGGGTGGGAGAGGGGTGCAATCAGGACGTGTCCCAGCGATCAGGACGTGTCCCCTAGTGCCGTACGGAATATATTGAAACGGGTATGAGATCGAGAGCCACATAGGCCTAGACCTAAAAGTGAACTACTGCCGCCTACAGTTTAATAATGTAAAGGAGAGGGGAAGCTATGGCCTATGTCGGTTAATTATACAATGTTGTGAATGAATTTGAAGTCTTGAATAAAAGAATGAATAAAAAACAAAATAAAACAAGAAACGATTTCGTCCATTGTTTTAAATTCAGTATGATTATGAACGTACATGTCATTGAACATGTTTTACAATGCTTCTGATGTTTTAGTCACCATGCAGAATACCCCTTTAAATTACCTATCGATAATATCATCCATAGCCTAAATGTATTGAAATCCCTCACATTATACGTAACGTCTACCGTATCTTACTTCCCAGCCACATCCAGCTACTGGTGGTGGTGATCGACTTTGTTGTAAAAGTTATCTGTCAAATTTCAGGAATTGTACAGTTAATTCCTACTAATACAAGATCAAATAAATAAATAAATAAATAAATAAATAAATAAATAAATAAATAAATAAATAAATAAATAAATAAATAAATAAATAAATAAATAAATAAATAAATAAATAAATAAATAAATAAATAAATAAATAAATAAATAAATAAATAAATAAATAAATAAATAAATAAATAAATCCCTTTCTTTCTTTGTTAATTCCGTTGCTTATAAATAAATACGTAGCATAGCACAATACAAGTAGGCCTACTTTTAGTCACAATCGTATTTATTTATTTAGGTATTCTATTTATTTGATAAATTATTTCTTTATTTATTTGGGTGTTTTCAATTTTAAAGTTTGACACCTAATATTTGACACCAAGAATATTCCCGGAGAATATTGTCACAATTCTGGAAATTTTAATAAAATTCCCAATATTTGAATCCCGGAATTGTTTTAATTCATAAAATTTGACAGTCAGTGAGCATATTGTCAAAATTCTGGAATTTTAATAAGATTCCTATATTTGACAATGGAGCATTGTCACAATTCTGGAAATTTAAAAGTTCCTAATTTTGACGGTGAGAATCCCGGTTCCCGGGTGAGAATATTGTCAGATTTCTGGAATTTTGATAGAATTAGATAAGAAGCACATGTGCGTGAATAAAAAAAGAAAGTGATAGTAGGTCCATTTTTAGTAGGCCTATTGAGAAATTGTTCCCAATTTTGACAAAATTTCAAAATTCCTTACTGACATCTGTCTTTGCAAGACTCTATAATTGGAAGAACTTACCCTCCATTGACAAGCACGGTCTGGCAGCATGGACCAATCAGCGTCCTTCTACCGGGTATTTACACAAACCACACAAACAGCACGGAGGTCATTTCGTTCCTGTTTCGTGTCAAATGACACGAATAGTCACCATTCCGAGATTTTGACACCGCCCCCTGTCGAAATTCCAGAATTCCGACAGTTCCAGGTTTCTGACGCAGCCTGTCAAAAACTTGGAACTATCAAAAGGGCGCTGTCGTAATTCTAGAATTCTGACAATTCCAAGTTTTTGACAGGCTGCGTCAAAATCTTGGAATTGTCAAAATTCCAGAATTAATATATTGAATGCAATATCATAATGTCATTGTATTGGCACTTCAATACTGAACAATTCTGATTTTAGAATCTGCCAGTTTATTAATCGCGAAATTCCAGGTTAAAAATCGACTATATATGGACTTTCAATTTTGAACGGGCAAAGTCCCTAACACTCACACTGTCAATCATACTTGTTTATCAATCAAATTTAACCGCAAGCAAATAGGCCTACAAGACGCGCTCATGCACTTACTGACGCGTTCATGCAATTACACAACATAAAGGCCGCACACTTGTGTACCATGTAGTTATTAATGGTAATGACAGGTACCCGGAGGATTTAAACCATAACGAGATCTGGGCGACCAATCACAAGCCAGATCCATTTAAAGATGCATTACATCATGGCCAATTTTAGTAGGCCAGATTTCCGACAATCTCATCCATAGAAGCTCATAGACAGCCGTGTTAAGCATGTAAACCGCAATCCAAAGTCAGTAGTCCACTTGGGAAGCTAACAAACAGAGGGAGTAGGGTGACTGAAAAGATCAGATGTGAAAATCTATCAATTGTGCACTTCTAAAGTTGAGTGCCCCCCCCGGTGTCTATCTCCTCTCTCCTCTCCCTCCCTTTCTCTTCCCCTAGGCTCTCCCTTTTCCTTTCTCTCTCTTTTCCTTTTTGTGGGATCGCCAGGGGTCGGGGTGTCGCACCTTCTACACCCCCACTGCGACGGGCCTGAGGCGATGCCCTTATTCCCAAAACGCCGTCTGATGGCGAAAATCCGACCCTTTTAATTCCCACGTGTTGATTACAGGTTTACCGTAGCTCCTATATATCTGAGTGGGTCCCCCAGGGCCCCCCAGAGGCCAAAAAATAATATTTAAAATAATGGTGTGACGTCATGACTTCTTAAAGTTTTTCCAAAAATTGGCCCTCAAACTCATAATTTTTAAAGTAAATACTTCTGGAGAGGGGGCTATAGCTAAAACAGAAAATGTCCTGTACCTTAGTGGTTATGAAACAAAGGTGCAGAATAGACGGGTAGAGAGAAAAGATACCGTATTGTCTTAATGATAATTAATGTCTACTACTTCCATGATAATACCAATCAATTAATAAGCAGTTCGAAATTAGGATTCTTTCGGTGAGAGACTAAACGGGGCCTTTCAGTGAGAAGGCCCTCCAAAAGGGGGTCTTCCCGGATCCCGTCAGACTGGGGAATATCTTACCAAAAAAGGGCGACTGGGAAAAATTTGGGTCAAAATGTAAAAGTTGATCCAAAATTTTCAAAAATTCGTCAAATTTTGAAAATATTTTGAAATAAATAATGGAAAAAACGGGATCATTCAGTCAGGAATTTCCCCAAAAATGTGAAAACAAAGGTGGTCTTTTGGTGAAAGGAAAACAAAAAAGGGGGTCACTATGATTGGGTGAGAGGGAGTTCAGTAAAACAAAAAAGGGGGGTCATTGCACGAGGAGAGGGAGTTGAAAAATGGGGTTCAATGTGGCCGCTTATCCCCGTCACAGTACTAGTAGTGCCCTCTGCCCGGGGCAAAAGCTAAAATTGATAATCAAAAGTGAAATTAATTTTACTTCACTAACTGTGACAATGTTTTGTTTGAAAATTGTTTCAATCTTGATACCAATTTGTTTTCTAATCCGAGGTGAAGCAAATTTTTTTATTTAATTTTTTGCTCAGATGGCGAAAATTTTGTTCAAAAACCTACCCAGCCCCCAATTGATATCTAATAATGGTGCATCTTAGAACATGAGCATTGCTGTATGCATGACCTTCATAATTCAGCATGTTCACATACGTTATAAATAAAACATTAAATAAAGATTTAGTTAGGTCAAAAACCTCAATTTGGTGACCACTCTCTGGCTAGTAAGGTTTGACGATTGATTCTATGGACCATTTAGAAAAAAAATAGCCCCCATGTCCCTCGCGAAAATCCCGGCATTTTCCGCTAGAGGCCAAAATCCAAAATGGCCGCCGCCACCATTTTGAATTTTAGTTTTGAACCAGAGCACCTATAGTCATGCACAAAGACACTTTTTCGGATATGTCGAGTACAAGGATTCCGATTCTGACATTAGTTTGACATCACGGCATAATTTTCACCCAGAATTCCAAGATGGTGGCCGGCACCATCTTGAAAAATTTAGTTTTGAACCAGAGGACCTAAAATCGTGTACAAAGACACTTTTTTGAATAAGTCGACCACAAGGATTTCAAATTGGACATTACTTTGACATTACGACCTCATTTTTACCTAGAAATTCAAGATGGTGGCCGCCGGCGCCACATTGAAAAAATAAGTTTTGAACAGAGTACCTAAAATCGTGTACAAAGACACTTTTTCCGGTAAGTCGAAATCCGAATCTGACATTAATTTGACGTTATAATATACTTTATGCCCAGAAATCCAAGATGGCCCCCATTTGGTAGAGCGTAAATGTGATTTTTGAATGAGAGCAGAAGCATATTAGTGTGTCATTTCCGCCTTATCTGGGGTTCATGTCCCTTATATGGGGTTTAAACTGCCTAATCTTGGGTTTACATCCATTATCTAGGGATAAGGCGCCTTATCTGTGGTTTAAACGACCTTATCTTGGGTTTACGTTCCTTACCTGTGGCTAAGATTCCTTTAACCCTAGCATATCGCAGTCTAAACTCAGATAAGGCATCTAAACCCCAGATAATGCGCCGTAACCCCAGATAAGGGACGTAGACCCCCGATAAAGCAGTCCAACCCCCAAATAAGGCGCCTTAACCCTACATAAGGAACATAAGCCACAGAAAAGGATCTAAACCCCACATAAGGTGCCTTAACTCTAGATAAGGGTCGTTAACCCCAGATAAGGGTCGTAAACCTCAGTTAAGGCATCTAAACCCAAGACAAGGCGCCTTAACCCCCAGATAAGAGACGTAAACTCAGATATGGCAGTCTAAACCCCAGATAAGGCGTCGTAACCCCAGATAAGGGACGTACACCTCAGATAAAGCAGTCCCAACCCCAAATAAGGCGCCTTAACCCTAAATAAGGAACACAAACCTAAGATAAGAGAAGTAAACCCCAGACCTGGCAGTCTAATCCCCAGATAAGGCGCCTTAACCCCAGATAAGGAACGTAAACCCCAGATAAGGCATCTAACCCCCAGATAAGGCGCCTTAAATTCAGATGAGGGATGTAAACCTAGGATAACACAGTCTAAACCCCCGATAAGGCATCTAACATCCATATAAGGTGCCTTAACCCCAGATAAGAGACGTAAGCCCAGATAAGGCAGTCTAACCCCAAGATAAGGAGCCTTCCATCAGATAAAGAGCGTAAACCCCAGATAAGGCATCTAAACCCCAGCTAAGTTACCCAGATAAGGGACGTAAACCGCAAATAAGGGACGTAAACCGCAGATAGAGCAATCTAAAACCCAGATAAGGGACGTAAACCCCAGATAAAGCTGAAATGACACACATATGCTTCCATATCCATTACTTTTTTTTATAACTTAGCCAAAAAAGGGACTTGATTCGTGCTCCTAGGTGCTCCCATTCAAAAATTACATTTACGCTCTACCAAATGGGGCCATCTTGGATTTCTAGGCAAAAATTATGTTATAACGTCAAATTAATGTCAGATTCGGATTTCTTGGGGTCGACTTACCCGAAAAAAGTGTCTTTGTACACGATTTTAGGTACTCTGGTTCAAAACTTATTTTTTCAAGATGGCGCCGGCGACCGCCATCTTGGATTTCTGCGTAAAAATGATGTCGTAATGTCAAAGTAATGTTAAATTCGAAATCCTTATGGTCGATTTATGCAAAAAAGTGTCTTTGTACACGATTTTAGGTCCTCTGGTTCAAAATTAAATTTTCTTGGATTTCTGGGTGAAAATGATGCCGTAATGTCAAACTAATGTCAGAATCGGAATCCTTGTACTCGACATATCCGAAAAAGGGTCTTTGTGCATGATTATAGGTGCTCTGGTTCGAAACTTAAATTTTCAAAATGGTGGCGGCGACCATTTTGGATTTTGGCCTCTAGCGAACAATTCCGGGATTTTCGCGAGGGACATGGGGCTATTTTTCCCCCCTAAATGGTCCATAGAAGTCGAATCAATCGTCAAACCATGGAAGTAATACACATGGAACATGGAAGAAAGAGATGAGAAGGAACCACAACGACTTCGATCGGCCAAGTTTTAATCCGCTTATCTATTGACGCATGAAAAGAAAAGCTATCAATGGTACTTACTTTCATGTATGATCCATTTACCGCGATCGATGCTTGGCAAAATCATTACTGGAAAAATTTATAACAAACCCATCCACGAACAAACAAACGCTACCCAGAAGTAAGATTATGGAATTTCACTGATGCTCTAAACATGTATAGTAGCTTTGTTTTGGGATCTACAGTCAAACTGTTTTCTTGATCGTGTTGTGTAGAAAATGTCCTATAAAACATCGAAAAGGTAATCAAAATCGGCCGGTTTTTTTGCTGAGTTTCATCTTTAGCAAATAAGGTAAGATTTTGGTGACTTTTCGATGAAAAATAGATGTAAAATGTTCTTAAATAATGCACAATGTTCCGGTTGAGTCCGGTACATAAAACCTGTTTAATTTAATAGTTTATATGTGTATAATCGTAACTAGCTAACTCGTTTCAGTGCCAAAGACTGCCAACTCTGAGAAAAAAGTCATCAAAGTTCGGAAAAATTGGGCAAAATGGAAGAAAAGATATAGGCCATCAATGACCGATGATCACGTCACCAAAGAAAATCCTATAGGGTGCTTGCACGGAAGGTCATTAGTTCAAATCATCCTTCACACACGCTCCAGAAGACATGCAAATACATGGAATACAATACCAATCACCTATTTAACGCGGGGTATTGATCAAAGTAAATCCTCATGAATAACAATGTCAACTAAATGTCGGTAAAGGGAGTGGACAAAGTGAATGCGTTCGTTGTGGTTCCTTCTTATCTCTTTCTTCCATGCATGGAAGCTGGTCAAATACTACATCAAAGTGAGTATCATACTTGCCGCGATACTGAACAAAAGCAGTACAGTTGAAAGTGGAACAATTGAGTCATCGCATGGTCAACGTGTACCATGTCTAAAATCAAAGTTCCGCTTAAAAATCAATAGCAGTACGAGGTCGTGTACTAAGTCCTGACAATGGGCTGTGTTATATTACCGCAGTGCATGACTAGTTTTATGAACACAAACAGATTTTATAAAATCCCTACGTAATGGTCAGAATGCTATCAGTTTAATTTATAGAATTTTATTAAAAGTATGTAATTATGTGAAAACCTACCGATTAAATGCTAGACTTTCAGATAGCAGATACCCGACTCTGGAACATTCTGGTCAACAGCAATTTCGGGCAGCCCCGGGCACACAAATAGATGCGGGATTCATTTTATAATGTAAAGCATGTGCCAAGTGCGCATATCAATTATTACCGCTAATTAGCGGTTTAGACGTAAATGCATGATTTCCAATATTTTGAAGTTTAGGGTAGAAATCGATATGGATTGAATGGATTTCTGTAATTATGGATTACAAATCTAACATCCCTGTCCGAATAAAAACAACATACTTGAAACATAATCAAGAAAAACACGATTTTTGCTCAAAATAATAAACCTGTAAATAAACGAACTGGCAACAAAGGCGGCAAGTCTGATCCACATCAAAGACACGCTGACTACATTGTTATCACAATAGCTTGATACGTACCCTGTATAGAATGTTACGTAAATAATTCAGCTTCCATGTCTCAAGATACAATTTTCTTCGTAGTAATAGCCAAATTTGTTTCCCAGTAGGTGACTTAATAAAATTCCTTTAAAAAGGAATGTGCGCCCAATGTGAGCTTGGTCGTGATGTGGTAAATTTCATGGTGTTTATATTTGGTATTATTATCTCTTGCAAACCCGGTGACACCTCATTATAGAAATCAGACCTGTCGATAGGTTGTAAGAGGGGATAGCCTTTTCCAGGCACGAATTGGGCCATATATAAAGAAAGTTTTTCTACTTTGCAACGCAATAAAAACCTAAATGCAAAACGAGATCCTGTAGGTGGCTCCCGAGGTGGCTTAAAAAACTAAATGCAAAATGAGGTTTTTAAAAAATATTGTTTTCCAGAGTCAAGACGCAGGTATCATTATTAAGCTTCATATCACTTATTTATTGTCGAATAAGTGCAGAGTAGGTTAGATATGAATATTGAATGTTAGACCAAAGTAGCTCAAAGTACATGTACTATACACCTGATCCGTGAACTTGTCTTTTAAAGACAAATTCTTGTTAACATTTATTTTCCTTGGTTATGTACCAGAGGATGATTTAAGGAACCCCCATCATGCACTGCAAAAGTGTTATCACTAGAGTTTCAACTGCCACTTTACTTTTCAAATCCCATTGAATTCTGTGCAAAAGATGTTGTTTAAGAATTGTGTGTGTGTAATTATTACTTGGTCGATTTCAGGTCTAAAGTGATGTATGCATAAATGATAATTCACACCTTCTGTAGATAACATAAAATGTGAAATCGACCAGCATTTTGAATGTGTTTTTATTGTAAACATATCAGTCCAAATTCAAATTTAACCATGCACGTCTATGCAGTGTGCGAGCAGTGTTGTCATGTTCACTCACACAGCTGTGCTAACCGCAAGTCAACACAGTGGCGTGATGGGTGATGCTTAAATCATCCTCTGGTTATGTACACTACTTGAATCTTTTTAAGATCCATTCAAAGTTTCCCTGCTGGTCAGTTGGTACTGTTTTAGTTTGCTTTTTGCTCTACTACTTGAAAGAATGATGGATCCAATCAATAGGCCTACACATTATCATTTTGAGTACCTCTGCTCTCACCAGTGCATTGTTAGCTATTCTTAAGGGGTTAAGAACAGTTTTGTATTGATTATTTGATTGAACTGCTTCAACTTCAAAACCATAATTAAGTTAGGCTCTTGAACAGATGAATATTTATGCCTATGACAGAAGTTGTTTAAGATGGGGTAAACAATATTGTTACCTAGTTCATCGATGTTTTAGCGCATCTGAGAGACTCTCAAATCAATGATTTGGCCTATTTGTGCAGGCGCGTAGCAAGCGGGGGGACAGGGTGGACGAAGTCCATGGGCCCCGAGGGCTCAGGGGCCCTTAGCACAAAAGCGAAAATTAAATAAGGGCTGATAATGGAGAGCAGGGCCGGATTTTTATACCATTGGGACAGATGGGTCCGGGTCCAAGGCAATTTTGGGGGCCCCAAAATTGCCTCATGCATGTTTCTTTTAACCCCAATAACAGCATGTTTTATGGTCAAAATAGGGCAAAATTGTAAAATTTTCGGCGCTTCGCGCGCATTCAGAAAAAATTGAACAAAAATGTTAGCCCCCCCCTCTTTAGTTAAACCAAAACTTGGCCACTGACTTAAATGCACATGAGTTCGGGGCCTCAAAATTTTCTCCAAAAGTTAGGCTAAATCCCGCCCTGGTTAAAAGGGCCCGTACTGCTCCTTGTCCATGGGCCCCTGATGATCTTGCTACGCCCCTGTATTTGTGTGCTCTGCTTTTTACTCTCAGATCGTGGAATTCTACCTCGTTAGCTACCTGCTAGTTCTGTACATATCTATATCAATGTTTTATAGAAAAATATATAGATTCTTGTGATTTATTCCAACTTTTACTCATCCCATAATTGTAGGCCTATACACACATTTATAATGAGCAAGAAATCTCCCTAACCAATACCAAAGTAGGGACCCAGCAAACACAAAAATGTTTTAAAAACATTTTAAACAGGTTATATTTTGGGTTTTGGTTAAGATTAAAACGTTTTAATAAAATTAAATGTCGGGTTATATAAAGGTCAAGAAAACGTTTTAAAATGTTTTAGAAATGTTATTGTAAAATATTTTTTTGCAAACATATTTGCCAAATATTTTGTCTATAATGTTTTGTGTTTGCTGGGGACGTACTTCTTCACAGAGCTGCAAACACACCCATTTTTTTTTAATCCTGGAGGTATAAATTTCCAAACATTACTGCAGAAAGGACAAACAAACATAAAACAAACACATACTGTATGTATGATACACATGATATGAAAGTAAAGCGCTCCACAGACTCCGAGTATTAGACGTACAATACCGTAGAAACCCGTCTATAAGGATATACCTAAGAAACGCCCTCAATAAAATTGGTTGCTTTTTGTATTTGGAGTTTGAGCAAATATATACTGGCACCGGGTGGCTATGCATTCCATCTAAGTATGTTGTAACACCAATCAATTGTATTGACATAATAACGACTGTTTCGTATATCAGGATCGTATAGCTCAATTGATAGAGCGTCAGACTTTGGAACTGAAGAGAGCATGGTCCGGGCACCGGTTCCGTTTTTTCATTCTCGTTTAATTTTAACTTTTTGTCTTTTTTTTTTTTTTTTTTTTTTAATTTTCTTTTTTTTTTAATTTTAGGTGTTTTTTTGGGTTTTTTTTTTTTTTTTTTTAGTTTTTTTTATAGTTTTTTTTAGTAATTTTGTGGTTTTATAGAAACTAGTAAAAGCATTTATTCTAAATAATAGCGAAACCCACGGTTAGACAGATGTGTTGTAACTACTTGTCTGTCCTCGTCTTTGCAATAAAAACCTATGTTGCACCTTTGTGCCATCCCAATTCTTGAGGAATGGTAGGTAGGGTGCGTTTTTGGCTTAAGCACGATTTTGTTTCTACTTATGTGTATAAGTGTGTCATCAAAAGACCGGCCACCACCGTGGCCGCGTCTCTTTTAGACTAGCTTTCTTGCGGCCAGAACGGTCGACAATGGCAACTGCGTTCTCATCGTGGGGTTGTCCCTATCCCTGCAAAGGTAGTAACCTTCCCCTACGACTAGCCCGACCGCAAGAAGCCCGCACAAGAACACTTTCATCGTGCTGGAAAATATATGAAGCAAATCTAATCTAAGCATTTTAATGTTGTATACAAGAACCTGTTCCAACTTACTGCAGGGGTGTTCAATTTAGTTAATACTCTTGGTCCTTTTTACGAACTTAAAGGCCCATTCAGTGATTTGCTCATCCGGACGATCGTAAAAATCATCAAAATTCAGATTTTGGTACCTTTGTAATTGGCATAGATGTGCTAACATAGCCTGCTAGTGGTTCGGTCGAAAGCCGTGTATTTTAAACAAAATAAAGCATTTACATGAATCTGGACTTTTGATACTGACAGTACAAAAAGTCCGACTCGAGATCGAAAGAAGCTCACTCTCCACCATACCAACACGCGTCGCGTATTGTTTCTACTACTTATTACATCAGTAGCTACTATTTTAAACAAAATACACAATTTTAACTGTTTTTCATATTTGAATTGACCGTTAGTTTGCCTCGGTGACGTTTAATTGCTTATTTTGTTTTCTACTACAAAAATTAAGCGTCTGTTACTCTGTTTTAAATCAATTTAGACTCTACTTTCCCCGTGTTAGAAACACTGGACTAGGAAGTTTTTCCAGTCGATTGGTGGCGCACTGTACGAAAATCTCGAGTCGATCTGAGTTGAAGTAGAAAACCTTTCTAAAACTTCTGTTTTTGACTAATTTGTCGATGTATTCAGGGAAAAGTGGTTTAATGAAATTCTGTAGACTTATTCTTTATTTCTAAGCAACTCTGACAAATTTCCATTTTTTTAATGTTCCTGTGAAATCACTGAAAGGGCCTTTAATATATGCATCTTCTACCCCTCGCCAGAATGAAAGACTTGTGATGAAATCAAAATAAATATTGTTCTGTTGCCACAATTGCAGTTTTTTCAATAAAAAAAAATAGATGAGGAATAATAATTATTCCATATTTGAATCTATTGTCCCATCAAGAATAGAGTGTCTTCAAAAACTTCAATCAATTCATCTGACAAAGGAAACTATTCTGGTCATTCAATTTTGTTTCGCTTGCACCTGTTATATCACAGGCGTTGGTAGAGAAGGCACACTTCTCTTGTCTTCACCGAAGTAGTGATGTAAACACTAACATGATTAATTACCATAGCAATGGACATACACTATTTTTGTTCCACTTGAACCCATACTCATAGGCTATTCGCTGTCGATGTGACGTAATTAATCGGATTAACTACCATAGCAATTGATGAATACAATTTCGAATATATAGCCCTGCACTTCATCGGTCACGTGGCACCTATGCATTGAACCATAGTTGTCAAAGAAATGCTACTCGCCATGTAAGATTAGTATTTATGAAAAGAGTGGTATTCAATCTATGTTTGGTGACATTCGCGAGTGATTAGTGCAATCTGCTTGATGGTAGTTATTGCGATTATTACGTCACTTCGACAGCGAATTGTAGTATAGACGAATCCAACAAGCCAAGTGATGGTCAGAATTTATTCGGCCATTATACGCTGGCGAAGTTACGTAATTAATCGGATTAATTACCATAGCAATAGGTGAAAACAATTTTGAACATATCGCGCTGCGCTACAAGCAGGTTACACTCATCACCTATGTATGTCTGCAATCATAGATTGAATACAATACTGGTCTTTTCAAAGATACTAATCTTACAGGTGCAGCATGATATGGTTCAATGAAGAGGTACCGCCTGAAAGTATCAGTGTAGCGCGGTATTATTCAAAAATAGTTTTCACCCATTGCTATGGTAGTTAATCCGATTATTACGTAACTTCGCCAGCGTATTGGAATAAAACAGGAGGATGTGAGTTCATAAGGGCAATGTCGGGGATTATAGGTCACAGTGAGAGAAGAGATGTCCGACCAACAGTGTTGAATGAATAATATGACCAAGTATCCCATTAATGTCCCATTCAGTGATCCTAGCGAAAGTGTTTAAAAAAATTAAATTGTTTATAAGTTGCTTAAAAGTGAAGGAGAAGTCATTCAAATTGTCATTTGGTATTTTTTAAATGAAAAAGTTGGCAAAAAACCAAGAAAAGAGCAGTATTGACGAAGTTGAAGCCCCATTCAAATACATGTAACTAATTTATATACTGTCAGTATATATATTACAGATTCACGTAAATGCATTATTTTTGTCTTAAATACACGGTTTTCTGCTGAACCACTAGCAGGCTATGTTACCACATCTATGACAATGACAAAGGTGAATTTTGATGATTTTTACGATCGTTCGGATGAGCAAATCACTGAATGGTTCTTTAGTTCCCTCCTCTCCTTATGCTGCCAATATTATATGAATCAAAGAAAAATAAAGAAAAAATAAAATTAAACAAGAAAAAAAGACAAAGAAAACAAAGAAAAGAAACAATAAAAGAAAAACAATAGAATAAATTAAACTAAATATGAAAAAAAAATGATCACGAAAGGAGTCTTTAGAAAATGCAAGAAAATATAAATGAAAAGTTTGAACAATATTTTGTTTATAAAAGTTTGTGTGACCGTGATGAGGCTCGAACTCACCATCTTCCGATCTAAAGAACCAAAGTCTTATGCCTTGCCAAGTGAGCTATTCTCGTGAGATGCGAAATAAAGATAAAATAATACATTGTATACCTGCTTGTGTCGGTAAATGATTTGCTCAAATTCCATAATGATATAATTTTGTGGAGGGCGCTAGTGTGAAATTTTCTATCATCACAGTCGCTACTATTCCTTGTAGACGGGTTTTTACGGTATTGTATGTAACATATCTACGTTATTTAATCTATTGCCATTCTATTTCCAGTAATGTTTAAGTTCTAACGAATGTTTGATGACGTAAAATCGATAATATGTCACGTATAATATCTGGATATTCAGGTTTGTGTACATCACATATAATTAGGAACATAGAGGATTAGTGAGAAAGTAGATGAGGTTTTTAAAAAATATTGTTTTCCAGAGTCAAGACGCAGGTATCATTATTAAGCTTCATATCACTTATTTATTGTCGAATAAGTGCAGAGTAGGTTAGATATGAATATTGAATGTTAGACCAAAGTAGCTCAAAGTACATGTACTATAATACACCTGATCTGTGAACTTGTCTTTTTTAAAGACAAATTCTTGTTAACATTTATTTTCCTTGGTTATGTACCAGAGGATGATTTAAGGAAGCCCCATCATGCACTGCAAAAGTGTTATCACTAGAGTTTCAACTGCCACTTTACTTTTCAAATCCCATTGAATTCTGTGCAAAAGATGTTGTTTAAGAATTGTGTGTGTGTCATTATTACTTGGTCGATTTCAGAACAAAAGTGATGTATGCATAAAGGATAATTCACACCTTCTGTAGATAACATAAAATGTGAAATCGACCAGCATTTTGAATGTGTTTTTATTGTAAACATATCAGTCCAAATTCAAATTTAACCATGCACGTCTATGCAGTGTGCGAGCAGTGTTGTCATGTTCACTCACACAGCTGTGCTAACCGCAAGTCAACACAGTGGCGTGATGGGTGATGCTTAAATCATCCTCTGGTTATGTACACTACTTGAATCTTTTTAAGATCCATTCAAAGTTTCCCTGCTGGTCAGTTGGTACTGTTTTAGTTTGCTTTTTTGCTCTACTACTTGAAAGAATGATGGATCCAATCAATAGGCCTACACATTATCATTTTGAGTACCTCTGCTCTCACCAGTGCATTGTTAGCTATTCTTAAGGGGTTTTTAAGAACAGTTTTGTATTGATTATTTGATTGAACT
This sequence comes from Amphiura filiformis, assembly GCF_039555335.1. Taxonomy (NCBI): domain Eukaryota; kingdom Metazoa; phylum Echinodermata; class Ophiuroidea; order Amphilepidida; family Amphiuridae; genus Amphiura; species Amphiura filiformis. The sequence goes on along the minus strand of NC_092636.1, from coordinate 69,632,106 downwards.
GCTTCAACTTCAAAACCATAATTAAGTGAGGCTCTTGAACAGATGAATATTTATATGCCTATGACAGAAGTTGTTTAAGATGGGGTAAACAATATTGTTACCTAGTTCATCGATGTTTTAGCGCATCTGAGAGACTCTCAAATCAATGATTTGGCCTATTTGTGCAGGCGCGTAGCAAGCGGGGGACAGGGTGGACGAAGTCCATGGGCCCCGAGGGCTCAGGGGCCCTTAGCACAAAAGCGAAAATTAAATAAGGGCTGATAATGGAGAGCAGGGCCGGATTTTTATACCATTGGGACAGATGGGTCCGGGTCCAAGGCAATTTTGGGGGCCCCAAAATTGCCTCATGCATGTTTCTTTTAACCCCAATAACAGCATGTTTTATGGTCAAAATAGGGCAAAATTGTACAATTTTCGGCGCTTCGCGCGCATTCAAAAAAAATTTAACAAAAATGTTAGCCCCCCCCCCTTTAGTTAAACCAAAACTTGGCCACTGACTTAAATGCACATGAGTTCGGGGCCTCAAAATGTTCTCCAAAAGTTAGGCTAAATCCCGCCCTGGTTAAAAGGGCCCGTACTGCTCCTTGTCCATGGGCCCCTGATGATCTTGCTACGCCCCTGTATTTGTGTGCTCTGCTTTTCACTCTCAGATCGTGGAATTCTACCTCGTTAGCTACCTGCTAGTTCTGTACATATCTATATCAATGTTTTATAGAAAAATATATAGATTCTTGTGATTTATTCCAACTTTTACTCATCCCATAATTGTAGGCCTATACACACATTTATAATGAGCAAGAAATCTCCCAAACCAATACCAAAGTAGGGACCCAGCAAACACAAAAATGTTTTAAAAACATTTTAAACAGGTTATATTTTGGGTTTTGGTTAAGATTAAAACGTTTTAATAACATTAAATGTCGGGTTATATAAAGGTCAAGAAAACGTTTTAAAATGTTTTAGAAATGTTATTGTAAAATATTTTTTTGCAAACATTTTTGCCAAATATTTTGTGTATAATGTTTTGTGTTTGCTGGGGACGTACTTCTTCACAGAGCTGCAAACACACCCATTTTTTTAAAAAAATCCTGGAGGTATAAATTTCCAAACATTACTGCAGAAAGGACAAACAAGCATAAAACAAACACATACACATGATATGAAAGTAAAAGTATTAGACGTACAATATTGTATGTAACATATCTACGTTATTTAATCTATTGCCATTCTATTTCCAGTAATGTTTAACTTCTAACGAATGTTTGATGACTTAAAATCGATAATATGTCACGTATAATATCTGGATATTCAGGTTTGTGTACATCACATATAATTAGGAACATAGAGGATTACTGTCTGTTCAATTAGCTTAGATTCTTGAATTTTTAAGATATTTGAAAAAATAACAAATTGTGGCCATAGTCATCAAAGAAAAGTGTTAGCACAGCCTTAGACCTAACGTGATTTATACTTTTCAAATTCCAAAGTTCAATTTAAAACCCCATTTCTTTTTAATTTTGCCTCATTTTAGGCAGTTACTTGGGTCCACCGAAAGGGTTCGTGACCTTTTTACAAATCGAGTGGGACGGTCCACTCTCAACTTAGGGCTTAGACCCTATCCAATTTAGCAAAACAATCTGTCCACCAATCTGTCCTGCCATTTCAATTGTTATACCGTTCCGGTTATTGGATAGGTTCTATAGGTGATGATGGTCCACCGGTTTTTGTTACACGAAATTATATGGCGCGATTACGTTTTATGCATAACATTATTCTCAGCATTATTTTCTTCCTAAACAATGACATTAAAATTATGGATTTCGTTTTTATTTCAACAGGTTTACAATGTAAATTGAGTTTTGTTTAATACCACCATTCCTTCCCAAGAATATCAGCATTCGCTTGACATTTTCAGATACAGTGACATTTCAAGAATTGTTTTCTGTAACCTGATTATTTTTAATATTTTCTTGTACAAAGGTTCTTTTGTTTCACAATTTTGTCAGTTTGTATTCAACAAACAAAACGAAATAACAAATTGAAAATAAATGTGTAGTTTTATAATAGGCCTATCAGACCCATTCTCAGACCCATTCGCACAATAAATAAATAAATAAATAAATAAATAAATAAATAAATAAATAAATAAAAAAAAAATATAAAAAAAAAAATAAATAAATAAATAAATAAATAAATAAATAAATAAATAAATAAATAAATAAATAAATAAATAAATAAATAAATAAATAATTAAATAAATAAATATGCAAGGAATATATTTATATAAGATGGGCCTATTTTAGAAAACCTTAGTTCATAAATAATAACGTAATGTTTCAACAGGCGGGTTTCAACACAAATTAGGCATACTGGCAAGTATTTTGCTGGACAATACTTCCTGATGCGGATGGTCGAATAAATACTATCTCTGCGCATTGTCACATTCGTCCCCATTGCTCTAAATGGATTGATTCAAAAAAGTTTATGGTACCCGACGTTCTACGGCTTTTTATAAAAATATCGCGGGAAAATACCAAAATTGAAAAGAAATGGGGTTTTAAATTGAACTTTAGAACTTGAAAAGTATAAATCACGTTAGGTCTAAGGCTGTGCTAACACTTTTCTTTGATGACTTTGACCACAATGTTTTATTTTTTCAAATATCTTAAAAATTCAAGAATCTAAGCTAATTGAACAGACAGTAGTGAGAAAGTAGATAGCAGATGCCCTATAACTATTCCAATTTTGACCCGTTTACTTCAGTATCTAAATGGGTGTTGTAGTTCAGGTTATGAAGTTTCCCTGTTTAAAGCAGTCTTCTTATCAGCGTTTTTTTGGCTTTTTGAGAGCAGGTGAATATACGGCAAAGTCAAAATTAGGGGAATGCTCTCATATTTTGGCATTAGGGGATGTAAAATTTGATAAAAATCAATCTTTTATGGTTCTTCAAATTAGATTTTCTAAAACTGATATCCAACATTCAAATTCATAGAGGGTCTAAACCAATGTCCAGTCATGGCTATGAAAGAATATCTAGCCAAGAGACCTTTAGGGGAAGGCCCTTTGTTTATTCATTTTGCAGGGGATCCTTTAACTTATTTCCAAGTTTCATCAATGCTAAAGAAGGGAATCAGAGCATTGGGCCTGTCAGAAGCAAGTTTTAGCCCACATAGCATTGGTGCTGCAACATGTGCAGCAATGCACGGTGTACCAATAGAGTCAATCATGTGTATGGGCCGTTGGCAATCATCAGCAGTAAATTCATTATAGACCTGAACGTGTGGTACACCCTGAAATGTTAGATATTTAAAACATTAAGTATTATTGCATCACACACAAATTTTGTGTTTATGTTCAATTAAGGTTAAATATCGTATGTGGTTTGCAGATATTTATTCATAGACTATGTACTTTATGTATCATGTATTTTGTATGTAGAATATTTTGTTTTGGCCATATACTGTTTTCTTTCTTTGTGTTTATATTGTAGATAACAGAAGAGTATTAATTATGGGGGACAGCATTATATCGTCATGAATTCGGCAGAGTGACGAATCGAGCATTTTGAGCAAATTGAGTTACTGTATGCTTGTGATTATGTTTCACGGCGATCTTTCATTTCCACCAAAAATTAATGATAAATCTTACTTCCCGACGTAGATATTGAAATTGTGATTTGGACGAATCGCGCCTAAGTGCGATTAATGAATTTGACCAAAAGACGAATCGTATACTTAGCTGTACAAATCAAGTTGATAAATTGTATAGTATAGCAGAAAACTCCGAATTTTCGATATTACAGGTCATATACTGTTAATTTTGATACCAATGGGTAGATATAGGTATCTTCTATCCAGTGATGCCAAAATAAGTACAAACATTCCCCACACGATATCGCTATGGCGTAATTATGTCAGGGCGCCGTCGCAAAATTGGGAAATTTATAGCTATTTATACACAAAATATAGGCCAATATTGTTATATCTCAGTACTCTAAAATCCTTGATTTCAACCGGAGTTTTCACTCAATATTACGGGGATGACTAATTATAACTTATATGCCATGTTTAGAATCTATAGCCTTAGTTAGGACAACCAGCAATTTTTACATAAAATCCCCAAATCAAAGATGGGTGCTATAGTTTACATGTAGTAGAATGCGGATTCGTCCCCATATGTAACTCTTTGCGCAGCGGTTGACACTTTTTGGATTTGCAAGTTTCTCCATTGAGAAACTTTTATGGCATTAATTCTTCTTTTGGAGATGCCTTATTATTTAATTAATTAAATTTATTGCATTTAATAAAATGTGGTTTTCCAATCCAATCTTCTCAGGTTTATCCAAATATCTGTACTATTAGGCTTAACATAAAATTATTTTGGTTAAATGTGATACAGAAGTCAACTTTTGTGTGTCCAGCCTATATGGTTGGTTGACTTGTACACATTTTTCCAATAATTCTTGTATTTCAATAATTTGTTGAAAGATAAATAATTTGGAAAATGCTTGCTGTCATTAAATATCTCAATTATGCTGATGTCTTAATTTAGGCCTATATGAAATTGTATCATTATTTATCTTAATCATATTTATGTCTATAAAAATGTTAAATGGATAATAAGCTATTATTAAATGGTCCTCATGATCGTGGGGGCAATGCTGAGTCTAAATCATTGTTTTGTGTGTTTTCCTGATGTCTCGAGACAATTCCGTTTTTAGAAGTGCAAATCTTTTAAAAACTAGATTGTCTTAGCATCAGGGGATCTTGGGCAATCATGTGCATCTGAGTGCAGAGGTTTAAGCGCGCTTCAGACTCCGTATTGTACGTACAATATTGTATGTACAATATGTAATACAGAAGTCAACTTTTGTGTGTCCAGCCTATATGGTTGGTTGACTTGTACACATTTTTCCAATAATTCTTGTATTTCAATAATTTGTTGAAAGATAAATAATTTGGAAAATGCTTGCTGTCATTAAATATCTCAATTATGCTGATGTCTTAATTTAGGCCTATATGAAATTGTATCATTATTTATCTTAATCATATTTATGTCTATAAAAATGTTAAATGGATAATAAGCTATTATTAAGGTTATTAATTATTTTAAACTGTTGTGACTTGGTAGTTCACAGCATCTTACGAATGGTAGTGAGCTTTGGCAAAAACTGCATTGCTCAATTCATAGCGAGCGTGTAGAAGAATTAAAATATCACAGATATACTTTTATAGGTGCTGCGGTTCTTGAGTTACGTTGTAAAGAGGGCTGAAACAACAACACTTTTGTAAAACGTACATAACTCATTAACAACAATAAATTAAACAAGTTTGCAAAGTATACGATTTGTAGAATGAACTTTTGCAAAACATCAAGGTGTTAATTTTCAATAATATATTGATCTAGATAATGAAAATCGATTTTAGGTTGCTTCGACCAACAATACCTCGTCTACCCTTAAATGGTCCTCATGATCGTGGGGGCAATGCTGAGTCTAAATCATTGTTTTGTGTGTTTTCCTGATGTCTCGAGACAATTCCGTTTTTAGAAGTGCAAATCTTTTAAAAACTAGATTGTCTTAGCATCAGGGGATCTTGGGCAATCATGTGCATCTGAGTGCAGAGGTTTAAGCGCGCTTCAGACTCCGTATTGTACGTACAATATTGTATGTACAATACTTTTCGTGACGTCAAAAAGTATTAAGGCTGGTTCAAAGTGAATATTCGAAGGCGAATATTCGGCTTCGAATACGTTTTGGGCGTCAAAATATATGCGGCTTCGAATATAAAACTATGAACCGGAGAAAGATATATTTCTACAGTTCATAGCGTTGCCTGACTGTTAACAAGTATTGCCCGTTGACCAAGGTAAGCAAAATTTAGAGAATTTCTTTAACGAAGTTAATAAAATCATAATAGGTAAACTCCATTGAACTATTGTCATGATTTAATGTCTGTATAAACATGATAAATGGGTTTAAATAGGAGCAGTGGCGTAACCAGTGGGGGCCGGGTGCAAGCTGCCCCCCGGACACACAAAAACCTGGAAGAAGAGTCAAAAATTGGGAAGGGGGAAAGAGAGAAAAAGAGGGAAGAAAAAAGAGGGAAGAGAAAGGGGAAAGAAGAGAAAAAAGGGGAAGGGAGAAAGAGAAAAATGGAAAAAAAGAGGGAAGAGAAAGGGAAAGAAGAAAAAAAAAAGAGGGAAGAAAAGGGGAAAGAGAGAAGAGAAAAGGGGAAGGGACTCAAGGGAGAAGAGAAAAGGGAAAGAAAGAGAGAAGAAGATCTATAGGCCTACTACTTTCATTGTGAAATTTGTACTCTGAAACACTGATATTTTCTAATATGCCAAAAACCAGGAGCTTCATGGCGCTCAGCCCCCTTGACCCCCGCCTGGGCTTTGCCCCTGGACCCCACCGACTCCACCCGTTTAACGCTTCGTGGCAAGCGAGCGTTCTCTCGAATATAAATACTAAAACTTTCAAGTGATCAGAAATTGGGAAATTTTTCAATCTTGCCCCCCGGAAGGTCAGGTCTGGTTACGCCCCTGACCTGAATAGGAGTCAAAAGATTGGCTTTTCAGGGCATTTACGACCTGCCTGTAACAGGCGCGGAGGTTGACCCATACCTTCTTGTAGGTTTCAACTGCAAAGCAAATCAAGAAATGAATGAGTAATAGATAAATAAATAAATAAAATAAATAAATAAATAAATAAAAAATAAATAAATAAGTCAATAAATAAGTCAATAAATAAATAAATAAATAAATAAATAAATAAATAAATAAATAAATAAATAAATAAATAAATAAATTAATTAATTAATTAATTAATAATTAATTAATTAATTAATTAATTAATTAATAAATAAATAAATAAATAAATAAATAAATAAATAAATAAATATAAATAAATAAATAAATAAATAAATAAATAAATAAATAAATAAATAAATAAATAAATAAATAAATAAATAAATAAATAAATAAATAAATAAATAAATAAATATATAATAAATAATTAAATTAATTAATTAATAAATTAATAAATTAATAAATTAATAAATAAATAAATAAATAAATAAATATAAATAAATAAATAAATAAATAAATAAATAAATAAATAAATATATAAATATCATAAGATATGATTGAAGCGACGACAAATATGACAGCCCTCACAAGTTTTATATATGAGACCACCCACGGTGACCCACCAAATATATATCTGTCGAGTTCAACATAATTCAACTCCAACAAATATATTTCCGGTGAATACTTTTTTCATTGGCTGATATCCACTTGAGATCGGTATCATCAAAGTAGTATTGCTCTCATTTCATGATTCATTGAGCAATCAATTTTGGCATTTGACCGAAATACGCGTCAAAAGATAAAAAGTCTCGTTCCGAACTTGTGTAGGCCTACATTGCTAGGGCCTAAGTGTATTTGAATGCCTGATTCACAAATTATAGAAATAAACAAGAATTTATTTTAAAAGAACACGCAATGATAGGGTACCAACGCGCGTGGTTTTGGTTGTTCTGCATAGTTTATGAAGAGATTCATTGCAAAGCGCTATATATCCATTCCTACATATTACTTATTTTGCCCTCTTAATTATTAATTATAATTATGAATTTGACTGATAACAACGCATTACATCTTTATTCGGTCCAAAATAACAAAAATGGTTGAACTTCCATGGCAAACGCATTTTTATATCAATAACCAATGATTTACCACCCGGACCCTCACACGTCCTCTGCCAGGGGCAGATGCATATGGGGACCTAGAACTGGGGCCAAACATTATTTATGTAAAACCGGGGTGGAGGCATAAATCTGAATTTGGAGTTAGACTTTTTTTCTGCATCAGTCGATTTAAATAGAGCTACGTTAATATGGAAACATTCACTTGTACATTTAGGTTATGTTTGTAAGCCTAAATATCATATTATTTGCATAAAACATTACTAATCATAAAAAAAAATGGGTACTCTTGTACCGCACTAATAAGGGGCACACCACTAAATCAATGCGCCATTTGTGTAACCCTAATGAGTTCCGGTAAAATACAGAAACTATTTGAGGTATTTTGGGCTGGTCTTTAGACTTATTAATCAAAAAGAGTGGCAAATTATAGCTTAAATAAAAGTGGAAAGCCTATACATAAATTTGAGTCAAAAAAAAAAGTAGCATTTTTATAATTATTGAGAAAATAGGTCCGCGAATTAAAAATGGCAGAATCGGGTTTGCAGTCTTGAGACTGAGAGCATGTCAAAAACAGTGAGGGCGCTGTTCGCGGCCTCGTAGCGGGAAAACGAGGTGGAAGGACCCCTATACATTGAAACATATGTTAAACTTTCATCGATTTACAATCGACTGGTCATCATAAAAAATTTTAACGAGCCCAAAAGGCCTCAAAATGAGCAAAGAAAACCGGTGTTTTTACACGTATTTCAATGGGAAGATTATTTAGTGGTGTGCGCCCAAAGCATTTTCTTTCAGTTCGTTATCAGCCATGTTGGAACTATCCAGGCGTATTTGACAACTGGGCAGGTTAAGGGATGGGGTATGAACGTTTGGACAGTAGGTCTATTTATTGTGGGACATTGGAGCACATCAGACATATCGAATAGGATTCAGAATACGAAGATGTCCTTCTGATATCAAATAATTTTGATTTTTTGAAATTCGCAATGAAATACACATTTTATGGCAAATGATTAAAAATTGATATTTTTGATATTTAACAGTAACTTAATAAATCTGATGATTTATACTTATAGTGTATGTATAGGTGGGATGAAAAGCCGACAATCAATTGACAATTTTGACCTTTCGTATTGAAGATATGGATTTTTTCCCCCAAACACCAAAAAAAATTATGTCTTTTGGGGAAAAAATCCATATCTTCAATATGAAAGGGCAAAATTTTCAATTGATCGCCGGCTTTTCCTCCCAGCTACATACACTTTAAGAAAATATCATTAGATTTATAATATTTACTTCGAGGACTGTTATATATCAATATGTGAAAAATATCACATTCTAATAATTTGTCATAAAATTTGTCATGTATTATATCGTGAATTTCAAAAAATAAAAATTATTTGATATCAGAAAGACATTCTTCGTATTCATAATGTAATTCGATATGTCTGATGTGCTCTCATGTCCCACAAAAATACTGTCGAAACGCTCAAAACGCTCATTCCAGATCCTTTAATTTTCATTGGGGATTTTTGAAATCATCGTTCGTCGAACGATATTCAGGTGACCTCGAGCCTTTCATATAAATCAATAGTATCTCGCTATCAGTTGCGCGATATTTAATCCGGTTCAACTCATATTTTATTCGTTGCCGTATATATTTTGACGTCACAAAAAGTATTCGAAGCCGAATATTCGTCTTCGAATATGCACTATGAACCGACCCTTACACGTGCAATAAATATACGTGCCACGACGAGTTGAATCAGATTAAATAACGCGCTATAACCCTGACGGTTCATTGTTTGTTAAATCCAAGCGAGGTCACCAGAAAATCTATGCAAGAGAAATTTCTACTGCTGCTGATGAAAAATCCTAGAGTGTGTTTGGAGGTTTTTCTGCACTTTACCAGTAGCCCTAATAAATTCATAACAAGAAATGTCTTTAAAAAAGACGGCGCAGTGAATGAAGAAAAAATGTTGGATTTCACATTCACTGAGAGGACCTTTGGCTTAAAAATGAGCTTTTAGAAACGACACTGTAAAAAGGAGAATGATGTTTGTTTCCTTTATTTTATTTTGTCTTAAAACCCACAATGAGGGCACAAATTAATTTATATGCTGAGTACTTAGTTCATTTCTTGGTATACTTAATAGCATATGATGACATTTACTTAAAATGAAGAACATAATTATTCTCAAGTTTGTACTTAACATAAATGAGTTACAAAGTTGTATGCATTTGAGCCTTTAATAAGGCCTAGGAATGATTATAAACATAATACTGTGGTATGGGGTAATAGCAATTCCTCATTGATAGCATGGATAGTGTCTAAGTCTGATGACGAGTCTTCAGGTTCATATTGTGGTTTGGATATACCATTGACTGACATCGGGTATGGCCATTGTTTTCAATTTTGCGATGAATAGTTATATCATTTTATGAACCAATTACAGGTAGGCCTATTTCTGGAAAGCATTAAGAACAGAGATTAAACTGACCAAAATTCGAAATCAATATTCAGGGTGTACTAGACGATATACAGTGTGTAAAAATGAACTTTTAAGGAATATGTGGTATATTTTTCTTTTCAGGAATATTTTCTCAATCTGAGGACCACAAAATCAAACAGAGCTTGAATTGAAAAAGCCAACCAGAAATATACTTTATTTTGGGTGCGATGTTTGCTTCTATGTATACAGGGTGATCAAAATTTACTTCATTAACAGACCTAATTATTTATTCAAAAGGTTTAATTAGTGCTGCTTTCAGTCATAAATACTCATTCCAAACCAGAGAATACAATATCTCTTTGTCACTTTTAGACTACACTTGCAATTCTGATAATTGACTGTTTTACATAGACCCCTATGAGGGGTGTAAGTAGGCCCTATTCATTTTGAAAATATCATTATCATTTCATTTGTTCAAGAAAAATGTCACGCCGTCAGTCTTTTGGGAGTCTCAACTTATAACCGCATGGTCCTTTACACTGCGCCATTAGGCCTATCAATTTAATACCCAGACCGAATAGGCTATTTAGTAATAAATAAAGCAACTTGAAACAAAATGATGGAGAAATTATCACTTTCGTAAAAACAAAATAGTATGGTCCACAACAAAGAAGTCCTAAACAAACTGTAGGCCGAAACAACGGCCGAAAATTGCATAAAATAGCTGACATGTACCGCAATATCAAAAACTGCATTTGGTACATTTTACAGGTTCACTTTACCATGCTTACAGCACGGTGTGTCAATTGCGGGAAAATCCGTCAAGGTGTCCCGAAGAATAATCATTTACAGTTGAGTCACGGTCACCGGCCATCTCGTTTGCATATCCATATTAAACTACAGCGCCTCTAATGACGTGCATGCACTAACTGTTACTGTGCGACTGAACAACCTTTGTTTATTACTTTAGACAGATCAGCACGCTGTGATTGGAATTACTATGTAAATAAGTAAGTTGTTGTTGTAATGGTAACACACCATACTTTGGTAACACGAAACTTCACCCATCCCATCCACATGTAATGACACGTGATACAGTTTTTGAAAGCTAACTCCCCAGGCTAAATCCATATTCCTCCGCCGGCAAAAATATAGCCCATGATAAAATTAATCATAGTTATAATTATTTTCTTCAAATGTGGTTGTCGGGTTCAGTATACCACAATTAATACAACAATAAAACAATTCCCACCAGATAATTACTTGATATGTAGGCCTATACTTTCTCAATCTAAATCTGAGGTATAATATGGTTTCAGATCTAAACCAAAATCAGTACCACTGACGTCATCTCTGTCTACCAACCAAGTTATCAAAATTTGTCTATGGCATATGCAAGGTATTCTACCGGGGCAATACACTAGGATAAATTATTACTTGTGCTGTGATAGTTGCCATCTGCGACGTGATTGGAAATTATGCACATTTACAAAAACATAGGCCTACGTTTAAACTGCTAAAATACATCACGCATTTTGACTATAAACTCATCTATACCATTTTACTAGAAATGTACTATCTCCAAGGACGCTACGACCAACTCAACGAACTCATGCATATGCAAACGAGCCCAATCCCTATGCTAAATCAGGGGTGTGAGAGTAGAAATTGACAGGACGCATGCTCAGCTAATGCTTGTAGCTAATATTCCTCATGCAAGGAGCCCAGGTTGAGTGTGTTGTTGAAAATCATTGCATTAAACAACACTTCTTTCAATGAAATCATATATAAAATCAATGGATACACAACCAAAATTCTACAAAAGTCAATCTTTATATTAATAAAGCTATCGATGTGTACGAAAACTTCAGTGGTACAAAATGCCTTTCACATTCGAAAATTTCAGTATAGTAACACCCAGCCAATTCAGAATTAATGCAGCACTGCTGCAAAAAAATAAAAATCAAATAAAGATTTAGGGCGAATGTTTTTACTCACTGCTCATCTGATCCACTTTCCCAGGAAACTAAATACCGATACTCCTTAGTTTTTTCTCCCTGACTTTCCAGACATAATTATGAGTAAACATCAAATTTAATGTTTATAAAACAATCAAATATATATACATTCGTTTGCATTTTGTACATAAATATTAATATTAATAATGTAGGCCTTCAAACATTAAAAAGGGGGCCTAAGAGTATGTCTATTTTTAATCATATACTAATTCCGCCATGCCCAAACATATTTTATATAATATGAAATCGTATAATGGAACCCAAATTCCAATCAAAAATAAAAACAAATTTGTTATCAAATACACTAGGCCTATACATTGTATTACAGGCATTTAATAGATGGTGCATTTTAATAAATAAATAGATTAACACGGGTAATGGACGAGGAATATTTGGCAATACCGGATTTACCAGAGAGCCAGTGGATAAAGAAATTAATTAAAATTAAAACAAATTAAATGAGAAAATGAAAACAAGGACATTTGGTGAAGTATTGTTTTAGAATTCGAAGGAGTCCTAAATGTTATCCTGGCCCAGGACACTGATTAATGTAAATTCGACCCATAGTTATTTTATCTACTTTTGCCAGCATTCAACCTGTTCAATGTGATTTATGCCCATTTTTAATACAATTCCGAAATCTGACGTATCAACGTTGTATCGTGCACAAATTATGATTCGAGACTATTTCATTTGACACGGTTGTATGGATTTCAAAAGATCGGTCCTATAATAGATATCGATTAGAAAATTACAGCAAGAGGCTTTGAGGATGCCGCAATCCTCTTGACAATCAACCAATCAGAGAGACATATTTCAGAAGTATATTCGTAGAGTTGAAACTCTTTCAACTCTGAAATATATATTTCAAGTAATCTCGTTTCACATTTAGCAGCACTTTGGCTTGCAATAACCACGAAGGGCGGTAATGCTAATATACGATTTCAGTCAAATATTGGTGCAAATATACGATTTCGGTCAACTATTTGGCTATCCTTTGTCCAAAATTATGAAATGTTTATTAGTAACAACAACTCTTAGGAGGGTTTTCGAGTAATTTTAGCGAAATAATGAGGTAAAATAAAAGAAAACCCACTTACAATTGAATACCTGAGTGGAAGAAGGGCCCAACTCCATCAAAACTGTTTTTGAGATATTAAGAAAAAACTTAATATTTGGAAAAGTTTTATAGACAGAATGTTTTCATCTTCAGGGGACCTTTAATACATGAACATACAATATTACATACATTCGAAATTATATATGATGTTTCCATGGCAACGGTACAGGTCTTAATACGAGCTGGAGTTGGGCCCTTCTTCCACTAATATACTTGCAAGTGCCAGTTCCCTAAGCAGATGTGTTATAAATAGCTACAGAAATTAGGTAATTATCCATTAATTGCACAAGTAGAAGCATGTAATATGTTAACAAGAAAGTTTATTGTAGTGAAAAGCAGATTTCATGGATGAACAAAATTCCTCTTTAATCCAATATTTGTGGAAGAAGGGCCTAACTCCACGGAGTTAGGCCTAATTTCCATGAAAACCATGATTAAGTTTACGTGGAAGACTATTTAGAGAGTGAATTTTGGCTCATCTTTCACACACAAGGAAGAACAGTCTGCTGGCAATAAAATGCTGGGTCTAACTCATTTTTGTAACAAATTGGAGTTGGGCCCTTCTTCCACTCAGGTATTCAATTTTGGACGCTTAACTGTGGTGTTCTAGGGGAATTAAAATATCACAATTAACATGTTTAATTCAAAATCGTTGTCCTACAAGCACATGTTAAATGGCTCGATTCATATTAGGTATAGGTTGGGACATTGTCAGATTGTGTGAACATTACAAATACAAACAATAAGGTTGAAAAAAAGAGCCATTTAAAAATTATTTTAAAAGATCGTCTATTTTGTAGCTTTATGACACTGAATAGGCCAAATATCTGCCTCTGACGAAAAAAAAATGTTTTCCATGCTGATTTGTTTTTGTAACAAGTACCGTATGTCATTTCAAAAAGAAAAAAAAAGGCGGATATTACTTTTTAAAAACTCAACGCATTACTATTAATACGCCTATAATTAATGAAAAAGTATAGAAGGCGTTGCATCCGGTTCTGATGAGGGGGAGGGGCACAAGCCGTTTTCGGCAGTTTTCCTATGGGATTTTCTAAAATCATCAGTAGGCCTATAACATACACCATCATAACATGCCTCAACGATATCAATATGTAAAAAGGTGTTGCAAATTCATAACACGTGTTATACATTACGTTTGGGAATTGGAAAGAACCTTCTGTTAAATCATGCATGACTCAATTACAAATCTCTACATCCCTTTCTTCTTGTCTATTGATATTTTGAATAGTGTTTATCTTTCCCTAATAGATAGCGCCCTGATCGATTCTTCCTGCATATCAATATGTTTCATTAACATTACAATACAGAGATCGGACACTAATCCCTACCATAACAAACCGTGTATAGACTACAGGATATTACAGGATTAGATTAGTAAACTATGATCTATTTGCAAGTATTATATTGATTGAGCAGGAAAGATTTGATACTATTTTTTTGTATAGTAGTCTAGTTGCCGGCGTGCGTTATTTCTTTCTGCAACCATAATGGGCCACAATGCGATAACACATAGTACATACATGTAATTAATAGGCCTATGAGGCTAGATATAACACGAGTTTATTACCATTATTATTTCCTCTTACTTAAGGGATCTAAAATGAGCGTTTATTGCGTTTCGACAGTATTTTTGTGGGACATGAGAGCACCTCAGACCTATCGAATTGCATTCTGAATACGAAGCATGTCTTTCTGATATCAAATAATTTTCATTTTTGAAAATCACAATATAATACAAATTTTATGACAAATTATAAAAATTTGATATTTTTCAAATTTTGATATATAACAGTAGCCTACTCGAAGTAAATTATATAAATCTAATGACATATTCTTAAAGTGTATGTAGCAGGGAGGAAAAGCCGAAGGTCAATTGAAAATTTTGACCTTTCATATTGAAGATATGGATTTTTTCCCAAAAAGACCTAATTTTTTTTGGTGTTTCGGGAAAAAAAATCCATATCTTCAATACGAAAGGTCAAAATTTTCAATTGATCGTCGGCTTTTCATCCCACCTACTTACACTTTAAGTATAAATCATCAGATTTATAAAGTTTACTTCAAGTACTGTTAAATATCAAAAATATCAATTTTAATGATTTGCCATAAAATGTGTATTAAATTGCGAATTTCAAAAATCTAAATTATTTGATATCAGAATGACATTCTTCGTATTCAGAATGCAATTCGATATGTCTGATGTGCTCTAATGTCCCACAATAAATACTGTCCAAACGTTCATACCCCAGCCCTTAATAAAATAAAAAGAAATCGATAACGGTTTACCTGGGGTTCGAACCCACAACCTTTGTATCCATAGTCTAATGCCTACACGACTGTGCTATGATTCGTTGTGCCAGAAAGGTGTTTGTTTATGATACTTATTGATTACGGAATAAACTGCATACACACAATATACTATTACTAGTATAATAAATACGAATATAATCCTAACCCTAACCCTAATCCCTAACCCTAACCCTAACCCTAACCCTAACCCTAACCCTAACCCTAACCCTAACCCTAACCCTAACCCTAACCCTAACCCTAACCCTAACCCTAACCCTAACCCTAACCCTAACCCCTAACCCTAACCCCTAACCCTAACCCTAACCCCTAACCCTAACCATAAGACCCTAACCCTAAGACCCTAACCCTGACAATAATGAACCTTGCCTCGGACTATGCGGTTAGTGATATATTGCGGCCCATTATGGTTGCAGAAAGAAATTATTTATGTCCTCTTTTGCACAATTACTGTATTTTTGTGGGACCTGAATTTTAAATTTTTATGATGATGACATAGACTCGCTTGCCAGTCCTATATACGCCGTACCTATGTATATTGAGGACTGGCTTACGCCATTTTGGATGTCAATGGGAAATACACACTTAACGATTTGCGCCGGTTAGAAACTTCATCAATGTATATAAATGTGGTACCAACTGTATTGTGCTTGATAATTTAAGACTCGGTTGAAACAAAATTAAGGATCGAAAGCATTTAAGTGTCCAAAAATGCAAAATTATCGTCAAAGTTCTGCCGAAATCGGCACCCTTGCGAAGGGTTCAGTTAGACAGGGTCTAATTCTGCATAAAACCGGGCAAAGTTATTTCTATAGATCTGCTGCGCATTCAAATTGCATTGTATTGCATCGTAATTTCATTTGTGTCTATGCTAATTATGTTTACACAACATGAACTCACGTGTTTTCAAGCAAATTCGCCGATAATAGGTGATCAAAAGCGATCGGAATGTTACAAAAGTACAGATCGCATTCAGCTTACTTCATATGAGATGATCTTTGGAAAAATACGGCATAATTTGTCTTGGTGTTTGCGGAATGCCATGCAGTAAAATATTAATACGTTGCGGCAATTCATGATTGACAACTAACAATCGGCGTGTCCGGGAGTATATAAAACGGGGACCCCGAAAACGGGGACCCCAAAAACGGGGACCCCGAAAACGGGGACCCCCTAAAATCACCCCATAAAGCTACTGACAAATTTCTAGGGGTCCCCGTTTTTCAACTTTGGGGTCCCCGTTTTACAGATTGACCCAGGGTAATCTGTAAAACGGGGACCCCAAAAACGGGGGACCCCTATTTTTCACTCTATTTTAGGACTGATGAGTCTCCAAATCTCGACAAAATATTCACCATAGATATACTAATATTACAAATGTAATTTATGAAAGTAGTAAGCACTTCTTATATAATTGTCCAATATACACAATTTTGGGGTCCCCGTTTTAGGGTCCCCGTTTTACAGATTGACCTAGGGTAATCTGTAAAACGGGGACCCCAAAAACGGGGACCCCTAAAATCACCCCATAAAGCTTCTGACAAATTTTAGGGGTCCCCGTTTTTGGGGTCCCCGTTTTACAGATTGACCCAGGGTAATCTGTAAAACGGGGACCCCAAAAACGGGGACCCCTATTTTTTCCCTCTATTTTAGGACTGATGAGTCTCCAAATCTCGACAAAATATTCACCATGGATATACTAATATTACAAATGTAATTTATGAAAGTAGTAAGCACTTCTTATATAATTGTCCAATATACACAATTTTGGGGTCCCCGTTTTTAGGGTCCCCGTTTTACAGATTGACCTAGGGTAATCTGTAAAACGGGGACCCCAAAAACGGGGACCCCTTAAAATCACCCCATAAAGCTTCTGACAAATTTTAGGGGTCCCCGTTTTTGGGGTCCCCGTTTTACAGATTGACCCAGGGTAATCTGAAACGGGGACCCCGGAAAACGGGGACCCCTATTTTTCTCTCTATATTTTAGGACTGATGAGTCTCCAAATGTCGCCATTATATTCACCATGGATATACTAATATTACAAACGTGAGTTGGGGATCGGAAGACCCTGGCGCCCCACACATCCACGTGGCCACACCCACAATTAATTCACACAATGCCCGTGACCTCACCACGTACATATTGCACCACTTTGAATTAGATCTACGTCATGATTAGATCAATTTTGATTTATTAAAGTAGTAAGGACTTCATATATTTTTGTCCAACATACAAAACTTTGGGGTCCCCGTTTTAGGGTCCCCGTTTTACAGATCGACCTAGGGTAATCTGTAAAACGGGGACCCCAAAAACGGGGACCCCTTAAATCACCCCATAAAGCTTTTGACAAATTTCTAGGGGTCCCCGTTTTTGGGGTCCCCGTTTTACAGATTGACCTAGGGTAATCTGTAAAACAGGGACCCCAAAACGGGGACCCCTAAAATCACCCCATAAAGCTTCTGACAAATTTTAGGGGTCCCCGACTTTTGGGGTCCCCGTTTTACAGATTGACCCAGGGTAATCTGTAAAACGGGGACCCCAAAAAACGGGGACCCCTATTTTTCACTCTATTTTAGGACTGATGAGTCTCCAAATCTCGACAAAATATTCACCATGGATATACTAATATTACAAATGTAATTTATGAAAGTAGTAAGCACTTCTTATATAATTGTCCAATATACACAATTTTGGGGTCCCCGTTTTAGGGTCCCCGTTTTACAGATTGACCTAGGGTAATCTGTAAAACGGGGACCCCAAAAACGGGGACCCCTAAAATCACCCCATAAAGCTTCTGACAAATTTTAGGGGTCCCCGTTTTTGGGGTCCCCGTTTTACAGATTGACCCAGGGTAATCTGTAAAACGGGGACCTGAAAACAAGGACCCCTATTTTTCTCTCTATTTTAGGACTGATGAGTCTCCAAATGTCGCCATTATATTCACCATGGATATACTAATATTACAAACGTGAGTTGGGGATCGGAAGACCCTGGCGCCCCACACATCCACGTGGCCACACCCACAATTAATTCACACAATGCCCGTGACCTCACCACGTACATATTGCACCACTTTGAATTAGATCTACGTCATGATTAGATCAATTTTGATTTATTAAAGTAGTAAGGACTTCATATATTTTTGTCCAACATACAAAACTTTGGGGTCCCCGTTTTAGGGTCCCCGTTTTACAGATCGACCTAGGGTAATCTGTAAAACGGGGACCCCAAAACGGGGACCCCTTAAAATCACCCCATAAGGCTTCTGACAAATTTTTAGGGGTCCCCGTTTTTGGGGTCCCCGTTTTACAGATTGACCCAGGGTAATCTGTAAACGGGGACCCCTGAAAACGGGGACCCCTATTTTTTTTCTCTCTATTTTAGGACTGATGAGTCTCCAAATGTCGCCATTATATTCACCATGGATATACTAATATTACAAACGTGAGTTGGGGATCGGAAGACCCTGGCGCCCCACACATCCACGTGGCCACACCCACAATTAATTCACACAATGCCCGTGACCTCACCACGTACATATTGCACCACTTTGAATTAGATCTACGTCATGATTAGATCAATTTTGATTTATTAAAGTAGTAAGGACTTCATATATTTTTGTCCAACATACAAAACTTTGGGGTCCCCGTTTTTAGGGTCCCCGTTTTACAGATCGACCTAGGGTAATCTGTAAAACAGGGACCCCAAAAACGGGGACCCCTTAAAATCACCCCATAAAGCTTCTGACAAATTTTGGGGGTCCCCGTTTTTAGGGTCCCCGTTTTACAGATTGACCCAGGGTAATCTGTAAAACGGGGACCCCAAAAACGGGGACCCTATTTTTTCACTCTATTTTAGGACTGATGAGTCTCCAAATCTCGACAAAATATTCACCATGGATATACTAATATTACAAATGTAATTTATGAAAGTAGTAAGCACTTCTTATATAATTGTCCAATATACACAATTTTGGGGTCCCCGTGTTTTAGGGTCCCCGTTTTACAGATTGACCTAGGGTAATCTGTAAAACGGGGACCCCAAAACAAGGACCCCTTAAAATCACCCATAAAGCTTCTGACAAATTTTTGGGGGTCCCCGTTTTTGGGGTCCCCGTTTTACAGATTGACCCAGGGTAATCTGTAAAACGGGGACCCCTGAAAACGGGGACCCCTATTTTTTCTCTCTATTTTAGGACTGATGAGTCTCCAAATGTCGCCATTATATTCACCATGGATATACTAATATTACAAACGTGAGTTGGGGATCGGAAGACCCTGGCGCCCCACACATCCACGTGGCCACACCCACAATTAATTCACACAATGCCCGTGACCTCACCACGTACATATTGCACCACTTTGAATTAGATCTACGTCATGATTAGATCAATTTTGATTTATTAAAGTAGTAAGGACTTCATATATTTTGTCCAACATACAAAACTTTGGGGTCCCCGTTTTTAGGGTCCCCGTTTTACAGATCGACCTAGGGTAATCTGTAAAACGGGGACCCCAAAACGGGGACCTTAAATCACCCCATAAAGCTTCTGACAAATTTTAGGGGTCCCCGTTTTGGGGTCCCCGTTTTACAGATTGACCCAGGGTAATCTGTAAAACGGGGACCCCAAAAACAAGGACCCCTATTTTTCACTCTATTTTAGGACTGATGAGTCTCCAAATCTCGACAAAATATTCACCATGGATATACTAATATTACAAATGTAATTTATGAAAGTAGTAAGCACTTCTTATATAATTGTCCAATATACACAATTTTGGGGTCCCCGTTTTAGGGTCCCCGTTTTACAGATTGACCTAGGGTAATCTGTAAAACGGGGACCCCAAGCTGGGGACCCCTAAAAAATCACCCATAAAGCTTCTGACAAATTTTAGGGGTCCCCGTTTTTGGGGTCCCCGTTTTACAGATTGACCCAGGGTAATCTGTAAAACGGGGACCCCTGAAAACGGGGACCCCTATTTTTCTCTCTATTTTAGGACTGATGAGTCTCCAAATGTCGCCATTATATTCACCATGGATATACTAATATTACAAACGTGAGTTGGGGATCGGAAGACCCTGGCGCCCCACACATCCACGTGGCCACACCCACAATTAATTCACACAATACCCGTGACCTCACCACGTACATATTGCACCACTTTGAATTAGATCTACGTCATGATTAGATCAATTTTGATTTATTAAAGTAGTAAGGACTTCATATATTTTTGTCCAACATACAAAACTTTGGGGTCCCCGTTTTAGGGTCCCCGTTTTACAGATCGACCTAGGGTAATCTGTAAAACAGGGACCCCAAAAACGGGGACCCCTAAAATCACCCCATAAAGCTTTTGACAAATTTCTAGGGGTCCCCGTTTTTGGGGTCCCCGTTTTACAGATTGACCTAGGGTAATCTGTAAAACGGGGACCCCAAAATGGGGACTAAATCACCCATAAAGCTTCTGACAAATTTTAGGGGTCCCCGTTTTTGGGGTCCCCGTTTTACAGATTGACCCAGGGTAATCTGTAAAACGGGGACCCAAAAACGGGGACCCCTATTTTTTTCACTCTATTTTAGGACTGATGAGTCTCCAAATCTCGACAAAATATTCACCATGGATATACTAATATTACAAATGTAATTTATGATAGTTGTAAGCACTATTTAGATACCTGCGAGATATACAAAATTTGGGGGTCCGCGTTTTTAGCGACCTCGTGTTACTGATTAGCGGAGGGCAATCTGTAAAACGGGGACCCTAAAAACGGGGACCCCTAAAATTTGTCAGAAGCTTTATGGGGTGATTTTAAGGGTCCCCGTTTTGGGGTCCCCGTTTTACAGATTACCCTAGGTCGATCTGTAAAACGGGGACCCTAAAACGGGGACCCCTAAAGTTTTGTATGTTGGACAAAAATATATGAAGTCCTTACTACTTTAATAAATCAAAATTGATCTAATCATGACGTAGATCTAATTCAAAGTGGTGCAATATGTACGTGGTGAGGTCACGGGCATTGTGTGAATTAATTGTGGGTGTGGCCACGTGGATGTGTGGGGCGCCAGGGTCTTCCGATCCCCAACTCACGTTTGTAATATTAGTATATCCATGGTGAATATAATGGCGACATTTGGAGACTCATCAGTCCTAAAATAGAGAGAAAAAAATAGGGTCCCCGTTTTCAGGGGTCCCCGTTTTACAGATTACCCTGGGTCAATCTGTAAAACGGGGACCCAAAAACGGGGACCCCTAAAATTTGTCAGAAGCTTTATGGGTGATTTTAAGGGGTCCCCGTTTTGGGGTCCCCGTTTTACAGATTACCCTAGGTCAATCTGTAAAACGGGGACCCTAAAACGGGGACCCCAAAATTGTGTATATTGGACAATTATATAAGAAGTGCTTACTACTTTCATAAATTACATTTGTAATATTAGTATATCCATGGTGAATATTTTGTCGAGATTTGGAGACTCATCAGTCCTAAAATAGAGTGAAAAAATAGGGGTCCCCGTTTTTGGGGTCCCCGTTTTACAGATTACCCTGGGTCAATCTGTAAAACGGGGACCCCAAAAACGGGGACCCCTAAAATTTGTCAGAAGCTTTATGGGTGATTTTAAGGGGTCCCCTTGTTTTGGGGTCCCCGTTTACAGATTACCCTAGGTCAATCTGTAAAACGGGGACCCCAAAAACGGGGACCTCCTAGAAATTTGTCAGAAGCTTTATGGGGTGATTTTAAGGGGTCCCCGGTTTCGGGGTCCCCGTTTTACAGATTACCCTAGGTCGATCTGTAAAACGGGGACCCTAAAAAACGGGGACCCCAAAGTTTTGTATGTTGGACAAAAATATATGAAGTCCTTACTACTTTAATAAATCAAAATTGATCTAATCATGACGTAGATCTAATTCAAAGTGGTGCAATATGTACGTGGTGAGGTCACGGGCATTGTGTGAATTAATTGTGGGTGTGGCCACGTGGATGTGGGGCGCCAGGGTCTTCCGATCCCCAACTCACGTTTGTAATATTAGTATATCCATGGTGAATATAATGGCGACATTTGGAGA
This sequence comes from Amphiura filiformis, assembly GCF_039555335.1. NCBI lineage: Eukaryota > Metazoa > Echinodermata > Ophiuroidea > Amphilepidida > Amphiuridae > Amphiura > Amphiura filiformis. Next base: position 69,609,411 of record NC_092636.1, on the reverse strand, counting down.
CTCATCAGTCCTAAAATAGAGAGAAAAAATAGGGGTCCCCGTTTTGGGGTCCCTGTTTTACAGATTACCCTGGGTCATCTGTAAAACGGGGACCCCAAAAACGGGGACCCCTAAAAATTTGTCAGAAGCTTTATGGGTGATTTTAGGTCCCCGTTTTTGGGGTCCCCGTTTTACAGATTACCCTAGGTCAATCTGTAAAACGGGGACCCCTAAAACGGGGACCCCAAAATTGTGTATATTGGACAATTATATAAGAAGTGCTTACTACTTTCATAAATTACATTTGTAATATTAGTATATCCATGGTGAATATTTTGTCGAGATTTGGAGACTCATCAGTCCTAAAATAGAGTGAAAAAATAGGGGTCCCCGTTTTGGGGTCCCCGTTTTACAGATTACCCTGGGTCAATCTGTAAAACGGGGACCCCAAAAACGGGGACCCCTAAAAATTTGTCAGAAGCTTTATGGGGTGATTTTAAGGGGTCCCCGTTTTAGGGTCCCCGTTTTACAGATTACCCTAGGTCAATCTGTAAAACGGGGACCCTAAAACGGGGACCCCAAAATTGTGTATATTGGACAATTATATAAGAAGTGCTTACTACTTTCATAAATTACATTTGTAATATTAGTATATCTATGGTGAATATTTTGTCGAGATTTGGAGACTCATCAGTCCTAAAATAGAGTGAAAATAGGGGTCCCCGTTTTTGGGGTCCCCGTTTTACAGATTACCCTGGGTCAATCTGTAAAACGGGGACCCCAAAGTTGAAAAAACGGGGACCCCCTAGAAATTTGTCAGTAGCTTTATGGGGTGATTTTAGGGGGTCCCCGTTTTCGGGGTCCCCGTTTTTGGGGTCCCCGTTTTCGGGGTCCCCGTTTTATATACTCCCCGGCGTGTCCTTCGTATCCTCCACTGTCAATTTCTTATCCACTCACTAATCCTCACAAAAGCTTTGTGTTGATTACGTAATGTGTGGAGGCAAATTGCAATAAGTACAATGAAATAATGAGTAGGGCGGGCTCCGAGGCGGGTTTCTTCTTCATCTTACGTAACAGTATTGTTCTCCAAAAAACCCGGAAGCTTGTCGTTTGGAGCTCTAGCTGAAATACAGCAAGATAATGTAAGATAGTAAATGTAAACCTGTATTTTAGCTAGAGTATCTCGAGCTAGGTTCAGTATTCGAATCGGGAACGAAAATATCCGATCTTTGCGATCAAAAACACAAAATTACAACTTTAACCATCCTATTGGCAAAAGACATTATTACCAAACAATATAGAAAAGAAAATTTGACATCATTTTCTCAAAATAATGAAAAAATTTGCTCACTAGACATCGAAAAAGTACGCAATCCAATTCCCGTTCAAACGCGTGGGAAACTGAAAGTGCATAATCGTGACTAATGACAAAGGGGTGACACTAGATTCACGGTTGTTCTATTATCAACGCAAACCTATGACATATCCCGCTGGCTTGCTACTTAGAAAATGAGGCCAGTTATCGATCGGTTATGAATAATTAATTTCGATCCCTTGATCATGTTAATTAGGGTTGGCAAATAACGACGCCGTTAGTTTTGCGAACTCTGCCTGTTGAATGCGAGTAGCAAGCTTAAAGAGCGCCAGCTAGCAGAGCTGAGAGCAATCCGGTGATGGCGTACTAGTATTTCCCATCAGGCACCAATGATTTGTTTTTACAGAAAGTCTACTAATTTGATAATGGAATAACCTTTCGCAATAGTAATGTCGAAATTAGAAATTGGTGTCAATAATACGACGGTAGTGTATCACTTGAATTTGATACGATATCCAGCCAGCGATTTAGCGATAAAAAAACCTTTGACCACTGACCTGAACTACCGTCACGTGAAGCGCCATATTCGTTTGTTTTTATTTCCTCGTGCGATAATAAATATCATTCAAACTATAGTTGTCGGCCGTAAACGCAGTTTATTACTGGCCTAAGAAGTTTATTTTTAAAAACAAGTAAATAATCATTACTCACCGTTCTATTTGATCTTGTGGATTTCTAAACAAATAATAAATTGAAACGCCGCAACCGGATTGCTCTCAGGTAGTAAAGCGGGCGCACTTTCAAGCTTTGAAGCTTGCTGTTCACTACCGGTAGTAATATTAATTAAGTGATGTCACTGATGTGCAGAGTTTCTGGAATACCACTTGTATCGTGCATGTATAATTTGAATGCAGCTTGCTGTATTTAATATGTGTAGGCCTATTAAGAGTTTAGGCCCATCGAAAAAAGCAATTGAATAATTTTAGAGATTATCAGGGGCTGTGCAATAGTTTTGAGTTCTGGGCAGGGTAAAATGGGGGGGGGTGCGATTTAAAACGCTTTATAAAAAGGCTTAGGATAACCGGGGGTACTTGGATTATTTTTCGCCGGGGATGTGCGGTCCGAGCTTCCGAACCCATAACCATTTCTAAGGGTCACGATTTTACCGAAAATAGGTACCCATATCTAAGGATTGTCAGGAAAGTAAGGACCCATATCTAAGGATTTGAGCTTGAAAATAGTAAAAGCAACATGTTTTTCCCGCATGTTTTTCCTTTTCACACATAGCACGGAAAAAGGGAGACCCATGTCTAAGCATTTTTTCTTCAGTAGACCCATGTTTTAGGATTTTTCGTGGGAAACCTTGTACGTGAGTACCCCCGGGGAGGATAACAGTAAATGTCCGGAAACGCTTATGATATGGAAATTTTATTTTGAACAAAAATTCTTTAATCACTATTGATGATTTCGCCTACCATGGTCAATAATGAGTAAAATATCGGTTTAGTTTTTTTTTAAAGTTTTCTTATTGTAGGTCTACATCTACAAATCTGATGTATTTAATCATTATTTGGAATCCCAATAATTTGAATGTCCAACAGGGGGGTGGTCACAATATTTTTGGCAGGCTGAGAGGGGAAGCTATTTATTTATTTATTTATTTATTTATTTATTTATTTATTTATTTATTTATTTATTTATTTATTTATTTATTTATTTATTTATTTATTAATTATAATTATTAAGGCTTGTTCAAGTAACTCGCCTCTACGCACTCAATTGCACGGGCTCAACAAATCAATCAATCAGTTAATCAATCAATCAATCAATCAATCAATTCACAAACAATGAATATGAATAAATTATATGATATTCAATTTCGATCAACAGACGTATTACAACCATCAAACAATGAATAAATGAACTGATCGACCAAGAGCCCTCTTTGAGTGTGAGTGAGTGATTAAACAAAATAAATACATAATTATTTACATTAAAAAAAATAAACAAATAAACAAATAAATAAATAAATAAATAAATAAATAAAAAATTTGAACAAATGGTATCGTAGCATTGCATTCACAAAAATAAACATTGCTGACAGTAGGACTCGAACCAACAATCTTGGCATCATCAGTCTGATGCTCTACCACTGACCTACGACGGCGGGTAGTGGTGAGGATCTAGTTTTTAGCCTATACAGTGTTCGTCTGTGATAATGCCGCCTCGTGAAATAAATATAAAATAGACAAGTTATTTTGATATCAATCTTTTTTTTTTTCAATAGAGCCGTAACATTTTGTTTAAAGATCTCAACTTTTACTGTCTTTAGAGCAGGGAAAAACATTTCCCCTTTTCTACAATTTGAGCCCAAAATAAGAATCTACTTCTTTTATTACTGATTTAATGTTACACGTCTCACAACAGATATTTAGCTGGCTTAGTGGTATTGCACTGTGCTTTTTAACCGGGAGGTACCGAGATCGATTCCCACCTCCGCCTACAATTTTTTTTCAAGCCTGGGAAATAATAAGTTTATTTGGCTTCACAACGCTAAATTATTCATGACTTGCCCGATCTGGTGGTGTAAAGTGCTCTCCATAACATATGAAATTAAGCAATAACACAGTGGCTAATTTAAATAAGAATGCGGCACATGCAAATGAGGGATTGCCCTCTCCAGGAATTGCTTCATGCTAATGATGACATGTATGATGCAAACTCATAGGTGTTGTGCGTTTGGCAAGTTGGGAGGGGTGGGGTTCAAAATGACCCCATAGGATTATAAAATTGCTCAAATACCTCTTTCAAATATATCAAATTATTTACATAATTAAATAAATAAATAAATAAATAAATAAATAAATAAATAAATAAATAAATAAATAAATAAACGAAAAAAATTGAACACATTTTAGCGTAGCATTAAAATCATAAATATAACCATTGCTGGCAGGAGGACTCGAACCAACGATATTGATATCAGCAGTCTGATGCTCTACCATTGAGCTAAATGACAGCATCTAGTGATGAGAGTCGAGTTTTTAGCTTATACAGTGTTTGTCTGTGATAATGTCGCCTCGTGAAAGAAAGAAATATAAAATCTCAATTTGTAATTTAAATTTATTTGATAATTTTCTAACCTATATTTTCTTTCGAGCAGTGACAAATATTTCCCCTTTTATCTAATTTGACCGCTATATAAGAATCTATTTCTTTTATTACTGATTTAATTCCGCGATTTGTTCCATTAAGCAATATCAAAGATTAATGTCACACATCTCACAACAGATATTTAGTTGGTCTAGTGGTCTTGCACAGTGCTGTTTAACCGGGAGGTACCGAGATCGATTCCCACCTCTGCCTGCAATTTTTTTAAAGACTGGGAAATAATAACCTGACATTCGCCGCTGACATTCGTACTTCAGAAGCGGAGTTATAACTTGTTAAACTTTGCTCCTTCCGTAAAAGGGTACATTATTTTGGCACTACATTATTTCTTTCTTTTTTTCACATTGCTAGTATTAAATATCAAATGGTCATAATTGGCGGTCACTTCAAATCATCCCCAACTGAACTAGGTTCAGGAATTTCCTCTCATTGTTAACTGTTGGTTAACCCACCACTTGAGAATAAAGGACTATGATAGGTGCAACAGGATTACCTACGGGATTATCTCAAGGATATAATTCTGTTCTCCATCCTTTTCTTACATCTTCTCTGATATGTGCTAGTGTCAATGGTTATTGTTAAAAGGCAATAAGGTGTGTAATTGCAATATTTCCTCTGAATAGGAAAGACTCTCTACATCGAGTTATGTATGCTGGTGGTTCGCAATACTGTTATTTAAGAGAAGGTTTCTTCCAAATCCAAATTCAAATGAATGTAACGAATGCTATTCCAAAACTTTAAAAAATAACAAAAATATCAGTATCAATAAAATCAGATCCAGAATAAATACATAGGCCTACAAATAATACTTTTAAACTTTAAAACTTTAAACTCAATATATGACTAAATATCAGTATAAATGAATCTCTAAATCAATTAATCAATCAGTAATCGATCAATCAATAAATCAATAAATAAATAAATAAAATATAAATAAATAAATAAATAAATAAATAAATAGGCCTAAATAGATAAATCTATAAATAAATAAATAAATAAATAAATAAATAAATAAGATCTGAATGTGCCATTTATATTATTATGATAATTTTAATATTATTAATATTAGTATTAATATTATTAACTTTAAAAAGGTGCCCATTGATTATATAATAATTCAAGTACATTTGAATACAAGAAGCCATTAAAAGATGTTCATCATTCTATGCACTCACTAAATTTACCACTCTTAGAAAATTGGCAACTCCGTATCAATTAAGCAACCAATGATTGTAGCAAAATATATATTTCCCTGGTACATACTATTTATTGCACGTGTAATACTTTTTGACGTCACGAAAAGTATTGTACATACAATATTGTACGTACAATACGGAGTCTGAAGCGCGTTTTATCCTCTCAATTTCCACTTGAGTCCACTCAAGCCCACTTCAGAGTTTCTGGCCTACCTTCAAGCTATCAAGCTACTAATTCAGGTCATAGTTTATAGGGTTGTTATTGTTGTCTAGCAACAAGCCCAATTTCTTGGCCATTCAGCTGTCACTTTAGTGGTGGACAGCCAATCAGGTCTTCCGGTCTTTTTTCCATTCCTTTGTTGTGGCCATAGTTTACTTGTGATCCTCTTACGATCAGAGAGGACCAAAAAATCCCACCCTCCCTCCCATTATTGGGAAGGGTAGTTCAGTTAAAGTGAAAGCCCCACTTTTGGTTCAAGTTCCTCTGGGAATTAGTCAAGGTTAAAATTTATCCATGTAAATTCTGTTCTGTCTGTCATCAAAGTAACAGGTGTATCATCAGTTCTTCTGTGGAGAACTGGGCAAGCGGGGCTTCCTGTTTAAGTTAAAAATGTCACAGATACTTCAATAAAATTGTGTCAAATTACACCTGCTCTAAGCTTTAGGTATGTTACAATGTAGATAAATGTGTTGTATAGTTTCTCTGTATGAGGGTTAATGATGAATATGTACGATATGTTGGAGGTTCTTCAAATCCTGAAGAATCTCGTCTGTAGATTGTCTCCACTTTCTACTGCGCTTTGTAAGCTTTTGTATGGAGTCTCAATACCTGATGAGATTTGTCTGTAGATTGTCTCCACTTTCTACTACGCTTTTAAAGGGAAATTAATGCTTTGTATGGAGTTTCTTCAAATCCTGAAGAATCTCGTCTGTAGATTGTCTCCACTTTCTACTACGCTTTGTATGGAGTCTCGTCAATACCTGATGAAACTTGTCTGTAGATTGTCTCCACTTTCTACTACGCTTTTTAAGGGAAATGAATGCTTTGTATGGAATTTCTTCAAATCCTGAAGAATCTCGTCAGTAGATTGTCTCCACTTTCTACTACGCTTTAAGTTGGGTAATTAATGTTTCAGAGTTTGGAGTATCTATCGTGACTTGATGTATTTGTCAGCAGATTATTTTGTCTTGTTGATAGCTTAATTATACTAAATGTTCATTAATTGGGCTGGCATTAATTGTTCTTTTGGAGATGCCATATTATTTAAGTAATTAAATTTATTGCATTTAAAATGTGGTTTTCCAATCCAATCCTCTCGGGTTTATCCAAATATCTGTATTTGGCTTAACATAAAATTATTTTGGTTAAATGTGATACAGAAGTCAACTTTTGTGTGTCCAGCATATATGGTTGGTTGACTTGTACACATTTTTCCAATAATTCTTGTATTTCAATAATTTGTTGAAAGATAAATAATTTGGAAAATGCTTGCTGTCATTAAATATCTCGATATATGTTGATGTCTTAATTTATATGAAATTGTATCATTATTTATCTTAATCATATTTATGTCTGTAATAAAAATTCCTTTAAAAAGGAATAGGGCGAGCAAATGAGGAAGTGTCAAGATAAAGGTGTAGTTATTTTATTGTTTGAACTGTTTTTATAATTCGCATCGATCATAATGAGTATGTTTTTACGTGCCTCAAATGACAAGGATTATGATCTTGCAATGAGACTGTACAGTGTATGGACAGTGTAGCCTAATTGTCCGAATCATTTTGACTATTTGATTCTGACCATGTGATTAAAACAGGCTTTCAGATTGGTGAGCTATTGTGTACCAATTGATAAGGCCGGGCACGTAGTAAAAATACACTGGGCAGCCAATTTACTGGCAAAAGGTGGAGCCAAATAAATCTTAGTTGATTCTTGAACACGATTTAAGCAGGAACCTTCAGGCAGAATTTTAATACATATTATCCTGTAACGTTCACTTAGCCTAACAGTCAATGAACGTTCATTGTTAGCATAATAAGTAGCTTTGGGTATCCTACTCAGGGCTACGACACTCAGGTCATTTGCATGGCAAAATTACCCGTCTCCTCCGCAGCCAATATGGTTTCGCTCCATCGAAATCAAGCTGGCCACGGAGGAGACTACCCTCATTTGTGTTTGTTCATTTGTGTATGGAGAGCCATTATTGGAGTCTATAATGACTTAGGCTACGCTCTCAGCTAGAGTCCGACGCTGCATTGTACTAGAAATACCTTTTCTGTGAAATCGCTATAGAGCCAACCGGGAACACGTATTCGTTTTGAAAATATAGCATTAAAATTAGTATCACCCTTGTGGCCCCCGTGCAATGGAAAACCTTAATTCTTTCATTAAAAAGAAATGAACATTAAAAACAACACGGATCTACTTGTGCACCTATCAAATGGGCACAGCAATTTGTCTCAAATATGAGTGAATTTTGAGAAACATACGGGATATGATGAACATTGACCTGACGCCATGATAACAGGATCTATTAGTCGTTTTATATACAATGTATATACCGTATTGTCATAATACCAATATTTGTCATAATATATAATGAGTAATATTTAGCAACGTAAACGTGCAGTTCATATGCACAAACGAATACTGATCTTTATGATATTCAGGTTTTTGTACATCACATATAACATGTCACATAGGAGGTCATACGTGTTGACCTTCATCTATTGTATTTGTTCATCTGTGTATGGAGAGGATTAACGCCATTGACTCCACCAGTATTAGGGCGTAGTTCAGTGAACTCACCGGATTGCTATTCCAAGCACTTTGATAATACAGATGATATGTATTAATGGGTCGAGGCGATTGCATTGAAAAACCTAATAAATTATTCATAACAGTTACGTAATCAATCGATAGTGCGGACACTTTTCATTTGCAAACCACCAAAATTCGTGATATTTTAGCGTTGGAAAAGAAACCACGTGAATAGAGTGCCCTCTCAAGAATAGGTTCTCTGTGATCCTACTATTAGGGATGACCAATGAACCATCAACTTGATTAGAACACTCCCATAGACATGCAGGGAGCTCAACCAGGGCAGCGACACTACCTAATTTGCATATCCAAATGACCCTTCTCCTCCGCAGCCAATTTGGTTCCGCTCCATCGAAATCAAGCTGGTCACGGAGGAGACTACCTCCTTTGTGTTTGTTCATTTGTGTATGGAGAGCCCTTTTGGAGTCCGGAATGACTTAGGCTACGCTCTCAGCTAGAGTCCGACGCTGCATTGCACTAGAAATACCTTTTCTGTGAAATCGCTATAGAGCCAACCGGGAGCACGTATTCGTTTTGAAAATATAGCATTAAAATTAGTATCACCCTTGTGGCCCCGTGCAGTGGAAAACCTTAATTCTTTCATTAAAAGGAAATGAAAATTAAAAAAAACACGGATCTACTTGTGCACCAATAAAATTGGCACAGCAATTTGTCTCAAATATGAATGAATTTGAAGAAACATACGGGGTATGATGAACATTGACCTGACGCCATGATAGTAGGATCTATTAGTTGTTTTATATACAATGTATATACCGTATTGTCATAATACCAATATTTGTCATTATATATATAATGAGTAATATTTAGTAACGTAAATGTGCAGTTCATATGCACAAACGAATACTGATCTTTATGATATTCAGGTTTTTGTACATCACATATAACATGTCACATAGGAGGTCATACGTGTTGACCTTCATCTATTGTATTTGTTCATCTGTGTATGGAGAGGATTAGCGCCATTAAACGCCATTAAAACTCCATCAGTATTAGGGCGTAGGTCAGTGAACTCACCGGATTGCTATTCCAAGTACTTTGATAATACAGATAATATGTATTAATGGGTCGAGGCGATTGCATTGAAAAACCTAATAAATTATTCATAACAGTTACGTAATCAATCGATAGTGCGGACACTTTTCATTTGCAAACCACCAAAATTCGTGATCTTTTAGCGTTGGAAAAGAAACCACGTGAATAGAGTGCCCTCTCAAGAATATCAACTCTCTGGCTCAACTGTGCACTGCTTGCACAGACATTTCTAAATTGATCTCATTCTTTCATTTTTTCAATATTTTTCTGTAAAAATTGGTGAAGTTAATGCCAATTATATTTTGTAACTATCTTGCAAATTACAGCAACATAACTTATTTAATTGTCCTGTAAGTGCGAGTCAAAATTGGTCAATCGCCACAGTGCGCTTAATTGCCAGTGGCTGAGTTCAGCACTGCTCTAGAATGGCACAAAATATTCATGTCAACAATTTCAGGTAAAAAAACGTGGCCTACTGAGCTGTAATATAGTAGAGTTGCCAGTAATACCTCTATCATACCCTCTGTAAAAACTTTGGAATTTCCATACTCCTTTCGAATCATGCTAAGAAGACACCTTTCTGAACATAAATGTGAAGTTTCGTGCCCATTCGATGTATTTTTCACCTGATTTCAACCCTAAACGTTTTCTTATATTTAGGCCTATACATCTACAACTTGCTGCTGGCTATACCTTGTTTAGAACTTTCAAAAGAAGTACCTGAATGTGCAACCATAACTGTTTCAAAATAGCCCGCGAAAGTCATGCAGGTAACTCCGAGGTCATGTTTCTCGCCCAAAAATGTTGAATGGATAATAAACTATTATTAAATGGTTCTCATGATCGTGTTGACCTTCATCTATTGTATTTGTTCATCTGTGTATGGAGAGGAGACAGTATTAGGGCGTAGTTCAGTGAACTCACCGGATTGCTATTCAAAGTACTTTGATAATACAGATAATATGATTGATCGTCGGCTTTTCGTCCCAGTTGCCATACACTTTAATCAAATATTTAAAGTTTAGACCTTCCAGCAAAAGAGACTTTACTCTGAGTTTCACACCTAAAGCAATGGAGTGACACTAAATTCCCGGTTGTTCTATTAGCAAACATATGACAAATCCCGTTGGTTTGCTAGCTATAAAATGAGCTTTGAAGATTCTCCCCCTCAAAGCCACGGACCTGGAATATTTTGCATTAAAGAATAATAGCTTCCTCCTATCATTATTTGATACCTCAAAGTCTAAAATATGTTCTTCAAATAATTTGGCACATGGATGAGAAGGATGTAGAAGATCATTGATAAAACCAATACCTTTATCACACCAATCCTCATAATAAAATAAAAGGATTGTGTTTTCTGCAAGTAATTTCCGGAAACTATAATTCATTTCTTTTGTGAATGTGATTCTGTTAAACCTATTTGGAAGGACCTTTTAAGAACATTCTACGGTTGTTGGATGTTGAGAGTTTTCCAACCGTTACAAATAAAAATTATAAAAAGGTAGCCGAAAGCTTGAGGAAGCCTTAATAATTTACAGCAAAAATTCAGAAAATATCATTTTTATTACCAGTGGCGTAGATTTTTTTTTTTTTTTTTGGGGGGGATGGGGTTGGACACAATTTCTTGAAGTATAGTGAATCCAGCGCCTTTTTGCGACATAATAAGTTTCTGGTATGAAAGAGTTTGCCTTATTGAAGCTATAATGACGAAAATGTCTTTTATTTTGTTTAACAATAAACAAATTAAACGTTTCATATATTCTTCTTGAATCTTGCCAATGTTTCTAATATTATTACATGAAATGCGAATAGTATAAAACATTTTCTAGGCGCTAGATTATAGGTGAAAAACTGAACATGCGACTTAATTTGTCCATGCATTATGTCCGTTTTTCCTATACAGGGTGTCCCAGAAAAAATTACCGGGCTAATAAATTTGGACGTAAGTCGAGAAATAGACATCAGAATCCAAAAATCTAAAAACCAGCGTGTAGCCCATCTTATTTTGCAACTTATACAGTAATTGTACTGGAATCGGTTGACTGATTAGGAAGAAATGAGCCATTACATAACGCATGCGTCAATTCACTTCATTCCAAGTTTGAAAGAAAGATCATTCCACACAATGCGCACTAGTGAATGGGCTTCATATTTTGTTCGGTGAAATCCTTTTCGTTCTATTTAAACAATCTGTTTCTTGCAAAACATTAAATTAGGTTTTGTTCAAATTTGAAAACCTCCACGATATTGAAAATGAAAGCTTGCATGTAAGATGATGCTCGTTACTTGTAAATATCTTTTTTACGTTAATGTTAATATAAATGTTGCATAAAAATTATTGCATAAAGAATTCCAGCTGGCTGAAATTTCTCACACACATAAATGTTTTTGGAATAGTTCCAAGAAATTGTAAAGCAAAGTTTAAATCCTTTAAAACTTCAACATTAATGTTGCATGGTATCAAAAATCACACGTTAAGCTGTAAGCACTTGATCATTGTCATTCTTGGCTCAAATGTTCCTTGGAATGTTAAAATATAACATATTTGCATAACCTAAAGAATTAAAGTTGGAAAGCTTCCAATTGCAGGAATCAAAGTTTTCTCAGACAATCTGTTATCTATCTTCAGTGAAAGCATGAGTAACACCGTCGGATTGTAAAATAGATAATGTGGACTAAATCTAATGAGATACACAAACTTAAAGAAAAATGCGCCTGATGATCAAACTTGGAATGAACTGTATTGATGCGCACATTATGTAATCGTTATTTTCTTCATAACCAGTCAACCGAATCAAACACAACTTTTGTATGTGATGCACAATGAAATAGGCTATACGCTACATTTTTAATGTTTTGATTCTGATGTCTATTTCTCGATTTACGGTCAATTTTATTCACTCGGTAATTTTTTCTGGGACACCCTGTACAGTGCACACACAGCGCTCCAATTCTTTAATTCTAGAAATAAAAACAATGTAAATCCAGCTATATGTGTTTTACATACTATCGATACGTGCAGGTCATTCACATATAACTACAATGCCATTCAGGTGGATCACAAAAACCTATAAGCCGATTACGAGGATCCGGATGTGGGATTGCATGCACGGACGGCTAACGGAATGGATTGTGGTCACAAACAAATGCAAGCTGTTAAATTGTGAAAGACCTACACGCATCAGTTGATAGGTGAATACAAGCTATGATTAGCTGATGAATGAGCTCCCTCTCTTGGTACTGATCTCCCTTGGAATTTTGTGCTCTAATATTTTCTCCACCTAATTTATATAAAAGTACGTGTACCTGCTCTGACCTGGACAGTCTCCCACAGAAACAATCTCGTCACAGAACCAGCAACAGCAGACAGAGAGAGATCGAGAGATAGAGATTGAGATATTCGCCTTTAAGTTCCAGCAAGTGTGAGTTGAAAATACCTTTAATTATTTTGTTCTTCAGTTATTTATTAAGAAAAGTAGTTCAAGTGAAACAACATTGTTTTATTAATGGTAGGCGTAAAATTAGATTGTTTGACAAATGTTATCACTATTAATGTGTTTTGATCCAAACTTCGTACTGAGTTATGTTGAAATAAAGTCTTCACAAAAAGTAACGCAGCTGTTACAAATACGTCTAAAGCTTCAGAATATTTGAAGAGCTTGATGAGCATCCCACCAAAAACTGCTTTTGTTGCAAACCCCCATATACCAGTGATTTTTTTGATGATTTTTTGATGTGTTCTCAAAATTCGGCAAGTGGATGTAAGGGGTTTTGAAACTAAGCTCTTCATTTGAACATACAAGGAATGGTGGTTTATGAACGCGTATTTTGATACCATAGGGCATATTCGTCCAATTTCGTTCAATATTAGCCACACAGCAGTAACTCCAAGTTAAAAGTTTGCAGTTAGGGACGCACCATTTGATACTCAGGGGGGGGGGTGTAGGAAGTTAGGGTCGGGGAAAGGTTGTTTTTGCCGCCGAAGCATTTATACACAGTTAGGTGGGGAAATGTTTTTTTAGTGTTGGTGGGGAATTTTGTTTTTGCTTATGTAGTGGGTGAAGGTTTTTTTTTTCAAAACGTCCTACCCCCACCCTGAGAATCATGGTGCGTCCCCTACAGCGATCAATTAGAGGTTAATAACTGCGCATCGGTTGTATGTCGGGCATTGTGAAAAATCTAAACATTTTGCCTTTGAAACCGAGGAATATCCCGAGGATATTCCGAGGTCCAAAGCAAAATGTTTAGATTTTTCACAATGCCCGACATACAGTGTGGGCCAAAAACAACTTTACCCAATTTAAAAGGTTCATATCTCAAAATTGAAAAGTCTGCTTCAAATTACTTTTACATATTCGTAACAAACATCTTCTTAAGAGTATTTGGTGAACTAACTATTTAAAAATGTATTAAAATAAAAACGTGACGCTAGTTTTAAATCAAAGGGTCAAAATTAACGTTGTCCACGCGAAGGCCTACTAGATGTCGCGTCGCATCACTTGCAATAGCGAGTTCGATAGAGAATGAGAAAGACTCAGTATATGCACAAATTTGTTCAGGAATTTTTTATAACACAATCAAATAAATCAAACATAAACAATTTAAATGTCATGCTACGATATTTCCTCATGATATGCAGCTTTCATGCTGCAAAGATATAAAAACAATGCTCTTCAAATATGCGCAAAGCAATTGTAACCTCAGACCTCATTTTTTTGTCATTATGAAATGTTCTCTACAAGAAAGTTAGAAGTTATTGCACTTATTGCGTTCGTGGTCTTTTCGACAAATTGTTGCTTCGACAACTGACTCTGGGGTTAGCTGCAAGATCCCTTTGAACCGCTGCAATATTTGCAGCTGAACGGCCAGTTCTTGGAGGTGGGTTGTACGTCCGCTCCGTGCTTTGCATCTATTCATCACACTTTCGAGGTTGTGAAAGTTGTTCGTAGTAGAGTTGTGGTAGGTTTTGGCGGGACTCTTACGTTCGGGAAACGAATCCGAAATTGACGCTGCACTTCCAAAAAGCTTTCTGTTCCTCTGTACCTCTGCCATAAAAGTCCTCTGTTGTGTTGTGAATTGCCTTGCACGAAGGCCTATTTAAAATTCAAGAATTACGCCAAATGAAACCTTTGTAATTGTGTAATTTGTATGCTAATTATTGGTCAATGACAGGCATGACAGGAGTGAAGTTCGAGTACTTGACGAGTAAATGGGGATTAAAATCGATTGTATTTCTTTCATGCATGTAAAACGATCATCACCTTTTCAAAGACAAGCCAAACGTGTTTACCAAGTACATGTATTCCTAACGCATATATATGCCTTACTTTTAGCAATCGGACACATCCCATTGAATTACGTGTGGACAAAGTCATTTTGACCCTCGGACGTAAAACTAGCACCATTTTGTTAATTTAGCTTCTTTTGCTTTCTTTTCTTCATCACATACGTTTAGAAAGATATACATTTAGACAACACAAATATGTAACAATATCATGAATAGCTCTTCTACAATTCGAGCAACCACCCTCTGAAATTGGGTAAAGTTGTTTTTGGCCCACGCTCAGTGTATTACCGATGCAAAGTTATTAACCTCATTCATAACGGTCACTTTGATCTCTTCACTTTACAAAATTTTGCTTAAAGGGGGTCTCCGGCAATCGCAACATTATGCCTGATATTTTAGAAAAATCATTATCAAGCACGAATCACATGGTTTCATTTGAAACAAACTCATATTGACCATAAAAACGAATAAAAACAGTCGGTTCTCAACTTGAACACGCGATATTCAAAATTCCCGCGCCGAAATAGTCTAAGTGCAATGACGTAATGGTTGTTTGTGCTCAATTATTGTTGTCAGCCTTCATTGTATTACTGGGACGTCATTGCACTCGACAATTTCGGCGCCCGGGAATTTTGAATATCGCGTGTTGAGAGACGGATGTTTTATTCGTTTTTATGGTCACTATAAGTTTGTTTTAAATAAAACCACGGGATACGTGCTTGATAATTATTTTTCTTACATATAAAGCATAATGTTGTGATTGCCGGAGACTCCCTTTAAAAGTTTGTAAAAATAGATGAGTTTTACATCTTCCCTTTCCAAAATTCGACCAGGCTAAAACACGACGACCAATAACAAAAGTGCGTATCACAATCTGTGCAAATATGGTAGCGCGCAATCCAAATACGCCAGCCAGCGCGCGCGCAGTTTGTTCGACGTACAATAGGTTACTAATATTTACTTTCGAACAATTACGCATTTTCCGGTCAATTGTAAGATATTAATTACCTCGATTTGCGTTTGCGTTTTCACAAATATCTAAATGTGATTGGATCGCACGCATCGCGTTTATTAATGAGGTTGTGAATTAGAGGTTAATAACTGCGCATCGGTTATTTGGAGGCATTGTGAAAAATCTAAACATTTTGCCTTTGGAACCGAGGAATATCCCGAGGGCGTAGCCCCGAGGGATATTCCGAGGTCCAAAGCAAAATGTTTAGATTTTTCACAATGCCCGACATATTACCGATGCAAAGTTATTAACCTCATTCATAACCGTCACTTTAATCTCTTCACCTTACAAAATAACACCAAATTTTGCTCAAAAGTTTATAAAAATAGATGAGTTTTACATCTTCCCTTTCCAAAAATCGATCAGGCTAAAACAGAACGACCAATAACAAAAGTGCGTATCAGAATCTGTGCAAATATGGTAGCGCGCAATCCAAATACGGCAGCCAGCGCGCGCGCAGTTTGTTGGACGCACAATACGGCGAACGCGGAAGTCAATTGTGTGCGACATTGGAACAATTACGCATTTTGCGGTCAATTGTGAGATATTAATGACCTCGATTTGCGTTCGCGTTTTTGCAAATAATAAAATATGATTGGATTGCACGCATCGCGTTTATTAATGAGGTTATGAATGGTTATTAAACTGAGGGTAGACGTATTTGTAACGGCTGGGCTGCTTTACTCTTTGTGAGGTGTTTACATGTTGTTTAAGGTTATTAATTATTTTAAACTGTTGTGATTTGGTAGTTCACAGCATCTTACGAATGGTAGTGAGCTTTGGCAAAAACTGTATTGCTCAATTCACAGCGAGTGTGTAGAAGAATGAAGATATCACAGATATACTTTTATTGGTGCTGCGGTTCTTGAGTTACGTTGTAAAGAGGGCTGAAACAACAACACTTTTGTAAAACGTACATAACTCATTAACAACAATAAATTAAGCAAATTTGCAAAGTATACGATTTGTAGAATGAACTTTTGCAAAACATCAAGGTGTTATTTTTCAATAATATATTGATCTAGATAATGAAAATCGATTTTAGGTTGCTTCGACCAACAATACCTCGTCTACCCTTAAGGATTTGTGTTGAATGTGAGATGTGCGCAGTGTGTATGATAATAGATATGATTTGAGATAATTGTAAAAGTTCCGGACAAAAGTTATATCCAAATCAGCAATGCACTACTTGTGTTTGAAGTATATCGAATAATTTGTATGTTTGAACTGTGCATATTATGCGAAATTTGTTGATTTTTGTTCGAGTTAGTTCCCCCCCCCTCCTGCCCGGACCGGCCGGCGCGAACCCGAATGTGCAAATTCAATGTTCCATGGGTCAACAATTTGTTAAGAGCATGAGTTGCCACCTTTTTGCAGCCATCGACGAAGGGTTTGTCTGCTGAGGGGGGGGGGGGGTATGCCACCAATACCAATTATCAAAATCTTATAAAAAATATGTCCCCGGTGAAATCATACGAGGGTCATTCAAAAAATTCTACCTCCATCATCGTATCTCTGTTATCTTACGAGCCAGGATATTGAAATTATCCATGGTTATACTCTTAAATCTTGGTAGACCCTCCCTCGGGTCCGTGGAGAACGACTGGTAATGTAGATTACATAGCATTAAAAATCAACCCAATACACGGACCCTCCCAGTCTGTAGGCAATTTGACTTCCAGCTCCCACAAACTGCTGGAAGTTCACTTTTACGGATTTGGAGTCACGCAATCTTTCTATATACCACGTCCATGTTTTCACTACATTAACGTTTGTGTAAGCGACTAAACAACGATATTGTATCCGACCAATCAACGCAGCTTGGCAGCGCGGGGATATTTGAAAAGGCTTCCCTAGCTAAATAATGTGCAAACATTTGCAAACCGCACGCGATAATGTACGCAATATGGACAATAGGCCTAAGTCCGAGTCGAGTGGTTGCCTTTTATTATTGCGCGTACCATGGGTCTATCAGACGCGTGCCACTTGAGCTCAATACCTCTCAGTTGTTGAGAAGTGTCCCATCCGATCTTGCGTCACATCCCGCGGCATAGCTTTGTGCTACCATATTTGAATTGAAACTGGGGCGGGGCTTTCGTAATTGACATCGGAATCACCGTGCTTCGTTGAACGAATATTTGGAAGTGAGATCTCTAACAGATTGGACCAGTCTCGGAATCAGCGCTCAATGGACTTTCGCGTTCACTTATAATACGAGTATATTTCTATATTGCTGCATGGTTGACTGTGGTGGGTGTAATTAGTGGCGTCGATTTGTGGATGAAGAGGAATGGGTTTTGGCATTGAAGAAAATAAGGGGGGGAGTTGGCATTTTTTTTTCATAGGGCATTACGTAATTATTTATTGTTACATTATCCAGAGATGGAACCGAACCGAGACTGGGGGCCAGTCTAAAATCTTGGCTGCAAAACAAAAGTTATTTTATTAAAGTACGATTTTGAATTTTTAACATGTGTTGGTTAAAGTGGATACAGATTTGGTACATCGGAAATGGTCTGAAAGGAAATGTTAATTTTGATTTAAAAGGCGACCAACATCTATGTGGAAATCATTACAGATTTATTTCTAAAAATGATTAAATTGCTTTAATGTTTGTACAAATAATTTAATCAATATCTAATGCTGCAGATAGTACCGTTTTACTGGTATCGTGTCTTTTGCACAATAAAACCGATACATACATGTTCAAAATAGCCTTCGTATTGACCCTTTTCCATAGGGTTGTTGACTTCGATCGGGTGAGCACTTGTTGGTTCAAATCATATTAATTGGTTCATATTAACAAATTGTGCATCTTATTTCCACCTCAAGATGCATCCATTGCTTAAAATAGTACGTAATTACGAACTACTCTTAAATGTGATCTAGTCGAAACCTGGCAAATGTCATTAACATTTGTGTGTCTGTTGAACCCTTCGATGTTTTCTTCTCATATCAAACATGTTTCATTTTATTTTGAAGTCCCAAAGTATGTCAGGGAGCTTCAATAGGATCAAAATATTTGTCTTGAGCAAGCAGTTTCACAACCACATCTTGAGAAAATATTTTATGGCATTATCCAAAGCTCCAATATGATGCTTACTAAACTTTGGGCTTCAGTTTTTAAGAGTTTCCTGTGTACCAAATCTGTATTCGCTTTAACCCACACATCTTAACAACCCATAATCACATTTTCATCAAATAACTTTCGTTTTGTAGCCTAGATTTAAAAGTATAATCATGGGTAATTTCAATTCTCTGGCATGTAAGCTAGATAACCGAGATATTATGATGGAGGTAGAACTTTTTGAATGACCCTCATATTAATGCTTTCTAATAATTTCATTTTCAGGATACGATATTGAATCATGAAGATCTTGTCGACCATTTTAATGGGGATTCTTGCTTTTTCAATGGTTTTCGGTTATCAAGGTAAATATTCGACCAAAGACTAGAGCGAGGACTCAGAATACGCTGTGAAAAATCAATTTGATTGCCACGGACCAAACTATACTGGAAGGCAGAGATAGAAAGACTAGTTTGCGTCTGACATCATCTGTCAATCAAACTCGAGCTCAGTTTGTTTACAATTAATGTCGTGATGATATTGCTGAACGCGGCAGTAAAACCTGCGCCTTATTGTTAATTTTGCACCTTCAAACATACAAACCGTCTCAAAAGTTAGGTCTGTATCTAGTAGGAAACTTTCTGTCGCGAAGGCACCACGTCAACAATGCCTAGAAAAGTTGCTTTTTGCCTTGAAAAAGTACGTAATTTTTCGCCATGTTCTGCAATTCCTTTTCTCCGATCGGCACCAGAAAAATCGACCTTACTTTTACGCGCTATTAACCAATCAAGGAACGTAGGGAATTTGATTGACAGTTACGTCAGACGCAAACTAGTCTTTTTATCTCTGTCTTCAATTAAAATGGTACTGTTTATTTTGTAAAATCATATCAATTTGTAAGCGCTCTTAAAGCAAAGTCATAGTTCATTACATTTACAACCGTATGACAAAACAGGCCAAAATAGTAACTTTTTACACAAGATTTGCAATTTAAAGATAATTGGCCATTGCTCATTCTAATGACGCTAGTAGGCCCCTATATGGACAATATAAGTGTGATTTTGCATTTAATGACATGAACTTTGAAAAAATATTGAAAGAACAGTGCATTTTGGTCAAAAAATATGCTAGAATAGGTAGTTTTCAACATATTTACCACGTTCGCCTTGCTATTTAATTGCGTTTCTGTTAACCTAATGACGAAAAGTGTTTTTAGAGGGAAGTGTTAGCTTTCGTTTTGATATTTAAAAAAATCTTGATTGGATGAAGGGAACACTTGAGGTTTTGGTAAAAACCAATCACAGAGGCCCATTTTTCAGCTAGAAGCTCCACAGCTCTTACGATGCTATGCACTCAACCGTGTAGTGTAATCAAAGACTGTGTGGAGACAATTCACTGCTTTGATTGGAAGCTCTTGTACGAATATGTGTGCTCAGGTGTATCGAGGTAGAAACTGTGCATAGATGGTTTATAAGAGAATCGTTTTGTATAGAAGCCTTTCCATGTGATGTAAAGGGGTCGGTCACCCACCTTTGCACAGTATTTTGTGAGACCTGAGAAAATATCAGACACACCAAATTGCATTTTGAGTACGAAGAATGTCCTTCTGATATTTTTATTTGCGATATATATATATATATAATACATATTTTATGGCAAATCATTCAAAATTGACATTTATTTCAACCACCGTCCCAGCCCAAAAAATGTCATTTGTTAAAATAAAACATTCTTAAACTTTCATTTAACTGTTTAACGATTTACTGTTTAACGATATACAAAATCACATCCTTTCATTTCTCCCTAAACTTAGACCCGCTAACCAGAGAGACAAAAGAGGACGCGCCCGACGCACAAACGATTAATAAGAGGTAAGTAGCCACATTGTCATGTCTGGAAATTATACCGTGTGGTGTCATTTCCTCCTCATAAGAAAACCAATCTTTAAATTAAACTTACACAATCATTTTCATACAAAGTTGTTACTGTTTATTGTTTTAGATTAATATAAATGTCACTTAGCAATTTATTTAGCTAGTAGCCCAAAGGCAAATAAACAGAGGGGGCACTTTCATATTGATGCTACGCTCCAGGGGAAGTCGGATTATAGGCGGAACTTACGACACGCCGTATAATTATGTTGATATTAGCTAGACCTTGATGAAAACAGATTAAACACTCAACCAAGTTATGATCTTGACGGATCAGCGTGTGGCTTGGTGACAACCAGCTCTCACGTTTGAGCCCTGGCCCTGCTCACCGTGGACCGTTCACAAACACTTGTTAGGGGGGGGCACACCGACATCGCCTGGCTAATAATTACATTGTACTGCAGAGACACTAAAATGAATACACGGGATCGATACACGTGAATGTGCTATGCACGATTTGAAATTCAAACGATAAATCTTTGGATACCGGGGTAGAAAATTATGAATATCTCCCGTATTTTATGGCAAATCATTCAAAATTGACATTTTTGGCATTTAACAGTCCTCGAAATGAATTTTATAAATCTAAAGATATGATTTCTGCCATAAAGATATCGGGGCGATGACACTGTGGGGGGCTGATGCAAAAAAAATTTCTGGCCCCCCTTTTCACACCTCAAAATTTTCAGCCCCCCTTTTTGTAAACGGTTTACAAATTTTGGGATCCCACAAATTTGGCATGTGCGAAGTGAGGGGGGGGGGCAAAGATTTTTTGGCAGACCGACAGGGAAGAAGCGGTTTTGTTTTGGGCGGGTCGGGTGGGGGGCAACCGATTTTTGGTGAGCCGTTTGGAAATTCCGCCCGGGGCTCATAATTATTGCACAGCCCCAAGGAGTTTGATGCAAATACTAATATCAATAGGATATGTTATACCCTTCATTGGAAGTCATCCTGGCACTTCCCTTTTTAAAGGTTTTTTTTATTTGTTTAGCCTTATAATTAGCTTTTCATCAATTTCTACACAATGTTTCCTCTTTATTTCTATTTTACTATAGGGCGACGCGCATATGCGATGAGGACGATCAGAGACATAATTTATTCAAATATTGCGGGGGTCAAGTAAAACGAGAAGTAGATGTAAAAGGTAAAATATTCATCATTATGCGATAAACTAGTCACCAAATGTATTTTGGAGGGGACATTTTGGAGGGGGCAAAGTGAATCGACATTGAAAATCGACATTTTGCCCAAAACTGCTGCAAAAAGTGGAAATTTACGTAATTTGGGGTTTTTTGCCTCAAAAATGGGGGAGGGGCAAATTGGTGCCACCACTGCTTAGAAGGGGGGGGGGGGATCTTCTTCGGAAGTTGGGGTCCGATGGAGGGGGGGTCATACATTTTGGAAAGAAAAATAGGAGGGGTCATAAAATATTTGATGACCAAAATGTAGGGAGTCACAAGATGTGTTTATTTTATACAAATAGACTGATTTTAATACAATTTTAGCCTGTTTATGGGGTAAGGTGTATTGGTGGTGGTGGGACCCCTCCCCCTACCGAAGAAAATGATAGCCCAAACTTTGGACGGTTAAAATGATTCCAGATATCAAAATTAATATACTTCACCGTGATTTATATATCAAGTACTGAATAGTCCTTGAGGAGCACTTGTGGTCGAGTGGATAAGGCACTCGAATCATAATCCATAGGTTGCGAGATCGAACCCCACTCGCGTCAACGTGTTGTGTCCATGGGCAAGGCACTTTATCCTCATTGCCAACTGTTGGTTGGGGTATTGTTGGATGTTTGTATACAGTCTAAACGCAGGACAACCGATTGTTATTGTTCTGCAAGGCTCACTCAGTCATTTAATAAGGCAATACAAACGATCGAATTTGGTTTTCAAATGAACAAAATTTTGAGTTACACCTTTTCAGTGTAAAATTTTTTTCTCGGCCAAATGAAAAGCAATAATTTTCATTTTTTCAGTAAAAATCAGGAAAAACTGTAATGCTTGATACTGTATTTTTTTTTTTCAAATCTTAGTGTTAAACTTAGTCGTGAAATTCAGTCATTTAGTGTAAGATTTTCGATTTTGATAGGCTTCAACTCTGCCCGCGAGCCTTTTTTGGATCAACCTTTTAGCTTTTCAAAGTAATATAGTTCGCTAAAGAAGGATTTTTCCCAACTTTCTAACGCACATCACCGTGAGCGATATATCATAGTTTTGTCAGAATTTCCGTTTTGATTCCATAATTTTTGACTACCAGCTGAGAAAATTTCAAATCCACGCGTGAAATACTAGCATTGTGGATCGATATCTCTGGGTGCCCGGCCTGGATACAGTTTTGCCAGAACTTCAATATAGCAAAGAAATTACCTAGTGTTTCGGTATAGTGCCTTTTGTTTGTGTTTGTTTGAAATTGCTTAAACCCACCGAAAGTCATAATGAAGCAGCCAAAACAATACAAGGTTAAACACGGAAGTTTATAACAACCTATTATAATGACCTAAAGGAAAAATCATTTATGGTAACAATGAGCCTTGCATTGTAAGTCATGGTTAAAATGTGTTGAGTACCCACCCCACCCCCATAGGCCTACATAATATTACATACCGGTACCTTATAATATTTATATAGCACGGCTATAGCTATACATTTAGAAAGTAGGTCCTATAGCGCTAAATTATGACAAATAGGCCTACACAAACCCGAACGCAAGTCTGAAGGGTGTAATGAAAATGCCAACCCGCGATGGGGGGGGGGGGTCATTCAAAATTCACCTGGAGATAGGAGGGACAGAAAATTAAAATCCCCTCTAATAACACGCGAATTTTTCTAGGTTTGGACAGTGGATTTTCCCATGGACCTCATCCTAGGTAAATAAATAAACAAACAGACAAAATGGTTTTCATAATCATGGAATCCATAGCCCCTATAAATTGAAATTGCAGGCTATCACGGGAGCAAATTTCCAAAATCCACCTCATTTACCAGAATTGGGGATTTGGGCTACCAAATCGCTGGTCAGGCAATCCTGGTTTTCAATGGAAAAGGGACCTGGGTTGACAACAATTGAAATATCGATTATTTCTGCTGGTTGCTCTCGAGGTAAAGTACTAAGTTTGACATTTTCGTAGCATGAAAGGGAAAAGGGTAAAATAAAAACGGAAATTCTGACAAAACTATAATATATAGACCCACACGATGTGCTTTACAGAGGTGGGAAATATCTTTCTTTAGCAAACTATATTAGTTTGAGACGCTAAAAATGAATTCTGTAAAAAGCTCACGGGCGAACTAAAGGCCTATAAAAATCAAAATATCACACTAAAAGACACAATTTGATGCTTAATTTTAACACCAGGATTTTAAAAAAAATGTTCATCCAAGCACTATGTTTTTATTTGACATTACTGAAGAAAAAAAAATTTTGCTTTATATTTGACCGAGAAAATAAATTTCATAGCAAAAAGGTGTATCTCGGAATTGTGTTGATTTTAACATGTATCGATCGACTTTTAGCGCGACTAAGCAGAACAAAAGATCGGTTGTCCTGCGTTTAGACTGTATAGTTGCTTGTTTTAATGTTGTAATATTGGCGCTGATTAAGCTGCCTGCAAATTGCCCCGGCAAATTGCATTGTGTCTGTTTAGGTGTGTTTAATGTAAATTCTAGCAATTTGACCTGCGGGTCCCCAAAAGAGTTTGAAATAAATCTTACTAAATAGTCCTGTCTAACTAATATACTCATATTCAATTATTGTTTACAGCAATATTTCTTTTTTGTCCAGAAAGAGAAAACAATGCCGCAAAAAACTCGATAGTTAGTTTGCCCTCTCCACAGAGTTGTACATTAAGTCATTATACATGCGAAATCAAAAATGTGTACAACTCTATGGAGTAGGCAAACCTAACTGATGTGTTGAAGCTTTTTAGCGTTGAATGTACACTCTCATGAATATTGATTGGCAACATTTTCCAATATGTCAGCGCTCTAATCGGAAACAATAGAACAATAGACCCTGCAGAGCGTTGTGTATATCCAATAATTAACAATGAGAGGACATTCCAGAACCGCGTTGACTTGGGGATGATTTGAAATGACCGCCAATTATGACTGTTTGATATTTATTACCAGAAAGGTGAAAAAAAGAGACACACGTAGAACCGAAAAAAGGTACAATTTTGTTAAACGAGCAGAGTTCAGCAAACCATAACCCCGCTTCTGGATATCGTTTGAAGTCAAATGATATACCATTTTAAAGCTTATGATTTATATTTTATAAACACGAAATAAAACAAAATTGACCGGGGCCGAGTTTACGGCTGATTCGTGGTGTCCAATCACATATCCTAACTATTGAGTTTTTACGGTATGCACCCATCATTATTAATTCCTCTACAAAATTGCAATAGGGAAAATCTCATGACTAAATGTTAGCTCATGATGACCAGGGCAACTCAAGCTACTAAAAGAACGTAGACATGCACTGATGATATCTAAATATTGCTTGTACCGTATGCAATAGAGATGAGTGAGTTGAAATAATTAGCGATATATTAAAAAATTGTTTAAACCTATAATAATTTCTACATGGTAGTTAATCCAACTTTTCCCCCAAATTTGTGGTAAATTTTAAAAATTTTGGTTACATTGAGGCAAATGGGTCCGAGGCTTTTTAGTGACGCACCCATATGCCACAATTGGTTTAGAAATAGCGATCTTTGATATACCAAGAAGCCAAAAATGAGATCCATATTTGCGCCACGTCCCGTGTGCGGGTCATTTGTACTGAGTACCCTCCCCCTCTTCATGCTGGGTATAGTGTTGTACGCAATGCGTATGAAGATGCGACACGTCATCGTGCTTTAGATACAGTAAATTACCGGATGACGGTAACATTTTTTTAACATGTTTAAAGTCTGATATTTTTTTCGGAAGCCTGATAAAAAATATTAATCATTGATAATAATTATGTTTATATTTCACTAATTTTTCCTCTTTTTTGTACATTTTTCATTGTAGATGCTCTCGCCTTCCTGCAATTGAGAGATGAGTTTACCATGGTAAAGCGTAAAATTAAAAGTACCGCCTTGGAATACATGCAAGAAGAATGTTGTGAGGAAACGTGCCTAATGGAAGAAATTTCTGAAATTAAGTGCCCTTTTTTGTGGTAGCCTTGCCTCTTAAGGGATCTGGAATGAGCGTTTTGAGCGTTTCAACAGTATTTTTTGTGGGAGATGAGAGCACATCAGACATATCGAATTGCATTCTGAATACGAAGAATGTCTTTCTGATATCAAATAATTTTCATTTTTTGAAATTCACTGTATAATACAAATTTTATGACAAATTATTAAAATTTGATATTTTTCACATTTTTGATATATAACAGTCATTGAAGTAAATTTTATAAATCCAATGATATATTCTTAAAGTGTATGTAGCTGGGAGGAAAAGCCGACGATCAATTAAAAATTTTGACCTTTAATATTGAATATATGGATTTTTTCCCCAAAAAGACATATTTTTTTTGTGGGGGGAAAAAAATCCATATCTTCAATACGAAAGGTCAAAATTTTCAATTGATCGTCGGCTTTTCTTCCCACCTACTTACACTTTAAGTTTAAATCATCAGATTTATAAAGTTTACTTTGAGTACTGTTAAATATCAAAAATATCAATTTTTAATTATTTGCCATAAAATGTGCATTTTACATTGCGAATTTTAAAGAAATCAGGACATTTTTCGTATTCAGAGTGCAATTCGATATGTCTGGTGTGCTCTAATGTCTCAAAATAAATACTGTCCAAACGTTCATACGCCTTCCCTTAAAATATATAATTATTGTAACTTAAAGAAACATGCCTACTAATCATGTGGTATTATAAAATCTAGAACAAACTGTCTAAAGCAATAGCACAGACTAATACAGACAATGTATCAACAGTCAAAGTCCCCGTGCATTGTATGCTGTGAATTCTCGCATATTCATGAAGGCCGATTATACGATCGTGCCGTGTCTAACATTTAACAATCACGCCAGCCAGCGTTGCGTGCCTTCTTGTATTCAACCCGCTGATTCACCCTTATGATTAGATATAAAAAACATAAATCATCAAATCATTTAATAATTATTCAATTATCAGCCAATCAATCAATCAATCAATCAATCAATCAATCAATCAATCACTCCAGTGGCAGAGCCAAGGTTGCTTTTTTTTTTAAAGAGGCGGAGAGCAGGAGCGAAAGGCACCTTTTAATTTCAAGTGGGGTAAAATTTGACGAAAATGGTCAAATATGGGCTAAAAAGTACACAAAAAGGCATCAATATGATGATTGGTGAATTGATAGATTAATTAGGGCTAATTAATTAATTAATTAATTAATGATTACGTTTTTACTGATTGGATGATTTATGTATTAAATGCTTTTCATAAAATCATTTATTTAAAATATAGGCCTAATGTTACATTGCTAATTCCCGGGGGTGTTTACCATACCAAGTTAATAATAGTATTTACTAATAATAATAGTTATAATATTATTAAGTTATGTCACCTGATTAACTATTCATAGGTACTTTGAACGGTCGGAATACATGAATTACCTTGTTGTTGTTGTTACTAAATTCCCTCATTCAAAGGAGCACCGTGTATTACATGCTGACATATCATGTCTGTGTTTGGTCGGTAAACTTGGAGCTACTACGCGTAGCTTACTCTTCTCTTTGCGGAACTAAATTGACCAATGATGTTAGAGTTTCGCATTCATGAAATGTCAGTTCAGTTCATGAATAGTCGGCACATAAAATAACCTGGTGAAAAATAAATATACTGCAAGCTTAATTTTGTTTTGACATTTTTTCGTGTTTCTAGAATTGTTCCTAATTCCACGGGGGGGCACTTGACTTTGGAAGTGACGGGGATGTGCGGACAGCAGTTTGAGACTAGGAAAATCTTAGCAAAAACTTTTGGATCAAAATATAAAAGTTGATACAAAAAGAAAAATAATGAAAAAACGGGGTCATTCAGTGAAAGATTATCAGACATTTTCCAAAAATAATTGAAAAAGGGGGTCTTATGGTGACAGGAAAACAAAAAGGGGGGTCATTGGGCGAGAGGGAGTTCAGTAAAACAAAAAAATGGGGGTCATTTGGTGAGAGGGAGTTGGAAAATAGGGGTCAATGTGGCCGCAAATCCCCGTCACCCACTTTTAGTGAGTGCCCCCCCCCCCCTCGGGCCTAATTCATACTGGATGGTATTCCCGGGGATAGTAAACATCTCAAAAAAATTAATTACCCCCTTTAAATAATGACCATTATTCAAAAACGGGCTATTGTATTATAAATCTGTAAAATGATTTGGAAGCAGAATTTATTTCTAAATTGACTGAATATTAAAAAAAATTAAATCAATATAACCCAAGATTTGAAAATTGCAGTAAATTCTATTGATTTGTTGAGGGGACGGCAAAACACTCAACAGAGACGAGGGAAACTACTTTCCAGTGTTGTAGACCGAAACCAGGCAGTCCAAGACCGGCTGGTCCGAGACCAAGACCGAGATCGGCTGGTCCGAGACCAAGACCGAGACCGGGTTTGAAAGTAATATAATCAATGAACGGTGATGCCGGAGGCATATACCTATTTTAGTCGGTTTTATTGAAACTTTTTTGTGTGCGCGAAATAAGCAAAAAATTAAATAGGCCTATATGTAGGGGAGAGCGGGGAGTGTTCGCCCTATTTTTTTCTGACCAGCCTAGCGATGTCAATTTTAAGGTTAGGGATGACCTGATTAGCCCATGTGATAGCCCTAGGTCTTAGCTATATACGACCACAATCCCAGAACGATAGGCCTTACAATAGCAACAGGATAGAGCAAACAAAAAAGTTTTTCAAAGTGGCGAACTTGCCCCATATTGGGGCAGGTTCGCCCATATGGTGGGGTAAGTTCACCCTAATAACAAAAAAGGTTTAACCATTGCGTAACAATAACAAATTCAATGCAAACATTTAGCAAGAGTAGACAGGGCATTCATTCTCTTCTGGGGAATCACTAAATTTGTTGCAGGGGTCGGGTCAGGGTAAAATGTAGGGGTCCAAAGTGAGCTTAAACGTATCATGTTTACAACTTCAGGGGGATTATGGATTAGGACATAAACGGTGGTATAAGTAATACTGATACCACATAACTTTAAAAAACATGCTTTTCAGTAGTTTTACCTTGTTTAATGGTATAATAATCAATATTTTGCATTACACGCTGATGGGGCAGGTCCGCCCTGCAGTTTGGGGTAAGTCCGCCCGGGGAAGATATAGGGCGAACATGCCCCATCCTCAAAAGGGCGAACGTGCCCCTTGTGCACATTTTTGTATTTTCTTCAGGGTATGCAAAATACAAATCAAATAAGGAGTTTATAACTGCATTAAATCTTCAACAAATCCCATATGTTCCAAATACCGATTTCCATTAAAACCATCTGCATTTATGTATCAATGATAAAACAACATTATTAATGCAAGAAAAAATTACGTTTTGGTGTAATTTTTTTGTTTTGGCTGCAGTTCGATGAACACGGCCCTATATGTCGCATAGCTAATATGAGAAGTTTATAATGACCTATGTCACCTAATTTTGCCATCACCAAATTCCCCGATAGCCGTAGTGCTGAGAAACAAGGGGTGGGCGAACCTGCCCCTAGGGCGAACACTCCCCGCTCTCCCCTACCCAAAAGCTAAAAAAGTACACTTATAGAGTTTATGGTGCGCCTTTGATCATTATATTATCCATGTTGCAAGTTTTATTAATTGTTATCCGCTTTGAATGGAATTTGAAGAAAAAAAAGATCTTCGGTAAACATAAATGTTCCTTTTAAAAAAGATAATAAATTTACTTATAATAAATTCATTTAAAAATCATTCATATATAATTTTGAGGCCAAACGTGTTGCAGAGCACGGGAAGCACGAGAAGCTATGGAAATAAGGAGACGGGGCACCAAGACCCTAAACAGAGAGGAGGGCACATACCTCTTAAGTCACGTCTATGATCCACTAATGAAGTCTGCAAAAGAGACTAAGGAACACCGGAAACCACTCAAACTTGTTTGCCGGGAAAGTGGATCAGATGACCATATCAGTCATACCTGATGAAGTCCTCCGATGAGTAGGACATAATATTGTAGTGAGTATTCACTTGGTTTTGTCAAACTAAAATCCAAAATTTTTATTTGCTGAACAAACCTGATGAATCTATTCAACGAAGTTCATATGTGACGTGTCATGTCAAAAGGAGACACTTTTGGGCAGGTTATCAATTTTGAGGTTTTTACATAATCTTAAATATATATTTTGCTCCACAACGCCGTTTTTCCCAATGAAATCGGACATTCCTAAGCGAAGATATTGAGTTCGTAAGTTATGGTATTATAAAATTGGAAATTGAGATATCGGCCTTTAAAAATATTATTGACAATGTTGAGAGTAGGAATTGCCTTGAAAAGTGTCTCAAAAATACAAGATGCCAGTTATATTCCGGTCTAAAACTATCAGACAATATTTTTAAGTGGAATAATCTCTTCAGTGGCTAAAGAAGACCTGTAGATGCAGGTCGCAAGCTACCACAGCTCTGCAAATAGTAAGTCTTGTGACTGCTGTTTTAAATCAACTACTGTACAATATTTTTAACATTAATAACATCACAAATTCGCAACAAACCCAAATTGTGAAAAAATCGTCCCCGGGCAGATTTTTGGCTATTTCTCCATTTGCGATCCTGCCCAAAAGTGTCTCCTTTTGACATGACACGTCACATATGTATGTTCTGTGTTGGATCCAAAACATAATAATGATTAAGTTGGATGTTTTTGTAATACGCCCAATATTTATTTGTTGGTCTCGCTATGACATTAAAAAAAAAAAAAATATTGGGCTCTGTCTTGTCTAATATTTTAAAACTCACAGCTCGACCCATAAATATGGGCTCATTCGATCCAATTTTATATCAATATTAACAACACAGTGGTGTTTTTTAACACGAACTTAATTATGGGACTGTGCAAGAATTATGAGCCGGGGGCAACCGATTTTTGACACACATTCATGAGGCGCTTATACATGCAAATCCCGATGCAAATTGTCCTGCTGGCAACATTTATCTAGACCATTAAGCCAAGGTTTACAAATTGGGATCCCAAAAATTTCATATAGGGTATAATCTTCTTCCACGGTAAACCAAACAGCTTCCGTGGTAAACCTTATAGCGCCATCACTTGATGAAAGTACGTTATTAGTAGGCGTGAGTTAAAAGCTATCTGGGCTAGAACTATTGCGACTGTAGGGGTGAGCTTGCCTACAGGTAAAAAAAATACTATATTATATTACACGTCTAGTTTAGGGCAACGGGGCCGGGGGTGGAAAGGAGGGTAGGCCTACTGCGGGGATGTGCGACAGATACGTGCATTTTGGTTTATTGATGGCCCTCAATTTCATGAAAATTTGGTTTAAGAAAGATTGTTTTTATTTATTTTTTTTAAATTAATTTGTTTCCCAAATTTTTATCGGAAAGTGTGCCATTTTTTTTATTGTTACCATGGCGTGCGATAATAAATAGGCCTATTAATATAATGTTTAAATGCTATTTTTTTTAAATTATTTTGTTATTAATTGAAAATCTAAAATAGTATAAAATCGTATAATTATGATGCCTTAAATTAAAGTTTAAAACGTTCTTCCAATATTAATAACTACTAGCGGGACACCCGCGCTACGCGCGGGTCCCCGCTAGGTGAGTAAATGGGAGAGCGTTCACTAAAAGAGGAGGAATTACTGAACAGGTAGAATCATTGATACGGTAAATTTTATTTATCTGAACCTGACCCTCCTTAATATAAGCCTACATTTCCATTTGAACTTCTTTCTTTCTTTTTAGTTTCTTCTACATGGGCCAATTTTGTTCCATTTAAAAAAAAGTCTGCTGCTAAGCTTGCGATTTTCCATTGACCATGTGTTTTATTTATTGAATCCTGTTCCCGTTATTTTCTATATCTGTCCTTTCTTACATTTCCTTTTAGCTTCTTTTTTTTTATTTGCTGCATAGCTTGTGATTTCCGTTTTCATGTTATTTATTTTATTCTGTCCTCAGTTTAATAGCCTTTTTATTTAAATTTCCTGATCTTATTATAGCTTTTTTTTCTTACATTTCCTGAAGAGTTTCTTTCTTTCCTTCTTTAGCCTATTTTATTCCCGTTTTCATTTTATGACTAACTATAACCCACATACTCGTACAGCCTGTTTATCCTCATTTTGTTTTCTTTTTTATTTATAGTAGGCCTACCTCTTCATGTTGTTTGTACTTTTTAACACACATCTTTTTCCTGTATTTATTACGCTCTACGGTCGTTAATATCATTCATCACGTGTCTCTGCGTCGTTTACGCGTGCCATGGCGTAGTGCTGCGTTACCCGCGCGGTATCGCTGAGCTACGCGAGCGGCTTGAGCATTAGATACGCCCGTGCGACGCGCAGGGCTAGCTTAAACTGACTCCTTTTTTTGTTTACCTAGTATAGCAACGGACCACATTTTTACTGATTTTGAGGCCAATTCTTGACCGTTTTCAACCAAATTTTCGCATTACCGTCTCGGTATATTCCTCGATCTCCCGTATGAATTTGGTGACATTTGGATCGAAACTGACGGAGCCTTTGATTAACCCATATAGATACATACAACATTCCCCTATTTATAGTAAGATTATTAAATAATTCCTAACATCTCGGACAACACGCCCCCTCCCCCAACACACACACCCCTACACCAACAACCACATGCCAAGTCTATTGGCGAAAGTCTACCATGCACATCGTGCACGCGGCTATTACGAGCAATGGAATAGCCCGTCAACCATGCACAGTGGTTGCTCCTGGAAGGAAGATTATACCCGATGTGACGCGGTTGCTCATGGAAAACAAGAAGGATTATACCCCTTTTCAAAAATTTGGCATGTGTAAGAGGGGGGTGCAAAGATTTTTGGCGGGCCGAGAGGGGTGGCAAGCGATTTTAGGCAGGCCGAGAGGAGGGACAAGCGATTTTTGGCCGTCCGTTTGAATTTTACCCCCCTTCCCGGGGGACTCATAAATAGTACCCAGCTAACTTGGGTTAATTACACACTTACTTCTTGATTAAACTCCCTTAAAATTGCATTTAGAATTTTGATTTTGGATCCTTGGTCCTCAAGTGCCACGAATCCACGATAAGGTGTTTCGGGAGGATCAAAGGGTGTCATGGTCGGTCAGCCGGTGCGATGCACAGTTGGGACAAGACATGCAAGAGGAGTGCGTCAAGGGAAATACGGATGGGTAAAGGGGTGTCACTGTAGGTTATGGGATGTCAGGATGGGCCAATGGGTATCATGGTAAATTAATGCGTGTCATAGTGGGATAAGAGACGTCGGGATAGGTCAAGGGGTGTCATCATTGTCATATGGTGGGTCATGGGATTATCATGGTGAGTCAAGGGGTGCCATGGCGGGTCAAGGGGTATGATGGATCATCAAGGAGTGTCATGGTGGGTCATATGGTTGGACAAGGTGTGTCATGGTAGGTAAAAGGGTTTTATGGGTCAATATACTGCCATGAGAGGTTCTGGATAAAACTATGGGCCCGAGGTGGGATCAATAGTACTATTTTCCTGAGGGGTGTAGCCCCGAAGGAAAATAGTATTAATTGATCTCAACGAGGGACCATAGTTTTAACCAGAACTTCGAATAAAGGCAGTATATAATTGTTTTATATACTTCATTAATATGTTCTTTGTTCATTGATCGGTTAAAAGAAAATTATTTGACGTTTTGACTCTCCAGCTTCTATCCTGAGTGAACAGCACGACCAATTTAAGCACAAGCTATATTTTGCCCTTCAAAAAAATCGAATAGGCTAAAATTGGGCTAACCAATTACAGCAGCGCGACATCACGCTATGGCAGTTTCGCGTGCGTGAACTGTTCCGTCGCATCGAATGCTCGCACGCGGAAGGCATGGTCAAAAGTACTATTTACGGCTTGGAAGTACTATTTACGGCTCATCCGGGACATTGAAAATACTATTTACGGCTTAGAGGTACTATTTAGAGGTTAATAACTGCGCATCAGTTATTTGGAGGGCATTGTGAAAAATCTAAACATTTTGCCTTTGGAACCGAGGAATATCCAGAGGGCGCAGCCCCGAGGATATTCCGAGGTCCAAAGCAAAATGTTTAGATTTTTCACAATGCCCGACATATAACCGATGCAAAGTTATTAACCTCATTCATAACCGTCACTTTGATCTTTTAACTTTACAAAATAACACAAAATTTTCCTCAAAAGTTTGTAAAATAAACAATTTTACATCTTCCCTTTCCCAAAATCGATCAGGCTAAAACAAAACGACCAATAACAAAAGTGCGTATCAGAATCTGTGCAAATATGGTAGCGCGCAATCCAAATACGGCAGCCAGCGCTCGCGCAGTTCGTTGGACGCACAATACGGCGCACGCAGAAGTCAATTGTGTGCGACATTGGAACAATTACGCATTTTGCGGTCAATTGTGAGATATTAATGACCTCGATTTGCGTTCGCGTTTTCGCAAATAATAAAATATGATTGGATCGCACGCATCGCGTTTATTAATGAGGTTATGAATTACGGATAGGAGTACTGATGGTAAAACTATTTTTGGTCATGTGATCCACTTTTAACCAATCAATGAACAAGAATATATTAATGAAGTATATAATAACCTCTAAATAGTTTCTATTCATAACCTCATTAATAAACGCGATGCGTGCGATCCAATTAAATTTTGTTATTTGTGAAAACGCGAACGCAAATCGAGGTCATTAATATCTCACAATTGACCGCAAAATGCGTAATTGTTCCAATGTCGCACACAATTGACCGGCGTTTGCGTGTTGTTGTGCGTCGAACAAAGTACGCGCGCGCTGGCTGCCGTATTTGGATTGCGCGCTACCATATTTGCACAGATTGTGATACGCACTTTTGTTATTGGTCGTCATGTTTTAGCCTGATCGATTTTTGTTTTTTTTTTATGTAAAAATAATCTATTTTTATAAACTTTTGAGCAAAATTTTGTGTTATTTTGTAAGGTGAAGTGATTCAAGTGACGGTTATGAATGAGGTTAATAACTTTGCATCGGTAATATGTCGGGCATTGTGAAAAATCTAAACATTTTGCTTTGGACCTCGGAATATCCCTCGGTTCCAAAGGCAAAATGTTTAGATTTTTCACAAGCCCTCCAAATAACCGATGCGCAGTTATTAACCTCTAAGTATTACCACGGGGTGGTGTCAAATGAATGAGAAACAAATAAGGAATACAAGAAAAAAATCTAAGGGTCGTACATCTAATAGTTTTATATTTATAAGAAAAAACATAAAATTTGGGTCCTATTTTCAGGGTTACCCATTTCTCCCATGCTATAGCAATCACTTATACGTCAATTTGAAAAAAATAACTTATTGATCAAATTCCCTTAAAAAGAAAATTGTCATTTTGATTTAGGACCATAGGTACCATCAAGTGTCACAAATCCAAGATAAGGGGTTTCGGGAAGGTCAAAGGGTGTCATGGTCGGTCAAGGGTGCCATTTTGGGGCAAAGGGAGTGCGTCAAAGAAAGACGGATAGGTCAAGGGTGTCATCGTGGCTCGGGTCGTGGGATGTATGTTACGATGGGCAAGTGGGAATCATGGTAGAAGAATGGGTGTCATGGTGGGATAGGGGCGTCACTCAAGGAAGGTCAGTGGTGTCATGGTGACTCATGGGGCGTCTAAGGTGAGTCAAGAAATTCACGGTATAATACAAATTTTATGACAAATTATTAAAATTTGATATTTTTCACATTTTTGATATATAACAGTCATTGAAGTAAATTTTATAAATCTAATGATATATTCTTAAAGTGTATGTAGCTGGGAGGAAAAGCCAAAAAATTTTGACCTTTAATATTGAAGATATGGTTTTTTTTTCCAAAAAGACATATTTTTTGTGGGTGTTTTGGGAAAAAATCCATATCTTCAATACGAAAGGTCAAAATTTTCAATTGATCGTCGGCTTTTCTTCCCACCTACTTACACTTTACGTTTAAATCATCAGATTTATAAAGTTTACTTTGAGTACTGTTAAATATCAAAAATATCAATTTTTAATTATTTGCCATAAAATGTGTATTACAGTGCGCGAATTTCAAAAAAAAAAAAAAAAAAAGACATTCTTCGTATTCAGAGTGCAATTCGATATGTCTGGTGTGCTCTAATGTCTCAAAATAAATACTAAGATATTTTGCTGAAGTGTAATTTTACATGTATCAACATTTTTGATGCAATCGCCTGTCGTGATCGGCTGTGTTTACTTCAGAACTTCCATTGCTTTGTAACACGGTGTCATGCACCAACGAATCTGACTAGATTTTGAATGCAATGGTCTCTAGCCTAGAATGTGAACTTGAAGCTATACATACATCGAATGTATGGAGCCGGTATATATAAACAAAGTAAGGATTGTGAAAAGCCGTAACTCACACATACGATGGGTGTAATGAAGCTATCAGTGAGAAAATTCTTGGCTAGACTTCTTGAGCAAGCGTGTCCAGGATCTTTTCCTGCGGGGGGCTCCAAGTCATGGGGGCTTAGAGACTCCAGAGTTATGCGGGGGGCTTCATGGGTAAAAATCGCCAAAAAAACCGGCTGATTTTACATGATTTGGAACAAAGTGCAGGGCCAGGGGGCTTCAGCCTCCCCCTCCCCCCGACATGCCACTGATACAACTTAGTGGGGATTATGCATTTTCAGTTTCACATGCGTTTGAATGGGAATTATTTTGCCTAGTCGCCACAAGTTTAGGAAGCAAATTTCTTCCAATATTTATTATAAGTTGACATAAAATGTTCTATTCAACATTGTTTGTATTTTGCCAATAGTACGTCCAAAGTTGTAATTTTGTGTTTTTGATCGCAAAGATCAGATATTTTTATTCCCGATTCCAATTCTGCACTCTTCGCAAGGGTGGAGAATTCGGCAGAACTTTGACGATAATTTTACCTTTTTGGACACTAAAATGCATTTGATCCTTAATTTTGTTTCAACCGAGTCTTGATTTAGCAAGCACAATAAGGCCGAATTGGTCAAGATGGGAGATGCCGCGCTTGTTGATAGAAAGACAGCCTAGCTAATAGAAATTGGCAGTTTCGTGGTGGATAATAATAAAGTATAAAACATGCAGGCATATGTCCGGCACTTAGGCAGGGTGATTCTTTGTTGGATTATTTTATTTGATCCTATTTGTGACCTCTTCTCATAATTTATTACTTTCTTTTTCTCACAAGTCTGAAACATCGAGTCGCAGACTCGCAGTACCGTCCATGCGAACTTCGATGTAGGCTTAAGCTTAGGCCTATATCATGACGGTGTTGACGCAACTTAAAAAACTTGGAAGTATGATATATCTCCTTAAATTTGCCTCTGTGGGCCTACTTTAATAAATACGAATATACAGTGTGGGCCAAAAACAACTTTACCCAATTTAAAAGGTTCATATCTCAAAATTGAAAAGTCTGCTTCAAATTATTTTTACATATTCGTAAAGAACATCTTCTTAAGAGTATTTGGTGAAAAAACTATTCAAAAATGTACTAAATTAAAAACGTGACGCTAGCTTTAAATCAAAGGGTCAAAATTAACTTTGTCCACGCAAAGGCCTAACTGGCTGTCACGTCGCATCACTTGCAATAGCGAATTCGATAGAGAATGAGAACCACTCAGTATACGCACACACCTGTTCAGCAATTTTATATAACACAATCAAATAAATCAAACATAAACAATTTAAATGTCAAGCTACGATATTTCGTCATGACATGAAACTTTCATGCTGCAAAGATATAAAAACAATTCTCTTCAAATATGCGCAAAGCAATCGTTATCTAAAACATGTAAAAGAAAGTTAGAAGTTATTACACTTATTGCGTTCGTGTATGTTGCATCGAGAACTGACTCTGGGGTTAGCTGCAAGTTCCCTTTGAACCGCTCTAATATTTGCAGCTGAACGGCCAGTTCTTGTGCTTTACATCTATTCACCACACTTCCGAAGTTGTGAAAGTTGTTCGTATTATAATGTAGAGTTATGGTAGGTTTTAGCCGGACTCAATACGTTCGGGAAACAAATCCGAAATTGACGCTGCAATTCCAAAAAGCTTTCTGTTCTTAAGTATACCTCTGCCCCGGACCTCTGCCATAAAAGTCCTCTCTTGTGTTGTGATTTGCCTTATCTTGACACCTTGCAAACCTATTTAGAAATAAGCCTTGCGGTCACAAAATGCATGAAGGCCTATTTAAAATTCAAAAATTGCGCCAGGTGAAAACTTTGTAATTGTGTAATTTGTATGCAAAGTGTTGGTCAATGACAGGAGTGAAGTTCGAGTACATGACAAGTAAATGCGGATTAAAATCGATTGTATTTCGTTCATGCATGTATAACAATTATCACTTTTCAAAGACAAGCCAACCGCGTTTACCATTTACATATATGCCTAACGCATATGTATGCCTTACTCTTTGCAATCGGACACATCCCATTGAATTACGTGTGGACAAAGTGATTTTTGACCCTCGGACGTAAAACTACCGACATTTTGTTAATTTAGCTTCTTTTGCTT
This sequence comes from Amphiura filiformis, assembly GCF_039555335.1. Taxonomy (NCBI): domain Eukaryota; kingdom Metazoa; phylum Echinodermata; class Ophiuroidea; order Amphilepidida; family Amphiuridae; genus Amphiura; species Amphiura filiformis. The sequence goes on along the minus strand of NC_092636.1, from coordinate 69,570,862 downwards.
TCATTTCTTCACCACATACTTTTAGAAAGATATATATTTAGAATATGTAACAATAGCATGAATAGCTCTTCTACAATTCGAGCAACCACCCTCTGAAATTGGGTAAAGTTGTTTTTGGCCCACACTGTAGAGTAGGCCTAGGCCTATGACTGTGAATTAATTTAGATGCCAAGACAAACAGATATCGTAAAAGTCACCGGCGCTTGCAAAAGTTAGGACTGAACGCTGCACAGTGTCAACACCCTGTATTATAAATATTTTTGTGTCAGTTCCTGGAGAACTGACACCTTCTAGTACAGGTTTGACGATCACGTGACAAATCGAATCTGTGACGTCAATATTAATATCGATATCAATTTAAGGCTGTCCTAGTTAAATTACATACATGTACCCATTGGCATTTTGGCGTTTCCATTTAATTTACATACGCCCTCTGAAATAATGGCCCCAAAATAGCTGTTCCATTTAATTTACATACTCCCTCTGAAAAATATGGCTGTTCCATCCGTTGAGAAATCAACATTTCCCTGTGCACTTAGTCCATGGATTGATCCTGATTTGCATTGTCGTATAGAGTTATTTTTTGTACACAACCTGGATGTTACTATTGTTTAACTAAATGAAGCATACTTTTGCTTTTATCTTTCTTTGTCCTTTATTAATTATAAATTAGGTGATTTAATTAATATAATTCTTTGTTTCAGCGACCCTGGGGTAAACAGACAAACAAAAACAAATTTCTGTGAAAATTTAACAAAAAGTACTCAAATCCCTACATTTTATATCTCCCTGTGTTATAGACAAATTTTATACGTCACATTTAAAATCATTTAAAATGACTTATAAATTGCCTTATGCTACAATGGGGTCTTATACATTTGTATTGTGTGAACTTTTGGGAGGGTGGTGGTAAGTGGCTACCCTAAGACTTGATGCAATTTTTGGCGCAAAATATGCAAATTAGGTAGCTAATTTGCATATTTAACTTATTTATTTATTTATTTATTTTTTGCCATTTCGAAGAACTGGTGAGGCGTATAGGGATGTAACTTGATGAGGTTGTGGTAAGCTGCAGTTTCTCGGAGCTGGTGAGGTATATTGGGGTGTAACTTGGTAGGGTGGTGGTAAGTGGCTGCCCTTAGACTTGATGCGATTTTTGGCGCAAATTAGGTAGCTAATTTGCATATTTAACTTAAAAATTGTTTTTGGGTGTTTTTTTGCCATTTCGAAGAACTGGTGAGGCGTATAGGGATGTAACTTGATGAGGTTGTGGTAAGCGGCACTCGTAAGATCCGATGCGATTTTTGTTGCAAGATATGCAAATTAGTCACCACTTTTGCCTATTTTTTATTTGTCGAAATGCTTTTGGCCATTTAACGGAACTGGTGAGGCATATAGAAATGTAATTTGGTGGGGTGATGGTTAAGAGCAGTCTTAAGATCAGATGCTATTTTTGTCACAAAATATGCAAATCAGCCACCTCATTTCCTTTTTTTCTATTTTTAAAAACGCTTTTGCCATTTTTCGGAACTGGTAGGGGGTATATCTAGATGTAACTTGGTAGGGTGGTGGTGGTAAAGGGGCAATCTTAAGATCCCACGTGATTTTTGTCGCAAAATATTCAAATTAGCCACCTCATTTGCATATTTGTTTATTTTTTAAAAGGCTTTTTGCCATTTTTTTGGAACTGGTGACGTGGGTGAGGCGTATAGAGATTTTAAAACTTGGAGTTAAAACTTGGTGGGATGGTGGTAAGGGGCAGTCTTAAGATCCCGTGTGATTTTTGTCGCAAAATATGCAAATTAGCTACCTCATTTGCATATTTTTTTATTTTTAAAAACGTTTTTAGCTAGAATAGAAGACTGACGCTGCGCCAAAACACGTATGTAAGTGTATACTTATTTAATAATACATGAACTACCACTAAAGGCACATTCTCCGATAAAGTGTCCAAAAAGCCAAATTTGTGTCGCCCATAGTTTCAAGTCGTATTCAGACTTGTTTCGTCAGAAAGAAATGACTTTTATTAATATAACTAATACTTAGGAGTTGCTTTCTAAAATGTGTGAGGTTAGAGGTTGTAACATGCCTAGAAAGTATAAAACAATAAAGCTGATTATGCATATCCATTGTTTTCCTCCATGTCGCCAGCAAAGGTGCGATCCGTATAATGTGTCCCTGTTCGCTATTCATGCGCGCATAATAATGGATTATAGGTACTTTTCATTAGCTGGTATGCCCTAATTATAAAGTATAAAACATCACAACGCAGGTTATTAAATTATTCCAACAGGTCATTGAGACTATGTCGCCAATATTGTTCACAGATACGTTACCATATTTCTAATGGATAGCAATCTGTCAAAATAACTAGCTATATGAATGTTCTCATATGTGATGGATCAAGCAGGCTCCATAGTTATATTATATATGTGGTACATAACACAATGGTTTCAAGTAAAAAAAATCAGGTCTATTAATGGCAAAAAATCCTGACGTTACGTTCATGTCGTCACAGATACGTTACCTAAAGTCTACTCCCCTCGGAAAAAACGCTGTAATAAATGAAGCCAAATACCATACCAGACTTTAGTACATTGGGTGATGACTGATCAAGTATAAGTATTAAGTCGGTAAGTTTTTACACTTGCACGATTAAGACAAAAGTGTGAAAGGGCTTCGCAGATACGTTACCACTGATACGTTACCACCAATGCGTACAAGTAATATTGCTCAAAAATGAAGTATTGTTGGTTTTGTGCTCTGAAACTATTAAAGTTTACGATTCTGAATGATTTTCATGAATTTTTCGTGGTTGGAATTTTGCAATTACCGAGACCAAACATGAACGCTTTATCGGAGAATGAGCCTAAATGTTCCTGTCAGTGCTGCAATGTAAAACTTCTCATGCAATTCCATCTTTAACATTACATTCGAATAATAATTACATTGTAAATTGGAACTGACACCAATTTTTTTCAGGAATATCTTGTTTCCATACAGCTCAATACTCCGTTGAAATCAATATTCTATTATTGACACAGATAAAGAAAGTTTATGCATTGTGTTATAGGGCTTGCACCTACATGTAGATCTTAACTGACTGGGCTAAACGTGTTCCTTTAAATACCTATAAAGTAGAATTGTAATTCTCAAAATTAATATATCAAAATGTTTACATTGGATTTCAAAATCTTTACATAAAAAATGCAGTAAAAGATATCCACAGCAAGCTGCAAGGCCCCGCTAATTAGTGTACTTAGGTGGTCTATCGTGTGCGATACTATATTTTAGGTCGACCTGGGATTTTTTTCTCCCAGCTTGACCCAAAACGCCACAATAAGGTGGGTACCAATTTTATATACCTTTGATCATTGATGAAAATTTGATGAAATTTTTCGAATATCTGACCTGAGAGGCTGCGCAAACCGTTAATAAGTGTGTATTTTCCATAGACAGACAAAATGGCGTGAGCCAGTCCTTAGCTTAGGTATTATCGTAGGACTGGCGAGCGAGTCTAATACAACTGTACAAAGTTCGTTTACGTTTACGTTAAATACTTAGCAGGATCCATCAGATTGGACGTGAAGCCAAGGGTGACTAATGATGATCAGGTGCAGTGCAGACATATAGGTGAAACTTGTAAACAAAACCTGAAGAACCAAGGGTGCTGGTGATGAAGACTCTCATCTGGTGCGCTGAACTAGAAGGTGCAAGTAAAAACTGGATTCCTGCTTATAGGCTTGATGACACACCATCCCTGAAAGCCTCCAAGGTTGGTGCAGATTGGACGGCGACCGGGAGGGAGTTCCAAATTGGACCGTTCTGGGAAAGAATGAACTTCCGTAGAGCTGGGTGCGACTGGTGATAGTGCAAAGTTTGGATGGGTTGTAGGATCTGGTGACAGTTGGAGTCATTGGAGACAGATAGATGGCAGGGTTGATAGCGACTATGTTGTGTTGGATCTTGTAGATCATAACCAGGCTTGCAGCGTCTCTTCTCCACTCCAGGGATTTCCAGCTCAGATCTTGCAGCATGGATGGAGGTGACACTGTCTCTACGTTGGTAGCGTTGAAGAACAAACCTGGCTGCGCGACGTTGGATGGATTCAACCTTTGCGATGTCTTTCTTGTGGTGGGGGCTCCAGACTGTGCTGCAATACTCTATTTTGTCTAGTTCGATTTTGTCTACCCATAAAATCCTGTCGAATGTATATGTAGACTGTATGCTAGGTGAATTCAAATTTGCCATCAAACTGCATCATTTTATATATCAAATTAAAGCCCTTGAGTAAACAAAGCCAAAACTGAAAACCTTTTTTTCATAGCACTTTCCGTAGCAAAGTTACATCTTGTCAAAGATTGACTTTCATCAAACAATGTCAAAAAGATTCAGCTAGCAAAATTCCCCAAAACGGCATTTCGGGGGTGTTTCTAGATCTTAGTCTCATGATGATAGCAGCTTTTTTTAATGGAACTGCTATCAAAATCCCTCTAAAATTCCATGTGCGAGTGACTTATCACTATAAAAAATCATATATTTGGGTCAAGTGAAGTATAGAAAACATATTTATGTAGGTTTCTTTCTTCGGCCAGTTGTTTTAAATCTCTATGTAAAAATGCATTGACATTGTCGGCGAATTTGGCTGACTAGCAAATGTGTTTGCCTGGCATACCTATATAGTATATGTATATTGTCAAGCTTTAGCTTACCTTAGGGGGCTGGCATTTTCTTCGGAAGGGGGGTCCCAAAAATACTGGGGGGGGGTCATAGAATTTTCAGACCAAAAATAGGGGGGGTTATAATTTTTTAACACCCAAAATAGGGGGGGTTATAGAATTATTTAGGGCTGGTGACTTAAAATTTTCGCACGCTGCGCGCGCATTCTTTAACTTCGCAGTCGAAATGTGCGTACAATCTATGCAAAATTTTTACACGCTCCGCGCGCCTTCTTTACACTTACAATAAAAATTTTACCGCGCTCCACACACTTTCTTCACTTTTAAGTTTTGACGCGCTCCGCGCCTTGGTTCCGGCAATGAATAATTTTTCTTGAGTCTGTGTAGTTGGAAGGGGGGGTCATAAAATTTTTCAACCCGCGATAGGGGGGGTCGTAAACAAATTTTTATTGCCCGCGATAGGGGGGTTCATAAAAAATGACTCAGGTCACTGACATATTTGGGACCCCCCCTTCCGAAGAAAATGCCAGCCCCCTTACAAAATATTACCTTAACTTAAGCTTATATAGTAACCCTACTCTTCTACTTCTACTTCTACGTTGATACTCAGCATGCCAAGGAAATAACTTAGAATGCTCTAGTGCGGTGCCAAAGGTGCATATTATACAGGGCGCAAGTAAAAAAGTCTGGTCCTTTAAATGTGTGCTGCAACTGCTCCCTTGAAGGCCTCAGCTGTTGGCAGGGCGAGGACATCTCCAGGGAGGTTGTTCCACCAGTTGACGGTGCGTGGGAAAAAATGAGTATCTGTACAGTTGGATGCGAGATTGAATGGCTTGGTACTTGAGAGGGTGATAGGACCTGGTACTGCTCTGGACCATAGGAGTGAGGTAATGGTCTGGATTTATGGCAATCTGATGGTGATGGATACGGTACATCAAGATGAGGCTGGCGGCTTGTCGTCGGCTCTCAAGGGAGGTCCACTGGAGATCACGTAGCATAGCTGTGACACTATCCCTCCGACGGTAATTATTGGTGACAAAGCGGGCAGCTTGACGCTGGATGTTTTCAACTTTGGATATACTCTTCTTGGTGTACGGATTCCAGACAACAGAGCAGTACTCCAAGTGTGGACGGACTAGAGAGATGTAAGCCTGTTCACGTAGCTTGCGGGCGCTTCCTCTCAAGTTGCGTCTGACGAGCCTTAACATTCTATTGGCTTTGGCAGTGATGGTGTTTATGTGGTTCTGCCAGGATAAGTTGTTGGATAAGGATAGTCCAAAGTAAGGGTAGTCAGGCACCATGGTCAGCAAACTTTCTCCCATATGGTAGTATGTATTAATTAAGTTACGCCGGAGAGTGAACCTGATGGTATGGCACTTGTCGGTGTTAAACTTCATATTCCACGTGGTGGACCAACGATGGAGAGAGTCCAAGTCTCGTTGCAAGGTTGCAGAGTCGTTGCTGTTATTTATGGTCCGGTACATCAAGCAGTCATCTGCGAAAAGCCTAGTCTTCGATGTTGTTCCAGATGGCAAATCATTGATGAAGCTAAGAAATAGTAGCGGACCCAACACTGTGCCTTGGGGGACGCCTGATGTTACTGGTACCCAGCTGGATGCCTCTCCATCAACCACTACACGTTGGGACCGTTTGGTGAGAAAATTGCTGATCCACAGCAGGAGGGAGTCCCTGACTCCATAATGGCGCAGTTTACTGATCAGCCGCTGGTGAGGCACACGGTCAAACGCCTTGGAGAAGTCCAGGACTACGGCGTCAACCTGCTCTCCCTTATCAAGTGAGCTTGCCAAGTCATTGCAAGTGATGGTCAATTGTGTCTCACATGATCTGCCTGGTCTGAACCCATGTTGTACGTCGATAAGGATGTTGTTGCTAACGTAGTGGTGCATTACATGACTGAATATAATATGTTCGATGATCTTGGAACAGACGGAGGTAATGGAAACTGGACGGTAGTTGGATGGAATACTACGGTCGCCCTTTTTGTAGATCGGGGATATGTTTGCCATCCTCCAGTCTAAAGGCACTTCACCAGTGTTTAGAGACTGTTGAAATATGCTTGTCAAAATTGGAGCTATTTCATCGGCAAGATCTTTTAATATTCGGGCTGAAATTGCATCCGGTCCTGTGGCCTTGTTGGTTTTTAGCGACTTCAGGAGCTTAAGGACGCCTTCACAGGTAACATTGATGTGACCAGCTGTGGGGTACTCTGAAGTGCCCAAGTCAGGAACTGTGCTAGTGTCCTCACATGTAAAAACAGAACGAAATTGTTCGTTGAAACAGGTGGCTTTGCCTTTATTGCTAAACACAACCTTGGTTCCGTCTTTTAGCGAGGAAATGGTAGTTGAGTCAATTTTCTTAGATTTGATAAACTTCCAAAACGCTTTATTAGACTTGTCATTTTCGTCAAACATGTTGTTCTGGAATGACCAGTAATTCTGGCGAATTCTCTTCTGGGTTGCTTTCTGATATTCTTTAAAGCGTTTCCAATCATCAGGTGTGTCGGTCAGACGAGCCTTGTTGTACAGGCGTTGCTTTTTCTTACTCATGCGCCTAATTTCCTGCGTGATCCAAGGGTTGCTGAATTTGACCCTGGTTACTTTTGATGGGATATGGTTTTCCATGGCATCACAAATTTTGGTGTTAAAGAGGTTCCAGGAGTCTTCAACACCTCGGGAGTCAGGGTTGTTTCCAAGAAATTCTTTCTGGAAGTCTAACATATCCCTTTTCAGAGCACATGTATCAGCTTTGCCAAAGAGATAAACTTTCCTTGGCACTTTTTTACTGAGTTTGGGTTTGGTGTTTAGAGTAAAGGATACTGCTAAATGATCACTTATACCTGCGACAGCCTTGCACTGGTCAAAGTAGTTTGGATGAGATGTAAGCACAAGATCGAGGATGTTTTGAGTGACATCAGTGATCCTGGTAGGCTCCTGAACAATTTGGTCCAGGAAAAACTCATTGCATACATCTAGCAGTAAAGAACAGTTGGCCGGTTCCACAGCGTATGGCTTGACACAGCGGTTGTCCCAATCGATGTCTGCCAAATTAAAATCGCCACCAATTAATAACACAGCATTCTTGAAGGTAGATTGAATCTCCGCAATGGATTCAGAAAGTCTGTGGAGGTTGCTGGATGCAGATTTAGGTGGTCTGTAGAAGGAGCCTATGATGAGCGGTTTCTGCCCTTGGATGTGGATTTCCACCCATAGAAGCTCAGCATCAGTTGTATTAACATTGCATTCAGTTGCGATGATTGTATCTCTAACCATCACAAAGACGCCTCCCTTCCAATTGCGGGTTCTATCCTTTCTGTAGGTGACGAAGCCTGGTGGAGTAATTTCAGCAGTCAAAATGGACTCGTTCAAGCGAGATTCAGTACCAATTACAATGTCCGCCTTATTAAGGTCTATTAATGTCTCAAGCTGAGGGAGTTTGCCAAACAGCCCATCACAGTTAACAACAATGGCTTTTAATTTGTTGTTTTGGCGACAATTATTTTTCTTATCAAATGGACGACCATTTATTGCCTTTGGTGATGACGTAGCAACAGGCGATCCCAACTCCTCGGTGGTCAAATCAGCAGCAGAGTCACTAAGGCTACTGAAAGAGTTTGACAGCGACACTCCAGACAGGGTATGGAAAACTGATGGACTCACATTGGGTAGACCACACTCACAACATAACCATGTCATGCTAGAATTGGCGTTAGCTTCATACATTTCAAAAGGCATGCGCATGCAGTCAATATGATACCAGCCGGTACACTGGTCGCACTGGAGACAGTTTTGCCCCCATTTAGCTGGTTTGCTGCAGATGAGACAAGGATACTTTACTGGGCGGGGCCCTGATGGGTTAATCTCGGTGTCCCCTGCAAGCAGTATGAGAGCCATGAGAAAAGATGTTTTCCTCTCTATGTTCATCTTGGGTTTTATCCGGTGATACTTCATGGTACTAGTACTACTGAAATAACTCAAGGATCTTTGGTGCAGGAGATCTTCATTTGTTACAGAAATGATTTGGTCAGGGGATTCAAAGTTCAAACCAAATAACTTGATCCAGTAAACCACAATGTTCGGGGTGGTGTTAGATGTATTGTATGAAGAGTTACAGTTCTGAGTGCCAAGCTGGTAGGGCACTACTATACAGTATCAACTCCATCAGACATGCACAGGGTACGCTGAAGGTCATGTACATGTAGGTGGTGGATAGCGTTGATCTGGGGAACACACTCAGTCAGGGGGGAGATAAGCATGCAGATGAATAACGGGATTACATGGGGTGGATACATGATGAACCCGGGTGATGAACATCAACGAATAGCGAAGTTCAGCTCACAAAATGAACTCGTATAATATTCAATAATATAATTATATAAGATGCTGTACATTCAATCAACACACTGCACAACAGGTTGCATCCACTTATCAGATCAAACAAAATGTCAGCAATGTCAAGAGTTATATTTGGTTTGGCGTATGGGGTATACATACATGTAAACAATAACATGATATAAAATGCAGCTAGAATTTTTAAACAAGAATTCAATATTGGATGGATGAGGATAATCCACTGTAGCCATCCACTAATTCAACAAGGGTAAAAGCAAGTTAGGGTAGGTCTCACCAAGACATCTGCTAGATGAAAATCACAACAGTACATGGGGTTCACTCATCCATATCCCTCGCGGGAAACAAGGTTGCTGAATTCGGAAGTGATGATTGATGCTTGTTGAAGTCAACTTCCATCAGCTTGTAAATGAGCTGGGATTTCATTTCCAGGAACAAAATTGGACTGGAAGCTAACAATCACATAAATCCATGGATGATGAACCAATGTTGGTGATAAATTGAGGGAACAAATCCAACACAAGGATGAGAAAAATGAGAATATACGGACGATATGCGAGGCAACCCTGGCACACCGTCATCGTCCCTATATCTTCGTGTTAAAAATTGCCGTGATAGTACGATGAATCCTCACGTTTTTCAATAGCTACGCATGGTGATTTTATTCGAGATGTTGAGAGCCTGCCACACTGTTTCTATTCTATGTTTTTACGATTTTCGCATGATCAGTATATGGCTGGCCGTATATGGCAAGCTAAGCGGCTCAGAACGTGTATGGCAAGCCAAGGGGGCCAAAAGCGTGGAACAGCTACGCGTAGCTTCTTTCTCGTTACGTGCAGCTTATTAACCAATCAGATTCGCGGTTTTAAACACGTGGAGCTGATGTAAACATCCTCTCTCACAAAAATTAACAACGTAATATTTGTGAGAGAGGATCTTTACATCAGCTTATCTTGTAATGAATTTACGGAATTGCATAGATAACGAACGTAAACATGAAGCTACGGAGGCTAGTCCCACGTTCAAGAGCCGCTTAGCTTGCCATAAACGTGGGACCATGCTACGCGCAGCTTATTTCTCGTTACGTGCAGCGTTATTAACCAATCAGATTCGCTCACAAATATTACGTTGTTAATTTTGTAATGAAAATATCTGTAGTATATCAGCAAAAAATGGTATAGGTGCTATTAAAGTAATATCTGAACAGAATGATGATTGTTCTATATTTAGGGGCTATCATTTTCAGGAAAGGGATCCCAAATGCCACTGTGTATACTTTTTGGAAAGAAAATAAAAGGGTGGTCATAAATTGATAATGACAAAATGTAGGGAGTCACAAGATGACTACAGATAGTGTGTTTATTGTATTCAAAAAGACTGATTTCAATACAATTTTAGCCTGTCTATTTCGGGGTAAGGTGTATGTGGTGGGAGTCGGGGGTCATAACATTTTGATGCCGAAATAGTGAGGCTGCAATTTATTGACGCAGACTTTTGTAAATTTAGGAACACCTATCTGTTCCGAAAAAAAATGATGACCCATTTTACTCTTCCATATTTACACAGTGGCATGTGATATCGCTTTCCCTGCAATATTTTTACACAGCGCTTTACATCAGTAGTAGTTGTTGTTTGACCTTCGTATCCCCTGCACCGCTAATACAGCCCGAGTATAAAGTTACTTGCTATTAAACACGGTGTAAACTTGGAAACACTAAATAAATATGCTTTGTGTCATTTTAGCCAGGCATTAGCAACATGTTCTCTTGACACGTGTTGTGATTTGGCCTCCTTTACCCGTTCGTTATCTATGCTAATTCCGTAAACTAATTACAAGATAATAGTTGTGAAAGAGGATACCTATAACTATACTACGCGCAGCTAACGACCCAACCACGTGATTAAATTTGATTATTTTGATTGGTCAAACAGCTGCTCGTAACGAGAAAGAAGCTACGCGTAGCTGTTCCACGCTTTTGGCCCCCTTGGCTTGCCATAGCCGTAACCGCCACAACGTGGAGCTGCTACGCGTAGCTTACTTTTCGCTTCGCGGAGCTAAATTGACCAATCATGTTAGATCTTTTCATTACGCGGAGCCAGTGGATGCATCCTCGTTCCAGAGAGAGAAAACTCTTGCCAAAATTAATGTTTACTATGGGGATTTTAAATGAATCGATTGTAAATAAACCACGACCAGTTGTACAGGATCAATACCATTGTTTGATTAGTGTATAGTTAATGTTACCTTGCATGCATGTGTCATGTGTGTGGCGTGTTTGTTTGTTTGTTTGTCTACTGTGTCAGGCCAGGATCACTGACACCCACGGTACTGATACTGTCATACTATCACGGTGATCATATTGTTGAATGTTGTTGACTTTAAAATAATCATGATGCAGTCATGTCTACAGTAGAATTCACCACGACCTTTGAAGGACTTAAACCCCATTAAAAGCTATTAAACCAAGATAACACTCAATGAAAACAGCTCAACTATGTTACATCAGATCTTCTCTGGTTAAATACACACTGCACTTGTGTCTGTTTTACCTGTGCAATGAGCAATGAGCTGGTATTATAGTTTCAGTTGGGTGAACGATTATAAAGCGAACGCAAGGTAACAATACTGTGGGCTTTTGTTTACGAAATGAGACAATAGTCTGCTTATTGTTAACCAGCGTTCTTGAAAATGAGAAGCTTAATGACTTAACACGGTTTAGAAATAATTTCTTCATATTTTTTGGTGGTATCTGTCGTTTACATATCCTTCCTAAAACACTAAAGTACCAATATTTCCAAACACCTAAATTAGCTAAAAATTTAGGACATGTTACAAAACTATATTTTCTAGAATTTCAGAGAATACTTTAAATATTGGCCGGTTATTTTTTACACAGTGACGTCGACTAGGCAATGGCCTATACTTCTAACATACACTATTTGTAGAGGTCACGCGTCAATGGTGAGCGCACTGAGTATTGTGTAGAGGAAAACGGACAGTAACTACAGTATGTATGGCCTACTACTAGTATATAAAGTAAATCCGAACTGGTTTGCAGTTTGCTGAAGGTCGAATTCCGCAGGGACACCGCGCAAGTTATACAAATTAGCTCCCGGCGATACACTGCAGATCGCAGAACTGTGTGCATAGTTTACCACCACTCTGCCTAGCTATATAGTTATGTACAATACTGTATGAGTTTCTTATGAGTGCATGTCCATCTTAATAATAAGTCAGTTCGTACTTTTCATAAACTACTTTTTGAATCTTAACTTTCGTGACCGAGGATATCTTGCAACTACGTGACGCTCGTCTGGCAAATTCTTAATGAATAAATTCGCTTCACGTAATAAGTCGTACTTAATTGGTCAGTTTTACCTCCGAGTAATGAAAAACTCTAACATGATCATGATTGGTCAATTTGGCTCCACGGAGCAAAAAGTCAGCTACGCGTAGCAGCTCCACGTTGTGGCGGTTGCGGCCTACCATATCAGTATCCCATATGATATTTCTATTGCAAGAAAATTTTATTTGTTGTCAAGTTTTATCTTAAATACACTAACTGGAAATTAAATACACTAATTAGTGAGGACCGGTATTTTGCTGTGGATATGTTTAACTGCAATTTGCGGGTAAAAATTTGAAATCCTGGGTAAAAATTGTGATCATATTCAACTCTTTGAGAAAATAATAATATAAAGGAATGTATGTAAAATCCAGCTGCAATACACTGTACATTATTGACACACTATCACTCTCTTTAGGCCGTGTAAAATTAATATTTTGGTTCTCGTCCCCTCCCTCCTCAATTTCTGGGATTTGTCAGATTTTTTTTTTTTTTTTTTTTAGATTTTTCAATTTTTTAGACTTTGGAATGATTTATGAAATCTTCATACATATAAATAAGTTTATTAGAGAACAAGCATCACTTCCAAGTCTTTTTTTTTTTTCTCTAGGGGGTTTATCCCTCTTAATCTCACATTTGTAACGAAAGGGCCTCATCGTTTCCTTGAGCACTGTTGGAGATCTGACTCACCACTACACCATACGTCCCAGCTTTATTTGTGTTCATTCAGTCACAGCTCTTTTTAGCATAGCTGTAAGCTTACCTCTTGACTTTACGCTACCACGTAGAGCAGGTCATGAATATTAATGAGACTCTGTAAGCACTTCGTATCGGGTCTATGATGTATTTTTGGTCGAAGCAGCCAAAAAGAGTCGATTTTATTTATCTAAAGCAATATATTATTGGAAAATAACACTTTGATGTTTTGCAAAAGTTCAGTTTACAAACCATATACTTTAAAAACTTACTTAATTTATTGTCTTTATTGAGTTATGTGCGTTTTTCAAAAGTGTTGTTGTTTCAGCCCTCTTTACAAATAAATAACTCAAGAACCACAGGACCTACAAAGTACAAGAGTATATCTGTGATATTTGTTTGTTTGTTTGTTTATTCATTTATTTATTTATTTATTTATTTATTTATTTAGTTAGTTAGTTAGTTAGTTAGTTAGTTAGTTAGTTAGTTAGTTAGTTAGTTAGTTAGTTAGTTAGTTAGTTAGTTAGTTAGTTAGTTAGTTAAGTTAGTTAGTTAGTTAGTTAGTTAGTTAGTTAGTTAGTACCGTACATCATATTTACCCAGGGTGGCCCGATCAGCTAAAACGCTGTTCTTACACGGGGCCCTGCTCCCCTGCATAACATTTAAAAAAACATACAGATCAGTTCGGGGCACTGCCCGGGGGGGGGGGGGGCACTTCAATATGAAATGGATATAGGTGTAGGGCTGGCTCTTTCGCACTAAGGGGCCTTCGGTGAGAGCAAAATGTAAAAAATATGGGGTCATTGGGTGAGAGCATGATTTTTGGCATTCGGTGAAAGCAAAATGTAAAAAATATGGGGTCATTGGGTGAGAACATGACCTTTTTTTAAATGGAATCTTTGGGTGAGAGCCGAAACAGCGTCGCAAAAACCTCGAAAATCGAATTTCTAGTTCTAAATGGCTTCAAATTTCATTGTTTTTTCAAAATAAGTAACAAAATCAGCGATAAATGAAAATTGCTGTTCAAATTGAACTTTTAAGGGTCTTTGGGTGACAGATCAAATGGAAAAATAGGGGGTTTTCGGGTGACAGAACATGTGTTCGTAAAAAATATGGGGTCTTTGGGTGACAGCGATGCTGAAAAAGGGGTCTTAACAGCCCTACATACGCGTCACCTCCAAAGGGGCACTGCTAATTCAAAGACGTCTTTGATATCAAAGACTCTTCGGTGCCGAGTCACCTGACAGTATCGTAATTCAGAGACGTAGTTATAAATCACATACTCCCTAGTCTCAAAACCCTGGTGTGCCAGATCTTTGGAATTGTCGGGATTCTAGAATTCTGACGGGTGTCAGAATTCTGGAATTTCGACAGCTGTCAAAAAGTTGTAATTATTTTGTAACGTCGGGTTCATGTTATTTTCTTAACAACGTTTAAAGCAATATAGTTAAGGGGAAAACCCGGGAAAAGGGCGCCGATTTAGTTGCATAAAATGTTAGGGGCACTGAGCTACCGTTTGGGTTCGGGCAGCCCTATTAGTAGGCCTAGCTAGGGTATAGGGTTGCAGTATGGTGGGGTGGGAGAGGGCGCAATCAGGACGTGTCCCAGCGATCAGGACGTGTCCCCTAGTGCCGTGCGGAATATATTGAAACGGGTATGAGCCACATAGACCTAGACCTAAAAGTGAACTACTGCCGCCTACAGTTTAATAATGTAAAGGGGAGGGGAAGCTATGGCCTATGTCGGTTAATAATACAATGTTGTGAATGAATGAATTTGAAGTCTTGAATAAAAGAATGAATAAAAAACAAAATAAAACAAGAAACGATTTCGTCCATTGTTTTAAATTCAGTATGATTATGAACGTACATGTCATTGAACATGTTTTACAATGCTTCTGATGTTTTAGAATACCCCTTTAAATTACTTATAGATAATATCATCCATAGCCTAAATGTATTGAAATCCCTCACATTATACGTAACGTCTACCGTATCTTACTTCCCAGCCACATCCAGCTACTGGTGGTGGTGATCGACTTTGTTGTAAAAGTTATCTGTCAAATTTCAGGAATTGTACAGTTAATTCCTACTAATACAAGATCAAATAAATAAATAAATAAATAAATAAATAAATAAATAAATAAATAAATAAATAAATAAATAAATAAATAAATAAATAAATAAATAAATAAATAAATAAATAAATAAACAAACAAATTCAAAGTATAGACCTCTGGCAAGGCAACCGTTACTTAAAGTTTCACGGAATACCCTCACTTACGATCATTGGGTATACCGATCATCAGACGGATAATTTGTCATGATTTCAAATTTACAGGAATGTTTATACAAGTATATACATTCTGTGGTGTCGAAATAATGACAAACCTAGCCAACCAGAACAGTCTCTACTCCAAAAGTAGTCGAGAGTGCTCAACCACTAAAAATAGTGGGGCGTATTATAACAAGTTTACTTTACAAGTGACTAACTTTGGAATTAAGTGTGCTCAAACCACAGAGAACCTATTCTTGAGAGGGCACTCTATTCACGTGGTTTCTTTTCCAACGCTAAAAGATCACGAATTTTGGTGGTTTGCAAATGAAAAGTGTCCGCACTATCGATTGATTACGTAACTGTTATGAATAATTTATTAGGTTTTTCAATGCAATCGCCTCGACCCATTAATGCATATTAATTATTATCTGTATTATCAAAGTACTTGGAACAGCAATCCGGTGAGTTCACCGAACTACGCCCTAATACTGATAGAGTTTTAATGGCGTTAATCCTCTCCATACACAGTTGAACAAATACAATAGATGAAGGTCAACACGTATGACCTCCTATGTGACATGTTATATGTGATGTACAAAAACCTAAATATCATAAAGATCAGTATTCGTTTGTGCATATGAACTGCACGTTTACGTTGCTAAATATTACTCATTATAATTATATTATGACAAAATAATATTGGTATTATGACAATACGGTATATACATTGTATATAAAACGACTAATAGATCCGGCTATCATGGCGTCAGGTCAATGTTCATCATATCCCGTATGTTTCTTAAAATTCACTCATATTTGAGACAAATTGCTGTGCCCATTTTATAGGTGCACAGGTGGATCCGTGTTGTTTTTAATTTTCATTTCTTTTTAATGAAAGAATTAAGGTTTTCCACTGCACGGGGCCACAAGGGTGATACTAATTTTAATGCTATATTTTCAAAACGAATACGTGTTCCCGGTTGGCTCTATAGCGATTTCACAGAAAAGGTATTTCTAGTGCAATGCAGCGTCGGACTCTAGCTGAGAGCGTAGCCTAAGTCATTATAGACTCCAATAATGGTTTCTCCATACACAAATGAACAAACACAAAGGAGGGTAGTCTCCTCCGTGGCCAGCTTGATTTCGATGGAGCGAAACCAAATTGGCTGCGGAGGAGACGGGTAATTTTGCCATGCAAATGAGCTGAGTGTCGTAGCCCTGGTATAGACAAGCGGGTGACACTTCTCCTGAAGCATGGCAGAATGATCCCTCTATTGTGTTTGGTCATTTGTGACGTGTCATGTCAAAAGGAGACACTTTTGGGCAGGATCGTAAATGGAGAAATAGCCAAAAATCTGCCCGCGGGTGATTTTTTCACAATTTGGGTTTGTTGCGAATTTGTGATGTTATTAATGTTAAAAATATTGTCTGATAGTTTCAGACCCGAATATAACTAGCATCTTGTATTTTCGGACATATTTTTCAAGGTAATTCCTACTCTCAACATTGTCAATAATATTTTTAAAGGCCGATATCTCAATTTCCAATTTTATAATACCATAACTTACAAACTCAATATCTTCGCTTAGGAATGTCCGATTACATTGGGAAAAACGGCATTGTGGAGCAAAATATCTCTTTATTAAAGATATGTAAAAACCTCCAAATTGATAACCTGCCCAAAAGTGTCTCCTTTTGACATGACACGTCACATTTGTGTATGGAGAGCCATTATACTAGAAATACCTTTTAAAAGCATTAAATTAGTATCACCCTGGGGGTCCCGTGCACTGGAAAACCAAAATCTGTTATTTAAAAAGAAACAAAAATACAAAAAAAAACCAGATCCGTCTGTGTACATATAAATGGGTAGCAAAATTGGTCTCGAATATTAATGAATTAAAAGAAACATACGGGATATAATGAACCATTGACCTGACGCCATGATGGCAGAATTTATTAGTCGTTTTATTCCATGTTTTTACAGAATGTCAAAATCCCACTTCTTGTTTAAATTACAGTGACTTATTTTTTGCATGTTCAATGTGCAGTCCATATGCACAAACGAATTCTTATCTTTTCGATATTGAGCTTTTTGTACAATTCATATAACATGTCATTAAAGCAGGTCATATGTGCTGACCTTCTTCTATTGTATTTGTTCATCTGTGTATGGAGAGAAGACGCCATTGAAATTCCATCGGTATTAGGGCGTAGTTCATTGAACTCACCGGATTGTTATTCCACAGTACTTTGATAATACAGATAATACGTACTAATGGGTCGAGGCGATTGCATTGAAAAACTAATAAATTATTCATAACAGTTACGTAATCAGTCGACAGTGCGGACACTCTTTACTTGCAAACCATCAAAATTCGTAATCTTTTTGCGTTGGAAAAAAACCACGTGAATAGAGTCAAGGGGGTGACACTAAACTCACGGTTGTTCTATTAAACACGCAAAGCAATGACAAATCCCGCTGGTTTGCTTGGTAGAAAATGAGTCCAGTTATTGATCGGTTATGAATATTCATGTTCGACCCCTTGATCATGTTAATTACGGTTGACAAATAAAGCCGCCATTCAGTATGCGAACTTTGTCTGTTCAATGCGAGTACCAAGCTTGAAAGTGCGCCCGCTATGAGAGCTGAGACCACTGACCTCTGCACCCGTAATGGCGGACTGGTATTTCCATCAGGCACCAAAGATATGTTTTTTATTGAAAGTCTGCTAATTTGAGAAGAGAATGACTTTTTACAATAGCAATGTCGAAATTAGGACTTGCTGTCAATAATGCGATGGAAATTCGAGAAGGTATGAAATACAAGTAGTATTTCAAGTCAAAATCTTTTACACCACATCTGACCGATCAGAAATGAAGACCACTTCATCCCTTATTCATAGGTCTATCACCAAACGCCGTTGTGGAAATTACGTAACCAATGTCCTTGAACATTTTAAGATCTACGACTGTTTTGACATAATATAATGACATTCCCTCATTTCAAATATATAGTTTTGGTTTCTCATTTGTTCAGAAACCAAAAATCAAGGGATTAAAAAGTAGAGCTGATCTGTGTTTTATGATTCTAATTTCATCTCTGATATTTGTTTGCAGTATATTGCCGTTGTTTATATAAAATTGTTGTTTGGTTAAACTTATTTTGCTTTATTGCTTATGCCGTCACTTTGAACATTTCACTTAGTTGTTTCTCTGTTCATTTTGCATGCATTTTTTCCGTGCAATCCCTTTTGTGCAATGTTCATCGTGTGCCTATTTCATTTTTATTATTTCTTAATGATGTATATTTATAATTCATTGGGTATTTTGTTTTTATGTACACATGTTTTAATTGTAAAGCGCCTTGTGGTCTTTGATGTAATGCGCTATATAAGAATAAATTATTATTATTATTATTATTATTATCTGATCTGCAATCATAACACTATTATGCTGGGAGGACACAGTATAGGGTATATAACCAGAAGTATACAATAGCCTATTGTGCTAACATAATTATTATCATGATTGATATCGGAAATCTATCCCGCGGACGACAGTTGATGCTCTCTGTCGAAGGCAGGTGGCATATTACACTCACGAGTTCTAGGCCTAGAAATCATATACATGCGAGTATACTGAAGGATGGGGTGGGGTGGGGAATTTGTTTGTTTGTATGAAACATAAACGATGCATGGAGATGATTTGATTATGAATTAGTTTATTATCCCGGGAAGCACAACCCATACCTCTTTAAGAGGGGCTCCCTCCCTATATAACCACCTCTTTCCTAAATTACCCCTTTCCCCTCCTCCTCCCCTACATTCGATATCTTCATCGCGAGCTCTACTCCACTTCTCTTTCACTTCCAATGCCCTCTCTCATATGTTTCCCTCTCTCCCGGCCCATCCCCCCCTCGCCCTCCACCCCCCCCCCCCCACACACACACCCCCAATCTCTTTCTCCCTCTATCTTCTACTTTTGCAGTAAAAATTGCTTCAGTAAAAGTCATTAGGTTATTAGAGGTCATATAATGGCCTTCCATCGATTCTGGTACATGGGATTAAGGACATGAATCGATTTTGTTTATAGCACCTATACAATTACAGTAGTGGCCCCTTTTGTAATGTCGAATGCAAATATTTCGATGGTCTATATATTTTCACAGTGAAATCAGCTTAGGCTATTTCGTAGTCTTAAGCCAATGCTTTCAAACTAAATCAATGCTTTCAAATGTAGACTGTTTTGTTCGACTTCTCTGCTCGTGAATATTGCACTGCGAAATTTAAACATTTCTTTTGTATACCTAGATCAGGTAACTCGAAAATCCTGTAATTTTATTCGTCACACCACTTATAAGAAACTGAAACCAAAACCGAAACTACCTGTCACAAATGTTTAGTTTTAAACAAAAGGTAGAAACAAAGAGTTCGATATCTTGTGATTCAAGTGGTTAGGCAGGACAATAGGAAACCACGTGACCAAAACCAAAACCAAAACTAAAACTATATATTTGAAATGAGGCATTGTGATACTCGATTATATATCTTTGGGAATTAACATTTCTTTTCAAAAGCAGACCAATGGTGTTTGCTTGAAATGAATCTGATATAATTCAATATTATTGGAATTGAATTCTACATGCAGCCAGGGACGGCCACGCTGGCACCATGCACCATCTATAGCTTCAAGCTGCTTCAGTCGGCGGAGCTTTGTACTACAGACAATAAAAAGGCACGTAAATGTCACATTTTATAAACTTAATACATTTAATATCACCCCCATTGTTGTATAAATAAATCGTGTACAAAATATACAAGCTTATACCTATATACAGAACGGTGATTTATGCATTAATTAAACATGCCTGTACACTTCCACTGGTTCGACTAGGCCACTAGGCATGCCATGACTAGCGCCATCTATACGAGCTGAGGCCAAATTTAAATAACAATACGCTATTTAAATAACAGTGCAGCTCATGCTAATGAGATAGTGCCTTTTCCTACCAATTATTCCATGATAGAGTGTCCTCTCAAATGTAATTCTCTGTGGTATAGACCTCTGGCAAGGCAACCGTTACTTAAAGTTTCACGGAATACCCTCACTTACGATCATTGGGTATACCGATCATCAGACGGATAATTTGTCATGATTTCAAATTTACAGGAATGTTTATACAAGTATATACATTCTGTGGTGTCGAAATAATGACAAACCGAGCCAACCAGAACAGTCTCTACTCCAAAAGTAGTCGAGAGTGCTCAACCACTAAAAATAGTGGGGCGTATTATAACAAGTTTACTTTACAAGCGACTAACTTTGGAATTTAGAGTGCTCAAACCCATTACAGGTGAGCTATAGAAACAAATTCAAAGTATAGACCTCTGGCAAGGCAACCGTTACTTAAAGTTTCACGGAATACCCTCACTTACGATCATTGGGTATACCGATCATCAGACGGATAATTTGTCATGATTTCAAATTTACAGGAATGTTTATACAAGTATATACATTCTGTGGTGTCGAAATAATGACAAACCGAGCCAACCAGAACACTCTCTACTCCAAAAGTAGTCGAGAGCATAGATGAACTCCTGGATGGGCCAGCTTTAATTAGCATGAGGCCGCATTGATATGTAAATAGCGTATTGTTATTTAAATTTGTGCCCAGACGTATTGAGGGCGACAGTCATGTTATCCAGACGGAGAATGGCTGCATATATGCCGGGCATGTCAATTTGCTAAGTGAAGGCTGATAATCACCTTTCTGTATAGGTAATAAGCTAGTATATTTCGTGTACCAGTTGGTTATAACAAAAAATTAGTATCATATTAAATATATTAAATGTATAAACTTTGAAATTTACATGAATTTGAAGAGCAGAGCTTCGAAATCTAGCTAAGTCAGGTGATGTGAAATTCTGCTGCGTGACCCCCTCTGCGTGCAGTGGTAGAATTATATTCATAAAACATTTAACAGATATCATGGGCAGCCAACCACGATTTATCAGCATTTAAAATATATGTTAATTAACAAAGATAAATAATAAAGAGTGCAAATGGCAATTAACTAGTAAACAAGCCTGAAATCTTAAAATGTTGCCACGTGATTTCCCGAACACATGATATGTCAACATCTGACCACTATTCAGATTTACCGTAAATATTTGGAGTATGCTTGCACATCATGCACATACACTGTGCATTTCTTTACCTCCGTATGAAATCAATAATTCATGCTGGGAGCCAAGTAACATTGTCTGCTCAGTGCAGATTGGTATTTTATTTTACTTGAGAGCATAATAGAAATACATAAGACGAATAAGGCGCCATGATGGAAGGTCAGGTCGGGTATCAAAGGTTATTATAACTTAAATACTACTTGTATTTCACTACCTGTCACATATTTCCTTCATATTATTGACAGCAAGTCCTAATTTTGACTTTGCTATTGCAAAATGTCATTTCATATCAAATTAGTAGACTTTCTTTGAAAAAACATATCACTGGTGCCTGATGGGAATACCCGTCCGCCATTTCATTAAACTGGATCGTTTTCGCCTGGTTTGTGCCCAGATGTATTGGGGGCGCGCTATACTCTCATTGAACAGGCAAAGTTCGCAACTAACAACGTTGTTATTTGCCAAATTCAATTAACATGATCCAAGGGGTCGAACATGAATTATTCATAACGAGCTATAACGGATCGATAACTGGCCTCACTTTCTAGCTAGTAAACCAGCTGAATTTTTCATAGATTTTGCGTGGCTAATAGAACAACCGTGAATTTAGTGTCACCCCCTTGTCGAGAGTGTTCAACCACTAAAAATAGTGGGGGCGTATTATAACAAGTTTACTTTACAAGTGACTAACTTTGGAATTTAGAGTGCTCAAACCCATTACAGGTGAGCTATAGAAACAAATTCAAAGTATAGACCTGGCAAGGCAACCGTTACTTAAAGTTTCACGGAATACCCTCAAATAATATTTTTTTAATGGTCATATTTTCGTACAGCAATATAGGTGGTCTTCCTATCATGTCCGTGATATTGTTTTCATTAACATGAGACTACCGGTCGAAATAGGGGGGCTTCCTATCATGTCCGTGATATTATTTTCATTAACATGATACTACCGGTCGATATATAGGGGGTCTGCCTATCATGTACGTGATATTTATTTCATTCACATGAGACTACCGGGCGATATAGGGGGTATTTCTATCATATCCGTGATATTTTTTCATTAACATGAGACTACCGGTTGTGAAGGGGGTCTTCCTATCATGTCCGTGATATTTTTTTCATTAACATGAGACTACCGGTTGTGATAGGGGGTCTTCCTATCATGTCCGTGATATTTTTTTCATTGACATGAGACTACCGGGTGATATTAGGGGTCTTTCTATTTATTCATTAATATGAGACTATACCGGGCGATGTTCTGGTTGTCCGTGAGTATATTTTTTTTCATGAACATGATACTACCGGGATGGGGCTCCCATTGGGGGGGTCTTTTTAACACGTCCGTGATATATCTTTAAATATAGGTTGGGGGCTTCTTTACAAACAATATGAAATTTTATCACGAGACATCTGGGTCTTTTTACCCTGCATTGCATACTGTCTTCTTCTACAAACGACATCAGACTACCGGAGCAATTTGGACCTCTTATTTTCATTAATAGGGGTCTTTTCTCATGTACGTAATATATTTTTGTCATAAACATGAACCTACCGGGCGATAGGCCTATAGGGGGTCTTTCTATCATGTCCGTGATCATATCTGTGTGCATAGAGGGATTCATTTAGACATGAGACTACATATGCAGTCCCAGAACAACGCCAAATATGGATTAAAAGACCTTTGACCTTGGATGTACAACAGCATGTTATGATCTAATGGGAAACTGTGCACATCAACAAACACCATTTCTATCAAAAAGGCAACACCCGATATAATTTGAAACCACATAAATTACTAGAGTTGGTTCTTCTCTTGGATTTCGACCAAGCTTTAGAATATCGACTGTTGCGTTTTGAAATAAAACAAACCAGAAATTTATCACCCATTGTAAAAGATATGGCACATGTACCGAATACATGTACATACATTGGCTGACCTTGTGGATTTCCTGGCCCAGCCATGCTAACCACATAAGGAGATTATACGATTAACCTAGTGCAGCTATTGTCATAACAGGGTATTATTATGTAATACTCCTGATCCATATTTGGCATTCTCTTGGACTGATATGGAAAAGTTTTCCTATGAAAGTCTCTTTAAATAAATTATACTCGACTCCAGTGTGTGCACACTGTCTGTACAGCCTGTCTAAAAAAAAAATTGTGCAAGTGAAAAGCGCCCTCTGTGGCAATTAGAAAATACCGTTGTGACATAATGCTTACATCGAGGTCAAGGGCATAGTCTTAGCTCTCAAATGCCGTTTAGTCTGTTCAATTTGCTTGTTTTAATCTCGAGATATGCTCACTTAACAACGAAAGGGTAAAATCACAATTGTGCCACTTTTACTAAGGAAGAGGGCTGTAAATGTAAATCAATGATAGCATCAAGTTTATCAAGAGTTCCTTCGTGAAATCAAAAGAATGCATCAATTACACAACAATACAAAACAATTTGTAATGTTTTATCATGATAAAGGTATAATGATTCTCTTTTTTCTCTTACGACAAATTAAACGATAAATAAATATTTCACATTCTGCTGTAAAATTTAATACATGTGCATGTCAATGATTTTACCATGGTAGATACTGTTCTTTTTGTCATTCAAGACATGTTAAAAGACAAACAAATATTACACACTTATGAGTTAATGAACTTTGACAAGTTCATGAAATTTGACAAATTAATCAAATTAGACAAAATAATGCACGCGCGCTGGTGATGATGCGTCTAATGCACGAGTCCCGAAGGGGAGTGCATTAGACGCATCAACATCAGCAGACCATCAGCTATCATTGATTTACATGTACAGCCCTATTCCCTAGTAAAAGTGGCACAATTGTGATTTTACCCTTTCGTTCTTAACTAAACATATCTCGAGATTAAAAAGAGCAAATTGAAAAGAATAAACGGTATTTGAGAGCTAAGACTGTGCCTTTGACGTTGATGTAAGCATCATGTCACAACGGTATTTTCTAATCGCCAAAGAGGGCGCTTTTCACTTGCACAATTTTTTTGAGACAGGCTGTACAGAGGCGTTCGAGGTCAATGCACAATGCATACATTACCACACAGCACACTAAGCAGGGCTGTACGGAAGAGGGTATGGGTTTTCCTACTGTACGACGGCATTTTGTAACCAATCAGATTCATTTTTAGAGAGTAGAATCTGGCAAAGTATTTCTAGGAAATACCGTGTGAGCCAAGTCAATCGGACTGACTATTATCAAGTGAGGGCCGTCTATAGCATGCTACTTTAATGAACACGGGGTGCATGTCAGTGTATTTCGCAGTAAATTGAGTGAGATTTTGGGAATACCTTGCGGTGTTTAGTGCTCCTGTACGACGAGGTCTTTCATCAGATTTCCTTGAAAATCGGGGAAAGTAGAGTTTAATATATACATGAGACAATTAAGAGTGAGCCAAAAAATAAAAGACTTTCCTTATATAATAATTGAAGTTGAAAGTGAAAAAAGAAAATTTTCTCCCATTGCTTAAATGTGGGACCCCTTTTATTTGAGCAAAAGAGACTACTTTTCCATATGCGGAGAGTTTGACATTTTATTATCAATAAAATAAAGGGGTCTTTCTTTATATATCTTTAAATATAGTGAGTGGGGCTTCTTTATAAACAATTAATATGAAATATTATCATGAGACTGACAGTCGACATCATAAGCTATATCATGGGGTCTTTTGGCCTAGCAATGTCTTCTTCACAAACAACCCGAGACTACCAGTGAGCCTGTGAGCTCTTATTATTAGGCCTATTATATACAATATTTGTTTGTTTAATCTTTTAAATGCCGGCGGTAGGTAAGCAGTTTGTAGAAAAATGACCGGGTACTAAAAATAGCAATTCGATTTCAAAGAGGAAAACTAGTTTCATTTATTTTAACTACTTCAATGTGGCAACACCCACATACTGACACGGCCTTGAACGTCTACGCGAAATACAAGTTACACGGCAGTTAAGCCCGATCCTGACTCCACATCGCAGCGCGATGCGATGCTGCCGCGATGCTAAAACAGGTTTTTACGAGCTCAGCGGTGAAAATTCTCATCGCGCGGTGGAAATTATGATCCGCGAAAAAGTTGAACAATATTCAACTTCGCATCGCGCTGCGATATCGCAGCTGTGCACGCTTCTGATTGGCTGCTGGAAAATCAAGGTCGGTAGAATGACCTTAAAAGGAGATGCAGACCCCACATGCTTTTAAAACATCGCAACATCGGGCGATGAAATTAAAATGTACATTTTAATTTCATCGTGCGATGCTGCGATGTTTGAAAAGCATAGCAGCATCGCATGGCGCTGCGAAGTGGAGTCAGGATCGGGCTTTAGGGACGCACCAATAGATATCAATGGGGGACTGTCGACTGGGTAGGGTAGTTGGGTCGATTTGTTTAGAACCTCGGTGTCGGTGAAGCACACAGAATTCTGTGGTGAAGCATTATCTTAACACCTTGGTGAAGCAATTTTTTTCATTAACATGAGACTCGATTTTTTGTTTTTATCGTTAAGTTCTCTATTTTCAGCAATTTGTGTTTGGATTGGTTAAACAACTTTATAACGTTCAATATAGGCCGCCTAAGTCTATATTTTTACCATGTAACCGTTTTATATAGCACCTAAATCATGTAAATTATCATGTGCCGTAAAAACATTTAATATCTTTAGGTTAAAAATGATATAGGCCTAGTGAGTTTTTTGCGCAGAAATTTTTCAAAGGAGATCCATGATATTTTCTTACAAATTTTCTCACGAAAAAATTCTATGCGTAAACATCTCGGCCTATCAGTTACTCACATGACAGTGATGACACATACAGGGTGTATCAAAATGATTGGTACCGACGACTTCTCAATTTTGCAGATTTTTGTTTACTATTTTTGTACCAGTTTGGGGTTAATTGTTTTAATATTTGAAAATATAGTAGTTTTATCTTCACTAAGAATTTTAGATCATAAAGATATCACATTCTGTTCAGAAGTTACATGATTCTAAAGGAAAGTAGGTGTTTTACACTTTTCATCGTAACGCTGGATCAGTAACGCACCATTTTCAAAGCTCTATTTTACTACAAATACCTTTGTTCATTCAAGATAGGGCTTCACCTCACACTGCCATAGTCGTAAGGCAAAGACTTCAGGAACTATCTTTCTAAAAGTACATTTTGTAAAGCAATTTTATGTTATGTAGACTGAAATGGGATATTGATTGAGAGCATGTATGCAATAAATAGTTCAAGCAGTGAACCTATTCATCTTGTGTTCTGTAAGTGAAACTATGATTACGACGATCTTCGTTTAAATGACAATAGCGTCCAGATGAAACAATCTATTATCTTAAGATTATTAGATCAATAAGTCAACACATGCCCCTTTCTATTTATGGTACAAAAACTATATTATTTGGCAATTATATATTTTTTATTTATTTTTGAAAATGTCCCATATCCGGGTACCAATCATTTTGATACACCTTGTATAACACACATCATCATTCATGATCACATCCAAATCCAGTACAGTAGGTCCACACCAGTGCAGTGTCCGCATCAGCTAGAGTAGGCCTACCGGTAGGCGTCATGCCGACAAATTTGCGCAAAGCGCGAGAGAATTTGCAATTTTAAGCCAAACTAATAAAACAGTAGGCTACGTAAGTTCCTTAAACTGTGATTTTCTTTCTACCCTTGACATGAAATCTTTTCTTTGCTCAGATGGCGAGCCCGGGATGGCGAGACAATTTTTTCCATAAAACTATATCAAGCCCCCTTTTATATCTTATGATGCGTCCCTTATTGGTCTTCTCTTGCATTCGCTGCAGTGATAGAAAAAAAATGAGCCACAGTTGCAATTTTATTGTTTCCCAAAATTTTAATACAGCCCTATTTATCACCAAACAAGACATGTCAGTTGACCTAAATTAGTAAGATAATGTCAAGAATATTTCTGGGCCCATCCCGATCACATTTACTGGGTTTTACCAGGGTTTTACGTAGCCTACTGTAGCCTATACAAGCGCTACTGTATACCACGTACCGGTACGTGTGATGCCTGATACCATTGCATGGGCACTTCATGCTCATTGTGCGAGCGAGCAGCGAGGGAGAAAACCAGGGAGAAAAATATCGTGTCAACTCTTCTAATTGTCTCTACCAATTATCTGTAATATTATGAACTATTATATTATTTCTAACCAAAATAACCAGCCAGAAAAACCCACTCGGAGACACCCCATCAGTCAACGCGCGCCATACCGTAGGCCTACTGCCCGGTGGTGCTGGAGTGGTTTAATATGCCACTGGCAGTCCCGAAAGTGGCACTGATATTACTCATTAATATTCATATTAACATAATGACGTACAGCATGAGACTACCGGTATATAGCAGTGATGATTGACGGGCTATTCCATTGCCCGTAATAGGGTAGTATATTTTAGCGGGGCAATGCTGGATGGTGCACGCGCGGGTGTACGATGTACAAGGTAGACTTGCGCCAAGACTTACTTGGCATGTGGTTTTGGTGTAGGTGGGTGTGTGTGTGGGGGTGTGGGTGTGTGTTGGGGGGGCGTGTTGTCTGAGATGTTAGGGATTATTTAATAATAGTTTTTAATATTGGAAGAACGTTTTAAACTTAAGCCTCATTTTATACTATTTTAGATTTTCAATTAATAACAAAATAATAAAATAGCATTTAAATATTATATTAATAGGCCTATTTAAACTATACAGGAACGGGTTATGATATCATGATATGGCATTCGAGATCTGACTTAATTGTGTTTGGTGGCCATGGGAGTTAAAATATGTTATTTAGGTGGTCACTTTTAAGTGTCTAATCTGTAAAAAATTTGAGATTTTGTTCATTTTAGGGCTGAAATTTTTAAAAAGATTAGCAAAAAATTTAAAATGAGTTTTTGTTAACATGTTAACATAGGCCCTAACCATCACTTTTTCCCCAATGTTTCTCTATTTATGACAGCGATCGCACGCCATGGAAAAAAATGGCACACTTTCCGATAAAAATTTGGGGAAAAAAAAAATAAATAAATAAAAACAATCTTTCTTTCATGAAATTGAGGGCCATCAATAAACCAAAATTGACCCTGAATCTGTCGCACATCCACCCCACCCCCCCGTCGCCCTAAACTAGACGTGTATGTAACCGCCACGAGTATTTTATTTGTTTACCTGTAGGCAAGCTCACCCCTACAGTCGCAATAGTTCTAGCCCAGATAGCTTTTAACTCACGCCTACTAATAACGTACTTTCATCAAGTGATGGCGCTATAAGGTTTACCACGGAAGCTGTTTGGTTTACCGTGGAAGAAGATTATACCCCATATGGAAAATTTAGAGCCCGTAATTCCAAGAGATACCAGTACCAAGAGAGGGAGCTATTTAAGACAAGAAGAGTTTGGAAAAAGAAAGTTCACGCCATGACTAAAGATATTCCACCATAGACCATGGACAAATTAAGTCGCATGTTTAGTTTTTCACCTATAATAGCGCCTAGAAAATGTATTATACATTCGCATTTCATTTAATTATAATTATTAGAAACATTGACAAGGTTTATGAAGAAAATATGGAACATTTGATTTGTTTAATGTTAAACAAAATAAAAGACCATGATGCAGTCATGTCTACAGTAGAATTCATCCCGACCTTTGCAGGACTTAACCCCATTAAAAGCTATTAAACCAAGATAACACTCATTGAAACAGCTCAACTGATTAAATCGGATCTTCTCTGGTTGTGCACAAGTGTCTGTTTTCATGTGCGATATCGCAATAAAGCTGGTATTCATAGCTTCAGTTGGGTAACCGATTATAAAGGAAACGAAAGGAAACAATGGTATGTGTAGCTTTGTTCACGAAATGAGACAATGGCGTGCTTTTTGTAAACCAGCATTCTTGAAAATGAGCAACATAATGATTGTTGACTTAACACGGTTTGGAAATAATTTCTTCATATTTTTGGTGTTATCTGTCGTTTACATGTCCTTCCTAAAACACAAAAGTGCGACCCTCTCCAAACACCTAAATTAGCTAAAAATTTAGGACATGTTACAAAACTATATTGTCTAGAATTTTAGGAGAGTACTTTTAATATTGGCCGGTTATTTTTCACACAGCGACGTTAACTAGGCAATGTACTATTACCTATAACATTAACTAAAACACCAAAGTACGAATATTTCCAAACATCTAAATTAGCTCAAAATTTAGAAGAGTACTTTTAATATTGGCCGGTTATTTTTCACACAGCGACGTTAACTAGTCATATCCCCATACTTTTAACGTAGGGCTATTTGTAGAGGTCACGCGTCAATGGGAAAGAGCACTGTGTATTGTGTATAGGAAAACGGACAGTAACTGCAGTATGCATTTTTCGTCATTATAGCTTCAATATGGCAAACTCTTTCATAGCAGAAAGGGGCTGGATTCACTATACTTCAAGAAATTGTGTTCACCCCCCCCCCCCCACAAAAGAAAAATAACATTTTCTGAATTTTTGCTGTAAATTAAGGCCTCATCAAGCTTTAGGCTACCTTTTTATAATTTTTATGTGTAACGGTTGGGAAACTCAAAATATGCGGAGAATCTTTCCTTTTTATCTGAAACAAAAAATCATTGAAAGAAATAGCATTATGAAAAACCTTAAAATAAAATGATCTGAGACGAGTGAATAAATTTCATCCAAGTCCAAGGCTTCAGGGTCATCACATAAATTTTCCCACAAAATAATGCCCTTGTCAGGGACACATATATTTAAAAACAATACCATCAGCATGTCAGGGATCTCTTTGAATAGAAACAAGGTTATCAACAATACGATTAAAAATATCAATGACCCGAAGATTCTACACCATGACACCCAAAGCCAAGGACCAGGAATAATTAGCATTATTAGCTTCCTCCTATCTTTATTTGATACCTCAAAGTCTAAAATAAATTCTTAAAATAATTTGGCACCTGGATGAGGAGGATTTAGAAGATCATTGATAAAAAGAATACCTTTATCACACCAATCCTCATATTAATAAAAAAAAACCTGAACAAATGTTTCTATTAAACCAAAGACACTGACATGCACCAAGATCAGAGAATGTGTAATCATAAATTTAATTAGCAGCTCTATTCACAAAAAGCATACCATGTTCTGATTGAATGAGACAACTGAGAACTACTCCCCATTCCAGAAAAATATAGAACTTTTTTTTTTGGATCAAAAAATATTATCCTGTTTTGCCAAATGAAACATAGCTAAATCGAAATCCTTTAGTTAGTCCTAACTGGCAGTGAAAGTAAAATTTTAACACCTGTCACGAATTTCCTTCGTATTATTGACAGCAAGTCCTAATTTCGACATTACTATTGCAAAAGTTCATTTCCAAATTAACTTAAAAAATATATCACTGGTGCCTGATGGGAAATACCCGTCCGCCATTTCATAAACCGGATCGTTTTCGTGTGGTTTGTGCCCTGATGTATTGGGACGCGCTATACTCTCATTGAACAGACAAACAAACAGCGTCGGTATTCGCCAACTTGATCATAGGGTCGAATATGAATTATTCATAACGGGGGTCATAACGGATCGATAACTGGCCTCATTTTATAGCTAGCAAACCAACGGGATTTGTCATATGTTTGCTAATAGAACAACCGGGAATTTAGTGTCACTCCCTTGCTTTAGGTGTGAAACTCAGAGTAATGTCTCTTTTGCTGGAAGGTCTAAACTTTGAATATTTGAATATTTGATTAAAGTGTATGGCAACTTGGAGGAAAAGCCGACGATCAATTGAAAATTATGACCTTTCGTATTGAAGATATGGATTTTCCCCCAAAACCCCCAAAAATTGGTCTTTTTGGGAAAAATGTATATCTTCAATATGAAAGTTCAAAATGTTCAATTGGCATGCATTTGTGAAGATTATCATTCATCCAGGTAGTAAACAGTATTAATATTATAAAATCGGAATTTTTCTTACTCCTAGTCCAATAAACAGTACTCACTGTGGACGTTTCAATGTCTACCAGACATCTTTTTCTACACTATTGATGTTGTGACGAACTTCTGCGTACCACTGATGCTGATGGTTGCTTAGCAACGTGGTTGCCAGTTCTCTTTCCAAGAAGATCGTCAAACACGTGACTGAGTATTAATTTATTTTATTTATTTTATTATTAGAACAAACGCTTTTATATCAGCGGCACACGGGTGCGTTCACAAAATTACAAAGTAAAACAAGAAAACACAATAAATCAACAAAAATAAAACATGACAAAATGTTAATGAGTACAATATTATCGATCCACTAGGCACAATCCCATTTACATGATCACGAGCAGGAAGAGATTGCGGTGCAATGGCAAAAGCGGGAACCTACAGGTGGAGGGCGCGCATTTAACAAACACACCAGAGCACAAGCATTCAAATATGGCTGAAGAATAAAGTGTGATTGTGACTTGTGGAACAACAAATTTACTCCAATACAAAACAGTATTTACACAGCTATAATCTAGTCAACCATACTGTAGTTACTGTCCGTTTTCCTATACACAATACACAGTGCTCTCACCATTGACGCGTGACCTTTACAAATAGTGTATGTTAGAAGTATATTGCATTTGTCTAGTTAACATCACTGTGTGAAAAATAACCAGCCAATATTTAAAGTCTTCTCCAAACTTCTAGCAAATATATTTCTCTAACATGACCTAAAATTACAGCTAGGTTAGATGTTCAGAAATAGTCGCACTTTCGTAAAATATGAGTGAGGGCAAGGCATAGCTAGCTCATAGCTAGCCAACTCCCCGTGTTAATTGAATGGAGATTTGACCGAAAATATTGAGCTATATTGGTAACGGACCGCTCAGTTCTGAAGGATGCCACAAAAAAACGGTACAAGCTACATTTAAAGTATTCTATGAAATTCTAGAAAATATAGTTTTGTAACATGTCCTAAATTTTTAGCTAATTTAGGTGTTTGGAAATAGTCGCACTTTGGTGTTTTAGGACGGAGATGTAAACGACAGATAACACCAAAAATATGAAGAAATTATTTCCAAATATATTTCTCTAACATGACCTAAAATTACAGCTAGGTTAGATGTTCAGAAATAGTCGCACTTTCGTAGAATATGAGTGAGGGCAAGGCATAGCTAGCTCATAGCTAGCCAACTCCCCGTGTTAATTGAATGGAGATTTGACCGAAAATATTGAGCTATATTGGTAACGGACCGCTCCGTTCTGAAGGATGCCACAAAAAAACGGTACAAGCTACATTTAAAGTATTCTATGAAATTCTAGAAAATATAGTTTTACATGTCCTAAATTTTTAGCTAATTTAGGTGTTTGGAAATAGTCGCACTTTTGTGTTTTAGGAAGGACATGTAAACGACAGATAACACCAAAAATATGAAGAAATTATTTCCAAACCGTGTTAAGTCAACAATCATTATGTTGCTCATTTTCAAGAATGCTGGTTAACAAAAAGCAGACCATTGTCTCATTTCGTGAACAAAGGTCCACATACCATTGTTTCCTTGCGTTTCCTTTATAATCGGTTACCCAACTGAAGCTGTATTATAGCAGCTCATTGCGATACCGCACATATAAAACAGACACATGTGCACAGCCAGAGAAGATCTGATTTAATCAGTTGAGCTGTTTTCAATGAGTGTTATCTTGGTTTAATAGCTTTTAATGGGGTTTAAGTCCTGCAAAGGTCGAGGTGAATTCTACTGTAGACATGACTGCATCATGACCCGATAACTTTTCGGGGACCTAGCGGATAACTTTTGGTGACGATATACCTGGTGACCTCTTTGGAGACTTCCTGTTGACTTTTTGGGAATGCAGAAATACAAATTCATGAGAAATGCACAAATTTATTAGGCAATGTAGCTTATTATTAAAATTCTAGATGGCAGTTGAGCTTGTGCTATCTTGCTTTAAGAAACTTGAAAGTGTACAATGTAATTTTAAATATTCCTGATTTAATTTAATTGGTTCACACCTTTATAAGGTGCATACCTTTCAATTAATGTACAACCAAATTGTTATGATATCAGCATATACATGTATTACAGTATCTAAATGTGATCACATCACTGACACAGCATAATAATTTTCATATCAAATATTATATTTTATTTACAACAAATAGCTTAACATAAAGCTGATCAGTTAATTGACACATTAGCTAATGATTAGTAATTTAATTGACATTAATTTACTGTCAAAATCATGTATGATTTACTAGAAAAGATATAAACATTCAAAGGTGTCATATATATTAGGTACATCAGTGTATAAAGACTGCATCAATACAAATCATTTCATACAAATTTTCCTACCTGCATTGTCAAATGAAATCAAGCATTCAATGCTTTATAATTCCTACAGCATGTTCCAGATTAATTAGTAAACATCTTGTAATGTCCTACATGTAAATCCATACATTTTGGACCACAAATAACTTGAATATTCTGCACAAATATATTCCAACTGCCAACAGCTAGCTACTCCGTTATTTGAATTCATTCAGTGACCTTTGACCATATACCCACCCACGCATTCTTAAGATGCTTAATGCTATTTTCAAGGTCAAATTAAAAGCGGATAACCACCGGGTAACTCCTGCAAAGAATATAAGTTTCTGGGAACCTTCTGGGTAACTCATTTGAAATATTTGAGTTTTTGGGAGACTTCCGGATGTCTACCCGAAAACTTTTGGATAACTTCATTAGGTATCCGCAGGGTATCCGCTAGCGGGCACTTTCGGCTAACTCTGGAAAAGGTACCCGAAAGGTTTCTGATGACCACCGAATGGTCATCGGGTGGTCACCGGGAAACTTTTCTTTTTGCTATAGGTAGCGCTTGACGTAAAGTGTTCTTGGGTTTAAAAGATACCGGTACCCCTTTGTCACGAAAAATCCGACGGAGTTTCTCTGAAAGTCCGGAGACGTAGGGGATAGTGATGTTCCTACCGCGAGTCACCTCACCGTCATCCTGAGTCTGACGTGCGGGAGCGGTTTTGTCGGTAGATTTGGTCTGAGCGAGTGCTTTGTGAAAGGTCCAATTACGATAACCGCAAAGGTTCAGTGCTTTTTGTAGATGTTCCCGTTCCTGTTCTTTCGCGTCCTCACTAGAGGGAATAGTGTTCGCTCTATGAAATAAAGTGCGTATTACACCCAGTTTGTGCACCAATGGGTGGTGTGATTCAAACAACAGATACTGATCTGTGTGCGTGTCCTTGCGGTAGACCGATGTTTCTAGGCTGCCATCGCTTTGCACTGTAACCAAACAGTCTAGAAACGCAAGTTTGTTGTCTTTCAGTTCTTACTGCGTGAACTTGATATGTTCATTGACATTATTGATATGATCGTTTCACAGGTCAATGAACTTTTGCCGCCAGATGATCAGTAGGGCTGATGATGCGTTCAGGATTAGACGTGAAAATTTCCCACTCAAAAATAGTAAGTCCAGTTGACTACATTATAGTTTAATATTAATACAACTCTCGCTATTCACAATAAGGGCGCCGCCATGCTATTACATAGGAACACATGACAATATTTTTTTAGTTTCAGCTTGTCATGACTTAATGGGTCT
This sequence comes from Amphiura filiformis, assembly GCF_039555335.1. Taxonomy (NCBI): domain Eukaryota; kingdom Metazoa; phylum Echinodermata; class Ophiuroidea; order Amphilepidida; family Amphiuridae; genus Amphiura; species Amphiura filiformis. Next base: position 69,535,674 of record NC_092636.1, on the reverse strand, counting down.
TTCATGGGTCTTTCATGGTTTCCACAATTTGTTCATGCTCAGAGGCTGTGTCATCTTTAGGGATATTTTTATCCCCAGGAGAAGGAAGTTTATCTTCTTTCTCATTCAACTTTGATACAAATGTGTCTTCCAAATTGTAGCCTAAGTCATCAATTTGGTTGTCCTCAATTGTTTCTAATGAGGCCTTCTTACTCATTGCCCGTGTCACTGCACATGCAGGAAATATCTCCTTTTCCTCACTATTGTCATCCTGTAAACAGGGCTTATCTGTAACTATTGGGTCCGGAAAAACCTTCCCCCCCTGCCAAATCATTTCCTAGCAACATGGACACTCCCTTGACTGGCAATTCATGTCTAACTCCTATGGTTACAGGACCAGAAACTAAGTCAGATGTCAAGTTAACTTTATGGAGAGGTACATTAAGTATTTCCATCCCAATACCCTGGATCAAAGCATTACCAGCTGAACTATCCTCATTAAAGGGCAAAGTTCCTTCCAGAATCATAGACCGTGCACAACACGTATCTCGCACAATCTTAATGGGCTTTGGACTACCATTATCACCAAGTGATACTACTCCCTCTAACACAAATGGTTCAAATTCTTCATACACCTTGTCTGTCTCACCTCCCTTTTGTGGGAATTCTTGTTTCTTGATTTGACTGACTTGTTTCTTTGACTCAAGTGACACTGCACATCCCACAGTATTACTAGCAGTTTGCTGCTGTTTTTGTGCATCTTGTTTGGCTTTTAAGGTCCGACACGTGGTCACTGTACGTATGTCCTGGTTTCTTACAGAAATTGGGAAAAATAATTGGGATTTAAATTCAGTCCCACCTGTTGGTCTGGTACCTGAACTCCATGGGGTCCCTCTACCACCAGCACTATGCTGTGAATTAGACCAGGATCTGTGATTAGACTGAGATCTCCCTTCTTGTGTACCACCCTGATTTGCTCTAGGTTGGTTATGGCTGAACCTGTTTGAATAACTTCTGTTATGACTAAATCTACTCGCATTCAATTTGTGAGTCAAGCCATAGTCGTCCGCCATTGTCGCCGCGTCACTTAGCGTTTTAATTTTGCTAGCGCTTTCATCCAAGTGGGTTTTAATGTCAGCGTGGACATATTTTTTGAACTCTTCTATAAGAACCAATTGCTTAAGTTGGCCGAAATCATCTTTGACTTCTTTTGAACCAAGCCACCTGTCAAACATGTGTTCTTTTACTCTAGCAAATTCTACATGGGTTTGATCTGCTTGATTTCTTGAATCTCTGAACTTTTGTCTGTATGCTTCAGGCACCAGTTCATAGGCCTTAAGGACTGCCTGTTTGACTTCATAATTGTTACACTTCTCTATTGGTAGAGCTGAGTAAGTTTCCTGGCCTTCCCCACAAAACTACTTTGTAACAGTAGGGTCCAATGCTCTGGAGGCCATTTCAAATTTGTAGCTACCTTTTCAAAATGTTGGAAATACTCGTCAATTTAGGCACAAGCTTTACATACTTTGTAACATCAAACCCTGACTTTGAGGAGAAACTTGATGAGTATTTGTCACCTAGCTTTGCCAATTTCTCTTGCTCAAACTTGTACTTTTCCTCAATTTCTCTTTCTTTCAAATGTGCTTCCAAATTGAGCTTTGCTTGCCTATCCTTTTCTTCCATTTCTAGTTTTGCTAATTTTTCCTTTTCTTCCATTTCCAATTTTTGTTTTTCAAGTTCCAATTTTGCTATCTTTTCCTTTTGTTCAAGAGCCATCTTTTCTTGGCGCGCGTTTTCTTCCATAGCCATTTTCTGTTTTTCATTCTCTAACTTGATCATTTCCAGTTTTTCTTTTTGGTGCATTTCTATTTTCTTTATTTCTAATTGAATTTCCAACTCTTTCAATTTAAATGCCGAATCCCCACCGATTTCAGTTTCGACCTCTTTTCTCTTGCCCAAAATGGAATCCTCAAAATACTCTTCATCAACCAAAACCTCAATCAAGACATTTTTGATTGCTTGTCTTCTTGTAGTTTACTTTACTTTCAAGTCATAATGTTTGGCAAGTGCTAATAAATCAGGCTTCTTCAACTTATCAAATTTCTCCCAATCTATAGTTTCAAGAAACTCTTCTGCTTTGAACACTGCCATACTGTACTTTCACTTTCAAGACTCAGTAAATTAATGTCAACTTTTTTACAGTGTATCTCCCGGACGAGCCCCCAATTTTGTTACGAGTCGTACTTGACTCAAGGCCAAAATCACCTTTTACCCAAATTCACACGAATGCACAACACAAATACACTGTTTGATTAAAGCACGTTATTATTGGTACAATATATGACAACAATGCACATACACAATAATCAAATATAATCACTCTTTATCTATTTAGTACTTAGCCAGTATTCGTCTTCTTGGTGATCATAAAGTTCTTGCAATGTTCTGGACGACTGATGTAATATATCCTTATTCACTTGTCCTGCGAAAATCAGCGAAGTCCTTTGTACACTTGCATTGATAAATCCTTGCGTATAAAATCCTCATACGAAAATGGTGTTACTTTCTCCCAAGTACTAAACTCCTTGCGTCGTTCTCCAAACACATTCGTAACTCCTTGCGCAGTTCTCCAAATCACTTTACTCCTTGCGCCGTTCTCCAATATTAAACTCCTTGCGCTGCTTTCTCCAAACTTGGTGCTATTTCCACCTTTCACACAATATCTTCAGGAAGCAGGACTGCGATGTAGTTGTCCCCACTTATTTTGACAGTTGCGTTGAATCAAAACACCAGACTTCAGCAAGTCGACAGAAGAATATATATTCCTTTCTTGGAAGAATAACGTTCTTTGACGTATTCTAGATCTTCTCCGACAACACTGGTAAATAGTAGTACTTTGACTACATAAAATATTTCTGGTTTGCAATTTCCTTTCTTTGAAGGAATTGGACTGTAAGCATAGCCCAGATCAACACTATCAACTGTGACCATAATTGTGTTTACATTTTCTTATATCCCAAGCATTGGAAAAACCGCATTCTATTATGGGCCATTTACTACCTTCACATTATGTTCAATCTGGGGAATTCCAAAGTCTTAATTATAACATTAACCTTTCTCATTACATCACTTCCTTAGGGGAATTCCATTACATCACTTTCATTTTACAACCTCAGGGGGTTTCCAAATATTCCAAATTAGATATGATTCAACTTGTTTTGCTCAATGTGAGAGGGGAATTCCCCCAAAATGTCATCATTCATGTAACTTTGTAAACAAAGATAAATCATCAAATTAAATTACTCAGGGCACATCACACTTTGATGAATCATTCAATAGTTGTCTTTGATCATTTTCACCTCTAAGCAAGTGTGTCAGAGTGCTATATAGCGAGCTACAGAGTGCTATATAGCGAGTCAAGATGGCTAATATGATCACCAAATCTCCAAAATGACCACCAGAGAATTGTCCCTCTGTATTGACAAAGGGCAGGATATTTACTTCATACTCTTCTTGGTTTCACTGAATTCTTTTATTGTGTGTTTATCTTCAAGATCACTCACAGCGATATCACTACATTAAGAAAATTATTCTTCATTATCTAGCCTATCTGAAATCAAAGCGGCATATAGGTCATATATATCTTCTTTTGTGAAAACGTTGCATTCTTTGAAAAGAAGATAGCTGCACTTTGAGTCTGCTAAAACCTTTTCCTTCTTTGACACCAATAGACTGTTTTGTTCTCGATGTTGGTAAAGAAACTGTTGAAATCACAAAACAACTGTGATTACCTGGCGATAACTTTGGATGTCATTATTGTAATACCTCTTGTTTTTCTCTCAACATACTTGATGCTTTATGTCAAGGAAAAATGCAACAAGGATCAATTGTCTTGCATATAGGCCTACTGGCAAAAAATGTTTTTGAAAAGCGAAATCCTCATATATACATGATTGGTAGGTGTAAATGTCCTGACTAAAGCCATCGGGTCAACGGCACATGCAATGCCAGTTGCCTCTGCTGTAACTTCAAGAAGCTAAGTTACAAGCATTTGATTAGACGAAAATCCAGTTTTAAAAGTGACACACTGGCCTGTTCAAAACAACACGGACTATTATTATTATTATTATTCATGGTTTATTCAAACACACTCGCAGCTAAAAGCTGAATTGCTGTGAAGCTCACATATAAAAATATACAATATACAACATGCAATAAATATGATATTAAAGAACAAATAATAACACACATTTGACCGAATGGGCCAAACTCCCTCTCCGCAACCCAATCCCAAGGTGGAAAAGTCCTCTTATAAAAGAGAGGACAAAAGACCCCGGGAAAAGTCTGCGAAGAGGGGGCCTAGTCCCCGGACAAAAACATAACCAATGAGCTGGTAATACAATCTAAAGCATAAATAAACACAAGAGCAATATTGCACATAAGTTAAAATGACATTGTTCAAATGACATGTACAATAGCATATAATTATTAAGCATTATTTAACAGGTTGACCATGTAAGGAATTGGGCTGTCGCGGTATCTATTTGTGCGCCACCTAGGAAGAGTAAGTTAGTGTCCATTTCTAAGTTCACGGCCATGCATTTTCACCCTTTCAGGGAGCCATTCACGAAAAGAATCGGATTCCATGAGTTTTTGAGCAAATTCAAGACAAATTTTTTCTCTTCTTTGTGTGAGTTCCTCAAGTGCGCAAGTTTGGAGCGCCTCCTCATAAGAGGCTGTCTGGTCAGACCTAAAATAATTCTACACGCTCGTTTTTGGATGCGTTCAATTGCAAGAGATTGCTCCCTTGTGATACCACCGTGCCATATTGGCACGACATACTCCAACAGTGGCCTAACATATCCTACATAAACAGAAATCATGTCTCTAACGGGAAGGTTGAACCGTTTAAGCGTAGTGAGCATATATAACCTGCCAGATGCTCGTTTTATTACATCTCTTATGTATGTATCCCATTTGAGATCAGAGCTGATCTGGATACCTAAGATTTTGACAACATTAACTTCAGCCAGTTGTTGGTTGGCTATAGTAAGAGGAGATGGGCTCTCTTGTTGTTGTGAAAAACAAACAGTCATTGACATACATTTTTTTGCATTAAGAGACATGTTGTTGTTGTCTGACCAGGTAACAAACCTGTGTAAGTCCTCCTGTATGACACTTTCTTTGCCTATTTGTAAATTTTCTACAATGGTGAGGTCATCAACATATTTCAGCGCCGTAACATGAGAGTCCTGTGCATTAACTGCATCATTTACCTAGACATCTGGTTTGAGAGTGGTAATGGCTAATTTGTGTGTGCCTTTGATTCAAAAGAAAAGGAACAAAAGAAAACTGAAACAAAAGAGCTGACAAATAAAAACTGAAATAAATATTGCTTTAAATAAAGCTTCATTGAAGAAACTGTGTAGTCTCTTTGTTGCGCTTGTTGGAATCTTTTTGCACATCGTATAGGCCAATTTGTCACTTTTAAAACTGGACCTTCGTCTATTCAATTGCTTGTAACTTTTCTTCTTGAGGTCACATTTGATTCAATGTAGTGTCATAATGTGCAGGATTAGATCTATTACAAAAACAAATTTACCCCAATAATGGTTAAGTTTTGAAATTGTGCTTATTTTTCCAAGTGTAAGGATCCAGGGGGGGGCACTCAACTTTAGAAGTGACGGGTATGTGCCTACCGGTGTCGCGAAGTAGGGGCCTATTGGTAACAAAGCGTTATTTTGAAAAAGGGGGTCATTGGGTACAAACAAAATTAAAAAAGGGGGTCATTGGGTATAATATTTTGAAAAAAAGGGGTCATTGTGTATAAGATTTCAAAAAATGGGTCATCTGGTTGAAATTTTTGAAAAAAATGGAGCCAAATTTTGAAAGTTTCGGCAAAATTTTGAAAAAATGGAGCATAATTTGAAAGTGTTGACATTATTTTGTTGCATTTTGATGATGTTCTTCTAGAAAAAAGGGGGTCATTGGGTAGCCGCACCAAAAAAAGGGGGTCATTGGGTAGCCGCAACTAAAAAAAGGCGGGTCATCGGGTATGACTTTTAAAAAACGGGGGTCATCGGGTATGACTTTTAAAAAAGGGGGTCATCGGGTATAGTCAACTTCAAAAGAGGGGGCCTATTGACAGGCACATACCGTTGCTTCCAAAGTTGAGTGCCCCCCCCCCCCCGGGTAAGGATACTTTCTTGGCGCAGTATATTTAGTTAATATGTTGCCCTTCGTGAACATATAGGGACAATAAATTATTCCTATGGCCATTTTAGTGGTCATCTTGACTTGGTGACTCGTTCTTTTGCACCCTCAAAACGCTTACTTAGGTGACAATGATTGAAGACAACGATTACATCAAAGACAACTATTTCAATGTTTCAAATATTTTTTTTCAATAACATTATCTGAGGCTTTGTGGCTGATTATACTGTACTTTGATAAATATTATCCAAATTCAGATCAATTATGCCTCTTAAGTGACGATGTACTATATATATAAGCTTTTCATTGGATTTGGCAGCCATTTTGAAAAGCGCCCTCAACTGTGACCTCCTGGTACCTTCCTATTGAAATCTTAATTTAGCGTTACATTACTGTCATCAATACTTAAACCAAAATCTGGTCAATTATACCTCATAATTGACTATGGTAACTGCATAATGCTTTTTTTTTAAATTTGGCGGCCATTTTGAAAAGCGTCCCCAACTGTGACCTCCTGGTACCTTCTTATTAATATACTGACTTATTTATACATTACTTTCATAAATACAAATCCATAATCTAACAAATTCTATCTTTTATCCGCCTATTTTAAGAGCATAATTTTTTTTTCATTGGATTTTGGCAGCCATTTTGAAAAAAAAGCGCCCTCACAGGAAAGTTTTCAGGATACAGGATTTTTACCTTATACATTCTTGTTCCTCAGTTTCTCCTTTCATGTGTGGGACCTAGCTTATTTTGAACCTGGTCTATTTGGCCGTTTTTCAGCATAGCTGTATGATAGGTAATAACAAGATGGGCAACAGCTCCACTGAGAGACGTTTTTCTGGCAACACTGTCATTAAAATATTATCAAATCGTGTCTCACTTTACGGTGTATTGATGCCAATTTCTTTTGGTACATTATCAACCCTAATCAGGATTTTCAGTGAAAGTAAATGCTCAAAATCCCTATTTTTCCACACTACCTTATAATGTCAACAATCTAAAAAAGTTCAAAGTTTCTGGCAACACTGCTCTCCAGTACAACAATTACCAGAACTTTTTTTTCTATAGATAGGTAGACCAATACCTTATCTACCTACCCTGCAAAAAATAATTTAAAAAAAGCACCACTTTGGAGGTTACGGCATTTTTAAAAAGATCTTTTTTTTTCATAATTAAATTAATGAAAAACACCCCTATTTTACACAATGGTATCTACCATATTGAAATAATTAATTGTTATGTTTACTTCATTTTTGGAAAGGACAAGGATAGATACTTTATTGTATGGGAGAATATAATTTTAATTCACGTTCTTCATACAGAAATATGACCTAATATTTAAGCATTTTTCCAGTTGTGAAAAGGGTAAAAATAGTGAAAATTAGGTAAATTCATATTTTGGCCGTTACTATGGTAACCATAGATGAAGAGGTAAAATTTTAACCAAATTTATACATGTTGACTCAATGTCTAACCATGTGCAATGTATAAAGAAAATCGATTTTTTGAAGTCTGCCACCACATCTTTGATTTTTATACACAAGGTCTCTTAAATTCTTATTTTTTTGAGTTGTTGGTGTCATATAATATCTACCAAAAAAACGTTGACAACGTAAAGAAATCAGCAAGTTTAAAAAAACCCACCTCGGCTCACTTTTTGAAACTTGGTCCCATTTCTAAAAGATACTGATTTAAACTTTATCATATTTATATAAATTTAAAACATTTCAAGAAGTGTTATGTATCTTTAATGTGCAAATGCGATATTAATTTGTAAGCTTTCTGAAACGACCTGAAAGGTTATTATCTTGTTCTTGCATGGTAAACCAATATCCTATTGTGTGTTGTTTTATAATAATCATGATTAATGATTGAATTAAACGAATAACAAGTAGGCTTGTAATCTTGTTGGAAACGAGGTATTCTGTTGAAATAAAATAAAAACACTGATTTCCTGTTGGTGTTCAAAATGGGACCAAGTTTCAAAAAGTGAGCCGAGGTGGGTTTTTTTAAACTTGCTGATTTCTTTACGTTGTCAACGTTTTTTGGTAGATTTCTTTTCTTTTTATGAATGTAGCCAATCAGCTCCAAGCTTGGAAAGTCATCAGGTTACGAAGTGCTCCATAAAACGAATAAAACGAAAAATAGATGTTTGAGATTGCTATTCTTGATTCATGACAATAAAAAATAAATTAAACAAAACTTTATCAGTCGTTTATTTTTAAAACTTGCTCGTCACGCGTGACTGTAATGTTAATATACATTTTAATAGAAAATGTAAATATGAACAACACACACCCAATGTTGACAATGCCAGAGAGACACAGAGAGTAAGTCCGATTTAGGCCTACTTCAAGTCGGAACTGGTTAATGCGCATTTATTTAAGCCTATGCTACGGAAGCGTCTAAATGCCCCGACTAGGCAAGATAATCGTGTTTTAATGTTTGTGGTTCTTTGTAGCCCTGCGGGCGATTTACTTGGCTATCCGAATTTCGCGGTTTGTGGTTCTTTGTATAGCCCTTCGGGGCAACCTAGTTGGATATTCCTATTAAGCGGCGGTTGTCGGCGATCTTTCGTGGTTTGTTGTTTTCAGCAAGCCCTGCCCTCTATCGGGAGCTAATTTATAGTTTAAGCTTGTTGGATATCCAAATTTCGCGGTTTGTGGTTCTTTGTAGCCCTGCGGGGCAATCCAGTTGCATATCCAACTTTCGCGGTTTGTGGTTCTTTATAGCCCTGCGGGCAATCTAGTTGGATATCAATATTGAGCGGCAGTTGTTGTTGATCTTTCGCGGTTTGTGGTCCTAATTTGTTGGATATCCATATTTCACGGCTTGTGGTTCTTTATAATCGATAGGCCTGCGGGCAATCTAGTTGGATATCCAAATTTCGCGGTTTGTGGTTCTTTGTAGCCCTGCGGGGCAAACTAGTTGGATATCCCTATTAAGCGGCTGTTATCGGCGATCTTTTGTGGTTTGTGGTTTTAATTTACCTCATCAAGCCCTGCCCTCTATCGGGAGCTAATTTATAGTTTAAGCTTGTTGGATATCAATATTTCGTGGTTTGTGGTTCTTTGAAGCCCTGTGGGGCAACAGTTGCATATCCAAATTTCGCGTTTTGTAGTTCTTTATAGCCTTGCGGGGCAATCTAGTTGGATATCAATATTGAGCGGCAGTTGTTGGCGATCTTTCGCGAATTGTGGTCTTAATTTGTTGGATATCCATATTTCGCGGTTTGTGGTTCTTTATAATCGATAGTCCTACGGGCAATCTGGTTGGATATCCAAATTTCGCGGTTTGTGGTTCTTTGTAGCCCTGCGGGGCAAACTAGTTGGATATCCCTATTGAAAGGCGGTTGTCGGCGATCTTTCGCGGTTTGTGATTTGAATTTCAAAATCAAGCCCTGCCCTCTATCGGGAGCTAATTTATAATATAAGATTGTTGGATATATCCATATTTCGTGGTGTGTGATTCTTTGTAGCCCTGCGGGGCAATCTAGTTGGATATCCAAATTTAGCGGTTTGTGGTTCTTTATAGCTCTGTGGGGAAATCTAGTTTATCAATATTTAGCGGCAGTTGTTGGCGATCTTTCGCGGTTTGTGATTTTAATTTGTGACAATATTTATAATATTTATTCCAGTTTCAGTCTGAGCTGTGAACAGAGCCACTGATAAATTGTTTGTTTGATGAAAAAAAATAATATCACCATAGCAATGGGCGTTCAAATGGTGTTATTCTTGATTTGTGACAATAAATTGGTTAATAAAACATTGAAAAAAAAGGTGGTGAGAAGTTTCGAACTTGAGGAAAAACTCATAAATGGATTAGAAGTCCATGGCCTTAACCGCTTCGCCACGGGGACGTCTCGATATAACGACGTGTAAAAGTGGAGTATTTATTAATATGAATGTATGCTGTGGTCCGATGATAAAAGAATTGTGAAAAACTTGATTTTTTGGCGAATGGGATCCAGAATTTGTATGGAGGGTATCCAGGAAAATGCTAGGGTATATTTGGAAGTGAATCTCAAAAAGTAGTGCGACAGTGACAGCCATGTATGGCTGTAGCAGTGACGAAAGATTCTGGATAATCAGTATGATTAGTTATGATTTGCCATTAATTTTGGCTATAAAATACCGCGTGAAATGAAGCAAGAATGTTTGTTTACTATCAAACAATCGGATTGACTGTAAGATTGGTGTAACATTTTGCATTAATGAGTTATTAAAATATTACACTTTGGACAGTAAATAAGATTTAGCATGGTTTTAGATATATTTTGTACCCAGCGAAAAATATCATAGAACAATAGCGTTTTGTTTCGTGTAAATATAGTCCCGCGGTGCATCTGTTTATTCTTCTTTTTCAGTCGTTTTTTTAAAACTTGCTGGTCATGCTACCGCGTGACTCTAATATTGGAGCATGTTGAAAATTTTCTACCAAACAAAATCACGTATATAATTTGTACAAAATTGAGTAGGCTTAAGTTGGTACACAAAATTTACCTGGGGGTACACCCCCAGATAAATTTTGTTACTAATTTGGCATTTTTCTCAAAAAATAACTACACAATGGTAACAAAAGTTATGTATATTATAAGGGCAAATGATTAAAAATTGATATTTTTGATATTTAACAGTACTCGAAGCAAACTTTATAAATCTGATGATTTATACTTAAAGTGTATGTAGGTGGGATGAAAAGCCGACGATCAATTGAAACTTTTGACCTTTTGTACTGAAGATATATATGGATTTTTTTTTCCAAAAAAAAAAAAAAAAAGAGGTCATTTTAGGTAAAAATCCATATCTTCAATATGAAAGGTCAAAATTTTCAAGTGATCGTCGGCTTTTCCTCCCAGCTACATACACTTTAAGAATATATCATTAGATTTATAAAATTTACTTCGAGGACTGTGACATATCAAAATGTGAAAAATATCAAATTTTAATAATTTGTCATAAAATTTGTATTATATCGTGAATTTCAAAAATGAAAATTATTTGATATCAGAAAGACATTCTTCGTATTCAGAATACAATTCGATATGTCTAATGTGCTCTCATGTCCCACAAAAAATACTGTTGAAACGCTCAAAATGCTCATTCCAGATCCCTTAAAGAGGGAATATATATATATATATATATTAATAGATTAATAGAACTGATTTTTAAAACTTTTGTCCCTGCAAATGCCAAATTGAAGAGGCTATAAGGTCATTTGTATAATGAACCACGGATAATATCTAACTGGTCATTTGTGTTATTGTTCTTAAAACCAATGACCGTGAAACAAGGACAGATAATTATATTCCTTTTAGGCTAATTGACCGACACTTTTCTCTCTCACTTTCATATTCTACAACAATGAATTGCTGTTGCAAGCAGCATTCCACTGATCTTCTCGATATCTACAACAACATCTCTTGCTCTTAACCATCACCATGATCACACACTATTTAAATGCTAATAATGGGCCAAAATGTGGTCTAAAAACGAGCCAAAGGTAAATTTGGCCCTAGTATTTCGAGCATTTTTTCTGGCTCACTAGTGGATGAATTTTTTTTCCTTTTCAAAAAACTCCCATGCCACTCCCTGAAAAACATATTTTAAGCCCTATAAGCTCAAGTAGTCACCTACATACGCACCCTTGCAACCATACAATAAATGCGAACACGTTGATTATCGTAAAAATATTTATGTGTGTCAATGCAATGTGGTACAATTGCAATGACTCATTATTGGGTAGGTTGTATTTGACCTTATTAGGTGTGTCAAATGAAATTACTCACTGCAAATGAGTCAAGTGAGCCATTTATACCCCCCCCCCCCCAAATGAACAGGAGACCATAAACTGAAAATCTGTACTTTTCGTATTGAAGATAGGCCTATACATCATTACATTTTAGGTAAAAACATAAAAATACGAAGCGTCAATTTTTTCATATGATGGACGGCCTTTCATCCGTACATACACTTTAAAAGCATAAAATTAGATCTGTAGGCCTACAATTTACTTTGAAAACTGTTAAATGTCAAAAATGTTACGTCTTTTATAATTTGCCAACTTGTATTACGTACATCGCGCATTTCAAAAAATCAAAAATATTTGATGTCACGACGCACACCGACACCGCCTGGCTAATAATTATTTGGTGCAGAAGGGACACTAAAATGAATACACGGGATCGATACACGTGAATTGCTATGCACGATTTTGATATCAGACGAAAATCTTCTGATACCGGGTTAGAAAATGATGAATATCTCCCGTCATGATTTTTTTCTCAAGAAACCAGAATTGGTCTCATAAACTTGGAAATACGTGTTGAACAGATATGATAGTCGCTAGAATGCGCTTTGAAAATTGGCCGTGCGCTTTGAACTCAAAATTTGACCATTTTATATTGCGTTGGTCCTGTTATGGACTACAGCGTGCAGCGTGTAGTACAGCTGCACTCACTGTAGGCAGTATAAAAGTCGATGACCATTGACCTCAATGGGGTATACAAGCTTAATCACGCACAACCAAGATCGATTACCCGGCTATTGTGAGTAGCCTTAGTTATGTCCCTCGACTAATTATTAGTTTAAAAGAGCTTTAAAGGTTTGAACCAAATGGCTAATCGTGGCTGTGGATTTAACCTACCATGGCGATTCCTGCCATGAAGATATAGGGTCGAAGACACTGTGCGACAGTCCTCGTATGCAAGTTGGTATATATCTGACGTGCTTTCAGGTTCTACAAAAATACGCGAAAATTTCACAATCGGAACCCGTCCCTTAACAAAAGAGATTCAGCTTTTAAATAAAATTGCACACTTTATTGCATCTGTAGGCTATTTGTGCAATTGACTGGCATAAATCACACAAATTGCAACACCTGTGGCTATTTATACAATTTGTCCGACATAGATCCCAACCCCAAATAAGGCGCCTTAATCCTAAATAAGGAACATAAACCTAAGATAAGAGAAGTAAACCCCAGACGGCGCCTTATCTGGGGTTTAGACTGCCATATCTGAGTTTACGTCTCTTATCTGGGGTTAAGGCGCCTTATCTTGGGTTTAGATACCTTATCTGAGGTTTACGACCCTTATCTGGGGTTAACGACCCTTATCTAGAGTTAAGGCACCGTATGTGGGGTTTAGATGCCTTTTCTGGGGTTTATGTTCCTTATTTAGGGTTATGGCGCCTTATTTGGGGTTTAGACTGCTTTATCTGGGGTCTACGTCGCTTATCTGGGGTTACGGCGCATTATCTGGGGTTTATATGCCTTATCTGGGTTTAGACTGCGATATGCTAAGGTTAAGGCATCTTAGCCACAGGTAAGGAACGTAAACCCAGGATAAGGCCGTCTAATCCACAGATAAGGGGCCTTATCCCTAGATAAGGGATGTAAACCCAAGATAAGGCAGTTTAAACCCCATTTAAGAGACATGAACCCCAGATAAGGCGGAAATTACACACTTATGCTTCTGCTCTCATTCAAAAATCACATTTACGCTCTACCAAATGGCGGCCATCTTGGATTCTGGGCAAAAATTATGTTGTAACGTAATATTAATGTCAGACTCGGATTTCTTGGGGTCGACTTACCAGAAAAAGTGTCTTTGTACACGATTTTAGGTAATCTGGTTCAAAACTTATTTTTTTCAAGATGGCGCCGGCGGCCACCATCTTGGATTTCTGGGTAAATATGAGTTCGTAATGTCAAAGTAATGTCAAATTTGAAATCCTTGTGGTCGACTTATCCAAAAAAGTGTCTTTGTACACGATTTTAGGTCCTCTTGTTCAAAACTAAATTTTTCAAGATGGTGCCGGCCACCATCTTGGATTTCTGGGTGAAAATGATGCCGTGATGTCAAACTAATGTCAGACTCGGAATCCTTGTACTCTACATATCCGAAAAAGTGTCTTTGTGCATGATTATAGGTGCTCTGGTTCAAAACTTAAATTTTCAAAATGGTGGTGGCGGCCATTTTGGATTTTGACCTCTAGCGAAAAATGCCGGGATTTTCGCGAGGGACATGGTGGCTATTTTTTTTCTAAATGGTCCATAGAAGTCGAATCAATCGTCAAACCTTATTAGCCAGAGAGTGGTCACCACATTGAACTTTTTCACCTAACTACTAGTCTCAAACTGCTGTCGTCACTGCCTACCCCGGGGAAATTAGGAACAATTGAATATATGAATACAAACAAAACCCACCCAAGTCCATACTGTGGCCAAATTGAGTTAAGCATGGGAATTTGTTGCTATACATAGGCGGCCTGTCATATGTATGAAAAAACAACTCAAATTCATCCACTGTGTCTATTGAGCATGTGCAAAATAGCATGTATGAAAGAATAACCGAAGTCCATGATTTGAGTCTTGTAGCACATTGATTGAAATCCAGTATGTATAAAAGTCCGCTTGTAACACATTCATTGCTGGAGAGTGACTTTCGAAAAAAAATGGGTTTAATAAAGGAAAGTGTGTGGTTTATATTACATGGCAGAATGTTTACCAGCATTATACATACCTGTGTGCTTTATTTTGTATTATCTTACTAATGGTAATCTCATTCTAACATTGTTGTCTTTGTATATGATTCAAAAAACCACCCAAGTCCAAAATTTGAAATGAACCCCACGAAGTCCCTGAAATGCTAATCGTCATACTTAATACAGTTTAACCCAGTCATTTGCACGTAAACCTTACCATATTGACCAGGTAAATATAACTGAAGGAATTAAAATGATATACAGGTTTTTCTCTCAAAATCACTTCCCATGGACTTGGGTGGGTTTTGTATTCATGTATTCAATTCTAGAAACACGAAATAAATGTCAAAACAAAATTAAGCTTGCAGTATATACCAGATTTATTTTTCACCAGGTTATTTTATGTGCCGACTATTCATGAACTGAACTGACAATTCATGAATGAGAAAGTCTAGCATCAAAGCGAAGAGTAAGCTACCCGTAGCAGCTCCAAGTTTACCGTCTCCGGGCGAACACACACATGTCAGCATGTAATAGACGGTGCTCCTTTGAATGAGGGAATTTAGTTACAACAACAACAAGGTAATTCATGTATTCCGACCGTCACAAAGTATCTATGAATAATCAGCGGGTTGAATTATGTTGATGTGTTGCTAAGTAAATATAAATCTAGAGTGTAATCAAAATACATAGAATTAGTTACAAAACTTTGATTGATAGTCGATCAAAAGATCGAACTAATTTGTTTCTATTGCCCATGGAAAAAAGATCACAGACCGTGTACAGCAGTCAAAGTCTCAGCATCACCAGATAATGAGGGCCGATTGTTCCATGAAATGCGACAGGCAAAACTGCATGCTACGAATGCACTTACCGCGTATTTTTACGGTCCATCGCGTAATCGCGGAGACACGCAAAGCTCTATCGCGTATACACGAAGGCACGCAACACTGGCGTGATTGTTAGACACGGCACGATCGAATAATCGGCCGTCATGAATATGCGAGAACTCACAGCATAAAATGCACGGGGACTTTTACTGTTGATACGTGGTCTGTTAGTAGTAGTCTGTGCTATTGCCTTAGAAAGTTTGTTCTAGATTTTATAATTCGACATGATTAGTAGGCATGTTTCTTTAAGTTACAATAATTGTATATTTTAAGAGGCAAAGCCATCACAAAATTTTAAGAAACCTCAAGTAGCTAAGGGCAGTTAATTTCAGCAATTTCTTCCTGTTTGCACGTTTCCTCACAACATTCTTCTTGCATGTATTCCATGCCGCTATAACGCTTTGTCATGGTCAACTCATCTCTCAATTGCAGGAAGGCGAGAGCATCTATAATGAAGAAAAAAAGTAAAAATGAGTGAAATAAAACATAATTATCAATGATTAATATATGAAATCAAATTTCAAATCAAATTTATTTATTTTCCATATACATTATACATATACATTATACATATCTAAAAAATTGTACATCAAAACAAACAGCAAACAAAAAAGACAATATGGAGGCCCAAAGAGGCCTGAATAAGCCAACCCCTAAACAAAATTCGTTGCAAAAATAACAAAAACAAAATCAACATGAGACCTAACATGCAAGGCCAATAAGACAAGACGGACAGTGCCCAGAAAAAAATAAAAGAAAAAGTTATTCGTAAACTGAAATCATAGTTCGTTTAAGCTGATTACGAAAATGTTTAACAGATTTGCAAGTCTTTGCTTTTTTATTTATACTGTTCCAAAAAGTGGGTCCAGTAGCTCGGATGGAATGATCAGAGAATGCTTTTTTATTATTTGTCAAGTTGAGGTCATTTACATGTCTTGTCTGGTAGCCGTGTATGTCAGAGCGCTTTGTAAAATAACCATTAAATAAATCAGGCAAATCATTCATAGAATATCTATACATAAATACGCCCAGTTCGAGTGAGTACATATCTTTAACAGTTAGTAGGTTATATTTTGCAAATAAGGGTCCTGAATGACTTCTGTAATGACTATTGTTCTAATTGCCCACTTTTGTAATTTAACAAGTTTATCAAGATAGGTTTTACAGGTGCTTCCCCAAATAAGTATTCCATAGTTGAGGTAAGGCATTACTAGAGTACAATAAAGAGTGTGTAAAATACGTTCTGGAACATAATGTTTTAATTTGTTCATGACACCAATATTTCGTGCTAGTGTTTTGGAAACACAATCAACATGATGTTTCCAAGTGAGGCATTCGTCTATTATGATACCTAGGAATTTGGTTTGTTTCACTCTGTCCAAACTTGTATCATCTAAAATAATATTTAAATCAGACTGCACTTTAACTGTTGTCATATGGGGCGTTCCTAATATCATGTAATTAGTTTTGCTAGCATTTACTGATAATTTGTTTGCTTTGAACCAATTGCTAACTTCTTTCAATTCCTTATTTATCAAATCTATTTGAGTCTCAATGTTTTCATGCGAGTAGAGAATAGTGGTGTCATCAGCAAATAAAATAAAATCTAGAACTTTTGTGGTATTAGTTATATCATTTACATAAAGTATAAATAACAGTGGACCTAATATAGATCCCTGTGGGACACCGCAAATAATATTTTTGAGTCCTGATTCACAGGCATTGTGAGATACATATTGTTTTCTATTATTTAAGTAGCTTTTAAACCATTCTAGTACAATACCACGAAAGCCATAATGCTCTAATTTATATAGGAGTATATTATGGTCAATAGTATCAAAGGCCTTTGATAAATCTAGAAAAATACCAATTGTGGATTTGTTTGTTTCCACTGCAGTACTGATTTTGTCAACCAATTGGATTATAGCCATAGAAGTTGAGTGATTTGGTCTGAAACCAAATTGTTTTTCATTAAGAATTTTATGATAATTAATGTAGTCAATACATCTATCAAAAACAAGTCTTTCAAGAATTTTGGAGAAACATGGCAGCAGAGAAACCGGACGATAGTTTGAGAATATATCAACGTCTTGCTTCTTATAGATTGGTATGACCTTTGCAACTTTTAAACTTTCAGGTACAATCCCAGATGATATTGATAAATTAAATATTTCGGTAAGAGGTTTAACTTTTTATTATAAAATTACCAATGTTATCATAACCAGCACTTTTATTTTGATTGAACTTATCAATAATTTTTAAAATATCTGCCTCTACAATTGGCTTCATATACATGTTACTACTCGTGGGACCTTATATATTTTATCAGGCTTCCGAAAAAAATATCAGACTTGTTAAACATGTTAAAAAAAATGTCACCGTCATCCGGTAATTTACTGTATCTGAAGCACGATGACGTGTCGCATCTTCATACGCATTGCGTACAACACTACACAGCATGAAAGGGGATGGGGAGGGGCGGGTACTCAGTACAAATGACCCGCACACGGGACGTGCCACAAAATATTGATCTCATTTTTGGCTTCTTGGTATATCAATGATCCCTTTTTCTAAACCAATTTTGCTATATGGATGCATCACTAAATTATCTCATTCTTTTTCGGGAAAAATGCCTCGGACCCATTTGCCTCACTGTAACCAAATTTTTTTTTAATTTACCACAAATTTGGGTAAAAGTTGCAAAAACTCTTTTGACTTTTGGCATATTGATGGGTCCGAATTTCTTGAAAAGTTGGTATAGTAATGGGTTTAGATACTTTCAGATTTTCGGGGCACCTCCCTACACAAAAAAGTTTGAATACCCCATTCAGACTACCGGCTGACAGATTTTAAACATGTTAAAACCCCATGAGAACTACCTGCCGATTGGCCAAAAAGAAGAAGTTTTACAAATCAGCAACATTGGGGTGAATTATTTGCAAAGCTCTATTCTGATTGGTGATTAAAGTGAAGATATCATGTAATTGACCAATCTGAGGCAATGTTAGATCGGCAGGTAGTGCTCAGAGGTTGCTCAGTGTTACCGTGAACCATATCCATAGAGAACGTTACAGAAGGTCAATGCAATAATGGCCGGAGGGGGGGGGTAAACAGTTTTCACCTTCCAAAAAGGGGTCAAAAGGTTTTGATGTGGCAAAAAAAGGGGGGTGGTGGTCAAGAAAGTTTTGACACCCATAAGGAGGGGGTCAAAAGTTTTTGTTTTTTAAATATCAATTTCATGGGCCAAAATATTGTAAAATACAAAATTTTTGCACACTTTGTCACAAAAGCCCTTTTTCAGCCCCATCGTGGGCGAAAATAGTGTAAAATACAAAACGGCAACTTCTACACGATTTGCACGATTGTAGTGCCTATGAACTGAAATCTCTTGAACCATTAATCCAGTTAAAATTCGTCCATCCACTATTCGCTGTAGAAGTGACGTAATAATCTGATTTGATTTTATTTAATTTCAGACATATTTAAAGAGGGTATCCAAGAGGGTCCAGCACTGCTTTACACAAGGGACCTCTGAAAAGATTACCATAACAATAGATGAATAAATTTTTTGAATATATCGCCTTGCACTACAACGTTTACGCGGTACCTATGCATTGAACCGTTTCATGCTGATCACTCACACCTGTAAGATTAGTATCTTTGAAAAGAGCGGTATTGTATTCAATCTATGATTGCAGACATGTACCCGGGTGATGAATGCATCCTGTTTGTAGTGCAAGGCGATATAGTTAAAATTGTATTCATCTTTTGCTATGGTAGTTAATCCGATTTATTACGTCACTTCTATACAGCGAATTCACCGTAGAAGTGATAAATTAACTATATACCATAGCAATAGGTTACAAGATATATATTTGGTGCATACGCACCAATATGAACCTCGCGCCAATCGATTCGTGTTCCATGACTCTTTAGGATATTTGGTTAAAAAGATACAGGGTTAGGTGCACTAAGTACAAAAAGTGAATATATCTCATTAACCAATGATCCTACAGATATGTGGCCACTGACCTTTTTGTTCCTTACGACCGGAGGAAAAGTTCGACATATCGCACGACTTGATATCGGATGACCTCGATTTTAAGTTTTACGTGTTTCCCTGATATCAAGGATTACATCCACCAAGTTTGAGCCCGATCGGACAAAGTTTGAAATTTGAACCCTCTGTGATGACCTTTGACCTCGGTTGACCTCAATTTTATTTCGGGCATGTATTCCCCTCGTATCAAGGATTCCACCTACCAAGTTTGGGCATGATCGGACACAGTTTGAAATTTGACCCCTCCATAATGACATTTGACCTAGGTTGACCTCAATTGTATCTCGGGCATATATTCCCCTCGTATCAAGGATTCCACCCTCCAAGTTTGAGCCCGATCGGACAAAGTTTGAAATTTGACCTCTCCGTAATGACCTTTGACCTCGCTTGACCTCAATTTTATTTCGGGCATATATTCCCCTCGTATCAAGGATTCCACCCACCAAATTTGAGCCCGATCGGACAAAGTTTGAAATTTGACCCCTCCGTAATGACCTTTGACCTTGGTTGACCTCGATTTTATTCGGGCATGTAATCCGCTCGTATCAAGGATTCCACCCACCAAGTTTGAGCCCGATCGGACAAAGTTTGAAATTTGACCCCTCCTTAATGACCTTTGACCTCGCTTGACCTCGATTTTATTTCGCGCATTATATTCCCCTTGTTTCAAGGATTCCACCCACCAAATTTGGGCCCGATCGGACAAAGTTTAAAATTTGACCTTTGACCTTGACCTCCGATGACCTTTCAAACCACCCCATAAACGTGGAATGCCCGATACCTATCTATATCCGAAATATCGGAACGATGCGTTGAAGCGCGGCGAAACGCATAGCCGGATAGACAGACAGACATAGCTCATAAGCTTTCTTCTTCTTCTTCTTCTTCCAGTTATAGTGAAGGCTTCTTGAAAAGAAGATTACTCACTGCAGAGTGGTGGGTGCGCAGACATATGACGCAGACAAGAGATCACAGGTGCAAAATATGTACAGTGAAGTGCTGATTAAAAATTTGATGCTGTCTGCTGTCTAGATGGAGCCGTCCCTCAATGCCATCTTGAAGGCATTGAGTGTTGGGAAGGCTGCTGGATCCTTCTTTAAGGAATTCCAACCCCTACTTGTGCGTGGGAAGAAGGAAGATAGGTACACTTGCGAGCTGCAATATGGCGTCCAGATGCGGGAGTTATGACCTCTGGTGTTGGATGTTGCTTCAGTGATGTGATCTTTCCAACTGATGTCAACCAGATCGGAGTGAATCCTGTAGAGCATAGTTATCCGGCTTTGGCGACGTCTACTTTGTAGAGATGGCCACTGGAGCTCACTCAGCAGGGGGGTAACACTTGATCTGCGGTCGCAGGTGTTGGTAACGTATCTGGCACTGGTTCGCTGGACTTGTTCCACTTTCTTGATGCTTCTTTGAGTGTGAGGGTCCCATACTGCAGCTGCATACTCAGCAGTAGGTCTTACATAAGTCGTGTACGTAGCCTCCTTAATCCTCCGACTGCTGTCTTTCCTTTTAAAGGGAATTTTACGAACGAATTTCTCAACACGCATGCTCTTTTGTTCCTGATAATCAGAGGAAAAGTTTGACATATCACACGACTATACGCGCGGCTTTCTAGGATCATTGGTTAATGTTTAAATATGCATGTCCCTAATGGTACACCGTAGTAACCTCAAACACCCCTATACCATTAATCGAATTAGAGTCCGAAATGTGTATATTAACCAATCAGCAGTCCCGGTCAGCAGTAAGAAAAATGTTGATATCAATTTGCCCATGACTATCACTGACGTGTCACTGGCCTCAATTGTCAGAGTACGCATGTGCAATTCAGCCTCTACACAGCAAACAAAAGTCATAGAACGTCTAAAATATACAAAAACTCTGAAAATACTAAAATTTCACGTTTATTATATTACACATTAGCATCGTGTGAATATTTGTTTTGACGTACGTGTCATAAATATTTAAATGAAGCTAAATGTAATTTACTATATTCAGGCTTTCCCCATGTCCCCACGTTCGATTCAGAAGTAAACACTAATATAATAGCTCGCGCCTCCCGACGCGAGCAAAAACAATTTTTGTGTCAGTTCCTGGAGAACTGACACCTTCTACTACAGGTTTGACGATCACGTGACAAATCAAAACTGTGACGTCAATCGATATCAATTTAAGGCTGTTCTAGTTAAATTACATACCCATTGGCATTTTGGCTGTTCCATTTAATTTACATACTCCCTCTGAAATAATGGCCCCAAAATAGCTGTTCCATTTAATTTACATACTCCCTCTGAAAAAAATGGCTGTTCCATCCGCTGAGAAATAAACATTTCCCTGTGCACTTTAGTCCATGAATTGATCGTGATTTGCATTGTCGTATAGAGTTATTTTTTGTACACAACAGGGATGTAATGTATTGTTTAACTAAATGAAGCATACTTTTGCTTTTATCTTTCTTTGTCCTTTATTAATTATAAATTAGGTGATTTAATTAATATAATTCTTTGTTTCAGCGACCCTGGGGTAAACAGACAAACAAAAACATGGGTCAGAATCCTTCAATTTCTGTGAAATTGAACAAAAAGTACACAAATCCCTACATTTTATATATCTCCCTGTGTTATAGACAAATTTTATACGTCACATTTAAAATCATTTAAAATGACTTATAAATGTGACTCCTCGCCACAACTGAGCCCGGATGTCGCCAATCATCATTTTTGAGATATTCAACCAAAATATTCTGCTTGAAATTAGCTTTAAAATGATGTATATCATGTCTACAGTACTTGACATTTAAGTAGTGAAAAATCAATAAAACAGTCAATAAATCCTTTCTTTCCTATTGTTTATTGTTAAGTGCGATGGAGGAAATATCAATAGTGGCACTGGCGACATCCGGGCTCAGTTGTGGCGAGGAGTCACAAATTGCCTTATGCTATAATGGGGTCTTATACATTTGTATTATGTAAACTTTGTTTTTAAATGCCTTTGGCTTCCAGGTTAGTTTCTCGGAGCTATATGGTGGTGGTGGTAAGTGGCTGCCTTTTAAAGACTTGGTGCAATTTGTGGCGCAAAATATGCAAATTGGGTTGCTAATTTGCATATTAAACTTTAAAATTGTTTTTGGGTGGTTTTTTTTTGTTGCCATTTCGAAGAACTGGTGAGGCGTATAGGGATTAACTTCATGAGGTTGTGGTAAGCGGCAGTTTCTCGGAGCTGGTGAGGTGTATTGGGGGTGTAACTTGGTAGGGTGGTGGTAAGTGGCAGTCGTAAGATCCGATGCGATTTTTGTCGCAAGATATGCAAATTAGTCACCACATTTGCCTATTTTTTTTATTTGTCGAAATGCTTTTGGCCATTTTTCGGAACTGGTGAGGCATATAGAAATGTAACTTGGTTGGTTGATGGTTAAGAGCAGTCTTAAGATCAGATGCTATTTTTGTCACAAAATATGCAAATCAGCCACCTCATTTCCTTTTTTTCTATTTTTAAAAACGCTTTTTGCCATTTTTCGGAACTGGTAGGGGATATATAGATGTAACTTGGTAGGGTGGTGGTAAAGGGGCAGTCTTAAGATCCCACGTGATTTTTGTCGCAAAATATTCAAATTAGTCACCTCATTTGCATATTTGTTTATTTTTAACAGGCTTTTTGGAACTGATGAGGCGTATAGAGAGCCCGGGGGGGGGGGGCACTCAACTTTAGAAGTGACGGGTATGTGCCTACCAGCGTCGCGAAGTATGGGCCTATCGGTAACAAAGCATTATTTTAAAAAAGGGGTCATTGGGTACAAACAAAATAAAAAGGGGTCATTGGGTATAATATTTTGAAAAAGGGGGTCATTGAGTATAAGATTTCAAAAAAAGGGTCATCGGGTAGAAAATTTTGAAAAAATGGAGCAAAATTTTGAAAGTTTTGGCATAATTTTGAAAAAATTGAGCAAAATTTGAAAGTTCGGCATTATTTTGTTGCATTTTGATGATGCTGTGTTCTAGGAAATCTAGAAAAAAGGGGGTCATTGGGCAGCCGCAACCAAAAAAGGGGGTCATTGGGTAGCAGCAACTAAAAAAAGGGGGTCATCGGGTAGAGTCGACTTCAAAAGAGGGGGCCTATTGACAGGCACATACCGTCACTTCCAAAGTTGAGTGCCCCCCCGGGATAGAGAGTTAACTTGGTGGGATGGTGGTAAGGAGCAGTCTTAAGATCCCATGTGATTTTTGTCGCAAAATATGCAAATTAGCTACCTCATTTGCATATTTGTTATTTTTAAAAACGTTTTTAGCTAGAATAGAAGGCGGACGCTGCGCCAAAACACGTATATAAGTGTATAATTATTTAAGGGGGGACCACAGGTCAACTTCCCAAACCCTTGTGAAAATGGAGATTTTGTCAGAGGTAAATTATACTATTTCTGAGCTTTAATTTGGTCTTTGTTTGGTTACAATCGGACATTCCTATCTAGTTATTGCCAATACAAGATGGAAGTCACGGAAAAGTACTAGAAATAGCAGCTCGTTCTTATGTTATTACTATATAAATCATTTCTTTTGTATTTTATTGTTTTTCAAGCTGCGATAGTTAAGGAATTTCATAACAATATTATTAACAGCAAAGTAAACAGCAATTCATGGTGTAAACTGTTTTAGTAATTTGGGAAAAATATAAATCAATACAAATATCAATATTTAAATGTAAGTGTTTCTAAAATGTGAATTAAAAAAATTATTTAGTGTTTCTAGACTAAAACTGCATGAAATTTGGCACACAAGTACTAATTGTAATGCTCTACAACTTAATGGGAGCTTTTGTTGATATCTGCTTTACTTCTTGATTTATAGGTCTTCAAAGTCAAATCCAGATGAAAAAATCAGTTTTTTTCATCAAACGGTTGCCATGGCAACAGAAAGCAAAAATTTCAAAATGTCTCTCCATTAAGTTGTAAAGCTATACCTATATAACATACCTGGATAGTATATAGTAAGTTAAATGTTCTCTTTAATCATTATTTTTTGGGGGCAAAATTCACATTTTTCCTATGCCTCATTTGAACAAATTTGACCTTTGACCTCGCCTCATTTGCATATACATATCGACACGTACAAAAAAATATAATTATCTGAAACTTCAATCTTTGTGTGTTATATTGATATATAACAAGTCATACTTCTATTATTAATAGTCTATAAACAAGGCCATTCAAAATTCCACCTAAAAACGACCTGTGGTCCCCCCTTAATGATAAATGAACTACCACTAAATGTTCCTGTCAGTGCTGCAGTGCAAAACTTCTCATGCAATTCCATCTTTAACATTACATTCAAATAATAATTACATTGTAAATTGAAAAGCTTTGAAACTGACCCCAATTTTTTTCAGGAATATCTTGTTTAATATATCGCTCATTATTTCAATTCACTTATCTCTATTGCATAGGGTACAAGCAATATTTAGATATCATCAGTGCACGTCTACGTTCTTTTAGTAGCTTCTTTGTGCATTTTTGTTTTCACCATTAAGTTTTGTATTTTGAAGAAATCATAATTGAGTTGCACTGGTCATCATGAGCTAACATTTAATCATGAGATTTTCCCTATAGCAATGCTGTATAGGAAATAATAAAGATGGACGTATACCGTAAAAACGCGAAGTTAGCATATGTGCTTACTATCGAGCGCTTTTGAAACATGAAATGGCACCAAAGTCCGACGCTCTACTAACTGAGCTAATGGGGTTGAGACACAAATTTGCAGGATTACATCGATGATTTGCTCAAAACCCTTTACACTTTTGTGGATGGGGCACTTCATGTTTGGATGTTTTAAAAGCGCTCTATAGTAAGCACATATGCTAACCCTCGAGTTTTTACGGTATTGTTTTCTGGACAGGAAAGAAATATTGCTGTAAACAATTATGAATATGAATATATTAATGAGACAGGACTATTTAGTAAGGTTTATTTCAAACTCAGGTCAAATGCTAGAATTTACATTAAACACACCTAAACAGACACAATGCAATTTGCAATCAGCGCCAATATTGCAACATTGAAACAAGCAACTATACAAACATCCAACAATACCCCAACCGAATGTAGGCAAGGAGGATAAACTGCCTTGCCCAGGGACACACCACGTTGACACGAGTGGGGTTCGAACTCGCAACCTATGGATTATGACCACTCGGCCACAAGTGCTCCTCAAGGACTATTCAATCACAGTGAAGTATATTAATTTTGATATCTGGAATCATTTTAAGTTTGGGGCTATCATTTTCTTCCGAAAGGGGGAGGGGTCCCAAATTTCCAAAAAGCCGGCGTCAATAAATTGCGACCCCCCTATTTCGCCAACAACATTTTTTATGACCCCCACCACTGATACACCTTTAATTTTAATTTTTTATTTTACCCCCTAAACAGGCTAAAATTGTATTGAAATCAGTCTTTTTGAATAAAATAAACACACTATCTGTGGTCATCTTCTGACTCCCTACATTTTGGTCATCAAAAATTTGATGACCCCTCCTATTTTTCTTTCCAAAATATATGACCCCCCCGTACATTTGAGACCCCCTTCCGAAGAAAATGTTAAGCCCCTTCTAGACAGTGGTGGCACCAATTTTCCCCTCCCCCACTTTTGAGGCAAAACCCCCCAAATTACATAAATTTCCACTTTTTGCGGCAATTGGCGATTCACTTTGCCCCTCCAAAATTCCCCGAACAATACATTTGGTGACTACTGTACTCGCATAGTGATGAATATTTTACCTTTGACGTCTACGTCTCGTTTTTGCGTATGTTGATGTCCGCAATTGTTCAGCAAATATTCTCTCTGCCCGGCGTCACCGCATATGCGCATCATACCAATCCTATAGTAAGATGGAAATAAAGAGGAAACATTGTGTAGAAATTGAAAAAAAGCTAATTTTAAGGCTAAACAAATAAAAAACCCTTTAAAAAGGGAAGTGACAGGATGACTTCCAATGAGGGGTAATCTATCCTATTGATATTAGTATCTGCATCAAACTCTTTGGGTCTTTGCAATAATTATGAGCCCAGGGGGCGGAATTTCCAAACGGCTCGCCAAAAATCGGTTGCCCCCTTGACCCGCCAAAAATTGCTTCTCCCCTCTCGGCCTGCCAAAAAATCTTTGCCTCCCCTTCGCACATGCCAAATATTTAGGATCCCAATTTGCAAATATTAAATGGTCTAGATACATGTTGCGAGCGCAGCGAGCATGAAAATTTGCATAATATTTAAGCGTTTCCGTAATGTTTCTACAGCAATTTAGAGCGTTTTATATAAAAAGCGCCCATAAATGTGTGCCAAAAATCGCTTGCCCCCCTGCCAAAAATCGCTTGCCCCCCTCCCAAAAATTGCTTCCCCCCGGCTCGCCTAAATGTTTTTGCCCCCCCCCCAATTTTACCCTCCCACCAGGGCTCATAAATTATTGCACAGCCCCTTAAAATGATCTTGTCAAAATTAACAAGGAAAACTATTCAGATGGGGACATAACAGATTTCTCTTCAAAATGAATCGGATATCTCTTCAAAATGAATCGGATATCTCTTCAAAATGAATCGGATATCTCTTCAAAATGAATCGGATATCTCTTCAAAATGAATCGGATATCTCTTCAAAATGAATCGGATATCTCTTCAAAATGAATCGGATATCTCTTCAAAATGAATCGGATATCTCTTCAAAATGAATCGGATATCTCTTCAAAATGAATCGGATATCTCTTCAAAATGAATCGGATATCTCTTCAAAATGAATCGGATATCTCTTCAAAATGAATCGGATATCTCTTCAAAATGAATCGGATATCTCTTCAAAATGAATCGGATATCTCTTCAAAATGAATCGGATATCTCTTCAAAATGAATCGGATATCTCTTCAAAATGAATCGGATATCTCTTCAAAATGAATCGGATATCTCTTCGAAATGAATCGGATATCTCTTCAAAATGAATCGGATATCTCTTCAAAATGAATCGGATATCTCTTCAAAATGAATCGGATATCTCTTCAAAATGAATCGGATATCTCTTCAAAATGAATCGGATATCTCTTCAAAATGAATCGGGTAACAAAAGAAAAAGTGATCCCACCCGGGAAGCGAACCCAGAGCCACACGTTTATGAGACCTGTGCCTTAACCACTCGGCCACAGGAGCTTCATATTATCGGCTGGCTGAAATTCGAACCCATAAGCGGTCCCCGGGGGGGGGGGCACATCAAAACATTTTGGTGGGTATGCTCCCCCGGAATTTTGAGGTGGTGGGTCTTTGGGAGCTGATGGCGTACCGGTAAAAGGGGTCTGTCGGAGCTGCGAACCGGGCTGCGAACAAGTAAAATGGGGTCTTTTGGAGCTGCGAAAAGTCAAAATCAAGGGTCTTTCTTGGCTTTTTTGTTGAAAATCGCCTGAAAAAACAAGAAATATGAGGAATGAGCAATTTTTGGGTCTTTTAGAGCTGAAATTATCAAAATCAAGGGTCTTTTAGAGCTGTATTTTGGTCAAATATAGGGGGTCTTTCGGAGCTGCAAAACCCAAAAGGGGGGTCTTTCCGGGGAGCATATCCGTATGGTCATTTGTGTTGAGTGCCCCCCCGGGAAGCGATCACTTAAAATTATCGGCGAACCTGGTGAAAAATTATGTTTATCAAACTACTAACACAGAGCTCTCGGTCTGTGGGTCTGTGGATATCTCTGTCTTTACTCTAGGGGAGTGAGTTGGCAGAAATATGGCTAAGTGGGTTATAAGGTCAGGAGAGTGAAAACTATTTTATGCAGGACTTACTTCTATGTTCAACTGCAGTAGTAGTGGAAACATACCTCTGGCAGTCACTAGAGAAAGAGTTCAAGTAACACATGCATGCACCGTAATGTCTACCCAGAATTCATTGCTGCACATTATTTTTGAATTTCAAACTTTGTCCGAATGGTCTGCAAATGGTACAGATTTGTCATTTCTGTCTGTTGGTAAGGGTATGGAAGTGGTTGTGTAAGCCTACCCATAATGCAATGTGAAGTGGTTGTTTACCCATAATGCAATTTGTAAAGTTGCTCCAATCGGGTTGTAACTCGGGGATAGACACTCCGGGAGTATAAAACCGCAAAGGTCATCTAAGGTCAAAGGTCAGGTCAAATTTAAAGTTCCTCTGATCGGGCTTTAACTCGGGTAAAATAATCCCTACCAAACTGCAAAGGTCATCCGAGGTCAAAGGTCAGGTCAAATTTGAAGCTACTCCAATTGGGCTGTAACTCGGGGAAAATGATCATCCTCAACACTCGGGGAGTCTAAAACCGCAAAGGTCATCCGATGTTAAAGATCAGGTCAAATTTGAAGTTGTTCCAATTGGGCTGTAACTTGCGGAAAATAATCCCTGACTCCCGGAGAGTATAAACCCGCAAAGGTCATCCCAGGTCAAAGGTCAAGTCAAAGTCTAATTTTAAGTTGCTCTGATCAACAAAGCTCATCACCAGGGAACAGTTAGGAACATTTAGCAGGAGTCGTGTCAAAGGTCAAGGGTCCACCTCCCCAACTTATTCTATATATTTCCACGTCACTCATGCCACTGTTTTTCCATGTTATATTTCCTCCACACATGCTGCAGGGAGTATGGCAATTTACATCTCGCATTTACGGCCCAAGCTGCTATGAGCTATTTGCGGGGAGGAGATGGCTTATGGATTATGGCTTATGGCTTATGGCTTATGGACCGCTTATGGATTCGAATTTCAGCCAGCTTATTCATGAGCTACCGTGGCCGAGTGATTAAGGCACAGGTCTCATAAACCTGAGTTCATGGGTTCGATATCCGGGCGGGTTCACTTTTCTACTTGTCATTTTTATTCTTTGTGACGGCGAACCTGGTGAAAAATATGTTTATTTTATGAATCGGATATTCTCATCAAAATGACGCCAAACTTGAAGAAACTCATCACATTTGATGAGATTGCCTTGTAATTTTAAAACAATGGATAGATTATTGTCAAAAATGACAAAACTTATCTTGTCAGAGGGGGAAATAAAATTCTTGTCAACTGAAATGGAAAAAAATTAAATTTTGATCTTTTTGACCCAAATTTATAAAACGAATTAAGAAAAAGTTCTAAAATTTCAAAAAACTGTTACTAGGCTTGTATCGTTAGAACATATAGGCTATATATGTATTTTTTTTTATCGATTTGTAAGTTTAGGGTAAGTGGTTATTCGACCTCAAAAAATTGGCATAAAAAATCAAATCGCTTAAGTTCTTAAAAATAGCTCATTTTTGTAGAAATCTGCCGGACTAGTTGGATTCCTAGCATCATTTCCTTTCTGAAAATGTATACACTTGTCATCATTACTTTTAAAGATACAATACAAAACAATGTTTAAAATTTCCCGCTTTGAGTGATCCTGCCTGCCACCTTGAAGTATCATTTTTAGACACTTAAAAGTGTCTAAAAATTAATATTTAAAGGCTCATTAACCTACAGTCAATCATTGTTTCACAATAAAAGAAGTTTAATGTCACCCGGTATTTCATAACCAAAATTTGTTCAAGATTTAGTATTATAATTGAGACTGGTTTACGTTTGTCGTCAAGGCAAAGACGCGACGTGATTGGTTGTTGACCTGCGCAGTACAGCACTTTTGTTCTGGCATGGTTGACAGGACGTCATATGCAAACTAAGTCTTTTTAATTCGGTCTTCAATTATACATCAGCACACTATTGGCAGCTCAAAGTCTGAATTAATATGAGATTTACAAGTTAAAATAACTTAATTCAAAAACATAACTTTCGCCAATAACAGATAGGCATAACCCATAAATGATTCAACTTTCACCCGAATAAAACAATGAGTCGGCTTTCACATGATAAATAAGTATTGCACATACACAATATTCCACAATATTCCATCGTACGTCATCATTGTACATAGTGGAAGAATTTGACACGAAAATCAAACAATCAACCCCCTCCCCATTACACAAGACGCTGCTTTAAAAGCCAAAGCCATAAGTTTTCTTTATCTTGATCAATCTAAAAGCATTTCATCGATTAAACCATAATGTCCTGTCAACCAGACCAAAGGAGCCTAGAGAGAAATATGGAATTGGCATATTACAATATTACAAAGTCTTCTGCCTTTGCACCTATACGTTCATGAACCTTATTAAATTGGTGCAAATAGCAGCCCTCCCAGTGCTAAGGAGTTCTAGACTTGACTGTGAGCTACTGTGCTTGTCAACTGAATGCCTCGTTATAATAGGACAAGAATACTTTGATCAAACTAAGGAAACTCAGGGCTTGTAACAGAAACCATTTAATCACCATTCATTTCAGAAAAGAATATGAAAGAAAATTTATAAAGTCCCCAAAAGTCCAAGTAGGGGTGAAATTTCAAAGTTGGTCAAATCTTGTTTAAAACCATGCCAATGTCTTGCTCTCATCATATGGATTCAGGAAAAGTATAGTTTGACCAGTGTCAAATGTTGGGTTCCACAGTCGTTTATAATGGAAATATGCTCCAATTTTAATTCAAATGGTCTCAAATTGTTTCTTTGGCAAAAATAAACCAAAACGTAAAAGTTGCATTGTTGTTTTGTTACATAGGTAACATCACAAAACAGGTCAATGTAAACAGGGCTTAACGGGATTAGATCTTCTTTACCTTGTTACCAAGGTAACAAACCACCTGAGATATGGCAAACTATTCTTTTTCTTAATGTTTCTGCAAGTGGAGCAATATAAAACCATTTTGATCAATTTTTTCAATTTTTGTCCCCCTGTGGAATACAAATTTTGACTTTTGACCTTTCTCCCATAACTCAAGAAATCTATATCGTAGATAGGTCAAACCTGTCTTTTTTCTGAATCTTTTGACGAAAGGAATACATTGGTATGGTTTTTAACAACAATTGGCAAAAATTGAAATTTTACCCCTGCATAAGCTGCCATCTTGGAATTATGCAAATTTGGCACTCTTCCACTACTTGGACTTTTGGGGACTTTTAATATGTTCTTAATACACTTTTCTGAAATGAATGGTGATTAATTGGTTTCTGTTGTAATTGGTGGTGGGTGATTATTTAATTTGATTGGCACAATCTCTCCTGAATTGCCCTTAAGGGAAATGGAATGAGCGTTTTGAGCGTTTCGACAGCATTTTTTGTGGGACATGAGAGCACAGCAGACCTATCAAATTGCATTCTGAATACGAAGAATGCCTTTCTGATATCAAATAATTTTCATTTTATGAAATTCACGATATAATACAAATTTTATGACAAATTATTAAAAATTGATATTTTCACATTTTGGAGATATAACAGTCCTCGAAGTAAATTTTATAAATTTAATGATATAGTCTTAAAGTGTATGTAGCTGGGAGGAAAATCCGACGATCAATTGAAAATTTTGACCTTTCATATTGAAGTTATGGATTTTTTTCCAAAAAGACCTAATTTTTTTTTGTTGGTGTTTTGGGAAAAAAATCCATATGTGACCGTACATCACGAATGAGCCGTAAATGTCCTCAATTGTATTCTGAGTTACAGTGTAAAATGGGCATGCACCAAGGTTGAAATTCATATGAATATGACCTTCATGCCCATTTTACACGTGTACCTCTCAGAATACAATTGAGGACATTTACGGCTCATTCGTGGTGTACGGTCACATATCTTCAATACAAAAGGTCAAAATTTTCAATTGATCGTCGGCTTTTCATCCCACCTACATACACTTTAGGTAGAAATCATTAGATTTATAAAGTTTACTTCGAGTTCTGTTAAATATCAAAAATACCATTTTTAATTATTTGCCATAAAATGTGTATTACATTGCGAATTTCAAAAAATCAAAATTATTTGATATCAGAAGGCCATTCTGCGTATTCAGAATGCAATTCGATATGTCTGATGTGCTCTAATGTCCCACAATAAATAATGTCCAAACGTTCATACGCCTTCCCTTAATTCAAAAAACATTTTTAATTTAAAACATGTAAAACATGTTTAATTTAAAACATGTAAAACATGTTTAATTTAAAACATGTAAAACATGTTTAATTTAAAAATTGGTTTTCTTATGAGGAGGAATAGACTTATGACACCACCACACGGTATAATTTCTAGACTTGACAATGCGGCTACTTACCAACCATATCTCTTATTAATCGTTTCTGCGTCGGGCGCGTCCTCTTTTGTCTCTCTGGTTAGTGGGTCTAAGTTTCAGGAGAAATGAAAGGACATGATTTTTTTTTATATCGTTAAACAGTAAATCGTTAAACAGTTAAATGAAAGTTTAAGAATGTTTTATTTTAACAAATGACATTTTTTACGGAAGCACTGAAGGGACATGTCATTTTGGGGGCCGGGACGGGGGTTGAATCAATTTTTGGACTGTTAAATGTCACAAATGTCAATTTTAATAATTTGCCATAAAATTTGTATTATATATATCGCGAATTTAAAAAAATCAAAGTTATTTAATATCAGAAGGACATTCTTCGTAATCAGAAAGGTTTCTATACAAAAACGATTCTCTTATAAACCATCTATGCACAGTTTCCACCTCGATTTCCAAGCAAAGTGGTGAATTGTCTCCACATAGTCTTTGATTGCACTACACGGTTGAGTGCATAGCATCGTAAGAGCTGTGGAGCTTCTAGCTGAAAAATGGGCCTCTGTGATTGGTTTTTATCAAAACCTCAAGTGTTCCCTTCATCCAATCATATTTTTGTTATATCAAACGAAAGCTAACACTTCCCCCTAAAACACTTTTTGTCATTAGGTCAACAGAAAACGCAATTCAATGTTATAGCAAGGCGAACGTGGTAAATCTGTTGAAAACTACCAAACCTAGCACATTTTTTTGACCAAAATGCATTGTTCCTTGAATATTTTTCAAATTTCATGTCATTAAATGAAAAAGCACACTTATATTGTCCATATAATAGCGTCTTAGAATGAGCAATGGCCAATTCTCTTTAAATTGCAAATCTTGTGCAAAAGTTTTGTGATACGGTTGTAAATTTAATGAACTATGACTTTGCTTTAAGAGCGCTTACAAATTGATATGATTTTACAAAATAAAAAGTACCACTAGTGTGGTCCGTGGCAATCAAATTGATTTCTCGTAGCGTATACTGAGTATAGTCTTTGGTCGAATATTATTTACCTGGATAACCGGAAACCATTGCTGAAACAAGAATCCCCATTAAAATGGTCGACAAGATCTTCATGATTCAATATCGTATCCTGAAAACGAAATTATTAGAAAGCATTAATACACGGGTCATTCAAAAGTTCTACCTCCATCATAATATCTCGGTTATCTTACGTGCCAGACAATTGAAATTACCATGATTATACTTTTCAATCTAGGATATAAAATAAAAGTTATTTGATGAAAATGTGATTTTGGGTTGTTAAGATGTGTTGGTTAAAACGAATACAGATTTGGTACATCGGAAACTCTTAAAAACTGAAGCCAAAAGTTTAGTAAGCATCATATTGGAGCATTGGATAATGCCATAAAATATTTTCTCAAGATGTGGTTGTGAAACTGCTTGCTCAGGATAAATATTTTGGTCCTATTTATACTCCCTGACATGCTTTGGGACTTCAAAATAAAATTAAACATGTTTGATATGAGAAGAAAACATCGAAGGGTTCAACAAACGCATAAATGTTAATGACATTTGCCAGTTTTCGACTAGATCACATTTAAGGGTAGTTCGTAATTACGTACTACACTGCAAAATATTTTACTCGACACTGAGTAAAAAGCTCAACAGTTGAGTAAAAATTTACTCAACATTGAGCTCATATAGGTCACTCATTAAGATTGTATTTCAAATGTTCAAACAGCTCTTAAAATGGAATATATGGGGCATATCCGGGAAACTAGAAAGTGCTCTATAATTATATACACTGATCATTATGCCTTTTATTTTTGAAGCCGAATTGGACATACAGTTTTCATAATATATCAATTTATATTTCTTTGTATCTTATTGTTTTTATCAATAACCAATGTAGTTAATGAGCTAATATTCAACGCATATTTCCTCAAATTGTTTCAAATATGATCTGATGTATTATATTGTCTAGACTCCCTCTTATTTGCATATTTGCATAATTAACTAATTTGCATAAATGCTAATTAATTATGCCAATTAGGGCGGCCAACTAATAAAGTATACATAAATTACCTGGAAGTCATTAGGAACACTAACCAAGTTTGAAACCAATATTTTGTAAACTTCATGCAAGTCCTAAAAGTCCTACGGCTTTTCTGTATTGAACATATTTGTAGTCATCATGGCCTTAACAGACCATGTGTGCAGAAAACAGCCTCGCGCATATACCATAGTTTGTTCAAGCCAAGAGTAAAAAAAAGAGTTTCCGGCAACCCTGAGGCAAACTAAAAACTGTAGTGAGAATACCCTGTCTGAAGTTATATACAGCCTGTCTAAAAAAATGTGCAAGTGAAAAGCGCCCTCCTTGGCAATTAGAAAACACCGTTGTGACATGATGTTTACATCAACGTCAAGGACGTATTCTTAGCTTCTTACCGTTGTTACTAAACATATCTCGAGATTAATTGAACAGAACAAACAGCATTTGAGAGCTAAGAGTGCGCCCTTGACGTTGATGTAAGCATCATGTCACAACGGTATTTTCTAATTGCCAAAGATGGCGCTTTTCACTTGCACAATTTTTTTGAGACAGGTTATACACACTATGTTACACTATGTGAGGGTATATTGGATTGAGGCGATACACACTATGTGTTGGTGAGACGTATACCGATTGCTATATAGAATATCATGCCACACCCTCGCTTACTATTTTTACGGTAGGGCCTACATTACAAAAATAATATACAGATAAATTTCATTGTATATTTGCACTCTTACTGAAGGCTTATGTTATGAAAAACATACTTGGTAATACTTAAAGCCTATTTCGAACATACAAATTGCTTGATTATAATTATATTACTAAAACAATGAAATAGCATGGTAATTACAAAACCAAGTATTTTGGTGACTTGGATATAACTTTTGCCCGGAACTTTTGCAAATATCTCAAATCATATCTATTATCATACACACTATGCGCACATCTCACATTCAACACAAATTATACAACATGCATGTAAACACCTCACAAAAAGTAACGCAGCCCAGCCGTTACAAATACATCTAGCCTCAGAACTATGAATCGTATTTACAATATTTTATCATAGAAAGACAGGTGATTTATTTACGCAAATTTTGATACCTCATTCGCCTAATGCAATATTATTACGCAGCAGTATTTTTAAAGACAAAACCTGAAATTAAAACGTTGCAGTTGTATTGACTCCAGCGCGAAGAGAGTGGCGGGGCTTACATGCAATTCATTCAAAATTAATAACACAGCAGTATTTTTAAAGACAAAACCTGAAATTAAAAAGTTGCAGTTGTATTGACTCCAGCGCGAAGAGAGTGGCAGGGCTTACATGCAATTCATTCAAAATTAATAACACAGCAGTATTTTTAAAGACAAAACCTGAAATTAAAAAGTTGCAGTTGTATTGACTCCAGCGCGAAGAGAGTGGCGGGGCTTACATGCAATTCATTCTATATTAATAACACAGCAGTATTTTTAAAGACAAAACCTGAAAATAAAAAGTTGCAGTTGTATTGACTCCAGCGCGAAGAGAGTGGCGGGGCTTACATGCAATTCATTCTATATTAATAACACAGCAGTATTTTTAAAGACAAAACCTGAAATTATAAAAAGTTGCAGTAAGTTATATTGACTTGAATCCAGCGTGAAGATAAGGGACCGTTCACAAACACTTGTAAAGGAGGGGGGGGGGTGGCTGATGCAAAAAGAAAAATTCACATTTTTCAGGGCCTCCCCCCCCCCTTTTGGACCTAAATTATTTTCAGCCCCCCAGAAAATAGTGTAAGAAGAAGAAAAATTAAGTTGATTTTTAAAGGCCAGCTGCGTTACTTTTTGTGAATACTTTATTTCAACATAGCTCAGTACGAAGTTTGGATCAAAACACATTAATAGTGATAACATTTGTCAAACAATCTAATTTTACGCCTACCATTAATAAAACAATGTTGTTTCACTTGAACTACTTTTCTTAATAAATAACTGAAGAACAAAGTAATTAAAGGTATTTTCAACTCACACTTGCTGGAAATTAAAGGCGAATATCTCAGTCTCTATCTCTCGATCTCTC
The DNA here is from genome assembly GCF_039555335.1 of Amphiura filiformis. Classification (NCBI taxonomy): domain Eukaryota; kingdom Metazoa; phylum Echinodermata; class Ophiuroidea; order Amphilepidida; family Amphiuridae; genus Amphiura; species Amphiura filiformis. The sequence goes on along the minus strand of NC_092636.1, from coordinate 69,498,789 downwards.
TCTGTCTGGTGTTGCTGGTTCTTTGACGAGATTGTTTCTGTGGGAGACTGTCCAGGTCAGAGCAGGTACTCGTACTTAAATTATGTGGAGAAAATTTAGAGGCCAAAATTCCAAGAGAGGGAGCTATTTAACACAAGAAGAGCTTTTAAAAGGAAAGTTCACGCCATGACTAAAGATATTCCACTATAGACCATGGACAAATTAAGTCGCATGTTCAGTTTTTCACCTATAATCTAGCGCCTAGAAAATGTATTGTACTATTCGCATTTCATTTAATAATATTAGAAACATTGACAAGATTCAAGAAGAATATATGGAACGTTTGATTTGTTTAATGTTAAACAAAATAAAAGACATTTTTCGTCATTATAGCTTCAATATGGCAAACTCTTTCATACCAGAAACTAAGTCTGTCGCTAAACGGAGCTGGATTCACTATACTTCAAGAAATTATGTCCAACCCCATCCCCGAAAAAATAATAATTAAAGAAAACTGACATTTTCTGAATTTTTGCTGTAAATTAAGGCCTCCTCAAGCTTTCGGCTACCTTTTTATAATTTTTATTTGTAACGGTTGGAAAACTCAAATTTTTTTCTTTTTTATCTTTAACAAAATATCATTGAAAGAAATAGCATTAAGAAAGACCTTAAAATAAAAAGATCTGAGACGAGTGAATGAATTCCATCCTAGTCCAAGGTCCTAGTCCAAAAACAAATCCCTTGTCAGGGACACATGTTTTCAAAAACAATACCATCAGCATGTCAGGGATCTCTTTGAATAGAAACAAGGTTATCAACAATACAAGTGAAAATATCAAGGACCTGAAGATTCTACAGCAAACACAAAACGTTTTCGACATCATTCGCAAAAGGTTTTAAAAGGATGTCAGAAAACGTTTAAATGTCGGGTTATATAAAGGGTACATTAATGGTATAAAATGTTTTCATAACATTAAATAACATTTGTTGGTAATTTACAGCACAGCAAACACAAATGTTTTACAGAAAACAGTTAAATGTCGGGTTATATAAAGGGTATAAAAACGCTTGAATAACATTCCAAAAACATTTTTGAAAGCTTGGTACAAATCATTCTAAACAGAATGTTATTTTGGGGTTGAAAAATATTTTGCAAAAATGTTTGCCCAAAATATTTACAATAACGTTTTTAAAATGTTTTCACGACCTTTATATAACCCGACATTTAAATGTTATTAAAACATTTCTGTGTATGCTGGGGTGCAAATATTTTAACATAATGTTATTTAAGTGTTGACAAAATATTTGGGTAAAAATGTTTGCAAAAATAGTTTACAATGACATTTCGAAAACATTTTAAAAATATTGTTGTAGTGTGTTCATGACCTTTATATAACCCGACATTTTAATGTTATTAAAACGTTTTTACCTAAACCAAAACCCAAAATATAACTTATTTAAAACGTTTTAAAAACGTGTTTGTGTTTGCTGGGTAATGCCACGAACCTGGAGTAATTAGCATTAAATAATTAACTTCCTCCTATCTTTATTTGATACCTCAAAGTCTAAAATAAGTTCTTTAAATAATTTGGCACCTGGATGAGCATGATGAGGAGGAGTTAGAAGATCTTTGATAAAAACAATACCTTTATCACACCAATCCTCATAATAAAAAAAATGTTTGGACTTGGAACGAATTTTTCTATTAAACCAAAGACACTGACATGCAGCAAGATCAGAGAAAGTGTAATAATAAATTTCATTAGCAGTTCTCTTCACGAAAAACATACCATGTTCTAATTGAATCCAGAAAAAAATACAGAACTAATTTTTTTGGATTAAAAAATATTATCCTGTTTTGCCAAATGAAACTTGCTAAATCGCAATCCTTTAGTTAGTCCTAACTGGCAATGAAATTAAAATTTTTAATGTTTGGTCAATTTTTGGAAATCAGGGCCAAAACATGTAATTTTAGGGCGTTTTGCGACCTGTTTCGTATTCTGTGACAATCTAGCCCAAAGACTTGAACAGAGACTAATTTCAACTTATGCATTCTAATGTTTGGAAAACACAAATCTTTTTCATAACCAATTATCAAAAATAACACAAAATATTAAAATTATATACTATATACTCAAGATTTTGAATGCTTAAACTTGCGACTACAATAGTAAGAAAACACGAGTATTATAGGAGATCCACAACAAGTCTTCATAAGAATCAATGGCTGACAACTCAATCGTTTTCAAAATACTTTCAAAGTTATTATCAAAAAGAAGTTTAACCCAGGTCATTTTTGAGCCATAGCAAAATTATAAGGATCGTCCATGTATGAAGACCACAAAGAGAATAATCATAACAAACACATTTCCTACACCATTCGTAGTCTGCAGGCATATCAAATTGCTGTAGCGTACCCGGGGTGTTGGCAAATAACTTGGCTATGAGATACGTGACACGTTTTTGGTACAGGTTACATTTCAATAGCTTTAACTTTAGCCCTGCCTCACTTAGCCTGACCAAAACCTTCTCCAAACGACCTACTGTCTCCTCAATCGTATTCCCGAACACAAAACAATTACGTCATCCAAGTACACCAACAGGATTTCCTACCGCAGTCCTGCTAAAACTCTTTCCATCAAACGTTCAAAGGTCGAGGGTGCATTGCAGAGTCCAAACGGGAGTACATTCCATGCATATAATCCACTAGGAGTCGAGAATGGCGATTTGTCACGCGCATCCTCGTCCATCTCCACCTGCCAATATCCTGCGGCCAAATCTAAGGTAGAAAAATACTTGGCCCCTCCCAAAGCGTCTAAGGAGTCATCAATCCGCGACAGCGGATACGCGTCCTTGCGGGTGACGTCATTGATACGCCTATAATCCAAGCACGTCCGTTTAGAATCATCTTTCTTGCTTACTAAGACCATTGGGCTTGATCATGGGCTGTCTGAAAGTTGAATTAACCCCTTTGCAAGTAATTCGCTGACTTGCCTTTCAACTTCCTCCCTTTGTTGAGGTGATGACCTTCGTATAGGTTGTCTAATTGGTCGGGCGTCCCACGTATCAATCCTATGTTTAACCAAGTCAGTCCTCCCAATATCAAACTCCCCACTGGAGAAGACGTCCTGATATTTGGCCAGTAAACGCTCTATCTTTAACTTATCATCTACCTCGACACCTTCTGTACTCTGCCTGGCTAATTCTTCCAAATAAGGCGGTACCACAGGGGCCGCAGTCCTGCTGTCATATCCATCTCCTCCGGCTCCACCTCTATTAGCCTGGTTTCAAATACCTCCCCTTCTTCTACAGTCGATATCTTTGCCAGGGTTGTTCCATGTCGTATTGCCCGAGGCTGTTTTCCAACATTTGCTATAGTAACAGGGACCACCCCATCTTTAGCTTCAACTACGCAGCGAGCTACCAACAACCCCTTATCTAATAAAGCACACAGCCCTTTGTCTCCTTTCTTTCCTGACACAACTGCGGATATTACCATATAATTTCCAGCTGGCACCTCAGTATCATTAATTGCCAATAACCTTTGTGGGGCCACCACGCCTGGCGTGCTGCCACACTGTACATTGCAGTCGTCCCACTGCAGTTGTAGCAAATCAAAGTCCAACTTGGATTTAGTGTCTCTCAAGTAATCCATACCTAGCATTTCACTAGTGACCTGACCAACTACCACATTTTGCACTCCTATTCCCAACTGTAATGTCAAACTCGGCTCTCCCCCATACCTTGACCCTACTGCCTGCCGCATGTCTTAGAATCACATTGGGAGCCTCTAACTTTTCTGTTCTGGTATGAGCATATACATCTCCAAGGTCAATATAGTGTGTGACGTCCCCGTACCTAGTAAGAACGGTGCCACTTCCCCATGCACACACGTTGGCACCCAAATTTCTAATTCTGTATATGTTACTATAATCTCCTCCGTCTCCCAGTTTAAGAACCCTACATCTCCAAAATTCCCCATCAGTCCCCCTTCCTTCTATGCCTGTTGTGGCCCCTACCCACCTGTTGGCCCGACCCAGGGGCCTTGGGCTGGCCTCTGCTCGTTTCCCGACATCCATTCTAAGCCCCTGGCCATGTGTCCTTCCCTGCCAAACTTAATACACACTATTTCCTTATATCTGAACTCATGAGCCCGATGGCCTGTTTTTCTGCAGCGATAGCACCTGGAACTTGGGCACTCTCTTGCAAGATGCCCCTTCTGTCCACACTGATAACAGGCTGAACGCTGGCTTTGTTCTCTCAGAGGTCGTTGTGGATAATATCTCCTTCCTTCATTTACCTCCGGCCCAATTGCCGGTCCCTTACCAGTACTTAAGTTCTGCCATCCCGGCTATAGAAGCATTACGCACCTCCTCCTACTAATGTACCACGGCCTTTCGGTTTTTCTATGGCCGGCCCTTCCTGATCCACAATGTTCTCCTTCTGCATCTGTATTTCCTTCTTTATAAATGTCACAAGTTCTACCTTCAGTTCTGCCATGTTGGCATTGGAAGCATGTACCTCTTCTGTCTCGGCAGCTCGACTATAAGCTAATTTCGGGTTGCCCGTCGACTTCTCTGGGCGACGACATGACTCTAATCTGAGAGCTATATCAATAGCATCTTCCAGAGTTTCGGGTCTGACCTTGACTAACTCCGTGTGAACTTCTATGTGAGCAACAGCCTGTACAAAGAAGTGTCGCGCCAGTCTGTCTCTGCCTCTGAGTTAGCCAGCGCTACTAGTCTTTTGAATTCCTGGCTCAAACTCGTTATTTCCTCTCCTGGGCGTTGCTTCCTCCGAGCCATTTCTTGAAAGTAATTTTCAGGACAATCTCTAGGCCCAAACTCTTTTTGCGTTAATGCCATAAGATCCTGATTCCACGTTTCTATTGGGTCTATATCGGTAACACTCAGAGTGGTCATCGCATTACAATGGCAGTAAGCAAATAATTGGTAGGTAGCCTCTTCCTCTGTCCATTTATCATATTTCCGACATGCTTCAAAATGCCGGAGGAATCCTTTCCACGGGCTCTTGCCATCGTATCCCCGTACCGTCATCTCACGCTTCGGCTTCTCTCCCATACTAGTTGCAAATTCCTATGCACTTCTCACTCTCTCCTCTCTCCGTAATGGATGAGGACTACATAACTCAGAACTCTGTATCTGTGCTCTCGGTACATACTCGGGTTCATTATGTCTCTCTAAAGACATAGCTCCCATCATGTGCTGTCCGCATACGAGTTGTTGCAGGTGTTAACTCGTCTGCATAGCTGACCTGATCAGGGTAGGGACCTGGGCCCATCCTATCACCATTTGCTAATTCTCCAGTCCATCTCTGATCTTGAGTCTCTATTTTAACTCTCTTGCTCCCTCGGTTTCTGGCAACCCTACTCTGGCCTTCATGACCCCTTGTATCTTTGCAAACTGAGCCTCCTGCTCTGCTGCTCTCAGTGCCTGCCTCTCTCAATCTTCTTTCCAACCCCGTACCCTCCCCCTTCCTCCTTGTTTACTTCGAATTCTGCCATATTCTTTACCTCGCACTTTTTTCTTCAAAGTCTGCGTCCCAAAGTTTCTTTTCCTTTTCATGTAATAATGCCTCTTGTTGTAAGCACACTTCCTTCTTTCTTAATAATTATTGTTCCTCTCTCTCGCACCTGAGCTTTCATTGCTCTTCTATCGTTCCGGTACAGGGTACTTTCTCTTTCAAAGTGGGCTCTTTGAGCTTCCAATTTATGTCTCAGCTGCTTTTCCATTGCTTCTTTTTAAACCTCTTGTTCAGCATACTGAAACTGCATAGATCGCATCTGTTCTTCACATATCTCCCTCTCACGCAATTGTTGAGCCTGCCAAGCCATGATCTTTTGTTTCCTGTCCTCTTCCACCCTTCGGTGGTTCTCATGGGGGCTATTTTGGAATAGAGTCTCTTCTCAATGCCTCTCGGTATAAATGCGATCTTCCCTCGCTCTTGGTCTTCTAGTCGTTTGAACCCATCAACTTCCTCTTCCTCTCGACTTGCGTGCACCAACTCTTGTCCCCCATTTGCCATCTAAAGTTTCTTGTAGTGGATCTCGGTATCCCCTTTATCTACGCAGTATCTACTACTGCTAGGGCTACTCCCCGAGGTGCCTCTTTCACGGGAATCTGGATGCACTAACCCAGTACTGGTATCACCATAGACATGATATACCACTTATGGACGCGTGAATTTGTGCGACCAGGCGTGACATACACTTCCCGATAGTATAATAAGTTCCTTGATTTCAACAGCCCGTGTACCACCTGCAGAGAGGGCTACAATGGAATTAAATTTGAATTTGCCCATCTTTGGCCCATCCCTACATGGACAATAGGGGTATGGGCGAGCCCATAACAACCCACAAAGTGATAAACCTATGCGGGTATAAGTATGGTACCCATGTGATGCCCACCTACAACCCATTGGGCAAACCCATGGAGCTAGTAAATCCTGGATGAGCAATAGCAAGGAGGTGACACTAAATTCACGGTTGTTCTATTAAGCACGCAAACCGAATGACAAGTCCCGCTGGTTTGCTAACTAGAAAATGAGGCCAGTTATCGATCCGTGATGAATAATTCATATTCGAACCCCTGATCATGTGTTGGCAAATAACGACGCCGTTAGTTTTGCGAACTTTTCCTGTTCATTAGAGTATAGCGCGCGCCCTCAATACATCAGGGCGAAAACGATCCGGTTTATGAAAATGGCGGACGGGTATTTCCCATCAGGCACCAGTGATATGTTTACTAATTTGTGGGAATGACTTTTTGCAATAAAAATATCGAAATTAGGACTTGTTGTCAATAATACGAAGGAAATGCTTGACAGGTGCAAGGTATGAAATCATCCAGTATTGAAGTCACGAAAACCTTTGACACCTCATCGGACCTTCCATCATGCGCAGTATTCGTCTGTGTGTTTGTAATTCATGTCTCAGTCACTTGAAAAAACATCAATCTTCACAATCTCCAAATATTGGAAAGTCTGACTGGTGGTCACATGTTCACATATCACGTGTTACGGGAAATCACATGGCAACATTTTAAGATTTAAGGCTTGTTTACATAATTAACTTATCATAATTAGTATATCTTTTAAATGCTAATAAATCGGGGTTTGCTACACATGATCCGTTAGAATTCCATGTTAATATGAATATAATTCTAATACGCAGGTGGGATCACACAGCAGAATTTTACACCACCAACTTAGCTAGATTTCGGAGAGCTCTGTACTTCAAAATCACGTAAATTTCACGTAAAAGTACATTTAATATCATAACCATTTTTTAAAATAACGAAATGGTATACGAAATATACCAGCCTATACCTATACAGAAAGGTGATTATACACATTCACCGCGGCAATTTGACATGCTCGGCGCATCGAGCCAGTCTCCATCTGCATCATGATTTCCTCCCTCTATAAGTCAGGGCGCAAATTTTAATAACGATACGCTATTTACATATCAATGCGCCTCATGCTAATTTCTGAAGCCCTCTCCAGGAATTTCTCTATGGCAATAGATTACGTAACGCATTGTTCCTTTGTGCCGATTTGATTTACCGACAAGCTATTCATCGGATGAAAGGTACATTTGTTCATGACAAAAGGGCTCCGCCATTAAATTGGTAACTGACCTGACAGCGTATTAACGCTTTACCAGGCCGGCTACTGTCTGTAAGTCAAAAACCTAAAAGTAGCGTACGCACAATGTTTTTTGGTGTTATCTATATCTCTGAGACCTACTGGTTCAGAATCTGGCGGATGCCACCATGACACCCTTGAGCATTTTGAAATAAATGACCCACAATGACCCCATAGGGTTATACAGGGGTCAAAAATTGAAAGTGTTCAAAGATCACTTCAAGGTATAATTCGTCTAGCCCAAGGATCACAAATATAAACTGGCCTCAAAAAGAAACTTTTTCACAAGGTCATATCTTAAAATTCTGCCCATAAAAATGAACAAAAATTACACGCAGGATTACTGCAATACTCTACTCTAACCACATGTCAATAACCAAGCAGTTGTTCAACTGACACAACAGTAAAATGCACTGACACGGAACGGCTTCCAGGACCACATTCACAGACGAATAATTGGAACCCAGCAAAAGAAATCTGTGAGAATGCGTTTAAGTGTCTAACACAGGTGATTATTTCCAAAGAGTAAGTGGAATAGTGTGGAACGGGGCTGCTTCTGCTTTTCACACACTTTCTTCAAGAAACAGGTCTTGTTCCACACTATTCCATTTACCCACAGATTTATTGAGTTGGATGCCAATTATTGGGCTGTGAATGTGGTCCAGGAAGCTGTTCCATGTCAGTGCAAGTAATCCTGTGTTAAATTTGTGTTCATTTTTATGAACGGGAATTTAAGATATGACCTGGTGAAAAATTATAAGTTTCTTTTTGAGGCCAGTTTATAATTTTTTCTCAATACGACCTTTGGTTCAGAAGTTATGTGCCGCAACAGGTCAAGGGTCAATTTCCAGTTTGCACAGTGGTCAAAAATTAAAGTTGCTATGAATTTCGTGAAAGTTGTTACAAATTATTGTTTGTCTACCAAAAGGAATTCAGAAACATAAGTTTACATTACCTGCAATGTCTAGTTGAAAAGAAAATGGAATATTTATTTTGATGTTTAAGGCTTACGGCCCTCTTTTAAACACTTTTCATTCATTCATCTAAAACCTTACACAACAAGGCATACGAACATTAAACAATATAACATAATAATGTACAGTAGCACCAGTGTTATTAATTATTAGCACTAAATATTAACAATAGTACAAATCAATGATAGAAAGAGAGATAGATAGAGCAAAAGAAAAAATATAATAAGAAAAGTTCAACATCAAGATCCGCGTCAAGTACAGTGCAGCAAATGGTTTCAAGTCGACGGCGGTGGATCTACTGGATAGGGATTCAGCAATTCAAGATAATGTCCTCTAGGGTTAATTTTAAGGTGTAGAGTAAGATCTTCGCACTTTCTGAAACACATGAAACTTGACATTGTAAATGCCCAGTTTAGGGATTGTGCAAGGTCTTTGTCGATGTCTTTCAGAATTGTGCTAGTTTGTCATCCCCTTTTCCTTGTCTGCTGTACGAGCATTAGAGTTTTTTTAAATAATTTTCTCCCCATCCAATCGTGTTATGGAGTCAAATGTTTCAGATTAAAAAGATGCAGTTAATTATTAGTCATGCAGTTACTTGATGAAATGTTATGTCTGATGTTAAAGTTGTTTTTGTAGTCGATATCCAGCTCTAGAGGGAGACACACCGCAAACGTACTCAATCCATAATCTATGTTGTGTTGTTGATATTAAGATGATGCGGAATTAAAGATTATTGTGAAGTTATATTTTGTTATCCAGCCTTTTCTCTTCGTGTATTCAGCGAGTCTTTCCCCGTGAAACTTGGAGATCCATCGGTCATCTATTATGGTGTGAAATCTATCTTTCACCAGAATAAATAATTGATGGATCTCGGGTGAGTTTCAATCTATATGAGGAGAAAGAAATTGTAAAAAGAAAAGAAAGGATTGAGTAAAAGGGAGAAACAAACGATTTTGCATAATGACAGACAAAAATTTGCATAATTTAACCAAGTCCTTACCATTAGTGTTCATGAGCTGGCCAAACCTAGCAATAGCATCCTGTTTAATGAAGAATGTTACTTTTAATGGGTTGGAAATATAAATAGACATCGATCTGAAAATTTAAAAAATCCCATAGGAAAATTGCCGAAAAACGGCTTGTGCCACCCCACCCCACCCCCAATCAGACCCGGTGCCCCCCAATCATGGTCGATGCCCCCCAATGTGATGACCCACGCTACACCACTGAAAAGAAGTACAGGTGGGAGGGGAACAATTGAGCCAACGTGCAAAATGTTGAAAATCAAAGTTCCCGCTCTAACATCAGTAGCAGTACGAAGACATGTGCTAGACGCAACTTTCCCGGAACCACCGCTAGGTGGTCGCACACGACGAAAGCTTTGATGGAACACTTTAAATTACTTTCATATGGGAAAAACCAAGTAATGCTCTGAGATGCCCGAGACTATCTATGATGTAGCCACAATTTTGACATTGTAGCGCATGGAATGCCTTAGAATGATTTCAAAAGGGTTGGAAACGCTGAAAAATATACGAAACAGCACAGATCTGGGCCAAAAAGGTGCATTTAATCGACAGATCTAATAGACCCGTGACGTCGCACGTCTGCGTGACGTCACGCGTCTATACCTGTAGCCCGGTATAGCCCCCTTCATCTGGCCAGACGCCACCAACGGCATCTATTGTTACGAGTCGTACTTGACTCAAGACCAAAATCACCTTTTACCCAAATTCACACGAATGCACAACACAAATACACTGTTTGATTAAGCGAACAAAATCTAAGTCTTTAATTGAAAACAGAGTATGATTGGTACATATAATAACAATATCGCATATACAATAAACATGATAAAATCACACAATGACAGTTTTACTCTATCTGTACTTAACCAGCTGTCTTCTTGTTGGTGATCCTAGAGTTCTTGTAATGTTCTGGACGACTGATGTAATATATCCTTATTCACTTGTCCTGCGAAAATCAGCGAAATCCAGTGTACACTTGCGTAACTTATAAATATCCTTGCGTATGAAATACTCACACAAATATGGCGTTGCTTTCTCCAAACCGTTATCTCCTTGCGCTGCTTTCTCCAAACGTAACTCCTTGCGCTGTTTTCTCCAAACTTAACTCCTTGCGCTGCTTTCTCCAAAAATGGTGCTATTTCCACCTTTCACACAATATCTTCAGGAAGCAGGACTGCGATGCAGTTGTCCCCACTTATATTGACAGTTGCGTTGAATCAAAACACCAGACTTCAGCAAGTCGACAGAAGAATATATATTCCTTTCTTGGAAGAAGTACGTTCTTTGACGTATTCTAGATCTTCTCCGACAACACTGGCAAATAGTAGTACTTTGACTACATAAAATATTTCTGGTTTGCAATTTCCTTTCTTTGAAGGAATTGGACTGTAAGCATATTAGCTAGCTAGCCCAGATCAACACTATCAACTGTGTCAATAATTGTGTTTTCATGTTCTTATATACCAAGCATTGGGAAATCCCAAATATTAATAGCCAAATGTGATCTTGGAAATTCCCAAGCCTTAATTATAACATCAACCTTTCACATGACATCATCTCCTGAGGGGAATCCCGTGATGTCATCTTCACTTTACAACCTCAGGGGGGTTTCCAAATATTCCAAATTAGATATGATTCAAATTGTTTTGCTCAATTTGAGAGGGGAATTCCCCCAAAATGTCATCACTCATGTAACTTTGTAAACAAAGATAAATCATCAAATTAAATTACTCAGGGCACATCACACTATCTCTAGTTCCGATAAACTCTGGGTCCAGACAATGGGTTATGTTATATATTACCGCAGTGCGTGACTAGTTTTATAAACACAAACAGATTTATAAAATCCCTACGCAATGCTCAGAACGCTATCAATTTCATTTATACAATTTTATTAAGGGATCTAAAATGAGCGTTTATTGGGTTTCGACAGTATTTTTTGTGGGACCTGAGAGCACCCCAGACCTATCGAATTGCATTCTGAATACGAAGCATGTCTTTCTGATATCAAATAATTTTCATTTTTGAAAATCACAATATAATACAAATTTTATGACAAATTATAAAAATTTGATATTTTTCAAATTTTGATATAATACAGTCCTCGAAGTAAATTATATAAATCTAATGATATATTCTTAAAGTGTATGTAGCAGGGAGGAAAAGCCGACGGTCAATTGAAAATTTTGACCTTTCATATTGAAGATATGGATTTTTTCCCAAAAAGACCTAATTTTTTTTGGTGTTTTGGGAAAAAATCCATATCTTCAATACCAAAGGTCAAAATTTTCAATTGATCGTCGGCTTTTCATCCCACCTAAATACATATAAATCATCAGATTTATAAAGTTTACTTCAAGTACTGTTAAATATCAAAAATATCAATTTTTAATGATTTGCCATAAAATGTGTATTAAATTGCGAATTTCAAAAATCAAAATTATTTGATATCAGAATGACATTCTTCGTATTCAGAATGCAATTCGATATGTCTGATGTGCTCTAATGTCCCAAAATAAATACTGTCCAAACGTTCATACCCCAGCCCTTAAAGCTTTTTAATTGTGCGAAAAGCTACCAATGTTAAGTACACTATCAGATAGCAGTGATAAAACAGAAAATGAAATGAAATACAAGTTATTTTAGGCAGAATGTAAAGATAATACCCAACTGTCAACAGCAATTTTGGGCTGGCCTGGGCCCGCAAACAGTTGCCCATGCGGAAATGTTGCACTTCCCCATGCAAAAAAAATTTGTTCACCCCGCGGCGGAAATGCACCAAAAATATATTGCAGTTCCCCATGCGGAGATACACCAAAAATGTTGCACTACCGCATGTGGAAGTGCATGTATATCCCGACCTGCATCTGCACATGCGGAACTGCAAGCGGAAGTTAGTTATTTAGAAGGGTAGTATTAATAGTGGGGTTAATAACTGCTTATAATCACTATGATCGTGCACTTCTGGATAAAAGCAAGGAATTGGGTATAAACCTTCCATGGGGTGTATAAAACGATTTTAGAAGGGGTGCCCAAAAATTCGAATGACATCATAGGCCACACCCCCTTTTTTAGGGGTAAATAAATCAAATTACTCCGATCAGGTTGTAATGTAGGCTAATTTAAATTCTTCCTCAGGATATAGGGAATGAAAAAGTCAATCATCAGATGTGTCTAGGACTTTGGTTGTACGATGATATGAGCCCAAATAGGTCAAAGGTCAACAACCTTTTTAGTGGTGTCAAATTTTCAACATGTTTAGGTTCCGATGAAAATGGTCTCAAATTGTCTATCATGACACAGGAGTACCAATTATATAGTTTGCCATACATACGATGCTTATAGTTTCACTGGGGTGAGAGGTCAAAGGTCAATCGCTATATACAATTTACATTTAGCATATTGCTATATTTGATCTTATACCCCATATTTCTAAAACTAGACTCTGTGGCTACTGCAAACTATACTATATTACGGTGTCAGCACACACAATTTGAGAACACTTTCGTTGAAATCGGAGCATGTTGAAAATTTGACCAATGTAGAAAAGTTTGTTGACCTTTGTGACCTATTTGGGCTCATACCGTACAACCAAAGCATCTTAGACACAACTGATAATTGACTTTTTTTATTCCATGTGACCAGCACGGTTGTTTGATGTATATAGAATTGGCTTCATTATTAACTAAATACAAACTATAGATGGCGCTATTTATCCTAAATCATATTATATTAATTTGAAAGGTTAGGTGATCAATGCTGCCTTTAAAACAGATGGAATAGGTGAGACAAGCAGCAAAGAAATTTTATAAACATATTTCATCAAAAAGTAATAGAAATTGTATGTATTAAAAGCTTGAAAGAGTAATTTTCAGTAACTAAATAGCGCCACCAATTTTGTCATAAATAGACACATTTTATAATCGAAAAGCTTTAAAAAATGCTGTAAAAGTGAATAATTTTGTAAAAGAGGGGAAATTTAAAGTGGAAAATGACTCAAAAGCATATGTATACATTAGTATGATATCGCTTTTAGCTGTTTAAGCCTAAAATTGGGTTGTACATGATGTTTTGTTTGAAAAACTAATAAATGATCACATCAAACAGCCGTGCCAGAGGATGAATTTGAGGAGCAATTTGATATTTTTACCCATAACAATAGGGGCGTGGCCTATGATGTCATTAACATGATCGAATATTTAGGCACCCCTTCTACGATTTATAGTTAGCCCCTAAGTTTGGTGCTTTTATCCAGAAGTGCACGGTCAATACAGTTTAACCTCACTATAAACAAATGTAAATCCCATTAATTGACTTGTCATTATTTTATATTACATAAAGCTTGGTGAAAGTACACACCTGGCTCACTAATGTCAAGTATTAATGAGAAAAGAAAATGTTTAGAGTCATTTAGAAGGGTAGGTATTCATATAATTCCAGGCTTTAATTGACTTTTAACAGCTTGGTGAAAGTACACACTTGGTTCACTAATGACGTCAACGATTGATTGGGGGAGAAAAGGGCGTGTAACACGCCAACACAGAGCATTGCCCTCTCGGTCAACAGAGAGGATACACTAGCCGCCGCACTAGATATAGGAGTCAGGTTTTACAGGGATCTAATACATCACCAAAGCAAAAAATGGATTGAATTCAAAAGATTACCGTAGATTACAAGATACTTCATCTTTGGGTAAAGTTGCATCAATTCTGCTTTTTCCGAATTTGACGGAATCAAGTTTGTTTGTGAACCTTCGGAATGACACATACAGCACGGCGTCACGGTGCATGTTTATAATTATAGCGGCAAGCTCACTGAACGGTACACGGCTGCGTAGGACATTCACATACAAGACATTTTTACGGTAAGTGTTATGATTTTGTTTGTTTGTTTGTTTGTTTGTTTGTTTAACCAGGTTGGTCCGTGAGGGACACATGCTAAACCATGGAAAACCATGGACCGTTCCAAGCTCATACAAATGCACAAGCCTGGATAGCCAGTGTAGGCTAATTGGTGTTTTGAGATATCCCATAGTACTATTTGGAAGAATGTTATTCAAAGGGACTTGGATAGACTTGGCACCAGGTGGTCTGTGGAAGAAGCTGAAGTTGCTACCAAGGACCGGGCCTTATGGAAGTTTCTCCTACGTCAGCCAGCAGGTGCAGAAATGCATGATGCTGTCTGGTAGGTAGGCCTAGGTAGGTATAGTACTATTATATTATCCATGATGCCAGTACAGCGAACCTTGCTGGAATAATGGTTAGTAAATTAGTTAGTATTCCACCGGTCCGCTGACCGGTCAAGCCAGTACAACGAACCTTGCTGGAATAATATTATGGTTAGTATGCTGGTATAACTTTGGTTCGACCTCATGCTGCTCGAAATAGGTAGACTCCTGTACATGGACTTGTAGTATACACATCCAACGTCTCACTGTCACTGCCCTCGTCATGATCCTCTGCCTCCTTAGCGCAAATTGGTCTTGCCTATGTTGTACCTTCGCTTGCTCGTACCGTCACTTATGCTGCCACACGCGCTGCCACCGCGCATCAGTGAATGCAACCCATCGTTTGCGTTGCGTTTATTTGAAGAGGGTTGGTGCTTTCATCTGCTACAGCTATGTGCACAGCGGCTGTACAATTCTCTCGTAAACAATACCTTTGTTTCCATACAATACCATGAATATTTTATATGCTTCACTGCACCTTGGTTATGCTATGCTATACATGTTTCCCAAGCGGTTGCTTTTACGTTAATTCCTCTCGGATGCTTGTTTCCTTGCACTTATTTTAAAAACCAAACGGAGTCTTCTCAGAACCACACCAGGCCGAATCAGCAGAAGAAGTGGCTAGACCGTGGGCAAAACTATACATGCACTCCGACTACGCCGAAATCTTTGCTTCCTCGCTTGTTCCTCATTGCCCAAGTTAGCGTTACCCATCCGACACCACGTGGAGGTTTGGGTTGAGTTGCCCGCGAGCAATCACTATGCCAGCTCTGCGGGCCTTGCCGGACATGCAACTCATCACATCTGACTGCTTCCTTTTATAGGCAACAGAAACCGCTATAGAGGGCGTGATGCGTTGGTCAAAGATGTGGTTGAGTGAGTAGGCCCCTCGAAATTGAAGAGTCAATCTTTTACACATGACCTGTGGCGATCTTCAGGCTCACACCGCCCATTCATAAAACTTTTTCGTGCTGGAGACTAATCATGCTAATATATGAGGCTTCTTAATTTGGTTAGGAGAATTCGTTGTTTGATCAAATAATCGCGACCTTTTTGCTCTGTGTAAGTTCACAAAATTCAACCAAATTTTTGGGACACATAGCCTAGGCCTACACCAAAATTTTGTATTTCAAAGATGTACAGCAACACAGGGAGAATTAAGGGGTTGTGCAATAGATAATTATGTGTATCCCAAGGGTGGTGAATTCCCAAAAATGGTCTGCAAAAATCGCTTCCCCCTTTAGCCGTGCCAAAAATCCCCCCCTTTTGACGTGCCAAAACCTTTGCCCCCCCGCCCTTTTGACGTGCCCAACCCCTACACGTGCAAGATTTTGAGGAACCCGAATTTAAAACCGTAACTTATCATATATAATGCGAGCGCAGCTAGCGAGCAGGAAATTTTGCATATTTGAACATATGTTCCTAACGATTTCCTACACCTTTTTAGGGCGTAATATAGAGCTATAATAGAAACGGTGCCCAAAATATCTGTACCAAATCCTGCCAAAAATTGCTTGACCCTCCTTTCGACATGTCAAAAATGCTTGCCCCCCCCCCCTCCCCGTTTGGCCTGCCAATTGTAAATTCTGGTCCCTTTGATATCAGTGATTTTTTTGTTTCAGTAAGCCTGACACATACCGATCAAAACCATGCCACTACCTGCTGTAAAAGTAGTGTTTCAGGATGTCAATGTGAGGGTGAAGGACACTGTTATTTTGAAGAATGTAAGCGGTGAATCATTGCAAGGAGAGCTACTAGCCATCATGGGGCCGAGTGGTGAGTGAAATATTCATGAGATGATGTCATTCATTATGAATATTCATGAGATGCATCATTTATTATGATGTCAATGTGAGAACAAGTAAAAGTTTTGAATATAGAATTGTTTTAAATTTGAGTGATTCAATGATGCAGTAAATTACAGGGTGTCCCTTAAAGAACTGTATCGTCGGGAACGGATTTTTGGGGCACTTTAACGCATAAACCAAACGTAACTAAATAACTGATGATGTTGAGAAATATATCAGTTATCGCATGCTATATATATCATGAGCTGGATATGAACTAATCTTTCACCGAGGTTCTAGAAATAAATTTAAAGTTGTAATCAAAAATTCTTTTTAAAACTCCAAATTGATTCTGAGCTTTCCAGTACCGTCCGGGATTACCCCCAGATCACGGGGTGTCCTCTTCATTTACTTACGTCATTCAGCCCGCTGCCTTGAAAATCAATTTCGCTTCGAACGGGGGAAGGACCCGTACGAGCCCGCATTTTACCAACACTATTTCTCTTTTTTCAGGAGAAATACGAATAAAAAAAGTGCAACGAGTGTCAACTGAACGTATGTTCTCTTCGAATGGAGTTAAACTTGTTTTGCAATAGATATGCCCTTTAACTTGTCCTATACTCCTTTAAGTCGGGAACTCAAGCGCTGCGTGAGTTCGTGAGTTCCTGACTTGAACGGTGTGAGTTCCTGACTTTAAGTCACGAAAATAAGATATCTAGATAACAAAAGTGGATGGGCTTACAATTAAAATACTGACGCCATGAAAATTGAACAGATTTCATGAGTTCTTGAGATCCTGAGTTGTCTTAACTATTTCTTTATTTTTATATCTTTACCATTTCTTTATTTCAAACTGGCTAAGTCATCACAAGATCCTGACTTCTTGAGTTACAAAGCGAACCGCATGGTCCTTATACTCCATAAAATAAGGGTATGATACAGGCAGAATTCTTATTTTGTACCATATGTTGAAATGGTGTTTAAGCATGTGATCATTGTCAGTTCTGGAAAGACCATACAGGGGGAGTATGAAGGAACGTTGACAGGAAACATTCTCATGATTAATGTTCTATTAACTGTTACTTTGTAGGTTCTGGAAAGACCACACTGCTTAATGTGTTGGCAGGCAGGGGAGTAGGAACATTGACTGGAAGCATTCTCATGAATAATGTTCCATTGACAAAGAAACTGAAGAGGAAGATTGCATTTGTGCTACAGGAGGATATCTTCTTTGAAAACCTAACTCTGAGAGAAACATTAGTGGTGAGTATTTATGAAAACCTAACTCTGAGAGAAACATTAGTGGTGAGTATTTATGAAAACCTAACTCTGAGAGAAACATTGGTGGTGAGTATTTATGAAAACCTAACTCTGAGAGAAACATTGGTGGTGAGTATTTATGAAAACCTAACTCTGAGAGAAACATTAGTGGTGAGTATTTATGAAAACCTAACTCTGAGAGAAACATTGGTGGTGAGTATTTATGAAAACCTAACTCTGAGAGAAACATTGGTGGTCAGTATTTATGAAAACCTAACTCTGAGAGAAACATTGGTGCTGAGTATTTATAAAAACCTAACTCTGAGAGAAACATTAGTGGTGAGTATATCAACGCATCTTTGGCACAACATAATTTGTGTTATCTTTCTCTTCATACTTATTCATATGCTTCTGCTTGATTACAAAGCCAGAATACATCAGTTTGTGAACTTAAAGAGCCCTCTTGTCTCTAGTAATACACTAGGTTACTCTATTATCGAGTGAAAGAAATTATACCAGGAGATTAGCATGGGCTTGTACCCACCATCTAATTTGGTACCAAATAGCTTCTTATATAATTCTAAAAATAAAAGAATTAAGATAGATCTAAATTCTTTTCACTTTAATGACCTTCACACTAGTCAACTCTTTACCACCTTATGTTACATGTACTTGTACAATAGTCAGAGTCCCAGTCAAGTTTACTAAAAGAACATGGCTTGTACTTATCACTTTTGTGACATATGCATTCTGTCTGAATAAGGGCAGTGATTTCAGGTGGTTACACATTTGCAAGAAATTCCCAAAATTGCAAAAACAGAATTTGGGAGAGAGTTTGTTTGTTCTTTTACAATGCACATTAATTGATTCATTGACCGCTTGCACACAGTTCACTTCCGTGTCTGGTTAACTCCAGACACGAAGAAGAAGAACATTGCTTTACACATGCTCGTGAATCCTGAAACAGCATGGGTAGTACTAGGATTGTAAGATGTGGCCTGAAGCAGCCAGTTTAAATCATATCCAAAACTTATTTGAGCACCCAAGTGATACAGGTATAACTTTTTATGCAGGCTGATTTTATGTTCCAGCAAACTTAAGCTGAGAAGATGTAGATATAAACCCTACAGAATGCCAAGCTTGTGACAACAATTTAAATGACTGTGAATAAATAAAGACCTGTCTTTCACCTCTCTAGTTCACAGCTTGTCTCAGACTTCCTTCAAAGATGTCATATGCTGACAAACTTGAGAAAGTTGATGATATTGTTGAAACACTGGATTTAAGGAAGTGCCTTGATACAAGTAAGTCATATTATGGTATTTACTTACAAGTAATTTAATAAAAAGAGGTTATTTTTGAATGAATTCTATGTCCAAATCTAATCTATGAAATGGCATTGTCAGCCTGTATCCCCTCCCTTCTCCAGGAAACTCATAAATTTCAATACTTCTGTTTTTAAGAAGTAATAAATTTGGGAATTGCTGACCACTGCAGCCCAAGACACACCTTATAAACCATTTTGTAATATTCATGAATGCAGCTCAATATATATTCTACCTACATGTCATATTATAACCATCACAACCAGGATCAGCTCTCCGAGTAACATTCAAGTCAACCAAGACAATCGGGCAACTAGTACTTTGTTCGGGAGTATTTTAAGCTAGCGCAATTATTGTCGTAATAACATTTTTGTCAACCTCGAAGACCACTGAGTCTGTCTTATTAACTGGGCTAACTTAACATCATCCTAAATCCCTCCGTTTTATGATTCAATCATTTTGTACTAGAAATACTTCTTAAGATTTAGATACAAGTTTGCAATGTTAGAAATTAAAGCTTGTGGTATATAATTAAAGAGTTGCATGTGGTGTATCCAAATTGTCAGTAAAAATATTTTTTGAAGTCATTGCTAATGCCATCTCTTGTGATTTCATTTAGAAATTGGTAGTGCCATGAACAGAGGTTTATCTGGAGGCGAAAAGAAAAGAACCAGTATAGGCAGTGAATTGTTGAATGACCCTGCTATTCTTGTTCTTGATGTAAGTACATGTATATAAACTCCTCAACAAAAGTTTGGAAACTTTCAAAAAATGGCTGTATATCAGAAATTTTTGAAATCTATCTCTACATTGTTTGATATCAGTGAAAGCATTGTTTTTTCCTGTCAACAATGACACCTCATTTGTGACGATAACTTATTCCACAGCTGAGATACTTTCTTTGAAAGACAGAGAGGTCTCAAAGAAAATGTGCCAAACTGACCATTGTCTGCGCTCATCCATTGCTTTAAATGAATGAACGAGTGGTTTAACTTTAAGTTTAATGCATCAATAAAAGTATGAATGCCGGTAAGGTTATTTACAGTACTTCATGTTGAATAAGAAGTGCTAGGATGGTTCTACATGTGGATTCAAATGGATCAATTACACAAGTCAATCTCTCTTGCACTTGCTGGTCACTTCTTCATAGTGGTCATTTGCAAAAAAGTTCTAATCAATCAGGGTTCGATTATCAGATATGGATAAGGCTCGAGCTATTGGTCGGCTTGAGGTTGCCATGCACCAGCAACTTTCGGAGTTTCCCGCAGTATGATCTCCAAGCTAAAAGCCAAGTTTCGTCAGACCAGAGATGTCAAAGACAGAGCCACGAAAAATATCGGCGGCAGAAGACCAAGACATCAGACTGGCAGCACTTTGAAACCATTTTTAATGAAACAGTGTGATATTCCTTATTCATGTTTACTGATGCTAATGGCGCACACAATGGCAGATTTGGCACAATTTTCAGAGACAATTACTCAACCATGTAATAAGTTATGGTCACAAATTTGGTGTCATTTTTGGCAGGAAAGAACAATGTTTGTATTGATATAAAAACAATATGGAAATAGATTTCAAATATTTCTGATATAAAGCCGTTTTGGGAAATTTCCAAACATTTTTGAAGAGTTTATATTCGGCAGCAAATTGCTTTGCTTTCTGCATGAATGTTTTATTTAAAGATTTACAATCATGAAGTAAAACTTTGGAAAATAGATAGGCCTTACAGTCACACTTATCGGGAAAGCTTTTGATGTTGATCATCTAGTGACCCTTCTCCAGTAGCGTAGCAAATTAGCAATGATTTTTCTCATTGCAAAGAGGGGTCCACGGTGAGGGGTCAAGGCAACTTTTTACCGGATGGCAGCTGCGCCATTGCTTGTATGTCATTTGCTGTGTTGCTATCATGATACAACCAATAGAAACATAAAGGCTGGGAAGAAATGTGGAGTCCAGGGACATTGTGGGATTAATATGAAAAATGTTTTGGAATTTGGTGGGAAACTTTGCTTCCTCATGTAAGAAATTATTAGCAAATTTGCTCTCTTGCAGTGAACATTGCCTTACTTGGAAAATAAACATTATTTCCGGTCTTGCACATATATAACTTGCAAGGGCGGCGCCCTTGCAAGTTATATATGTGCAAGACCGGAATTTAGGGCGGACTGTATTAGGTGCAGCCATTTATAGCAATGATTGTGTTATTGTATTCTCACTGGATTTCAATTTCCATTTACAGGAGCCAACTACAGGCTTAGACTCTACCACAGCTTGTAATCTGATAGATATGTTACAAAAGTATGCTGTCACCCACAACAAGACTGTGATAACATCTATTCACCAGCCTTCAAGTCAAATTTTTTACAAGTTTCATAAGTTGATGTTGCTCTCAGAGGGAGAGGTTAGTGCAGTGTTCTATTGTATTATACCATTTGATGCTATGAAGGGAAGGGCTCAACTCCATCAAAACTGTTTTTCAGATATTAAGAAAAAACTTAATATCTGGAAAAGTTTTACAGACGGAATGTTTTCATCTTCTTTCCTTGTTTAGGTTGTTTATCTTGGTAGCTCTCATGACATCATGGATTATTTCTCAAGCATCAATCTACACTGCTACATACCACACTACAATGCAGCAGATTTCATATGTAAGTTATCAATCTACACTGCTACATACCACACTACAATGCGGCAGATTTCATATGTAAGATATCAATCTACACTGCTACATACCACACTACAATGCGGCAGATTTCATATGTAAGATATCAATCTACACTGCTACATACCACACTACAATGCAGCAGATTTCATATGTAAGTTATCAATCTACACTGCTACATACCACACTACAATGCGGCAGATTTCATATGTAAGTTATCAATCTACACTGCTACATACCACACTACAATGCGGCAGATTACATATGTAAGATATCAATCTACACTGCTACATACCACACTACAATGCGGCAGATTTCATATGTAAGTTATCAATCTACACTGCTACATGCCACACTACAATGCAGCAGATTTCATATGTAAGATATCAATCTACACTGCTACATACCACACTACAATGCGGCAGATTTCATATGTAAGATATCAATCTACACTGCTATATACCACACTACAATGCGGCAGATTTCATATGTAAGTTATCAATCTACACTGGTATATACCACATTACAATGCAGCAGATTTCATATGTAAGTTATCAATCTACACTGCTACATACCACACTACAATGCGGCAGATTTCATATGTAAGTTATCAATCTACACTGCTACATACCACACTACAATGCGGCAGATTTCATATGTAAGATATCAATCTACACTGCTACATACCACACTACAATGCGGCAGATTTCATATGTAAGATATCAATCTACACTGCTATATACCACACTACAATGCAGCAGATTTCATATGTAAGATATCAATCTACACTGCTACATACCACACTACAATGCGGCAGATTTCATATGTAAGATATCAATCTACACTGCTACATACCACACTACAATGCGGCAGATTTCATATGTAAGTTATCAATCTACACTGCTATATACCACACTACAATGCGGCAGATTTCATATGTAAGTTATCAATCTACACTGCTACATACCACACTACAATGCGGCAGATTTCATATGTAAGATATCAATCTACACTGCTACATACCACACTACAATGCGGCAGATTTCATATGTAAGTTATCAATCTACACTGCTACATACCACACTACAATGCGGCAGATTTCATATGTAAGATATCAATCTACACTGTTACATACCACACTACAATGCGGCAGATTTCATATGTAAGTTATCAATCTACACTGCTATATACCACACTACAATGCGGCAGATTTCATATGTAAGTTATCAATCTACACTGCTACATACCACACTACAATGCGGCAGATTTCATATGTAAGTTATCAATCTACACTGCTACATACCACACTACAATGCAGCAGATTTCATATGTAAGATATCAATCTACACTGCTACATACCACACTACAATGCGGCAGATTTCATATGTAAGTTATCAATCTACACTGCTACATACCACACTACAATGCGGCAGATTTCATATGTAAGTTATCAATCTACACTGCTATATACCACACTACAATGCAGCAGATTTCATATGTAAGTTATCAATCTACACTGCTACATACCACACTACAATGCGGCAGATTTCATATGTAAGATATCAATCTACACTGCTACATACCACACTACAATGCAGCAGATTTCATATGTAAGATATCAATCTACACTGCTACATACCACACTACAATGCGGCAGATTTCATATGTAAGATATCAATCTACACTACTACATACCACACTACAATGCGGCAGATTTCATATGTAAGATATCAATCTACACTGCTACATACCACACTACAATGCGGCAGATTTCATATGTAAGATATCAATCTACACTGCTACATACCACACTACAATGCGGCAGATTTCATATTTAAGTTATCAGTCTACACTGCTACATACCACACTACAATGCGGCAGATTTCATATGTAAGATATCAATCTACACTGCTACATACCACACTACAATGCGGCAGATTTCATATGTAAGTTATCAATCTACATTGCTACATACCACATTACAATGCGGCATATTTCATATGTAAGATATCAATCTACACTGCTACATACCACACTACAATGCGGCAGATTTCATATGTAAGATATCAATCTACACTGCTATATACCACATTACAATGCGGCAGATTTCATATGTAAGATATCAATCTACACTGCTACATACCACACTACAATGCGGCAGATTTCATATGTAAGATATCAATCTACACTGCTACATACCACACTACAATGCAGCAGATTTCATATGTAAGTTATCAATCTACACTGCTACATACCACATTACAATGCGGCAGATTTCATATGTAAGATATCAATCTACACTGCTACATACCACACTACAATGCGGCAGATTTCATATGTAAGATATCAATCTACACTGCTACATACCACACTACAATGCGGCAGATTTCATATGTAAGTTATCAATCTACACTGCTACATACCACACTACAATGCGGCAGATTTCATATGTAAGTTATCAATCTACACTGCTACATACCACACTACAATGCGGCAGATTTCATATGTAAGTTATCAATCTACACTGCTACATACCACACTACAATGCGGCAGATTTCATATGTAAGTTATCAATCTACACTGCTACATACCACACTACAATGCGGCAGATTTCATATGTAAGATATCAATCTACACTGCTACATGCCACACTACAATGCGGCAGATTTCATATGTAAGATATCAATCTACACTGCTACATACCACACTACAATGCAGCAGATTTCATATGTAAGTTATCAATCTACACTGCTACATACCACACTACAATGCGGCAGATTTCATATGTAAGATATCAATCTACACTGCTACATACCACACTACAATGCAGCAGATTTCATATGTAAGATATCAATCTACACTGCTACATACCACACTACAATGCAGCAGATTTCATATGTAAGTTATCAATCTACACTGCTACATACAACACTACAATGCGGTAGATTTCATATGTAAGTTATCAATCTACACTGCTACATACCACTCTACAATGCAGCAGATTTCATATGTAAGATATCAATCTACACTGCTACATACCACACTACAATGCGGCAGATTTCATATGTAAGTTATCAATCTATACTGCTACATACCACACTACAATGCGGCAGATTTCATATGTAAGATATCAATCTACACTGCTACATACCACACCACAATGCGGCAGATTTCATATGTAAGATATCAATCTACACTGCTACATACCACACTACAATGCGGCAGATTTCATATGTAAGATATCAATCTACACTGCGACATACCACACTACAATGCGGCAGATTTCATATATAAGTTGTCAAAAATGTAGTTAGTCGTGCTTTTCCATGAAACAATTAGAGAGGAACGTGTCCCCTCAGTCCCACTGCTTCGGCCACTGATGGTAAGAAACAATTTGGTACATAGCGTTAATGTGTGCAAGAAAATGGCTAAGAGATGAAAATTAATATTAAAATACTGGGAAGAAATCTGTTAGAATTGCCCGGTACATCTTCCTTTTTAGCTCATTGAATACCAAAGTTTTGGCTAAAGTAGGGTTTAAAAACTGATAATTTCGTGTGCTGGTGTTACGTTGTTGAGAACGATGTGTAAAGGTGGACAAAAGTGATGGAATAGTTTCATGCCACATAAATTATAATGAAATGATAATCCCAAAGACTTTATCTTTTTATTTTGTTCATTTTGTCATCATGCAGCATACAAGTAGAGTACTATTATCCGCAATAACTTTATAACAATAACAATAATTCTATGAATCTGATCATTTCTTTTCCAGTGGACAAAGCCAAAGGTACCAAAGAGGATCTTGATATCCTGCACAAAGCAGCCAACGAACAGAGGTGGACAACATTCAACAGACGTGTGCCAAGCATTGCTGGATATGTGCCTCAAAAATCTAGTAGTCAAATGAATAGGCATGCTGCGATGCTAGCCGATTTCAACACAGTGAAAGAAAATCAAGATGTTGTAGGAGTGACATCTGAGGTTTGTGGAACATAATTATTGTGTCTTTGTTTAATTTATATTTATGTAACATCCAAATTTTATAAACATGCATGTGCATACACCCCACACACCCCTACCTATGCCTGCTGGCAACCACAGACATTATGTATTGCTGGACAACCGAGGATGTCTGGATTGACGTCTAATCACCAAACTGAGGAACGTAATTGGGGACTTTTGTGTGTATACAAATTAGCCTATCAACCAAGGTCGTTATTTTTAATGCACAATACAGGGTGTATCAACAAAGTATACAGTTTGAAAAATGCCACTAGATTCAAAAGTACGAGGTATATGGTCAAAATGATGAAGTTCACAGCTGAATCAACATCTTGTCCTCCCATAACTGAAAAATCACTGGCTTGTGACCATTAATAAGGATAACACTAGTGGAAGTTTTGGATGAGAAAACGGACATTTTGATGAGAAATGGCCAAAATGGTGAGAATTTAAATTTTCTCATTCTTTTGGATGAGAAACTTCCTGGTGTGTGTGTCAATCATTATTGCCTTATTAAAACTGGTGAGAATTGCTAATCCCCGCTGAGCTCAAAATAAACATTATTATTTTCTCATCCAAAAGAATGAGAAAATTAAATTCTAACCATTTTAGCCCTTTCTCATCAAAATGTCCGTTTTCTCATCCAAAACTTCCACTAGTGTAAGTTTATGTACTTGTAGGGGGGGTGTAGGTGGGGGTGTATGTATGTGGGTATTGGTGTATGTAGGGGTGTGTGTATGTATGTATGTATGCACATGCAAAAAGAAACTAATGAAGAAGGTACAAACTTTGCTGGGTATGAAACTGATGAAAATGGTATTATCACAAAAAATATTCAGACTTGCTCAAGTTTGGGTTGAGTTAAACGAGATCTGCTCAAAACTAGCCATCGAGTTGGTTAAATCAAACAACGAAAACTTTGCGTATGCCATAAAGGCAGGTGAAACTGTAATGGTTTGTCACAAAGTAATTTATAATTTTATCATAAAGAAACTGACTGAAACTGAACTAAGCAACTGGTAAAATCTTGAATTACAGGGAAGACTTGCGGACCTCGAGAAAGCAGATTATGCATGTTCGATGGAGCATTTAAAGAATGGTGATTTAAGGGTCGACCTGATTAAGTTTATCATCAAAGCTAGACTCCAAATCGCTGAATCAAATTCATTGCTCCATGTAATGTTTCCTCAGGTCAGCAAGTCGTGCCCTCTTTGCAGAAATCCATATGATACAATTTCACATGTAGCAAACGGCTGCATGTAATTTCGTTACAATTACATTTCAAGACCCAACCGGATCATCAATATCCTTGAAAAGTAAATTAAAAAATACAACAGGTGTGATATCTACCGTGAAAAGATCATCTCGGGTGCCCTGATCACGAATGACGACGAGGAAATTGAATTCGCAAACATCTTTCAGGACATTCAAGCAAGAAAACCAGACTTATTTCTCATTGATCACGAAAACATGAAGTGTTTCATTTTGGCAGTAACTTGTCCTTTCGATGCTTTCATTGAGGAAAGTTACAACACAAAGTTCAAAAGTATACTCCCTTTGTAACTTGCTCACATTGTGCGGATTTGATTGCAAAATCCTTGTCTTCGTGGTTGGGTCACTCGGCCATGTTCATCACCGTTTCCGAAGTGGGTTGAAAAAACTTGGCTTCCCCAAACGTGTTGCCAAGGCTGTTGCCAAGTATGCCTTTGTCAGTTCTATGATTGGAACCAACATCATCTGGAGACTGCAAAACAGGCTCACTAAAGTCAATTAATTCTTCCTGTTCATTTTCATGTTGTTTGTAATTTATTCATGTAATGATTTATAATGCTGCTTTGGTGGCCCAAATGTATTTGCTCATTATTGAATAACAAATTCGTATGTATGTAGTAAAACCAAAACACCCCCACACACCCACCCCCACCCCCACACACCCACACACAAGATGCATATCACACAAAAACTAAATTATGCACATATCAAATAAAAAGACATTTTTATGTTACTGATCTAATTTTTTGTTCAATTCATAACGTTAATTAATATCCTATTATTGTGTTCTAGCGCTTCCCAGATGATAGTGGAGCGAAGAATCTTGATCAAGATGATCAAGCTGCCAAAGAAATAATTACCACAGAGGAGAGTGCTCCAACAAAGGAATCAAAAGATGCATCAGTACAAGAAATGAACACCAACTTAAACCACCAGGAAGCAACCAACACTGACAAACAAGAAGAATCACCAGAACATATGAAATCAGAAAAAAAAAACAGAAACAAATCAGAAGATGATGAGAATGATGACATTGTGCTAGGAGAGCGATGGGCATCTTCATGGCGGACACAATACACTACATTATGTCACAGATCATTCAAGCAGAATTTGTCAGAAGTGCTGACAATGGTTGATCTGCTTCGACACATAGTTCTAGGCATCATATTTGGCATTTTGTACTTTCAGCTGGATCATACAGAGGAACGGTTACATGATATCAGGGGCATTGTAAGTATAGCTTCAACTTAGAAAATACAGGGAACTACTCCCACTTCCTGCCAAATAAATAACTTAGAAAATGCAGGGAACTACTCCCTTTTCCTGCCAAACAAATAACTTAGAAAATTCAGGAACTACTCCCTTTTCCTGCCAAAAACAGCCAGCAGTTCTTGACCTGATTAGATTTTCAAAGTTTTCAAAAATGTAGTTAGTCGTGCTTTTCCATGAAACAATTAGAGAGGAACGTGTCCCCTCAGTCCCACTGCTTCGGCCACTGATGGTAAGAAACAATTTGGTACATAGCGTTAATGTGTGCAAGAAAATGGCTAAGAGATGAAAATTAATATTAAAATACTGGGAAGAAATCTGTTAGAATTGCCCGGTACATCTTCCTTTTTAGCTCATTGAATACCAAAGTTTTGGCTAAAGTAGGGTTTAAAAACTGATAATTTCGTGTGCTGGTGTTACGTTGTTGAGAACGATGTGTAAAGGTGGACAAAAGTGATGGAATAGTTTCATGCCACATAAATTATAATGAAATGATAATCCCAAAGACTTTATCTTTTTATTTTGTTCATTTTGTCATCATGCAGCATACAAGTAGAGTACTATTATCCGCAATAACTTTATAACAATAACAATAATTCTATGAATCTGATCATTTCTTTTCCAGTGGACAAAGCCAAAGGTACCAAAGAGGATCTTGATATCCTGCACAAAGCAGCCAACGAACAGAGGTGGACAACATTCAACAGACGTGTGCCAAGCATTGCTGGATATGTGCCTCAAAAATCTAGTAGTCAAATGAATAGGCATGCTGCGATGCTAGCCGATTTCAACACAGTGAAAGAAAATCAAGATGTTGTAGGAGTGACATCTGAGGTTTGTGGAACATAATTATTGTGTCTTTGTTTAATTTATATTTATGTGTAACATCCAAATTTTATAAACATGCATGTGCATACACCCCACACACCCCTACCTATGCCTGCTGGCAACCACAGACATTATGTATTGCTGGACAACCGAGGATGTCTGGATTGACGTCTAATCACCAAACTGAGGAACGTAATTGGGGACTTTTGTGTGTATACAAATTAGCCTATCAACCAAGGTCGTTATTTTTAATGCACAATACAGGGTGTATCAACAAAGTATACAGTTTGAAAAATGCCACTAGATTCAAAAGTACGAGGTATATGGTCAAAATGATGAAGTTCACAGCTGAATCAACATCTTGTCCTCCCATAACTGAAAAATCACTGGCTTGTGACCATTAATAAGGATAACACTAGTGGAAGTTTTGGATGAGAAAACGGACATTTTGATGAGAAATGGCCAAAATGGTGAGAATTTAAATTTTCTCATTCTTTTGGATGAGAAACTTCCTGGTGTGTGTGTCAATCATTATTGCCTTATTAAAACTGGTGAGAATTGCTAATCCCCGCTGAGCTCAAAATAAACATTATTATTTTCTCATCCAAAAGAATGAGAAAATTAAATTCTAACCATTTTAGCCCTTTCTCATCAAAATGTCCGTTTTCTCATCCAAAACTTCCACTAGTGTAAGTTTATGTACTTGTAGGGGGGGTGTAGGTGGGGGTGTATGTATGTGGGTATTGGTGTATGTAGGGGTGTGTGTATGTATGTATGTATGCACATGCAAAAAGAAACTAATGAAGAAGGTACAAACTTTGCTGGGTATGAAACTGATGAAAATGGTATTATCACAAAAAATATTCAGACTTGCTCAAGTTTGGGTTGAGTTAAACGAGATCTGCTCAAAACTAGCCATCGAGTTGGTTAAATCAAACAACGAAAACTTTGCGTATGCCATAAAGGCAGGTGAAACTGTAATGGTTTGTCACAAAGTAATTTATAATTTTATCATAAAGAAACTGACTGAAACTGAACTAAGCAACTGGTAAAATCTTGAATTACAGGGAAGACTTGCGGACCTCGAGAAAGCAGATTATGCATGTTCGATGGAGCATTTAAAGAATGGTGATTTAAGGGTCGACCTGATTAAGTTTATCATCAAAGCTAGACTCCAAATCGCTGAATCAAATTCATTGCTCCATGTAATGTTTCCTCAGGTCAGCAAGTCGTGCCCTCTTTGCAGAAATCCATATGATACAATTTCACATGTAGCAAACGGCTGCATGTAATTTCGTTACAATTACATTTCAAGACCCAACCGGATCATCAATATCCTTGAAAAGTAAATTAAAAAATACAACAGGTGTGATATCTACCGTGAAAAGATCATCTCGGGTGCCCTGATCACGAATGACGACGAGGAAATTGAATTCGCAAACATCTTTCAGGACATTCAAGCAAGAAAACCAGACTTATTTCTCATTGATCACGAAAACATGAAGTGTTTCATTTTGGCAGTAACTTGTCCTTTCGATGCTTTCATTGAGGAAAGTTACAACACAAAGTTCCAAAAGTATACTCCCCTTTGTAACTTGCTCACATTGTGCGGATTTGATTGCAAAATCCTTGTCTTCGTGGTTGGGTCACTCGGCCATGTTCATCACCGTTTCCGAAGTGGGTTGAAAAAACTTGGCTTCCCCAAACGTGTTGCCAAGGCTGTTGCCAAGTATGCCTTTGTCAGTTCTATGATTGGAACCAACATCATCTGGAGACTGCAAAACAGGCTCACTAAAGTCAATTAATTCTTCCTGTTCATTTTCATGTTGTTTGTAATTTATTCATGTAATGATTTATAATGCTGCTTTGGTGGCCCAAATGTATTTGCTCATTATTGAATAACAAATTCGTATGTATGTAGTAAAACCAAAACACCCCCACACACCCACCCCACCCCACACACCCACACACAAGATGCATATCACACAAAAACTAAATTATGCACATATCAAATAAAAAGACATTTTTATGTTACTGATCTAATTTTTTGTTCAATTCATAACGTTAATTAATATCCTATTATTGTGTTCTAGCGCTTGCCAGATGATAGTGGTGCGAAGAAACTTGATCAAGATGATCAAGCTGCCAAAGAAATAATTACCACAGAGGAGAGTGCTCCAACAAAGGAATCAAAAGATGCATCAGTACAAGAAATGAACACCAACTTAAACCACCAGGAAGCAACCAACACTGACAAACAAGAAGAATCACCAGAACATATGAAATCAGAAACAAAAAACAGAAACAAATCAGAAGATGATGAGAATGATGACATTGTGCTAGGAGAGCGATGGGCATCTTCATGGCGGACACAATACACTACATTATGTCACAGATCATTCAAGCAGAATTTGTCAGAAGTGCTGACAATGGTTGATCTGCTTCGACACATAGTTCTAGGCATCATATTTGGCATTTTGTACTTTCAGCTGGATCATACAGAGG
The DNA here is from genome assembly GCF_039555335.1 of Amphiura filiformis. Classification (NCBI taxonomy): domain Eukaryota; kingdom Metazoa; phylum Echinodermata; class Ophiuroidea; order Amphilepidida; family Amphiuridae; genus Amphiura; species Amphiura filiformis. Next base: position 69,467,003 of record NC_092636.1, on the reverse strand, counting down.
AACGGTTACATGATATCAGGGGCATTGTAAGTATAGCTTCAACCTAGAAAACGCAGGGAACTACCCTGCCAAATAAATAACTTAGAAAATGCAGGGAACTACTCCCTTTTCCTGCCAAACAAATAACTTAGAAAATTCAGGGAACTACTCCCTTTTCCTGCCAAAAACAGCCAGCAGTTCTTGACCTGATTAGATTTTCTGCGCAAAATACGTAGGTTTTCATCGCAAAATATGGTATTTAAGTAGCAAATCTGCATAATCTTAACGACTCTTCATCTTTATTCACAGATCTTCTTTGGTACTGTATACTGGGGCTTTGATTCTGTATTCACAACAATCACCACATGTAAGTATATGAGATTACTAAAGAGCCACTATATCCACCATGGTGGTTTGTCAGGCATGAGACCAAAATATTAGTGACAAAAGCCTGAAATGGAACAATATTGACATCTTTACGTTTGAGCATTACAAAGGCATTTAGCATTTATAGCACATGTTATCAGCACAGCACATTACATGCATAACGCAAACATGTATAAGCTATAAATTTTATGTCAACATTTTATGTCCTAAGAATGTCAAAAAGACTTAACTTGGGCAGGTTCAATATGTTTGATATCCCAAATCATTACTTAAGCAAATCGATGTGACACATATGAATTATATTCAGTCTCCATCCAATTACATTTGTTACATTGACTTGAGTCATCTTGAGCTAAAAAGAGGCCCAATTGATTCAATTCAACTTACATTTTTTGTGACTTGTTACAACTCTGCTATTCAAGTCTCCATCGTGAGTTATACTGTTTGTAAAAGTCCACCCTACCACCTGTACCTCCATCTCCATCCATCTGAATGCTCTGGATAGCCAGATTGACTTATTGATATTTTAGAATAGGTAGGCCATGTTCAGAAACTCTGGCTACTTATTGGGGGTCTATGCATACGGTATAATGATAAAAAAAAATGTTCAAAAATATTTTTGTTCAAATGTTGTTGTTTTTTCAACAACAATTGTTTTTACAACAATGCGCTTCAAGGCGGGAGGCATTGTGGTGGTTGCACCACAAAATATCTCATTTTTATTTCTTTGTTATTTGTCTCCAATCTCTTATAGTCCCAAAAGAGCGTGATGTAATCAACAAGGAGCGTGCATCAGGGATGTATCGTCTATCAGCATACTATCTTGCTAAGCTGACCAGTGAGTTACCCTTGATGATCATCTTCCCAACTATTCATTTCAACATATACTATTGGTTAGGTGGACTCAACAATTTTATAGGAGCTTATTTGGCTGCATGGGGTATTCTTATACTTAATACTCTGGTTGGACAGGTGAGGACCAACTAACAACAAAATTATATACAAAATACACAAGGCAGTAACAATTTCGCTACATATTGTACACTTTTAATACTTATTCTCCTAGTATTACTGTGTTTCATTTTGTTTTCCAAATACTCACAACTTTGTAAATTTAAATTTGATATAGTGCTTAGGTTTAAAGGCATTGAATAATGATATTACAGTACTCTCATGGCTGGGGTCTTAGTATGGTGGGTAGCATGTGTGAAGCAATCACGCACAGGTTTGACCCCAGGTCAGATGTAATGAAATACAACTCACCCCTAATACAAGTCACATTATTATTTTCAAAATAGTGTAGTAGGTATAGTAAACTTGTGTAGTAGGTATAGTAACAGTACTCAAAAGATTTAAGGTACCAGTTATTTTCACCCTGTATATCCTAAAAAACAAAGACAGATAAGATAAATTGGAACCAGCAGCCAAATAACTGCATCTTTTAGCTTGGATTTAAGACCTCATTTGTTGAAATCGTTTAAGAAATAAAGACACAATGATCTAAATATTCAAAAGTTATGCACAGTTTGCTCCATTGCATGCCCTATTGATTTGCACACAAATCGTTCTCGAACAAGAGAACTGGCGCCATGCTTTTCATAATTGATTAACAGTAAAACTAGCGTCATGCTTTCATTGATTAGAACATATAAAAAGTGCAACTTTTGATTTTGTTCCTTCCTTAGGTTTTAGATCTCTGTTTCTTTAATTCTTGACCAATTTCAACAACTTGTCTTAAATCAGAGCTAAAAGGATACAGGTACTGGCTGCTGGATTAAATTTTGACGTGTTTTGTCTTTGTTTAGGATATACAGGGGTGAACATAACTGGTACATTAATTCTTTTGCGCATTGTATGTATGAGTGTCTCTGCGTTGAGGTCTGCTTATAATTTGAGGCATATTGCCTATCCAAATTTGATCTGAAAAACATTAATCTGGGATTTCATTACATTCAAATATGTCTTGATATTATGGCTTTACTTGTTTGAGTTTTCATTTTATAAACTTGATCTACGTTTGAAGTTTAGCTAGTGTTTGGCAGAATACTGTATTAGCTGAAATTGTTGTGCGTTTTGTGGTTTGACATGTCATGGTTTCATAAATGCTACGTGCCCCTATTAAACACTGTCAAATGTGTTTTTTAATGAAGCTTACTCACTAAGCTTAATTATTAAGAAAATGTTAATGAAACTTGCAACTGCATAAACGGGGCGGATCCAGGACGGTAAACTACCGGGGCTCCCCCTTAGCCCCAACCCCCGGATCCGCCCCTGATAAATATCTGAAAACTTAAAAAGATATTGGTTTGTAGACCTTTTTCCCAAACGTCACCGATCAATCGATATTGGGTCCAGCATTCAAGTCATCCGCGCTCAAATACAAATAGTGCGCCAGCGAGCGCGATCAACTTTGTGTCAACCCGCGCATGATTGCCAGCTCACAATATGCGTTAAGTTTGTCACGCCATAAAAAGTAAACAAAATTGTAAAACAAAACAACGATCGATTTTCAAAGAGCATCACGATTTTTCCAAATCTTTTGTACTTCGTAGTATTAAAACAAGCTGAAACAAAGGTAAACAGTATAAACAGTTCCCGTTTAAACAATTATTTTGTGGAAGCTGAAGTGAAAGATGGCAAAACCAGGGAGAAAATGCGCAGTGTTTCGTGTTTTCATATCGCGGTCACGTGGGGAACGCAAATGTTGTTTGTTTATATCTATACTAGGACCCCAATTTCGACCAAGTGATGTCACAGTGAAGTAATAATGCGTATTTCATAACTAAACATGTGCAGTCTGTACTACCTTTTTGAGCTTATTGCTAGTGATACCACTGACATCAATCTTGTATTCTTCTGATCTCTCCCATACCATCACAGTCTTTAGGTCTTGCCATCAGTGCCTACTCTCCTGACATGAGCACATCCATTACCTTCTTAGCCATTTATATGCTAAGTGCTATGATGCTTGGTGGATTTTATGTAGAAATCTTGCCATTTTGGTTGGAATGGACACAGTACCTATCATTCCTGTTCTATACCTACAATCTCTTTTTGAGAGTTGAGTTCAACATCAGAGGAGATCCAGTCAAGTAAGTCTAATCACTTAAGACCAAGGGCACTAAGAACTATTTTGATTGGTTACAAAGACGACCATAACATGTATTGAGCCAATTAGAGACATGGTAAGAACAGTCAGTGACTAACTTACTTGACGTATCTGCACAGGACGTTGTGTCCCTTTGCCCCTGTCGAGTAAGCCTCCTCCAGTTCTATCTGTTGCTTGTGTCTTTGCTTTATGTGGGGTCATTCCCAGGTCCCTCTGAATTTAGTCCTTCCATCTGGTTGGTGGACGACCTGGTGGTCTTTTCTTGCTGAAGTCATTAATGTAGACTTGGTGGGGAAGCCGATGTTGAGGCATCCTGAAGATATGCCCATCCCATTTAAAATGTCTCCGGCAGATAAAATCGTTGATGGAGCTAGTGATGTTGAGACTATGTCTGATGGAATTATTGCGTATTTTGTCAAGCATTGCCCTAAGGCATCGCATTTCAAAAACATCCAGTCTGTGTCGATCGGATTCACGTAACGCCCAGGATTCTGACCCATAGGTGGCAATAGGGAGGATGAGTGACTGGTAGATTCTTACTTTCAGCGATCTGGTGATGTCATGGTTAGACTAGATGGTATTTTTCAATCTACCAAATGCCCAGGCTGCCAACTTTGTGCGACGTTTAATATTCTCTTCTATTGAGGGCACACTACTACCCAGAAAGACGAAGTTATTTACTTTGGCAATGGGCACTTGGTTCCGCATGATATCTCTTGGATCGTCAGATATGATCTTGCATTTTGTTGGGTTAATTTTCATTCCCCAGCTGCTGCATGCTTTTTCCAATTCATTAGTGGAGATTTGCACGTTCTCGAAGTCCATATCCTTGAGTGTGGTGTCATCTGCATATAGGATGTTGTTAATGCACATGTCACCCATCTGTATACCTGAGCCTAGGTTTTGGATGTCCTTCATGACAAACTCCAGATATAGATTGAAGAGGCATGGTGAGAGAAGACATCCTTGTCTAACACCAACTAGGACTTCATACCAATCGGTGATCTTTCCATTTAACACGACTGAGCATTTGGTTTGCTCGTACATTTTTGCAGTGAGGTTCACCAGTTTAGTGTCTACTCCTACTGATCGCAGACATTTCCAAAGGGCCTCCCTCCATATGGTGTCAAATTCTGCTTTCAGTCAGTAGGGCTTTAAGATTGCTAAAAACAGCCAGTAGGGCTTTAGAATTGCCAAGATATCTAAAAGCTCAAATTTGATTAGTTATTAAGATGATTATATCAGGTAATTAACCAATTAGGGGCAGTGTAAGTAAAGTTGCAGTGCCCATGGGGTTAAAAAATCATATGAATTTAGGAAATTGAAACTTCATAACTTTTCCATTCAAAGACCCAGCAATAGCAGCAGTGAAAAGCTCTGTGACAAAATGATGAAAATAAAAGAATAGGCGAGAGATGTGAAGACTAAAGAGTTTCAAGGATTTGTTGCCAAGGGTCTTTCCTCTAAGCATCATGAGGGCCCCCAAGGCTGACTCATGGGCCCCATGCTAGTGTAATTGTGTGTCAGGTTCAAAAACACCAGAGAGTACATTCTTGTGGCTCTGTGCAGGCACAGTCTTTAGAATGTCTTTGTGTTTCTGTTACCTCATGTTAATATGATCATAGTGTTCAAGTTCTGGCTTCAAAACTGTGATTCTTATGACTGTGTCTACATGGACTGTAACAAAACCTGTTTCTAATATCCATGGTGTCTACTATGACCCCAACAGCTGGCTAAGCATATGCTAATTTTGCTTCATTTTCCTGAAGGTCAGTGTTTAAGTTTACATGCATTCCCATCGCCCTTTATAATACCTGCCACTTCAACATGGAATACGGGTCTCAGCGAAGTAATTCAACCAATATTATTACTTAATAAAGAAATAAAGAAGTGAAGCTCAGGCAAACTGCGTTATAATAAAAGAGAGAGAGAAAATCCGAACCGTTTGGTACTCAATCAGTGTAAAGTGTTTTAATACTTCCAAGTATACCTCAAATATATCAAAGTGCAACTCAAGCTTACTATTAATTCCATATTTCCATTCTATCTGTGAAACAGGTGTGCCAAAGAAGAGAGTATATTTGAGGAATGTATAACAGGGAATGCAACTGAAGTAGACGGTGAAACAGCACTGGATTCCATGGATGTACTGGATATACCTGTTTGGGCCAATCTAGTTGCGTTAGGTGGATTCCTTCTGGTGTTTCGTCTCTTGGGGTACTATGTATTGAAAATCAAGTATAAGCCTAAATGATTTAATTAGAGCAAGTTTTAAAATTTTAAAAATTTAATTGCCATATAAAAACAAAATAAGAACAAAAATACAAACATACTACTCTAAAAGAAAACTTAACACCAGTCATCACCATTTTGAAGCACAATTGTGTCCTATTTAATGTTTTAAAAAGCCAATGTTATCAAAATATTATTATAAAAATGATCAAAATATCCACCATAATGGAAGATGGGTTGTCTGAAGCCTGTCACCTAAATATTGTGATTCCAAATTTTGAGTTCAATTGCTCCAGCAATTCAGATATTAGAAACAAATATTTGTATTGCAGTTTCAAGACCTGGGCTGGTAAACCTCTGCTACAATTTTTCTTCTGATTTTCTCAATTTTAATGGGATATTTAAGTGCAGGACGTGAGGTGGACAATCTAGTCGGAGGGGTTTTGGCCATTTGGTATATCAATGACCCAATTTTCTAGGCCAATTTTAGGCCTATATGGGTATTTTGTTTTTTAATTGTCCAAATTCTGCCTGAAACATTTACTTAACTATTGCCAAAATTTTCTCATTTAAATAAAAACTTTTAGAAAAATTGTAAAAATTTTGGCAATTTGTATTAAATGTGGCTGAAAATTTGACTTTTGGTACAGCGATGGGTCTAAATTTCTTGAAGTGGCGATCGCCACATGGGCCGTTTTGTTCTGGGCCATCAGGGCTGGTGGTGTCTCAAAAAATAGAGGAAAAGAGAAGAAAAATAATGGAAAAGAAAGAAATCATATGATTATGGCTGTCGCTAGTGGGCATGAGGCAGTAATAATGAATTAAATTAAATACCGTACTTATACAATTTTTGGTCCGCAGCCCCATACCCCCTAGTACATGGAACCCATACCGTAGTAGCTCTGCACAACGGCAGCACCAATACGAAATTGTCACTAACCGATTAATGATAATTCTATTGTTAATTGCACAATTTGAAAATAAGCTTTATAGGTGGAAAATATTTGTGTCTCATAGGGAGCAATGTGCAGCTGCTTGTAACACAAATAATCAACTGGCAAATCTGGTCAGATTGTAAAATCAAGAAAATTACTACTGTATATGTGACACGATCTGGTCCATGGGGGCCAAAGGCGGTAAATTTGAAACTGAGATAAAGGAAAAAATATGGATTAAAAACAATAAAATACATAAGAAATTAGACAGCAAAAAATTTCATAACTTTAGAACCAAGTATGCTAGACCTTTGGTGTTTTCAGTGAATGATAGCCTATTGTATGTATAATGTAATAATTACAATAACTCAATTTTCAAAAATGCCTCCTTTGGCTCCCATTGACCAGATCGTGTCACATATTAAATATCCTGCTATACAATAGTGTAGAAACACTTTCTTCTCTAGTACTGTCTTGTTAGTCTTAATTATTCACCATATTGGTGTGACTCTATTTGATTTGTCTTCCTAAGAAACAATAAACAGTTGATGATACATTTTGCCTTGCACTGATTTTTCATTCAGTATATTGTATAATTTTATAAGTTAGGGCCTACAATAATGCAAACTGCAATGCAAGGATTTGTTTTAAATCGCATGAATATTCAAATTAATGATGTTATCTCAGTTATGAATATTCAAATTATTGACGTCATTTTATTAATATTCTAATTAATGACATCACCTCATGAATATTCAAATTAATGATGTCATCTCATGAATATTCTAATTAATGACGTCATATGAATATTCATTGATGTCATCTCATGAATATTCTAATTAATGATGTCCTGGAAACTGGAACGCCTTTGGAGAAGCCCATCCCTGCCAATCGAAACAAAAATCAAGCTGTTTGAGACAACTTGTGTCACTGTCCTTCTTTACGGGTGCGACTCATGGGTAATCACCAAGGACATGGAAAACAAGATCAATGCCTTTGCAACATCTTGCTACAGAGTCATGTTAAACATCAAGCGTGTGGATCGGATTCCAAATGAAATCATCTACAATCTGACCAACACCACTCCACTGGTTGCCAGAGTCAAGATTCATCAACTCAAATTTCTCGGCCATATACTGCGTCTTGAAGACGACGAGCCTGTGAAAGAACATGCCCTTTATATTCCACCACATGGGAAGAGGAAACCGGGACGGCCACGCACACTGTACTTACAGTATGTATGGCACCTCCTAGGAGATACTGAAGGGATGCTGCAGCCAAACAAAATTGTTTCGCTTGCCCAAGATCGTAATAGTTGAAGCCGACTGATGATGATGATGATGATGTCATCTCATGAATATTCATTAATTACATCATCTCAAGAATATTCATTAATGATGTCATCTCATGAATATTCAAATTAATGACATCATCTCATGAATATTCAAATTAATGACATCACCACATGAATTTTTTAATGTCATCAAAGGAATATTAATTATGTCATTTCATGAATTCAAATTAATGAAATCACCTCATGAATATTCCAAACAATGATGCCATCTCATGAATATTTATTAATGTCATCTCATGACTATCCAAATTGATGACGTCAACTCATGAATATTCAAATTAATGACGTCACCATGAATATTCAAATTACTGACATCTCAGGAATATATAAATTATTGATGTCATCTCATGAATATTCAAATTATTGACGCCATCATGAATACTGAAATTAAAGATGTCATCTCATGAATATTTAAATTAATGTCATCTCAGGAATATATAAATTATTGATGTCATCTCATGAATATTCAAATTATTGACGCCATCATGAATACTGAAATTAAAGATGTCATCTCATGAATATTTAAATTAATGTCATCTCATAATGTCATTAATTTGAATATTCATGATGTCATTAATGACGTCATTAAGATATATTTTAATTAATGACGTCATCAAATGAATATTAATTAGTGTCATCTCATGACTATCCAAATGAATGTCTCCTCATGAATATTCAAATTTATGTCATCTCATTAATATTTAAATTAAAATCTCATGAAGAAGTAAATTAATGTCATAAATTTTCAAATTAATGACAGATATCAACTCATAAATATGTATTAATGGCGTCCTCTAATAAATATTCTAATTAATGACGTCGTGTTGTGAATATTCAAGTAATGACATCTCATGAATATGCAAATTAATGACGCCATCATGAATATTCAAATTAATGACGTCACCTCGTGAATATTCAAATTAATGATATCATGAGTATGCTAATTAATGAAGTCATCTCATGAAAATGCAAATTAACGATGTCTCATAAACATTCAAATTAATTACGTCATCTTATGAATATTTATTAATGACGTCATCTCATGAATACTCATTAATGACATCATTTCATGAATATTCATGAATGACGTCATTTCATGAATATTCATTAATGACGTCATCTCATGAATATTCATTAATGACGTCATCTCATGAATATTCACATTAATGACATCATCATGCATATTCAAAATAATGACAATAATGAGGGCGTTGTGGAGCTAGTTAGTTCTGGCGTTTTCTTCTCAAGTTGACTGGGACTCCACCAAGGTTTTAGCCAAGGATGATCGTGAGTACCCCCGCTTAGTGCGGGAGGCCCTCCAGATCAAGAAGAAAACGCCAGAACTAAATCGTGATCAAGGACTGGAATTGCCAACCCTCTACAACGCCCTCATTCGACCAAAAATCGCCAATGATCAACAAAAGGGCAATTGTCAATCACAACATCCTAGGACTTCTTCTGATGAAGATGTGTGTCACACATCGAAAATTCAAGGTTAGTTGGATTTTTGTGCTGAAAGTCAGTTTAAACTTTTAGAAATATGAACATGTACATTTCTCTTGTTCGAAATTTATTAACCTGTCTAAGATTAACTTGACTTGGCCAAGATTATCTTGCCCTGGCCAAGATAATAATGACCTGTCCACATTACTTGATATAATCGACAGACTTTGAAGAAAGAAATACAATGGATAATGTAACAAAAGAACAGGGCTAGACATAATCCGCTAATACATAACGGTATTGATGAAGTAGCTATCTACTGCTGATAACGGTAGGCCTACTGATAAAGTATAGCTATCTAGTGCTGATTGTGACGGGACCGAGCGGCTAGGTACTTAGTAGCAAGTGGTTTTATAGGTGGGTTTGCCGGAGCTGGAATCCGGCCACGCACTGGAGGAGTATGTATGGACCACAAAGAATAACAAACAAAAGTTATTTTGGTACCAAATGAAAATTTGGGCATAGGCCTAGTGGTCCCGCGCGGCGCCATGCCAATATCAACGACACTTGCAAACGACATGGCAAGCATGTATTGGCAAGGTATCATCATAAAATTTGACAAATATGATATAAAGCAACTACTTATTGGCAAACGAAAAATTGGGCAGCATGCCCCCGCTCAGCACATGCCAATAGGTATAATACATGCAAATGGCACACTCAAGTATGCATCGGCACATATTTAAAATATTAAAATATTTTGAAAAAAATACATAAGTTTTGGACAATGCATAACAAATGACACACCCGGGGTATGCATCGTTATGTATTCTCACTTTATCTTAAGACTACGACATAATAAAACAATATAGATTCCAACAGACTGTGTGTTATAAAACAAAAGCACTATACAAATAGGCCCTACCATTAGGCCTTGTCACTACCTCCATCACTCTAAATTCTCATTGGTCAAGCCCGTCCATTACTCAAAACTCGGATTGGTCAAATCACTCTCCTCACAATACCCGCAGTAGGCCTACTTACCAGGACACCAGCCCACGTAGCACCAGGACACATAGTACGTCCTCCGTAGCACCAGGGCACATAGTCCTCCGTAGCACCAGAGCACATAGTCCTCCGTAGCACCAGGGCACATAGTCCTCTGTAGCATTAGGACACGTACATAGTCCTCCGTAGCATCAGGGCACCAGCCCTGCCCGACGTGTTCCTCCTCTATACTACAATCAACAACTCGCCCAATATTACTCTCCGCCTAATTAGACCACCCCCAGACCTCTTCTCTCTGCTAGGGCAATAGGGTACAGTGGCGTGCGCAGCACATTGAAAATGGGGAGGGGGGGCAGGTTGTTCAGTTCCCCGCATGGAGTCTGATTAGGGGCAAATTTTAACGTTTTTCCCCCGAATCCCCCGAATGACCAACAAAAGTGGGGGGTCATGCCCCCCCCCCCTTTGCGCACGCCACTGATAGGGTACAGACCTCCCACATTGTAGGGCTGTAGGCCTATCTCTATCCCGCTACTGTAATTGTAGACCTCTCTTTATTATAGGCGATAGAGTACAGACCTCACACATTGTAGGGCTGTATCTCTATCCCTCTATCTTCTCTTTTATGGATAATGGATCCTCTAAATCCACAGGTCTACTCAAGGCCCGTCTGAAGTACTGAAAAGCAAACATAGGCCTACACGTGCACGGGACCATAACACAATGTCTGTTGGAATCACATCCAAGAAATAATGATGATGATAAAAATATATCACATCAACTTGTGAGCACTTAATGTTCACATGTAAAAATACATGAATATTTGAATATATTTCACACACAAAGATAGGCCTAAATAAAATCATATGCCCCTTACATGACATGTTTCATAATAAAGACCTAAATTTATTTTAAATAGTAGGCCTATTTGGGTGTGACTTGTGTGAAATACCCTGATCTAAATGTTACAGACTATATGGTTTGAACAAATTGTAAATGCGTTATTAAACATGTTAAAACAGAATGCTTTCAGCTGAGGCCACAATGTTAGCATAGTAATAATAATCATTAATAATGTCGAAGGTCAGACAACATTGTAAACGCATGAGAAAAAGTGAGAAAGATCTAGTGAGAGTATCATTTTGAGAAAGATAGTGAGAGTATCATTTTCCAAACGAAAATAATACAACGCGAAAATATAATGATCCCTATTAATATTATGCACAACACACCGCCTCTCAAATAATTAATTAAATCTAAGATCCGAAATATAATATTCGGGGAAAACCCGAATTGACGCAATTAGCGCATGTAGGCCTACATGATGTTACTTTAGTAATGCGCCGTACTGTATGTGTACCCTTTGACCTCGATGACCGTTGCTATACATCAATCTGCACGTACGCCATCGTCCTCACGCAATGATGGAAACCAAATAAATTTTATTACAAAATAATATAAGATAGACGAACTAAATCAGTCCTTTCTCTCTTTCCACTTTACATAGAAAATTATGTTACGTACCAACATGAGCAGAAAGGAATGCTATATTGCTTAAACCCTGCGATTATGAAATACGAACACGATAAAGCATGATTTTGGAGGTGAATTTGTAGCCAAAAACAAGAAATTTGCATGAATGCGCTATGCATACCGTATACACGCACATGTAAAATAAAACAACAACGTATCACCCGATTTATACGCACAGAGTTCGTTCAAAATACATTCTAAAATTAATTTCACGACTCCCAAGTCACCTCTACGTGTTCTATACAAAATAATCTACAGTAACTTGGAACAATTTAATTCCGAAAACAATTTATAATAATAAAAACAATAAAATTCTAACGGAATATAAAGAAAGATATAATCACCTAAAATACACCAGCCATAATGGGTTTTTTCCTCATACCATCCCGGCACCGCGTGGTTAGAAGCGGCCAATCAGGGCGGCCCATTATCATGACGTAATGCATAAATGAAATTAAAGGAGTACTACGTGATTCGGATAGTAAAAGGGTATTACCTAAGAATAATATTTCGAATCCCGTTACATGATAACCGTATTGGTGCTGTAGCTATCTACTGCTGATAACGGTATTGATGAAGTAGCTATTTAGGCCTACTGCTGATAACATTATTGGTGAAGTAGCTATCTACTGCTGATAACGGCATTGATGAAGAAGCTATCTACTGCTGATAACGGTATTGATAAAGTACGGTAGCTATCTACTGCTGATAACGGTATTGGTGCAGTTTAGCTATCTATTGCTGATAACGGTATTGATGAAGTAGCCATCTACTGCTGATAACGGTACTGATGATGTAGCTATCTATTGCTGATAACGGTATTGATGAAGTAGCTATACTGCTGATAACGGTATTGATGAACTAGCTATCTACTACTGATAACGGTATTGATGAAGTAGCTATCTACTGCTGATAACGGTAGGCCTATTGATGAAGAAGCTATCTACTGCTGATAACGGTATTGGTGCTGTAGCTATCTACTGCTGATAACGGTATTGATGAGGTAGCTATCTACAGCTGAATGCTGATATCGGTATTGATGAAGTAGCTTTTAACTGCTGATAACATTAATTATGAAGTAGTTATCTACTGCTGATAACGCTATTGGTGCTGTAGCTATATACTGCTGATAACGGTATTGATGACGTAACTATCTACTGCTGATGAAGTAACTATACTGCTGATAACGGTATTAATGGAGTAGCTATCTACATGTCTACTGCTGATAACAGTGTTGATGAAGTTGCTATCTACTTCTGATAACGGTGTTGACGAAGTAACTATCTACTGCTGATAACGGTATTGATAAGGTAGCTATCTACAGTGCCGGCACCAGGATTTTATCACGGAGGGGGCAAAGTGAATTTCAATGGGGGATCAACACATTTTGCGCACAGTTTCATAATTTTGGGTTTTTACTGGTATTGGTGCTGTAGCTATCTACTGCTGATAATGGTATTGATGAAATAGCTATCTCCTGCTGAATGCTGATGTCGGTATTGATGAAGTAGCTTTTTACTGCTGATAACATTATTGATGAAGTAGCTATCTACTGCTGATAACGCTATTGGTGCTGTAGCTATCTACTGCTGATAACGGTATTGATGACGTAACTATCTACTGCTGATGAAGTAACTATACTGCTGATAACGGTATTAATGGAGTAGCTATCTACATGTCTACTGCTGATAACAGTGTTGATGAAGTTGCTATCTACTTCTGATAACGGTGTTGACGAAGTAACTATCTACTACTGATAACGGTTTTTATCACGGGAGGGGGCAAAGTGAATTTCAGTGGGGGATCAACAAATTTTGCGCACAGTTTCATAATTTTGGGTTTTTACTGGTATTGGTGCTGTAGCTATCTACTGCTGATAATGGTATTGATGAAATAGCTATCTCCTGCTGAATGCTGATGTCGGTATTGATGAAGTAGCTTTTTACTGCTGATAACATTATTGATGAAGTAGCTATCTACTGCTGATAACGCTATTGGTGCTGTAGCTATCTACTGCTGATAACGGTATTGATGACGTAACTATCTACTGCTGATGAAGTAACTATACTGTTGATAACGGTATTAATGGAGTAGCTATCTACATGTCTACTGCTGATAACAGTGTTGATGAAGTTGCTATCTACTTCTGATAACGGTGTTGACGAAGTAACTATCTACTACTGATAACGGTATTGATAAGGTAGCTATCTACAGTGCCGGCACCAGGATTTTATCAGGGGAGGGGGCAAAGTGAATTTCAGTGGGGGATCAACAAATTTTGCGCACAGTTTCATAATTTTGGGTTTTTACTGGTATTGGTGCTGTAGCTATCTACTGCTGATAATGGTATTGATGAAGTAGCCATCTCCTGCTGAATGCTGGTGTCGGTATTGATGAAGTAGCTATCTACTGCTGATATCGGTATTGATGAAGTAGCTATCTACTGCTGATATCAGTATTGATGAAGTAGCTATCTACTGCTGATAACGGTATTGATGAAGTAACTAACTATTGCTGATAACGGTATTGATGAAGTAGCCATCTACTGCTGATAACGGTATTGATGAAGTAGCTATCTACTGCTGATATCAGTATTGATGAAGTAGCTATCTACTGCTGATAACGGTATTGATGAAGTAGCTAACTATTGCTGATAACGGTATTGATGAAGTAGCCATCTACTGCTGATAACGGTATTGATAAAGTAGCTATCTACTGCTGATAACAGTATTGTAGAAGCAGCTATCTACTTCTGATAACGGTATTGATGAAGTAACTATACTGCTGATGACGGTATTTATGGAGTAGCTATCTACTGCTGATAACATTATGGATGAAGTAGCTATATACTGCTGTTAACGGTACTGATTAAGTTGCTATCTACTTCTGATAACGGTATTGATGAAGTAACTATCTACTGCTGATAACGGTATTGATGGAGTAGCTAACTACAGTGACGGCACCGGGATTTTTTTCGGGGGGTGGGGGGGCAAAGTGAATTTCAGTGAGGGGGAATCAACAAATTTTGCGCAAAGTTTCATAATTTTGTGTTTTTACTGGTATTGGTGCTGTAGGTATCTATTGCTGATAATGGTATTGATGAAGTAGCTATCTACTGCTGATAACGGTATTGGTGCTGTAGCTATCTACTGCTGATAACGGTATTGATGAAGTAACTATCTACTTCTGATAACGGTATTGATGAAGTTGCTATCTACTGCTGGAAACGGTACTGATGACGTTGCTATCTACTGCTGATAACGGTATTGATGGAGTAGCTATCTACTGCTGATAACAGTATTGTAGAAGTAGCTATCTATATACTTCTGATAACGGTATTGGTGGAGTAACTATATGTTGATAACTGTATTGAGGGAGTAGCTATCTACTGCTGAATCCTGATGTCGGTATTGATGAAGTAGCTTTTTACTGCTGATAACATTATTGATGAAGTAGCTACCCAGCAAACACACAAACGTTTTAAAAACGTTTTTAAAAAGTTATATTTTGGCTTTTGGTTTAGGTAAAAACGTTTTAATAACATTAAAATGTCGGGTTATATAATATAAAGGTCATGATAACGTTTTAAGAGCTCTTGAACATAATTTTTTAGAAGTGGCTCTATACCTCAAAAAATAGATTTTTCTGATATTTTGTGCAATGATGCATGTTAGGGTGTTGACTACTTGTGTGACTAAAAAAAATCAAAAATCGGCTCGTTGCCATGGAAACGGCCAAAACCCAGATTCTGTCATTTTGGGCCAAATTGGCAGTGAAATTAGTGAAAACATGTTATTTCAAGTGTTCGCTGCAACTAAGCCATATAATGCTGGTACATTACATTAAGTTCTTGTAAAAGGACATCTATTCATCTGATGATCAGCATATTTAGAGGTCAATAAGTTATTCTTAAGGGTACGTGCAGAGCCCATATGCCAGGTGTATTTTCACTTTTTCATAAAATGTCATTTTAGCACCTAAAATATCATCATGAAAATCAACAACCCGGTGTTCCCAGGATTTTGTCCATTCTAGTGTGGGTAGTACAAGCTAGGTACTTTACATTTTAGTAAAAATCAGCTTGGGCAAATGTTACTTCTAAATACAGTGTTGCCAGAAAAACCGGTATTTTTGCAAATTGACATTTTGTCAAATTACGCCTTTTTGTCAAAATTTTGTGCATTTTGACAAATATTTTCCTTCAAGGTGAATCCAAACAACACTTTTTCGTCTTTGTAAATATCTAAACACTGAAAATTCAAAATTAGTGTTGCCAGAGTTCTTGATAAAACACTCAATATTAGTATTTTACTGATAGTATGATTTGTTGTTGATGGTTTGATTGGGAAATGCTTATATCTAATTTTCATACATCGAATGTACATAGTATAGATTGTTATATGAATGTTTAAACACCTGAGCACAAAGTAAGTGTTGCCAGAATTCTTGATAAAACACCCAAAATCATAATGCCATGATCCAGTCCTCTCACGCTAAAGTTAACAACGTCAAAATTTGGTTTACTATCATCAATAGCTTGTCCTAAAAAGCGTATTCAAATTTTAAAAACCCACGGTTCTAGTATTATCTAGTACAAAGTTATAGTCAGGGTAATTATGGGTATTAATTTTGTTCTTTGTTTTCTATTGAATTTTGAACTGGTCACTCAAACCTTACAAAAATATTATCATCAATATCAAAAATATTAACATCAATAATATCAATAATAATCAAAAATATTAACATCAATATCAATAATTATCAAAATATTAATATTAATATCAATATAATCAAAAATATTAATATCAAAAATAATCAAAAATATAAATATCAATTTCAATAATAATCAAGAATATTAATATCAATATCAATAATAATCAAAAATATTAATATCAATATCAATAATAATCAAAACTATTAATATCGATATCAATATCAATAATAATCAAAAATATTAATATGAATATGAATAATAATCAAAAATATTTATATGAATAATAATCAAAAATATATATCAATATCAATAATAATCAAAAATATTAATATCAATAATAATCAAAAATATTGATATCAATTTCAGTAATAATTAAAAAATATATAAATATTAATATCAATATCAATTATAATCAAAAATAATGATATCAATTTCAGTAATAATTAAAAAATATATATACATCGTTATCAATAATAAACGAAAATATTATCATCAATATCAAAAATAAACAAAAACATTGACATCAGTAATATCAATAATAATCAAAAATATTAACATCAATATCAATAATTATCAATTTAAATAATAATCAAGAATATTAATATCAATATCTATAATAATCAAAAATATTAATATCCATATCAATAATAATCAAAATATTAATATCTATATCAATAATAATGAGAAATATTAATATCAAAATCAATAATGATCAAATATATTAACATCAATATCAATCAAAAATCAAAAATATTAATATCGATATCAATAATAATCAAAAATAGTAATACTAATATCAATTTTAAAATATTAAGATTTTGATATTGTTGATATTGATATAAATATTTGTGATTGTTATTGATATTGATGTTAATATTTTTGATTATTATTGATATTGATAGTTTTGTTTAGTGTTATTGATATTGGTATTAATATTTTTAAATATTATTGATATATTGATGTGAATATTTTTGATTATTATTGATATTAACCCTAGAACTACGAAGTACCACCCCAAGATTTCTTATCCGTCATAAAAAATGCGCGCATTTACGCCCTGACCTAAACTAATCATAGATCCATCCTTTGCGCTCATTTTAGTGTAAAATGTTTACCAGCACCTTACCTGGGGTAGGACCGGCTGTCAAAGATGACCATAGAGGGGTGTTGGTGAGGGCCACCAATGGTTTCTACAGTAAAATAAATTATTTTCATTTCGCTCATGTAAAATTATTATAAGCTATTGACTTTTTACTTGTTAGTTTGAGGAGAAAATTCGGTCAATTGCATTTTTTGTAGAATTTTAGCCGAAAATCAATTTTGCCAATACTTTTGTAAATAGCTGAAATTTTCCAAATGTGCATGGGCGCCCTCACATTATGACGTCACAGCGACATTTTAATTTATGAGAGGAATGTTTGTACTTATTGGTATCACTGGGGTAGAGGAGACCCATAGCTATACATTGATTCCAAATATAACGGTATATGACGTTTATAATTGAAAATTAGGGGGTTGCAACCCCCCTTCGTAGTCCGTGTTACAAAATATGGCTCAGTAGTTCTAGGGTTAATGTTAATATTGTTGATAATGATGTTAATATATTTGATATTATTAATATTATTGATGATAGTAAACCAAATTGATGTTAATACTTTTGATTATTATTTATATCGATATTAATAGTTTTGATTAGTATTGATAATGATGTTAATAGGCCTACATTGATATTATTAATATTGATGATAGTAAACAAATTTGATGTTGGATCATGGCACATATAAATATATAAATATGATTTTGGGTGTTTTATCAAGAATTCTGGCAACACTTACTTTGTGCTCAGGTGTTTAAACATTCATATAACAATCTATACTATGTACATTCGATGTATGAAAATTAGAAATAAGCATTTCCTAACCAAACCATCAACACAAAATCACTAAAATGCTAATATTGGGTGTTTTATCAAGAATTCTGGCAACACTAATTTTGAATTTTCAGTGTTTAGATATTTACAAAGACGAAAAAGTGTTGTTTGGATTCTCCTTGAAGGAAAATATTTGTCAAAATGCACAAAATTGTGACAAAAAGGCGTAATTTGACAAAATGTCAACTTGCAAAAATACCGGTTTTTCTGGCAACACTGTATTTAGAAGTAACATTTGCCCAAGCTGATTTTTATTAAAATGTAAAGTACCTAGCTTGTACTACCCACACTAGAATGGACAAAATCCTGGGAACACCGGGTTGTTGATTTTCATGATGATATTTTAGGTGCTAAAATGACATTTTATGAAAAAGTGAAAATACACCTGACAGATGGGCTCTGCACGTACCCTTAAGAATAACTTATTGACCTCTAAATATGCTGATCATCAGATGAATAGATGTCCTTTCACAAGAATTTAATGTGATGTACCAGCAATATATGGCTTAGATACAGCGAACACTTAAAATAACATGTTTTTTCACTAATTTCACTGCCAATTTGGCCCAAAATGACAGAATCTGGGTTTTGGCCGTTTCCATGGCAACGAGCCGATTTTTGAATTTTTTTTAGTCACACAAGTAGTCAACACCCTAACATGCATCATTGCACAAAATATCAGAAAAATCTATTTTTTGAGGTATAGAGCCACTTCTAAAAAATTATGTTCAAGAGCTCTTAAAACGTTTTGTATGAAAACACACTACAACAATATTTTTAAATGTTTTCAAAAAATGTTATTGTAAACTATTTTTGCAAACATTTTTGCCAAATATTGTGTCAATACTTCAATAACATTATGTTAAAATATTTGAACCCAGCAAACACAGAAATGTTCTTAAAATGTTTTTTCAAAACCTTTTAATAACATTTAAATGTCGGGTTATATAAAGGTCATGAAAACGTTTTTAAAATGTTATTGATAATATTTCGGGCAAACATTTTTCGCAAAATATTTTTTCAACCCCAAAATAACATTCTGTTTAGAATGTTTTGTATCAAGTTTTTAAGAATGTTTTTGGAATGTTATTAAAACGTTTTTATACCCTTTATATAACCCGACATTTAAACGTTTTCTGTAAAACATTTTTGTTTGCTGAGCAGTAGATTATCAAAAATGTTTTTAAGGTTATGAAAACGTTTTTACTCTTAATATACCCTTTATATAACCCGACATTTAAACGTTTTCTGACAACCTTTTATAACCTTTTGCGAATGATGTCGAAAACGTTTTGTGTTTGCTGGGTATCTACTGCTTATAACGGTATTGGTTCTCTAGCTATCTACTGCTGATAACGGTATTGATGAAGTAGCTATCTACTGCTGATAGCGGTATTGTATTCTTATAACGGTATTGATGGAGTAGCTATCTACTGCTCATAACAGTATTGATGAAGTAGCTATATACTGCTGATAACGGTACTGATGAAGTTGATATCTACTTCTGATGGAGTAGCTATCTAAAGTGCACCAGGATTTTTTTTCAGGAGAGGGGCAAAGTGAATTTCAGGGGGGGGTCAACAACAAATTTTGCGCAATGTTTCATGATTTTGGGTTTTTACGGGTATTTTCCAGGGGGGGCAAGCCTGTATGGGACGGGGGCCCAAATCCACCAATTTTTCCTGCACTTGGGGGGGGGGGGCAGGGGGGCGGGGGCCCAAATAGACAAATTTTGCCAGGCTTATTGATAATAATCGTATGATATTGCATATATCGTATGGATTCCCCATCTCTCTGCCCCTCCTCTCCCTCGCTCCCCATCTCTCTCCCTCCTCTTTCCTCTTTTTCCTTGCACTAGGGGCGGGGGCCCAAATCGGCAATTTTTGCCAGGGGGGGGCAATTGCCCCCCCCCCCTGCCCCCCGGCAGCTACGCCACTGCTGATATCGGTATTGATGAAGTAGCTTTTTACTGCTGATAACATTATGATGAAGTAGCTATCTACTGCTTATAACGGTATTGGTGCTCTAGCTAATGTGAAGGATTTTTTTCAGGGAGAGGGGGCAAAGTGAATTTCAGGGGGGGGGGGTCAACAAATTTTGCGCAATGTTTTATAATTTTGGGTTTTTACGGGTATTGGTGCTGTAGCTATCTACTGCTAATAATGGTATTGATAAAGTAGCTATCACCTGCTGAATGCTGATATCGGTTTTGTTGAAGTAGCTATCTACTGCTGATAACGGTATTGATGAAGTAGCTATCTACTGCTGATAACAGTAGGCCTATTGTAGAAGTAGCTATCTACTTCTGATAACGGTATTGACGAAGTAACTATACTGCTTATAACGGTATTGATGGAGTAGCTATCTACATGTCTACTGTTGATAACAGTATTGATGAAGTAGCAATCTACTTCTGATAACGGAGTTGATGAAGTAACTATCTACTGCTGATAACGGATCTCACATTTTCCAAAAGTGATGCTTTCAGAAAATTTGCACTTTTCCACATCCTATACATGTAGTGTACAAAAGCATTCTCGATATCAATGTTTTTATTGTTTTAATGGTGTTTTTGTTTTCTTTAATTTTTATGTATACGATAACCCAGTCACCCATGCAATCATTGTTATATATTTGGTTGGGTTCATGAAGAAACACACTTGAAGTCATGATGTACAATCTACTATATGTTTTATTCTACTAAGCTACAAGCATTGCATTCAGCTAGAAAGTCAGGTTCAGAGTGCGAGAGTTGACACCTAGGCAGTTTTGCCTCTATACTGTATTTGTGCATAGCTAGCATAAAGTTCATAACTAGGACTAGGTCAATGTCCGAACTAAGTCAAGTTCTCTGTCATGCTACTAATTGATTTATACACTTGTTTGTTTCTAAGATGAAGGTCTTTAGCAGAAGTTATTACATTCCTCCCTTCTAAGTTTGAAAGTACAAATTTTATATAAACCAGATGTTTCTTTTTTTCCAAAACAAAGTTGACCTTAATTTTATAATTTGGTTTCTAGGTTGGTTTGCAATTTAGCAAATAATATGGCAACTACAGATGCATTTTGAAAAACACAAAAGGAAATAACTTTCAAATAAAATTGCCTACTATAACTACTTCTAAAATTTAGCTTTTGAGATGAACAATCATTGTCAACATAATTCTTATTTTCTCACCACCAAAGTTAACAGATTTCCACTAACAGATGTCCACAATTTTATGTTAGCTTCATACTCAACTCAATTCAAATTTAGCTAATTTTATGATAAAGCATATGATGATATACAAAGCATATTTTGTTTTAACATAATACTTTATAATCAATAGTTCCATGGTCAAATTCAAGTCCAAGATCAGTATCCATAAAAAAAAATAGTTCCAAAAGTTATAAGTCCAGGCGTTTTGGGGGATGGCGTTCACGTATTGGATACCGGCGTTCAGAAGACGCGGATTGTTCTGGCATGATTATCGCGGGTGCGACTGTTGGCGTTGCGGGTGCGACGGTCGGCGTCATAGTGGCCGGTGCGATATTACGTGGTGTTGGTACGGGTGGTACAACTGAAGAAGTTTTAGTGGGAGGCACTGAAGAGAGTACCTCGGGTATTGTTATGTTACTTTCCCTTGGTATGGGGTCAGTTTCAGTTGATTGCGAGGTAGATATCATGTGGTCAATATGAACATGGCGTTCAGATCCATTTACACTGACAATGTAAGTCAGAGGACCAAGACGCTGCATAACGGTACCCCCAATCCACTTTGCTGTTCCGCGAAAATTGCGCACGTTCACAAAATCTCCTGGTTGGAATGATCTTACTTTCTGACGCTTTCCCTCAGGTACTTCCATTTGTTCTTGTCTTGTGCGATTTCTGAGTGTTGGTTTAAGTAAGCTCAGGCGAGTACGTGGTGCACGTTTCAAGAAAAGTTCTGCGGGGGTGCGATTAGTAAAGGTGTGCGGCGTGTTGCGATATATGAACAAAAAGTTCGCTATCTTGTGTGAAATGGAACCACGCTCATTTAGGCTAGTCTTCAGGGATTTTTTTACTTCCTGCACTAGTCTTTCAGCTGCGCCATTACTCGCGGGATGGTAAGGGGGAACACGAATGTGACGAATACCATTCCGTTCGAGGAAAGTTGCAAATTCACTGGAGGTAAATTGCGGCCCATTATCACTAACAATGGTTTCCGGTAACCCAAATGCGGCAAACCATGTGCGAAGATTATCAATAGTCTTGGCAGTAATGGTAGAGCTTCCCATGGGTATTACCTCTGGCCATTTAGAATAGGTATCTATCATGACAAGATAATGGTGCCCATCTTTTTCGGCAAAATCTATGTGGACCCTTTCAAATGGTCGTGTGGGCCACTTCCATGGGTGTAATGGTGCAGTGGGTGGTAATTTCCGGACAGAAGCACAAATGGAACAACAGCTTACCATTTTCTCAATGCTTTCATCCAATTTTGGCCACCAAAAGTAACTGCGAGCTAACGCTTTCATTCGCGACATTCCTTGATGCCCATCATGGAGCTCAGCTAAAAGACGATCTTGTAGGGAACTTGGAATTATAACTCTTCTTCCCCACAAGAGACAGTCTAGCTCTGTGGATAATTCATGTCTGCGAATCCAGAAAGGTTTCAAAACAGGGTCGTCAAGTTGCTTTGGCCATCCATAAGCTGTATACTCCCATGCGCGAGACAACACAGGGTCACGTTGTGTAGCTGCCCCCACTTCAGCAGCTTCCACAGGCAATTCATCAACAAGCGAAACATTGAAAAGTGCTTCCTCATTGCTAGGATCAATCACATCCTGGGGTAATCGCGACAAAAAGTCCGCGTTACTGTGTGCTGATGTATTGCGATATTCAATATCGTACTGATACGCTGATAATATCAAAGCCCACCGCTGTAACCTTTGGGCTGCGAGTGTCGGTACTGCATTCTTTGGACCCAAGATTGTGAGAAGCGGTTGATGATCAGTAATCAGTGTAAATTGTCGACCATACAAGTACAAGTGAAACTTTTTCACTCCAAAAATCAGCGACAATGCTTCTTTCTGTAACTGTGCGTAATTCTTTTCACTTTTGGTAAGCGTACGCGAAGCAAAGGCTATAGGACGTTCAGTCCCATCTTCCATGATATGCGATAATACAGCACCGATGCCATATTGAGATGCATCACAGGCTAATCTCAGTGGACGATTCACATCATAGTGAGTCAATACCGTGTCAGACATCAGCTTTTCCTTGGCTGCTTTGAAAGCTTGATCACATTCAGGTGTCCATTTGTAGGGAACATTGTTACACAAAAGCTTATTCAGCGGATGAATTAGCTCACTCAAGTTAGGAATAAACTTGGCATAATATTGAAGCAGTCCAAGGAAAGACCGCAACTGGTGTACATTTAGAGGAGTAGGTGCTTCTGCGATTCCCTGAACCTTTTCAGGTGTAGCGGCGATTCCTCTGTCACTGATAATGTGACCCAGATATTTCACTTGCGTTTGCATGAAATGACACTTTGCCTGCTTTAGACGTATTCCATGTTCCTCCAATCGCGATAGTACCGCTTCCAACCGTTGTAAATGTTCCTCTTCCGTCTTCCCCGAAATCAAAATATCATCAATGAAACACATGACTCCGTCAAGTCCCTGTAGGATTTGTTCCATTGCATTCTGGAATACACTAGGTGCACTGGCAACTCCAAATGCTAGCCTTGTATATTGGAATAACCCTCTATGTGTATTTACAGTTAAGTATTTCTTGGAGTCGGGGTCAAGCTGCATTTGCTGATATGCTTGTGACATGTCCAGGGTAGAGAAAATTTTCCCTCCAGCGAGCGTTGCAAACATGTCCTGGGGATTAGGTAGTGGATATTTGTCCACTTCTATTTCACTATTTATTGTTACCTTATAGTCCCCACAAATCCTCAGCGATTTATCTGCTTTGGGAATTACCACAATTGGGGCTGCCCATTCTGCGTGCGATACTGGCTCCAATATGCCTTCCTCCAACAAGCGATCAATCTCCTTTTCTACCGAATCGCGAAGTGAATATGGCACAGGTCGCGCTTTATGAAACTTGGGACGAGCATTTGGCTTGACATGCAGTTTGGCTGTATGATGCTTCATGGTTCCTAATCCCGGTTGGAACACAGCTGTATGTTTGTTTAACACTTCCTGCATACTTGATCGTGATGATGGCACTGATGTTGCATATGTCGCAAAAATCTCTTTCCAATTCAAGCGTATGACTTTGAGCCAATTTCTACCCAACACAGGTGGTTGACCAGTTACCCTTGCTACCACTAAGGGTAATTTCACTATTTGCGAGCGATAGGTCACTGTCACTTCACCCTGACCGACAACAGGTAACCTGCCACCTCCATAGGTGGAGAAATTGCTTTCACATTTACTCAGTTTGACATGTGGAAACTTTGCATTGAATACATCTTGCGGTATGATGGACATGGCTGCACCAGTATCAACTTCCATTGGAATAGCTTTTCCATCTATGACCACAGTCACCATTATAGGGTCTGAGCTGTTTGATCCAGGCAAATTGTGAATTCCAAGAGTGTGGAGATAGTTACAGGTTTCATGCATTTCAGTTCCATTATTATCTTCCACCTCCTCCATACCTTGCTCATCAACATAATTAGTTCCTGAAGTTTGTTTCTTTCTACATACTTTAGCCAAGTGTCCTACCTTTTGCAATAATTACACTTGTAAGTTTTATACTTGCAGACATTGGCATTGTGATGTTCACCACAGCGATAACAGGTAGTTCCTTGATAATTTGGTTTACTGTTCATACTTGTTGGCGGTTTATACTGACTCCGGGGTTGCTGTTGACCACGATTTCGGTTGAATCGTTTAGGTGTGGAATGTACTTTATTCACATTTCCACCCTTGTGGAGCATATCTGTGTCTTTGGATGCTGCTTCTGATGCTACGGCAATGTTAATTGCTTTTTGAAGATCTAAGTCGTCTTCTGTCAAACATTTCCTCTGAATGTTTTCTGCACGAAGCCCACAAACAAGGCGATCACGAAGGGCTTGATTTAGAAAATCACCAAATTCGCAAGTGGTTGAAAGTCGTCTTAGCTCCGCAACATACTCTCGGATTGACTCTGTAGGTTGTTGATCCCGTTTGTAAAATTTAAAACGTTCAGCAATTCGTAGTGGTGCTGGTGCCAAGTGATCCGTTAACAATTTAACTAATTCATCAAATGTTTTGGTAGCTGGATCTGTTGGTGCTGTCAAACTCCTAAGAAGTTTGTATACCGTTGGCCCAACAAGGCTGATGAGAGCTGCCACCTTCTTGTTATTTTCCACACCGTTCACAATAAGAAATTGCTGAAAACGTTCCATATACGATTTCCAGTCCTCCATACTACTGTCAAATTGACCCATTTGTCCTATCATGTAGCCAGCCATGGCTATGATGAACTAAGTACAGAACTATACTGGTAAATCAAGTCTTTATTAGCTGAAACTTCTTGGCACCAAACAAAACTGGTTGTCAAGTCGAAAAGTTGTAGTTAATAGGTTGAAACATCCTCGTCGCCACTGTTATATATTTGGTTGGGTTCATGAAGAAACACACTTGAAGTCATGATGTACAATCTACTATATGTTTTATTCTACTAAGCTACAAGCATTGCATTCAGCTAGAAAGTCAGGTTCAGAGTGCGAGAGTTGACACCTAGGCAGTTTTGCCTCTATACTGTATTTGTGCATAGCTAGCATAAAGTTCATAACTAGGACTAGGTCAATGTCCGAACTAAGTCAAGTTCTCTGTCATGCTACTAATTGATTTATACACTTGTTTGTTTCTAAGATGAAGGTCTTTAGCAGAAGTTATTACAATCATCTTGCAGTATAAAACAATGATTCATTGACATGTACGTTGTATTTCTAGAAGGTTTTATTGAGCCGGTGTTTCAAAAATGATAAAATCAATTTAGGAGTTACAAAACATTTCTTTGCATAACTTGACATTCATTTTATTGACTTGAAATTTTTTAAAGCATGTGAATAGAGGCATCTTTTTGCTACCCTGCCAAAGTTATTTCTTCTCAAAATCCTTTTGTTTTGGTAACAAATAATCACATTTTTCAAATGATGCTTTACAAAAATGCACTTTTCAACATCCCATACATGCAAATGTACAACACTTTCTCGATATCATTGTTGTTTTGTTTTTTTCTTTACCTTTCTGTCTCTGATCCCTTAGTCACCCATGCGACCATCATGTAGTGCAAAATAATGATTCGTTGAAGCTAATTTTGACATAAATGATAACCTTTGAGTTGGAGCCAATTTCTCAAAATGAGTAGTGATTAATGTTACCAAACTTATGTCATGATGAAATAGGGCCTACATTCATTTTTGAAGATAGACCTAAAAGGTGCTGATCTTAAAAGATTGAACAATGTTTAAGACTATCGCTATTCATTTAAAATAATGCACTTATTGTTCGGCTCCTCTATGGAGATATTTTCCATGGCAGCCATCTAGGATCATCTTGAGGTTCCACCAAACAAACCATGGGTTTTGAGGTCTTAAATTTGTTGTTGTAAATCCCAGCCTGAATCAAAAAGTACTTAAATTTTTAGTTGACATGCCATTAGTAGAAGCATGTTTTGTCTGCTTATTCCATTTGAGATTGTTTTCAATATGCAGGCCTAAATACTGATGATTTGTAACTTTTTGAAGATGTTCTCCCCTCATGGTACAGCTTGCACTGGAGTTCTTGGTTTAGATATACCGGTATAATACTGACAGTCCTGTACAATGATTTTATAAAGTCGATAATATATTATCGACTTTCATCATATGGGCGCAGCCATTTGCAGTTGGCGCAAGTTGTCTGGCATGTGGCTTGAAGCTCAGTGCGGGCGGTCTTCCTGTAGTTTTCAATGGCAAGATAGGAACTGTGGCTATTTTCTGCGTAGAAAATTGTATTTTGTGCTAATTTAAAACAATAGGCCTATTACAGAAAATTCTCTCGATAACTTTTTAAATCTCTCGACAAAGATTTTACAAATATTGTTTTGTGCATTGTAGGCCTATGTGAAATTTAGAATCACCCAGTGCTCAGAATTTTTGCCGTAAGCGGTTTATCAAAAAGTCATGATTCATTTTCAAAATTCTCCTATTCATTTGTGTGCAGCTGAAAATCATCCAGCCATCTGACAATGGGTGGTCTGCTAATGGCTGCCATGAGCTCTAGCCTACTCGATAATAGGCCTATATTATCGACTACGGTATATAAAATCATTGTACGATGAAGTAGCTATCTACTTCTGATAACGGTATTGATGAAGTAACTATACTGCTGATAATACTGAGTGATGGAGTAGCTAGCCTATCTACTATGAGTGTTAACATTTTATAGTTTATAGTTGTAGTTGTAGTTTATAGTTGTAGTTATAGTTGTAGTTGTAGTTATAGTTGGAATTATAGTTGAGTTTATAGTTGTAGTTGTAATTATAGTTGAGTTTATAGTTGTAGTTGTAATTATAGTTGAGTTTATAGTTGTAGTTGGAATTATAGTTGAGTTTATAGTTGTAGTTGGAATTATAGTTGAGTTTATAGTTGGCTAGATCGAGTTATATAACTAAAGACATTCTCTGTACCATTGTTGAAATTATGCCATAGCTTCCCATAATGCATTGTTGAAACTATATCAGGGACGGATTTAAGCAGTGGCCCGGTGGCCCGAGGCCAGTTGATTTTGCCTCGGGCCAGTAATCTTCCAACAATACTGGCCCGACGGGCCACTACATTTTTTATCCTGATATAACTCATATGAGGCAAGATATAATCAGCGATGGTTGGACACAGTTTCTGCGCCACTTGTCATGCTTGTCACCTGTGTGTAATTTATATTTTTATTTAATGATTTTTTGTCCATTTATTCTTATCCTTGCGTTGCAAGCAAGTTGGAAATATATGGCCGCTTTTTACGGCGATGTAGGCCTACAAAGCCCTACATACTATTTCCAAGCTCTTTCATGCTCTATCTGATGATGATAGCGATGTCGCAAATACCGCATACTTGAACCTTTTCTTTATTAATTAAGGAAGGACTACTGACTGAAATTGTGTTAGTGGCTAGTCTCTATTGAGTACGCTCAGTACACAACAATTAAAAATGTTCAGGTTTGCTTGAATTAAAGTGGCACCATAGATCCTGAAAAAAGATTTTTTGTTACTTACACACAAGTAACATGTGTCAAGTTTGGTAACTGGTCGTCTCTAACTTTAAAAGTCGCATTAGAACGTGCAGGTCCGTAACCAGGATTTTAAAAAAGTGGACTTTTGTTCAAAATTTGGACCTTTTTTGACCGACAAAGTCTGAAAACGTCTATTTTTTCGCTTGCTTCGCACATGAATGGGACTTTTTGGGTCAATATAGGGGACTTTTTTTTGGCATTTGGCGAGGGGGTGTTCACCACCACCTGCCCGCTGGTTACGGGCATGGGAACATGCTTCTGTACTTTTGCAGTAGAACATATTGAAAAAGTTGGGCCAGTAAATTTATTGCAGGGCCAGTAGATTTGCCGTTTCACTGGCCCGGAGGGCCAGTAGAAAACTGAAACCTAAGTCTGTCCCTGAACTATATGCTATACTTATACTCTGTAGCGGAATGTCTTCCCATAATGCATTGCTGTAGATTGTATTGGAATGCTTTGCCATTATGCTTTGTTGGAATTCTTGCCCATAATGCATTTTTAAAACCATGTTATTGTCATGTTAAATAGGCCTACATGCATCAGCTGTACCTTATATTCCCATACAAAGTATTGATGAAATGCCATAGCTTCCCATAATGCATTGTTGATACTATGCTATACCTGTAGTCAAATGCCTTCCATAATGCATTCCATGCCCTGTACTGGAATGCTTTCCCATAATGCATTGTTGAAACTATATGCTATACCTATGCTATATACTCATAATGCGTTGCTGTAGATTGTATTTGAATGCTTTCCCATAATGCATTGTTGGAACTCTTGCCCATAATGCATTGTTGGAACTCTTGCCCATAATGCATTGGAACTCTTGCCCATAATGCATTGTTGGAACTCTTGCCCATAATGCATTTTAAAACCATGTTATTGTCATGTTAAATACATGTACACTATGTATTCTTCCCAGGATGCATCAGCTGTACCTTATATTCCCATACAAAGTATTGATGAAATAATGCCATAGCTTCCCATAATGCATTGTTGATACTATGCTATACCTGTAGTCAAATGCCATAGCTTCCCATAATGCCATAGCTTCCCATAAAATTATGAAATTATTTCATTCCCATGAAATTATGCCATGGCTTCCCATAATGCATTGTTGATACTATGCTATACCTGTAGTCAAATGCCTTCCATAATGCATTCCGTACCCTGTACTGGAATGCTTTCCCATAATGCATTGTTGAAACTATGATATAGTTTCCCAAAATGCATTGTACTCTGTAGCGGAATGTCTTCCCATAATGCATTGCTGTAGATTGTATTGGAATGCTTTCCCATAATGCATTGTTGGAACTCCTGCCCATAATGCATCCACTTGTGTTGTCGCCATATACTATTACCTTACTACAGGAATATAGTTTTTGTAATGGTGTCCTTAGATACCTGTATACCATCAGGTCTAACCAACCAATTATAACAATTAGCCTCAATCCCTTTGGCATTGTTCATAATTCTGCATTTTTTTCAATATGATGAAGCCCTTCCTGGGTTCACTGTGAAATGTTACATGAGTCTTTTTTGTCAAGGTAAACAAAGATACTAAACTGGGGTCCTGGGAGTTCTATAACTTTGAGAAACACAGTGAGGGGTCAATGTGTTGATGATGTTAAGCAGGACATGAAAGCCTCTGGGTGGTCAAATCATGGCCAAAACAGCAACCCATTATGCAATGTCACTTCATGACTTAATTAATGTTTATAGCATGATCCTTCATCAATTCAAAGACCCAAGAGCAGAGGCCTACCAGCACAGACCCTAGTCAGCAGTAATGGGGAGTGGGAGGGCACTCGACACAAATGACCATACGGGTATGCTCCCCCGGAGGGTCCCCCCCCCCCCCTTTTGGATTTCGCAGCTCCGAACCACTCCCTATATTTGACCAAAATAGAACTCCGAAAGACCCTTGATTTTGATAATTTCAGCTTTGAAAGGTTTTTTTCAGGCAATTTTCAACCAGAAAGCCAAGACAGACCCTTGATTTGGACTGTTCGCAGCTCCAAAAGTCCCTGTTTTACTTGTTCGCAGCTCCAAAAGACCCCCTTTTATCGGTACGCAGTCAGCTCCCAAAGACCCACCACCTCAAAATTTCGGGGGAGCATACCCACCAAAATTTTTTGATGTGCCCCTTCCCCCGGGGGCTGGTCGATATTGCCTCGGCTCAAAATACTTGGACAAAATTGACCAAAAGTATCTTCTTTTGGCCTGGTTAGATCCCAATTTTTAAACATTCTAATTTTGACCCAAAATTTCTCAGTGAATATCAGCAATATTTTAGTAGAGGGACAGCAGGAAGATTTGGAAATTGTTCACCTCTTGGCCCCTTCTTTAATTCTCCCACTCCTGTAGAAGAGTTGAAGGTGAAAATAAATAGGGTTCTATGTACAGGCCTGTCAGTGGTTTTACTTTTGGCTCCATCACCCCCCGGGGGCCACTGGTCATTGACAAGAGGGTATCATGCGTGGCCACAAAGTCTCAAATAGCACCCTAAACAAGTATTTACAAGGTCTGAAAATGCACCCCTAAACAAGTATGACAAGTGCAATTTTATACCCTAAATAAGTATTGACATTATTTTTGCCCCCATTAGAAGCAAGTAAAGCAGTCATAATTTGACTCTAAAACCCAAAAAAACCTTTATTCCATACCACATTTGTCTTAAAGGACCCAAAACACTGCGATTTATTGTGCAAGTTATACCCTTTTTCTTAAATTTCCTTGTTTTAGATTCCCTATTCACGATACGTAAGTACAGTGCCTGATCATGAAAAAAAAGACAATTTTTTATTTGAATCTTTGGCCACGTATTTTGGACTGTTCACTATTAATTATGAGCTGTGGGGATTTGGCACTTTAAAAAAGAGGGGGCAGTACCCCGGGCAGTACAGAAAACTGTGCAAAATGTCATGCTTGCTATGCTCGCAAATAAACTATTTAGGGACCATTCACAAACACTTGTAAGGGGGGTGGGGGAGCTGATGCAAAAAAAAGGGGCACCATTATGTATCATTGGCCCCTGGGCACCACAGCCCCTGAACTACACCACTGAACACTAATTAAACTAATAGAGTGCAATTTGCACTAATCATGTTTAATATGCTAAATGGTACTAAATGGCACAATTGTTTTCAAGTACCACATTGTTATGTTACACCCACCCCACTATCATGACTATCATGACTATTTTAGCAGTATAGGCATGGTAGGTGATCAGATCTATACCAAGTCACAGCACAGATCCTGGAATTTATTTCCAGGGTCTGTTTTCACAACTACTAATCATGCTAATAGTCTCCCACAGTGAAAACATTTAATATGGCCATAAAACTAATTCCCCTTTATTGTGCCCTCAAGTAATTTACCCAGGTCTTCCAGAAAAAGAGAGTATCTGATGTTGGAGTATAGTCTAAGATGATTTGAATCTATAGACCGGGCTATAGACCTAGGTTTTGAATTTACTAGGTTTAATACCTGATCATCATGAAAGATTTCTTACTTCTGTGATCATATGTAGCATAAGTAAAATATTCAACCCTAACTCTAAACCTACAACTACTATAAAGTAACTATAAACTCAACTATAACTCTAGACTCAACTATAACTCTCTAATTATAACTCTCAATCTAGCTACAATTCTAACTGCAACTATAAATGCAACTATAATCCAACTACAATTATAAATGATTATAAAAATGTGATTACAACTATAACTACAATGTCAATGATAAAAATACATTTACTCATCTACTATAATCTACTGAACTTATCAGCAGTAGGCCTAACTGACTCAATACGTTTTCAGCAGAGTTATTTGTCCACGAAACACGGTGCATGACGTCACTTCATTAATATTAATAACCTGCTATACGTGGAGTAATTCGGTATACAAACACAAACACAAACCATGTGATCTGATGTTGATGGAACTGAAGCATGATTGATGCACAAAAAGGGTTCAAAATGTCATATTTTCTTTTATTTTTACTTCTCAGCTTTCATGTAATTGCTGTTGTATTTTCGGCAGAAGTGCTACCACTTGTCATTAACACATGGGCGTTTACAAATGCAACGCAAAAAGGTAAGCTTATCAATCATGAAAATTTATGTGTTAGTAGTTAAGTTAGCCTCATGGGCCAAAGTCATGGCCTATAATTAGGGATAACCATCAAAATTTCATGTTGCCCCTATTGCTACAAAAGATTGTTTTCTGGATAGAACTCATCAACAGAAGTATTTTGGTGGTTAAATGGTCAAAATCGGTCAAAAACTTTTCGAATTATGAATTTTCAAAGTTTTCCATTGCATTCTGACCGGTCATTGCAACGAAATAAAATGACAAGGTCCAAAAATAGCAATTGGGAGCAAAATTGGCATAAGCATATATTTACCTTTATATATTTCTTTATTTTAACATATGATATATGCAAACATGAAACAAGCATATTGTGAAAGTATCAAAGGGTTTCTTATGAAATGGCACTTTACTAGTCAATGGCATAAATTATTTTTTCAAACCGAGGCATTGAAATCATGCATTTAGAGAACATTTGCCAAAAATCATCCAAGATGGCCGATATGGCACAAAATCAAAATTGCACTAAGTCCAGCTCCAGGTGACCTTTTTTTTACAACCAAAAATTTCAATGTTATTGGGTTTAATATGGCCAATTAGCAGGTGTATGCAAACAAGGTTCAAAGGTCACGACCGCGGGAACACGACTTTTAATTTTGCTCCAGTTTTCTACCTTACAAAATCCTTTATTTAGCAGTATCTGTGATTTATTCCTGGTTCCTGTTACCATAGTATATTTCCAGCTTCTTCCTGGATTGGAATTATCTGACTCTGTAGATTGTTTTCTCCAAGGAAGTCATCATTCATCCAAAGTATTTTTCAACCGATCTGTGTTGTTTTGGTTGTGTGTGTGTCATGTGTCTACAGTGGCGGTGAGTTCATTCATGCATGTAAATGGCGACCATCCTCCATCATTACGATCGTATCATGTACCGTATGTAGTATAGCAGGTTTGTTTACCAAATTAAACCTGACATAGACTTGCCTTGCCAGCCAACAGCACTTTGCAGTCTGCTATTTTTGCATCCTTTCCCATGTATTCCAGTTAACTTTAAGGTCAGTACCAATCATGTTTGATTTTCACCTACTTTTATCACTCTTGGTGATATCATCATTGGCCAGTAACTTTGTCATGGAAGAACAGTATAAAACGCCATATAAACTGAATCAAAGTGGTACTTTTTGTTAGTGCCTGGTACCCAGCTGCAAGTTTAACTGAATCAAACCACTTCAATTACCATAAATTTCTTCAAGCTTCTCTTTCGTCAAGTGTCTGCTCGTCAATTGACTCAATCTTTTATCCAAGTGCTACTGAAACCCATTCAAGTAGAAAACTGGTCCTGTTGTACTTAAGTATTCTGCTGATAACTCAATCATGTGATACTGAGTCAAACCCTGGGCCCTATGCCCCCAAATACCCTTGCGGTGTTTGTAAAAAAGCTGTGCGTTGGTCACGCACTAGAATGGCTGTTGCATGTGACACCTGCGACACCTGGTTCCACACGGATTGTATGGGTATGTCACATGAAACCTATGACAGACTGAATAGTTCGGATGTTACCTGGATTTGTGCAAGTTGTGACACTCCGAATTACTCATCGCCCCTTTTGACTCTTATGTATCTGAAACTGAAAACAAATTTGACACATTGGCTAGTATGGATAACAAATCATCCCACGATCTGACACCGGGAAATGTTGAGCGCAGTATTAGACGTAGTTCATCTGGTAGTACAACTGATGGCTCTGATATTGGCTCTCCCCTACAGCGTTCATCCCCCATTAAAAGACCTACAGGGAGGAAGAATGTTTCTAGACCACTTAAAACACTATCTGTCAACCTTCAAAGTTTGAAATCCAAGAAGGAGGCTTTCTGGGAAGCGGTCGATTCTAGCCAACCTGATGTTATTATTGCTAACGAAACGTGGCTGAAACCTGGTATGTTTAGCAGCGAGATGATGCCTCCTGGTTACAACGCTCCTATTCGCCAAGATCGTCCAGATGGTTACGGCGGAGTCTTATTGGCGATCAAAAATGATCTTATTGGTAGCCAAATCAAGTTAGAGACAGATTGTGAAATAGTTGCCACCAAAGTTGAGTTATACCAGCAACAGCCCCTTGTGATCATCTCTGCGTACAGACCACCGAGAAATGATTTACCATATGCCCAGTTTTTGTGTCAAGCCATACGTGATATCATCACCAAATTTCCTTCTGCCACGGTGTGGGTCAGCGGTGATTTTAACCTTCCAGACATATCATGGCCTAATGATGCAATCGCCGGTCATCAGTATAAACTGTCAATAAATGAGTGCTTCCTTTCAACTTTCCAAGATTTGGGCCTCACCCAGATAGTGGATTTTTGCACCAGACTAGACAATACATTGGACTTATTTTTAACAAATAGACCAGCTCTTATCAGCAAGTGTGTTCCACTACCAGCTCTTAGTGATCATGAAATGGTCCTGACCATCTCAGATGTCCGGGCTAAGCGCCAGAAACCAGTGCGCAGGAAACTGCTTCTGTGGAAAAAAGCTGACATGTCGAAAGTTAAAAGTAACTTGTCTGATTTTTCTACCAACTTTATCATGATTAACTCAATTGATACTCCTGTTGATAACTTGTGGAATCAAATTTCCACCAACATGCAAGAAACCTTGGTAGATTGTGTTCCTTCCAAAATGTCTACCACTCGCTTCAACCAGCCGTGGATCAATAGCGATCTGAAAAAACTTGCTAGGAGAAAAAAGAGAGCCTTCATGAAAGCTAAGAAGACCAAGTCCAAAAACGACCGCTCCAGATACATAAGTCTGAAAAAACAAATGCAATCTGACTGTCGCCTAAACACAATAATTATGTCAACAATATGATATGTGTTGATTCATCTGGAAACTCCAAAAAACTATGGTCGTTTATAAAAAATAACAGATGTGAAAATTCGCGTCGCACCACTTATGAAGGATGGTCTCCTACAAAGTGATAGTGTTGTCAAGGCGAACATGCTTAACGATCAATTCGTCTCCGTCTTTACCGACGAAGATACAACCAACCTCCCAAATTTGGGTCCAAGTATCCATCCTGAGGTACCTCAATTCACCATCAGAGTTGAAGGAGTTCGCAAACTGCTGGCTAAGGTTAAGCCATTCTCAGCTTCAGGCCCCGACAACATTCCTGCCTACCTTCTGAAGGAAGGAGCTAATGAGTTGGCCCCAGCGTTGACGCTGTTGTTTGAAGCTTCTTTACATCAAAGCAAGATTCCACTTCAATGGAAGTCAGCAGATGTCTCACCAATTCTTAAAAAAGGCGATAAACACAAACCAGAGAACTACCGTCCCATATCATTAACTTCCATCATCTGTAAGCTCATGGAACATATCCTTCACAGCCAGATAATACACCATCTTGATGAACATGGTATACTTACCAGTAAGCAATTTGGCTTCAGGAAGAGGCATTCTTGTGAGTCTCAGCTTCTGCTTACCATCCAAGACCTGGCCGAGGGCCTTCGCGATAAAGAACAAGTTGATGCCATCCTACTAGATTTTTCCAAGGCCTTCGACCGGGTTCCCCACGAACGACTCCTACTGAAACTCCACCATGTCGGGCGCATGCGGACATCTCCTGTCCTGGATTCGTGACTTCCTATCAGGCCGCACCCAACAAGTCATCTTGGAAGGTAAAAAGAGCTGCACATCAGAGGTCACATCTGGCGCCCCACAGGGACAGTGCTAGGTCCCCTCCTCTTTTGGTTTTTATAAACGACCTACCAGAAGCCGTCACATCCAACATACGTCTTTTTGCCGACGATGCACTCTTGTATCGACCAATCAGATCGGACCATGATGCTTCTGCCCTTCAGGATGACCTGGCTCGTCTTCAGACATGGGAGAAGACATGGCAGATGGCTTTCAACCCAGACAAGTGCGAGGTGCTTCAATTACCAACAAGAAGAAAGTTGTTAACGCCCAGTATTCTATCCATGGAACAACTCTCCGCACCGTTGATGAAGCCAAATACTTAGGTGTCACCATTCATAAAAACCTAAGCTGGAAACCTCACGTCAATAATATCTGCAAGAAGGCAAATAGTACCAGAGGGTTCTTACAAAGGAATCTCAGGAAGTGTCCAGCCAAGATCAAGGAACAAGCTTACAACGCCTATGTTCGCCCTACTCTGGAATTCGCTTCATCAGTCTGGGACCCCCATCCAAAGGATCTCGTGACCCGGTTAGACATGGTTCAACGAAGAGCTGCCCGATTCGTTAAATCTGACTACCACCAGAGGCACAGTGTTACCAAAATGCTAGAAGCCCTGCAATGGAAAACTCTCTATGAAAGACGAGCCCATAACAAAGTGATCATGCTTTACCGCATCGTCTATGGGCTTGTGGCCATTCCATCCGCCCACCTCTCTTCATTCCATCCACCGTGTCAACCAGAGGTCACCCGATGCAATTTAAGCAACAGCACTGCAGGATCTTAGCCTACCAGCACTCCTTCTTTCCCAGCACCATCTGCCTGTGGAACCAACTTCCTGCCTCGGTAGTGTCAGCCGAATCCCTGGATTCCTTCAGGAGTAGGCTGAACCCGCTGACACTCCGCTAACCGCCCAGTGGTTTTGGTTTTACTTGCACCCTATTCTGCACCTGTAAATAGTTTCTCCAAGAGCATCACTGGAAGTCGTGTTCCTGCTCGCCACATTTGCACTGCACACAGTACGACAATACTCTCGTAGAGAGGACTGTACTTCAAAGGAAGAAGAAGAAGAGAAGAAACAAAATCTTAAGTGTCATTGAAGGTCATTGACTCATTCACAACAATAGAGGTTATCCACTTCACTCATCATGCTCATGTGTGACTTCTAACAAAAGGTGCTGGTTCCGGTAGTATTCTTCATTCAAACCAATTCAATGCATGACCTCGAGTCACCTGCATGACTTTCATGGGCTATTTTGAAACAGTTATGGTTGCACATTCAGGTACTTCTTTTGAAAGTTCTAAACAAGGTATAGCCAGCAGCAAGTTGTAGATGGTATAGGCCTAAATTTAAGAAAACGTTTAGGGTTGAAATCAGGTGAAAAATACATCGAATGAGCATGAAACTTCACATTTATGTTCAGAAATGTGTCTTCTTAGCATGATTCGAAAGGAGTATGAAAATTCCAAAGGGAAGCTGGTGATTTAATTTGTAACTCAAGATC
This sequence comes from Amphiura filiformis, assembly GCF_039555335.1. Classification (NCBI taxonomy): domain Eukaryota; kingdom Metazoa; phylum Echinodermata; class Ophiuroidea; order Amphilepidida; family Amphiuridae; genus Amphiura; species Amphiura filiformis. The sequence continues at coordinate 69,428,855 of NC_092636.1, read as the reverse complement.
TACTTGTTCATTTTTTTTCCTTTTTACAGAGGGTATGATAGAGGTATTACTGACAACTCTGCCAAATTACAGCTCAGTAGGCCACGTTTTTCACCTGAAATTATTGACATGAATATTTTGTGCCATTCTTGAGCAGTGCTGAACTCAGCCACTGGCAATTAAACGCACTGTGGCGATGGACCAATTTTTACTCGCACTTACAGGAAAATGAAATCAGTTGTGTTGCTGTAATTTGCAAGATAGTTACAAAATATAATTGGCATTCACTTCTCCAATTTTTACAGAAAAATATTGAAAAATAAAAGAATGAGATCAATTTAGAAATGTCTGTGCAAGCATTGCACAGTTGAGCTCCCTGCATGTCTATGGGAGCGTTCTAATCAAGTTGATGGTTCATTGGTCATCCCTACTATAATGTATTGTATGTAGTTTTTTTTAAAGGGGTGGGGTATGAGCGTTTAGACAGTATTTTTTGTGGGACATTATAGCACATCAGACTTATCGAATTGCATTCTGAATACAAAGAATGACCTGATATCTAATTATTTTGATATTTAATTTTTTTGAAATTCGTGATATTACACATTTTATCATCATCATGTTTATTAGACTGTGGAACTCAGTCCTCAATGATCATGTGATACATGTAGTCAGTCATTTATCTTTTGGTCGTTATATGACTATCATTTGAGGACTGAGTTCTTATGATACATCTTCCGAGGAGCAATTTCAGACAATAGCTTGGGATTAGTGGGGCAGAGGTTCTATTGAATCCTTTCATGACCACTGAAGCATAGTCAAGTCGGCCATGGCAAGGACACTCGGCACGAATTGAAAGACCATGTCACTCTCGACAAAAGAATGCATGCATGTCAAAGGTCATACGACACCAATTTGGTGTTTGTTAATTAATATGCTCCTCGAAATATGTACCGTACAAGTTAATAGTAAGGTCTATGTCTGCATGTTTATGGCAAATTTTTGTGATTAAAAATTGATTTATTCATTTTAGTAAATCTGATGATGTGTACTATATGTAGCTGGGATGAAAAGCCAACGATCAATTGAAAATTTTGACCTTTCATGGACGTATTGAAGTGAGATATGCCATATGGATTTTTTCCTCAAAACGCACTAAAAAATCAGTCCATTGATCGTCGGCATTCCATCCCAGCTACATGTACGTACATTCGTACAAATCATCAAATGTACATGTATATACATGTACATATACACTTTATATCATTTAGATTTCTAAAGTTTACTTCGAGGACTGTTAGGCCAAAAAAAAAAAAGGGCGAGATGGCCGAGCGGTTAAGGTGTTGCGCTGTCGGCCGGGAGATACGATCGGCGAGGGTTCGAGCCTTGGGCTTGCCTTAGGTGAAAATTCTCTTCCCTCCCAAAAAGTTCCTATGACAGCATTCAAGCTTTGACTTACTTTTTTTGGCCAGAATGGTGAAAACATAAAGTGAAAGATATCCTACTTAAAGGAACATTTTCTAGGTTGAAATTTTGTGTAGAAACTGAATCTGACATAAAAAAAATGCATAATTATCAACTTGAAAATTTTCCCCATAGCAATGTACAGGCATATTTCTGCCCGAAATCCTGAAATATGAGTGAATATTTGCTCTAAAAAAAATAAGTCCTTCAAAATGGGGACACTTTAGGGCTAAATAAACATAAACTTGCTCTAGAGGGAGGTATTGGCAGTAAGTTTGTGATTGTTTAGCCTTAAACCTCCCAGTTTTGAAGGGAGATAGGGAGTTTTAAGTGCCAAAATCTGAAACTACATGATATTTAACCTTTGGAAAGCTTGAAGGCTGTCCTATGGTCAGAAATCCAACAATTAAGTCCAGTTTCATCACAGAATTTAATTGTAGAATTTCTTCTCGCCCCCATACACTGCTTAGCACGTGCAGATATAGGTAGTGTATGTGCAACGTCCGTGATTCGGATGTCACGTAAAGCGGTTGGTCCCGTGTACAGGAAGAGTCAAACCCTGTGCACGTTAAAGTGTCAGAGCTATTCGAAAAGAGAAGGGGGACCATCCCCGGTTCTGATACATGTATCTGCAATCAATCCTAGGTTTCAGGATCGTGCATAGGTACAACTACTGTGCACGTAAAGCCAGTGCGAGTTATCTTCGTTTATAGAAGTCAGCACTAAAAAGGGAGAAAGAAAGAAAGAAACATGTACATATCATCGACTTTTTGCAAAATTCGGTGCTCAGGGAGGTCTTTATTTCGTATAAGTTTGTAATATTATTATGTTATTTTTTTACCATTCATTTCTGTGTAAAATTGCAATTGCAAAAGTGTTTGTCAACATATAAAATCGGGGAGGCCCCTATATGCGACACTTATATGCGCGGCGCAACCTATTGAAGCACTAATTTCACAAAACCTAGTTTAAATTTAGCTTTGAAAGGGAAAGCCTTGTATTGATTGAACAAATTCTTGAACTTTTTTTTGTATACCAGCTTTGTAAAAATCAAGTTGTAAATTGTTTGTAATTTCAGCTTGGGAAGTAATCAGTTCTGGTGATGGTTCTGTCCTTGATGCTGTGGAACAAGGTTGTTCTGTCTGTGAAGTAGAGCAGTGTGATGGTACAGTAGGATATGGGGGAAGGTAAGCAGTGCAATGATACAAATCATACAATAGGGTATTGGTGCAAGGTTGGCAGGAGGCTACATGTAATTTGCCAGTGGGAGCATGTGTGGCCGAGTGGATAAGGCGCCTGACTCATAATCAATAGGTTGCGAGTTCGAGCCCCGCTCGTGCCAACGTGTTGTGTCCTTGGGCAAGGCACTTTATCCTCATTGCGTACTGGGGGATGGGGTTGGGTTGGATTGGATGTTTGTATAGTTGTTTGTTTCAATGTTGCAATATTGGCGCTGATTAAGCTGCTGCCTGCAAATTGCATTGTGTCAGTTTAGGTGTGGTTAATGTCCAATTCTAGCAATTTGACCTGCGGGTCACCATTAGAGTTTGAAATAAAACCTGCCTTCCTTTTTTGTTTTAGCAAAAAAGGTAAAGGAGTCAAACCTGTATTATATGCAATGACAAGGGGGCGCTAAGACAGTTATGTTCAAAATATGGAAGGGCAGTTATTTGAGGAGGGATGCTAATTAGGTCAGATATTGTATTGTTTAGTTGCTCTGCTCAGAGCATGCATTGGGCTGTTACAGTTGAAATCCATACACCCCTATGGCAGACTTGACCTTAATCTCCCAAACAAGGGGTGTAGATTTTAAATGGAGTCACCCATTCCAGTAACCCATTTGAAATACACATGTACCATGTGTGGAAGATTAAGGTCAAGTCTTCCCATAAGGGATGTATGGATTTCAACTGGAATTGCATATTACTCTTAATATTTACCCCAAAGTTTATACTTGTTGACAAACCCAGTTAGCTTTATAAGCGGTAAATACCTGTTAGCACGGTTTCGCAGACAAAATGGCCAAAAATTGAAGCTGCTTTTTCAATGATAAAAAACACATTTTCTAGGGTAAAATATTGTGTAGAATCTGAATCTGAAGTCAGAAATGCAAAAGATGCAACCATTTTTTGATATGATGGAATTAATAGGTGCATATTGTATTATTTGATATTTTACAAAATTATGAAAAATTAGTTGTATTTTGACAATTGTCCAAAAAATGCATTTTTGCCCATGTAACAATACCAAATAGAGCTTTTTGGCCATTATAGTCATTAGATACAGACAATTTTTTTAAATACAGCTTTTTAACTGCCAAAATCATAAAATACAGACAATTTTACACTAGAAAGTCTCAATCCAAGATTGTCAATGTTTATTTTCACCCCTAAATATTTTGTACACATTTTTGTCCGTACTTTCTTTTATTCATCAGCCCTGATGAAACTGGTGAGAGCACATTGGATGCTATGATAATGGATGGGTAAGTGTCTATACCAGAAGCACACTTCAAATTATTGGCAATCATCTTGCCCTCCTCAATTTTGGTAGTGGTGCATCCAGAACTTGATTTTCAAAATATAAATTTGAATTTAAATGAATTCTTTCTACATTCATGTTGCAGATCTTCAATTACTCAGGCCTTGTCTTTTGAGGCGAGTGAGAGTGATCACTCACCATCACTCGCCTAAAATGAAGTTGAGGAGAGCTTTTTATCACTCGCCTACATTTGGTGTAATAATAATACAAGTGATTAAAATCACTCGCCTACAGCTCACCTGACAAGTTTTGAGGAGAGTGATTTGTCACTCGCCAGCAATTTTCAAAAGACAAGACCTGAATTACTTAGTTAGGAAACCTGAAAATAACAGCTATAATGTTATTTTCACAGACATTTTGATTATAAAAACAGTCATTTTGATTATAAAGTATTCTCTCAAAACCGTGATGTATATATCATATAGCCGGGTATAACAAAAAAATTATGTTAAAATTTAGGTAAAATACATGGAAGTATTGCATCTTTATGGGTGCACATTACTCCTTGTATTTCTTTGATTGATGCTATTCGCAAATGCAGTATACAATTTTGTATTGATACTACACTCATACCATTGCCCAAGTTTATATATTTAATGTATATTTCTCATCTTTTCAGTGTTACTCATGATGTAGGTTCAGTTGCACAGCTAAGACGGATCAAGAGTGCCATATCTGTTGCAAGGGCTGTTATGATGTACACTAAACACACACTTCTCGTAGGGGAATCGGGTAAGATGGGTCAAGAGCAGAGAAGATTTATAAGCAGTCCCATGATACTAATGAAACATCCGGGTACTTGAGAACCAGTCTAGTAATCACAGAGATTCACACAATTCTTCACTGTTGATTCCCGTTCCAAAGACGCCATTTTCAAACACTCAAAATATGTCAAAAACTTGGGTCGATAAGCATTTTGAGATGATCCCTGAAAAGAACACCAGTACCCTGTTCAAATGAGCTCTTTTTTGTTACTATTGACCCACATTTGAATGAGGAATAAAAGTCTGAAAGTACAAGAAATCGGTATACTAAAAGTAAAAAATCCAATTTAATGGACACAGCTGCCAACAGCTGTACGCGATGCGACCAATTTCGTTCGTTGCATATTTCAAAGTACAATGCGAACGCACGACCATGGATACAATAATGAAAAATTTGTAATAAACCTGGGAGGGGGTAGATACAAGAACTAAAACAACACGAGCACAAGCCTAAAATCTTTCCACGATTACTTGTTGAAACAAAAATAATTAACATGGACTTCCATCGGGATGCTGTCTTTTTTAAAAGGCATTTCTTGTTTAGAGTTAGAACCATGTCTACACACATATTTTGGTTATGAAGACAAACCGAGAGAAATCCAAATCATTTGGATTAAAGTGCTAAAATACTAAAGTCTTAATTAAACCAAGGTACGTGAGAGGCAATTGCTAAATTATTTGCCAATTTCCAGCATTTATTTGCTAAGAACTTTTAATTATTCGAAGAGTAGGAATTGCTTCTCCATTCTCGCCATCCACAGTAAACTTAGTGCTTCCCGCCAAATTGCGTAATGGCGCCTTACAGCAATTGCATGATGCAAAGAGTGCTGGGCATTTGGGCCAGGAGAAGACATTTGCTCGTGTTAGGGAACGCTATTTTTGGGCGGGTTACTTTCGGGATGTAGTTGAATGGATACAAAAATGCCCAAAATGCATTCAAAAACAGAAACCGCAAACTAGCGCTAGGTCTGCCATGAAAATTACACCTGCGAGTACCCGGTTGGAACGGATTGGGATAGACATACTGGGCCCACTCCCAGTGTCGGATCTAGGAAATCGTTTCATTTTATGCGTCATGATTATTTCTCCAAGTGGATAGAATCTATTCCAATTTCAAATCAAGAAGCCGAAACAGTTGCTAATGCTCTAATTGTACATGTGTTCAGCATTTTTGGTATACCAAAACAGATTCACTCTGATTGAAATTTTGAGTCCAAACTTTTCAAAGAATTGTGTGACCTTTTAGGTATCCAGAAAAGTCGTACCACTAGTTTTCGTCCAGCAGGAAATGGGTTCATAGAGCGGTGAAATCGAACTTTACAACACTCATTGAAACTGTATACAAGTAAAACTCAAAAAGATTGGGATTTGCAATTACCATATATCATGATGGCGTACAGGTCCACAGTGCAAAAGAGTACAGGATACTCCCCAAATGAATTGATGCTCGGATGGAATTGTCGTATGCCAATTGATATCATTCATGGTCAAGCAGAATACGAAAGGGAGGAAATGGGACTGCACGAATTTGTGGAAAAGCAGAAAGAGCGTATGCACTTAGTTCATAATCAGGCTCGTGAGAATAATGCGGTAGCTAGCAAGAAGCAAAAGCATTATTACAATCGCAAATCAAGTGCAACAGTTTTTGCTGTGGGCGACCGTGTGTGGTATTATAGGCCTGCAAAAAGAAAAGGTGTATGTCCCAAACTCCAAACCTTTTGGGAAGGCCCATATCTGGTAATTGAGAAAATCAATGATGTGTTGTATCGAATCCAGCTCTATCCCAAAGCTAGGAAAATAGTGGTGAATGTGGAAAAGTTAAAGCTGGACTGGTTAAAGCTGGACTGGTCAAGTCCTGTTGTTACTCCAACAAAGGGTGAAAACACTAGGAAAACCAAAATTAGCGCTGAAACTAAAAGTGGTAGAGTTACCACAAAACCTAGATGGTTTGGGATGGAATGAGAAACCCATGAAATTTGCGACCCAGTCTGGGGCAGCTGCACATGTAAATGTTAAAACAAATTGTTAGTGTTGTTAGTTTTAAAACCTTGTAAATAAATAAACCAAATAATTGTTATTTTGGAAAAGTAGAATTTAAAATAGCATTTTAAGAAATAAAATTAGGCTAGTGGGCCTAAAATTTTGACCACGAGGCTATCAATCAGTAAATAAGATTAACAACCCAGCGGTCAAAATTTGTTTCTTTTATAGATCATGCCCCGACTAGATAACTCGGTCTTGGTAGCCCCATTGAGCGTTTTCATGTGTGGAGTGTGTAATGAATACAAAACACACACAAAAAAGGAAATCATAAAGCACAAGCAGCAGAAGCACAAGAAAAAGCACTCCTGCCCTCTATGCACCTACTGGACAATTAGACCCTCAAAACTAGTGAAGCATAATAGAGATAAACATCCAGCACCAAATGCTTCCCTGTATCGAGCACCGGTGGTAAACGCGGAAGTCCCATGGGAAGAATATCGTGAAGGGTTTGTGCCGGCTGCGGGGGCCAACCCCATGTGGGTCCCCGCTGGGGCCGAAGCGGAGGTGGAAGAAAGATTTGACTGAGAATCAATATTTTAACCCCGCAGACCCCTTGGGGCTGGAAGCCCTTGGGCTGGCAATGTGCCGCCCCCCCACAGGTAGCGTCGGTGACTCCCAATTGGCATTCGGTTGCGCCTCATTCGGTTGCGCCTTCTTCAATACTACCCAATCATGAGTGAGTTGGCAAGGTTTGATTTACTTGCGTATTACGAACACGCTGGCGTTCATCACACAGTGTATGCAGAGAATCAACATCTTTGACCAACTCATCATGCCCTCAACGGCTACTGTTGCCTATAAAAGGAAGCAGTCTGGATGTGATGAGTTGCAGTCTGAAGAAACCACTAGTGTAGTGGTGAAACATCACTGAAAATGTGAGTAGATCAACATCATTTTGCACTGGAATTGTTCAAAACAAACCATGTTTACAGTTCAATCCAACATTCCAAATGAACTTGTTCAAAGAAGAATGTGATCTTCTAGTGAAATTCTACCATAATTTTGGTACACATAATTTTTGTATACATAGAACTGGATGGAAGTCCAAGTTAGAATAGCCCAGCACTGATGCAAGTTTTACGCTTACTAACACAATATGGCATGGACATTTTGTGTATTTCAGTCCCGTTTTTCATTGAAAAAATTATGGGGCAGGATGTTTACAAAAGGAGGACTGGTACAGACAATAAGTATTTGGAAATTGATGATATCGAGTGCTCAGTGCAACAAAGCCTTATCTCCATTAGCTCCCCCTGGGTAATGTGTGTATACAATCATGCTTATGAATAACCTTATCCACGAGACCTAATGGACACAAGTCTTTGTTGCACTGAGCCCTCGATATATGACTTGTATCAAGAACCAAAGTTGGTGTTTTTAGTGTTAGCAAGTTCAGATAATTGTATGTATTTCTACTTTTCTATCTCAACAGCAACTAACTTTGCCATTGAAATGGGATTTCATAATGAGAGTCTCTCTACAAATTCATCAATGTAAGTCATGTTTCCATATTATGCACATACACAGTTGCCCAGCTACTTCACTGGTAGGTACTCTGGAGTACTTGTGGCTATGCGGATAGTTTAGAATACACACATTGGAATCACACATACAGTACACACACTGGTACTGGATTGGTACTGCACTGGTACTCTAGAGTAGCCACATAGTAGCTGGGCAGCAGTGTACCTGTTGGGTTGGCAGCAATAGGAATCTGGTTGTATGCTTGCAGCCTTATATGTTCTTCTTAACAAACTAAACCAGTGTATATTTTGTATGTTGTGGTTTGGACATTATTATTAATAAAACAAAATGAGTAATGTACCCGGTGTAGTTCATGCGTCTGTCAATCACATGAAATCAACATTATAGAATGAATTCAAATTTGGTTAATGGCCTGAGCTTTCGATCATATCAGGATCTTTATCAAAGGCAGAGAGGAAGTACAAGTCTGGATTTGAAAGGCTTGTTTTATATCTCTTGACCATGTGTATACAGTAAGTTAAATATGGGAGAACAGAATTTGGGAGTGGGTGGGTAATTGTACCATGATAATTTACATTCGAAGCCCAACCTGTTTGTTCATTTTGACTTTATACAGTGAGAAGTACAAGAAATGGAAAGCAAAGGACTGTCAACCAAACTTTCGACAGGTAAATAAAAGGGGGTTATGTGATGTATGCTTAAGAAACTGCAAGACACTTCAAAGCCATAATGTGTGATTGCTCCTACAGCGACGCCTTCAATTTTTGTTGAATTAATTGAAAATGCGATGTATGCTTAAATGCCATGGTAATATTTGAGAAATGGCAAGACATGCTGTAATTCGTACACCAATTGAAAAAATTTTTAAATGACTCTACCATAACTGATTTTCAATTGATTTAACTTGGTATTGTGTAGAAATTAGCGCTGATATTGTAGATCTTGTAGCTTTACAAGTAGGGGTGGTGGGGTGGGTGTGTGTATAGGGTGGGGTGCGTTTGTTTTGTGTGAAACAGGGATACATTTGTTCCATCTCGATAAACTGGGGATACGCCTGCCTGCAAATGGGGATATCCCCGCAAATGGGGATATTCCCGATTTTCTTAGTATGCTAAAAAATGGGGCTATATAACGCCCTAGAGGGCACTAAAGGCATTAGTTAGACATTGCATAGTTACATACAGAGTCAGACAATGTACACATATCTGATTCCATACTTTCTAACTGGGGAGCATACACACATGAGTTTTTTTCTAGCAAAGTGGGTGTTTGGGGGTGGGGGTGTGTGTGTATGATGAGTGACATAACAAAGATTTAAAGAATATTTTATGCTCACTTGAAGACTTAGAGGTATGTAATCAATAACATCCGAAATCGGAAACCAAAGAATGCTCAAAGAGATGATACACATAAAAAGTGCTCACACATAACTCGATGTTCTGAGTTATCTATGTAGTGCTGATTTCAAAAGAATTCAAGTATTTATTTACACACACAAGAGAACTAAAGTATATCATTAAACAAGTTTTAAAGTATTATACAGAATGGCTGCAAATAAGGCCAAAAAAAAAATTTGTTGTGTTGCCCTCAACCGTCCTACCCTAAATCCTAAAAAATCAGGGTCGCACTTTTTTTTTTTTTTTTTTTTGGAATGATGATCTTTACAGATTTGTTCAAAAACTCAATGTTTTTCACTTAAAATTAATATTTTATTGTAAGACTAGTCTTTAATTGTTGTCTAACAGGTATCCAGAAGTCAAAATTGACAAATGTCCCCTAATTGAACAAGCATTATTTGAGGGGATTTTTAAAAACTGAAGGTTTAAAAAAAAAGAAAAAAAAAAAAAAAAATCCGACCGTCCTACCCAAATTTCCCATTTTTCCACTTGAGGGCAACACAACAATATTTTTTTTTTGGCCTAAAATTGATCTGCCTAAGTGTATAATGATCAGGAAAAAAAATCTAGACACATGGATCAGAGTACTAAAGCAATGGATATCCATAAACTTAAAGCAATCGCATATAATATTTACTTCTTTCTTTATAGAATGTGCTTCCTGAAAAGCATTGCGGACCTTACCATCCCAGTAATCTGAAGGAAAAGCAAGCTGGTAAGCAACAGCAGCGTGTCAATATGAATGTAGATGAACACAATCATGATACCATAGGGATGATTGTCATTGATGAAGATGGCAATGTGGCAGGAGGAACATCAACCAATGGAGCCAGTCATAAAGTTCCAGGGTAAGTACTTGGTAGTTGTACTGGCCAACACTCCTGGCTGGAGTCAAACGGTCAGCGGTGTGTTTGCGCATGTACAGTACTTTTGCTCTATTGGTCTGGCTTGCTTGATTTCTTGTATTTCTGTAGTGGTCCTGTAGTACCGATTTGAAGGCTTCTGGTTTTGAGATGTTTGTGATGGGTTCTGGTAATGAATTCCAGTCAGTTATCATCTTTGGTATATATGAATATTTGTAGCAGTGTTTACTCTATCTAGAAATTGAGTGTGACAAATGATGAATTTGCCCCACTTCAGGGCACAATTTTGGCTCAAAAATTCATCAAATGGACTAAATGTATTACAGAATGTCAAATTCCTGTGTGCCAAATTTCATTTTCACTGGGCCAAAATCATGACATGGGTTCTGAGTAAACACTATGCAGTCAAGTTCATATCAGAGTGCTGAGCATTCAATGCTCTATTTAGTTTTACTGTGAGAGAAAAATGTCATATTTCTCTTTTGGGATAAGTAAGACATGCACACATTTGTTGGTGTGTTTTTTTTTTGTGTGTTTTTTGGACATTCTTGAAGCGGAAAATTGAGGGGCTTCTTTGTAGTATCTGCTAAAACATTTTTTTGTGTGTTCTATACACTTCCTGAAGATGTTATATAGTCAGCTAATTTTTAAACAAATTTAGCAAATGTTAATCAAAGCCATTTTATACTTATATACAATTTTCCAATTTAAACCAAAGCAATAAGGTACATAACTTCAAATTGGCATAGTTATAACTGAAAGCCTTTTTTGGTGAAAATTAGATTAACTGTGGTTTGTTCTATACACATTACATTAATTAACTAGGGAAGCAAACACTTTCTTTTGTAAGATCTAAGCAGATGACCTGAAAGTGAGGGATAGGTGTCTCTGCTAAAGCAGAGTTTTGAATTTGTTGTACTGAACTCTCAAAAATGTGTTTATTTCGCTATTTATAACTATTATTCTTCTAATATTTTGCAGGCGTGTGGGCGATTCGCCTATCACAGGTTCAGGAGCCTATGTAGACAATGATATTGGTGGAGCCGCTGCCACTGGGGATGGTGATGTCATGATGAGATTCCTTCCAAGGTGAGAGGCACACTTTTGTTAAGATTTTTTGATCTTGTTTCGCTAATTCTGGCATTTGTCATTATATCATGAAGTTGTGATTCTTGAATTGAATTGAATCTGATATGTAGAATAAGAAAACACCACTGTTGGATGAGATGCAGTCATAACCCTCAAATTGTTCAAATGGGTGCTGCTTTCTCAGTTCTTCCAAGTAAACAAGTGTAGAAAGATGGCAGTTTTTATTCAGCTTTTTATAGAATTCAAAGGTCTTTGGAACAATTGTCTGGAAATCTGGGCATTTTATTCGCTACTGAAAAGAACATTGTGAATTTTTGCAGTGAAAAAAATTTATAACTTCAAAATATTAAATATAAATTTTGGGTAACTTTTAAAATATATTCAGATCATAATAACTGATTATTGGCAGCTGCTAAAATTTTATGATGCACTGAACAGTAAAATTTGCACACAAATAACTAAAGCTACTTTGTTCATTTCAGTTATCAAGCAGTGGAGAATCTACGACAGGGCATGAGTCCCACCAAAGCCTGTGAAGATGTGTTGGCTAGAATAGTCAAGAAATATCCCACATTCAGTGGAGCACTGGTAGCTGCTACTAACAAAGGACTATATGGTGAGTGATATCTAGATCAAATATTTCAGAAAACTCCGTGAATCCAGCCAAAGTTGATGATGCATGATGAGGTATAATCCTTTATTTGCTACAAATTTAAGTAGATTAAATAGTATAGTCTGGTCACTCTATCTGAACAGATACAAAAACTCTGCCTAATTATAGAACACAAATCCACCTTGAGTAAGGATAGGAAAAATAGTAACTTGTTTTAACTTTTGTGAATACCTGATAGGATTGCGCATATGTTTGGCATTCCACTGGTCTCTTTTTATCATGGGGTATTGCAGTTTGTGGAATTTAAAAATTAAAAAAAAAATCCACAATCCAATTTTTTTTATTTCTTTAAAAAATCAGCAGCCCTGCAATATGTGGTCTTTGGCCCATTTCTGTTTAGAATTTGCATTTTGTTTTTTAATTTGGCAAAAATTATGTAAAACCAGCCATTTGAACATTTGAAAATATTTAGAAAATATGTTTGTAAAACATCTTTCGATTTTTTTCAGATTTTTGTTCAATTTTAGGGTGATTTTAACCTCCAGAAAAAAAAACAAAAAAAAAACAATTGACCCTACTTGAAAGGTCCGTCCGCCCATAGAACAGGGGTTTTTTTTTGGCGCCTAACTCATATAATGTATTGATATTCATGTTACACATCTTGCATCCTTTATATCATCATTTTCCAGGTGGTGCTTGTCATGGATTCAGCAGCTTCCATTACTCCCTCCAGATGCCTTCCTTGAAGTCTGTCAAAGTGGTAGAAGTCAACTGCACACAGCCATCAAGGTGATGATAGTCAAGCTCAAACTGAGCATGTGCAATCATTTGTAACATACAACAAGCATTTATTTTTCATAAATATAGTTTTGAAACGGTATATGTAATAATATTTACAGTGTACATGAGTGGTGAAAATTGCACAGATATGTTGTTGTCTTCTTGAAATTGAGGCATGCTGATGTGATCAGTATTAATCACAGAAATGGATAAAGGAGAAATCGGTAATCTCTACATACCGTCGTGTATAATGATGCGGTCCTGAGAAGATATTGTACACATCCCACAATGCATTTTTTCCTTGTAGTGCAACATGAGTCGATAGTGACAAGAAGCAGGCGACTACAAAGTTTCTCCATGTACTAAGATTTGAAGCCAAAGTGGTAATGGATCTAGCAGTAAAAAGTTGTTGAAGTCCCCCAACAGTTTTTGCACATAAGACAAGTAGGATGTTCTTTGCATTCCAGGTCTTCCAGGTCTTTGCCTTTTTGTTCAGTATCAACTCATGTTGTACTGAATAGCAAATCAGTAAAGGGAAGAAATGCATTGTGGGTAGTGTAATATAATCTTCTCTGGTTGCAGTCATCCCATATTTGGGGATATTCAAGTCCTTGCTGATAGCATGCTGAAACAAATAAAAACAATTCTGCATCGTATGCTATGACAACTACGCATTTGTGTAGTTCCTTTGATGCAATCATGGCAGACCCGTCGGAACAAATTTGAAAGTGGTGCTGCCGAAAGTGGGGGTCTGGGGGTGAAGGCCCCAGCGTGGTTTGAAGGGGCAGAGCCCCTCATGGGGGTTAAAGGTAGCGAAGCCCTCTTCAAGCCTGAACACTTTTGAAAATGAACGTACAATTTTAACAGTAATGTAGTGGCTTACGCTGAGTGGTCAAGGATTTATTCTTAACCCCCTGAGCACTACCTGCCGATCTAACGTTGCCTCTGATTGATCAATTACATGATATCTTCACTTTAATCACCAATCAGAATGGAGCTTTGCAAATAATTCACCCCAATTTTTTGCATAGTGAAATTATTCTAACAATGTTGCTGATTGGTCCAATTAATAATGAAAACTTCTTTTTGGCCAATCGGCAGGTAGTTCTCATGGGGCTAAATGTACGGTTACCAATCACTCACAGCAGGTATCAGCTTTCATTTGTAGTTCGTCATTGTCATTAGTTGGTCTCATTTATTACATTTAATCACATAAACAATCACCATATTGTTATAAAATCAGTCACTCATGAAATCACTGTTTATCAGCTAATCACAGCCCGTCTTTCATGAACAAATGAAACCTGTCATACAACACTGCCCTCTATAATGTTTAAGGGGCCTGTCACACTAACTAAACTGCAAAACTATGACATTTAATATCGATTGATCAGCCATAAATCATGTGATTTTTGTCAATTGTTTTTTAGGCCACCAGATAGTGGCGCATCCACGGCCATGGCTGCTTCTACCGCAGCAGTTACGATGGGCATGATCATGTGTTGTGCCGTGAAGTATTTCAAATTATACTGAGTATTGGGCACATACAGTGATTAGCTAGCTCCCAGTGCATTCTGGGTAAAACATAAATACCACATATGTTGACTGGCAGGGAGTCTGGATTCTCCTTTCTTTATATCTGTGATATAGACCCAGATATGATGGATTATACTCTATCACCATCGGCTCCAAGATAATTAAAAAAATGTGACTCCTTGTCTTAGTGCTATCAGACATGACAGATTTACTTTACTCACAGCCAAAATGGGGAAAATTTGCATACCAGCAAAAGTGATTTGCTCAACTTGGAAGTGGCACCACCAGGGCCGTTCCGACCATTAGGCCAGGTAAGGCGGTCGCCTAGGGCGGCAAACGCAGAGGGGTGCAAAAAAAGGGGGGGGGACGAAAAAACGGGAATGGAGAAAGAAAAGGGAAACAAAATGAGGGCGGATAAAAAGAAAAAATTGGCACTATACAAATAGGTTAAAAGTTAAACTGATGAGTTTTCAAGGGGGTAACCCCCCTTAACACTTTTTTGGTATGCTTTGGTGGGGCGGCAGGGAGTGTCTTTGCCTAGGGCGCCAAAATACCTAGGAACGGCCCTGGGCACCACTTACAAAATCTGATCCAGAAACAATAAATTGAATATATATATAATGACTTCTATGATTCCCCAGTGATTATCTCTTAAAGCCATAATATACAATTCTTATTACATTGTAATTTTGTCATTCTTTGCCAAAAATTTTGAAATAATAATAATAGTAATAAGAGGTTTTCTGTCCATTTCAAGCTGAACTGTGGAGCTCTGTGGGTGGTTAAATATCATAATCACATGTAAGCCATTAATTCAAAATTGTCCGCCAAGCCCAACAAATTTGCTAATCCCACTCAAGTGTAAGTTAGCACATGCATATTACAAATATGCCAAAAAATCGGGGTTGACCAAAATTAACCCATTCGATAAGACTGTACATTATGGCTTTGATATTGCTGTTACTGCTACGAGGAGTAACATGTGACTCCATATTTCAAACCGGATCAAGTATAGAAATATACAATCAAAGATATTAGACTGGGAAGGCTTGGACATGGTCATGTTTTTGTGTTGCTCTTGGAGGGGGAAATAGTGTATTGCTGGATGTTTTGCAATGCGTCTGGCTGAGTTTGATTCTTTAGTATGTGCTTGTTTAATATGAATGTAATGCTGATTACTCAGAAAACATGTGCAAACTTATGTTGCTCATCATAATTTGGCTCCTTTGCTGAAAACTGGCAGAGTTGCACTATTCTGGTTTACTGACCTTCCAATATGGTAGTACCCTTACACATTGGGGTTCTCCAAATCTAATTTCTTTGCACAAAGCAGATTATGCTGAAATCTAATCTAAGAACTACATTAATATTGAATTTATGTTTCCATAACTATGAACGATCTTGGCCTACATACAGTACTATGTTTAAACTATTTTTAATGATCTTTATTGGCATGTATGATCAGATTTGTAGATGTGAATTGTAAAATGGGGTGCTTGAATAAATTTCATTTCAAATATGCTTTGTAAAGTGTTTTGTAAGGTTTAGGAATGGTTTAAGAACCTGTCAACCAGGATAGCAGGATTTTATAGCATAAAATGAACTTTTGATTCATCAGTAAACAAAGTATCGGTCTATGTCCACATACAGTGCAGGAAGATATGAGATATTCTATGATTGTCACCACAACTTCCATGATTTGAGTGTTCCAAATAGAATTAGACCTTTAAATTTGAGCCTTTTTCTTGGCCTCCTCTACCTCCCATTTCTCTTCAACACTCTTACGTGCACATTCTCCACCACATTAGGGACAATGCTGAGGCCCCTGCATGGCTTACTATAGTTGCCTGACTTAGTATTACATTAACAATAAGAGAATACCGAAAGTAAAATCAATTTGTACATTGTATGCAGCAATTTCTTGTAAGATTTATTATTTCCAGTAGGATACAATTTCTGTAGTTAGACCTATATACTAAAATGTACTGGGTTGGAGACTACTGACCTGACCCTGGTCAGATCAAAGGTTGTATTCTTGTTTAGTATTTGCTACTGTTTTATTATGTGATCTATTCATGTTAATTGTTAGTCAGCTTTGTATAAGGTACTGATGTAACAAGGATAGGTCTAACCATACTGGTCGTGAACATCAGAAAAAGGGCATTGCGAAGGCATGCGCATATTTTGGGGGGGGGCTTTGGGGACGCCAGCCCCGGGGTAAAAGCAGGGGGCAGCCAAAATGAAGGGGCGGCGGAAGAAGAAGGGGCGGCCAAAATAGGAGCGGCAAAAAGAATTAGTAAATAAAAAAGGGTGGAAAAATTTGATAAAGCTTAAAAAACTTTGAAAAAAAATGGTACTATTTTTTTTTTTTGCTCTTCACTTTTGCAAACGACCGAGAAAAAATTGGGTCAACCTTTTCGGGCTGTTGAGGAAGGGGCGGCAAAATTGAATTTTCTTCAGCCCCCCGGGGTTGGGGGCGGCCACGGTACGCCACTGGAAGGGGATAAAACAGCAAACCGATTGAAAACATCACTATCACCATGATTGCGATTGTTGTACATGTATTATAACCTTTGTTGTAACCCTTGCTATAACCACTGTTGTTATAACCTCGACTAAATCCACCACTACATCCTCGGTATCGGTCTCGCCAACCATAATTGCCACAGTCACTTGTCGATTGTACGGATGCCACGGCACTAGCTGTGATTGAAGATGCTAACTTAGAATCCATCAAGGCACTTGCTGAAAGTCTTGACATGTTGTACTGTAATAAATGAAACATCTGAGCGGTATTCTTGTCAAATTTGTTTTTACTACCAGGGATCGTGGAGATACCTGATGTGTGCTAATTGCTTGCTTTGAATCTTGGAACTCACCTGGCGTTAGCTCTTTGGCATTATTAAATTTGTTCAAGTTAAACTTTAATGCAAACCTATTTACTATTTTTTCTGTCTATAATTTTAGTTGCATTGTCTTCCATATTTCTTGATGTTGTATCGACTTACCTCTTCCCCACCCTCCTCTCCCATCCTGGCAAAATTCCTAGCTGCAGGCATGGTGTTTATCTGCTATAAATAATGCTATTGATAGCTGATAGAGTTTATCAGTTTTTCCTAATCCAAAACAAAATGTCTATATACAAGTTTATGTCTATATACAAGTTTGGTTTGCACTTGACCTGGGATGTCAAGTGGGTCCTTGATTATTCATTGTATTTATAATGATGACGAAGGTGCCAGGCGGCGGATGACATGATCGAGCCGGCAACTCGTGAAACCGCCCGCCGTATGGCATTTTCCATATACTGTTAGTTTTGTGGGGTTCATTATCGAACCCCAACGGTTTTAGCTTGTATTTATATTATTTATCAACATAGGCCTATTTGTTTGTGATATTTCAAGCGTTTTAAAATTTCAAAATAATCCCATTCAATTACACGGTTGACGATGAAAATTTACTGAATTTAGGGAATGCACGTCATACACCACCTGGAAGGTGCCTTTGATACCCAGTGCTTCACATATAAGATGTAATGCTTCTTCCTTGTCTGGACTCCATTTGGAATAGTTATATAATGATGTAAACATGGTTTCAACCTCTTTCTCAAATGGTTCACAGAAAGACTTGGCCGCATTATTAGCATTGCGACATGAGTCGCCATCAACGTCAAGCATATGGGGAGTCTTATGCTTTCTGATTAATGTTTCTAGTCCAGCTTTGCTGCTACTCATCACATTATGGGTATTTTAGTTTATCAAACAACTTTTAAATTTCATTAAACAGAGTCTGGCTATCAAATTTTACAACTGAGAATGAAGACAAGTACTTGATGACATTAACTCTCTGCTCTTAAATAATAGCACACCAAAACGGAGACAACACACATAATTATTAGTTTCGCTGGTGCATTCGTCCATATTCAATGAAAAAAAAAGAACTTTGAAGATCCTCAACAAATTGTTCTTCAAATGTTTTGCCAAGCCTTTTATTTGAAAGGCGCCTGAAGAATGTGTGCCAAAAATCACTTGCTCCTCGACTTGTCAAAAACTGCTTGTTCCCCCCTCCCTTGGCTTGCCAAAACTTTCTTGTACCCCCCCCCCCCCCATTTTACCCTCCCACCAGGGCACATAATTATTGCACAGACAGACACCTGACTATCTAGGGCAGCATTTGCGGTTCTAAGGGAAGACGGAATATGCGTAATTGTTTGAGATGCAAGAGGTGAGTTGTAACAAAAAAATATAGATAAATAAATGAATACATAAAAAAAAATAAAACCAATATAAGTTTTGTGCAAACCCCAAGTATATAAAGATAAATAAGTATAATAAATAAATATATATGTATATAAATATCAAGAAATAAATTTTTATAAGTCAGTTCAAGGAATCAAGATAAGACAAAAACACAAGTACCGTATTCATTCCAATAAGCGCCCAAGGCGCTTAAAATCATTTTGGGTGGGCGCTTATTTTTAACCTGGTTTACTTAATTTTTTCATAAGGGGTGTTTATTAGAGACAAATTTATGTACGTTATAAAAGGGTCCTGAGACGTTTTAGTAGCTTTTCTGATGCAGAAAATGTATTGCAAGTTTACACAGGACTTGTAGTCCTCCAGCTATTTCACTATATCAATGTCTATCTGTCACTTCAGCATTAATGGCAGTGGCGTGCGCCACTTTTGTTGGTCATTCGGGGGAAAAACATCAAAATTTACTCCTAATCAGACTCCATTCGGGGGAACTGAACAACCTGGCCCCCCACTTTCAATGTGCTGCGCACACCACTGATTAATAGTACCCTTTTACAAATTGAAAATACCCTGGCTGGGCGCTTATTCGGGCATGGGCACTTATTGGAACAAATACGGTACATGCCCAATTTAGAACCTATCATTTTGTCTGTACATGTATTCAATTCCATATTTTGTCCACAAAACACTGCATGACATCACTTCATTTATATTAATAACCTGCTTTATGTGCTGCAGGAAATTTGATTTGAGTTTATTCATGCATATCATTCAATTTACAGGAAAGTGCTACTCCATGTGATATCTGTGTTGGCACAATATTAAAAAGTGTTCAAAATGAACTCTTCAATGTCATCTTTTCTCTTATTTTTACTTTTCAGCATTCATGTAATTGCTGTTGTATTTTCGGCAAAAGTGCTACCACTTGTTATTAACACATGGGCGTTTACAAATGCAACACAAAAAGGTAAGCTTATCATGAAATTGTTTTTTTACTTATTTAAAGCCAAACTGTAACATTTCCATAAAAAAAATTTAAAATCAAGTCCAGTACCTCTCTGGATTCTTGAAGTTTTAAGTTCTAATTTTTTGTATTTATAAATTTCCTTTGAATCTGGATAAAATTTAACTTTGAAAGGGTTAGGGTTGAATAAACAAATTTAATTTTTTATACCTGTTTTGTAAAAATAAACTTGTTAAGGCCTAATTGTTTGTAATTTCAGCTTGGGAAGTAATCAGTTCTGGTGATGGTTCTGTTCTTGATGCTGTGGAACAAGGTTGTTC
The DNA here is from genome assembly GCF_039555335.1 of Amphiura filiformis. Lineage (NCBI taxonomy): Eukaryota > Metazoa > Echinodermata > Ophiuroidea > Amphilepidida > Amphiuridae > Amphiura > Amphiura filiformis. The sequence continues at coordinate 69,408,761 of NC_092636.1, read as the reverse complement.
TGTCTGTGAAGTAGAGCAGTGCGACTTTTCAGTAGGGTATGGCGGAAGGTAAGAAAAATGTGAAAATTAACCCTCCACGAAAATTTCCTGCCATAAAGTACTTACATAATAAGCCATTGTGACTGAATGCAATGATGTGTGATGCTATAAAATGGTCCACATGTGTACAACAAAATAGGGCTATGTATGCTTTTTTACATTTCATAATATTTTTTTTCTATTGCGTTAGGCGGAAGTTATTGATCCTATATTTCTGCCTCAGTAGGAATTTGTCTCCCATGCAATAACCATTGTGTTCGCACACCTTTTGCTGTGAGATAAATATAACAGTTTAGAAGGTAACTTCATTCCATTCAGACATTTGATGGAATTTAGTTGCACATTATGCATTATTTACAAAATATAATGGAAGGGCAGTTATTTGAGGAGGGATGCTAATTAGGTCAAATACTGTACAATGTATGCATGTGTAGTTGCTCTGCTCAGAGCATGCTTTGGGCTGTTACATTTGAAATCTATACACCTCTTTGGCAGACTTGACCTTAATTTCCCAAATAAGGGGTGTAGATATTAAATGGAGTCACCCATTCAAGTAACCCCATTTGAAATACACCATGTGTGGACGATTAAGATCATGTCTTCCCATAAGAGGTTTATGGATTTCAACTGGTACACAAATATTGAATGTTTATGAGTTCAATGGAACAGTCCATATTTCACCAAATGGAAATATTCTTTCCATTGATCGAATAAAAACATTAAATATTTAGAGATAAAGGAATTGTTTTTAGCCACTGTCGTGCATCTGTCGTCTCATATAACACAGGCGACATCATTATTTTTTATGCCAATGTCGCCCGTGTTATATGAGATGATAGATGCACGACAGTGGCTATGAACAATACCTTTATTCTCATTCTTAAACACTTCATTTCAAATTAAAATATCATAAGTATTACAAATTTTAATCAAATTAAATTCTACATTTTACAAGGAATTACCTAGGTCTTAAAATCGATCAGTCCCATTGTTGCAGTGCGCCTCCGATTTGTTCAAATAGCGAGTACGCGTATCGCGTCGACGCACATGCGCTGACCCATGTGATATCGTGTCATATCACACGGGTAAGAACCAATAAGATTGCAGGAACGTTCTCAAGTGTTTAAGAATTGTTTTATATAACTCGTATATAGCTTTATATGTTCCTTTCTTCCACTTAGTTTTATAAATCACCAGGAAAACAAAATGAATTAAAAAATAATATCTAAATGTATATTTATTTTAGAAGCAACATCTGCACCTATAATTGGCGAGCCGTTGTGGAAACCTCACACTATACGCTCAACACATCTGTCAGCATTGCTATGGTAGCTCCGCGTCAGTGCAATGGAAAAATGACTATTGCACAGGCGTGGAGTGCAATAGTCCTTTTCTAGCTGGCCACTAAAAATAGCGGAAATAATCAATAGTAATTGGCCAATCAAATGACAAGAAATTTTATATGAGTTATATAAAATACACATTACCCTTAATATTTACCCCCAAAGTTTATACTTGTTGCTAGCTTGACATACCCAGTCAGCTTTATAAGTAGTTTTACCTGCTAGCAGGTTTTATTTAAAACTATAAACTTATTCACTTTCTTTTATTCATCAGCCCTGATGAAACTGGTGAAACCACATTGGATGCTATGATAATGGATGGGTAAGTGTATATACCAGAAGTACGCTTCAAATTATAACAGCGCCACCAAGGCAATCATCTTGCCATCTTCAATTTTAGTAGTGGTGCACCGGAACTTAATTTCCAAAAATATCAATTTGAATTTAAATGAATTCTTTTTACATTCATGTTGCAGATCTTCAATTATGAAACTGGAAAATTACAGCCAAAATAGTAAGATGAATTTCTTTTGAACAAAACCAAATATTTTACTCACTATTGACAGTTTCGCCTATCGTGGTTGATAGGCATCATCAGAATGATGTTGGTAGATCCTTACTTCTTGTAGGACGTATCCCGACTGTAGAGAGTGTATTTACAGTCAGGAGAGGATCACACACATGACTTAGGTGTGATCCTCTCCTGACTTTGAATACACCCGCTACAGTCATGATAAGTCCCAGAAGTAAAGATCTACCAATTAACATCATTCTGATGATGCCTATCGACCATGATGGGCAAAATCGTCAATAGTGAGTAAAATATTTGGTTTTGTTCAAAAGAAATTTATCTTCCTGTTTATCTACAAACCTGATGAATCTATTTAGTGTAACAGCCAATGTTAATTTCATGACATTCTAAGACATTTTGATTATAAATTAATTCTCTCAATACCTCTGTTCATAAATTTTATCAGTTTGAAGCAATACAAAAAAAATATGTTAAAATGTGAGGCAAAATACATAGAAGCATTACATTTTTATGGGTGCACAACACTCCTTGTATTTCTTGGTTGTTGTTTTTTCATATTAAACTAGTGCATTATATAATTATGTAATTTTCTATTGATACCACAAGCATACCATTGCCCAAGTTTATATATTTTTATATTTCTCATCTTTTCAGTGTTACTCATGATGTAGGGTCAGTTGGAGGCCTAAGACGGATCAAGAGTGCCATATCTGTTGCAAGGGCTGTTATGATGTACACTAAACACACACTTCTTGTAGGGGAAGCAGGTAAGATGCATCAAGAGTGCTATATCTGTTGCAAGGGCTGTTATGATGTACACTAAACACACACTTCTTGTAGGAGAAGCAGGTATGACTTGGTATGATCTAGGGATAAATTCAAGAAGACCTCCAACACACCATGAACTACTTAAGGTGGGTCGGAATAGTTATTAGCTGTTGTGAATTGGTCAATTGAACAGGGCAAAAACAAAATATACTAGCAGGAAAAATGGAAACAAGGAACAAATCGGGCAAAACAATCATGCTTATGAATAACCTTTACCAGAAGAGTTAATGTACATGAGCCTGCTGAGCCCTCGATATATGATTTGTATCAAGAACCAAAGTTGGTGTTTTTAGTGTTGATGAATTATGAAAAGTCAGATAATTGTATGTGTGTCTCCATTTCTATCTCGACAGCAACCAACTTTGCCATTGAAATGGGATTTCATAATGAGAGTCTCTCTACAAATTCATCAATGTAAGTCATGTGCATTGCCAAGTATCAAGGCTTGATTTCTTCATAAAGGTTGATATATGTCATGTATGTGATGTGATCAAGCAAAATCAGTCAGAAGTCAGAAATATTGATTTGAGATATAGCCAAACAAAGGAAGTATTTCCTTTTGTTTCCTATTGTTCATATCTTTTGAACTGGTTGTCCAAATTCAATGGGGTTTTCTGCAAACTGTGACTTTGCAAATGCTGTTTACAATAAGAAACTGAAAATTGAATATGTCCAACTTCAAACTGATTTTGATTGATCACACCATATAGGCTATACTGTTATTTATCTTGCCATAAATCTTATATACACCACTAGATTCCTGTTGCTACCGCCCCAAAGGCGCATTCATCGGTCGGCTGTGAAGCAGGTGGTCACATGCTTCATGAGATCTGCCAGGGGCTGTATTTCTGATCTCAGCTGGGGAAAGAGTAGTAGCCTTGTTGATTAAGTTTGTGATGTACTGGTGTTGAAGTACTCTCTGTCTTCCCTGCCTCCTTTTGCCATGTTCAGGGTCATTATAACATAACATAACAGAAAACTTTTGGTGCGCTGTTCCTTATGACAAGCTCGTAGCGCTTACAAAGTAAAAATAAAAACATCTTAAGGTACACAAAGCAAAACCTTAAATAAATAACATTATTGAGTACAAACCTTAAATTTACATAATACAAGTCATAAAATATAAAGATCAACAAAGTAAAACACATCATGGAAAAAGATAGGTCTTAATTGACTTTTTAAAACTCGCGATGGAAGAGGATTCTCTTATTGTGATAGGAAGTTTATTCCATTCCGTGAAGCACATAAAGTAAATGTCCTGTCGCCTGCTCTAAGGTGAGCCTTGGGGTAATCCAAACGAAGGAAATCATTGACGGATCTGAGATTACGGGTTGGATGATAAATATGAAGACAGGTATTCAGATAATCTGGTGCTAAGTGGTTTAGAGTCTTGTAGACGTAGAGGAGCAGTTTGTAGATAATACGCTGTTGGACAGGAAGCCAATGAAGAGTAGATAACAGTGGTTGCGAATCGTAAGAAATTATAAGAGCATAGATATTTATTAGCTCATCTGATGGTGTCCTGAGGATGGGCGCACTGCTGCCCAACTACTTCACTGGTAATCTAATACACACATCGGTATCACATGTACAGTACACACGCTGGTACTGGATTGGTACTCTAGAGTAGCCACAAAGTAGCTGGGCAGCAGTGTACCTGTGGGGTTAGCAGCTTATAGATGTGGTGTTCTTCTTAATGAAATAAACCATGTATAACCTTTGTGTTTTGTGGGTTTGGACATTATTAATGACACCGCATCATTAATGTGCCTGGTGTAATTCATGCATGTGCCAATCACATGACATCAACATTAATAGACTGAATTCAGATTTAGTTAATGGCCTGAGCTTTTGATCCTATCAGGATCTTTATCAATGGCAGAGAGGACGTACAAGTCTGGATTTAACTGTACGTGAACAGTAAAGGGAATGGGTGATTAATTGTACTTTCAACAACACTTCCTATATTTTTGTACAGGAGCCAACCGTTGTTATAATCTGTGATGAATCAACACTTTTACAGTAAGGGTATACGCGAACGCAAGCGCGCATCCGCGTTACGCGTGAGCGCATAAAATTTGTCATAATAATAATAATAATAATAATGTACACTTAATAAAGCGCCGGTATCCGTCGAGAGACGCTCAAAAAAAAAAAAAAAAAACAACCAATGTACAATGATACAAACATATTATAACAATTAATAACAAAAACAGTTCATCAGTGTTGTATAGTTCATGATATGCAAAGAGTCAATTAAAAGCATTTTGGAACAAATGTGTTTTCAAATTTGTTTTAAAACTACACAAGCTCTTGGCAGAGCGAACCGAAAATGGCAGATTGTTCCTAATGTTTGCAGCTGAAACATGAAATGATCTGCTGCCCCACTGGTTTCTGGCAACTGTTTCTTGAAGAAGTCCTTTTGTAGTAAAACGGAGGTTACAAGTTGGTGAATACATTTCTACAAGTTCATTTAAATATGCTGGAGCTGATATATACAAGATCTTGTAGACAAACAAGGCTATTTTAAATGTGATTCTTTGTTCAACTGGTAGCCAATGCAAGTCATGTAAAACAGGTGTAATGTGCTCACGTGGTTTTGTGTATGTTATAAGTCTGGCAGCAATGTTTTGAATTCTCTGTAGTCTGTGCAGTTGAGTCTTTGTGATGCCATGCAACAGAGAGTTGCCAATGTCTATCTTGGATGTTATGAAGGCATGTACCATCATTTCGGCAGTCTCCCTGTTTACATGTCTACGAATATGACCTATGTTTCTAATGGACGATATGCGGCTCTACACACTGTTGTGATATGGTATTCCATAGAAAGGGATGAGTAAAAAATAACACCCAGGTTTCGAACCTCTGATGATGGGATAACATTAGCATTTCCTACCCTGATATGTGCAACATGGACTTTTGCAGTTTGATATTTTGAACCAATAACCATGAACTCTGTTTTGTCATCATTCAGTTTCAAGTAGTTATTGGACATCCACACTTTTACCTCATCAATACATGTCTGGATTCAATCATGTTTCACCGTTGTTCATCACCGATTAACAACTCGTGTCAGGCACGTCTGCGTGGTTTACTTTGCTCGGGCAGCTAAAGCGAAGTAAACCACGCAGACGACGTGGATGCATCGTTGTTAATCGGTGATGAACAACGGTGAAACATGATTGAATCCCTAATGATAATTTACAATCAAAGCCCAACCTATTTATTGTGTGTGAATTTTGCCTTTATACAGTGAGAAGTACAACATATGGAAAGCAAAGGACTGTCAACCAAACTTTCGACAGGTAAGTAAAACGGGGGAATTCAATGTATGCTTAGGTGCCATGGTAGTATTTGAGAAACTGCAAGACACAGTTTAAAGTCATAATGTGTGATTTGCTCCACAGCGACATCCTCAATTTTGTTGAATTTCTACTTTTTGCATGATTGTAATGTCTACTAAATAACCATATGAAAGACTAAGCATTGAAATTAGCGCTGACATTGAAGAAATTGGAGTTTTTCGAGTGTGTGTGGGGTTGTGTGTGTTTTAAGGACACATTGTCTATTGCAGGAGAACTAAAGTTTATCATTAAAGAAGTTCTAAAGTATTATACAGAATGGTGGACATGCGCTAGATATGGGTTCAAATAAAATTGATCTGCCCATGGATATCCCTCAAGCAATCACTTATAATTATTACTGACCTTGTTTATAGAATGTGCTTCCTGATCCAGAAGAGCATTGTGGACCTTACCATCCCAGCAATCGGAAGGAAAAGCAAGCTGGTAAGCAACAGCAACGTGTCAATATGGATATAGATGAGCACAATCATGATACCATAGGGATGACCATAGTGAAGGGGCTGTGCAATAATTATGAGCCATTGGGGAGGGTAAAATTGGGGGCGCAAGAAATTTTTGGCAAGCCGAAAGGGGGGAAACCCAATTTTTGGCACACGTTCTTGGGGCGCGCCTTTCAAATAAACTGTACGGAAACGCTTAAAATATGCAAATTTTAATGCTCGCTGCGCTCGCAACATGTATAGGCCTATAGGCCTAGTCTACCATTTAGGGTTTGGAAATTAGGATCCCAAAAATTTGGCATGTCCGAGAGGGGGGCAAGCGATTTTTGGCGAGCCATTTGGAAAATTGGGGGCTCATAATTATTTTGCACAGCCCCTAAACGCTAGAAACTTTGCCATGATGATGAAAATTGCACTTGGATTTCGTGCTGAATTTCGACCTTTCCTTTTTCCCAGGATTTATAAATGACGTTGGCTTACAATTCCTTTTTAAAATTGTTGATTTGCACCTGATTGTCAATTATCGAAAGTTGGGGCCTAAATGCTTCCCATTTGAATTTTCTCCTCGATCTCGTCTTCTGATCAACGTCCAACTTCAGTTCTGTGCCGAGATGAGTTCTAAGTTTTTAAACATGCTGCATGAGGCCCAACATCAATTATATTTTTATTTATAAAAAAAAACTCAAAAATTCAGATCCCAGTTTTATATTAAAATTTAAATCTGATTTTTAACATTTTTTTTTAAAATTCTCTCCAACCCCATAACATTCGCAAGAGTCAACCAAAGTATGCGTTGGCAATAATAATAAAAAATCAAACAAATTGTCACCGTATGCACTGAATATTGTTGATGTAAAATCTTGAATAAATGAAAATTGGAGATATTATTAGGCAATTTCCAAATTCCATTGAAAAAAATCATAACTGGTAAATTATGTAGGCCTATGGGTTCTTAAAATGTTTTTTAATCATAAAGAACATCAAAAATAAGTTAATGCAGATGATTTTTTAACCAAAAACATTGAATAGTCCATGGTTAATAAAATTTCAAAAAATTGATTTAAATCAGTGGTTTAAATTTAAAAAAAAAAATGTGATTTAAATCGTGATTTAAAATGAAAGGAACCCTGAAATTTTAGCTCCTGCATATGAATTTATTTATAATGTTTGACTGATTGTTCAATTTGTTCATCACGTTTCATGTGCCCATGAAAAGACACTGTTACTTTTGGCAAATCTTACACCCAATGACCCCGTTTTTCAGTAGCCTGTACTGAATGACCCCTTTTTTTGAACAAGTAGTCCTCAAAATTGAAATTTCGGCGCACTTCGCCCATTTTGAAAAAAATAAACGCATTTTGTCTATTTTGTAGGCCTACTGTAAAATTGGTTAAAAAACTATTTTTGATTTTTAATGATGTGAAAGTTTGGGCGCTCCCATACAAAATCACCCCATTTTTGACATTGCCAACACCGAATGACCCTCTTTTTTCTGAAAATTTCTACACTGATAGAACCCTAGTTTCGTACGCTGGTGGGCACAGGTACGTCCACACTTTCATGTTCGAGTACCCTCCACCTCCCCGGTTCAGCAAAAGTAGCGGCGCCACAAAAAAATGTGTTATTAAGGGTAGGCCTATGGTTAACAAGCCATTAACCTTGTTAAGGGTCATTTTGAAGACACAATGGTTGTCCTTGTTAAGGGTGCTTTTTTGAAGTGCATTCACATGCGTGCTTACAACTTTTATATACGATTGGCCCCTGGGCTGTTTTGCAACTTTTGCTTTGAAAAAAACCCACATTATTTAATATACATTTTTCGGAAATTAGATTAGAAAAAGAAAATGATCCCAAATCTACCGTTACGTCCCCAGTATGTAAAAGGCCCGGCCCGCACTCCGAACTAGTATCAGTCAAGGCGAACTTTTTTTTATAATTATCATGCATTTATACAGTTAGGTGGTTAAAGTTTTTTTTTTTTTTTTTTTTTAGTGTTGGTGGAAAAAGTTTTTTTTTACTCATGTAGTGGGGGAAGTTTTTTTTTTCAAAAACTTCCTCCCCCTCCCTTGAAGTCTAATGGTACGTCCCTTATAGTCAAACCACTTCCCTGGTCATGCTGGTCAAACATATCAAACTCAAAATAATTTGCACCGGTCCCCGTTAGGTAAGTTCACGGGAGCGGTCAGTAAATGGGAATTAATAATAGGAAACGGGGAAATGGTAAGTATGGCAATTCATGGGCGTGTGCAGGATTTGTTACTGCATGGGGGGTGAATCTAAATCGCTTTGCGCCACTAAGTATATTGCGTCGCGCTTGCACGACGTAGGGGGGTCTTAGGGAGGATGTGCCCCCGTCAGAAGTGAGAAACTTTTGCAAAATGAAGGACCAATTGAAACCATTTGGTGGACTATTTTGGTATTATTATTGTGCACAATTTGAGTTTGAAAAAGCTGAAAATTGGTGAAAAGAAGCTATTAAAAAGCCATTCGTGGACAAGTTCTCACTATTAATAACTGTATAAATTATTGCTGTAAACATTAAGTGTCGGGTGTCCAAAGCAGAAACAGAAAAGGCGAAACAGGGGGGTGTCTGAGAAGTGAGAAACTTTTGCAAACTGAAGGCCCCATTGAAGCCATTTGGTGGACCATTCTGGCACTATTATTGTGTTTTGTTTAATTTTGCCAATACTCATGTTTGGCTCGAAATTAAAAGGGGACAATGTCACCAGTGAAATCTAACATTTAAATAGGAATCTATTCTTTATGCAAATCGCACATTATGGGTTTAGTTCATTAATGAGAAGAACATTTGTTTTGCACCAACAAGACAAAGGTTTGAAAATCTGAAAATGGGTTAAATGAAGGCCCAAATTGAAGCCATTCGTGGACAAATTTTCACTATTATTGTATAAATTGCTTTTAGTGTTGGGTGAAGCGAAAAGGGGAATTTGTTTATCCATACACACTATGGACGTGTATTAACACAATTGAAGCCATTTGGTGCGTCATTTTTACACTTTCTTTAAGCATGTTAAGGGTCTAGAATAGAGATTTGATTATTTATGTTAACCCAGACATGTTACACACAGCACATTATGGGATAAAGTGTGGGGACAGGCCCCCGGTCACTGCCCCCTGCCCCCCGGGTTCCGTCGCCGATGGCGGGGGGTGTTTGAGGGGATATGTGTCCTCTGAGAAGCTAAAATTTTTTGTATTTTTGAAACTGGAATCATGGAAATTGGTAAATACGGTACTTGTAGACGCAAATTTCTAGAAAAGGCGATGAGACGATACCAATATAGGTAGTTCTATACCAGCCGGATGACCCAAGTGTGTTTTTGGAGAATATTTTGTTAAATTTTTGCCAATATCATTGAAAACCCAGCTCTGTTTTTGCCAAAATTGATTTGGACTAGACATTTTTGGAAAAATAGATCAAAATACATTCAATATAAGTTTCCAAAAAGTCCGCAGAAAAATTAGAAAGTGTCTACTCTATAATAAATCACATTGATCATATACATATATAGGAGGACATATTGAGGACACGGTGGCTCAGTGGTTACGGCCTTGGACTCATAATCTGAGAGCTTGCTCGATGTGCGTTGGTTCGAGTCCCCGCCCCACCACCATGTTGCGCCCTTGGGCAAGGCGCTTTGCCTCGCTTGCCTCACCCCACCCAGGTGTAATGGGAAGCTGTTAGGGGTAGTCACAGTCGTTGTACTGATGAACCCTGCGCCAATTGTGTAGGCTGCAAACGTGGTTCCGACATATTCTAATAACGGCGGAATAAATGTAAAGCGCTTTGAGGCTGTTTACGGCATAAAGCGCTATATAAATATCTACATTTATTTTATAAATATCTACATTTATATATGGTCGAATCCAACGAAAAGTGTACACGGCATGTTCAGGGCCATAACTTAAAAGTATTAATCAATTGGCATTCATTTTTGTATTGTGTTTATTCGCCTTGATCATACGCTTCGCGCCATATATAATAAGACCCCTTCTGTGAAAAACTTAGACACAGAGACCCCAAAACATGCTATTTTTACCCATTTTTCAAAATATTTCTTAAAGTATTTTTAAAAACGTCTAAATCAGTTATGAAAAGAAGTCATTGGATTGAATCTAAATTGATTTCCTGAAAGGCGTGTATTCAAAGATTGCCTGTTCAATTTTTCACATATTTGTACATAATTATGAATTTTTTGTGATCATTTTTTGAGTGGTATTTTTTTACATTACCTATACGAATACAATTTTTCATAGCACTAGATATATCTTTAAAAAATGGAAATCACTAATAAATGCGCAATTGATACAAGCTTTGATATGTCCAATACTGAAATGCATTGCATTCGGGCATCTTTATTATTGTGTTTAGCTGCCAGAAATTCTAAATGGCACAAAGGTAGGTTTGGTAAAAAATATGCATTACCTCCGAATACATGTTAAAAGCTGTGTCATTTCCACAAAGTGAGAGAATAGTAAACAATAGTTAAGCAATAGGTGCAGGGTAATACACTCTTTATTTCTACCAAGTTTCAATAGCCTGCGTTTAAATATTTCTGAGATGTCAACAATAAAAGCAAGTATTCAGAGAGGTAAATTTCGGTAACCGAATGTTACCTACTGAATACAATTTGACATCATGACAGTATTGTGAAACACCGCCATTCATGCCAATGCCCATATTGGTACATAACGAAGGCCTGTATGTTTGCTATCAAATCATATGTCAATGAAAGTTGCGAATTCACATACATGCCCACCATGGAAAACTGAATACGGCTTAATTGTTGAAAAATATGTACTGAAATAGACGACGGTCTGCTCATTTGAAAGAAAAATCAGCTTCAAAGAAGATTAGAAGGGATAAATACTTGGATTTGTCAACTGTCATGTGTGCTTCATTTTAAATGTTTACCGACCTTCTGGTGTCTGAGTAATTTGTGTCCAAATTGATTTATTCGAAGGTAACTTTTGACGTTTTCGCTAAGGTTACCTACGAATACCATGGAAAAAACGACTGTTCTCATTGTCTCATGATCTAGACAACATAATGATGGACCCTGGTATAAAGCTAATTGTAGTTGCCCTCAAACGAAAGGCCATAAGACGTAACTGACTCCAAGATGGACTTCACAAGTCTGCAATAACGGTTTTAAGCGAGTTGTGTGCAATTAAGCAAATTAAGGGGGTACTACACCCATTGATTTTTTTTTTGCATTTTTTGCATTTTGTGAAGAAATTACAAAAAAAAATTGGACAAAGTGGTATGCAAAATGAAGGGGCAAATCTTCTCGTTTTATTGGTGGTATCGGTATCAATGTAGCTTACATGCTTTTACAGATAGAAGCCAAAAGGAGGTACATCACTGATGATTTAAATTCACTTCATTTTGGAAAGCTTACTATCAACGGATTTCGTTAAAATTTTGGATATGTGTTGCTAACACATTAGGGAAATAAAGTTGATATGTAAAATGGGAATAAGTGGTTCCTGATTTCTTTTATGACTTCATGAACTTGGTGCTCCACAACTATCAAAAAAGGAACTGGTAACTTAAAATGCTTCTATTTTCAATGTTGAGCTATATTTTGCATTTTTAACTTGCGACATTATTGCACTGAAACTTAATTAAGCCATAGGTAACAGGTTACAACAACCATACTACAGCAATGATGAAAAAATTGTATTTCTTGTCACCTATACAACCATATTGGGTAGTTTTCCGTAGCTTAAGTTTTGTGATTTTGGTAACTATTTTATATTTATTTGTGAAATCCGTCTCAACTAGGCATTCTAAATTGTACTCACCATTTACATCCCAAGGTATATTAGTATATCCACCATGCACTTCTCGATATATATCCAGTTAAAGACAGAATATCAAAATTATGCCTCATATGATATCACAGACTCTCACATGTGTATTCAAAATTGATGCTTAAATTTGACCTGAACCAATTGACCTATAACCTGACATACGGTGACCTAATAGCCTTTTCTTCTCCTAACAACTAATGACTATACATCCATTGTATAAGTGTTTATTTAATTTATTCAGTGTTATATCATGGTAGGTATTTTGCATGCACCACTATAGATTTTCTATAGAGAGTATAACAAAGGATTTAATGTATTCTATCCATGTACCCTACTTGAACATTTTCAAAAGAATAAATTATGGTTTGTTATGAAACACAGATCTGAGTTACTAGGTTACAGTAAACAAAAAATATATAGGGCTAAAATGACTTACTAAAATTGTTGAAATTCACTTTATATGTAGATATATTTTATAAGTTCAGGACATGAGGTGATAAACATATATATGTACTTAATAAATTTGCAAAAAAAAAAGAAGAGGGTACTGATGAAAATCGGGTATTATATCGCTTAAATTAAAGTCACTTTAGTGCCTTTGTTTCTTACTTCAATACTCTTTCAACCGCTGTGAACCGACATTATTAATACATGATAGGGTCTAAAGTATCAATAAACGCATACAAAGAAAATGATACATTCAAAGTGCTTTATAAAATGAAGTTTTGATTGGGATATCCACCAAAAGTCTAATTCTTACCTACAAATACTGAAATGTTACTTACGAATACAGCATAATACATGACATGTGTAATGAAGTGTCGCTACCAATGGAAATTAATTGTCAAAACCTTTAAGCGGTACCCCAGGACACTATTATTACCCATATACGGATTCATTCAACAATTATTTATTATGTAAAATTGCTGATTAACTACTTGTATATCAAAATGAAGTGGTCAAAATCTTGCTAAAAGCATCACAAATTTTTTGATCTAAGGTAATAGCATTTATTTATTTGGACGTACCATCTGAAAGAGATCTAAAAACTACCATTTTATTAATTCATTACCATAATAGCAAACTTTAAACCTCTAAACTCAATATAGATATTGTTAAAAAGCTCATGTTACCTACGAATACCCGGGTTTGTTCACCTTTTCATTGTATAAAGCGTTAGGTGTATGCTTATAATTCCTAATATTCTTGAAAACATATATCCTACTCGTTCTTATACAATGTGTAAATTGATTCATACTCATTTGATAAATAAAATACAGAAACTGACCTAAACTTCATTTTCAAAAATAAACTAGCATAAATTGACTAAGATCATATTGATCGCAAGTTATAAAAATAAAAACAAATATTTTCTGGTTGAGCTAGCATTTTCCTGACACCCTGTGGTCTACAATACACAAAAAAAGCGTTAATGGGAATATTCCATTTGTTTTAGGTTGATTAGTATTGCGATAGTGAAAGCATCCTAGTGGTATTCAGAGGTAACATTGGGTTTTGATATCACATTTACTATCACACGTCCTGGATTTATTTTTCAAGATTAGTAATGGCACTTTTGGTTCCTATAAGGCCAATATGTCATCAAGCAATGGGCAAAAGGAAAAAATTGTGGAGACACTTTTATTTCGGACTTTTATTTTTGGCCCGTGGACACTTTTGGTTGGATTCGATCATATATGCACAATTTTTGGATCGTGGGTTTAGGAAGCTTGTCAACACTGGCAGGCCAAGTGTTTGCGGCGGTCCACAGGGCTGGCCTCCTGGCGGGGGCCCCCTTACGTAAGAAAATTTTGTATTTGGTGAACTAAAAATGCATAATTTCAGGCCCTCTTTTAGTCTAAATTTACCAAATTATCAAGAAAAAAAAAGGGTATATGTGATGTTTTGGGGAGGTGCAGGGCAAAAGGATACTCCAGCCCCCGCCACCCCCACTTAAAATGTTGGGGGCATATCTCCTCCATTCCTTTCTTTCTTTCATTCATTCATTCGTTGTTTTCTTTAATCTCTCTTCGACACATCATTTCGTCCTCACTTTCTCATATTCTTTCCCTTTCCCACCATTTCTTTATTTATTTCTCTTCTCACCAGACTCCTTCACTACTAGTTGAATTAAATATTTCCAATGAACTTGTTCAAAGATGATTCAAGTTAAGTCTGTATTACCATAGGCCTATATATCCGGCACACGAGGGAGGGGGAATCGAGCCTGATATGGGGGTGGGGGTTGGCACGGCACAAGCCATTTGTTTGTTGTTTGCAGTTTTCCTAAATATGTTTCGTTATTGAAAACGTAAGGGTTTTGAGGTTACCTCTGCTCTGCGAAAGCAACCAAGGGACCAACTAGGGCCAAAGGCAGGGCCGTAATACTGTATAGCTACATTTATTTACTGTTGGGATGGGGTTTGGTGCGGGAGCTGAGAAGGGGACCTAATTCGTTGTTCAAAAAAGGGCTGCTCGTCGACCTTTTGTGAATTGCCCATCAAAAAGGGACTGTAGTGGTTTTCAACCGGTTACACATTTGTGTTCAGTGATCCCTTTGCATCACAATTCGCGAAGATTTAGGGCAAAAAACAGCACTTAATTATTTAGTCATTTTGTTATTTTTTGTCCTTAAATTTAACAACAAACTTGAAATACATGTAGGTCCGAAATAGGTAGGCCTAGATCTAATGTTGGTATACTATAGGCCTAATTGATCAATTGCCCATCAAGTTTTGTTGTGGGCCGAGATTTTGAGGAATATAATTTGAACTCCCAGTCGAAAATCCCGCCCAATCTAATCTTATTGTTTGACTTTCTCCATGAACAATATATCTAACTGAAATGAAAACTTGCAGGATTTGTGACATGCTTTTTTATTCTGATTGCTCCAGATTTGCTAAAAACACTCAATGTCTTTCACAATTGTAAATACTATACTTCTTAAAAACATTCATTCTCAGTAGAATTCTTACCAACAAACACATGGGCAAACACAATATTACGGTTTGACGATTTGTATGGGTTTTTTTTATACCTAAAACATCAATTCATGATCTAAACATGAAATACTGTATCAGTGATGAATCTGTGGTCAAGTATAAATATGGCAATTTGACCTAGGAATCTGTCCTTGTCATGGTAGCATGCCAATTTTAAACCCAGACAAGTGTCTGCACACAGATATTGGAAGTTACCAAAATCAGACACCTGTGGTGATGAGCGGTAATACTTTAATTAGGCCATGGTATCAAATGTCAGCATGGGTGTTTCAAGTGGTATCAACAACTCTCTTCTCCATGCCAATCAGCAGTGATGACCTCATCTACCACTAATCCTATTGGATAATAAAAATAGCCACTCCTTACAGCCTCCTTATATGGAAAGCAAATCTTTCCCTGGCTGAGGGAAAGATTTTGTACAGTGGTCTATGGCATCCGGGTATTTTGAGATAAAATTGTTTTCCTTAAGTTCACAGACCGTGTGCCCACTATGGTTTCCGAGAGTGTGTGGTTCCCAGTAGTTTCTCTCCCTATGGATAATATAGGTACACGGTCTGTAACACAGACTATGCCAGTTTGGTGTTTCCAAAATAAAGGTCTAGTCTAGTTGGATTTCTTTTGCTTGAGATAGTCGGGGCTTTACACTTGGAGGGCTCGAAGGTGACTTTCCACTTGTCTGCCCAGATCCTTATTCTCTCCAGGGCCCGGTTGAGGCTCGCTGTTGCAGCCATGCTGTCATCGCTTGATCTGATCTTGCAGAATAGGGTGGAGTCATCTGCATACAGATACAGGGTGTTCGTGCATTCATCTCCCAGATCATCAATAAAGACAGTGAATAGAATGCAGCAGGCCCAGGATTGAGCCTTGCGGTACAGAGGCATTGATGGACGTACTGTTTGATGATTGGCTTTAGTTAGATCTAACTGGCAATAAAAGTCAAATTTTAATATTTTTGCAATTTCAGGGAAAATAGTCCAAAAACATGAAATTTTGCATGTTTTAATTACAATATTGTAGTCACAAAATTGTAACACTTGGCATAAGTCTAAGCATTCAAAATATTGAGTCAGCTCATAATTTTAATATTATATGTCATTTCTGCTAATTGGTTATGAAAAAGATTGGAAAATGTGTTTCATTTGGCAAAACAGGATTATAGGATAATATTTTTTTAATCCAAAAAAATTAGTGTTTTATTTTAGTGTTTAATGAGCAGAAAGTGAGGGATATGATAAGTCTCTGCTGAAGTATTGAGCTCTCAACAAATGTGATTATATCGCTATTTATAACTATTACTTTTCAAATATTTTGCAGGCGAGTAGGTGATTCCCCTATCACAGGTTCAGGAGCCTATGTAGACAATGATGTTGGTGGAGCCGCTGCCACTGGGGATGGTGATGTCATGATGAGATTCCTTCCAAGGTGAGAATTCATATGTTCATACACTCTTAGATAGCGAGAACTAATCAAAGCAAGCGATAGAAAAATCCAAACCATGCATTGATTGTGTCTAATGTGCACTCCGCGTACTACACACGGTGCTTTTGCATGCGTTCACGTCGCGTAGGCTTGATTCCTTTTTCGGCGGGTTGATGCATTTATATTTGGTTATATTTTCATACATTTTTAGTGATAATTTTGTTATAAAAACAGCAAAAATCACATGTTTTTTTCTTCTCATGTATGAAATAGGTTAATGAACGCGTATGACTTGTTGCTCGAGAAATTAGACAAAATAATGCACTTGTGCTGATGTTGATGCGTCTAATGCACTCCCCCTCCGGGGCTTGTGCATTAGATGCATCAACATCAGTGCATGTGCATCATTTTGTCTAATTTCTCTCCCAGCAAGTAATACACATTCATTAACCTATAAGTATAGCATAAGGGAAGACGCACACTTTTGATTTTTTTAACCTTATGGGCACTACCGGCTGAATTATCAGCCTCTCAGAACTACTTTGATTGGTTACAAAGTGGCCTATATCATGTATTTAGCCAATCAGAGATGTGGTAAGAATAGTCAGAAGAGCTGTCAGTGATTATTGCTGAGACTAAAGAAAGCTCTATTTTGATTGGTTAATCCAACGATTATATCATGTAATTGACCAACCAGGGCTGTAAGTAATGCAGTAGTGTAGATTACACATGTGAAGGAAAGTGCCAACTCTTGGGTGAGATGCAATCATAACCATCCAAAATTGTTAAAATGGGTGCTGCTCCTAATTCTTCCAAGTAAACAAGTATAGAAATAAGACATTTTTATAAAGCTTTTTATGCAATTTGTTTTTTTGAACAATTGTCTTGAAATATGGACACATTATTCATTGTCGAAAATGACTTTGTGATTTTTGTAGGGAGTAAAGATATTGAAAACTTTTTTAATTTGAACTCATGTAACCCTTAAAATAAAGTCAGATCATGATAACTGATCATTGGCTGCTGCTAAAACCTAATGAGGCACTGAACAGTAAAATCTGCACACAGTGGTGAGAAGGCCGAGCAGTTAAGGTGTTGCATTGTATAGGCAGGTAGAATATGATCAGCATGAGTTGGAGTCTTGGGCTTGCCTTAGGTGAGAATTCTCTTTCTCTCCCAAAATGTTGGTTCCTATAAGGTCGGAAATCCTGCAATTGTATTTGGTTACTTTACAGGATATAATTGTAGATATCTACTCACCCCATACATTGCATAGCTTCAGCAGATATGGGTAGTGTATGTGCAATGTCACATGAAGCTGTTGGTCCCATGTACAGCACATATACAGGAAGAAGAATAAATAACTAAAGCTACTTTCTTCATTTCAGTTACCAAGTAGTGGAGAATCTTCGACAGGGCATGAGTCCCACCAAAGCCTGCGAAGACGCATTGGCTAGAATAGTCAAGAAATATCCCGCATTCGGTGGAGCATTGGTTGCTGCTAATAACAAAGGATTATATGGTGAGTGATAAGCAGGTGCCAGCCAGTTCAAGTTTATGAATGAGGTATATTCATTTGTATACTACCAATTTAAGTAAATAAATAGTGCACTGCATATTCATGATATTAAATTTGGCATCAATAAAATACTGAACCATTGTGAAATTACAAGTGTAAGAAACATGCTTATTCTGCACCAGGTGTGAGTAATCTAATGCAGAGGTCATTTCATGGAAGTCACACAACCCAGTATGTTAAAATTGTGTTAGTTTTCCCACATTTTTCTTTTAAAAAAAAAGCACAGTGATTTCTAGTGCGCTATACACAGGCACAACGCCTAGACGTTGTTCCACAAGCCTCAGCACACTTTACAGGTTGTCACTGACCACTACAGCCACACATCATTCCATAAACCATTTAACAACAAATCAGGGACTTTGCTGCTACAAGATTGCACACCCTAGACATTCCACAAATAACCATCGCAACCAGGATCAGCTCCCCAAGTTTCGTATGGGTTACAACAAGACAATTAGCAGTAAGTTCCTTGTCCAGGGGAATTTCAAGCTAACTCAATTTTCCATGAGAGCATACTAGGCACCGCCAGGGTTCGAACCCGCAACCTCTCGCACCATAGTCGAATGCCTTAACGATTGAGCTAACTTGACAGCTTTAGCAACCCCAGGTTTTGGCTGCTCACTGGGTGGGAAGTTGGGAACCCTTGATCTAATTTGTCCATTCAGATTTGGAATAGAGATATTGACAATAAGTCGTAATCTATTGATATTCATATTGCATCCTTTATATCATCATTCTCCAGGTGGTGCTTGCCATGGTTTCAGCAGCTTCCATTACTCCCTCCAGATGCCTTCCTTGAAGTCTGTCAAAGTGGTAGAAGTCAACTGCACGCAGCCATCAAGGTGATGCTAGCCAAGCTCAAACTGAGCATGTGCAATCATTTGTAACATACAACAAGCCATTTATTTTCATAAATTTTTGTTTGAAACAATATAATAATAATATGTACACGAGTGGTGAAAATAGAAAAACAGATATATGCTGTTGTCTTCTTGAAATTGAGGCATGCTGTTGTGATAACTGCCCAGGAGGGCCACTTTATTTCAAGTTGTATATATCACCTGTGTGCAAGGACTTTCAAAAGGTACCCAAAGCAAGTATATATATATTTTCCATTATTGTAAGCAAGTACTATGTGGTTGTTTTCCTACACTATAGTTTGATCAGCTTGTAATCAGCGGGAATTGTTAGGCTTTTACCACTACGCCGAAAAGTAGACCAACATTAAGAATGATATAGTTGACCAGCATGGTCTATATTTTGCGTGTTAAAAAAAGTAGACAAAGTATAGGACTTCAATTGAGAATTTGTGATGCCTCTGGCAAGATATCACAAGGCAATTCTCAAAATTGATATTAATCTGCGATGTTATAAGGCGCGCCGATTATGAGCTGATCAAACTATAAACAAGTATTTAGTGTTATGACTCATGATGAACACACTTAAACCACCAGAAGTGATCAGTCAACAAGTGTAAAGAAATCCGATGAAAAAGCGCATATTTCAGGAGGACCATTTCACCCAGAATTTTACCTTCATTTCAACTGATTTTGTTGGCATCTTGATGCTGAGTTTAGCTACCCTTTTTGAGTAATGTCTGTGCTATTAAGGTACCTTTTTCCATTTTTGCTGTTTTTGATTTAAAAAAACTACATTGTGGGTAGTGTAATGTAATCTTCATTGGATGCAGTCATCCTGTATTTAGGGATATTCAGATCCTTGCTGGTGATAGCACACAGAAACAAATAAAAACAATTCTTTATCATATGCTACGATAAATGCACATTTGTGTAATTCCTATGATGTGATCATAAGCATTCCCTCAAGAAAGAATTTGAAAGTGGTGCAGCCAGAAGTGGGGGTCTGGGGGTGAAAGCGCCAAGAGGGTTTAAAGGGGCAGAGCCCCACATGGGGGTTGAAGATGGCGAAGCCCTCTTCAAGCACGGGCACTTTTGAAATTGAGCATACAATTTTACAAATACAATTTTAACAGGGAGTTAATGAATTAAACTGTAAAACTATGACATTAAAAATCTAATGTGGTTTATGTCAATTTTTTTAGACTGCCAAGTGGTGCACCTGCCACAGTGGTTCCGACAAGCCTGACCATGTGTTGCGCTGTGAAGTATTTCAAATTATACTGAGTATTGGGCACATGCAGTGATTAGCTAGCTCCCAGTGCACTCTGGGTAAAACATAAATACGGCACCACAAATGTTGACTGGCAGGGAGTCTGGAAATCATTTTCTGAATTTTGAGTTTGCTTATTTGTTTAGTCATTACATCGGCTACCATGTCTACAGTGGGGCAATGTACAATATTGATCTTACCCTCCTCCGGTACAGTGCGAATAAAATGGTACTTGATGTCAATGTGTTTTGACCTGTCTTTTTACAGAGTTTTTACATAGAGCGATAGCGCTCCCTGATTATCCTCCGACAAGTTAACACACTTGTACGTCAATTTCTCTTAGTGACTGAGATAAATATAGGCCTTCCTGTGTTGTAGCACCTAAAGCCATAGAGTACCGAAGTTTGACGTCATAAAATTTTCTTTTTTGCATTTCAGCATTTTCATGACCATATTTCAGTAGAACATGATGAAAAACATCCACAGTCCAAATTTGGTGGGAATCGGATCATGAGGGCCCGAGATATGGCCGCATGAATACCTAATTAGCCCCATTGAAATCAGTGTAAATTGGCCTGGTTCATTGGAACCAGGCCAATTTCACTCTCCAGTGAATTTTCACTCTCCCCACCTATAAAAAAAAGATTTGTACTCAAATCTTGTACAATAAATGATTTTAAAATAATGCATATAATTTTGGTGACAGTAAAGATGCATTGAAAATTTTTCCACCAAAACAAGTATTTACATTATGAAGCAATAATTTTGGTAGCTCACACAATGGCCAAGATATAAAATTTCATTAATCAAAAATAGCGGTGGCACAAAGCCTCGCAAATTTGCATCTACCCAAGATAGACAAAATTGTTTACTGTCAATGCATTTCAATCAAAAGTACATGTAAAAACAATAAAGTGCCGAAAACAGTTCATGAAAAATAGGCCTAAATTTGGGTGCCTACAAATTTGGAAATTTGGAAAACTCAACCTAAAGGCCTAACGTTGAGTTCTGTCATGTCATCGGTGCCTAAGTTTGGGTAAATATAACTCGCTAGCTGTTGTTCACAAATTTTGATAAAACCAATGAAAACCAGAAAACCACTAGGCCTAGAATGCTAGGGCCTAGATTAATCGATCACTATTTTTGGATACAAGGGAACATTTAAACAACAGCCGGGCCTAAGGGAAATAGCCAAAAGTGTCAAAAACAATCAATATACAATTTGTAACATTATCAGAAAAGGGAGCGAGTTACACTTACCCTACAATAATACAATTTATAAAATATTCACGGTTTATAAAAGTCCTGGCACTGTGGTAATCTTCATGACGATCTTGATGCTGAGTTTATGCCCTAGTCTTTAAAAAGACTCAGAAAGCATAAACAAGCTCTAGCAATGTAAAAGTTCTGTGAACATGATGAAATGAGATGAATGATGATAATCCTCCTGCAGCAACAAAACAGAAAACGTGCAAAAAACATTTATGACGCTGGATGGAATTGGAAGTATTAAAATTGAATAATTGAAAGTTCAATTTGGCCTAGTCTAGAATCCCAAACTTTTAAAATACTCGCTGCCTCTGCATATTTACAGTGTGTCCCGTCGGGAAAGGTGCACTCTTCCACAGTCCCGATGATTACAATTCCACTCTTCAACTGCTCAACGCCGATCTTGCGAGCGTGTTCCTCCCCCAACAAACGGGACAGTTTGAGGGTTTGCTGACAGATCTCTCCAATCGGGTGTCTGGGCATCTGGTCGGTGTCTTGTTGCGCCAACGTAGCCATAAAGTCCAGGTCATTGGGTTTCGGCTTGGTCTTGATGACGTAGCTGGTAGAATTAGAATCTGTTGTCATGGTCAGGTTACTGTCGAAAGTCACAGTGAGTGGCGTCATTGGAGGCTGGTTGTAAACTTCTGGATCGGCATTGGTTGTGTCAGTCTGTTCTTCGTGGTCTGGTATCATGGGTACAGGACTTGTTGCAGATGTGATGCCTGGTCCTGGTTCACTGGCTGTGGATTCTCCAGTGTTTTGTTGGAGCTCAACAGCCCAGCATACAGAGTTTCTGTTGTCAAAGTACTGGGCTTTGCCACTGCCAGTGCCATTGGCACTGGAACAGCATGTGCTGGGGCTGGTTTGGCCTTCTTGGGTATTTTATACCCATCAGGCAAGGTTGATGTGGTCTTGCCATGCCTCCTATTGCAAGCGTGGATGTGCCGGCGCAAATCTGCATTTCTGCTTGAAGCAAAAGAGCAGAGTTTACATTGCAGCTTTTGTCTATTCCGGTGCTTCTCAGCGACGTGCTTAAAAAAAGCACTGCACCAGTCATTTCAATGGCGTGGGTTCGAATCCCACCGCTGCCACCAGTGTAATGATTTTTTTCTCAACGGGGTATAAGTTGGTACGGATTCCGGTGGGTAATAATAAATAACACATATAACAACGTAAAGTGGAGCAAAAGACAATCAAATACAGTACCACAAAGAGAGACACATTAGCAACCATGTAAAAGGGAATTATAGGGATAATTAACATCGCAATTAGCATTAATTAATCATAAAACAAGGAATAATTTGGTTATCATTAAGATAAAATAGCCAGAAAATGCCAATTCAGGATGTACGCCCTGTGCATACACTGAAGCAAACATGTCATGATGCGCGAGTCGATGGGTCAAAAAACTGTCCAGGTCAATGTCCGTTCGTCAGTCAAGGGCGACGCATGTTTGCATCGCCAAAGTCATTCCAATTTGAAGTAAGCTTTATATACAAGTAAAAAGATAAAGCCTGAAAAAGATAGGGAGACACCCGTAGGCTCAGGGCATTTCAATATAAATAAATTTCACATGGGGAGAAAAATTAACTTAAAAGCCCCCTTAGGTTGACTTTTATAATTCCAATTCCTTGGTTTTTTTTCAATGCCATTGTATAATTACACCAGTTGTTTCTTTAAACCCATCACCTTCATGTGCATAACTTTAAAAATTTCTCATTAATTAAGCACAGTTTGTGAGCAATAATCACTGAAACAGAAACATGTACACAACAACAACTTGAACAAACTTCGTTCATTACTCTGGCCCTTGGAGTTCCTTACCAATAGCGTCTTTTTGCTTCTGTTTACACAGTCGTGACGCAACCATCCAGGTACTCATACCTTCCCTTTGTTGTATTGTATGCTTAAAGGCGATAATTTCTTCCTGATTCAAAGAGACTGAATAGTGAATGATATGTGATTTGTAGGTGCACAGTCACAGCATAAATGTAGTAATTCTGCCCATTCATGGAACACAACTGGATTTAAATTGTTCAGGTGCTCATACCTTCCCTTTGTTGTATTGTATGCTTAAAGGCGATAATTTCTTCCCGATTCAAAGAGACAGAATAGTGATGATATGTGATTTGTAGGTGCACAGTCACAGCATAAATGTAGTAAATCTGCCCATTCATGGAACACAACTGGATTTAAATCATACCTTCCCTTTGTTGTATTGTATGCTTAAAGGCGATAATTTCTTCCCGATTCAAAGAGACAGAATAGTGATGATATGTGATTTGTAGGTGCACAGTCACGGCATAAATGTAGTAAATCTGCCCATTCATGGAACACAACTGGATTTAAATCATACCTTCCCTTTGTTGTATTGTATGCTTAAAGGCGATAATTTCTTCCTGATTTAAAGAGACAGAATAGTGATGATATGTGATTTGTAGGTGCACGGTCACGGCATAAATGTAGTAAATCTGCCCATTCATGGAACACAACTGGATTTAAATCATACCTTCCCTTTGATGTATTGTATGCTTAAAGGCGATAATTTCTTCCTGATTCAAAGAGACAGAATAGTGATGATATGTGATTTGTAGGTGCACGGTCACGGCATAAATGTAGTAAATCTGCCCATTCATGGAACACAACTGGATTTAAATCATACCTTCCCTTTGTTGTATTGTATGCTTAAAGGCGATAATTTCTTCCTGATTTAAAGAGACAGAATAGTGATGATATGTGATTTGTAGGTGCACAGTCACGGCATAAATGTAGTAATTCTGCCCATTTATGGAACACAACTGGATTTAAACCGTAAAAATATATAGCAAACTAAAATTCTCTGAAAATGTGTTAAATACCTGGTCCAAAATAATTGTCTTATGACTCTAAGGTCGTGTTCTCACTACAGACATGGGGTCTCGTACCTAGGTCCGAGTCCACATACAAGTGGACTCAGTCCACATTGATTTCGCGTTCTCACTAACACCAAAATGCTGATGTAGGATCGACTCCACTTACCCGGATGTTATAATATCAAGCGCTTCAATGCATGACCATGACGTCACGAATTCTGTTCCAATGCATGTTTTGAGCCGAACTCACAGCACAAATCTTACTTTACTTTACTATTTGGAAAGATCATGAATTACTTCCAGGCCCCCTGATATATTCCTTCAATCTATGGATATGCTATTTTGCGATATATGCATGTATTTGGAAAGATCTGAAATAAACAGCTCTAAAAACTGTTATTTTATATAGGCCTATACGTGTAAAATGAAAGAAATCGGGTTGTTATTTCTGTCAAGCACGCTACCGATTCACATAACACAACCTCTAAATCACCATCAAAAATATATTTTTGATTGGTAATTTTAACTCAGTCTAGCAAAATGTACACCTCAAAAACTAATATTACACCTGAATATCCTTTTGTATTATACTGTAAAGTCCAATGTCGTTTTGTTTAATTCTGAAACTGGATAAAATCTGTATCTTGCCGCGATGCCGTTGTTTTCACACTGCACGAGAAGCATGCTGCTCATCAAACCACGGACAAGCTTCTCGAACGAACTAACGTCCGTGTATATCCACTTTCCCCTCGACTTTTCCGCATAAAAAATAAATATTGTAAATTACATGAAATAAAGCATGTATAAATTTGTTCTATAATACTTATTTTTAAGTTGAAAATTAAATTTCATCATGGAAAATTATATAATGTAGACATATTAGTACAACGACGGCCATCAAAGTTGTGCATACAACATTTCCGGTATAAGTGGATCGAGTCCACTTGTAAACGCTTTCTCACTATGCTGTTTGATACCACGCCCTAGGTACGAGACTACCTCAATGAGGTGGTCTCGATGCTACATCCTGGATGTAGGATCGAAACCACTTATTTCAAGCGTTCTCACTATGCTTGAAGTGGACTCGATGTAGGATCGAGTCCACGTCCTGGTATCAAACAGGCATAGTGAGAACGCGCCCTAAGCCAATGCCTAGCTGTGCCTAGTGCTGTGCTTATGGCTATCTGAAGTAGCTGGTGGGGGAGAAGAGTTGATATAATCAAGTTAGAGGGTAAAACGTGCAAGAAATATTTGAAGTTATGTCATGAAAAAATATAAAAATTAAAAAATAACATGAGCATTTTATTGATTTAATGAGAGTTATTTAAAGAAACTATCATTTTCTAGAAATTATATAAAATTGATGCGTCATACTCAGTCCACAGTGGAGTTCAGCAACATGGGTGTGAAATTGTTTCCCCCTTCAAGTTAAAAGTTGCTTCAGTGTTCATTTCTTCAGTTTCATTTGTCAAGTCCAACAATCATGGAAATTCATTAAAAGTTCAAAAGCAACAACAGTTTTGTTCAACAATCACAGAAATTCTTCAAAAGTTCAACAGCATCACTGCAATAACAGTTTTAAAAATGTCAAATTAATTGTTGATATGAAGACATAGGGTACAATTCATGCAAATTCTTGCAAACATTTGCCTTCTTTGCCTGCATGTATCTGTTGCCGCCTCCTGAACTTTTTGGCCAATGTTTGTTTTCTTCTTTGAAGTCATCTGATGACTCCTTTTCAATGGGGTCCCATGCCTGAAGTTGATGGGATGAAGGTAAAGGTACTGGTGAAGGTACTTGTGGTGGCGGTGGACCTGGTAGTGGTGGTGGTGGACCTGGTAGTGGTGGTGGTGGACCTGGTAGTGGTGGTGGTGGACCTGGTAGTGGTGGTGGTGGACCTGGTAGTGGTGGTGGTGGACCTGGTAGAGGTGGTGGTGGACCTGGTAGTGGTGGTGGTGGACCTGGTAGTGGTGGTGGTGGTGGTGGACCTGGTATAGTGGTGGTGGTGCTATGTACCGTGGCAGTTTTTTGGAGGGCGGCTACATCTGATGCATTTGAGCATTTATATCTTGAGTTTATGCCACTGCTAGCAAGAATTGGGACAAAGACCACGGTTTTGGGATTGCTTTTGCTTTGAGTTTCCAGTGGCTAAGAATCAAGTGTTTCAAAATATGCTTATTGTTATCTGCAAATTTGCAGTCCAGTGCTGCTTCCCTAAGGCATGCGCCATATGGTTTTGCCTGTTATGATTTGCAGTCTAGTGCTGCTTCTCTAAGGCATGCGCCATATGGTTTTGCCTGTTATGATTTGCAGTCTAGTGCTGCTTCCCTAAGGCATGCGCCATATGGTTTTACCTGTTATGATTTGCAGTCTAGTGCTGCTTCCCTAAGGCATGCGCCATATGGTTTTACCTGTTATGATTTGCAGTCTAGTGCTGCTTCCCTAAGGCATGCGCCATATGGTTTTACCTGTTATGATTTGCAGTCTAGTGCTGCTTCACTAAGGCATGCGCCATATGGTTTTGCCTGTTATGATTTGCAGTCTAGTGCTGCTTCCCTAAGGCATGCTCCATATGGTTTTACCTGTTATGATTTGCAGTCTAGTGCTGCTTCCCTAAGGCATGCGCCATATGGTTTTGCCTGTTATGATTTGCAGTCTAGTGCTGCTTCCCTAAGGCATGCGCCATATGGTTTTGCCTGTTATGATTTGCAGTCTAGTGCTGCTTCCCTAAGGCATGCGCCATATGGTTTTGCCTGTTATGATGTGCAGTCTAGTGCTGCTTCCCTAAGGCATGCGCCATATGGTTTTGCCTGTTATGATTTGCAGTCTAGTGCTGCTTCCCTAAGGCATGCGCCATATGGTTTTGCCTGTTATGATTTGCAGTCTAGTGCTGCTTCCCTAAGGCATGCGCCATATGGTTTTGCCTGTTATGATTTGCAGTCTAGTGCTGCTTCCCTAAGGCATGCGCCATATGGTTTTGCCTGTTATGATTTGCAGTCTAGTGCTGCTTCCCTAAGGCATGCTCCATATGGTTTTACCTGTTATGATTTGCAGTCTAGTGCTGCTTCCCTAAGGCATGCGCCATATGGTTTTGCCTGTTATGATTTGCAGTCTAGTGCTGCTTCCCTAAGGCATGCGCCATATGGTTTTGCCTGTTATGATTTGCAGTCTAGTGCTGCTTCCCTAAGGCATGCGCCATATGGTTTTGCCTGTTATGATTTGCAGTCTAGTGCTGCTTCCCTAAGGCATGCGCCATATGGTTTTGCCTGTTATGATTTGCAGTCTAGTGCTGCTTCCCTAAGGCATGCGCCATATGGTTTTGCCTGTTATGATTTGCAGTCTAGTGCTGCTTCCCTAAGGCATGCGCCATATGGTTTTGCCTGTTATGATTTGCAGTCTAGTGCTGCTTCCCTAAGGCATGCGCCATATGGTTTTGCCTGTTATGATTTGCAGTCTAGTGCTGCTTCCCTAAGGCATGCGCCATATGGTTTTGCCTGTTATGATGTGCAGTCTAGTGCTGCTTCCCTAAGGCATGCGCCATATGGTTTTGCCTGTTATGATTTGCAGTCTAGTGCTGCTTCCCTAAGCCGTGCGCCATATGGTTTTGCCTGTTATGATTTGCAGTCTAGTGCTGCTTCCCTAAGGCATGCGCCATATGGTTTTACCTGTTATGATTTGCAGTCTAGTGCTGCTTCCCTAAGGCATGCGCCATATGGTTTTGCCTGTTATGATTTGCAGTCTAGTGCTGCTTCCCTAAGGCATGCGCCATATGGTTTTGCCTGTTATGATTTGCAGTCCAGTGCTGCTTCACTAAGGCATGCGCCATATGGTTTTGCCTGTTATGATTTGCAGTCTAGTGCTGCTTCACTAAGGCATGCGCCATATGGTTTTGCCTGTTATGATTTGCAGTCTAGTGCTGCTTCCCTAAGGCATGCGCCATATGGTTTTGCCTGTTATGATTTGCAGTCTAGTGCTGCTTCCCTAAGGCATGCGCCATATGGTTTTGCCTGTTATGATTTGCAGTCTAGTGCTGCTTCACTAAGGCATGCGCCATATGGTTTTGCCTGTTATGATTTGCAGTCTAGTGCTGCTTCCCTAAGGCATGCACCATATGGTTTTACCTGTTATGATTTGCAGTCTAGTGCTGCTTCCCTAAGCCGTGCGCCATATGGTTTTGCCTGTTATGATTTGCAGTCTAGTGCTGCTTCCCTAAGGCATGCTCCATATGGTTTTGCCTGTTATGATTTGCAGTCTAGTGCTGCTTCCCTAAGGCATGCGCCATATGGTTTTACCTGTTATGATTTGCAGTCTAGTGCTGCTTCCCTAAGGCATGCGCCATATGGTTTTGCCTGTTATGATTTGCAGTCCAGTGCTGCTTCCCTAAGCCGTGCGCCATATGGTTTTACCTGTTATGATTTGCAGTCTAGTGCTGCTTCCCTAAGGCATGCGCCATATGGTTTTGCCTGTTATGATTTGCAGTCTAGTGCTGCTTCCCTAAGGCATGCGCCATATGGTTTTACCTGTTATGATTTGCAGTCTAGTGCTGCTTCCCTAAGGCATGCGCCATATGGTTTTGCCTGTTATGATTTGCAGTCTAGTGCTGCTTCCCTAAGGCATGCGCCATATGGTTTTACTTGTTATGATTTGCAGTCTAGTGCTGCTTCCCTAAGGCATGCGCCATATGGTTTTACCTGTTATGATTTGCAGTCTAGTGCTGCTTCCCTAAGGCATGCGCCATATGGTTTTGCCTGTTATGATTTGCAGTCTAGTGCTGCTTCCCTAAGGCATGCTCCATATGGTTTTACCTGTTATGATTTGCAGTCTAGTGCTGCTTCCCTAAGGCATGCGCCATATGGTTTTGCCTGTTATGATTTGCAGTCTAGTGCTGCTTCCCTAAGGCATGCTCCATATGGTTTTACCTGTTATGATTTGCAGTCTAGTGCTGCTTCCCTAAGGCATGCGCCATATGGTTTTGCCTGTTATGATTTGCAGTCTAGTGCTGCTTCACTAAGGCATGCGCCATATGGTTTTGCCTGTTATGATTTGCAGTCTAGTGCTGCTTCCCTAAGGCATGCGCCATATGGTTTTACCTGTTATGATTTGCAGTCTAGTGCTGCTTCCCTAAGGCATGCGCCATATGGTTTTACCTGTTATGATTTGCAGTCTAGTGCTGCTTCCCTAAGGCATGCGCCATATGGTTTTACCTGTTATGATTTGCAGTCTAGTGCTGCTTCCCTAAGGCATGCGCCATATGGTTTTGCCTGTTATGATTTGCAGTCTAGTGCTGCTTCCCTAAGGCATGCTCCATATGGTTTTGCTTGTTATGATTTGCAGTCTAGTGCTGCTTCCCTAAGGCATGCGCCATATGGTTTTGCCTGTTATGATTTGCAGTCTAGTGCTGCTTCCCTAAGGCATGCGCCATATGGTTTTGCCTGTTATGATTTGCAGTCTAGTGCTGCTTCCCTAAGGCGTGCGCCATATGGTTTTACCTGTTATGATTTGCAGTCTAGTGCTGCTTCCCTAAGGCATGCGCCATATGGTTTTACCTGTTATGATTTGCAGTCTAGTGCTGCTTCCCTAAGCCGTGCGCCATATGGTTTTACCTGTTATGATTTGCAGTCTAGTGCTGCTTCCTAAGGCGTGCGCCATATGGTTTTACCTGTTATGATTTGCAGTCCAGTGCTGCTTCCCTAAGCCGTGCGCCATATGGTTTTACCTGTTATGATTTGCAGTCCAGTGCTGCTTCACTAAGGCATGCGCCATATGGTTTTGCCTGTTATGATTTGCAGTCTAGTGCTGCTTCCCTAAGGCATGCGCCATATGGTTTTGCCTGTTATGATTTGCAGTCTAGTGCTGCTTCCCTAAGCCGTGCGCCATATGGTTTTACCTGTTATGATTTGCAGTCTAGTGCTGCTTCCCTAAGGCATGCGCCATATGGTTTTGCCTGTTATGATTTGCAGTCTAGTGCTGCTTCCCTAAGGCATGCGCCATATGGTTTTGCCTGTTATGATTTGCAGTCTAGTGCTGCTTCCCTAAGGCATGCACCATATGGTTTTGCCTGTTATGATGTGCAGTCTAGTGCTGCTTCCCTAAGGCATGCGCCATATGGTTTTACCTGTTATGATTTGCAGTCTAGTGCTGCTTCCCTAAGGCATGCGCCATATGGTTTTACCTGTTATGATTTGCAGTCTAGTGCTGCTTCCCTAAGGCATGCACCATATGGTTTTGCCTGTTATGATGTGCAGTCTAGTGCTGCTTCCCTAAGGCATGCGCCATATGGTTTTGCCTGTTATGATTTGCAGTCTAGTGCTGCTTCCCTAAGGCATGCGCCATATGGTTTTGCCTGTTATGATTTGCAGTCTAGTGCTGCTTCCCTAAGGCATGCGCCATATGGTTTTACCTGTTATGATTTGCAGTCTAGTGCTGCTTCCCTAAGGCATGCGCCATATGGTTTTGCCTGTTATGATTTGCAGTCTAGTGCTGCTTCCCTAAGGCATGCGCCATATGGTTTTACCTGTTATGATTTGCAGTCTAGTGCTGCTTCACTAAGGCATGCGCCATATGGTTTTTTTGCCTGTTATGATTTGCAGTCTAGTGCTGCTTCCCTAAGGCATGCGCCATATGGTTTTACCTGTTATGATTTGCAGTCTAGTGCTGCTTCCCTAAGGCATGCACCATATGGTTTTGCCTGTTATGATTTGCAGTCTAGTGCTGCTTCCCTAAGGCATGCACCATATGGTTTTGCCTGTTATGATTTGCAGTCCAGTGCTGCTTCCCTAAGGCATGCGCCATATGGTTTTGCCTGTTATGATTTGCAGTCCAGTGCTGCTTCCCTAAGCCGTGCGCCATATGGTTTTGCCTGTTATGATTTGCAGTCTAGTGCTGCTTCCCTAAGGCATGCGCCATATGGTTTTACCTGTTATGATTTGCAGTCTAGTGCTGCTTCCCTAAGGCATGCGCCATATGGTTTTACCTGTTATGATTTGCAGTCTAGTGCTGCTTCCCTAAGGCATGCGCCATATGGTTTTGCCTGTTATGATTTGCAGTCTAGTGCTGCTTCCCTAAGGCATGCGCCATATGGTTTTACCTGTTATGATTTGCAGTCTAGTGCTGCTTCACTAAGGCATGCGCCATATGGTTTTGCCTGTTATGATTTGCAGTCTAGTGCTGCTTCCCTAAGGCATGCGCCATATGGTTTTACCTGTTATGATTTGCAGTCTAGTGCTGCTTCCCTAAGGCATGCACCATATGGTTTTGCCTGTTATGATTTGCAGTCTAGTGCTGCTTCCCTAAGGCATGCGCCATATGGTTTTACCTGTTATGATTTGCAGTCTAGTGCTGCTTCCCTAAGGCATGCGCCATATGGTTTTACCTGTTATGATTTGCAGTCTAGTGCTGCTTCCCTAAGGCATGCGCCATATGGTTTTGCCTGTTATGATTTGCAGTCTAGTGCTGCTTCCCTAAGGCATGCACCATATGGTTTTACCTGTTATGATTTGCAGTCTAGTGCTGCTTCCCTAAGCCGTGCGCCATATGGTTTTACCTGTTATGATTTGCAGTCTAGTGCTGCTTCCCTAAGGCATGCGCCATATGGTTTTGCCTGTTATGATTTGCAGTCTAGTGCTGCTTCCCTAAGGCATGCGCCATATGGTTTTGCCTGTTATGATTTGCAGTCTAGTGTTGCTTCCCTAAGGCATGCACCATATGGTTTTGCCTGTTATGATTTGCAGTCTAGTGCTGCTTCTCTAAGGCGTGCGCTATATGGTTTTGCCTGTTATGATTTGCAGTCTAGTGCTGCTTCCCTAAGGCATGCGCCATATGGTTTTACCTGTTATGATTTGCAGTCTAGTGCTGCTTCCCTAAGGCATGCTCCATATGGTTTTGCCTGTTATGATTTGCAGTCTAGTGCTGCTTCCCTAAGGCATGCGCCATATGGTTTTGCCTGTTATGATTTGCAGTCTAGTGCTGCTTCCCTAAGGCATGCGCCATATGGTTTTGCCTGTTATGATTTGCAGTCTAGTGCTGCTTCCCTTAAGGCATGCGCCATATGGTTTTACCTGTTATGATTTGCAGTCTAGTGCTGCTTCCCTAAGGCATGCACCATATGGTTTTACCTGTTATGATTTGCAGTCTAGTGCTGCTTCCCTAAGGCATGCACCATATGGTTTTGCCTGTTATGATTTGCAGTCTAGTGCTGCTTCCCTAAGGCATGCTCCATATGGTTTTGCCTGTTATGATTTGCAGTCTAGTGCTGCTTCCTAAGGCATGCGCCATATGGTTTTGCCTGTTATGATGTGCAGTCTAGTGCTGCTTCCCTAAGGCATGCGCCATATGGTTTTGCTTGTTATGATTTGCAGTCTAGTGCTGCTTCCCTAAGGCATGCGCCATATGGTTTTGCCTGTTATGATTTGCAGTCTAGTGCTGCTTCCCTAAGGCATGCTCCATATGGTTTTGCTTGTTATGATTTGCAGTCTAGTGCTGCTTCCCTAAGGCATGCGCCATATGGTTTTGCCTGTTATGATTTGCAGTCTAGTGCTGCTTCCCTAAGGCATGCTCCATATGGTTTTGCCTGTTATGATTTGCAGTCTAGTGCTGCTTCCCTAAGGCATGCGCCATATGGTTTTGCCTGTTATGATTTGCAGTCTAGTGCTGCTTCCCTAAGGCATGCGCCATATGGTTTTGCCTGTTATGATTTGCAGTCTAGTGCTGCTTCCCTAAGGCATGCGCCATATGGTTTTGCCTGTTATGATTTGCAGTCTAGTGCTGCTTCCCTAAGCCGTGCGCCATATGGTTTTGCCTGTTATGATTTGCAGTCTAGTGCTGCTTCCCTAAGGCGTGCGCCATATGGTTTTGCCTGTTATGATTTGCAGTCTAGTGCTGCTTCCCTAAGGCATGCGCCATATGGTTTTACCTGTTATGATTTGCAGTCTAGTGCTGCTTCCCTAAGGCATGCGCCATATGGTTTTACCTGTTATGATTTGCAGTCTAGTGCTGCTTCCCTAAGGCATGCGCCATATGGTTTTACCTGTTATGATTTGCAGTCTAGTGTTGCTTCCCTAAGGCATGCGCCATATGGTTTTGCCTGTTATGATTTGCAGTCTAGTGCTGCTTCCCTAAGGCATGCGCCATATGGTTTTGCCTGTTATGATTTGCAGTCTAGTGCTGCTTCCCTAAGCCGTATGCGCCATATGGTTTTGCCTGTTATGATTTGCAGTCTAGTGCTGCTTCCCTAACATGCGCCATATGGTTTTGCCTGTTATGATTTGCAGTCTAGTGCTGCTTCCCTAAGGCATGCGCCATATGGTTTTGCCTGTTATGATTTGCAGTCTAGTGCTGCTTCCCTAAGGCATGCGCCATATGGTTTTACCTGTTATGATTTGCAGTCTAGTGTTGCTTCCCTAAGGCATGCGCCATATGGTTTTACCTGTTATGATTTGCAGTCTAGTGCTGCTTCCCTAAGGCATGCTGTTATATGGTTTTACCTGTTATGATTTGCAGTCTAGTGCTGCTTCCCTAAGGCATGCGCCATATGGTTTTACCTGTTATGATTTGCAGTCTAGTGCTGCTTCCCTAAGGCATGCCTATATGGTTTTGCCTGTTATGATTTGCAGTCTAGTGTTGCTTCCCTAAGGCATGCGCCATATGGTTTTACCTGTTATGATTTGCAGTCTAGTGTTGCTTCCCTAAGGCATGCGCCATATGGTTTTGCCTGTTATGATTTGCAGTCTAGTGCTGCTTCCCTAAGGCATGCGCCATATGGTTTTGCCTGTTATGATTTGCAGTCTAGTGCTGCTTCCCTAAGGCATGCGCCATATGGTTTTGCCTGTTATGATTTGCAGTCTAGTGTTGCTTCCCTAAGGCATGCGCCATATGGTTTTACCTGTTATGATTTGCAGTCTAGTGCTGCTTCCCTAAGGCATGCGCCATATGGTTTTGCCTGTTATGATTTGCAGTCTAGTGCTGCTTCCCTAAGGCATGCGCCATATGGTTTTGCCTGTTATGATTTGCAGTCTAGTGCTGCTTCCCTAAGGCATGCGCCATATGGTTTTGCCTGTTATGATTTGCAGTCTAGTGCTGCTTCCCTAAGGCATGCGCCATATGGTTTTGCCTGTTATGATTTGCAGTCTAGTGCTGCTTCCCTAAGGCATGCGCCATATGGTTTTGCCTGTTATGATTTGCAGTCTAGTGCTGCTTCCCTAAGGCATGCGCCATATGGTTTTGCCTGTTATGATTTGCAGTCTAGTGCTGCTTCCCTAAGGCATGCGCCATATGGTTTTGCCTGTTATGATTTGCAGTCTAGTGCTGCTTCCCTAAGGCATGCGCCATATGGTTTTGCCTGTTATGATTTGCAGTCTAGTGCTGCTTCACTAAGGCATGCGCCATATGGTTTTGCCTGTTATGATTTGCAGTCTAGTGCTGCTTCCCTAAGGCATGCTCCATATGGTTTTGCCTGTTATGATTTGCAGTCTAGTGCTGCTTCCCTAAGGCATGCGCCATATGGTTTTGCCTGTTATGATTTGCAGTCTAGTGTTGCTTCCCTAAGGCATGCGCCATATGGTTTTGCCTGTTATGATTTGCAGTCTAGTGCTGCTTCCCTAAGGCATGCGCCATATGGTTTTGCCTGTTATGATTTGCAGTCTAGTGCTGCTTCCTAAGGCACTAAGGCATGCGCCATATGGTTTTACTCTGTTATGATTTGCAGTCTAGTGCTGCTTCCCTAAGGCATGCTCCATATGGTTTTGCCTGTTATGATGTGCAGTCTAGTGTTGCTTCCCTAAGGCATGCGCCATATGGTTTTGCCTGTTATGATTTGCAGTCTAGTGTTGCTTCCCTAAGGCATGCGCCATATGGTTTTGCCTGTTATGATTTGCAGTCTAGTGTTGCTTCCCTAAGGCATGCGCCATATGGTTTTGCCTGTTATGATTTGCAGTCTAGTGCTGCTTCACTAAGGCATGCGCCATATGGTTTTGCCTGTTATGATTTGCAGTCTAGTGCTGCTTCCCTAAGGCATGCGCCATATGGTTTTGCCTGTTATGATTTGCAGTCTAGTGCTGCTTCCCTAAGGCATGCTCCATATGGTTTTGCCTGTTATGATGTGTAGTCTAGTGTTGCTTCCCTAAGGCATGCGCCATATGGTTTTGCCTGTTATGATTTGCAGTCTAGTGCTGCTTCCCTAAGGCATGCGCCATATGGTTTTGCCTGTTATGATTTGCAGTCTAGTGCTGCTTCCCTAAGGCATGCTCCATATGGTTTTGCCTGTTATGATTTGCAGTCTAGTGCTGCTTCCCTAAGGCATGCGCCATATGGTTTTGCCTGTTATGATTTGCAGTCTAGTGCTGCTTCCCTAAGGCATGCGCCATATGGTTTTACCTGTTATGATTTGCAGTCTAGTGCTGCTTCCCTAAGGCATGCGCCATATGGTTTTGCCTGTTATGATTTGCAGTCTAGTGCTGCTTCCCTAAGGCATGCTCCATATGGTTTTACCTGTTATGATTTGCAGTCTAGTGTTGCTTCCCTAAGGCATGCGCCATATGGTTTTGCCTGTTATGATTTGCAGTCTAGTGCTGCTTCCCTAAGGCATGCGCCATATGGTTTTGCCTGTTATGATTTGCAGTCTAGTGTTGCTTCCCTAAGGCATGCGCCATATGGTTTTGCCTGTTATGATTTGCAGTCTAGTGCTGCTTCCCTAAGGCATGCGCCATATGGTTTTGCCTGTTATGATTTGCAGTCTAGTGTTGCTTCCCTAAGGCATGCGCCATATGGTTTTGCCTGTTATGATTTGCAGTCTAGTGCTGCTTCCCTAAGCCGTGCGCCATATGGTTTTGCCTGTTATGATTTGCAGTCTAGTGCTGCTTCCCTAAGGCATGCGCCATATGGTTTTGCCTGTTATGATTTGCAGTCTAGTGCTGCTTCCCTAAGGCATGCGCCATATGGTTTTGCCTGTTATGATGTGCAGTCTAGTGCTGCTTCCCTAAGGCATGCGCCATATGGTTTTGCCTGTTATGATTTGCAGTCTAGTGCTGCTTCTCTAAGGCATGCGCCATATGGTTTTGCCTGTTATGATGTGCAGTCTAGTGCTGCTTCCCTAAGGCATGCGCCATATGGTTTTACCTGTTATGATTTGCAGTCTAGTGTTGCTTCCCTAAGGCATGCGCCATATGGTTTTACCTGTTATGATTTGCAGTCTAGTGTTGCTTCCCTAAGGCATGCGCCATATGGTTTTGCCTGTTATGATTTGCAGTCTAGTGCTGCTTCCCTAAGGCATGCGCCATATGGTTTTGCCTGTTATGATTTGCAGTCTAGTGCTGCTTCCCTAAGGCATGCGCCATATGGTTTTACCTGTTATGATTTGCAGTCTAGTGCTGCTTCCCTAAGGCATGCGCCATATGGTTTTGCCTGTTATGATTTGCAGTCTAGTGTTGCTTCCCTAAGGCATGCGCCATATGGTTTTGCCTGTTATGATTTGCAGTCTAGTGCTGCTTCCCTAAGGCATGCGCCATATGGTTTTGCCTGTTATGATTTGCAGTCTAGTGCTGCTTCCCTAAGGCATGCGCCATATGGTTTTGCCTGTTATGATTTGCAGTCTAGTGCTGCTTCCCTAAGGCATGCGCCATATGGTTTTACCTGTTATGATTTGCAGTCCAGTGCTGCTTCCCTAAGGCATGCGCCATATGGTTTTGCCTGTTATGATTTGCAGTCTAGTGTTGCTTCCCTAAGGCATGCGCCATATGGTTTTGCCTGTTATGATTTGCAGTCTAGTGTTGCTTCCCTAAGGCATGCACCATATGGTTTTGCCTGTTATGATTTGCAGTCTAGTGTTGCTTCCCTAAGGCATGCGCCATATGGTTTTGCCTGTTATGATTTGCAGTCTAGTGTTGCTTCCCTAAGGCATGCGCCATATGGTTTTGCCTGTTATGATTTGCAGTCTAGTGCTGCTTCCTAAGCCGCGCGCCATATGGTTTTGCCTGTTATGATTTGCAGTCTAGTGCTGCTTCCCTAAGGCATGCGCCATATGGTTTTGCCTGTTATGATTTGCAGTCTAGTGCTGCTTCCCTAAGGCATGCGCCATATGGTTTTACCTGTTATGATGTGCAGTCTAGTGCTGCTTCACTAAGGCATGCGCCATATGGTTTTGCCTGTTATGATTTGCAGTCTAGTGCTGCTTCCCTAAGCCGTGCGCCATATGGTTTTGCCTGTTATGATTTGCAGTCTAGTGCTGCTTCCCTAAGGCATGCGCCATATGGTTTTGCCTGTTATGATTTGCAGTCTAGTGCTGCTTCCCTAAGGCATGCGCCATATGGTTTTGCCTGTTATGATTTGCAGTCTAGTGCTGCTTCCCTAAGCCGTATCGCCATATGGTTTTGCCTGTTATGATTTGCAGTCTAGTGTTGCTTCCCTAAGGCATGCGCCATATGGTTTTGCCTGTTATGATGTGCAGTCTAGTGTTGCTTCCCTAAGGCATGCGCCATATGGTTTTGCCTGTTATGATTTGCAGTCTAGTGCTGCTTCCCTAAGGCATGCGCCATATGGTTTTGCCTGTTATGATTTGCAGTCCAGTGCTGCTTCCCTAAGGCATGCGCCATATGGTTTTGCCTGTTATGATGTGCATGTTGCCAAATAAGAACTTGGCATGCTGCTTGTTCTTTTTCGGAAGGAAATGTGTGTTCAGTTTGATTTTCAGTTTTGCATATTCGCTGTTGCCATCTGCTGGGTCGGGAAGGCTTTTAACAAGGCGGGATATTTCCTTGCCCCCGTATATGATTAGTGCTTCTATTTTGTCTGTTTGTTCCATGATTTTGACAAATCTAAACTGCCTTTCTAATTCTAGGTTGTTGACCCATTCTTTCAATGGGTCTTCCGTGTGTGAGAACTTCATGTTACTCAGTTACTACGTTTAGTCTCAAGTCTCTCGATATAGTAGGCCTAACTGTGGCAGTATAATTCGTGCTGCAAAATCAGATTAATTTTAGGCTAGGTTGAGCCTACTCATGCATGCATGTATTCGTACATAGACCGTGAAGAGATGGACGGTCGTCTGGATCGTAATTCTATAGAAATTTCACATTATGCTGAAACCATGTTCGTCTCACTCGCACCTGTTGGATTAGCGTGTTTGAAAGAAGCGGCATTCAATCAAAGTACATACATTGTCTCTGACACAGTTACGACTGCAATATAAACTCTTTGGTCATAAAACAATTATAGTTACAAGAAATGCCACGGTAAAACCCGCTTATTTGATTCAGTTTCAAGTTAATTAAATAATTACATAAATTCACCGTTGCGATTTATCTAACAATACCTGTTACTCTGGCATTGAATGAGTTTCACTTGGCATTAAATAAGGCTTGGTCTCAACATCATGCTTGCACGGATGCTCAGAGCACAACATTCCATTGGTTTGCGATTGATAATGCAATTGAGTGGACGAGAGTTGGGTTATTGACCTTTTGTATCATAAATCGATTCGGTGGCAGGTTTGAAGAATCTTTTCTTTGTGTTCAGGCGAGACGATCATAGCTTCAAAGGATATGCCGCAGATGACCGTCCAATATAAAACGTTATATGCTCTTACACGTCAAAACCTTGAGATCCGGACCCTTGTCCCTGGCCCTGCAGATACTGTTCTACAGTCAACACCCCCATGTCAACGGCAGAAGCACTGGTAGTTGCAGCTGCATCATCATCAAACGGGTTGGCGATTTGTACAAAATCCCGAGGGCACAACCCCTCCACTGCCACCGTCAAAGCGGAGAGTGGCGGTGGGGCCTCCCCTCCTCCTGTTGCCCTAGATGATCGGTTGTGTTCCGACACTTCCTTCTTTGCTGCTAGTTTGATTCTCTTCTACTTATCTTTCAGCTCTGGCAAATTTCTCCTGTTTCCGTACTTCAACTCAAATTGGGCCATGATACTGGCCCAAGCTTCCTTCTTGGCGTTGATGGATTTAATGTCATTCCTTTTATTATCCACCACTTGAATGTGTGTCTGAAGCAAGCCAACGAGATGGCTTGTTTCATTTACATCCCAGTTCTCTGCCCTGGATTTCTCTGATTTAATTTTGCTTTCCATATTCAATGATAAAGTAGGCCTACTCTAATATATCGGTACGTAAATTTTTGTATACGAAAATTGAAAAATCCTGGGATATTTAGCGTCCTTAGCCATAAGCATGCACAGATCGGCATTTTACCGTTTGCCTTAGATACTAAACCTGGGTCTAAGTTTGACCTCGCGAAGGTCAAACTTAGACCCAGGGTCAAATTTAGGCCCAGGTTTAAACCTGGGTCTAACTAGTCTGAGCTTTAGGAATCGTAAAATAACTTAAACCTAGGTTTAGGCTTAAGCCGGGACTAGTTAGACCCAGGTTTAAGTTAGCACCGGCTTAAGTTAAACCACCTTTCGGAATCCCAACCTTGTTGTTTTCAGTAAATGATAGCCTATTGTATGTATAATGTAATAATTACAGTAACTCAATTTTCCAAAATGCCTCTTTTGGCCCCCAAGGAACAAATCGTGTCACATATATGACATTTTAGGGTTTGGATGAGAGCTTGAAAGGTCTGTGTTTGGGGATATAAATTCATACTGTGATATCGTAATTTCTACATCATGATCGCCATATCAGTTCGGGGGCACTCGTAATAATCGGACGTCTCTGATTTCAAAGACGGGTCAGTGATTTCAGAACCTTCAAATGAAATGTTACCATGGTTCCCAATAGAGTGCACCAGGTGATTCTTTGTATCATGTTCTTGTTGTAAGTCAAGTGTGAAAAACTCTTCCACTCCAGATTTATCACATGCACGGTGGTGGAAGGCCTTGCTGGTAGTTCACATAAGGCGGGTGACACCTGCTTCAGCATGCAGCAAGGTATGAACATTCTTACCTGATGTGGCGACATCTTCAAATCCCTTCAACACTTTGTTGCACTCAGTTGCACTCAGTTGCAATTGACAGACGCATCTTGCAATAAAAAGTGCAAAATTCTGTAGCTGCTTCTTGTACATCTGATGGGAGGGAGCTTGTCCCAATTATCATATGCAGCGGATAGCAAAGTAGAACAGATAGATTTCAGTTTGTCTTCGGTCATGTATTGTGCCTTTGTGTCTGCATCCAGGTTCTCCCGTCTTAGTATGTGTCCACATATACTGAGCGCCTCTAAGGTTATTTTCTGGGTCGCTGGTTTCTGCCGTACGAGTAGGTCCAAAACTGCGAAGTCCCGTTCACCCACCATGTTCGTTGCAGGCACATTGCTCCATCTGCTCTAGCTCATCTATATCCCAATAAATGCCTCCTGGCAGTTGGTCCTGGCATTGTCTTTCAAGTATTAGCAGCATCGCTGTACACAGGAGTTCAAGGGCCTGTATGCATAATGCTTCCTGAGCAGGATCATGATCCCCAAAGAGACAATCATAAATATCATCCTTCTTGATAGGAGCCATTGTAGTGTCAAATACTTCTTGGCCATTGAAGAGAGGCGTTGCATCTGCACTAAATCTTTGAAGAGCTGTTTGAAGCTGGTGGAGAATTGGATTCATACTGATGGATGTTCTTGCTGGTTTTGACAATATGCCAAAATGGAGCAGTTATTATTTTGTGTATTATACCAAGTGTCAAGAGCTCTGCAACATAAATAGGTTCAGTTAAATCTTCATGGACAGCTTTCAGCAACTGATTAGGAGCTGGAATAAGTTGAAGGAAGAAAGTCTTGTGATTAAGGTGGAAAAATGCTGCAGCAGAACCTTCAAATAAAATGTTTGCACGGTTCCCTATATAGTGCACCAGGTGATTCTTTGTGTCATGCTCCTGTTGTAAATAAGGTGTGAAAAACTCTTCCACTCCAGATTTATCACATCCATGGTGGTGGAAGGACTTGCTGGTAGTTCGTACAACGCAGGTTTACACCTGGTTCAGTACTCAGGAAGGTATGTACATTCTTGCCTGATGTGGCAACATCTTCAAATCCCTTCAACACTTTGTTGCACTCAGTTGCAAAATTAATTAACAGATGCATCTTGCAATAAAAAGTACAACATTCTGTAGCTGCTTCCTGTACATCTGATGAGAGGGAGCTTGTCCCAATTATAAGCAGCTGGTAGCAAAGTTTTATTTATTTATTTATTAGATCTTATTTTGCCTGGGGAAACCCAATCAGTGTGAACACTGTTTTTCATGGGTGCCCAGGGGTCAAACAAAATACATCGAAATGGTTAACAATTTACATAAATAATAAATATTATATATTAAAATACATTCAAAGTTACAACTCTGGAAATAAAAGACACTTAGGTACTAGGTACAGATAGCAAATATATATTGAAAATATAAAAATATATTAAAATTCTTTTAAAAGTTCCAAGCTTGGCTGGAAGTGGTGCTTTTGCAGCAGTTGGAAGGTTGTTGAATGCTAAAGCCCCCTATAACTAAATTTTCTACTGTCGGATGTGTTTCGACAGAGAGATAGGACCAAATTTCCCTGAGAACCAGCTCTTGTCCCGTAACTATGAATGTCAGAAACAGTTTTAAAAATATTGCATAGATTTGAGGGTAGACTGCCAGTAGGACTTTGTAGACCATAATATTAAGGTGTTCAAACCATGATCACAAAGTTTTTCCCAGCTCAGTCTTAATAAAACATCAGTTTGAAAACGACGTGGTAGACTGAGAATGACTTTACCAGCAGTATTTTGAACAAATAGATTTCAGTTCTGTCAGAAAATTATGGTATAGTAGGCTCCTGGTTGGGCATTAAAAAAAAAAAAAAAAATGTGGCATTTTCATCTTCTCCTGTTGCAAATTGAAGAGCATCATCCAACTCTGTGATGCGACTGTTGATGAGACTCTGTGATGCAATCCATAACTGCATCTGTATCACTGCCCCCCCCCCATTGGTTGACAAGCAAATGTTCTCTGTGTGCCATCTTGAGGGTGACCCAGAAGTTTTGGTACTTTGGTAATTCCATCACCATGAATGGCATTACCAAGCACATCCTCCAAATTGGCTCCTTTCATTGCCTGTGCCACTTAAGCCAAGTAAGCCAAAAATGTTGCTTCCATCAGTATATTGCAATGACTTGCCATGGTTGGAAGGAAGTCTGTCACTGTTGTTTTGTTGTTGTTGTTGTTTGCAAGTTTTGAGATTACTGTCATGATTACCTGATTTACTTTGTTCATGGACACGTTTAATGACCTCCCTCACTATATCATCATACTTTCCATCTTGAAAGGTCTCAATTTCTTCAGATTCGAGAAGGATGAACAACTGTTCGACTTCTTTGTTACACACATATAAAAATTTCATCTTTTTTCTTTCAGCTCTTTTACGTACTCTTCTCCAAAGATCTCTTTATCAGATTCTGCTTTTCTCCTTGTCTGTCCATAGTTGCTTGGATCGATGTTATCAGTGATTCATACACTCTTAGATAGCGAGAACCAATCAGAGCAAGCGTTAGAAAAATCCAAACCATGCATTGATTGTGTCTAATTGCACTCAGCATTACTACGCGCAGTGTTTTCGCTGCGTTCACGCTTTCGTGAGGCTTGATTCATTTTTCGGGCGGGTTGATGCATTTATATTTGGTTCTATTTTCCAATATTTTTAGTGATAAATTTGTTATAAAAACAGCAAATATCACATGTTTTTTTCTTCTTGTGTATGAAATAGGTTAATGAACTTGTATTAATTACTTGTTGCTCGAGAAATTAGACAAAATAATGCACTTGCGCTGATGTTGATGCGCCTAATGCACTCCCCCCTTCGGGCTTGTGCATTAGACGCATCAACATCAGCGCGCATGCATTATTTTGTCTAATTTCTCTTCCAACAAGTAATACGCGTTCATTAACCTATAAT
Organism: Amphiura filiformis; assembly: GCF_039555335.1. Lineage (NCBI taxonomy): Eukaryota > Metazoa > Echinodermata > Ophiuroidea > Amphilepidida > Amphiuridae > Amphiura > Amphiura filiformis. The sequence goes on along the minus strand of NC_092636.1, from coordinate 69,365,275 downwards.
TGGACCGCTTTACACGAGGGACAGAACCATGTAGGGCATTATCCAGAGCTGTTCACACCAGCACATTGAGTATGAAATTCCTTTTGACACATACTACACTCGATAGGTTTACCTATTACCTGGTGGTTCAAGATACAGTTAGATAGACATTCTATGGTGTTGTCGTTACAGTGGGTACAGATGTGGACGTGTCTAAGTGGAGAAGCCATTAGAAATCAGTCAGCGAATTTTGTATTCTGTCCTTTACTCGTTCTGAAAGCTGCTGATCATAATGACACTGGCATTGGCAATTTCAGAATTGGCAAAATTGCCGTCAATGTCTCTTTAATTACGGAGTTGTTGAATTGTCATGCCATCAATTTGCTTCTCAAATGTCATATACTCTATCTTTGAGGCATCAAGTTTCATAATCTTGTCATCCACAACTCGTTCCTGTGTTTTAGCTCTCTTTAGCTTTAAATATTTTTTAAATACAGTTAATAGCAAATAGATAACAGTAAAAACAGAATTATTAAAGACAAATTTACAATGTAGAAAACAGAAATAACAGCATTTTGTAACGTAAATTAAGCAATTTTTCCTTCTTGTTTCACACATTTTGACCTACCCAACTGTACATGTACAGAATCCGCAATCAATGTCCCCTTCTCTAATTACAACATATAGCCACTTAGTGTCATTCCGATCTGTGGATTTTGAAGGGTTGCATTGTGCACAAACAATGCAGATATTTCCTTCACATTTTATTTGTAGTCCATGCACATGCTTACCCTTCACAAACTTTACCCTGTCCTTCACTCAATCTCGATGTGATCCTTCTCCCAACGCGATGTCCCAATGAACTCAAGGACCTGCAAGGCATACTGCCCGGCTGTACATGTTTGGCCCGGCGACAGACGGTGGATCCAGATTTCAGTATTTCCTCCTCTGAGCATAAACATTTCCCCATTACCGACTTCTCAACCATCCACCATCACCGGACTCACCTCTGTGAGGGCACGTATGCCGCACAGCCCTGTTACTTCCACTTTCTTGTCTCCAACCTTTAACTTTTTCTGTTGCTACTCCCGCCTGCCTCCTCTGCTCCCCGCTGAGTATGATTCAGCAATTTTGGCGCATCTAGTAAGATGTCATGTAGGTCACATAGATTTCTGAGGACAAATTCCACCCGAAGATACAAGGGATCATTTTCGATGTAAAAAAGTGCTCCTTTTACACTTTCTCTCCAAAGCAATTGCTTCTCAAAGATGTCTTTATAGGAACCATGTTATAGTCGACCACCAAGAAGAATGAAGACCTGCTGCTACAATACCATGAATTGTCTTATCTTAAAGACGGTGGACGATTGTGCATAAGTGTAGGGTAATATGACCTGACTTCAGCGACACGGTCAGTTCTCAACAATCTAGCAATATGGGTCATATAGGATCCACAACTTCCCCCCAAATACTTTTTAAATAAATTTGAAACATTGCATACATACAAGTAAGGAAGAAAATGTTGTGACCAACGAAAATCGCCTAACAAGTGATTGTGTTTAAAAAAAAATTAGAATTGGTCTTAGTACAAGTCTTTTGGCTTCATTGTAACAACATAAGAAAATGCCCTAAGTTATCTCATGTTTGTGGCCCTTATTTCTAAAAATTATAGATACAATTAATGTGTAATTGGAAGTTGGACAAACTGGATAATGTTTTTTTAATCCAGAAAAAGTAATGCTGTGATTTTCTGGACTATTGCTCCAAGTCCCCACGTCCTACATGTAAGTGATCAGCATTCTTGTAGAAATCCGGAATAAAATAAGAATACATAAAAACCCTTACCATCATTGAGAAAGGGTTTTAACACAAGATCATAATTGTTAGGTCACTGTAGGTCACTGACACTAGTCTAATTTGATGACTCGTGTAGGGGTGTCTTCAGCAGGGATGAGGTGTCTTGTTAATGTGTTTAATGACTCCGATATGTCAGTTAGCTTCTTTTACACTTTCTCTCCAAAGCAACTGCTTCTCAAAGATGTCTTTATAGGAAATGTGTTTAATGACTCCGATATGTCAGTTAGCTTCTTTACAATGTCTTGCAACAACGCGGTCTGTGTGTCATAACTCACTTCATATACCACACATCTTTAGCATATGAGTACATGAAGTATCTGAGCAGCCTTGAACGCAACAATGATCGTTTCTTGCGTACCTTAGCAATCTGCGTTTCAGTAGTGGAAGGGGACGAGTTATCTTCCTCTTTCAATACCAAGGTTGGTTTTTTTCTCTTTTCAAATAGCACATGGCCCACTTGCCCAGGAGGCCACTCACATAAATGGTCTGTACGCATGTGTGACCAACAATACAAGTAAAAAGGGGTGTTTTTTTAGGCAAGGCAAGTTACGAGCATAGATACATACATACATACATTTGAGGCATTTATATAGCGCTACATACATAAAGAGCACAGCGCATATGACAAAAATGACAAAATAACATGGCACCAGGCAATGTATTGGATTCCCTGATGGTAGTGGGCAGATTGTTCCAAATATGTGGTGCTGAATGCTGAGCGTGACGTATTTAGGGTCTCAAAACACTGATTTTCAAGAATAAGTGTAGTTTTCTGAAACTGAACAACCTGTTTAGGGTACCTTTTCAAATTTTTGGTAAATTATGAGTCCAAAAATGGTACATTTTTACTAGCCAAAAACTCATTAGGGGGTAAATTCTATATTAAAGGGGCTAAATTTGCTTGTAGGGTAAAACTCGTTTAGGGGGTGTTTAAAAAAAATGTCACAAGTTTACCTTAATGACTATTCATCTTCTTTCAGATTGTAACATCATATGAAAAATCATGTATTAACTGTAGGGCGATTCAGAAAAACAAGTTTTGATTTTTTAACAGGCCAACCTCTAATATTGTTCATTTTGGTGTAAAAATACATCATGTAAAATTTTGTGAAATTCAGTTTAACTTTTGAGGTGCGCCTGGGTTTTGAGTTAGGGTTAGGGTGTTGTTTTCTTTTCTTTTCATTTTTTCTCTTACGCCACTTTGAAATCCAATTATCCAGAAGAGAAAATACACACTTGCTGTGAAGGTGAATGAAGGCTTCTAGATGCAATATTGGCTTTAGTTCTGCATCTTCAATCAAATTGACCATTTTTACACATCTGGTGGGTTTTCCTTGCAAGCATCAGGTTTCACATCTTGTGGATTGGTGCAAAAGACCTCAATGGTGTTTGATACGTGTCTCTTCCAAATTTTAAATAACCTTTGTCTTTCCTTCTTCTCTCTCTCCTTCCTTCTTCAGCTAACCCTGCTCTTATCTTTCTTTGTGGCTTCCTCTTTTCCAAATCTACGTCATAGCTCCAGCTCAGTAGTGATCATCTTTTCACACAACAGCTACACTTCCTTAGTTAAGTACTCTTTCTATCAATCTCAGAGTTGATTTTCTCCCTGGTAAAAGAGACAAATCTTTTGAATATAAAGCTTGTGAGCTGAGCTGAGTTGGGAGCTCAAATACAAGTGAGGGGGGAACATCAATTTTTTTACCTGATGGATGGGGGGAACCTGAAATTTTTCTGAAGCCATGAACAAATGTGGGAAAAAAGCTTGGACATCTTCCATTCCCCCTGGTGTAAATAATGACTGCTCCTTAATAAGAGAAAATAAACAAATTGTAAGAAACTTGGCAACTCAATAGCACATGTAATAAATTATTCAAGCATCAAATGATCCTAAAGGATCAAATGCAATAATTAGAAGTTGAATAATTAATAATTAGCAAATCAGTAGATGAAGCGATTTATAAAATCCATAACAAATAACTTGTAGTAACTGCACAAACCTAGAAAAGACTTCTCTAGTATCACTTCCTATTGGCCGTCCCCTGGTAGTTTCCAACACCTCTTGATATCTGTCTGTGCCCCACCGGGTACAAAAGTCTCATAATTACTGCCTATTTGATGTTATTGGAGTGTAAATTTGGATTAGACATATACCTCACGTATCAACAGCATCGTACCTGGTCTTTAAGCTGTTATATGGGCATGTTTAGTCCACAGCTTAGGCAAAAAAAAAAAGATTGTTTGCTTGCCCTCAACAACCTTTGTCAGAGTTAGGTTGGGAAAACCTTTTTTTTTTTTTCGTGCAAAACCATTGCACTCCCAAGTTAAACATGGTAGTATGGGCCAGCATAGGTTGACACTTTGCCCAATCTGACCAAGAAATAAAACACTTTCAATTACAACTTACAGTTGAACATAAGTATCTTTATTAAATTGTTGCACACAAAAGACATCTTTTCTGCAATAAAACTTCTGTTAGCACACTTTAAGTTCCTTGAGTTGAATCTCAAACCTTTACATATCTACACTCTGACCCTGTAAACAATTTTAAAGACAAAACATGTACAATGTTCCTAGTCTCTCCGCTGTTACAATTTGTTTGTAGTGACTGCCAGACCTCTATAGATGTTGCCATGCTTTCTAATGAGGTCCAAAAATGCTGCACACTTGCTTTTCTAAAAGTTCAAAAGCAGTAGCATCATGTACCTCAACTGTGCAGGAATTCTCTCTACATTGTAGCTATAACTTCTCATATTGCAGGTTGGACATATGAAAAGTCTACCTTGGTAAATCCATCAAACGTCAAACATGTCAACTACTGGTATTGAATCTTCCAGCTCATCTTGCTATCGATTTCTACACCAAGGTATAGATGAGAGTTGACCACAGAAGTTGTAACTTCTGACGGGCGCTTCTTTCTTAGATGATAACTTAATCACTTTGGGAACCAGTTGAGTTGAAGGAAAGTGGGTGATGAGTTACTGTATCCATTGTTTGCTGTGCCCTTTTGTTTTGCTTTATTCTGGTGAAGTCGGTACATGCCCTGATTTGCCTGGTGGCTGTGGACCAAAAACCTCTCTCTTGTGTTGTTGGGCAATCTGTTATTTCATTTTTTTATTTTTTTATTTATTAATGCATCTTTATAGAGGGTAGCCCAGATCAGTGAACAAAGCACCGATGTCCACTGGGGCCCTCTTTACATATTAAAATACGCAGAAAATAGGAAGTTATAAAGAATATACAAATATTGAAAAATAAATTATGTTAATCTTAAATTACACAGCACTTATAATATCAAGAAATTACTTATAAATTGCATGCATATCATTGAAATACATTTGTTCACAATTTAAAATCAAATGAGTATAAAATATAGGTACAACAAAATTGATAAAATTGCTTTCATTATATAGATTGCAAGGATACAATGATAAACAATATATTTATTACAAAATTATTAGAGCATGTCAGCAGCACATAATGGGATGCATCATCGTTGATAGTTTGTTTTATCAATTCTGTTACATTTGCAGCATTGCTTCAGCAAGTCATTGTATAGGTCCCCATGAACCAAGTCCAACATCATTATCTTTCTTCGAAAACTTCGGGCTCTCCCATTGAATGACATGCCTTGTGGATTGACTTGCTGTTATGGTGGTGGTGCATGGTGCACCTGCTGCTTCTGTTATAGGTGCAGTCATGGCAGTCACCATTGGTCTGCCGGTAGAGGTATCACCTTATAATATGCATTTGCAAGTATGTCATCGCCGAAAGTATCATCTTCACTTGGCAAAATTGCCCTATTAGAGTCATCTAAGAAGTATATTACATAAGAGAAACCAAATATCCTGGCCAGATTTGCCACGGAAGCATCATCTCTACATAGTGTTATACGGAGGATGTCAGTATAAAATAGACTTGTGTCCATTCCACTACTTTTACTAGTTTTAGGCTTATAATAATATTGCCTTGATTTGAGTTTGAGTTTATAACCTCGCAATGCTCAGCTCAGCTTATGTACAGTTTAATTGGATCAGACTTCTCATGCATTGCCTCCGTATTATACGAAAAATATCATGTCACTAAATTTGGGCACTTATCGAATAAAAAGAGGAAATTAATGCATGGTTGATTGATTGATTTTACTTGATTGAAATTCAACATACAATATAAAGACGAGAAAGCAATATAGTAATACAATAAATTTAAAACAAATACAATATATCAAACAATGCTGAATTAAAATCTTGGATTACCCAAGAAAGCCTTCAAAAGGAGGCTTATTTCCATTGGGATCCAATTGTAAAACAAGTAAAATATGATAAGAAAAGTATACACAGTATTTAATACAGAATCAATAAAGATATATATATATATATATATATATATAGGTCTATATATTAAAAGAGAAGATGAAAAACAATCCATAAAACAACACTGAAAAAGAAATGAAACCATGATTATTGATAACACCATGGAAGAAAGAGATGAGAAGGAACCACAACGACTTCGATCGGCCAAGTTTTAATCCGCTTATCTATTGACGCATGAAAAGAAAAGCTATCAATGGTACCTCCTTTCATGTATGATCCATTTACCGCTATCGATGCTTGGCGAAATCATTACTGGGAAAAAAACTATAACAAACCCATCCACGAACAAACAAACGCTACACGGAAGTAAGATTCTGAAATTTCACTGATGCTCTGAACATGTCGTTATGAATTCGGCAGAGTGACGAATCGAGAATTTTGAGTAAATTGAGTTATTGTATGCTTATGATTATGTTTCAGGTGATCTTTTATTTCCACCAAATATTAATGGTAAATGTTACTCCATAACATAGATACCAACATTTTGATTTGGACGAATCGCGCCTGAGTGCAATTAATGAATTCGACCAAAAGACGAATCGTATACTTCCCTGTACAAATCAGGTTGATCTGTAGTATTGTATAGCTGGAAACCTCGAATTTTCTATATTAAATGTTCTATACTATTATATTTGATACCAATGGATAGCTATATGTGTCATCTATCCAGTGACACCAATATAAGTACAAACATTCCCCACATGATATCGCTATGGCTTAATAATGTGAGTGCGCCCTCGTAAAATCCCAAAAATTGTATGCAAAATATAGGCCAATATTGTTATTTTTGGCTTAAAATCCTCGGGTTTTGCTAAATATTACAGTGATGACTATTTTATAACTTATAAATCAAATATAAAGTCAACAGCCTTTGACAAACCAATAATTTCTACACAAAAGCCCAAAATCAAGAATGCGTGCTATAGTTTTACACGTAGTTGAATGCGTATTCGACCTCGTATACAACTATTTGTGCAGCGATAGAGACATTTTGGATTCAGCATAAAGCCGAATAGCTGTAAATACCCATTTGGAGGGACGATATCGATTGTTTCAGAACATTTAATTATTGCAAATAATTCGTGCACATTCACTTCTATATTATACATTTCAAATGAGTGCTCAAGAATGTTCTCAATTTTTAGAAGGACCAATGGAATGTTACCAAGATTTTCAAACGCCGTTTTCTCAGAACAGCAATTTTGCGTATTCGGCACTCTGCCGTGTTCATAACGATGTATAGTAGCTTTGTTTTGGGATCTACATTCAAACTGTTTTCTTGATCGTATTGTGTAGAAAACATCGAAAAGGTCGTCAAAATCAAAAAAAGTTTTTTTGCTGAGTTTCAGCTTTAGCAAATAAGGTAAGATTTTGGTGACTTTTTCGATGAAAAATAGATGTAAAATGTTCTTAAATAATGCACAATGTTCGGTTGAGTCGGTATATAAAACATGTTTAATTGAATAGTTTATATGTGTATAATCGTAACTAGCTAACTCGTTTCAGTGCCAAAGACTGCCAACTCTGAGAAAAAAGTCATCAAAGTTCGGGAAAATTGGGCAAAATGGAAGAAAAAGATGTAGGCCATCAATGACCGTTGATCACGTCACCAGAGAAAATCCTATAGGGTGCTTGCACGGAAGGTAATTAGTTCAAATCATCCTTCAGACACGCTCCAGAAGACATGCAAATACATGGAGTACAATACCAATCACCTATTTAACGCTGGGTATTACTCAAAGTAAATCCTCATGAATAACAATGTCAATTAAATGTCGGTAAAGGGAGTGTACAAAGTGAATGCGTTCGTTGTGGTTCCTTCTTATCTCTTTCTTCCATGATAACACTTAGGTCTTTATTGCATTTTTAGTAGCAGTGTAATAAATTGATCAACCAAGTACAAATCAAGATCATACTTCACGAAATTACACAAATATTACAAATGTCACAAACTGGTAAAATAGCTCAAAATAGTCAGTGTAGGTTCCAAGATTGTATGATGCGAAAATTACAGTTACAAGTGCCCATAAGATAGTAAAATGGGACAAGTTGACAGAGCTCCGCACAAGTGCTGCCAGTAGGCGCCAGAGTTGCCAGTTGGTATGGTATGATAAGACATTTACTTGACACGTGTAACAAAGTCGCTGTCCTTTGTGGATACCGCATGTTCCATGTACATTTTGTCAATGATAGCGTTAATGCCCGCGTCAATGACACCATCTTCAGTGACAAGTGCAGTGTTGATGCTGTCAAAGTTTGCGGTTGTGTGTTATAAGATTTAAAAAGCATTCATTTTATCTGATTAAAGCAATATTATAACATTTTCAAACAAAATAGATTAGCATTTCTTTGCCATAAAATGTTAGCTTTTACTGTCAGATATATCCCTTTTATTTTTGAGCCGAACAACTACGTCAAAGCAAAGAAAATTGGAATTTACTACCAGCGCACATGTCACCAATACGTACCACTCCTTCGGTCATGTTGTGGTACGACCCTTTGTTGTGTATATCACCGATCCCGCACGCGTGACGTACTCTGTGTTATGAACATCGTGTATGCGTTCGACTAATAATTCCATCGTAATAATAAAGGGCTGAATCAGCCTTTAATTCAAAATCACGGATTTTGACAAAACTACAGCACTTAGAGTCTTGATTTTTTCTGGGTTTTTTGGTTAATAAAGTACAATTTAATCGTGTAAAAAAGGAATTTTAAAAATTCAGTGAGGCGTCTTCCTCAGCAAATGTTATAATATGGCTTTAATATGGAAAGTGTAAAATGGATGCATTGTTCACCTTTTCATTCATATTAAGCTTTTTTTTTTGATGGAATCCTTATCATCGAATCACTGGAATTGAGTCTCCTTGGTCTCTGTGGATTTCTTGTCCCACAGGTCGTTCCTTTCTCCAGCTGTCCCCAACTTCCCCTGCCCTTTTTTATAATCTCTATACCGCTTTTTCAGTGATTTGATATGTGATTTTAGCTGGGCGCCGTTGCGCTTCTTCTTGGAATATATCAGGTTAAATTCTTTTGCCAAGTCATCCCATACTTTCCCGTTGTGGACCATGCTGTTAAATGTCTTTTGGATTTCACCATTGGCCCACAATTCCGCCAGCATTTCTGACTCCTGCACGGTAAAGATTACTCCTCTACCACTCATTTCCTAATTATTTTAGAAAGTGGGGTGTGATCTCACTTAAAAAGCTAATAATAATAATAGAAGTAATAGAAATAAAAAAGTAGGGATCAAACTCACATTTTAATCAAATTTCCTTCACTCTGCAACCATTATAATACCTGCCTGTAATACCCTTGTAATGATTTATCGGAGACACTTTGCAAGTATGATTATGGTTGTTTGAATTTGAAAACTTATACAAAACATGCCAGGAGAGCCCCTCCCAGGGCCTTCCTGAAAGCAACAATCCAAGAGCGTATAGGGGAATCTGCCCCCTGCAACCCTGCCAGGGGCCTTGCGGCGTGCGCCGCGTGCCCATATACACACTGGGCTTACTCGCATTGAATATAGTGGCACTTCAGACTCATTTCATTTCAGACAGTGGCACTTCAGAATATCCATCTTGTAAAAAGAAACGGGGATGTGTCTGCTGAAACAGCTGACCATTGAGTGACAGAGCAAAAAGTATTATTCAAATACTAATATGGTGTGATATTTTTTAACTGAAAAAAACAAAAGTTGGTTGTTTTCTTTGTGTATAATACCATTCCTAAACCTTCCAAATCAAGTATTTTAAGTTTAAGTTGTAGATATAAATGTAGAAACATGTGAATATATCGAGGGTCAGTGATACAAAGCGTAACTCCGTATTATCTAAAAAGGAGTTACGTCTTTGTGTCACTGACCCTCGATATCATGTTTACATTGTCAATTTGTCCTTCTATGACATGGGCTATTCTGGTTCAAACACATGACCTTAATCTTCCTCACAGGGAGTGTGAATTTTAAATGGAGTTACCTGAATGGGTGGCATTATTTGAAATCTACACCCCCTGTGAGAGATTAAGGTCATGTTTTCCATAAGGGGCGTATGGATTGCAACTGGAATAGCACAAGCTTCCTGCAAAATAACTATATAGAGAACCAAAGTTATTTTTTTTACGTTTTATTTAATGAACCAATCAAGATTTTTAGTGGTGTTCACTGAATGTAATGATGTGATTCTTCATGGAACCACAAATCATTCTGTAAAGCCTATAGTACCAATTTTATGATCTGTTAATTTTGAAGAAAAAGAAGGGCTCTGAATAAGAGACCATAAAGCTGTAGGTTTGTGTATTTTTTATTTAGTATTTGATTTATGGTGAGTCAGAAGGGAGCATGACCTATTTCACAGCCATTTTCGCAAACAAATTGCCGATAACAAACGTTTATCAAACATTTTCGTAAACATTTGTGATCGCTAAATGTTTGTCATATGTTTGGCAAAAGTGGCTATAAGCAGTGTTTGCACTCAAATATTGAAATAAATAAAGCTGACACACAAAGGAGATCACATGGCTTGTCATTTCCAGCCCATTTGCATGATTTTCCTCAGGAGTGGGAAACTCATACAATTTAATATGGATATATTATTGGCTTGTACACAAGAACCACAAGACCTATGGAATTACATGTATAAATATATGGATATTGGCTTCCTATTGACTCATTTCATTTCCTATAAGATCAATGTATTGATATTGAGAAGCACACTAAGTGTTTTAGTTAAATGGTAAAATATGGCCAAAAAGTGGACAAATATGGCTGCTGTTATCCCCTCTCGCCTTAAAGAACTTATCTGTGGTGACAGTATAATAATTATATTTTGCATTGCTTATTATTGTTATTAAATGTTGAGTTATGTTATGTATTATATCATATAAAAGTAATCTTGTACAGAATAAGACATCTCAGTGTATATTTCATTTAACTGTAACTAATAAAGTGATTTATTGGAAACAGAAATCCTGCTTATGCTTATGTGTTTAAATCACGAGTGTGGACAAAATATGATTTGCCCAAAGAAAATTACAATAACAATTTGACAACATTATACAATGTTGAAAGTTATTTGTCATACAAAACATTTTTAAAACGTTTTCATGACTTTTATATAATCCTACATTTATTATTGATATAAAATGCCTTGACCATAACAAAAAAAAGTTTTAAAAACATTTTGTGTTTGTTGGGTATTAGGATCAGATGGTATCCCAAATGATCTCTTGTATTCAGTCATGAAGGATTTACTTACATTTCCAAAACATGATCAGTGGTTTCAAATGTCTCTGTGAGATTTTGTAAAACTTAGGCCCTTAATTTTGGTCAGTCTGTTTTTTAACATGTATCGTCCGTATATTAATTATGACGGCATCTAAATACATGTATATAGTTCAACTTTTAATACTGCAGCATCTTTCTTATTAAAGTGCACAATTTTGATATAAAATTGGATTGATTGAGCCCATATTTATTGGTCAAGCTATGAGTTTTAAAATATTGGACGAGACGTAGTCGAGTCCAATATTTTAAAACTCATAGTCAGACCAATAAATATTAGGAGTAAAGCATCCAATTTTATCATTATTATGTGTTGGATCCAATATTTTCACACACTTGGATTCATCAAAACATAATAATGTATTAAAGTGTCCGAACTCCAACTGGGTGAATATGGATAAAGACCATCTAATTGTATTCCTTATTATTAGGAATCAGAAAAAGTATAGTTTGGCCTATCGATGTACAGTTCTTGAGATATGCATTAAGGTCCAATGTCAAATCTTGGTCTCCACCATACTCCACAGGGGTAAAAAAATCCAAAATGTTCTGATTTGATTAAGGGATGGGGTATGAACGTTTGGACAGTATTTATTGTGGGACATTAGAGCACATCAGACATATCGAATTGCATTCTGAATACGAAGAATGTCCTTCTGATATCAAATAACTTTGATTTTTTGAAATTCGCAATGTAATACACATTTTATGGCAAATGATTAAAAATTGATATTTTTGATATTTTAACAGTACTCGAAGTAAACTTTATAAATCTGATGATTTATTCTTAAAGTGTATGTAGGTGGGATGAAAAGCCGACGATCAATTGAAAATTTTGACCTTTCGTATTGAAGATATGGATTTTTTCCCCAAAACACCAACAAAAATTAGGTCTTTTGGGGAAAAATCCATATCTTCAATATGAAAGATCAACATTTTCAATTGATCGTCGGCTTTTCCTCCCAGCTACATACACTTTAAGAATATATCAATAGATTTATAAAATTTACTTCGAGCACTGTTATATGTCAAAAATGTGAAAAATATCAAATTTTAATAATTTGTCATAAAATTTGTCGTGAATTTCAAAAAATGAAAATTATTTGATATCAGAAAGATATTCTTCATATTCAGAATGCAATTCGATATGTCTGATGTGCTCTCATGTACCACAAAAAATACTGTCGAAACGCTCAAAACGCTCATTCTAGATCCCTTAAAGTGGGCACAAATTGTTCTGCTATGAAAAAACATTTTAACCAAAGAATAGTTTGCCATATCTCAGGTGCTTTGTTACAGGGAAAAAAGTTCAAAGCCAATTAGGTCATGTTAACCTTGGCATATTTTGTGATGGTTAGCTAGGTAACAAAACACCTGAGATATAGTAAAACTCATGATTCTTTGTTTGAAATGTTATTCCAAGCAGAACAATTTAAGACCACATTGAAAAAAATTGTAGCACAATAGGCCTATTTGATTTTTTTTGCCCCTGTGGACAATGACTATGTGCATATAACTCAAGAACTGTACATCGGAGGCAGGTCAAACTATACTTTTTCTAAATCCTTTTAATGAGAGGAATACATTTAGGTTTTCATTCATATTCACCCAATTTTGAAATTTGAGCCCTGCATTAGCGGTCATTTTGAATATATGCAAATTACCATTTTAGGAGGGTCACTATAAACAAGCAAAAACATTGGTGTTTTTGTCTAGCTCAAACGTAAACTGTATATTTCTCGCTATCATGAAACACGAGGGGTGTAAATAATGTTTCCTTAGTGAAAAAAGACATTCCATCCTTTTTTTCCAGTTGTGCAGTTTGCTTCCTGATTACATAAGGGAAGAGCAGAAGTTTGAAATATTACTGTAAAACGTGCACAGTTTTCCATTCCAATTTTTCCATGTTCAATGATTTTAGTTCATTATTTCGCAGTACTAAAATTCTTAAAAACTGACACGACGTCCCCAGCAGTCACACTCTTAGTCTTGGTCGTACGCCCCAGTGAATTGACTGAATTCCATCGAGCTTTTGCAGTTTGCGAAAGGAAAGCATCATGTTCAGTTTGTATTGCTGAAAAAAGGACAAAAACAAACAAAATTAACAAAACGAGAAGAAAAGGGGGAGGGAGAAAGATGGCATAGTAGGAGGCATGGGGGCAGTCTTAATACCAAAATATTTACTACTACAGGATTTTAACCACGATTCTGATATTCTCATACGATTTCTTCAACATACATTTTATGTTCCAGGACTTCTACGGATAAGTAAGGCGTATGGGCATCAAGTGAGTTGCCATCTTGAAGTGCTCCAAAATATGTTGGTGACCAGATTCATTTTGTACCTCTCCCCATCAAAAGTGCAAATGACCTGACAGAATACTACCCAGCACAAGAGGTCATCATTGTCTATACTCTCTAATGTGCACCGAGTGGAAGAGAGAGAGAGAGTAAAATGGAGGACAACCCCGTTTTGAGTGGACAAATTTCACTCTAAAAGAATTGAAAACAGTAGCCTGTATAATACTCTTAAAAGAGTGAATATTGCCTAAAGAAAATGCACTTTCTTTCATTTTAGAGTGGCTTCCCTCAAATATGGGTTGTCCTTCGTTCAACTCCTTGAAAGAGTGGAAATTCACTCTTTTAGTAGGATTAGAGAGTAAGTTTATAAAGTTAATGGGCTAAAAACGATTAAATCCATCATACATATGTAATGTGCATAAAGAATGGATTCCTATATTTAAATGTTAGTTTTCACTTATCACATTGTCCTCTCTAATTTCGAGCCAAACAAGTGAGGTAAACCTACAACTTACTTTGTAATGTTGGTTGCGTATCTCGTAATTCTGTCGAAACGGTCCTGAGTTGTGTAATATCAAAATTCTTCTTGAATTCGTTGTGAAGACATTGTTTCATAGATTCACCCATTGCACAGGGTTCCTTTCGGTATGGTTCTGGGTTAAAGCTATAGGATAACAACAAAATAAACAAAGAAGGAAAATGTATGGAAATATCCCCAGATAAATCCTGAAATTGGTGGTATACGTTTAAGTTTATAACCACTATAGGGTTCCTTAAGCATTAGCGCCAATCCGGCTTGAAATGTATGTGTGTGTGGGGGGGGGGAACACCCGGCCAATATTGTTAAGAAATGGCTAAAAAGAACAAAAAATGGGTCATTTTACCGAAAGGTGGGGGACACGCCCCCCCTGCCCCCCCCCCCCCCCCCGATTGACGCACATGCCAAGAAGTAACCCCCATAAGACATAATCCAAAAATCAATCGATCATTTCTCTTGTTCGCTGAGTGAAAAAAGGGGGTCAGACACAAATTGATGCATCAAAAGCATAATATATATGTAGAAAAAAAATGCAACATTTTGTTGACCGAAAATTTCATAAATGGGCAAAATGGCTGTATTTCCCAATGGAGATGATAACAAGTAGACCCGCTCACTTGATACATAACTAATCAGTCCAAACTTTCAAACAAGACAAATGATCGATCGTTTTTTTGATTATAGGTCTACCAAAATGTTTTAGGGGGGCTTACAATGTACTTTTTGAGAACCATTTATCAATGTTAAAACATTTGGTATGTTGTAGAATTGTGAAATCGTTTCTTTTTATTTCGGTTTCACTAGCGGACGCATGGTTCGTTATAGGACCCCGTAATACAGAATTAAAAACATTAAACAGAATTAAACATAGGCCTACTCTCTTTTATTTTTAGGTAGGAAAACTTGATCAGATTCTTTCCGCTAGCAAAATGAGCACATAAATATATTGAGCAGGCGGCGAGACCTATTACATAATTCAAATCGCGACACAAAACAACAATATACGCTACAATAACAACACATGTCAATATGACAATCAATTAAGTCATCACTTAATTTATTTAGGGCAATTATTTCCCTGGCATGGTTTCTATGAAATTATCAATATTTTCTTTCGCTCCTGTCGCCTTGAAAGAAAGCGTTAGACATGTTAGATGCGCACTTAAAGGCTTACTCAGTGATCCCAGTGAAGGTGTAAACAAATTAAAATTGTTTGTAAATTGCCTAGTTTTATAAGAGTGATCATGGTGATGGATAAGTCATTAAAATTGTCATTAGGTACTTTTGCTAAAAACAAGGAAAACAGCAGTTTGACAAAGTTGAAGTCCCATTCAAATACATGTAATTAATTTCTCTACGTCTTAAAATTAATATAGAAATGACAGATTCATGTAAAAAGTCTCATTTTGTCTTTAATACCGGCTTTCGGCTTCACCACTAGCAGGCTATGTTATAACGTCTATATATGTAGGTGCAAAATCTGAATTTTGATGATTTTTACAATCCTTGAGCAAACCACTGAACTGGGCCTTTAAGAACAAGCAGTAAACAACACTGGCCAAATCGGTTGATGTACTTTAATATTGATAAAATAACACTAATTGATTTCATATAACAAGACAGAATACAAAGAATAACAAACGTCATTGATTAATATGAGCCTATTATTGAATATTGTTCGTGATTCTCGTCTGATGAAGTTGTACACCGTTTTGTCCATGTTCACAACAAAACGTTGATCATGTTGATGTGTTCATACCAGTTTTTTGGACAAATGATAAATATATTGAGTTTGTACTTTGTGTTTAAAAGTGCCGTACCCCGATCGATGTACAATTAAAGATATTTACTTATTTATTTATTTATTTATTTATTTGTTTGTTATGATGAGTCGTCTGATGAAGACGAAAGCTAGCAATTATCAACATCAATAAAGTTTACCTACGTCCGTCATATCAAATTTCTCACATTTATTTATTTGTTTGTTTGTGTATTTATTTATTTATTTATTTATTTATTTATTTATTTATTTATTTATTTTTTTTTTTTTTTTTTTTTTTTTTTTATTTATTTTTTTTAATATTTTTTTTTTCAACAGATAAAATAGCTCAAACAGTTATTAATTATACTTTTCACGCTATTTTTGTAAACAAGTATATTAAAATGACATAGTCTACATTGTCGAGATAAAAATTAAACATCAAGACAGTGCGTGCAGGGGTTAAGTACAAAATGAAAGCTGAAAATAAATGTGGGCCTACTATAATAATATGTTCATTACTGTAAACCTTCAATGTGAGAATGGGAACACTGACACCCTGAAAGTTGAACAATCCAAATACCCAATATTATTGCAAAAAAAATGTGCTAAAAGTAGAATAACAAAGGGATGCGTTACCGTTTAATACCGTTAGATAAAATGGAACTTACGAGTTTCTTGGCAGGTTGGGTTTTCCTCTGTTGGCCGACTTATTGTTTCGTCCGGAATCACCAGCCCAAAAATTGTGAGAACTGTACGGACGCGTTCTTAGCACCATCGTTGATGTGGTAAGTGGGCGCGACCTTACTCCCTGCCCCAGGGCCTGCCCCTGCTCATCTTGAGGTACTGTCAACGATGATTGTGCCGATGAATGTCTTGATGGTGATAATAATGCTGATGATGTTGGATGAGTTGCTGATGATAATGATGATGGTAGAGTTGTTTCTTCGTCTTCCATAGTCTTAATATCAAGTTCGGGCTTCGCCTTCGACATGGTTGTGATCAACTTGATGCTACACCAAACAAGCAATTACATGCTAATAATCCATATCTAAAATATTAGCCCTATTTTACTTCAAATTCACGTTCTCAGTATCATGAGTATGACTTGCGTTGTTTCATGTTCACTCCTGACATGGTGACTGCGTGCAATAAACTGATATTAGTCTGTATACTGATTTGATATTTCAATATGATTTATCGATCAATATTCTCATTTGAAGCATTGAAAGTAAATATACATACATCATAATGCCATAACAGCGAGCAAGTACCATAGGAAAAAGCAAACACTTTACCTCGGACCTCCATATATAGGGGCCTACCTAGCAACCACCTCCCAGGTAGAATATAATTAAGAAGTGTGTCTGTAGGGTGTGGGGGTGTGTGTCCCCGGGGTGGGTGGGTGTGATGTGGATGTGAAACAAATCTATAATTATATAAGGTCTTTTCCCTGGATCTATGACCTATCATGATAATATGCTGTCAAGAACTGCGAGTTCATTTTGCTTGTACATCCGTGACATGGAAAACCGACATTGCGCGAATCTTCTCAGCAGTTGCGACTATGCTTGTACATCCGTAACATGGAAAACCGACATTGCGTGATTTTTTTCTTCAGCAGTTGCAACTATGCTGCAATCATCACGTTTCTTGGGGGAGACGGTGTAGATGTGCGAGGGTGTGTATTTTGTTGTATTGGGGTAGGTTGGTGGGTGTTTCATGTGGGGTCTGATGGACGTGTACGCGGGGTGTGTCCACGTGCGGGTTGGCCTGCGATTTACAACTTGAATATACAGTGTGTCCAAAAATAAAAATGTGCAATTCTTCAAACTCAAAGCCATTCATATTATATTGTGATGTGCCCTGAGTAATTTGATTGATTTATCTTTGTTTACAATTAAAACCTATTTCATGAGACATTCAGGGAAGTTGATCAAAACAAATTGAATCATATCTAATATGGAATGTTGTGAAATCCCCTGCTCTATATAATGTTCAATGTAGGCCTACATTGCCTCATTAGGGGATCGGAATCCCTGATAATATTAAGTGGATATGAGATCATGGAGAATACCCACATGAAGTGTTGTAATGTGACAGAATTGTCTATTACTAGATCATGTGTTTTTAGGAGTATAAAAAGGTGAAAGCTTTAGTTTGCTCTTTGCAGAATATCATGAGAGTTTGTAAATGTCATCCTGTGCTTCAAAAAGAGGAACATTTGAACCAGTTTGCATAGCCAATAATGAGCTATTTCAATACAGCAACGAAGGAGGGCATGAAAGACTTGATGGAGTCTGGTTTATAAAACAATACATCTGTCAATAAAGTGGAACAGTACAGAAAGAAGCCTGTTTCCTGGAGAAAGGTGTTTGGAGATCTGCGCGAGGAGTTAAGTGTTTGGAGAACTGAGCAAGGAGTTTTTGGTGAACGGCGCAAGGAGTTTTAACACTTAAAAGTGTTTGGAGAAAGCAGCACCATTTCTGTGCGAGGATTTTAGACGCAAAGGATTTATAAATGCAATGCAAGTGCACAATGGACTTCGCTGAACAGTGATTTTCGCAGGATAAGCAAACAAGGAGATATACATCAGCCGTCCAGGACATTGCAATAGAACTCTATCTGCTGGTTAAGTACCAATTACTTAAAATTGTGATTGTGTGATTATATTGTATGTGTATTTGTTGTCATGTCGCTCTCATATTTTGCTTTTAATTAATAAAAATTCCTTTAAAAGGAATAGGGCGGGCAAATGAAAAATTGTCAAGAGAAATGAAAGAATGAGTATAAAGTCAAGTTCACAATTAAAAACAGGGAAAATATGACACAACATCGATTTCCAATGGGGGAATAACACAAAACGTATAAACAAAGTTAAAAGAGTTTTTAACTTTATACGTTTATATGTTTGTTATTCCCCATTGGAGGTTGTATCATATTTTCCTTGATTTTAATCTTATCTATTGCTTATCCTTTGTTCTCTGCTGGTCAGTTGGAACAGATTTTCCCTGTTTTTATATTAACCCTTCACATCATAACAGAAGACGTTTTATGTTAACATTTTATATAAAACATTGTTATAAAACTTTTGTAGATAATAGTTATTTAAAACATTTTCGTAATCATACTTAGATTTTTTTTTATCATCAGATAGAAAGACTTCTGCTCATCTTCTCTGGTGAGACAACAGGGCTGGGGTATCTTTCCATATCATAGCACGCCGCACCCGCCCAAAAACTTAGATTTTGTTAACTTAATCAACCAGTGAATTAGGGTAAAAGGTGATTGCGGCTCGTAATAATTTTTACACGCTTTGAATCTTCTCTCTACTGAATATCATTTTTAAATGTGCAGTATTTATGAAGTTATTCATGTTGTTATTTATGATATATGTCGGAAATCATTTTGTCATTTTCAGCAAAATGTTACTCGATTTATCTTGGGGTGTTTTTATTCATTACCGTTAAATTACCGTAAACAAGAATATGCTTTATGGTGTCAATTTGCACTATGGAGTTCTGACGGGTTTGCGCCCTGCCATTGCGCCCTACCCCGCGTGGTGCCACTACTGGTCAGCACTAATAAATGTAGGGATTGCAAATGAAATTACATGTACATCTATTTCACAGGCAAAATTGCTCAAATTCAGAGGATTAACATAAGACAGCTTTTGTTTCTGACCCGGGTTTCTGACACCAAGCGCGCCGAGGTGAATTGAGTAGAGCGTTAGATATGTAGTGAATCGTTGATTTACTGAAAATGGGTGCCCGACTTGTCTATATACTTCACAAATATAACTCCAAAACCAAGAAAACATATCTAAATTTGTTATTCATCATGTTCAACCGACAAGGTTTCGCAAATGTGATACTAAATTAAATCTGAAGTTCTGCCAAAAATGTTGCGGGTTTTCTTGGACATGCACTGTATACTTAATTTGTATTATGGGTTTATGAGGTTTTAAAATGCGTGCATTGTTGCTGCTACTGTTTTTTGTACATTTGTCGGTATTGCTGTCCGGCGTCCCCTCATTGTATTTCTATAGTCCGTATGCCTTCCTTGAGGTACGGTAGTTAAGAGAATTAAATTTTCCGATTTTCTCAAAAACTGCTCATTTTTGCAGGAATGTGTTATTTCCTTGCGTCATTTCCTTTATGAAAATGTATACTTTTATACACTCATCATCACGTTTAGAGATACAATAAAAAAAAACAATATCTAAATTACTACCTCGAGGAAGGCATACTGCCTATAAATAAAGAGTTCGGTTTCATTCAAAATGTCGCATTTATAACCGTGATAACGACTACAAAATTGATTACACAGAGTAGCCAATCATACACTTCATTTTGTTCATCGCAGATTTTAATATTTTCAATATCCATTGAAAAACAAAACGTTTCGTCTTATTTTATATTATTTGTTATTATCATCCCAGATGTCGTATGGATCGCTTATTTACCAAAAAAAACAAACAAAAAAAAACAAAAAAAACAAGATGTGTACAATTACATGAATCTTTTAAACCTCTGAAATATTTCATGTTTTTTCTTTAAATGAATAGCCTAGTTCATGGTAGTACCGTTTACATCCATTGCCTTTCAATCTTATTTGGTGTGGATTATCCGTCCATCCAGTACACGCAGTTCAAATATTCATTTGAGAAAAAAACCGGTAAATAAAAATTTGAACATCAACATTTTTAAATCACTTGGGCATAAAAAATAAAAATTTGGTTGACGTAACACAACGACCCTTATAAAAACTCGAGCCAAATGTTTTATTCCATTTTCAAAAGGCGAACAAAAATGTCTTCAGCCCGACTTTTTTAATTTTAATATTATTTTGAAAATTCAGTTCTGATACAGGCATTATTTAGTGTATTTTTCACATTTCTATTTATGTGTATTTGTAGCTGGCATTATGTCATGTGTACAGAACACATCAGCAAATCCGACCGATCGACGCTGACTTTTTGAGCCCGTTACGCAGATCCCGTTACGCCAATCAAACAAAATGTGTTTAGACCTAATGCCCATTGCATCATGAAGAATATAAAATAATGTTTGGCAAGTTTCATATAATTGTACTCAACATGCATAGGCCAAATCATCTGTATGATAAACAGATCCAATTATATAAATTTGATTTGGAATTATTTGATTATTTCATACTCGTAGAAAAATCTTATACAAAGTTACAAATCACAGACATCTAAAATACTATCTTAAATATTACATTGCACTTTTAGAAATACTTACACATTTGATCAAAACACTTCTATACAAAATATATCTGTCATTAAACATCTATTTGCACAAAATCACAACTTACTATTGCAACAAGGCTCCGCAGGAAACAAGAACGGCTCGGCATGATCACACACGTACAGCGATAATTTGAAATCACAATTATTTTACAGGCTTTTATCAATATTAAAGCTGCCGTATCACTGTAAATTATTTTTAAAACGTCTCATTTTTGCTGAACCATGAAATGGTATCATCCTATATAAGTGTATCTTACTTCATTCCTTACTTCCTTACTTACAGACTGACTAACCTTTTGGTCTAAAATGGGCATATCTCGAAATGCCACTAAGGTATGATGAAAGAGAACAAAATTAAGAATACATATAATAACAAATATTTTCCCACCGGGGGTGGCACTCATAATAAGCCCTGGGTCAATATTCATATGGGTCCTTTTTATATCTCAAAATGCCAAGAAGGTATGTACCTCCGTGTGGTGTCAAATGAAAGAGAACAAAGTAAAGAATATAATAAAAAAATAATTTCCTTACCGGGGGGTCACACTCCTCATAAGACCGGGTCAATATTCCTATTGTGGGTCCTTTTCATATCTTAAAATGGCAAGAAAGTACGACCACCAGAGTGGTGTCAAATGAAAGAGAAAAAAAGTACAGAATATATAATAAAAATAATTTCGCCACCGGGAGTGACACTCAATGTTCCTATTGTGGGTCCTTTTCATATATCAAAAGAAGGTATGAACTCCCGGATGACAATGTATACCACTTACCACAATATACTGCCGAAGCCCCATGGTTCAGCTTTGGTGCGGTAACCGCTCTAGTTCATTTACTTTATGCAAGCAGAACAGTGTCTTGTTACCTAATGAATCAGGTTAAATGTTCGAAGACACGCGAAGACATTACATGACGTTGTGTCGGGCGTGTCTTGCAGGCATAGCAGCTTCACTGAAATCAACTAATTGTTTGACCAAAGACCACTAAGTATATAGGACAGGTTTGAAGCTGTTTGAAGGAATAACATGCATCTTATAAATAGTATTATCCGCTGAGGGTAAAGGTAAAATCATGTCAGAGCAACAGGCCCAAGTATCCCATAAATGAACTTGATTTTGTTGAGGGGGTTCACATCCAACAAAACTAGTCAGCGTTATACCTTTCCCAGCACTATACCGTATACCGGTATTCATTTATACACCTGCATTGGTGAAGTAAGAAGATAGGTTAAGAGGCTTGTCTAAGGGTGCAACACGATATCATCACCACCAGGGCTTGAACCTGCAACCTGCCAAGTATGAGTCAGAACTCATACCACAAGCCACTGTGCCCTCACCTGATTTGCACTTATCACTTTTATAAAAATTATACTGTCATTATTATTTACAAACGTACATTTAACAGTTTGGATGGATTAACTCAATTTGAGATATTTTATTTCTTGTGAGTAAACTGAAGGTCGCATCGCGGTGATATTTTTTATATAAATATAATAAACGGTTTATTCATATTTATTTCAAAATTATAATTTAACTGCTTATTTATACGAGAAACAAAGGGGGTTGGTTACTAGATACACTACACTAAAATCGTTGTGTGTCTATGACAGTTTGTTTTAAACCATTAAGGTGTGTTGCTTATCTTCGAGTTTCGAGTCAAATTTTCGAGTCTCGAATTTCGAGTATCGAGTTTCAAGTCTCATATTTTTAGTTTCTAGTCTAATATATCGAGTTTCGAATCTCATATTTCGAGTCTAATATATCGAGTTTCGAAACTCGAAAATAGAGACTCGAAACTCGATATTATAAACTCGAAACTTGACACTCGATACTCGAAATTTGAGACGATCACGAAACTCGAAATATGAGACTCGAAACTCAATATATTAGACTCGAATCTCGAGATATGAGACTCGAAACTCGAGACTTGAAAATTTGACTCAAGACTCGAAGATGAGCAACACAATATTTAGGCCTATATCTCACTACAAAATTCTTATTAGGTATACCCTGTTATTGCCGAGCTACTGCTATTATTACTATAGCTATGAGAAGTATAATTAGGGCTGGTACCAATGTGTATCGGTCCCAGACTGACGCTAATTGTCAAAGCATCCCTTTCTTGGCGGTTTCCTCCATCGTCAGTTCCCAGTCGAACTTCTCTCGCCCTGTAAAAACATTGGATAACAAAATAATTAAGGCTACACGATCTATTATTGGTCGAAGCAGCTGAAAATACTTTGAAAACGTGCTTAAGGGATCTAGAATGAGCGTTTATGCCGTTTCGACAGTATTTTTTGTGGGACATGAGAGCACCTCAGACGTATCGAATTGCATTCTGAATACGAAGCATGTCTTTCTGATATCAAATAATTTTAATTTTTTGAAATTCACGATATGTAGCTGGGAGGAAAAGCCGACGATCAATTGAAAATTTTGACCTTTCATATTGAAGATATGGATTTTTTTTTCCCAAAAGACCCATTTTGTTTTGGTATTTTGGGGAAAAAATCCATATCTTCAATACGAAAGGTCAAAATTTTCAATTGATCGTCGGCTTTTCATCCCACCTACATACACTTTAAGTATAAATCATCAGATTTATAAAGTTTACTTCAAGTACTGTTAAATATCAAAATATCAATTTTTAATGATTTGCCATAAAATGTGTATTACATTGCGAATTTCAAAAATCAAAATTATTTGATATCAGAAGGACATTCTTCGTATTCAGAATGCAATTCGATATGTCTGATGTGCTCTAATGTCCCACAATAAATACTGTCCAAACGTTCAAACCCCTTCCCTTAATTTATTGTTGGGAATAAGTTATGTACGTTTTACAAAAGTGTTGTTGTTTCAACCCTCTTTACAACATAACTCAAGAACCACAGATCCTACAAGAGTATAACTGTGATATTTGAATTCTTCTACACACTCGCTACGAAATGATCAATGCAATTTTGCCAAAGCTCACTACCATTCGCAAGATGCTGTGACCTACCAAACCGCACAACAGTTTATCCTTAACGCGATGACCGACATGATGGCGTATAACTGTATCGTCAGACTTGAATTTGGATAAAACCCGAATCAAATTTGACGAATACTTTATACATTTGCACATTAAAACTGCTTTCATATACTTTTCAGATTTTAAAAATGTATTGTTTCGTTCTTGAAGTATAGAATTTGACCAAAATCTCCCATTTTCAATCCGTTTCACGGATCAATCATCTCATCTGGAGTACCAAGATCAAAGCATGAGACATGATAGTTATAATGCATGATTTTCAATAGCTTATGTGTGACATCGTGGAATTTAATTTAAAATGAGATGTGATTTTCAAATTGTTATAATTCAAGATCGGAGTGATCAATCAAAATTCAAACATGATAGCTGTATTAATTTTCTACAATATCAATATTGGTTAGTTTTGTTTGGTTCGGACAGAATGCCTAAAAATTTGTTTCCAACGATATAGTTCTTTCAAGGACACCTTGTACATTCATTAAAATAGAATTAAACATGGTAACAAGTACACGGGGTTCTTGTGAAACAATTTATTAGAGGTAACATTTTAAAAATATTTGAAAAATGAGATATATAAAACAATCTTACCACAATCCTTGAGATACTTAGCCACCGATGAATGTGATTGCTTTTTGGCCATGTCAAGTGCTGTGCTCCCTTTTTTGGATTTGGTGTTGACATCACAACCTTGATCCACAAGCCACTTTACAGTTTCTAAAAAAAAAATAAATAAAAAAAAAAATAAATAAATAAATAAATAAATAAATAAATAAATAAATAAATAAATAAATAAATAAATAAATAAATAAATAAATAAATAAATAAATAAATAAATAAATAAATAATGAAATAAATAAATAATGAAATAAATAAGTAAATAATGAAATAATGAAATAAATAGATAAATACAATTAATTAATTAAAGAATTAATTTGTTAATTAATTTGTTAAACAAATTAATTAATCAATAAACACAAATATATTAAGGGATCCAAAATGAGCGTTTATTGCGTTTCGACAGTATTTTTTTGTAGGACATGAGAGCACCTCAGACCTATCGAATTGCATTCTGAATACGAAGCATGTCTTTCTGATATCAAATAATTTTCATTTTTAAAAATCACAATATAATACAAATTTTATGACAAATTATAAAAATTTGATATTTTTCAAATTTTTGATATATAACAGTCCTCGAAGTAAATTATATAAATCTAATGATATATTCTTAAAGTGTATGTAGCAGGGAGGAAAAGCCGACGGTCAATTGAAAATTTTGACCTTTCATATTGAAGATATGGATTTTTTCCCAAAAAGACCTAATTTTTTTTGGTGTTTTGGGAAAAAATCCATATCTTCAATACGAAAGGTCAACATTTTCAATTGATCGTCGGCTTTTCATCCCACCTACATACACTTTAAGTATAAATCATCAGATTTATAAAGTTTACTTCAAGTACTGTTAAATATCAAAATATCAATTTTAATGATTTGCCATAAAATGTGTATTAAATTGCGAATTTCAAAAAGCAAAATTATTTAATATCAGAATGACATTCTTCATATTCAGAATGCAATTCGATATGTCTGATGTGCTCTAATGTCCCAAAATAAATACTGTCCAAACGTTCATACCCCATCCCTTAAGGGTGCCTGATACGAATGTATTGTTACATCTGTGTGGACGTGTGATGTGTGTTTCAAAGATTTATTTGTATAAATTGGTTATGAAAAGGATTAAAAAAGTATGTTTTCCAAAAATTAGAATACATAACTTGAAATTAGTCTTGATTGTCAGAACATGCAAAAATGCCCTAAAATTGTTGTTTTTGGACCTTATTTCCACAAATTGACCAAAAATAAAAATTTGACTTTCATTGCCAGCTAAAACTAAATAAAGGATTAGAATATTGCTATATTTCAATGGGCAAAACATGATGATGTTTTTCTAATCCCCAAAAATTAGTGTTGTATTTTTCTGGAATAGGGCCATTAATTTTAGTCATCTTAGGTATTGCAGATAATACCCATTGATAAAGTCATGGTAGGTAGATAGCATTAGCTCTTTGGTAAAATCTTCTCATGTATTTCACCCACATTTTTTCACATTTTTGTCACTCTATGAAACTCACAAATGCACATAATAGCTCATAATGGTGATAAAACAAAATTAGAACACATTAGAACAGACATTGATGTGCTCTAAACGATAGTGCAAAAAGTTTACCTTTTGCTTGCAAACTTTTCGAGTTATCTTGTCACAAAAATGGTACAATTTAAAAGTGAACTCTGAGAAAACCTCAAAGATCCAAAAGCCCAAGGAAAATGCGAAAGCAAAAGTTGCAGATTGCTCCATTTGATGCCATATTGATTTGTACACAAAGCATTCTCAAATAAGAGAGCTATCGCTGTGCTTTCCATTGATTAGACTATGCCATAGTCTATTTTTGATAAATAAAAGCATGTTAATCATGATGAAAGCATTCAGTTGAACTCGAAATTATACTGATATTTAATACATCAAAATACTAGTATCAAATTGTTATGAAAAAGTTAATATAATTATATTAGTGACAGTAAAAGTAAAGTGGCTTATATTATTCAATGCAATTTATCATAATGTCATAATTGTATTGGCACTTCAATACTAAACAATTCTGATTTTAGAATCTGCCAGTTTATTAATCGCGAAATTCCAGGTTAAAATTACAATTTTAGTAGGCCAGATTTCCGACAATCTCATCCATAGAAGCTCATAGACAGCCGTGTTAAGCATCTCTGACCGCAATCCAAAGTCAGTAGTCCACTTGGGAAGCTAACAAACAGAGGGAGTAGGGTGACTGAAAAGATCAGATGTGAAAATCTATCAATTGTGCACACATTAATTAAATCAGAGTTTTAAGCTTAAATACAATATCCAGAGTATGCACAATGGGTTAAGTGGACTACGGGGTAGTCTATCCATTGATTAGAATATGAAAATTTAACTTTTGATTTTGTTCCTTCCTTGGGTTCTCATTCACTGTTTCTTAAATTCTCAACCGATTTCAACAATGAAGTCATACATCAGAGCTAAAGGGTAAAACCTGCTGGTTTTAATATTTGGATAGCATCCATTGAATTTTCTTGAGCAGATATCACCTATTGATTAAGTCATCTTAGTTAGATATACTTAATTCATTTATGGAGCCATATCAGGTAGTTATCATTATTCCAATAAATTCATATAACCATCATGCACTTCATGTTTAATTTGCTGTATTTGGCAAAGATATGGTACATTTAATATTGATCATAATAGGCTTTGGAGGCGTCTTCATCAATGCCAATATCAGCAGTATGCTGCTACTTCATTAATACCGATATCAGCAGTAGGCTGCTACTTCATCAATGCCAATATCACCAGTGAAATGCCACTTCATCTATACTGATATCAGCAGTAGATAGCTACTTCATCAATACCAATATCAGCAGTAGATAGCTACTTTGTTAATACCGATATCAGCAGTAGATAGCTAAAATATCTTTTCTCAGGAGTGTCGTAGGGTAGTGATTGAGGTGTCAAAATGCGCAGGACAATCACCCGCATGCGATTATTTAGCAAACGTACAAAATTAATCGCTAGATTTTAATAGTGGGTAAATTTCCTAACCATAAAGACACTTTTTTTTGCGTAGTGTACTTCATCAATGCCAATATGAGCAGTAGACCGCTACTTCATCAATACCAATATTAGCTGTAGAGAGGTACTTCATCAATGCCAATATCAGCAGCAGATAGCTACTTCATCAATACCAATATTAGCAGTAGACAGCTACTTCATCAATACCAATATTAGCAGCTACTTCATCAATACCAATATCAGCAGTACATAGCTACTTCATCAATATCAATGCCAATATCAGCAGTAGATAGCTACTTCATCATTACCAATATTAGCAGTAGACAGCTACTTCATCAATACCAATGTCAGCAGTAGATAGCTACTTCATCAATGTCAATATCAGCAGCAGACAGCAACTTGATCAATGCCATTATTATGTTTTCAGGGTTATTAGACAGCTAGTTCATCAATGCCAATCTCAACGGTATATGGCTACTTCATTAATACTAATATCAGCAGTAGAAAGCTACTTCTTCAATACCAATATTGTAAGTAGTTAGCTGACTCATCAATACCAATATTAGCAATAAATTGCAACTTCATCAATACCAATATTAGCAGTAGATAGCTATATACTTCATCGATACTGGTATCTTCAGGAGACAACTACTTCATCAATGCCAATATCAGCAGTAGATATAGCTACTTCATCAATACCAATATTAACAGTAGATAGCTACTTTATCAATACCGGTATCTTCAGGAGACAACTACTTCATTAATGCCAGTATCAGCAGTAGATAGCTACTTCAACAAAGCAAATGTCAGCAATAGATAGCTACTTCATCAATATCAGCATTTAATAGCTACGCCATTATTGCCAATATCAACAGTAGACAGCTACTTCATCAATACCAATATTAGCAATAGATAGTCACTTCATCAATGCCAGTATATGGCTACTTCATCAATACCAATATCTGCAGTAGACAGCTACTTCATCAATACCAATATCTACAGTAGATAGCTGCTTCACCAATACCCATATTAGCTATAGAGAGCTACTTCGTCGATGCCAGTATATGGCTACTTCATCACTACCAACATCAACAGTAGATAGCTACATCATCAATACCAATATCAGCAGTAAATAGCTGCATCATCAATACCAATATTAGCAATAGATTGCTACTTCATCAATGTCAATATCAGCAGTAGAAAGCTACTTCATCAGTAACAATATCAACAGTAGATAGCTACTTCATCAATACCAATATTAGCAGTAGATAGCTACTTTATCAATACCAATATCAGCAGTAGATAGCTTCTTCATCAATGCCGATATCAGCAATAGATAGCTACTTCATCAATACCAATATCAGCAGTAGATAGCTACTTCATCAATACCAATATCGTCAGTAGATAGCTACTTCATCAATACCAATATCAGAAGTAGATAGCTACTTCATCAAGCCAATGTCATCAGTAGATAGCTACTTCATCAATACCAATATTAGCAGTAACTACTTCATAAATGCCAGTATATGGCTACTTCATCAATACCAATATCAGCAATAGCTGCTGCATCAATACCAATATCAGCAGTAGATAGCTACTTCATCAATACCAATATCAGCAGTAGATAACTACTTCAATACCAATATCAGCAGTAGATAGCTATTTCATCAATACCAATATTAGCAATACTTCACCAATGCCAATATCATCAGTAGATAGCTGGTTCATCAATACCAATATCAGCAATATACAGCTGCAATACCAATATCAGTAGTAGACAGCTACTTCATCAATGCCAATATCAGCAGTATATAGCTACCTCATCAATGCCAATATCAGTAGTAGATAGTTGCTTCATCAATGCCAATATCAGCAGTAGATAGCTACTTCATCAATGCCAATAACATCAGTATACAGCTAATGCATCAATGCCAATATCAGCAGTATACAGCTAATTCATCAATGCCAATATCAGCAGTAGATAACTACTTAAATACCAATATCAGCAGTAGACAGCTACTTCATCAATACCAATATCAGCAGTAGATAACTACTTCAATACCAATATCAGCAGTGGATAGCTATTTCATCAATACCAATATTAGCAATACTTCATGAAGGCCAATATCATCAGCAGATAGCTGGTTCATCAATACCAATATCAGCAGTATAGATAGCTCCTCCATCAATAACAATATTAGCAATAGACAGCTACTTCATCAATGCCAATATCAGCAGTATATAGCTACCTCATCAATGCCAATATCAGTAGTAGATAGTTGCTTCATTAATGCCAATATCAGCAGTAGATAGCTACTTCATCAATGCCAATATCAGCAGTATACAGCTAATTCATCAATGCCAATATCAGCAGTATACAGCTAATTCATCAATGCCAATATCAGCAGTAGATAACTACTTCAATACCAATATCAGCAGTAGATAGCTATTTCATCAATACCAATATTGTCAGTAGATAGCTGCTTCATCAATACCAATATTAGCAGTAGATAGCTACTTCATCAATACCAATATCAGCAGTAGATAACTACTTCAATACCAATATCAGCAGTAGATATAGCTATTTCATCAATACCACTATTAGCCTATATGGCTACTTCATCAATACCAATATTAGCAGTAGATAGCTACTTCATCAATGCCAGTATCCCAGCAAACACAAAAACGTTTTAAAACCGTTTTAAATAAGTTATATTTTGGCTTTTGGTTTAGGTAAAAACGTTTTAATAACATTAAAATGTCGGGTTATATAAAGGTCATGATAACGTTTTAAAACGTTTTGTATAAAAACACACTACAACAATATTTTTAAATGTTTTCAAAAAATGTTATTGTTAACTTTTTTTGCAAACATTTTTGCCAAATATTGTGTCAATACTGAAATAACATTATGTTAAAATATTTGAACCCAGCAAACACAGAAATGTTCTTAAAATGTTTTTTTCAAAACCTTTTAATAACATTTAAATGTCGGGTTATATAAAGGTCATGAAAACGTTTTTAAAACGTTATTGAAAATATTTTGGGCAAACATTTTTCGCAAAATATTTTTTCAACCCCAAAATTACATTCTGTTTAGAATGTTTTGTAAAAAGTTTTCAAGAATGTTTTTGGAATGTTATTAAAACGTTTTTATACCCTTCTTGAACAAATTCATCAGGACTGTTCATAGTAGAATTGTTAGTTGTGATTTCTTACGACTAGTCCAATAAAATATCCACTTACTTGCAGACGTTTCGGAAACTGTCAGTTTCCTTTATCGATGCTATTGATGTAATGACGATCTGTATACAGCTGATGTTGACTGCTGCTTAGCAACTGAGTTGCCAGTTGCTTTCTTGTCAGTTATCAGATCGTCAAAAACGTGACTCAAGTTGTATTGCCCTTCGTCTCTGTTCATGGTGTTGCCCCGCTTTCTGATGGTAATTGCCTCTTTGATCCACCTTTTATATCTGTTGCTCTCTTTGCCCACGATCTTAGCCTCATCCCAATCGATTACATGATTGTTTTCAACCACATGGTCTGTAATAGCCGACTTGTGGATGACAGACTGTGATGCCTTTCTCGTTGCTCTTGTTTTGATGTTGTCTCCGATTTTCTCAGCCTCAGTTTTATGTTCGTCAAGTCTTTTTCCAAATTTCCTGCCTGTCTCCCCGATGTAAGCCGAATTACAGTTTTTGCAAGGAATGGAATATATCACATCGGTAGAATTATGGGGTTCCCGCTTGTCTTTTGGATGTACTAAGAGATTGCGAAGTGTGCAATGAGGTTTCATTGCCGTGGCGATGTTATATGTTTTGAAAACCCTAGAAATGCGCTCGGACACACCTTCCACATAAGGAACAACTACCAACCCTTTAGACTTGTTCGAATCGTCTTTCTTCTTTCTCTCTTTCTTTGACTTTGGTTTTGCCATCTGATCTTTCACCTTCTTGATGCTCCAATCCGGGTAGCCACATTTCTGAAGCGCGCCTTTGATGTGATCGTCCTCTCTTTCTTTATCCTCATCTTCGGTGACAATTCTGTTCTTTCTGTCCATGAGTGTGCGGACGACCCCTAATTTATGGTGTAGAGGGTGATGCGACCTAAAGTTCAAGTATTGGTCGGTGTGTGTTGCCTTCCGATACACCAGTAATTTAATCGATCCGTCATCTCGTCGAACAATCAAGGCGTCTAAAAACGGTATCTTACCATCCTTCTCCTCTTCATAGGTAAACTTGATTGAATCTGTGTCGTCCACTTGGTTGAGGTGGTCGGTGAGGGCGTTAACTTCATCTTTAGCTACAATTTCCAAGATATCATCGACATACCTTTTCCACAGCTTCGGTTTGCATTCCATAGGCGCCGTAGCAATCGCAGTCCCTTCCAGGTGTTCCATGAAGATGTTAGCTGCCAATGGTGACACTGGACTGCCCATGGCTGCTCCGAAGCGCTGTCTGAAGATGTTCCCACGAAAGGTAAAGTATGTTGTAGACAAAATAAAATCAAGTAACTCCACCACGTCTTCTGTTGCCAGATTGTAACCGTAGGACTTGTTGTATTCTTTAAGCCAACTTCCCTTCTGCAGTCTTTCTTTCACAATGTCAAGTACTTTGTTGACAGGTGTACACGTGAACAGCGAGACCACGTCATGTGAGAGCAACAGATATAAAAGGTGGATCAAAGAGGCAATTACCATCAGAAAGCGGGGCAACACCATGAACAGAGACGAGGGGCAATACAACTTGAGTCACGTTTTTGACGATCTGATAACTGACAAGAAAGCAACTGGCAACTCAGTTGCTAAGCAGCAGTCAACATCAGCTGTATACAGATCGTCATTACATCAATAGCATCGATAAAGGAAACTGACAGTTTCCGAAACGTCTGCAAGTAAGTGGATATTTTATTGGACTAGTCGTAAGAAATCACAACTAACAATTCGTTTTTATACCCTTTATATAACCCGACATTTAAACGTTTTTTGTAAAACATTTTTGTTTGCTGAGCAGTAGATTATCAAAAAGGTTTTTAAGGTTATGAAAACGTTTTATACTCTTAATATACCCTTTATATAACCCGACATTTAAACGTTTTCTGACAACCTTTATAACCTTTTGCGAATGATGTCGAAAACGTTTTGTGTTTGCTGGGATATGACTACTTCATCAATACCAATATCAGTAATAGCTGCTTCATCAATACCAATATCAGCAGTAGACAGCTACTTCACCAATGCCAATATTAGCAATAGATAGCTACTTCCGGGGCTACTTCATCAATGCCATATCAATACATCAATACCGCCACTGTCCATCTTCTCAAAGGTTACCCCCTCCCCGTGGTGACTTCTTTCGTTATATTAACAATATATTGTGCCCACCACGATAAATTTTGGATTGAAGCCCACTTGCTGTCAAAAGTAATAGATGTTTCATCAACACTCATATCAGCAGTAGATCATGTAGATAGCAAATAATTATTCACAATACTTTTGAACCGTTAACCTAGCCCAATTATATGAGATCGTGGCAACACTTGGTAACATTCTTTACGCCAACAATCTATTTAATTATATCGATTGAGGATATCAGGGGTCGCGGTCTTTATTCCTTGTTGGGTTGTGTTTGTACCAGAGGGTGAAAAGATCGTGAACTAATAATGTAATGATGACAAATTAATCCAGGAACCTGCACGTAGATATGCATTATTCTTCTTCCTTTTGGTTATCAAAATGGGGGGGGGACCGAGATCGATCGGGGGTGGGTGGGTGTATGAATACCTCATGAATATATTGATAAGGGGATAGTCCATCCCCCATGTTGTTGCCACCTGAATGTGTCTCTAACCAAATTACTCATATTTGACCATTTTAGCCTAATTTTTAGCGCCAGCTATGGCTTCGCATGCATCGCATTTGTACCATAAACTTATTCTGTTGTCAAGAAGTGCTTGATATACTTCAAGAATTTTTAAACCCCATCCCAAAAGGAAATCTACGCCACTGGTCCCCAAAAACTCCCAATGCATCTAAATTATAATGGATAGCGTACTTTTTTTTATTGCTATGACGACACTGAAATCGATAGAACCGGGCGCAGTATCATGGTATTACCATCTTTTGGTATAATAATACAATTACCCCTGCATAGGCCTTATATTCTACGGGTCATCCCGTTGCCATCCAAATCACAGTCCCCCAGTGGTATATTTGTATGGTTGCCAAATGATGACGTTGGGCATTGTTATGATAATAACGTCATGAATGACAATGGTCGATGAGGTTTTCTTGACAGTGAAATTCATTGTTGACCATGACATGCGCAGTGGTTGCAGTTCAGTGTATGCAAAGCTACCGTACATTTCCCGCCTGAATTCAATCATTGAGTTGTCAGCATTGTGAACAGACTGCTGCTGTTGTTTTCACCGCAGCAAACATGACTGATGAATGATGGTGAATGCTGTATGTATATATGGTATGTATAATTGATTACATTATACGATTTTGAGAGATCTGAAATTGATCATAAATCTGAAAAGTTGATTATCATTAACATTATTTATTTTGGTCCGACTGTGTGGACCAATTTACAATTTTATATTATTTTCATTTTGTCTTTCTTCTAGCTCCTGCACAAATATAGGCCGTATCAGTATTATGTCGTGATTTTAATAATTAACACATTGATTTCAGCAAAATCAAATGGTGCCTCCAATAGAAAATTCCCGGAGAAAATTTTGTGGCAATCATTTTGGTCACTATTTCTCACATTCCCATTGTTCCCATTATCATAATGAGTACAATGGGAATGGACTGATGTACATGGGACTGATGATGATCAGTTTGTAACTGGATTTCTCCAAACACCTGTTGTTGTATGCATGTTATGAGGTGCAATTTCATTTATTTTTATTCTGTTAGGTATTAATTTTAATCCGAGTCCTGTATAAGATTAATATAAAATGAAATGAAATGGTTAGTCTGACAACATTGTCTTGATTTGTTTTCTTCGTCCTTTCAAGTGCAGTCCTCTCTACGAGAGTATTGTCGTACGAGAGTATTGTTGGCCTGGTAAGCAATTGGGCTGGTGCTACTTCGGCATATTAAATTGGACAACAATAGAGGTTATCCGTGTTCTATAAGCTGCATATCCTACCAGCGACTCCTATACCATGTTTAGGACTTTCAAAAGAAGTACCTGCATGTGCAACCATGACTAGTTCAAAATAGCCCGCCAAAGTCATGCAGGTAACTCCGAGGTCGTGCATTGAATTAGTTTGAATAAGGAATACTACG
Organism: Amphiura filiformis; assembly: GCF_039555335.1. Classification (NCBI taxonomy): domain Eukaryota; kingdom Metazoa; phylum Echinodermata; class Ophiuroidea; order Amphilepidida; family Amphiuridae; genus Amphiura; species Amphiura filiformis. The sequence continues at coordinate 69,329,964 of NC_092636.1, read as the reverse complement.
GGAACCAGCGCCTTTTGTTAGAAGTCACGCATGAGTAAAGTGGATAACCTCTATTGGAGAAAAAATTGAAAATGTTACAGGCGTGTATTTGCTACACAAAGTTGTTGTTTTTTCTTTGCTTCTGAGCAAAGTGCACTCATCAAATATTTTCTAGTCAAGAATGATTTAAAAAAGTAAAAAATTGCATTCTGATGCATCTCAAAGCACCTGCTGCCAAACGTTGGTCCAACATGTTCTGAGTGGCCTAGGGTCAATCAGTGTACTTTTAACAACATCATAATTAGGCTTTAAAAAAAGGGTTATCTCAAAGTCCCTTTTGCACGTTCGTTTCACTTAACCCGCCCATTTTTTTTAATTAACATAAAATCATGAAATTCCGAAAAATATACTTAATTCGATATTCGCAAATTTTCGTAAAATTAATTGAAAATTAAATTTAAAAAAGAACGCATTCGGCATTTGTTTTTGAAAATGCCATGGGCTTTCAGACATAACAATAAAGATTTTTAAGCCTTAGGAGTTAACCCATAAACATCTACTGTACTTGCACCCCGTTCCATCAAACTTTTTGACTTGAGAGATCACCAAACTTCCATGTATTCAAAGGGGCATGGGAAGAGAATTTTGGATACCTCAAGAAGGCTGTCAAAGACGTTTATTGGATCATTGATTTGTTCACATCGTTGATGGTTTTGATCAGTGGCTTATATCATCTACCCGGCCCCCAACGCAACACAAACGTTGGTAGGCATGAGAGTTACCGAATCTTTCAAAGACCCCTTTGCAATGATTTTTCATCAAATTTACCCCCCCTTTTTTTTTTTTCATTCAGAATCGAGGACAAAATTTGGCCCAAAACAACCCTTTGTTTGTGGTTTTCAATGACTATAATTTCAAATACCCCTGTTCTATGACACTATTGACATAAAATTACCGGATTTTCCCAAGGTACCTCTTTTATCCAAATTTCGCGGACAGTCCTTGCTACTTGTAAAAAAATTACACATGGTTACCAACTTTTGTGTTGAGTTCGGGGGGGGGGCAGAATCATCTACTAAGAATAACTTTAAAGACAGGCAGCATCCTTCCAGTTATGTACATTTTGATATACTATAAAATGCCAAGTTTAAATGATTTCACCTACCTTTTATATTTCACTTTTACACGCAGATTAATAATTTTGTGATACCTGTAATATTTTTAGGAGTACGGTACAACAATCAACGAAGAGGCTAAACATGCGAGTATTTTTTTGGGGGGGGGGGCTTTGGGGCGCCAGCCCCCCGGGGTAAAAGCAGGGGGCGGCCAAAATGAAGGGGCGGCGGAAGAAGCAAAAACAGGGGCGACAAAACCGAAGGGTGCGGCTAAATGTATTAGTAAATAAAAAAGGGCGGACAAAGTTTGATAAAGCATAAAAATTTTTGAAAAAGTGGTACTATACATCAAAACGTGCTGCTTTTAGGGCGCTAGCGCCTGAAACCTTTTTTTTTCACCTCCATCCATTTAATATTTCTAGTGATATGGAGTCTTATGGAGACTAGACTACCCACATCAAAATAGCTTAAAATGGCAATATATAACTAGGATTCACCTAATATTTTTGTGGGACCTGAAAGCATATCAGATATATCAAATTGCATTTTGAATACAAGGAATATCAAATAATTTTATTTGTTTGAGACTCGTTATATAGGCCTATACACATTTTATGGCAAATGATAAAAAATTTAAATTTTTGAAATTTAACACTCAGTCTTCGAACTAAATTGTATTAATCTAATGATATGTATGTATGTAGCTGGGAGGAAAAGCTGTCCATCATATGAACATTTTGATCTTTAACACCAACTAACTTTTGGAAAAAAATGTACATTTTCAATATGAAAGGTCAAAATTTTCAATTGATGGTCGTTTTCATCCCAGCTACATACACTTTAAGTACATATCATTAAATTTAAAAAATTTTCTCTAATGACTTAAATATGAAATTTAATAATTTGCCGTCAAATTTGTTTTATATCAGGAAAAAAAAATCAAAATTATTTGATATCAGAAAGACATTCCTCATATTTCGAATTCTATTCGATATGTCTGATGTGCAAACGTTGCTATCCGATGAAAAACAATCAAAACTGATATATGGGAATACCATAAAGCTTGCGGTTTTTTCTTTAGTCCATATCTAGCAAAACATAATGTATAGACCTACATTTATTTTATAGCATCATCTGAACATGACCCAATCTAACATGTTGGCAACCTTCAATGTAAGGGCTATCTAGCACATGTTTTTGTTCTTTTCAGAGAGCTGGAGTACCACACAAAAACACCAACCAGTCCACCCTGTATTGTCATACTCATTTTGTACATAACACAGAGTATATAACATGAAAAAAAAGTACCATGTTTGCCCCCCCCCCCTCCTTGATCTTATGTGAACAGTTCTTTTTAAATTTGATCATGTTCAAGACGCATCCAATAATTTACTAGAAATGATTTGATATATATTTTGTAACTTTTCTGTATGTTTACATTTACAGCATGGAAGTAGAAGACAGAAGATTGATACTTGCAATTGAAAACAACATACATGGAATGGATGGTAACAGTAAATGATAATAACTATAATGAACAGGGGACCGAGAACAGTGGTTGTCAAATGGCAGATTAATGATGAAGGGTCCAACCACAAGTATGTAAATATTGAGCAGCACAGATGGTGAGTAATTGGGTATTTTGCAGTCAAAATCGAGAAAGTGCATGCTTTTTGAATAAGCTTAAATTGTATACATCAATGTTACATGGGTCTTGTCTGACTTTGATGATGGAATAGTGTTGTGTGTGTCTTGGTGTTAATGCCCTGTGTCTATTTTGGCTGAAAGAGTCTGTTGTGCTTGTGAATGTACTATGTTTGATTGTATCTTTCATTCCATTCTATTCTATTCTATTCCATTCCATTCTATTCCATTTTATTGCATTCTATTGTCCATTCAATTGTACTGTACAATTGCCACTGGATGCCTTGGCAGTGTTATCAGCTTCGACTTCTGGAACTCTTCAGAAATCACACCCTCTCTACTGGCCTAGCCCCCCTAGTTAGAGAGATTTTATAAATCCCTGTCCGACCAGTTGTACTGTACAATTGACCAATTGTACCGTTCAATTGCTATTGTGTACCTCCTAGACAGTACTGTCGGCGACTGGTGTCCCGTTACCCTCTCCTACTGGCCTCGCCCCCAGTTAGTGAGATTCCACCCTGACCTTTACCCTATCCTCTCCTATACTGGCTTAGCCCACCACCAGTTAGTGAGATTCCATCCCTCCCCACCCTCTTTGTTTGTACTGTCTATCTGTTGTCTTTCTGTTTTGTCCTGTTTGTGCACTTGGGGTCTTTATGTCTGTTTTATGTTATGTTTTTATGTTTATGTGTTAATGTTGTGTTTGTTCACAAAGTGCATGGGCTGGGGAGGGGGAAGGTGGGGGGGGGGGGAGAGGGAGCGCATGGTTGATTTTTTTCTATATGTACTAACATTTCTCTTGTGCACTTTTCTTTGTATTTCAGACGGCTTGTGGAGCTGGAGATTGGGGTTATGGCAAAAAAGGAGGCAATAAAGGGTCAGTATTTTGTTTCTATATGTTTTTGTATGTATAAAATAGATATCGTAAGATAGATATGCTTGTTTGGCAACCTAAAAAGTATACTATAGATATGCTGAGATAGATAGCCTGTTGGCGAGCTAAAGTGTATAAAATAGATATGGTGAGGGACTGGTCCTTTACCAGAGTGAGGATATGAGCTTCCTCCACCTCCCTAGCTCTAGGATAGATAGCCTGTTGGCGACCTAAAATGTATAAAATAGATTTGGTGAGATAGATATGCTTGTTGGCAACCTAAAATGTATAACCTAGATATGGGGATATAGATAGCCTGTTGGCGACCTAAAATGTATAACATAGATATTGTGAGCATTTTACTTGAATTGCTGAGTATGAAGCCCACTCAATGTCGACTTCCTAAGCCTTTTCAGCTTGTGTAATGTGTAGATACATACTTGCTGTTCATCATGATTGTAAGAAATACTGTAAGTGAGTAGATCTATATATTGATCGGGAGTTCATGGTCTGGTATCTAGTTAGGCTAGGGTTAGAGATAGGGTTAGGGCCAGGGGATAGGGTTAGAGGTGGGGTTAGGGCTAGGGTTAGAGGTAGAGGATGGTTAGAACTAGGATTAGGCCAGGGTTAGGGTTAGGTTTAGAGGTACCAGCTTGACATTCTGCATCCGTACATAGTCCCTACTCATGAGGAGCATTTAGTGCAAACATGATGAGCAGTATGGTTGGTGTCTTCATTTTGTGCCTGCTGGATGGTCTTTTGTTCGTCTTCAGAAAGCGAGTCTAGTGCCCGGGTCTAGTGCTTGGCAATTGGAGTACTGTGTTCCTGTATGTATAACATAGCTATAATGATGAAATATGCTTGTTGGCAGCCTAAAATGTATAAAATAGATATGGTGAGATAGATAGATACCATAATTGTATAAACATTTCTCTAGTATGCTTTGTATTTCAGAACGACGCTTTTGCTGCATTTTATTTACTTTACTGACACTTTTTGTTTGTTTTTGTAAGTGATTTTATTCTTTCAGATCGTAATGGTATTTCAGATGGCTTGTGGAGCTGGAGATTGGGGTTATGGCAAAAAAGGAGGCAATAAAGGGTCAGTATTTTGTTTCTATATGTTTTTGTATGTATAAAATAGATATCGTAAGATAGATATGCTTGTTTGGCAACCTGAAAAGTATACTATAGATATGCTGAGATAGATAGCCTGTTGGTGAGCTAAAGTGTATAAAATAGATATGGTGAGGGGCTGGTCCTTTACCAGAGTGAGGATATGAGCTTCCTCCACCTCCCTAGCTCTAGGATAGATAGCCTGTTGGCGACCTAAAATGTATAAAATAGATATGGTGAGATAGATATGCTTGTTGGCAACCTAAAATGTATAACCTAGATATGGGGATATAGATAGCCTGTTGGCGACCTAAAATGTATAACATAGATATTGTGAGCATTTTACTTGAATTGCTGAGTATGAAGCCCACTCAATGTCGACTTCCTAAGCCTTTTCAGCTTGTGTAATGTGTAGATACATACTTGCTGTTCATCATGATGGTAAGAAATACTGTAAGTGAGTAGATCTATATATTGATCGGGAGGTCATGGTCTGGTATCTAGTTAGGCTAGGGTTAGAGATAGGGTTAGGGCCAGGGGATAGGGTTAGAGGTGGGGTTAGGGCTAGGGTGAGAGGTAGAGGATGGTTAGAACTAGGATTAGGCCAGGGTTAGGGTTAGGTTTAGAGGTACCAGCTTGAAATTTTGCATCTGTACATGGTCTCTACTCATGAGGAGCATTTAGTGCAAACATGATGAGCAGTATGGTTGGTGTCTTCATTTTGTGCCTGCTGGATGGTCTTTTGTTCGTCTTCAGAAAGCGAGTATAGTGCTTGGCAATTGGAGTACTGTGTTCCTGTATGTATAACATAGCTATTATGATGAAATATGCTTGTTGGCAGCCTAAAATGTATAAAATAGATATGGTGATATAGATAGATACCATAATTGTATTAACATTTCTCTAGTATGCTTTGTATTTCAGAACAACATGCTTTTGTTGCATTTTATTTACTTTACTGACACTTTTTTGTTTGTTTTTGTAAGTGATTTTATACTTTCAGATCATAATGGTTTCGCTAACCAACTGCCTACGTACCCGGCCTACGTAACATCCATGGCAAGTACCCAATAGTGATGAGCTGTACAGACGGAAAGGAGCTCGGCAACGCCTGCTGTACACAGAGTACCAGAAAAGGATTGGATGGACAGTTTTTATTATCCTGCCTGCAGGTTGGTATCATTAGTTATTGAATCATACTCTTCCCAGCTCAAATTTACGAGGTATTACTTTGCCTATAGCCGATGTTGGACATATGCTAAAGGAACATGCTACCTTATACTTTAGGTGAGAACAAAACCAAAATTATATCGAAGGTGACGAAAAAAAATTCTGGAAGCTAATGACCCTAAAATATCACCAAAAGCTTACAAATTTGGCAATTATTTTCAAAATTTTCAAAACCAATACATTTTGCCCCCAAAACGGCTGATTTTATATGATTTTAGCAAAAAAATGGTCTATTGCTTTCAAAATGGCTTGACAAAAGTAACATTATAATCATTTTGCATCATACCTTTTGCAATGTTCTATGTGCTGTGTCTCTTTGTTCTTGTTGTGATAAATACCCGGGATAAATATGTTTTTTTGTGTGCTTGGTGGTAAGTGAGATGCTATTTTAATGTAAGCTCTTTCATAGTTTCAATTGTTGTGTTTTGCAGATGCCTTGATTGATGTTGAGATGGTTTAAGATCTTCCAACTTCGATTGGTCTATGTAAGTACAGTTCATAGCAAATGTGATGTACAAAGAAACAACATACGTCTAGAGTACACAGCCGCGTTAATTGTGACTTATCATGCACTAGAGAATGCATATATTGAGTATATAGTTATTATGATGCTTTGATGATACTATTATCATGGTTATGAACATGATGAACGAGATGGACCTGTTTACTTTTAGAATACTGTAACGTGGCACCTGGGGCAAGAATACAGAGTGCAGCACCACTCAATTCTTAAGACAAGACAAATACCACTAATTTGGTTATAGTCAAGTTGAATTTCGTTCCTAAAATGTGCCCTGCTCCCACAAAACCAGACACAAGTCACTAAATTTGAGTTTTTTATGTCATCATTTAGTATAGGTCTTCAGCTTTCAGTTGATACCAAAATTATGTTTCTGGGACATGTTGTCCTCATTCTACGGTTTTTCAACGGGAAGGGGGAAGGGGGAAGCGACACAAAGGGCAAATACAAGAAAAATGGCTTTAAAGTGGTAAAATAACATGTTAAGGAAAAAATGCTAGATTTGGGTGCTTTGAACGTAAAACAATATTTTGTTTTCAATGGTAGGTTAAAGTAAACATTAAGGAATCTAAAAATAATAAAAACTGAAAAACGAAATCTGCAAGGTTTTTCACCCCTTTCCCAACTTTGACTCACCGTATCTCAAAATGGCTGAGTGCGACTTATGGTGGGTTTTGGTCAGAGCGGGACAAATGATATGCGAGCGAAAATGTTTACTTTCATCACTTGGAGGGGTGCAGAATCCATCTAGGGACACTGATTTGGCGCTCCCAATGGTGGCACCCAGGGCACGTACCCTCCGTCCATATAGCTACGCCACAATATGATCAATGATCATCCAATTGATAATTCATTATGCCATCATTAATCAAAAATAGCTAAAATACCCACTTTTCCTTCCTGTAGGTCATGTAGGCAAATGGTGAAGCAAGCATAGAGGATGTGGTGTTCACCGACCTCAATGAATGAAGACAAGGTAAGCATATAATGCAATTAAGGTAAACAATAAATGCTTCTCTTGATCGGAATATCTGTAGATCTTAACAGATTTTGAGCAGTGTACCTGATCGAAAGAAAAATGTACTCATCAATCATAATAATTCCAATCACCCATTTGATTTGTTGTCAAGTATTCGATCAATCAACTATAATCATTTCATTGATCATTAAAAAAATTGATCAATCATCATGCTCAATAATTATAATTATCAATTATATTATTAATCAATTATCAATAATTAGTTAATTAGTCAAGCAACTAACAATTTGATTAACTTGTTTATCTCCAATCAACAAATCAATTAATTTGTTCAATCAATCGATGAAACCGATAGTAAATCAATAAATCATGTATTTGAATCATATATTTATAAAAATGTTTAGGCCTACATTATTGTGCTAAACTTACTCACTGTTCCTTACCACAAGCTATTGATGAAGCAACCATCTGGAACAATTGTGTAAAATTTTTACCAGATTAAAAAATGTTAATTGTTAGTATCCTCACAGTGTTGGGCTACATCCAATTCCATTAAACTGCATGCTGCATACACTCATTATAAATGTAATGAACATTATTCCATTAAATTTGCTATTTTCTGGGCCATTAAAAAAAATGCTTCCAAATTCCAAGATAGTGTATTATCATGTATACTACCCACCCGGAAAAACAAATTGCATCTTGGCTTGAGCCAACCCTTGACACAAATCTGGACAAAATGAGGTGGGGTATTTGAAGTTGCCTGAAATTTGTGTCAATAATATTTTGTTTGCTTTATTTACCTACAAAGTCCTCTAACACTATTAATGAATCAAATATTAAAGAACAATAATTTAAAACATTCTTCAAAAATGGATTTTGTTACAGAAGTCTTATACATTTTTGATTATTGTGCAACTTTTGGGTTAATCACTAATGCATAGCTTGTTTAATTTCTGTCCTTTATGTTTCAGAAATTTGGTATCGTGATGCTACTTGGACATCTGATTCTATGATCTATCATAAAAAAACAAAGGATATACTACATCCAACATATGGCTTTACCCATTATCACAACAACACAAGTTTCCCCCCAAGAACAGTATCGTATGGGATCAATTCTGAAAATTCAACACGCATTGAAGCAGTTAGAAGAACAGTACCGACGCATCTGAAAGATTGAAAGCAACTCAACTGAATCAAATCTTTGTGCTAGGATTCGTTTCAGCATTGCAGAGTACATAGTACATAGAAGAAGAAAGATCCTGTTATTTTAACTTAGTTTTAAGTTTATAGTAACATTGGTAATTCTTATAGAAATCCCTGTGATGTTACCAGTATTGGCAGTATAGCTAACTTTGGGGCGTGTTTGCCCCCACAGGTGTCATTCACTCTATTCAGTAAAGCATAAAATTGCCAATTCATTTAGAAATCCTTGTGATGTCACCGGGATTGACATCACAAGGGGGGATTTCCAAACGGCCCGCCAAAAATTACTTGCCCCCCCCCCTCGGCCCGCCAAAAATTTGCTTGCCCCCTCGCAAACCTTAAATGGTCTAGATATATGTTCCGTAGTATTTTCCTAAGCCTTTTTAGAGCATTTAATTTAAAAGGCGCTCCCTAAAATGTGTGCCAAAAATGCTTGCCCCCCCCCCCTCTTGGCTTGCCAAAAATTGCTTCCGCCTGTCAGCTTGCTAATAATTTCTTGCCCCCCCCCCCCCCCCATTTTTACCCTCCCACCAGGGCTCATAATTATTGCACAGCCCCTGACAGAAGCATAAAATTGGCAATTCATTTATAAATCCTTGTGATGCCACCGGGCTTGGCTCTTATGCTACATCGGTGGGTCTCTCACATGCTTCTTACATAGGCAGCCCGCTCCATCCTTTGGATGGAGATGGGTTGTCTTTGCATGAATTTTTGGTTTGCCATGTATTATTGCTGTTGTGTATAATTTTGTTGGTGTGTGGGAGGCTCATGAATGTGTTTAAATCGATGAGTCTCTTACACACTCTACACAGGCATCTCCATCTTTGGATGGTGATGGTTGTGTATAGTTTAATTTGGTTTCAGTGTGCTTTTTGTTATATGAGAATAATAGTATCATTTGTATCATGTAAAACTGTATTTTTATCTTGCCAAAAATGTCTTTCCACCCACCCTCCCATCAGAGCTCATAATTATTGCACAGCTCCTGACAGTAAAGCATAAAATTGGTAATTCATTTAGAAATCCTTAGAATGCCACCGGGGTTGGCGGTATAGCTAACTTGGGGTGCATTTTCCCCCACAGGTGTCATTTGCTCTATTCAGGGGCTGTGCAATAATTATGAGCCCGGGGGGATTTCCAAAGGCCCCCCCCTCCTTTCAGCTTGCTAATAATTTCTTGCCCCCCCCCCATTTTTACCCTCCCACCAGGACTCATAATTATTGCACAGCCCCTGACAGAAGCATAAAATTGGCAATTCATTTAGAAATCCTTGTGATGCCACCGGTGTTGGCGCCTTGGCGGTATAGCTAACTTGGGGTGCAGAATTTGCCCCCCACAGGTGTCATTCACTCTATTCAGTAAAGCATAAAATTGGCAATTCATTTAAAAATCCTTGTGATGCCACCAGGGTTGCCGGTATAGTCAAGTTGGGGTGCGGAATTTTCCCGCACAGGTGTCATTCACACCAGTAAAGCATAAAATTGGCAATTCATTTACAAATCTTGTGATGCCACCGGGCTTGGCTCTTATGCTACATCGGTGGGTCTCTCACATGCTTCTTACATAGGCAGCCCCGCTCCATCCTTTGGATGGAGATGGGTTGTCTTAATTTTTGCTTGAATTTTTGGTTTGCCATGTATTATTGCTGTTGTGTATAATTTTGTTAGTGTGTGGGAGGCTCATGAATGTGTTTACATCGATGAGTCTTTTACACACTCTACACAGGCATCTCCATCTTTGGATGGAGATGATTGTGTATATAGTTTAATTTGGTTTCAGTATGCTTTTTGTTATATGAGAATAATAGTATCATTTGTATCATGTAAGACTGTATTTTTATCTTGCCAAAATTTCTTTCCACCCACCCTCCCATCAGAGCTCATAATTATTGCACAGCTTCTGAGAGTAAAGCATAAAATTGGTAATTCATTTAGAAATCCTTAGAATGCCACCGGGGTTGGCGGTATAGCTAACTTGGGGTGCATTTTCCCCCCACAGGTGCCATTTGCTCTATTCAGGGGCTGTGCAATAATTATGAGCCCGAGGGAATTTCCAAAGGCCCCCCCCCCTTTCAGCTAGCTAATAATTATTTGCCCCCATTTTTATCCTCCCACCAGGGCTCATAATTATTGCACAGCCCCTAACAGAAGCATAAAATTGGCAATTCATTTAGAAATCCTTGTGATGCCACCGGTTTTGGCGGTATAGCTAACTTGGGGTGCTGAATTTTCCCCCACAGGTGTCATTCACTCTATTCAGTAAAGCATAAAATTGGCAATTCATTTAGAAATTCTTGTGATATCACCGGGCTTGACTGTATAGCTAGCTTGGGGTGCAGAATTTGCCCCCACAGGTGTCATTCACTCTATTCAGTAAAACATAAAATTGGCAATTCATTTAAAAATCCTTGTGATGCCACCAGGGTTCAGCCGGTATAGCCAAGTTGGGGTGCGGAATTTTCCCCCACAGGTGTCATTCACACCATTCAGTAAAGCATAAAATTGGCAATTCATTTATAAATCCTTGTGATGCCAACGGGCTTGGCTCTTATGCTACATCGGTGGGTCTCTTACATGCTTCTTACAGAGGCAGCCCCGCTCCATCCTTTGGATGGAGATGGGTTGTCTTTGCATGAATTTTTTGTTTGCCATGTATTATTGCTGTTGTGTATAATTTTGTTGGTGTGTGGGAGGCTCATGAATGTGTCTACATCGATGAGTCTTTTACACACTCTACACAGGCATCTCCATCTTTGGATGGAGATGGTTGTGTATAGTTTAATTTTGTTTCAGTGTGCTTTTTGTTATGAGAATAATAGTATCATTTGTATCATGTAAAACTGTATTTTTATCTTGCCAAAATTTCTTTCCCCCACCCTCCCATCAGGGCTCATAATTATTGCACAGCTCTTATTGGGGTGCATTTTCCCCCACAGGTGTCATTCACTATATTCAGTAAAGCATAAAATTGGCAATTCATTTAGAAATCCTTGTGATGTCACCGGGGTTGGCGGTATAGCTAGCTTTGGGTGCATTTGCCCCCACAGGTGTCATTCACTCTATTCAGTAAAGCATAAAATTGGCAATTCATTTAAAAATCCTTGTGATGCCACCAGGGTTGCCGGTATAGTCAAGTTGGGGTGCGGAATTTTCCCGCACAGGTGTCATTCACACCAGTAAAGCATAAAATTGGCAATTCATTTACAAATCCTTGTGATGCCACCGGGCTTGGCTCTTATGCTACATCGGTGGGTCTCTCACATGCTTCTTACATAGGCAGCCCCGCTCCATCCTTTGGATGGAGATGGGTTGTCTTAATTTTTGCTTGAATTTTTGGTTTGCCATGTGTTATTGCTGTTGTGTATAATTTTGTTGGTGTGTGGGAGGCTCATGAATGTGTTTACATCGATGAGTCTTTTACACACTCTACACAGGCATCTCCATCTTTGGATGGAGATGGTTGTGTATAGTTTAATTTGGTTTCAGTATGCTTTTTGTTATATGAGAATAATAGTATCATTTGTATCATGTAAAACTGTGTTTTTATCTTGCCAAAAATTTCTTTCCACCCGCCCTCCCATCAGAGCTCATAATTTTTGCACAGCTTCTGACAGTAAAGCATAAAATTGGTAATTCATTTAGAAATCCTTAGAATGCCACCGGGGTTGGCGGTATAGCTAACTTGGGGTGCATTTGCCCCGACAGGTGCCATTTGCTCTATTCAGGGGCTGTGCAATAATTGTGTGCCTGGGGGAGTTTCCAAAGGCCCCCCCCTTTCAGCTTGCTAATAATTTCTTACCCCCCCCCCCCCCATTTTTACCCTCCCACCAGGGCTCATAATTATTGCACAGCCCCTGACAGAAGCATAAAATTGGCAATTCATTTAGAAATCCTTGTGATGCCACCGGTGTTGGCGGTATAGCTAACTTGGGGTGCTGAATTTTCCCCCACAGGTGTCATTCACTCTATTCAGTAAAGCATAAAATTGTCAATTCATTTAGAAATTCTTGTGATATCACCGGGCTTGGCGGTATAGCTAGCTTGGCGTGCAGAATTTGCCCCACAGGTGTCATTCACTCTATTCAGTAAAGCATAAAATTGGCAATTCATTTAAAAATCCTTGTGATGCCATTAGGGTTCAGCCGGTAAAGCCAAGTTGGGGTGCGGAATTTTCCCCCACAGGTGTCATTCACACCATTCAGTAAAGCATAAAATTGGCAATTCATTTATAAATCCTTGTGATGCCACCGGGCTTGGCTCTTATGCTACATCGGTGGGTCTCTTACATGCTTCTTACAGAGGCAGCCCCGCTCCATCCTTTGGATGGAGATGGGTTGTCTTTGCATGAATTTTTGGTTTGCCATGTATTATTGCTGTTGTGTATAATTTTGTTGGTGTGTGGGAGGCTCATGAATGTGTCTACATCGATGAGTCTTTTACACACTCTACACAGGCATCTCCATCTTTGGATGGAGATGGTTGTGTATAGTTTAATTTTGTTTCAGTGTGCTTTTTGTTATGAGAATAATAGTATCATTTGTATCATGTAAAACTGTATTTTTATCTTGCCAAAAATTTCTTTCCCCCCACCCTCCCATCAGGGCTCATAATTATTGCACAGCTCTTATTGGCTCTTATGCTACATCGGTGGGTCTCTCACATGCTTCTTACATAGGCAGCCCGCTCCATACTTTGGATGGAGATGGGTTGTCTTAATTTTTGCTTGAATTTTTGGTTTGCCATGTATTATTGCTGTTGTGTATAATTTTGTTGGTGTGTGAGAGGCTCATGGATGTGTTTACATCGATGAGTCTTTTACACTCTACACAGGCATCTCCATCTTTGGATGGAGATGGTTGTGTATAGATTAATTTGGTTTCAGTGTGCTTTTTGTTATATGAGAATAATAGTATCATTTGTATCATGTAAAACTGTATTTTTATCTTGCCAAAAATGTCTTTCCACCCACCCTCCCATCAGAGCTCATAATTATTGCACAGCTCCTGACAGTAAAGCATAAAATTGGTAATTTATTTAGAAATGATCCTTAGAATGCCACCGGAGTTGGCGGTATAGCTAACTTGGGGTGCATTTGCCCCCACAGGTGCCATTTGCTCTATTCAGGGCTGTGCAATAATTATGAGCCCGGGGGAATTTCCAAAGGCCCCTCCCGCTTTCAGCTTGCTAATAATTTCTTTCCCCCATTTTTACCCTCCCACCAGGGCTCATAATTATTGCACAGCCCCTAACAGAAGCATAAATTGGCAATTCATTTAGAAATCCTTGTGATGCCACCGGTTTTGGCGGTATAGCTAACTTGGGGTGCTGAATTTTCCCCACAGGTGTCATTCACTCTATTCAGTAAAGCATAAAATTGGCAATTCATTTAGAAATTCTTGTGATATCACCGGGCTTGACGGTATAGCTAGCTTGGGGTGCAGAATTTGCCCCCACAGGTGTCATTCACTCTATTCAGTAAAGCATAAAATTGGCAATTCATTTAAAAATCCTTGTGATGCCACCAGGGTTCAGCCGGTATAGCCAAGTTGGGGTGCGGAATTTTCCCCCACGTCATTCACACCATTCAGTAAAGCATAAAATTGGCAATTCATTTATAAATCCTTGTGATGCCACCGGGCTTGGCTCTTATGCTACATCGGTGGGTCTCTTACATGCTTCTTACAGAGGTAGCCCTGCTCCATCCTTTGGATGGAGATGGGTTGTCTTTGCATGAATTTTTTGTTTGCCATGTATTATTGCTGTTGTGTATAATTTTGTTGGTGTGTGGGAGGCTCATGAATGTGTCTACATCGATGAGTCTTTTACACACTCTACACAGGCATCTCCATCTTTGGATGGAGATGGTTGTGTATAGTTTAATTTTGTTTCAGTGTGCTTTTTGTTATGAGAATAATAGTATCATTTGTATCATGTAAAACTGTATTTTTATCTTGCCAAAAATTTCTTTCCCCCCACCCTCCCATCAGGGCTCATAATTATTGCACAGCTCTTATTGGGGTGCATTTTCCCCCACAGGTGTCATTCACTATATTCAGTAAAGCATAAAATTGGCAATTCATTTAGAAATCCTTGTGATGTCACCGGGGTTGGCGGTATAGCTAGCTTTGGGTGCATTTGCCCCCACAGGTGTCATTCACTCTATTCAGTAAAACATAAAATTGGCAATTCATTTAAAAATCCTTGTGATGCCACCAGGGTTGCCGGTATAGTCAAGTTGGGGTGCGGAATTTTCCCGCACAGGTGTCATTCACACCAGTAAAGCATAAAATTGGCAATTCATTTACAAATCCTTGTGATGCCACCGGGCTTGGCTCTTATGCTACATCGGTGGGTCTCTCACATGCTTCTTACATAGGCAGCCCCGCTCCATCCTTTGGATGGAGATGGGTTGTCTTAATTTTTGCTTGAATTTTTGGTTTGCCATGAGTTATTGCTGTTGTGTATAATTTTGTTGGTGTGTGGGAGGCTCATGAATGTGTTTACATCGATGAGTCTTTTACACACTCTACACAGGCATCTCCATCTTTGGATGGAGATGGTTGTGTATAGTTTAATTTGGTTTCAGTATGCTTTTTGTTATATGAGAATAATAGTATCATTTGTATCATGTAAAACTGTATTTTTATCTTGCCAAAAATTTCTTTCCACCCGCCCTCCCATCAGAGCTCATAATTTTTGCACAGCTTCTGACAGTAAAGCATAAAATTGGTAATTCATTTAGAAATCCTTAGAATGCCACCGGGGTTGGCGGTATAGCTAACTTGGGGTGCATTTTCCCCCACAGGTGCCATTTCCTCTATTCAGGGGCTGTGCAATAATTATGAGCCCGGGGGAATTTCCAAAGGCCCCCCCCTTTCAGCTTGCTAATAATTTCTTGCCCCCATTTTTACCCTCCCACCAGGGCTCATAATTATTGCACAGCCCCTGACAGAAGCATAAAATTGGCAATTCATTTAGAAATCCTTGTGATGCCACCGGTGTTGGCGGTATAGCTAACTTGGGGTGCTGAATTTTCCCCCACAGGTGTCATTCACTCTATTCAGTAAAGCATAAAATTGTCAATTCATTTAGAAATTCTTGTGATATCACCGGGCTTGGCGGTATAGCTAGCTTGGGGTGCAGAATTTGCCCCCACAGGTGTCATTCACTCTATTCAGTAAAGCATAAAATTGGCAATTCATTTAAAAATCCTTGTGATGCCACCAGGGTTCAGCCGGTAAAGCCAAGTTGGGGTGCGGAATTTTCCCCCACAGGTGTCATTCACACCATTCAGTAAAGCATAAAATTGGCAATTCATTTATAAATCCTTGTGATGCCACCGGGCTTGGCTCTTATGCTACATCGGTGGGTCTCTTACATGCTTCTTACAGAGGCAGCCCGCTCCATCCTTTGGATGGAGATGGGTTGTCTTTGCATTAATTTTTGGTGTGCCATGTATTATTGCTGTTGTGTATAATTTTGTTGGTGTGTGGGAGGCTCATGAATGTGTCTACATCGATGAGTCTTTTACACACTCTACACAGGCATCTCCATCTTTGGATGGAGATGGTTGTGTATAGTTTAATTTTGTTTCAGTGTGCCTTTTGTTATGAGAATAATAGTATCATTTGTATCATGTAAAACTGTATTTTTATCTTGCCAAAAATTTCTTTCCCCCCACCCTCCCATCAGGGCTCATAATTATTGCACAGCTCTTATTGGCTCTTATGCTACATCGGTGGGTCTCTCACATGCTTCTTACATAGGCAGCTCCATCCTTTGGATGGAGATGGTTTGTCTTTGCTTGAGTTTTTGTTTTGCCATGTATTATTGCTGTTGCGTATTTGGTGTGTTGGAGGCTCATGGATGTGTTTACATCGATGAGTCTCTTACACACTCTACACAGGCATCTCCATCTTTGGTTGGAGATGGTTGTGTATTGTTTAATTTGGTTTCAGTGTGCTTATCATGTAAAACTGTATTTTTATCTTGCCAAAAATTTCTTGCCCCCCTCCCCAATTTTACCCTCCCATCAGGGCTCATAATTATTGCACAGGCCCTGACAGTAAAGCATAAAATTGGCAATTAATTTAGAAATTAGTAATTACATAAGAAAGCAACATACAGTTTTCATGATTTGTTATCATGATTACAGGTGATTTTATGGCTGACTGATTCTCCTTGGGCATGGGGCATGGTCCAAAACCACATAAAGGTGTTTATTTTTGGCATATTTAAAAAAAAATTTGGCACATTTTCATGGTCTAGTAAATCCATTCTAATATCACGTTTTGTTCTGTGCTTTCCATCTTGCTTCCATTTTTGGCTGAGGTGTATTCGTCTAGATTTGTCTTGTTCCCCTCTTGTTCTGGGTTGGATTTTCTTTCTTTCCCCTTTTGGCTGTTTGTCTTGTTCTGGTTAGGATTCTTTTTTCCTTATAACAAACGTGATATTGGAGTGTATGCGCTCGGTCATGTAGATCAAAAGGGGATGTGCTTTTTGGAATTAGTCAAAAAGGGGTGATATTTGGGAGCTAAAAAACAACACCATTGTGGTACATGCATGCAACCTTGCGATGTACACAACTAAATCAAAATTCACATTCATGATTGACCTTGGAGCTTCATTGCCTTTCTCAAGTTGCTTGGTCGCCTACGGGGGTCGGATAGGAATTTCTGAGTATTTTGTCCTGATTTAGTGTTTTAAATGGTCTATGGTTTTACCTGTTTTCACCTATACCGGGGGGAGGGGGGCACTCGCATACCATTATGTGTTGTCATCCTCAAGCAGCCTATCAGATTCCCAACCCTAAACACTGACCTTCATTGAGTGAAAAAATGAACCCATATCACTGAACGGAGCAAAATAGGACCCCTTTTCACTGATCAACTCAAAATACACACCCTTTTCACTGATACAACAATGATAAGTAGGCTTAATACTCGGCTCCCGTATGGGCTTTAATATTTATTGCTGTGTATGTAAAATACCAGTTGGAAAACGTTTCCGACAAAACATGAAAATTACTACCTTTAACACCGTCTTAGTGGCTAAAAAGGCTGACTTTTTTGTAAAAAGCTTGAAATTGATACCCTTAACGTGGGCCGTTTTTCTGCTCGAGGATGACTTTTATGCGAGTGCCCCCCGACACCTAATATACTAAGGTCATTTCGGTTTGTTCCCGTTGGACCCCCTAAGACCACACTGTATGTATTTAGGGCTGAGTTGAGATTTTTATATTATTATTATTATTTTTTGATATAACATGTTGTAAATTACAAAGCATAATAAAGTTCTGTATTCGCAAATTCTTTTCTGATAATCAAAGGGAAACTTTGTTTCCAATCCAAATATTTTCTTTATATTAATTGAAGATTAAAATGATGTTAAGTTTATTATGTGAAAAGCCTTATTATTATTATGTCACAAGTTATAATTTGTATGATCTCCATTTAAAACAGAAACACTGCATGCATTTGAATTTTGTCGTTTGTTGGGGAAAAAAAGTAATTGGACATCCTCCAAGCTGAGATGAGATTACTTAGTAATAACTGATTAATGTTCAATTGTTTTGATAAGTTTGGCCAGTGGTGGCACCCTACAAATGCCCCTAAGAACTCTTTCCCCAGCTCCCAGTAAAGATGCAAAATTACAAGATTTTGCTCCCTGAAATTCACTTTGTGCCCCATGCTCGCAACCCCACAAGAAACTCCGGGTGTTAGCACTGGCTTTTGATGGTTATAATTTACTGTGTGGTTTATTGTAGGTATGTTATCATGATTTTAAGGTGATTTTATAGCTGACTGTTTCTCCTTGGGCATAGTCCAAAACCATAATATAAGATGTTTTTATATTTGGCATATTTAAAAAATTTTGGCACATTTCATGGTCGAGTAAATACATTTTGATTATCACATTCTGTTCTGTGCTTTTCTTTTTGCTTCCCTTTTTGTCTGATGCATTCTCATAGGTTTGTCTTGTTCTGGTTTAGGATTCTTTTTCCTCCCATTTTTGGCTGAGATGCATTCTCATAGGTTTGTCTTGTTCTGGTTTATAGGATTCTCTTTCCTTCCCTTTTTGTCTGAGGTGCATTCTCATAGGTTGGTTTTGTTCTGGTTAGAATTCTCATTTTCTTATAAATGTGATATCAGAGTGTATGTGCTTGACCATTTAGATTAAAAAAGGATGTTATTTTTGGAATTTATCAAAAGGGATGGGATTTTGGGGATTCAAAAATACATACATAAATAACAACATCAAAATTATGTGTCCAAGTATTGTGAGAAAAGCAGTTTGGTTACCCACAGACCTGCCAAACAATCTTTGCCCCCCTTGCACATGGCAAATTTTTTGAATCCCAATTTACAATTGTGCATATTTAAATGTACAATGCCCCATACATGTGTACCACAAATTGCTCCCCCCTTGGATTGCCAAAATATTCTCCCAATTTTACCCTCCCCCAGGGCTCATAATAATTATATTTCAGCACATTATTATTATTATTATTATTATTATTATTATTATTATTATTATTATTATTATTATTATTATTATTATTATTATTATTATTATTATTATTATTATTATTATTATTATTATTATTATTATCATCACTATTATTATCATTGTTATTATTATTATTATCATTATCACTATTATTATCATTGTTATTATTATTATTATCATTATTATTATTATCATTATTATTATTATTATTATTATTAAAGAGTCAGAGATAAATCATGTTGTATATCGCTTCTTTTGTCACATGTCTCATTGTCAAATACAGGGTGATCTGCACCCAAAGTTGTATACTGAGGTAGACTATTTGATGTGAAAGTTTTATGAATGCAACACATTTAATTTGAAAAACAAGACATTTGAAAGACACCCAAAAAAAGTTGCACACAGATATTACTTTCTTCGCGAATTATCCAATGTAAAAGGAAAACTCACTAGGCTTTTATGATACATGAAAGGTTTTTTGGTGGACCGCATAGCGGGAACACCCTACAGAAGTGTATGTTACTTGCTTACTAACTTGTTGATTGATATCCTTGTTCACTCTTTCCAGAGTGAAATTGTATCACTTTTATATACATGACTTTTAATTTGCTGCTGTAAAAAAATTGTGTTTTTATGTGTGTCAACTTCAAGTGCAATTATAATTTTGATTGTTGAAGGCTATGTCATAAATATTTTGATGTGTTTTTAGATTGTAATAATATTGATCTGAATGACCCTTCAACAGGGCCGTTCCTAGGGATTTTGCCGCCCTAGGCAAAGCCTCTCCCTACCTCCCCACCAAAGCATACCAACAAAGTGTTAAGGGCAATTTTAGAAAAAAACACTAAAATGTAAGAAATGGCCGCGAAGCAGGGGGGGTGTATGAGGGGGAACGTGCCCCCTCATAAGTTAGATACTTTTGGAAAATGAAGACCCAATTGAAGCCATTTGGTGGACCATTTTGTCACTATTATTGTGTAAAATTTTAGTTGAAAACCCCTAAAATGTGCGAAAAGACGGTCCAATTGAAGCCATTCGTGGACAAGTTTGGACTTTTATTGTATAAATTACAGGTATTGCTTTACATGTAAACATAAAGTTGCGCCAATTGACAGGCCAATTGAAGCGACTTTTTTTTCACTGAATTATTGGTTTTAAATCTTTCTTGGGTCATCGTTGAACAAACATCAGTCTTAATCAGCTTTACACTGCAAAAACAAGTGTTTATATTTAAACACCATATTGTGTTTATTAGAGCAACACTTAATAAACACATAATTCATGTTAATGGTCTAACACTAATGTTAATGGTTCTAACACTAATGTTCATAAATTAACACTTGGTGTTATATTACAAACACTAATGTTTGTAATATAACACCAAGTGTTAATTTATGAACATTAGTGTTAGACCATTAACATGAATTATGTGTTTATTAAGTGTTGCTCTAATAAACACAATATGGTGTTTAAATATAAACACTTGTTTTTGCAGTGTAGCTTAGAAAAGCTATGTTCACCACTGGCACCAAATACAGCTAAATACGAGAAGGGCCAGAAAATGCCCCGTTTCTTTTCTTTTTCTCAGTCACCCATTTTCCTATTCCGCCCTGTTTTCTGTTTCTTTGTTCACTCCTTTATATTTTTCCTCCCATTTTTTCTTTTTTTTCCCCCTCATTTTTTCTTCCTTTTTCTTTCTCCATTCCCGTTTTTTCTTTTGCCCCTTTTTTTTTATTTGCGCCCCTCTGCGTTTGCCGCCATAGGCGACCGCCTTACCTGGCCTAATGGTCGGAACGGCCCTGCCCTTCAAAGCAAATTACAATCTATGTAAATCGTATATCATACGGGATATCATACTTACTAAGATGTCCATTTCTGGCGGCCGAGTGAAGTGGAATGCATCCCGTTATATCATGTGTGTTGAGATCTCCACCCTTCTCTACTAGCAACTGCAGGCAATCAAGATGACCGTTAGCCGCAGCTTTGTGCATCACTGTCGTACCAGATCGATCCTTCTGACATAAGTCCTATTGACAAACAGACAAGCGGGTCACGACAAAATATATATGAGTTGCGAGCTGGCACAGAATCCTGACGATATTTTAAATTCGTATAAAGTAATGAACTTTCAGAAATGTGAGAAGAGCCTTAACAGAGTAGTGTTAATTATTGCATACATACTTATCCTCAACACCCATATCCCACACCCCACACACCGACACACACATAAACCACACCAATTAAACAATAATGTAACTTACTGGTTGCATCTATGTTATTCAATTAACACAATGCTACTTGTAATGAAGGCTTTCCATAATCAGGATTTCCTTGCAAAAATATCTATCACACGCATTACGTGTTACGCGTCCACCTCACACACATACACAATTGAATACAGTAATATTATCAGTGACCAGTAACACGCCTTTCAGTCGCACATAGGAGTAGGCCAATACGGTATATTGTAGGGAACGCAATGTTGCTAGTAATGAAGACTTTCCATAATCAGGATTTCCTTGCAAAAATATCTCATCACACGCATTACGCGTCCACCTCTCACACATACACAATTGAATACAGTAATATTATCAGTGAATGATAATACAATCGCAGTAACACACTTTTCACTCGCACATACGAGTATATAGCAACGCAATGTTGTAATGAAGACTTACCATAACCAGGATTTCCGTGCAAAAATATTATAACACGCATTACGCGCCCACCCCGCCATACGCATACACAATTGAATACTGTAATATTATCAGTGATAATACAATCACAATACACCTTTCACTCTAGGAGTATAGGGAACGCAATGTTGCTAGTAATGAAGACTTTCCATGATCAGGGTGTCCTTACAAAATGCAAAATCTTATTTAATTGTTATGAAAACCCATATCTTTATCTCTTTAATTCCGTCGAAAGACTAGACTATGCCATAGTCGATTTTTGATAAATAAAAATATGTTATTTGATCATTATGAACGCATTCAGTTGAACTCGAAATTATACTGATATAATTTTATTACATCAAAATACTGGTAAATACTGGTTATGAAAAAGTTTATATAATTATATTAGTGACAGTAAACAGCAAAGTATACGTATGCTTATTGAATGCAACATAATATAATGGCACAGTTCTGATTTTAGAATCTTCCAGATTAATAATCGCGAAGGCCCGAGTTAAAAATAAAGCCAACAAACAGAGGGGGTACGGTGATCAGACGTGAAAATATATCAATTGTGCACAAATTACTTTAGTAATTAAATCAGAGTTTTAAGAGTATGCACAATGGGCAAGTGGACTACGGAGAAGTCTATTGAAAGACATAATTTGGACATTATAAAACCAGAACATTACTGGCGGCTGGCATGACATCAATGCTATAAAATGTTTCTGTTTTTCAACAGGCATAATTTTGTATTGCCTTTAAAAACTACAAATTAATGGAAATTGTCGATTTTGGAAGCACATTCAAAAAAGAAATTCTCGTAAATGTTTGTGAAATTCCAATTAAAAAAATTGGCTGCTAAATCCAAAACGCAAACTGTAAAAATTTACATTTACATTTTTATCAGTGTGATAAGTTGTAAATATAATTTCCTTTCCTAAAAGGCCCTTGAATGAGTAAAAATAAGAATACCCGCGCTATGATCAGGTGGAATTTGACCTCGCATTGTTATACATACCTGGCCTTGCTCCAGTGCTAATGATAATGCAACAATGTCCCCACGGAAAGCTGTTGTCATGGAAACAGAGCAATAAAATGAAATCACAGAATGAATAGTCACATATATCTTGTCAATGATTGTCAATTCAATTAAATTTTATTCACCAAGTTCGCCGTCGCAAATAATAAAGGAGACAAGTAGAAAAAGTGATCCGCCAGGGAATCGAACCTAGAACCTTAGGTTAATAGGTTTTACAAGACCTGTGCCTTAACCACTCGGCCACGGGAGTTTCCTGATTAGGCTGGTTTAAATTCGAACTTGTCTCCTTTATTATTTGCGACGGCGAACCTGGTGAAAAATTATGTTTATTTATATAATTCTCGTAGACCATGCCACTGTTTTTCCATGTAAATTTTAATCATTAATCATCATAAAAAAAAACAATACAAACAATACAAACATGGTAAATATAGCAATACAACAATGAAATCAATCAATTTTATATTATGAGGAGTAAATAGGTAGGCTTACATTAAAAAGCAAAATCATTACAAAGGTTATATATGCCGATGCATTATTATTAGTAAAGTGATATAAACGGTGGCGGCGCGACGGGGCATGGGGTAAATCCCCCAGTCAGAACTCTTGTCCCCCTGTTTACCCCCCCCCCAGTAAAACCCCAAAATTACGAACATTTCCACTCTTTGAGGCAATTTTGGGCATTATTATGTTTTGATGGATCCAAGTGTGTGAAAATATTGGATCCAAAACATAATAATGATAAAATTGATGTTTTTACGCCCAATATTTATTGGTCTCGCTATGAGTTTTAAATATTGGACTCGACTACGTCTCGTCCAATATTTTAAAACTCATAGCTTGACCAATAAATATGGGCTCAACCGATCCAATTTTATATCAAAATTGGTTGATTTTGCGTGTACATCCGTAACATGGAAAACCTACATTATCATGCATGTGTAAGGCTCCACCGGTGTGTGCTGCCATTTAGTGTGGTAGATGGATATGGATTGAGTGTTTATTGGTCTGTATCGAAATCTTTTCAATAAATTTTTAGGACACTGACTATGGATGTTAAAACGCAGTTGCAAATATAGCTTGTCGTGTTTACTACAACCAAGATAACATAATTTGGTGTACATGTTCACGTTATTGAATTCATAGTCTGTGAGATGATAGTTTCTCCCGGGAGATTCTCGTTCAATCTAAAACGTGTAGTGAATCACATGCTATTATGTTCCTGGGATCATGCCAATAATTTTATACTATAGCAAACAGTATAATAATTATTTATACATGTATATCTGCAGTGATCATTTTATACAGGTGTCAATAAACATGTCACAAGGTGAGATAAGAATCCTCGTGCAAGATTAGTACGATAGCTACAATCCAAATATATATAGATAGATATCTGCACAAAATATCAGTAGTAATATACAAACCTGCTTCGTGCAGTCTTCCCATCATGTCATCGGCTCATACAATAATACAAAACGTGCGCTGTAATATCTCTTTAGCAGAAAATGTATTCCTTCAATATTGCATTAACGTAGACAATTGTATGTCTCAGCAATACTCCACACAGATTCGCAACTGACATAACCTGTAATCAGCTGTACTTGACGCTGCTATAGAAACGGTGATAATTATATCATTGGCAAATGGAGATTGTCAAATCTCTGCTTCTACATGCATACATCAGCGCTGCTATACTTGGCCTTAAAATAATTAACATAATGGTGACAGTAGCGCAGTATTAAGCTTGTGTCAGAAATATTTGGTTTAACAATTGTCTCCATTTATCAACATTTCTGAACACATGCGTTATAGATGATGGAACAGATATTTTTGTGTGTCTCCTGAAATTTAAATTAATTTGGATTTTCGTGTTTGGGTTTTTTTTTGTGTGTGTGCGAGGGGGGTGTTTGTTTTGATTTTTTTTGCGGGGGGTTAATACGTCTGTTTATTTTGAAAGGGCTATTTAAACTTCACATAGACAAGCTGCTTTTATCATTGAAAACACACTAAAAACGCTATTTGGAATTATCTTTGATTTAACCTTTAAATATCGGTATTTTAAGCCGTCACTTTGCGGTGATCTTACGGATAAATGTACAACATTCAGTTTTACATTCCGAAGATGTCGTACTTTTACTTGGTAGCCTGATAGGTGTAAAAAGTCGGTTCTATATAGATACCTCCAACCAATTCTATAACTAAAGCTTCTATTAAAAAAAAAAGTACCTAATGTACTTGGTTATACAAAGTAGGTAATGGTGCCTCCAACGGACAAGGTACAAAACACACCAAGGATCAAAGGATGATACAAGAGGATACCTAGAATTTATAAAAACAGAAAGATTCGAGCCAGGTATACCAACTTGGTGTGGGGAACAAAGACAAAGACCAGATAAAAACTAATGCAGTATGTAAACCAGAATGGTGTACATGCACTGTTACGTCTGCATTAGAAAAAATCCAAAACCACAGGGAAGGTAGACAAAGTTAACAAAAATACAACCGACGTTTCGAGCAGATAAACTGCTCTTCTTCAGGGACAGACAACAAAATATAAAAGCAAACAACGAAAACTACATACTGTAACTGTAGTTAAAAAACAATTTTGTAAAAATAAAATTCAAGTCAAAAACTGAAGGCAAGTTCAAATAGAACTCAGTAGCAAACAAAGCTCAGAGCAAAATAAGCACGTCTTACCTCTATGAAAGACGGTTTTTTGGCCCAAATTTGTTTCGTGCAACGTAACAAAAAAATTGTTTGGGCAAAAAATTTTTTTTATTAATTTTTAAAAACTAGATAAAAATATCTAGGCCCCTAGGGACCGTTTTTTTCATTTTTTTGAATTTTGACCAACTTCACCAAAAATATTTGAAATTTGGGCGAAAATCAGGCTTTTTTATGATTTTTTTGAAAATTTTGCATTTTTTGACCATTTTTGGTGCAAATTTCTCAAAGTTGGTCAAAATAAAAAAATAAAAAACGGTCCCTTTTTTTTGCCCAAACAATTTTTTTTTTGTTACGTTGCACGAAAAAATTTGGGCCCGTTTTTGGGATTTTCTCCAAAATGAGCATTTTGGCCCAAATTGGACCTCACAGATGAATTCAGCAAGTCATTTCCAGTCTAAAAATGTATACTTTTATATTCTTTAGACTAATAACTTAGCAGTTATGAAGCCCGAAAGTTTCCATAATTCCAGGGTTAAGACCAACCTTAAAGGAAATTTCCATTTTTTGGCAGCATCTCGAATTTATGCATAAATGAAGGAATGTTGTTTTTTAGTAAAAAAGAACAAACTTTCTTCTCCTTTAATCACCAATAACACACTAAAACCGCCATTTGGAATCGGTTCAGGGCATGGAATTACAATATCTTTTGGAAACATACAACTTTTACACTTATCCTACTTTTACATGGTAGATGTAAAAATCCGGTTCTAGATACATCGAACCAATCGGCCCTGCAAATTATGGACAACTTGTATACTGATTGTGTTTCTTTCCAGGATCTGTGGTGTACGAAATCTGTTTACAATCAATAGGCCTAAGAGAAATAAAATATATTGAAACGAAGAATGTCGGGGAAATGTCAGTGTGGAAAAATACCAACAACAAAAATGCATATCCGAACTTTAAACTTCACACGTGCATTTTATTCATTCATTATAGATAAGTGTGAGGTTTGTTTTGAACGAGTGACAATTTTTGATCAAGTAAACAAATAAAGAAATATTACCATCCGTTACTTGTGAAATCACAATGGCATGAATACATTTATTGAATAAAACGCTTCTTTAATTCCTTCATGGCACGATGTGTAATAATAATTGGTGAAATCGTTTTAATGAACAAATGGACATTCCGCTAATTGTCTCCCATTTTCTTGTTGTTGTTGTTTTTCCGTTTTTTAAATTATTATTCAATTAACATTATTACAGGTGCGTATGGGAAATCCCCAATAAAAGTATCACGGGACTACATAGGTCAGCCAAAGCAAATAAAGACAGGCATAGACCTTTGAAGTCAGACTCTGGAAAAATACTATGAGCATGTGATAAATGTCAATATTTTGATTTTGCATTGAGATTTTTAAGTATAACATTGTCATATCAGACTAGGATGTGTAACGTTGCTCATGAGTTCAACTGATGAGTCATATTCTCAAGCAGTTTGGGTCATAAAGGTGAGTCACTTTTACTTGAAATTAATTCGGATATCATGATAATTATAGTGTACTTTTTATTTCATGAGGGGGGTATGGGGGCTTCCAAAAAATGAACCTTTTTAGAATGAATAGTGCGATTAGTGCGCAGGTTGTGCAAAATTCACCCCGATCATGGGCCAAAATGGGCCTAATCAAAACAATTTGAAGCAGCCTGCAAGCCAACAAACTATTTTTATTAGTAGTCTGTACCTATATAGCCTATCTTTAAAAAAAATTGTGCAAGTGAAAAGCGCCCTATATGGCAATTAGATAATACCGTTGTGACATAATGCTTACATCAACGTCACGGGCGCAGTCTTAGCACTCAAATGCCGTTTGTTCTGTTCAATTTGCTTGTTCCAATTTCGAGATATGTTTAATTAACAACGAAAGGGTAAAATCACAATAATTGTGCCACTTTTATTAGGGAAGAGAGCTGTACATGTAAATCAATGATAGCTGATGTTGATGCGTCTACAGGCTGAGTCAAAAAGAAGTAAACTCATGTTTGAGGGGCTGTAACTCGAGATCTGTAAAGAATCTGCTAAAGATAAAAAATGCCACTGGAAAGAGCAAATTCTACACGTCTAAATAAAAAAAGAATTATTGCAATTGCTTACAGCAAATTCAAGTTATACTCATTTGAATACAACCGCCCATTTTTGCAGCTGCACACGGTTTCACTTCCCAAGTAGGGGCCTACCTTAATATATTGATTGGTAAGGCGCTATATTCAAATGCTAGTTATTGGTGTGGTTTCGATCAATAATTCCTACATGTTAAAGAGCTCTTTTGAATATGAATTTTACCTCGTTGCACTACATTAATAGGGATGACCATCATAATTTCATGTTGCCCCTTTTGCTACAAAAGATTGTTTTCTGGAAAGAACTCATCAACAGAAGTATTTTGGTGGTTAAATGGTCAAAATCGGTCAAAAACTTTTCGAATTATGAATTTTCAAAGTTTCCCATTCTGACCGGTCATTGAACGAAATAAATTGACAAAGTCTAAATATAGCAATGTGAGCAAAATTGGTATAAGCATATATTTACCTTTTATATTTCTTTATTTTAATATATATGCAAACATGAAACAAGCATATTGTGAAAGTATCAAAGGGTTTCTTATGAAATGGCACTTTACTAGTCAATAGCATGAAGTATTTCTTCAAACCGAGGCACTGAAATCATGCTTTTAGAAAACATTTGCCAAAAATCATCCATAATGGCCAAAGTGGCACAAAATCAAAAGTCCAGGTGAACTTTTTTTCCACAACAATATACACTACACATAAGAAAAATACTAATGTACTACAAGGGATTTTCAACATAGGAATCCAAACAATCAAGTACCAACATGCACAGCTTTGTCCTGATATCACTTCTGGGGTTTTAACAAAATGTTTAACCTCTATTGTGATTGGCAGCAGCATAAGGTATCTCTTTGATAACTGATAATGCCCAGCCATTCAGCAAGTGGCTAATAACTGACCTTGATAGGCTTGAATGAATACTGTCATGTGCTACAAAACCATCACACTCCAGGGCCTGGTCACTCTATATGCTACAGGGAGCACAGTACTTTAACAATGGAGTGAAAGACTCATTATTGATTAGGCGCGTATTTTAAAAGTACAGCTCCTGTGCGTGTAATGCAGCAAGTCAGTGCAGATGGTATAAATATAAGAAAATGTTTAGGGTTGAGATCAGGTGAATAATACAACAAATGAGCATGAAACTTCACGTTTATGTTCAGAAAGGTGTCTATTTAACATGATTCGAAAGGTGTTTGGAAATTCCAAAGGGAAGCTGGTGATTTAATTTTAACTCGAGATCTACTTGTCCGTTTTTTTCCTTTTTACAGAGGGTATGATAGAGGTAATAACAACAACTCTGCCAAATTACAGCTCAGTAGGTCAAGGTGTTCACCTGATCTTATTCATCTGAATATTTTGTGCCATTCTGAGCAGTGCTGCACTGGGCCACTGGCAATTAAGCGCACTGTATGTGGCGATGTACCAATTTTGACTCACACTTACAGAAAAACCAAATAAGTTATGATGCTGTAATTTGCAGGATAGTTACAAAACATAATTGGCATTAACATCTCCAATGTTTACAGAAAAATTATGAAAAATAAAAGAATGAGCTCAATTTAGAAATGTCTGTGCAAGCAGTGCACAGTTGAGCTCCCTGCATGTCTATGGGAGTGTTCTAATCAAGTTGATGGTTCATTGGTCATCCCTAATTATAATAAAACGGGCCAAATGACAACACTGCACCACAATTTACCGCACGGGAGCGCACGTTTCTGTCGACGAAGTATCATGAAGCTAAGAGTCCCACTGAAGTTCAGCGTCTTTTTTCGTCTCCAATTTCCTACAGCTAACCGGGTTTCATGTAAGGGAGCAGTATATAAGAATGTGAACAAGCTCAATGTGCATGGGACACTAAGGAACAGACAGCCGGAAGCTTCAGGCAGACCACGAACTGCTAGATCACAAGTGAACATAGCTAGAGTTAGACATGCGTTACAGCAAGACCAAAGATCAGCTCAATCCTTTACCTAACATTCCCCAATCAAGCTTCTGCCAGATCGTTCGTAAAGACTTGAATTGGTATCCATACAAACTATAGTACCGTCATGGACTTTGTTGAATATTAATTAAAAGCAAAAGTTGTCTTTACAACAATAAATCCTGTTAGCACTTTGCTGATTCGTCGAAATTGAAATGGATGAAAATCAATCGGCCGTGTGCAGCTACAAAATGGGTGGTTGTATTCAAATGAGTATAACTTTAGTTTGCTGTGAGCAATTGCAATAATTCTTTTTTTTATTTAGACGTGTAGAATTTGCTCTTTCCAGTGATATTTTTATTTTTAGCAGATTCCTTGCAGATCTCGAGTTACAACCCCTCAAACATGAGTTTACTTCTTTTTGACTCAGCCTGTATTGCACTCCTCCTTTCGGGGCGCATGCATTAGACGCATCAACATCAGCACGCGTGCATTATTTTGTCTAATATCTCTCCCAACAAGTAATACGCGTTATAAGTGCGCAATATAGTGACTAAGAGAACAGCATTTACCATGATAAAATCATGATATCATTGACATGCACATGTATTTTTTAATCTCTTTTAAGTGGAAAAAGAGAATCATCATTCCTGCATCATGATAAATCAGTAAAAACAGTCAAAAAATGTTTGAATTGTGTTATTGGTGCATTCTTTTGATTTCACGAAGGAACTCCTGATAAACTTCACAGTTACATGTAAAGCCCTCTTCCCTAGTAAAAGTGGCACAATTGTGATTTTACCCTTTCGTCTTTAACTAAACATATCTCGAGATTAAAACAAGCAAATTGAACAGAACAAACGGCATTTCAGAGCTAAGACTACGCCCTTGACGTTAATGTAAGCATTATGTCACAACGGTGTTTTCTAATTGCCAGAGAGGGCGCTTTTCACTTGCACAATTTTTTTGTACACTGCTGGAGTAATACTTTAGGGGCATATATCGGTGTGGGATTTTTTTTCCAAAAATTGGAGGTCATAGACTTTGGAAGACTATGATTCAATTCAATAATATTCCATGAGCCCTGTGGAGCCAGCCGAACTCAATAAAAATTCCCTTTAAAACGGAATGGTGGACTACTAGGTGATTCCTGAATTTAGGCTATGCTAAGTATGATAAATTTCCTGTCATATTGAATAATAATGTAATAAATATGACAAATAAAGAAAGAAAAAAAACAAGAGGAAAAGAGAAGAGGGGAACAATGTACTTTGATGAAATTTACATGATCTCATCAACGTAGAGCAACTGGTCCCCTACAGGTTTCCATCAGCCACGAAGTATTAAGTAGAGTGACACGTGACAAAAACTTTGTGCTGATTAACATATTGACCTCAATCAAACAAAAGTTTTTGTCACGAGCCTCGGTCACGAGCATTAAAACATCATACGGTAATCTAACAACACAGAACGAACTTTGGTTTTATCAAAGATTTCCGATTTTGACACGATAATTATGCTCAAAATCACTCTTTGAACTTCCACAAGATACATCTATTATCATTTTGTCAATATGACTTCAAGTTATGTTTGTTCACATTTATTTATGTTGATCTGAGAATGCCCGCAGTTCAAATATTTTGTATGATATACGGTAGCGGTGCCGAAATGTGTTTAGGAGGGTGGGCTTGCATGGAGGAAAAGTGAATTTTAGGGGTATGAACAAATTTTGCCGCAAAAATGGACATTTTCGTAATTTAGGGTTTTTATCGGAGATCAGAGGACAAGAGTTATTACGGGGAGAATTTGCCTCCCCATCCCACCCCGCGGTGCCTTCACCGATGACATAACATTGATTTTGTAGATAATTTCCTATCTTGAATGTGTTTGACAGTCCTAATGGAGAAAACGTAATAAATTTTCGTATCCAGAATGTTGTAATAAATAAGATAATATTATTTTATAAAGTTATGATTTACTTTTTTTACAGAGTCATAGTATACGGTAATATAAGATTGAACGAGCCTCTTTATCATGTTGATGAAAAAAACCGGAGGTGCAGATTTCTATCCTGGTGTTTCTTGCTCAGGTAATTTCTTGCTTTCCACAAATTCATTTAAAGTCTACTTCTTGCATAGTTCAAGTGCCGTTATCATGTGCATTACGTATGTATACTGCGCCAAAAAAGGTATCCTTCGACTTGGAAAAAATCCTAATTCTAAAACTGAACCAAATTTGGGTAAATTTATTTTTCAATAGATGCACTATCTAATCCTACACATCATGACACCCCGTTGAATCCAATGTGACCTCAAGAAGTAAAGTTACAAGCAATTGAATAGAGGTCCAGTCCAGTTTTAAAAGTACTCGAACAAACTGGCTACGGCGAAAGATATTCCAACAAGCGCAACAACAAAGAGACAACACAGTTTCTTCAATGAAGCTTATTTAAAGCAGGTTTCATCTCATACTTTTCATAACTTTGATTTTGTTTATCAGTTCTTTTGTTTTTAGTCCGTGGATTTTCAAATAGGCCAGTTTGTCACTTTTAAAACTGGACTTTCGTCTAATCAAATGATTGTAACTTTGCTTCTTGAAAACATATTGGATTCAATGGGGTGTCATAATGTGCCGGATTACATAGTGCGTCTATTAAACAATATAGTAATCCAAATAAGGATAAAAGGTTTAGTTTTAAAATTAAGATTTTTTTCCAAGTCTAAAGATACTTTCTGCCGCAGTATATTATTCTCAGCATTCTATTTAAAAGATCCATTCAATTTGACATTACTACATTCTAGAAGCCATCAACAAATTCACCACATAAACAAATTTGTATGAAATACTGATATACATTTTTCCTTTGATTTATTTTTTCTAAGCAATCCCAATACGTATTGTAAACATGTAAAAAAAGAGTGATTAGATGAACGAACATTGACGCAGAAGACATTGCCTTTCATTTCAGATTACATGTAATTCAGTGACATCCCTCGAGACAATCAGTGTTCAAGTGTGTGTGAAGGCTCGGTAAGTATTTAAACATCTCAAAAAAAGTAACTAACCCCCTTTAAATAATGGCCATTATTCAAAAACGGGCTATTGTTCTGCAAATCTGCAAAATGCGCTGGAAGCAAAATTTATTTCTGCGCATTTTGACACCTCATTTGATACGATAGCCCAGAAAACAATAAAACACCGGTCAATTTATACATGTTGAGGAGCTAAGTGGACTTACGGTCTTCTTGCGCTCAGGTCTTCATATGGTAGTTGAATAAGATATGCTTTGCTGTTAAGGGTTGCGATGTTTTATGTAGCAGCAAGCTTGAAAAGGTCTGCGTCAAACACGAATTAGTAGAATGAAGTCAAACTCTATCCAACTAACAATTTATATTTCTTTACAATTGTTATTTCATTATGTTCATTATAGGGACTTCTCTATCGCCTGGTGCATCACATGTGCACCTTGTCCCGAAGAGAACGCATACGAGAAACTAGACCAAGCCTGTCCTTCAGGTGCCTCAACTGACTGTCGACATCTCTGCAAAGCCTACCAAGATAACCCAGAACCACGCCCAATTGAAATTCTATCTAAAACACTGAATGACTATGGCATATGCCACATAAGCACCGTGGAGTATAAAACTATGGTTTTGACATCTCCACCTCCTCCGTCCAGTACCAGTACAATTGCCGTCAGTATACTCAACCAAGTCCTTATCACCGCCTCCAAGATTCAACATGTCTTTTGGAGATACAATGCTTATAGTACTTTGTATTGCGATCATAGTTCTGATAACAGGTGGGTTATGCCGATCGGGCATAAGAAGGAAACGTCAGGAACTTAAAAAGAGACGCGCAAACGATGTGGAAGCTGACAGAATGAGTGTTGAGATTAGGGATTCACGGGAACCGTATCCGGTGAGACGAATGTCAATTGGCGCAGATGAGCAAGGGTGCTTAAAGTGGTTTACGCAATTAAAACAACAGCGGAGGCAAACAGACGTTGAACGGGAACAGTCCGAACAGGTGCAACCAGAACGTGAAGAGAGAGTAGTGAATATTGAGCAGGAAAGAGCAACTGATATTGAATCCAGGGGTAAGTTCGTCGTCAGTTTATTTACTTGTTTGTTTGTTTGTTTATTTGTATGTGTGCGTGTGTTAATTTTCTTATACCAAGCTCATCGTATTGAGTCGGTTGAGGAGCGATTGTCTTGTGTGTAAAGTTCGGCGTCCTGACCAAAGTCCGTCGGCTGCATACTAAACGTCCGAATTTACAAGTCTCTGATTAGGAAAGAAAAGCTGATAATCATGTTTCATTTCACTCCTAAGAAACAGAGTTCTTCTTCTTCCTTATAAGTGCCTCCCTCATTGTATGAGTATTATCGCACTGCGTACAGACAAGCTGTACTTATTTTTACTCTGGAACCTAGAGTAGATGAGTGTATTTTTGAAGTACAGTCAACAGTACCGGGATGATCCCCTGCTCTTTACGAATAGCATGTGACGTTCTTTAACGTGCACACTACATTAATGTGAGAAAATATGCATGTACACGGGATCGACAGCTTAAAGTGCCCTCCGAAGCACTAAGCAAGTAGAGTGAAGTGCCTTGCTCAAGGACACAAAGAGCCAGCCGAGCTCAGGCGGACCTGGGATTCGAACCCTCGACCATGATGGATTCACAGTCCAACGCCTTAACCGCTAGGCCACGCTCCCCTCTTGGACGATACATTGGACGATACATTGGACGATACATTGAACGATACATTGAGAACAAATAAAATAAAATATCTTTTATTAGTTGAAGCCCACTATTTTAGGCACTCTGCGCGGAACTCTTTACCATAATGTTCTGTAAAGACCTGTCTTTGAGAATCTATATTCTTTTGTTGTTATTTTGAAGAAAATACTTCGATGCTTCAACCACAACTGCAGCAGCACCAGTACCAGCAGCTGCAGAGCTACCAGCAGCAGCACCAGCACCAGCAACAACAGCAGCAGCAACAACAGCAGCACCTGATGCAACAGCAGCACACATACCACCACCACCACCAGCAGCAGCAGCAGCCACAACCTACGCCACAAGTAAATATTATCGTTAAAGGAACGACACTAAGTTTGATCAACCATAAGAATTTGTCTTTTGAAGACAGCGTTTTGTGTGCAACAGCTAGAGGTAATTGTGCTTTACTTGTTAATTTAATTATTCTAGTATTTTCTCACCGATTGAAACTCGGCCTTTAAATGAAAATACAATATAAATACTATAATGTAATGGGTCGTTAAATGTCAGCTGAATGCTAATTTGCAAATGTTAAGGAGAATAATATACCCTTTGTTTCTATCTCATTGGGAAAGTAGATTAACACCACTACCTTTGCATTTCTTGGCCCATTTAATTTGCTATTACAAGCAATTGTTTTACTATATCTTGAAACTTTAACGCTTCTGCTGTAATATATATTTCCTATATTTATAATTTTGACCAAACAGATTTGCCAGATGAAATTCAGCGATGGATGGAAGTGTTCCAACAAAAGACTGTAAAAGACCACCTGTTCGATAGCATTGACCCAGTCCTTCTGGTAGAACACCTGTCAGGCGTTCTTAAACAAGAACAGGATGAATGGGTCAAGCAGACAAAGGAACAGGAAGGAAGCATCCGAGCTTGCAAACGTCTCTTTGGATTCATCCTCTCTTCCAGTAACTTTGAATGGCCGAGTATTCTCATCACTGCGCTAGATGATGCAGGATACCAAACTCAAGCGGATCTCTTGAAAAGCACATACGAAGAAGCAAGTCTGGGTAGTGCTGGTAAGTAAATTTACCTATACCCAGGGTATATTAGTCAACTGTACCCCTTAAAAGCAAACCGGTGGCAAGTCCTTCCGTATATTTTGGATGTCTATCAAAAGGACTAGTTTAGTGGTCTGAGGTTTTGATCCCAGCCAAAATCTGTGACCCTAGTAGTTTGTGTCTATTTTCTTTTTTTACTTTGATCGAATTTTGCTATCTGAATCGCTCAGAGGTTGTTTC
Source organism: Amphiura filiformis (assembly GCF_039555335.1). Classification (NCBI taxonomy): domain Eukaryota; kingdom Metazoa; phylum Echinodermata; class Ophiuroidea; order Amphilepidida; family Amphiuridae; genus Amphiura; species Amphiura filiformis. The sequence continues at coordinate 69,294,309 of NC_092636.1, read as the reverse complement.
GGCGTTTATCACACCACTCTTCGCCATACATACATTCTCCCAGCCACATTTCCCTAACATAATATGAAATAAAAAAATTAAAAAAATTAACTAGGCAGAGGCGGGGCTCGAACCCACGCTGCACTGCGCCGCTAACACGTATACCATATGACCAGCGCCTTAGACCGCTCGACCACGAAGGACTTGATAGTGTCATCGTGAAAATTTAAACATATAATATTAATAAATCGCAACTTCATTACTACATCATATTTTGGAATTTTATCTGCTTAAAACATATTAATGTGTATTATAATAAAGCTACCATTATTTATATTGTTGAATTCTTAAGGGATCTAAAATGAGCGTTTATTGCGTTTCGACAGTATTTTTTGTGGGACATGAGAGCACCTCGGACCTGTCGAATTGCATTCTGAATACGAAGCATGTCTTTCTGATATCAAATAATTTTCATTTTTGAAAATCACAATATAATACAAATTTTATGACAAATTATAAAAATTTGATATTTTTCAAATTTTGATATACAACAGTCCTCGAAGTAAATTATATAAATCTAATGATATATTCTTAAAGTGTATGTAGCAGGGAGGAAAAGCCGACGGTCAATTGAAAATTTTGACCTTTCATATTGAAGATATGGATTTTTTTCCCAAAAAGACCTAATTGTTTTTGGTGTTTGGGGAAAAAAATCCATATCTTCAATACGAAAGGTCAAAATTTTCAATTGATCGTCGGCTTTTCATCCCACCTACATACACTTTAAGTATAAATCATCAGATTTATAAAGTTTACTTCAAGTACTGTTAAATATCAAAAATATCAATTTTAATGATTTGCCATAAAATGTGTATTAAATTGCGAATTTCAAAAATCAAAATTATTTGATATCAGAATGACATTCTTCGTATTCAGAATGCAATTCGATATGTCTGATGTGCTCTAATGTCCCAAAATAAATACTGTCCAAACGTTCATACCCCAGCCCTTAAGCGCATAAAGACAATTAATACGAGGGTCCTATGAATAGGCCTACATACACAATACATAAAATCGATTTTGATATCGGCCATGTGCTCTACTGTGCATGTGGTTTTCCGCAGTGGCGGAAGTTGTATTACGAAGTGCATCCGGATTTGTTCCAGTTTGCATCCTAAATCCACATTAGACCCCTAATTTTATTTACGAAATCAAAAGATTAGATTATCATAACAACAAAACAGTAATCTTTTGTCGGGTCTAATGTGAAAATTACATTTAAAAAATACAGTTTTTACAGAATTAATGTTCACTTAATTCCAACAAAAAAATGGCGTATATAAGATTGAAATAAATTCTCTACCTTCTATACTAGATCAATTATGACGCAAGTTGTTATCAAAAATTGTTGTGATAGATGTACAGTTAATATTCATATATTCCATTACCTATCTGATGGTGCAGTTTTTACACAGAAAATATTTATATGAAAAACCTGCCACTCGGCTTTTTCCGGAAAGGTCACAGGGTCGCCGTGACCCTGTGCAATAATTACAATTAAAATTTTTCTTATTCTAACAGCAAGCGTTTCTAAAATGCAGTATGGCGAAATGTGGTGTAGGCGTTTATCATTGTTTTTATGATGTTCATATTATGTCCATGTAGGAGCGTTACCATTGGATAAAACGTAGCAAAGCAACTTAAAGGAGAATTTCGTGCCCTAGCATCATCTTTTTATGACATTTTTCAGTAGATATCCACGAAAAAAAGCTTACTCCCAAAATTTCAGTTGATTTCAGTTGATTTTGCGTTTGCGAGTTATGCATGATTATGTGTATTACACTGCTCCATATACCACTGTTGTCATTTCGTTCTGGTATACCAGAACGAAATTCAAATTTGACGATATTTTTGCTAAACGAATTTAATCTGCTAGAAATTTTTGGTACATAAACATTGCCAGAGGTTTCCAGTGGTATAAATCTAAACTTTTTTTGTGAAAAGTAGGGGGATGATGCTGTGGATCACGAAATGCCCTTTTAATTCTTGAAGCCTTTCTTTTGTATTATACTTTTCAGGTTTGCGACAAGAAATTCAACATTGTGAAGAATCTCGACGAGCCCCTACATGTAGCAACAACTCAATGGCCAATCTACCACCGACATCGGCTGACGACGAACTTTCAAATTACCCCATTCACTCTCTTGAGTATGTTGAGAAAGAGACAATTGTATAGTACCAACGTAATGAGGGTCCATCCGCCGGGTCCATCCCGGAAATTGTTTCCTTTCATTTTCTTCGAGCTCTTCCCCACGACTCGAGAACAGTCTGTTAATAAAACCCACTTTCTGCTTTTTGTGAAAGGAAAGGAGGAAGGAAGGAAGGAAGGAAGGAAGGAAGGAAGGAAGGAAGGAAGGAAGGAAGGAAGGGAAGGAAGGAAGGAAGGGAAGGAAGGAAGAAGGTGGCGAGAAAAGTTGTTTGCTTCGGTCCAGTTTGGAACCACGGACCCTCGGGCATGTCGGGTGCAGAGGAGGAAGACCGGAGATACCCCCCCCGGTAGCAATCCGTGGGTATTGTTCAGGCCCGGCCAGCGTTTTAGTGTGTTAGTGTGGATATGTGTGATCGGATGATTGCGAAATCGCATCACGTGGGGTGATTGAAAATGACATAATGTGTTCTATTTAGAAGGCCTTCCTTGTTAAAGTAAATTGTATGTAATTATTGTTGTATAGACGAATGCATTTCACGCATTCCTACACCTCAATGGCATCCATAGCTGGGTCCCCCTACGGGTCTATTCCACCTGAAAATATGTGCAATGATGTGGCCTTGGTAGGTATTTTAAACTGTATTCCATCACCCGTGTTACACGTAGACAAAAGAGTGATAAAAGCTTACAACACAATACAATATAACATTGATTTTAAGCGGCTTTAATCCACCCAATCGGGCAGTAACAACACCCTTTTGGTGCAGAGGGGACCCAGTAATGGCCGACTGAATTCTGACCATCACTTGGCTCGTTGGATTTGTCTATAGTATCATGATAGCTTTTGATATTTATGTGCTAATTGTATATTGCGTAAATATAATAATTATGTGTATATTTCTTGTCATTATTTTATATTAAGTTCACATCTTGAATTCAAAGCGATAGGTATAACCTATTTTTGAATGTATCGCCCTACACTAGACGTTACGCCGTTCATCTGCATTGCACCATACAGGGTGTTTGTAATTTTGTGAACGCACCGTTGGGTAGACGTGTGCCGCTGATATAAAAGCGTTTGTTCTAATAATAAAATAAATAAAATAAATAAATAGTGAATATACCGCATTTTGAGTATACCGTACACGATAATCCTTGTATATATACCGATACCCTTGCTTTTTATAGTGAGACACAGTTACCGCACACATTATATACCAACTAACATTATCGTACATTTGCAATGACCCCGAGGTCACACGCGGAATGTGTAAATATTGTGGCGCGAGCTATAAACAGCCCATTCAACAATATGATCATGGCCATGATGGCGGTGAACAACGCTCTGCAGGGTCTATTGTTCTATTGTTTCCGATTAGAGCGCTGACATATTGGAAAATGTTGCCAATCAATATTCATGAGAGTGTACATTCAACGTCCAGTTTGCGAAATTGGGTGAGTTGTGTTTGGTAGGTGTGAAATACATCTGACTGGGCGTTTTAATTACGTAACGAATAAAGGCATTGACATCATCGAATGGCTGCCCAGTGCTGTTATGTGTTTAGTTATTATATAGGCCTAATAATTATTATTAAATGTATTCATCATTCCTTTCTTTTCCTTTCTCTGTACTTATTCTTTCCTAGACCTACACTTTATCACTCCCTCGCTCTCATTGTCCCCTCTCACCCTCCCTCTCTCATTCCCATCATTTTCCTTATATTTCTATTTATCTACTTGTCTTTATTATATCTTTTTATTTCTCCTTTCCTCCAGCCCTCTCTCATTCTCCATATCCCTCCTCCCCTCTTCCTCCCTCCTCCCCTCCCAAGACTTCTCACAGAGGTGAATCTGCCCCTCCCCAACCCCCTCCCCTCTTTGGGTACGCCACTATTTCTATACCAATCTCCTTCTTAAAATAAAATTAAATGGAAATTTCTTAAAAACAATATATATACTTATCTATACTTATATATATACTTACATGTATATATATAGCGATTACCATTATACATGTAGTGTAATATAGATATATGGACTGGACATGGCAGCCTTCATACATTCTAATGTGTAATCGATCAGCAAGAGCATTCAATTTATTAAAATGAAACGCCTAACGTCAGGTGGGTGGTAAAGATGATTGCATCGACAGCTAAAGCCTCCTTATAGACTTCAGACCCACACAAGCACACATTTGGGATATGTGAGTACAATGGTACCACTTTACACATGACTGCCCTTACACATGACTGTATTGTGGTCACTTAGTGATACTCGCCTGTTGTGTAGAGCGTTAATATGATGCCGGATCAGTGACCAATTTAATGGCGGAACCCCTTTATTCGAAACAATGGTACCACTTTTATGAATAGCCTGTCGCAACTTCTAATCGGCATCAAACGAACAAAAGATTATATAATCTATTGCGACTCTATTTAAGAAATTCAAGTCGTGTTCACACAGTCGGACTTAAATCACTTATTACCGGTCTTAAATTACGTCGGTAATAGTATCGGATATAAGTGGCAGTGTGAATTAGCGTCGGATATAACTATATCCGACGTAATATAACTATATCCGACGTAATTTGCTTTAAATCCGACAATTTGTTCACACAGTCGGACTTAAATTACGTCGGTAATAGTATCGGATATAAGTGGCAGTGTGAATGAGCGTCGGATATAAAAAAAATTACTATATCCGACGTAATGTGCTTTAAATCCGAAAATTTAAGGCTGAAGATGACCAGGGTTAAGAGCTGTTAAGACCGATCGAAACGTTACGTCCGGTAATAATAATTACGTGTGGACATGCAGCACTATTGAGCTGTCGGATATAACTGTGAGTATATCACTCGCGCAAAATTTTAAGCAGAGTCATAGGCGTAGATCCCGGGGGGATGGGGGGGGGATAAATCCCCCCAATATTTTGCCAGGGGGGATGGTCCATACAATCCCCCCCCCCCCCCCATGTTGACGCCTGATAATGGGTTTCTGACCAAATTAACCTCATATTTGCCCATTTTTTGCCCCAAAAGTGCAAATTTTCGCACGCTTCAATTTATTTGACTTTTACACCATTATTTCATCAGTTTAGCTTCAAAATAGCAAAATCGCGCACAATTGAACCGACAACTTATTCTGTCGCCAAAAGGTGCTGGATTGACTATACTTGAATTTTTTTCATCCCCCCCATGTCAAAAAGAAATCTACGCCACTGAGCAGAGTAATTTACTGCGTGATATCATCATGGCTGCAGCTGCAAATATTAATATAAATAAACGCAATAGAGGGGTCAATTGGAATGACAAGGGAACATTGGCTATCCTCAAAATTTGGAGAGACACGGAAAGTATTTCTGGGATAAAAAAAAAAAAGCTTTGGGAGGAGATAGCCACGCTATTATGACAAGGGGGGATTCCCCATACGGTCAGGGGAGCAGATACATGCTAAGATAAAGGCACTGAAAACTCTCCATCGCACCCTCGCAGGAGCAATTGACCATCCTTATTGGGATGACCTACACGAGTTTTTAGGGGAGGGGGTAGCAAATGTAAACCCTCCAGAGGGCTCAGTGGGGGGGGCAGTACGGCCCTGGAAGTAGATGGAGATTACATTTATTAAGCCATAAGCATGATAACAGAAAGGCATGTAATTGGATTTTATATGATGATTAGGGGGTCCCAAATATACGGAAAGAAAAATAGGGGTGTCATAAAATATTTTTGATGACCAAAATGTAGGGAGTCACAACACAACATGACTACAGATAGTGTGTTTATTTTATTCCAAAAGACTGATGCCTGTTTGGGGGTGCAAACGGGGGGGGGGGTCATAAAATCTTTGCTGACGAAATCGGGGGGGTCGCAATTTTATTGAAGTCGACTTTTGTAAATTTGGGACCCCGAAAAAAAAAAATAGCATGATGATGGGAGTCATTGTTATTTTTTTTATTTTTGTCATTTTTTCAAAGATGTCCACCATGTAGGGCCTACATGTATAAACTGCGATATAGAGCTAAGTCTACTGTAAAATGTAACTACTTTGTCAAACTATAATAATAATAACAATAACAATAACAATAATAATAATAATAATAATAATAATAATAATAATAATAATAGAACCTACATAAAATACAAAATTGGTCTGAATTTTGGAACTTTTGAATTTGCATTTTTCTTACATGACATACCTACCGCATTGTCTGTAATTTTTCTAAAGAGGGGCGTTTAGTATTGAAAGTGAATTTTCAGTGAAAAAAATTTAAAATCGGGTTACATTTTCTGATGATGGTCATGTAGAAAGGAGGGATTTATGACCGGTAATAGGCTTAATATCGGACATAACACGTCGGACATACGCTGGCGAAGTTACGCAATTTATCGGATTAATTACCATAGCAATAGGTGAAAACAATTTTGAACATATAGATTGAATACAATACTGGTCTTTTCAAAGATACTAATCTTACAGGTGCAAGTAATCAGCACGATTCACCTATTGCTATGGTAGTTAATCCGATTATTACGTAACTTCGACAGCGTATAGCGCTATTGCCGACAAATGTGGACGCGCTAAGGGATTAGCTGAAATATTTAATTCGATCGGACATAAGCCTAGATAAAATTATACCGGTAAAAAGTGCATGTGTGAACACAGCTAAAGGGTAATGCATGATCCTTTACACGAAAATAATGTGTCCGAGGCAGTAAAAACGTAAATAATGGGCGAGGCGCAGCCGAACCCATTATTTAAACGTTTTACTGCCGAGGACACATTATTTGCGTGTAAAGGATAATGCTGCACCCTTTATTTCTATTCTATTACCACAAAATAGTGTGATTTAAAGAGAATATATCAAATTTTTTGTCCAAATATTTCAAGTTGTTTACCTCAAAGTGGAGCGCATACGCGTAGCCAAAGCGTATGCACATGCCAATAACACACCCCAACATTCCATTCTCCCCTATTAGCAGGTATGCACATACAATAACACACCCCTGACATTCCATTCTCCCCTACATAAGCAGGTGTGCTGTGCGCTCTGCTGTGCGCTGTGATGATAAAAGAACATAAAGTTCGTTGCCCTTGACACTTTATCGCTAATTAATGGTATGTCACGTGACGCGTTTCAACAAATCACAGTGCGCGATTTTGAATAATGGGTCGTGGGGGTAATAGAATTCTATTTAAAAGCTCTTTGGCGGTGAACATGTAGCTTCTGTTTTTATAACTATGGGGGTGAGAATCGTTCCGAATGTCCTGCGCGCATCCTACGCATCATAAAAAAGCTGCTACTTCCGGTAATACCGCACACTTTTTATACTGGTGTGTTTATAGTGCAAATATCTCGCGACAATATCCTTCGGTTGAGAAGGATATCGATGTACCGTACATACATATACTGCTAGTGTTTATAGTGGGCAAGTACCCGGATAATTTCTGACCGGATAGAAATTATACCGCAATGTACCGCACATCTGCTCCCCCTATAAACACGCTCATAGATTATCAAAGAACACATACACACATAATTGCAGCCTGATAATAGTAGGGGCAATACATTCAAAATAGTGTAGACCTATCGCTATGGTAATTCCTGTTAAATCATGAAATCACTACTTCTACGACGAATAGGACTGAAGGATTATTAGCGTCGCGTGGCTTATGACATCACACTCATGTAGGATATTTAACATAATACGAAAGTCTAATCCTCTCTAAATAGTGTATTTATAATAATATTGCTTGACACTATTATTAGTCCGGTATATACGGGAATTTAATGATGACCCCCCCGGACTCTACCAAACCAATTATTTTTAGCTTCCTTTTATGGTCCAAAATAATTCCCGGCACTCCGGCCATATTCAAGGTTAAAGGTCAACACAGTGGTCAAATTTCAAAGTTGCTCAAATCTGGTTAGCAAGCACACCAAATTATTCCTCTCATTGCAAGGATTTAGAAAAAAGCATAGTTTGATCTACCTGCGACATACCGTTCTTGAGTTATCAGCAAAAAGGTCAATTTTTTTTCGGGAGGGGGTCAGTTTTTTTGGCCACACAGGGGCCAAAAATTAAAAATGCTCCGATTTCAACGCAAATGGTCTCAAATTGCTCGTCATGTAAAAACAAGTAAGTACGTACATTATATCCATATAATAAATGTTTGCACACCGGCATCGGATGGGGCCAGTACTGATCAGTACTGACCAGTACTGGTGCTAAACTGGACAATATATTTTCTGGCTGAACTTACCAGTATTGAATGGGTAAGAGAGTGAGAGCCATGAAAGAGTAAGAAAAAAAAGGGAGGAGGGCAAAGGGAGGGCATCACGTTCAAAACGGTAATTTTTACTTGCCCAGTTCAGCACCAGCACTGACCATCTTCACAGTCTATGTATGGGTCCAATCACAAGAGCCAGCATTGGCCTAGTTAATCAATGTTTCAGTACAGATCTTTTAAGGGTACAACACCCTGGTCAATTTTTGCCTATTTTTTGCATTTTTCTCAAAACTATAGCACATTGGTGACAAGTAAGATATGTATATTATAGGGGCAAGGACTACAACAACTGTACTGAATATTCAGCAACTCAAAGCAAGTAGTTATTGATTTATTGATCAAATAATCAGTTTTGACTGTAACTCCACAACTGTTGTCTGTGCTAAAATTTCCAGTGCCCCTATAATATACATATCTTACTTGTCCCAAATGCGCTATAATTTTGGAGAAAAATGCAAAAATAGGCATAAAATTGGGCAGGGGTGTAGTACCCCCTTAAGGAAAGCAATTTTACGCTGGAACAATCAATCATATAATTGTAACCCCCAATATGCAAATATTTTATTATCAGTGTTCCCACCCCCACTAATTCTATGATTTTGTAGATTTCAAAAACAGAACTACTTCCAAATGTTCACTTGTTTCAGTCACGTATGCTTCTCCACACTTCATGTAATACTCATGGACTACCTCGTACCCCCGTTAGTATAATTATGGCGTTGTGTTTTGTTTTGTTTTTGTTTTGTTTGGGGTTTTTTTTGGGGGGGGGGGTATTTTGCTAAATTAGCGGAACCAATGTTCTTGTCATCCTTACCCCTCAAATAACAAAACTAGAATTGGTTCCATTTTCTATATGCCCCCTATGCTTCCCAAGAGGGGCCGAAGGTCATAATGACGCCAAAATTCAAAAATGATCATATCATGTTGAGATGTATCTTAAATTGTTCCCCTCATCGCTAGGAATAAAGCTGGAAAAATGTTATATATAAATTTTAAAATAATATGTTTGACTTTATTGAACAAAGTCATGTTTAGTTTTGAAATGCCTTGCAACAGATTGCAGCTACAATTGCGAAAATATGGCTGGCCTATACCTTTGGGGTTTTAGCTCAAATGTGCATGCTAAGACATGGTTTTCCACAATTGTACCCTAAAAGCTATTAGTTTAGGCTCCGGAATGTTGAATTTTCACACATTTATTCACTATTTCATATGAGTCTGGTAAAAATAAACAGTTTGAAATTTTGACCGTCAGGAAACAAAAGTTATAACATTGATTGTGAAAATGACGTCATGTAGCCCTACATGACTGTGCAGAACGCAATTCATAATATTGATAACAAAACAAATAATTATGACCTTTACCAATAAGCATTTTATTACCGTAATAACACAAGTAATGAACTTTTCCTAACAAGCCTTTTTATTGACACATCAATGAAATTATGAACTTTTGAAGAGGAATAAAATCCTGGAATTTTTTCAGTTTATAAATAAATAAACGAAAATAACAAATAATTCTTCTGTGGCACCTGCTTATCAGTGTCTGGGTAATCCACTCGTTACAAGCAATATTATTGGCTCTCATTCAAATTAAATACGTGTCTCGTTTTAGTATTTTGCAATTCAGCATGGTTGCGCAACACGTCATCATAGAGGAACACCTGGAGCGCACACTCCGAAATTAGCATGTGTCCAATTGTTATATAAACTAGGGCACCTATTATTATTCATAATAGCTGTGATAGCACCACACAGCGTCATCCCTATATTTTCAGAAATTGTCATCATAGTATGGTGAATCCACTAGTTCTTCAACAACCATGTATGGCGAGTTTGTTCGAGATAGGCCGATCGACTCAGGCTACGCACACCACCGGTACCATGTACCATATAAATACACGTGTGTTTTTTTCAGTACGAATGCAGCGTTGCGTTGCCATGCCCTTTATCAGCTGAAATGACTAATTTTTACGATCTGTGCATGCTCATTATCCTCTTTAACATTGCCAACTCAAGAAAATTCGACTTTTCGTCAGTTGATGTTTTCAAGACGCAGAGTGGCACTTCAATATGCACTGTAACGCTTATCCTATTCTTTCAACACACATATTCAACTGCAAGTCTTACAAATGTTTTGTATAAAAAGCAAACATAACGGTATATATTAAAGGGTTTGGGAATATGATCACATCAAAAGAATCTACACCATGATATCACAACATGTAGTCTATTTTCATTATAGGAATAAAATCAATTCATCTCAATATGCAACGGAGGAATGTGATCATATTGTCCCTGAATTTACTATTCTATATAGACCATTGAAAGACTCGACCTTCAACAATACAATGACAATAGATTTAGCTTGTTTATTTGAAAGAAAACTCACAACTGAATATAATTACATCGCTGAGCTATATTTAGCAGACTTGTACCCGAGTCCAGCTTGTCCGAGTCCGAGCCGAGCCGAGTCCACTTGTATCCGAGTCCGAGCCAAGTCCGAGTCCTTTTGTGTCCGAGTCCGGACTCGAGTCCAAGTCCGGGGGTGCCAAGTCCGAGTCCAACAAAAATAAGACCCGAGTCCGGACTCTCAGCATCCGACGGGCAGTTTATAAAGACACGTGATTTGATGCCTAATACAAAATGATTCTTTACCTGCTTATTCTTTGATATGCTTATATTCTCAAACCCTTTATGTTTAATATATACAGTTATTTTTGCACAAAATTTGTGTAAGACTTGCAATTGAATATTATGTGTTGAAAGAATAAGATAGGCATTACTGTGCGTATTTAAAACCAAACCTGCATCTTAAAAACAAAAACTGACGAAAAATCGAATTTTCTTGAGTTGGCCACGTTAAAGAGGATAATGAGCATGCGCAAATCGTAAAAATTAGTCATTTCAGCTGATAAATGGCAACGCTGCATTCGTAAATGGGGAAGAAGCGTGTATTTTTTTTATGTGTGTGTTAGCCTGAGTCGATCGGCCTGTCTCGAACAAACTCGCCACGCGTGGCTGTTGAAGAACTAGTGGATTCGCCCTCAGTGCAAATTCTGACACGAAGATATAGGGATGATGACACTGTGCCCTGATGACCCTTTAGACACTTTGACATGTTGCCGTCATTATCCAGGATTCTTTTTATCACGTTTGAGCCTAAATTGGGCATACCTTAACGTTTGACTCCATATGGCCTTTGACATGGATTCGACGGTATTTAAAATTTAAAATTTAGGCCCTGGATGACCTCGGATGACTTCGATTTATTTTTTAAGCTCCCCTCATATGAAGGATTCCACCCGCCAAGTTTGAGCTCGATCGGACAAAGTTTAAAATTTGAACCCTCCTTGACCCATTTCCAGTATCCTGTGACCGTGCTAGAGGGCGTTTTTTACTCTCGTCAACAGCCTCACTTTGACTTTGTAGATCGCAAACCAACGGAATTCGCATAGGTTTACGTAGCTAATATAAAAACGTGAATTTAGTGTCACCCCCTGACGTCATTCTGAGCATAATCATAGGCATAATCTTGGTGTAGAGCAGATGTATAAATTATATCCGGGTAAAGTTATTGTCTTTGAAGTTATTGAAGAATTGATGACGTTTAAGGTTAGTTTATTGTCATTTTCATTATGTTTAGATATTGGTTGTAACCGTTTAGAGCAAATGATGAGAATAAAATAGTGTACTGGGTGAATTCGAATTGGTCTGCCCAAAATCTTCGCTGGAACCGCAATTTAAAGTGTAGGCCTACTATTATCTGTTCCTACTCTAGTGGACACATTATGCATATTGCCCTGGGTAGGATTAGACCTATGTTCACTGAAATATATTAAACCTATAGAACTACATCCCTGGTATACTGATTTTTCAAAGTAAAATGCTAATACATATTTAAGTTTAAATAAAAACAAATGAATTGTTCAGATGTAAAATGCGATATAGGCCTATCGAGAGGTTGCAACGTTCCAAAAATTGTGGTTATATGTTTGTCTTCTTTTGGTTAATAAAGATGATGATTAAATAAAAAGTTACATGTCCTGACCAAGTCATAAAAGAATAAAAAACAACACCATGGTATTTAAATTGACTAAAACGCTCAATATGATCATTGTTGTAATACAAATTAATATCAATAAATTTATCAAGAATACCAAACACCGTGAATTTAGTTTTCTTTACATTTAAAGTAAGACAGTTATTTTGAGTAAGTTTGATTGAAGCTCAGATCAATAGTTGGATTTTCAGAAATACAAAGAAGAATTGTGTCATCTGCGTATTTATACATAGTACATTTACAGGTTACATTGTTAGGAAGACTGTTTACAAAAATGATGAAAAGAAGTGGTCCAAGTATTGAGCCTTCAGAGATGCCAATATTTATACTATTAAAATCAGAAATACAAGAATTAATATTTGCAACCTATGATTTAAACCACTCTAACCAAGATCCAGTAATACCATAATCACAAGGTTTATCAAGTAGAATAGCATGATTCATGCAGTCGAAGGCTTTACTTAAGGGGGTGTAATACCATGATTTTTATCAGCACCCCTCTTCTTTTTTTGTTCCAAATTTATGAAGTACATAAATATGTTCATCACCTCATGTCCTGAACTTATAAAATATCTCTACATACAAAGTGCTTTTAAACCATTTTAGTAAATCATTTTGGCCCTATATATATTTTGGTTTACTGTATCCTAGTAACTCAGATGTGTGTTTCATAACAAACCATAATTTATTCTATTCAAGTAGAGTAAATGAATAGAATACATTAAATCCTTTGTTATACTATCTATAGAAAATGTATTCAGCGATGCATGCTAAATAACACTGAACAAATTAAATAAGCTCTTCCACAATGTATGCATCTAATACTATGTACCTTCTATAATGTGTTGTTAGGGAAAGAGATTTAAAAAGGCTATAGGTCATCATAGGTCAGGTTATAGGTCACTTGGTTTTCAGGTCAAATTTAGGCATCCATTTTGAATACATGTGATAGTCTGTGATATCATAATGAGGCACCAATTTTGATATTTGACTTTTACTGGCAATATATTGAAAAGGTGTGAGGTGGATATATTAAAATACCTTGGGATGTAAATGGTGAGTACAATTTAGATTGCCTAGTTGAAATAGATTGAACAAACAAATATAAAATAGTTATCAAATCACGAAAGTGAAGCTTACGAAAAACTACCTAATATGGTGGTATAGGTGACAAGAAATACAATTTTTTCAACATTGCTGTAGTGTGGTTATGGTAACCTGTCACCTATGGCTTAATTAAGTTTCAGTGAAATAATGTCGCAAGTTAAAAATACAAAATATAGCTCAACATTGAAAATATATTGTGGAGCACCAAGTTCATGAAGTCATAAGAGAAATCAGGAACCACTTATTCCCATTTTACATACCAACATTATTTTTCCAATGCGTTAGCAACACATATCCAAAATTTTAACGAAATTCGTTGATAGTAAGCTTTCCAAAATGAAGTGAATTTAAAACATCAGTGATGTACCACCTTTTGGCTTCTACCTTTAAAAGCATGTAAGCTACATTGATACCGATGCCACCAACAGAACGAGAAGATTTGCCCCTTCATTTTGCATACAACTTTGTCAAATTTTGTTTTCTCATTTCTTCACAAAATGCAAAAAACAACCGCCAAAAAAAATGCAATGGGTGTAATACCCCCTTAAATTAAGGGAAATTGTCCCTGTTGCACGTCCTTCATTCATATTGTTCAAAATAAAATATTCAACATCAGGTAAAGTAGTTGTAGTAGAGTGATTGGCACGAAATGCATAAAAATGCAAAAAAAAAATGAGAAAAAGAAATTGGACAAAGTGGTATGCAAAATGAAGGGCAAATCTTCTCTTTCAATTGGTGGCATCAGTATCAATGACGCGTACATACTTCTAATGGTATAAGCCAAAAAGTGGTACATCACTGATGTTTTAAATTCACTTCATTTTGGAAAGCTTACTATCAACGGATTTCGTTAAAATTTTGGATATGTGTTGCTAACACATTAGGGAAATAATGTTGATATGTAAAATGGGAATAAGTGGTCCCTGATTTCTTTTATGACTTCATGAACTTGGTGCTCCACAACTATCAAAAAACGAACCGGTTAAAATGCTTCTATTTTCAATGTTGAGCTATATTTTGTATTTTGAACTTGCGACACTATTTCACTGAAACTTAATTAAGCCATAGGTAACAGGTTACCACAACCACACTACAGCAATGTTGAAAAAGATTGTATTTTTTGTCACCTATACCACCATATTAGGTAGTTTTCCGTAAGCTTCATTTTTGTGATTTTGGTAACTATTTTATATTTATTTGCCCAATCCATCTCAACTAGGCAATCTAAATTGTACTCACCATTTACATCCCAAGGTATTTTAGTATATCCACCTCACACATTTCCATTATATATCCAGTAACAGACAAAATATCAAAATTGATGCCTCATTATGACATGTATGATATCACAGACTATCACATGTATTCAAAATTGATGCCTGAATTTGACCTGAACCAATTGACCTATAACCTGACCTTTGATGACCTTATAGCCTTTTTTAATCTCTTTTCCTAACAACACATTATAGAAGATACATACATGGGGTAGTATTAAATTGTCTATGTGGAAGAGATTAGGCGTATTTAATTTATTCAGTGTTATAATCAGTGAGTACATTTCTATAGATAGTATAACAAAGGATTTAATGTATTCTATTCATGTATTCTACTTGGACATGTTCAATAGAATAAATTATGGTTTGTTATGAAACACACATCTCAGTTACTAGGATACAGTAAACAAAAAATATATAGGGCTAAAATGACTTACTAAAATGGTTTAAAAACACTTTGTATGTAGATATATTTTATAAGTTCATGACATGAGGTGATGAACATATTTATGTACTTTATAAATTTGCAAGAAAAAAAAAGAAGAGGGGTACTGATGAAAATCAGGGTATTATTCCCCCTTGTTATTATTGGTATTGTACTTTGTATATAAAGATGACCTTCAAATGTAGTTTTAAGTGGCAGTATTATAGGTCTTTATTTTGTAAGCGCTCTAAGCCTTTTGAAAATGCTCTTTGTATTGTATTGTATTGTATTTTTTTGTATTGTATTGTATTGTATTGTATTGTATTGTATTGTATTGTATTGTATTGTATGGTTATGATGAAGAACAGGTTTGCAGCTTGTGGTCCATTATCACTGATTATGGTTGCAAAAAGAAATGACTCATCTCGGGCTTGTGACATTGATAATTTATATAATGCTCGTGACATGCAGATTGACAATCTATGTTCTTGACCAAAAACTTGAGGTCATTCATATAATTATGTTTAACAATCTAGCAATCCGTGGACTTTTGACGCACTGCACTTTGAACACTGCTTACATGTAGTTCTGCAAGATAAGTTGATTGACAATATGATTGTGATAATGAAAAACAAAAACCCATTTTCATTGTATTATGTTAAAACCAATCTACACACTCCGTGTAATTATTGTGACTTTTTCTTAAATCTGTGGAAATGATGAATAAAAGTATGCCTAAGTCTGCTTCCACAATAGCGCAAGAAGACCGTAAGTCCACTTGGCCCCTCAACATGTATACACTAAAGTTACGTGTAGTTTCTTAGGGTTTTATTGTGTTTAATACATGTTCCAGGGTGAAAACATCATGAAAGGTTGTGAAAGATTTGTTGTGGCCCCTGAACATGTATAAAACATTACCAAACTATACGAAACTATACGCAACTTGAGTGTATACATGTTGAGGGGTCAAGTGGACTTACGGTCTTCTTGTGCTCAGGTCTTCAGAGGGGGTAATTGATCCAAAATGGGGTTTGTGGCGGTATTGGGTAAAAAATAGACCCATATTATTAGTGATAGCAAATTGTACAAATATGACCCATTCATATAGGCAAGTAGCCTCCATAAGGGCGCACCAAATGGCAGGATTTAGTTTAAATAAGGACGAGTGACGTAGTATTCGATAGGGTCTTTAAGTCCATATTTTTACCATTTTTACGTTTTGTAGCACCTAAATTCTTGCGTTAAATTTGCAATTTGAAAGCTAAAATGATCAAATATGAGGTTCATTTTCCTTCACGTGACAAATGTTTTTCTAATCTTGACATCAAGTCATTATTTTTTTTTGATCTGAGGTGGAGCAATTTGTGGCTCAAATGGCGAGACCATTCTTTTTTCTTTTCAAAACCTACCAAGCCCCCCCCCACGGTTGTTTGATGGGATCATTTATTAGTTTTTCAAACAAAACATCATGTATAACCAAATTTTAGGCTTAAACAGCTAAAAGTGATATCGTGCTAATGTATACAGATGCTTTTGAGTCGTTCTCAATATTAATTTCCCCTCTTTTACAAAATTATTCACTATTATAGTATTTTTAAAACTTTTTCGGATATAAAATGTATCTATTAATGACAAAATTGGTGGCGCTATTTATTTACTGGAAATTACCGTTTCAAGCTTTTAATACAAATAATTCCTTTTATTGTTTGATAAAATATGTTTATAAAATTTCCTTGTTGCTTGTGTCACCTATTCCAGCTGTTTAAATGGCGGTATTAATCACCTAACCCTTGCAAATAAAGAAATATGATTTAGGATAAATAGCGCCATCTATAGTTTGCATTTAGTTAATAATGAAGCCAATTCTATATACATCAAACAGCCGTGCCCCCCCGACTTGATATCTAATGTTGCGTTACTAAAATGGAGTTTTTCAAAGTGTTAGTAAATTACCCAAAAAACGACCCAATTGGGCCTATAAAATTACATCCACATTATAGTAACATCGCAAAAAAATGATCCCATATTGTTATGATAAAATGCGACCTATACCGGTGGCACATGCCAAACACTTTTCTACAGAGTACCCACCGGATCTTATTTCAAACCTGAAATGGTCAAGATAACAGATAGTTTTGTATTCACGCT
This sequence comes from Amphiura filiformis, assembly GCF_039555335.1. NCBI lineage: Eukaryota > Metazoa > Echinodermata > Ophiuroidea > Amphilepidida > Amphiuridae > Amphiura > Amphiura filiformis. Next base: position 69,276,818 of record NC_092636.1, on the reverse strand, counting down.
TTCAATTCTAAGCCATTTTATTGCGTAATATTAACCCTAACACTGCCCATGTTTGTTGTTTTTGGTGTTTGTTTGTTTTTTGGGGTTTTTTTTTATTGCTATTGGAAGTTAAAGAAGAAACGATAAAGAAGAGAAGGTGAATAAAGAAGTCACTTGGTACCACCAGGATTCAAACCTTAGACCCCTTGCGTGCCAAGCACACTATCAGCTATTCTTGACAATTAGGGCCTACCAGTACCACTAATTAATTTTGGTCATAATTAAGTTGAATATCGGTCTTAATTGATCTTTCAAATGATTTTGTGCCTAAATCGACCAATTCGGCACCTCCTAAGGGTGGCGTCCCCTTGCCCCCCCCCGGTAGCTACGCCACTGAATCTAAACACATTATGTTGATTCTGATTCAAAATTGTTTCTTTTATATTCTTTACAGAATCACACTAGAGAACTAGAAGTATCAAGGATCCTCTATGATTAACAAAATGGAGGTGCGGATTTTCCTTCTTTTATGTCTTCAGGTAATTATTTTAACCGTTGGTTTGTCGCTAGTTTTTTCATCCTTCTTTAAGTGTAACGTTGTACATACATTCTGTTTAAACGTTGAACTTCACTCATCAATATTATTCAATTCTAGAAGCAGTCGCAAAATTCACTACACGTAAAAAAGATAATTGTATGAATTAATAATATATACAGGGTGTCTAAAAATGCAGCATAAAAACCGAGGATTGTTTTTCAATTACTTTTTCATCAGTTAATACAGAGGAGTGACATAGCTTTTAACGAACATTTTAGAGACTCTAATAAAATGCTTTTGTTTAGGAGGTATGTCATTTTAAACAAAGAGGTCTACATTCAATTTGGTCACTATTCCATACTTTAAGAGCATAAGATTGTCAAATATTGACATTTTAGAACATTTCTTTATGAATTTTGTTCGTGTTGAACAATTCCAACTAAAAACGAAGGCGATATACTCGCGTTTTAGTGACGTTTCATCGTTACACTAGTAGTTTCATCAAACTGGCAACTCATCACATCAGACTGTTTCCTTTTATGGACAACAGGAAAAACCGTAGAGGGCGTAATGAGTTGGTCAAAGATGTTGTTGAGTGCATAGGCTCCCTCGTCCATGTTTAGAGTGTCATGTCCTTTTCGGCGGATCCAAATGGCTTATTTCAGCAACCTGGTGGGCTTATCAGCTTCACGATCAATATTAGTATCCTCCTAATTGATGGATTGATTTGTAAAGGCCACATGATCAGTGATGGCAGATTTGGAGATGATTTGCGATTCGCACGCGTAACTTCTCCAGTCTCCACCTCTTTTTGGTGCTCTTCGGATACCAAATGGACGGCCCGTCTCACCAATGTAGGAACTGGGGCAATCACCACAGGGGATCTCATGAATGGCTTCCGCTTTTTGTTGAGGGAGAAGTTTATCCTTTGGGTGAACAAGCATACTAGCGTACTGCGTATGGTACGGTGCAGTGTGGCTTCATGGAAGTAGAAATGAAAACGGGAATAAAATAGGCTAAAGAAGGAAAGAAAGAAACTAATCAGGAAATGTAAGAAAAAAAGCTAAAATAAGATCAGGAAATATAAATTTAAAAAAAAGCTATAAACTGAGAACAGAATTAAATAAATAACATGGAAACAGGAAGTCACAAGCTAAGCAGCAAATAAAAAAGACGCCAAGGCGACGAAAAAAAAGAAACCCTGTTCTACGGGCGGACGGACCTTTCAAGTAGGGTCGGTCGGTCAGCCTTTTTTATTTTATTTTTCCTTTTTTTGTTTTTTTGGCAATGACCCAAAAAATCACCCAAATCTGTAAATAATTTGCAATTTGAGAAAATACAAAAAAAAAATTTGTTCCTGAAATTTCCGAAATTTGGGTCGGCATTCATTTGTACAGTAAATTTTGTTTCCCAATTTGTTCAAAATCTGAGTCGGTCGAGCCCGTAGAACAGGGTTTTCTTTTTCGACGCCTAAAAGAGAAATGTAAGAAAGGACAGATTTAGAAAATAACGGTAAAGGGGTTAAATAAATTGAAAATTGAAAATATTGCACCTATATGTTCTAATGAAGGCCAGGAGGGTGAGAGTTCATAAGGGTAATGTCGGGTGAGTGGTTACAAACAATACTAGACTTAAAGGCCCATTCAGTGATTTGCTCATCCGGACGATCGTAAAAATCATCAAAATTCAGATTTTGGTACCTTTGTAATTGGCATAGATGTGCTAACATAGCCTGCTAGTGGTTCGGTCGAAAGCCGTGTATTTTAGACAAAATAAAGCATTTGCATGATTCTGGACTTTTGATACTGACAGTACAAAAAGTCCGACTCGAGATCGAAAGAAGCTCACTCTCCACGTACCAACACGCGTTGCGCATTGTTTCTACTACTTATTACATCAGTAGCTACTATTTTAAACAAAATACACAATTTTAACTGTTTTTCATATTTGAATTGACCGTTAGTTTGCCTCGGTGATCTTTAATTGCTTATTTTGTTTTCTACTACAAAATTGTAGCTTAAAAGCGTCTGTTTTAAATCAATTTAGACTCTACTTCCCCGTGTTAGAAACACTGGACTAGGAAGTTTTCCAGTCGATTGGTGGCGCACTGTACGAAAATCTCGATTTTCTCAGAGTTGAAGTAGAAACCTTTCTAAAACTTCTGTTTTTGACTAATTTGTCGATGTATTCAGGGAAAAGTGGTTTAATGAAATTCTGTAGACTTATTCTTTATTTCTAAGCAACTCTGACAAATTTCCATTTTTTAAATGTTCCTGTGAAATCACTGAAAGGGCCTTTAAAGGAGTATTTCGTGATCCTAGCATCCTCTTTTTATGACATTTTTCAGTACATATCGACGAAAAAAGCATATTCCCAAAATTTCAGTTGATTCCGATGTTGCGTTTGCGAGTTATGCATGATTATGTGTATTACACTGCTCCATAGACAATACGTTGTAATTTCGTTCTGGTGCACCAGAACGAAATTCAAATTTCACGATATCTTTGCTAAACGAATTAATCTGCAAGAAATATTTTGTACATAAACATTATGTAGCCAGAGGTTTCCAGTGATATAAAAATCTCAACTTTTTTTTGAGAAAAGTGGGGGATGAGGCTGTGGATCACGAAATGCCCTTTTAAAAGAAAGGTATTGCTAACGGTAACGCATGCGTGTTTGTCAACTATAGCTTTAGTCTCCACTGCCTTCGCGGCACGCCCGGTGGCACGCCGGTTCATTCCACTCAGTACTAGTATATCGAGTAAATCACACTGACGGCGGCGCCCGCGGCGGTAGTCTCGGTCCCAACCGGTTTGTGGCACTAAACAAACAGCCTGGCGACAACCTCCTCATAATACGTCTTTTTGGGGCGCCCGCTACGGCGACGGCCCATTATTTGGCTTGACTTTGCAAAAAGCTTCTAATTTCGGTCTTGCTAGATTTACTTCGCAACTGTTTTGCTTAAAAGTATGCCCAGCTTAGAAATAAAACCACAATTTGCTTGGATTTGATTATATTATTGTTTTCTGATATGCACGGGATAAAATGTTGTGCGTATATTCTTTGTTTAAAATACAAAATTAATGGACTTATAAAAAACGCTAAATAAACCGCGACCTTTGACCAGTTTACAGTCTCTTAGCGCCATCTCTTGAAATCTCTTGATTGCTAATAAGATCTTAGATTTCAAGAGATGGCGCTATACTAACACAGAGTATGTTCCGGATGATGTGCGACACGGTAAAACCGCTCACTCGTATGACACGTATTTTGTCCAATAAAAATATTTTTAGGGAGTGTTCAGAATACTTTGGTGGGGGGGCTGGAAAATATTTTTTCATGTCGAAAATCTTTTAACCCCCCCTCTTCGCGAACCCAAAATTTTTTTGACCCCCCTCTTAATGGACCTAAAACTTTTTGACCCCCCCCCTCATATTGGTTCAAAACTATTTTGAACCCCCCCCATCATAATGTACCATTCTACATCAAATGGCAGAGGAAACATATTAATGATACTAAAATTTGTATTCATATGCAATGAAATTGTACCCATGTCATTGATATAAAATATGTGGAATTGATTTGATTTGATTTGAGTTTATTAAGCATATCATCGTAAGAGTCAAATAACATATTGCACAGAACATAAATACAAGTACATAGTTATTAAAAAATACAAATTAAAACATAAAAATTGACACGATAATACGCCAAGGATATCCCTTAAAGTCAGAGACTTATTTCCAAAGGGGTCCTTATAAATAACAATGAAAATATATATATATATATATATTACAACTATTTAAAACATGAAACACCTAAATTACAATATTAAAAACTATATAACCATGTGGTCTAAGAGGATAATTTTAGCATCTTTTTTAAACCTTGATTTTATATTGCACAATTTTACATTTTCGGGTAGTTTGTTCCAATCATGGATTGCATTGTAAAAAAGGAAGCAGAATCTGCTGTTTTGATTTTTGGAACTTGGAAGTTAAAATTGCTACCCCTAGTGTTATAACGATGAAGATGAGATAATTTGACAAAGTTTTCTTTCATATAGCTTGGGCAAACGTCATGAATAATATTAAAAACATGGTTCAAACGGAGCTGCTCAGCCCTTGTTCTGATATTCGAAATGCCTAAATCCTGAAAGTCAGCTTGGTTAATATGATACATGTGATCTTTTCCCAGGATAAATCTGATAACTTTGTTCTCAGCTCGCTGCAATCATATTGAATGATATTTAGAAATGGCACAATACCAGGAGGAAATAGAATAATCAAACAGGCACAAAACAAGAGCTGAGCAGACCATTTTCTTCACTTTTTGATTAAAAAATTTGCTTGTCTGTAGAGGAATTTCAAACGAGAATTAACTTGTTTCACAATTTTGGTTGCAATTTCCTCACCATCAAGAAACTGATTAAGTTCCAGACCAAGATAAACAACAGTATGCTTAGACTTAATTATTTGACCATTGTTAAGAATGATAGAAAAATCAGAAACATTATTGACCTTACGCTTCGATCCAAAGAGAATCAGTTCAGTTTTACCTGTGTGCAGAGAGAGATTATTTTCTATAAGCCATTTATTGCAGCTCGCCAAGTTATCACGAAGAACATGACTGATTCTCTCTGGATCTTTGTCGGAATATATCAAAGCACTATCATCAGCATACTGCAACATAATACAATTAATAGAAGTGGACATGTCATTAACATAGCATAGGAATAAAAGAGGACCTAAAATACTGCCTTGGGGAACCCCGCATGTTATGACAAGAGGATCCGACTCAACCCCACCAATTTGAACAATTTGTTTACGATCACAAAGATAAGATTCAAACCAGGCTGTGGACTTAACACCCATGGCAGACAGTTTGTTACACAAGATTTTATGGTCAACACTGTCAAAAGCCTTCTGGATATCTAATAAAATCATCCCAGTATAGAAGCCAGCAGTTTTTTTTTTCTGATATGATCTTGAAGGTGAATGAGGCAAGTGTCAGTTGAGTATGATCCTCTGAAGCCAGATTGGAGTTCATAAAGAAGTTTATTTTCAACCAGGAATTTGTTCAATTGGAAAAAGACAGCCTTTTCTAAAATTTTGGAGACAACTGGGAGAATGCTAACAGGTCTATAATTACCTGCATCCAGCCTACTCTTCTTTTTGTAGAGAGGGATGACTTTTGCCAATTTCATTTGAGTTGGAACAATGCCAGACCGAAGAGAAAGGTTGATAATGAAAGTGATTGGCCCTTTAATAGCCTCTGCCGCATCTTTGATAAAACGGGCTGGAAGGTTGTCAAGTCCAGTGCTCTTGCTTGTATTAAGACTGTTTAATTCCTCAAAAACAAACTCCTCGCAAACCTCTTGAAGTTCAAAGGAGTCAGCCGGAACATTCTTATAAAAATCTTTAAATGTGTCTGTATCAACACTATAATCAAAAGTAGATTGTTTGGGAAGTTTACCAACCAGATTTGAAGCAATTTCAGTAAAAAAATGATTGAAATGATCCGCAACATCCCTTTTGTCAAAAAGCTTTTCACCCTCAATATCTAAAACAATACCGTTAGATTCCTTAGTACTTTTCTGATACCCAAGGGTTTGAAGTTGTTTCCACAATTACTTTGGATTATCCTTGTTTTCCTCAAGTTTATCAACAATATAATTTCGTTTTGCATTTTTGATGTCATTGTGTAATTTCAATTAGTGGGTTTTAGCGGGTTCGCCGTCGGACAAGTTTAGAACTGTCAAGCTTTCGTCAGGAGTAGCTCTGACTTCTTCAGGACAAAGTACCTAAGAATGAGACATGTAGACCGCCCTTGTCTACTGATGACTCTGAAAAGAGCCGTTTGCTGAAGACTGCCCCTTGTCAACAGAAACTAGCAGATCTCGCCTATCTGCTGATTTGTAAGTTTTGGTGGCTCTGAAAAGAGCCGTTCAATGAAGACTGCCCCTTGTCTACAGAGAACTAGCAGATCTCGCCTATCTGCTAATATAAAGGTTTTGGTGGCTCTGAAAAGAGCCGTTTGCTGAAGACTGCCCCTTGTCTACAGAAACAAGCAGATCTCGCCTATCTGCTGAATTTGTAAGTTTTGGTGGCTCTGAAAAGAGCCGTTTGCTGAAGACTGCCCCTTGTCAGCAGAAACAAGCAGATCTCGCCTATCTGCTGATTTTGTAAGTTTTGGTGGCTCTGAAAAGAGCCGTTCACTGAAGACTGCCCCTTGTCAACAGAAAACAAGTAGACCTCGCCTATCTGCTAAATTAAAGGTTTGTTCGCTCTGATGAAGAGCTGTTCAATGAAGACTGCCCCTTGTCAACAGAGAACATGTAGACTGCATATACTGTAATAGAAGTATACGGCTTACCAGGAACCGTTTGGCCACTCATGGACCGTAAAAGCAGAGAGTTGATATTCTTGAGAGGGCACTCTATTCACGTGGTTTCTTTTCCAACGCTAAAAGATCACGAATTTTGGTGGTTTGCAAATGAAAAGTGTCCGCACTATCGATTGATTACGTAACTGTTATGAATAATTTATTAGGTTTTTCAATGCAATCGCCTCGACCCATTAATACATATTATCTGTATTATCAAAGTACTTGGAATAGCAATCCGGTGAGTTCACTGAACTACGCCCTAATACTGATGGAGTTTTAATGGCGTTTAATGGCGCTAATCCTCTCCATACACAGATGAACAAATACAATAGATGAAGGTCAACACGTATGACCTCCTATGTGACATGTTATATGTGATGTACAAAAACCTGAATATCATAAAGATCAGTATTCGTTTGTGCATATGAACTGCACATTTACGTTGCTAAATATTACTCATTATACATAATGACAAATATTGGTATTATGACAATACGGTATATACATTGTATATAAAACGACTAATACAGGGTAAGTCAAAAAAAGTGCAATAGAGCAAAGAATCGATATTTATGAAAGAACCAAGTTGAACTTTCACATTATTGAAAGTTTCTATAAATGCCACACTCAATAGTCACCTTCTGTGAAAAAATGAAGTTACTCGCTTTTACCGTTTAATTTTTATGAGTCCTTTTGCTGCGATACCCAATTTCATTATTTGTCCACGAAGTACCATGTATTTTGAATGGGAGCACACAATGCACGATAAATGCACCAGCTCTTAAACTGACTTTAACTTAAATAAGGTTGATTTTTGCGTTCTTTTTTTCTGTTCAAACAAACTTTGTAACATTACTTTAAGTCCTTCATACCTCACTCGACTCAAACTCCAGTTTTTTTAATCCCAATATGTCCAATTTACTAGATATTTTGAAATTCACTCCACTTCAATTTGCGCACATTTCATTTCGACATTTGAAAAACCCGCCTACAAATTTATATGGTTTTGATGGAGAATAAAGGGAAGGGAAAATGAAAATAACAACAAATAATGTTTCTTCTCCTTAAACAAGACCAAAGGCAATAACACTTTGGGTGTTCCATTTGATTTCAATGCCAATAAGGTTAAGAAAATGGCAGTGGTTCCAAATCTCCAAATCTACCTTGCACAGAGTGTGCTGACATTCAAATTTTAGATGTCTCTTGGACAAACATTAAAATTGGGTATCGTTATAAAATGTGTCATAAAAACAAAACGGTAAATGACAATTCCTTGATTTTTTCACACAAGATCACTAATGGATATGTTAATTATAAAATGTTTTAAAACATAAAAGATTCAACTCGTTCTTAAATAAAAATGGATTCTTTTCTCTATTGCACTTTTTTTGACTCACCCTGTAGATCCTACTATCATGGCGTCAGGTCAATGTTCATCATACCCCGTATGTTTCTTAAAATTCATTCATATTTGAGACAAATTGCTGTGCCAATTTTATTGGTGCACAGGTAGATCCGTGTTTTTTTAATTTTCATTTCCTTTTAATGAAAGAATTAAGGTTTTCCACTGCACGGGGGCCACAAGGGTGATATTAATTTTAATGCTATATTTTCAAAACGAATACGTGTTCCCGATTGGCTTTATAGCGATTTCACAAAAAAGGTATTTCTAGTACAATGCAGCGTCGGACTCTAGCTGAGAGCGTAGCCTAAGTCATTATAGACTCCAAAAAGGGCTCTCCATACACAAATGAACAAACACAAAGGAGGGTAGTCTCCTCCGTGACCAGCCTGATTTCGATGGAGCGAAACTAAATTGGCTGCGGAGGAGACGGGTCATTTTGCCATGCAAATTTTTCAGTGTCAGGGCTCTGGTAAAAGCCTATCCCACAAATTGTGTAATTTATTACGCAACATACGGTACATATTGTAGTGTTCAGGGTCATGTTTGTCTCTCCGTGATCTACGCAATCAACTATCCCGTTCCCGAATACTCTCAAGAATTTCAGCTGTGATCCAGGGCTCAGAATGATTTTTTATTCTAATCTCTTTAAGAGGAGCCACAGAGTCAAGGATAGTGGTGAATAGATCACAGAAAGACATCCATGCCTCATCAACATTGGTACAGTTGTAAACCGAAGACCAATTCTCATTGTTTAAAATTTCAACAAAACTGTCCTTATTGTACTTCTTTGTAGAACGGATTTGAATACATTTGTGAGAAAATGACTTTTGTTTCATACTACTCCTTGTGCAATAGGTTATATAATGATCACTGACACCATACTTGATTTCCACATTGTGGAAATGTTTTCAAGTAGCTATAAAGTATGTTCATGCAACCCAGTTCATGCAACCCAATACATTTATGATTGGAATCAGTGGCGACGGAAGCATTACAATTTAGGGGGGGGCTGAGTATATTTTCTGGTTTTACTGGCAGTGGTGTAGATTTCTGTTGGAGATGGGGGGATGGGGTTAGAAAAAGAATAAGTGAACGGTACAATTGCGCGTGAAGCACACTAAATTTTTTGCCATTTGAAGCTAAACGAATGAAATTTGATGCAAAAGTGGATTAAATACGCATTAAGCGCGCAAAAATTTGTACTTTGTGGGCTAAAATGGCCAAATATGAGCTTAATTTGGTCATAAACACACATACATGTATTTGAGCTTCCAAAAAAGGCTTTATTGGGACAAAATGCATGCAAAAATTGTGTATTTCGCCCATGATGGGATGAAAATGCCTTTATTGTAACAATGTGCGCACACAGCGTGCAAATTTTACACTATTTTGGCCTATGATCGGGTCGAATTTATATGGAAAAGGGGCTCCTTGCTCCTTTTCTTTGCCCTCCAGATTTTCTCTTTCATTTTTTGTCAGAGGGGCACTTTTCTCTTTCATTTTTTGTCAGGGGCCATTCCGCCCCTGTCTACACTACTGCCAAAATGGTGTGTTTTGCTATTAAATTGACAGGCCAGTTCGCGTGATCACGAAGGGCAACATTTTGCAATTTTACCCTATTTGGGTCCAAAACATGGTGCTTTTGGATGTGCTAAAAAAGTTGCACATTGCAATTATTGCTTTATTTTTTCCTCTATTAGGATTTTTAGGGGATGTCCCCCAAACTTCCTCCGCCTATAATTGTAACATGATTTAGTTGTATCAGTGACAATAAATTAATAATCTGTACTACATGAAACATTATTGTAAAAATTGTCAACACTAAAGAAGAGCAAAGATATTGCAGCTTTTAGTGATTTAAAGAGCTGACCAGAAAGAACTGACACAAACCTCAAAATTAAGTTATAGACGACAATTTTAACACTGGATCAAATGTACTTTTGTACTGGTTTAATACGGGAACATTTGCGCTCGCAGCGCGCGTGAAAATTTTTACACCCCCCCCTCTATGTGCCGAAAAACGTTTTAACCCCCCCTGTTCATACACCCAAAACTTTTTACGCCCCTCCCCCTATTCAGAGCTCCTAAAATTTTATGACCCCCCTACATATTTTCCAGCCCCCCCACCAGAGTATTTCTGAACACTCCCTTAGGTGTATTAGTTCCACATGGGGAAATGCAATATTATCGGTGTTTAGACTAAAGATAATTTGTCAAACTACCTAACTAAAGGTGATGGAAGCCCTGCAGAGCTAGAGAGGGCGAAGCTTCGATATTGTATGCCTACATGTAGGTTTGGCATTTAGTTATCAGTCTTGTTAAGCACATATTGGCTTTATTCCAAAAAAAATTCTGGCTTAATTGCAATGATTATTATTTATGTATGCATGTATACTACACGTAGGCCCTGAACATGGGTTATAAAAATATTTTGTGAAAAATTAAATGTTTATAAATCACCTTAGTAACAACTTATAGTTCTTATTATCTATTTCTATAACATGTTAAGTGGTCTAATCTAGGACTAGTATGTCTCGTACAGGCCTAAAGCATTGCTATCTAAATGTTAATATTCATATATCTTTCAGTATTGATTTGTTTTTTTAAATCACTAAATAACACTTCTTCAGATTGTTTGTCCTTGTCTTCTTTACTGATGCAGTCAATCATAAGAAATTTATAAATACCGCTGTTTGGAAAACAATCCATAAGAATTAAATATGCAAACCTATATTCTGAATAAAATAATTCTGCTCCAACAATTACCCCCCATCATAAACTATTTCGTAACAAATGGTAACCTGATGCAGTCAATCATAAGAAATAAAAGCTGTTTTACAACAATCCATAAGGATAAAATATGTAAACCTATGTTCTGAATAAAATAATTTTGCTCCACATGATCTACCATTTCCTAACAATAGTAACCGAAATGGTAACCTGAGCTTTATTCCTTTTATTTGAAACCTATCCTCTTACATCCCATGCAAACGATTTTACACCTTTCTTTCTATCTATGCTAATATTACATTATTGTTTTAAAGAAAACAAGTATCCAAACGGTTACATTGCAGCACATTACATGAAAGCTACATTGGGCGCCCCATTCCTTTTTTAAAAGAATTTTTATTCTGATTGGACGAACATCATCCCTGAATGAGCCCGGGATGAATCGGCTGTCATGCTCAAGCCATAGATGAACTCCTGGATGGGGCAGCTTTAATTAGCATGAGGCCGCATTGATATGTAAATAGCGTATTGTTATTTAAATTTGCGCCCAGACGTATTGAGGGCGACAGTCATGTTATCCAGACGGAGAATGGCAGGCTGCATATGCCGGGCATGTCAATTTGCTGAGTGAAGGCTGATAATCACCTTTATGTATAGGTAATAAGCTAGTATATTTCGTGTAGGCCTACCAGTTGGTTATAACAAAAAATTAGTATCATATTAAATATATTAAATGTATAAACTTTGAAATTTACATGAATTTGAAGAGCAGAGCTTCGAAATGTAGCTAAGTCAGGTGATGTGAAATTCTGCTGCGTGACCCCCTCTGCGTGGTAGAATTATATTCATAAAACATTGAATTTAACAGATATCATGGGTAGCCAACCACGATTTATCAGCATTTAAAATATATGTTAATTAACAAAGATAAATAATAAAGAGTACAAATGGCAATTAACTAGTAAACAAGCCTGAAATCTTAAAATGTTGCCACGTGATTTCCCGAACACATGATATGTTAACATGTGACCACTATTCAGATTTACCGTAAATATTTGGAGTATGCTTGCACATCATGCACATACACTGTGCATTTCTTTACTTCCGTATAAAATCAATAATTCATGCTGGGAGCCAAGTAACATTGTCTGCTCAGAGCAGATTGGTATTTTATTTTACTTGAGAGCATAATAGAAATACATAAAGACGAATAAGGCGCCATGATGGAAGGTCAGGTCGGGTATCAAAGGTTATTATAACTTAAATACTACTTGTATTTCCCACCTTGCCTCTGTCACATAATTTCCTTCATATTATTGACAGCAAGTCCTAATTTTGACTTTGCTATTGCAAAATGTCATTTCATATCAAATTAGTAGACTTTCTTTGAAAAAACATATCACTGGTGCCTGATGGGAATACCCGTCCGCCATTTCATTAAACTGGATCGTTTTCGCCTGTTTTGTGCCCAGATGTATTGGGGCGCGCTATACTCTCATTGAACAGGCAAAGTTCGCAAAACTAACAACGTTGTTATTTGCCAAACTCAATTAACATGATCCAAGGGGTCGAACATGAATTATTCATAACGAGCTATAACGGATCGATAACTGGCCTCACTTTCTAGCTAGTAAACCAGCTGAATTTTTCATAGATTTTGCGTTGCTAATAGAACAACCGTGAATTTAGTGTCACCCCCTTGCTCAAGCGCTGACTAAGCGCTGACCTTCAATTTTTGACAGCCGGGATGGACAGCCATGCGGCACATCGTCATCATCCCTATATCTTCGTGTCAAAAATTGCCGTGATAGTACAGCGAATCCTCTCGTTTTTCAACAGCTACGCATCGCGATTTTGTTCGAGATAGGCCGAGCGACTCAGGCTAAGCATACCATGACTATCATATGAGATACAACAGAGTTTCTATATTCTACACATTATTACGATTTGTGCATGCTCTAGTACCCCATATGATGTCTCTATTACAAGAAAATCGATTTGTTTTCAGGTAAAACCAGGGTTTTGTTTCCAGTACACTCACTCGAAAAGCAATACACTAATTAGCGGGGCCTTGCAGCTTGCTGTGGATATCTTTTACTGCATTTTAAATGTAAACATTTTGAAATCCAAAGTAAAAATTGTGATATATTTAATTTTGAGAATTACAATTAATACTTTATAGGTGTAAAGGAACACGTTTAGCCCATTCAGTTAATTTCCAGGTGTAAGCCCTATAACGCAATGCATATGAATACCTGAGTGGAAGAAGGGCCCAACTCCATCAAAACTGTTTTTGAGATATTAAGAAAAAACTTAATATTTGGAAAAGTTTTATAGGCAGAACATTTTTATCTTCAGGGGACCTTTAATACATGAACATACAATAGTACATACATTCGAAATTATATATGATGTTTCCATGGCAACGGTACAGGTCTTAATACGAGCTGGAGTTGGGCCCTTCTTCCACTAATATACCACAAGTATCAGTTATGTGTTATAAATAGCTACAGAAATTAGATAATCACCATTAATTGCACAAGTAGAACTCATGTAATAGGTTGGCAAGAAAATTTATTGTAGTGAAAAGCAGATTTCATGGATGAACAAAATTCCTCTTTAACACTATATTTGTGGAAGAAGGGCCCAACTCCATGAAAACCATGATTAAGTGTACGTGGAAGACTATTTGGAGCGTGGATTTTAGCTCATCCTTCACACAAAAGGAAGATCAGTCTGCTGGCAATAAAATGCTGGGTCTAACTCATTTTTGTAAAAAATTGGAGTTGGGCCCTTCTTCCACTCATGTATTCATATGTAAACTTTCTTTATCTGTGTCAATAATAGAATATTGATTGCAACGGAGTATTGAGCTGTATGGAAAAAATATTTATAATACAGGGTGTTGACACTGTGTGCGGTGATATAAATCCACATAATGTACGTGAGTACATGTACCCGCTGCGGCATTTCTGGCATGAAAGGCGATATCAGAAGTGGCCGCCGCCCATAGTATAGTCATATTGTAACTAGTGTACATTTTGCGCTTGCGGCTGGCTATAAATCTGGGCGGTATAATATTTAGAGTCACGGTCACTTCTACACGGTCACGTCATAATTCCACAGTCACGTGGTTCTACTATAGCCAATTGAAAACCTTTTTATGTGGAAATTCATAAACCAATCGACTTGTCGAATGACGTTTTGTTTAGTGACGAAGAAGCACAAACCGGCTGGGACCGAGACTATGACTGGCAAACTGCGGAGGAGAATAATAGATCAGATGGTCTAATTCTATCAAGCATACATGTATAACACCTCAACAATCACCATCACATTTCATTTAAAATGTAAAAAAAAAAAAAAGTTACAACACGTGAATAACATCATGTAGCAAACATTTTTTTCTAAACCTAAACCAACAAGGACCCGTTATGTAACTCTTACTCTTTAAAATCATAAAAGCTCTCCGAAACCCATACCTGATCAATTATTATTTCAAACGTTTGACAATGAAACGGCCAAATTCTATATCATTTGACCAGGAATTTGACTGAAACGCTTTTCAAGTTTATTACACTAGATCAAATTATAAGACATCCCGATTGGAAGTGGTCTTGAACCGAATTAAGTGATATTTGATCATTTCCAGTCCAGATAATGTTTGATCTGTATATGTACCCTACTAATATCCATCCCTTTGGATCCTATCCTCATCCTATATCAAGAGTTAACTAATAGTGATGCTATTTCAACAAAATTGTTGAAGCCTATTCCAAATTTGCCGAAAAATAAAATCTAAATAACTGAAGAGGGCATTGTCTTTCATTACAGATTTCATCAGTAATATCCCTCGAGTCGATCAATGTTCAAGTGTGTGTAAGGGCTCGGTAAGTATTGAAAAAAATAAAAAAATAAACGAAACATAAAATGCGTTGCAGGTCACAGACTGTACTTGAATTTAAGATAACGAGTGCACTGTCAGGAAAAAGGATTTGCATATTAAGCTCTTTCGCTAAAAATTAACAAGGATAACTAGACTTAGCTGCGGTCTAACCCACGAACACAGCCGTGTTGTGACCCCTAATGACTTTTGACCCCAAAATATATGAAAACGCCCATAGACATTGGCTAATGTCAATGCATGGGTGCACGTGGCACCACTTTGCTATGTTGCTTCTGGCAGAAGGGGCATTTTGAAGGTTTTTCGTCTCAGACCGGAAGTGACCCCTTAAGGGGGCGCAACACTAAATAAGCGTCCCATAGGATAACGTGTGATTTTGGCCTACTTCGAGCGCCATTCCTGGCGTCCCTGCAATACTTGACAAAATAAATTTGGTATCAAATTAAAGCTCTATTTCTGTAGATTCCAAAACTTTTGTCGGCATATATCGATGACCGTTGACTTTTTTCGCTATTTCGCGGTGCAAAAAATATGGCCTAAAAATATACTAAATTCACAACTCACATTTCAAAATCGGAAGTTGTCTTCATCCGCCACAGAGAATTGCTTTTGAGATAAAATGTCCGTTTATTTCTGCATGTTATCATTGAAGACACTTGTCGAATTCATATGAGCTGATATTGAGTGATTTAAAGTGAACATGTCGGTAGATATGGTCGCTACAATCTCATACTCACTATGGACTATATTAGCCGAATTTCGTTCTTACATAAAATGCGTAGTGATTTAGTGTTGCGCCCCTTATAAGGATTTAAAAGTTCTCAAAATCCACATTTGTCATTTATTAATTAAATTAGAGAAAATTTGTAGCTCAACACCGAAAATTTCATGTCTCTGCGACATTTCGTTCAAGAGAAATGTTGTTTTAAAGATCAGTGCCGAAACGCGGAAAATCGCATATTTCGACTTTTCCTCCAATATGCGAGAGTTTGCATAAAACTCACTAAAACTAGTGACAGACAACAATTTAAGCACGTCTTTGAACCAAGTTTAATTTCTTTTCTAGATTATCTGTCTTGCCATTTTGTTTTTAAAGCACTTGTTAATGAGTGTGAAGTACAACACACCCCCCGTTTCAGTAGTAACAATTATGGTCTTTTTGCATAGGCCTACTGAATATGCAGCAAAACGGCTTCATGCAGATTAACAATGCCTATTAACTTTAAAACCCATTTTGAGCCTTTTTGAAGATTTTTGGATACAATTTCTAGACTTTGCAGGCGCCTGCTCGGCCAATAAAGCATTTTTCCCAATAATAATTCATCAGGGTGACTTTTCGTAATCCTTGTTTATCATCATGATTGAAATAGAACACATTTCATGACGCGCATTTCTTATTTTACGCGAAGAATGTAAAAAGAACGCGTTCATAGCGACGGCCGTTATAAGGATTTAAAAGTTCTCAAAATCCACATTTGTCATTTATTAATTAAATTAGAGAAAATTTGTAGCTCAACACCGAAAATTTCATGTCTCTGCGACATTTCGTTCAAGAGAAATGTTGTTTTAAAGATCAGTGCCGAAACGCGGAAAATCGCATATTTCGACTTTTCCTCCAATATGCGAGAGTTTGCATAAAACTCACTAAAACTAGTGACAGACAACAATTTAAGCACGTCTTTGAACCAAGTTTAATTTCTTTTCTAGATTATCTGTCTTGCCATTTTGTTTTTAAAGCACTTGTTAATGAGTGTGAAGTACAAACACCCCCCGTTTCAGTAGTAACAATTATGGTCTTTTTGCATAGGCCTACTGAATATGCAGCAAAACGGCTTCATGCAGATTAACAATGCCTATTAACTTTAAAACCCATTTTTGAGCCTTTTGAAGGTTTTTGGATACAATTTCTAGACTTTGCAGGCGCCTGCTCGGCCAATAAAGCATTTTTCCCAATAATAATTCATCAGGGTGACTTTTCGTAATCCTTGTTTATCATCATGATTGAAATAGAACACATTTCATGACGCGCATTTCTTATTTTACGCGAAGAATGTAAAAAGAACGCGTTCATAGCGACGGCCGTTACAAGGATTTAAAAGTTCTCAAAATCCACATTTGTCATTTATTAATTAAATTAGAGAAAATTTGTAGCTCAACACCGAAAATTTCATGTCTCTGCGACATTTCGTTCAAGAGAAATGTTGTTTTAAAGATCAGTGCCGAAACGCGGAAAATCGCATATTTCGACTTTTCCTCCAATATGCGAGAGTTTGCATAAAACTCACTAAAACTAGTGACAGACAACAATTTAAGCACGTCTTTGAACCAAGTTTAATTTCTTTTCTAGATTATCTGTCTTGCCATTTTGTTTTTAAAGCACTTGTTAATGAGTGTGAAGTACAAACACCCCCGTTTCAGTAGTAACAATTATGGTCTTTTTGCATAGGCCTACTGAATATGCAGCAAAACGGCTTCATGCAGATTAACAATGCCTATTAACTTTAAAACCCATTTTTGAGCCTTTTTGAAGATTTTTGGATACAATTTCTAGACTTTGCAGGCGCCTGCTCGGCCAATAAAGCATTTTTCCCAATAATAATTCATCAGGGTGACTTTTCGTAATCCTTGTTTATCATCATGATTGAAATAGAACACATTTCATGACGCGCATTTCTTATTTTACGCGAAGAATGTAAAAAGAACGCGTTCATAGCGACGGCCGTTACAAGGGGCGCAACACTAAATAAGCGTCCCATAGGATAACGTGTGATTTTGGCCTACTTCGAGCGCCATTCCTGGCGTCCCTGCAATACTTGACAAAATAAATTTGGTATCAAATTAAAGCTCTATTTCTGTAGATTCCAAAACTTTTGTCGGCATATATCGATGACCGTTGACTTTTTTTCGCTATTTCGCGGTGCAAAAATATGGCCTAAAATATACTAAATTCACCACTCACATTTCAAAATCGGAAGTTGTCTTCATCCGCCACAGAGAATTGCTTTTGAGATAAAATGTCCGTTTTTTTCTGCATGTTATCATTGAAGACACTTGTCGAATTCATATGAGCTGATATTGAGTGATTTAAAGTGAACATGTCGGTAGATATGGTCGCTACAATCTCATACTCACTATGGACTATATTAGCCGAATTTCGTTCTTACATAAAATGCGTAGTGATTTAGTGTTGCGCCCCCTTAATGATATTTGACCCCAATAAAGAAATACCACATATGAATTGGGTAACCACAATTCATGTGTGAACATACCGTTACTGTCCTATGTTTTTCTTAGCAAATAAGGTAAACATAATTCATGTGTGCACATACCGTCACTCTTCTATGTTTTTCTTAGCTTATAACATTTTTTGAAGGAATTTGGTTTTATACCGGAAGTGACCCCTTAATGACCTTTGACCTCAAATCTGTGTATGATTCATAGACACTGGTAATAACAATGCATGTGTGCAAGTTGCGTCACCGTCCTATGTAATTTGTGGGAGAAGTAGCATTTTGAAGGTATTTCGTTTTATACCGGAAGTGACCCCTTAATGACCTTTGACCTCAAAAAAAAAAAACCACATATACATTAGGTTAACATAATTCATATGTGCACATACCGTCACTCTCCTATGTTTTTCTTAGTTAATAAAAATTTTGAAGGAATTTGGTTTTATACAGGAAGTGACCCCTTAATGACCTTTGACCTCAAATCTGTGTATGATTTATAGACACTGGGTAATAACAATGCATGTGTGCAAGTGGCGTTACTGTCCTGCGAAATTTGTGGGAGAAGTATAGCATTTTGAGTTGAAATCACGTTTTTGACCTCTGTGACCCCTACGTGACCTTTGACCCCACGAGTTTCATGTGACATGTAGGGGCATGGTCATTGATAGTTGTGACCAAGTTAGGTCAAAATCAGTGTAAGCATGTCAGTGCTAGAGCAAATGTAATGGTCGACAGAAGAAGAAGAAGAAGAAGAAGATCCTGTAAGAAAAAAGACTAACGTCACGGCTGTGTAACAACATTTTATTGGCCACTCCTGGATCTTTTAGACAAAATTACAGCTTACGATCAATCGGGTGTCGCTTCAGTTGGAGAGGCAAAGCTCCTCTTGGATATTTTTGTTTATCGTGCACTTGTCTCTACGTCCATAGAGAATCTGATGGTTGCATAAGGTGTATTTTGCTGTTTTGCGATCAATCTCGCAGGTTTGCAAGGGTCTGCGTCAAACACGAATTATTGGAGTGAATTGAGCTTCAGCAAAAAAGTGGACGGGTCACGAGAGCTTCAGATATGATGTATACGGTATATACAGTAAGCCAAAAAAAATTAAGGTACCAGTTGTGTTCACCCCTGTATAATCTTAAGGGGGTACTACACCCCTGGCCAATTTTGAGCCAATTTTGCATTTTTCTCAAAAATTATTGCGCATTGGTGACAAGTAAGATATATTATAGGGGCAAGGACTACAACTACTGCACTGAAAATTCAGCAACTCAAGGCAAGTAGTTATTGATTTATTGATCAAATATTGGTTTTCCCTCATTTTTGACTATAACTCCACAACTGTTGTCTGTGCTGAAATAAAATTTCCAGTGCAGTAGTTGTAGTCCTTGCCCCTATATTATACATATCTTACTTGTCACCAATGCGCTATAATTTTGAGAAAAAAATAAAAAAAATAGGCATAAAATTGGGCAGGTGTAGTACCTATAAATAAAGACAAATATGTCAAAGTTTAAACAAGCAACCAATACAAGTACTTTATAGCTCTGATTTAAGACCTTATTTATTGAAATTGGTTGAGGATTAAACGGTGACCTAAAACCTAATGAAGAAACGAAATCAAAAGTTGCACTTTTATGTTCTTATCAATGAAAGCATAACGCTATAGTTACAACGTGCTATAATCAATGGAAGCACGGCGGTAGTGCTCTTGTTCGCGAACGCTCTGTGTACAAATCAATAGGGCATGCAATGTAGCAAACTGCAACTTTTAAATTGGCATCTTCCTTGGATTTTTAGATCGTCGTGTCTTTATTTCTTGAACAATTTCAACAAATGAGGTCTTAAATTCGAGCTGAAAGATGCAGCCATTGGCGGCTGGTTCCAATTATGATATATCTGTCTTTGTTTAGGATATACAGGGGTGAATATAACATTATAACTGGTACCTTAATTTTTTGGCTTACTGTAGCTTACGTATATAGCTTACGTATATAGCTTATTAAAACATATACCTTCAACTTTCCTTCATAGGGACTTCTCTATCGCCTGGTGCATCACGTGTGCACCTTGTCCTCAAGAGAACGCATACGAGAAACTATACCAAGCCTGTCCACGTTATGCCGCAGCTGACTGTCGATTTTTCTGCCAATCATACACAGATAATATAGAATTACGCCAAATCGAATATGCAGCTAATATAATGAATGACCATGGCTTATGCCATATAATCACCGTGGAGAATAATACTGCAGTTTTGACACATCCACCTCCTCCGTCCAGTACCAGCGCAATAGGCCTACTGTCAGTATACTCGACCAAATCCGCATCACCTCCTCCAAGATTCAACATGCCTTTTGTTGGAGATGCAATGCTTTTAGTACTTTGTATTGTGATCGTAGTTCTGATAACCGGTGGGTTATGCCTATTGGGCATAAGAAAGAAACGAAAAGAACTTAAAAAGAAATGCACAAACGGTGTTGACGCTAACACCATGAGCGTTGAGATTACGGATGTACGGGATCCTTATGATGGAAATCCGGTGATAAGAATGTCAATAGACGCAGATGAGCAAGGGTGCTTAAGTTGGTTTACACAACATTCAAGTTTAAAAGATTGTTTAAAAGAACCGCGGAGGCAAACAGACGTTGAACGGCAACAGGTGCAACAAGAACGTAAAGAGAGAGTAGTGAATATTAAGCAGGATAGAGCAACCGATATTGAACCCAGTGGTAAGTTCATCGTCCGTTTGTTTGTTTGTTTGTTTATTTGTTTGTTTGTGTGATCTTTGTGCGTATGTATTTGTGTTTTTATACCAAGCCCGGGGGGGCACTTCAATTTGAAATGGATATAGGTGTAGGGCTGGCGCTTTCGCACTAAGGGGCATTCGGTGAGAGCAACATGTAAAAAATATGGGGTCATTGGGTGAGAGCATGATTTTTGGCATTCGGTGAGAGCAAAATGTAAAAAATATGGGGTCATTGGGTGAGAACATTACCTTTTTTTTAAATGGAATCTTTGGGTGTGAACCAAAACAGCGCCACAAAAACCTCGAAAATTTCTTTATTTTTTCAAAATAAGTAACAAAATCAGTGATAAATGAAAGTTGCTGTTCAAATTGAACTTATAAGGGTCTTTGAGTGACAGATCAAATGGAAAAATAGGGGGTCTTCGGGTGACAGAGCGCGGAGCGAGCATGTGTTCGTAAAAAAAATATGGGGTCTTTGGGTGACAGCGATGCTGAAAAGGGGGTCTTAACAGCCCTACATACGCGTCACCTCCAAAGTTGGAGTTCCCCCGGGATACCAAGCTCATCGCTAAAGGAAAGTCAGCTGCCGAAGCGATTGTCTTGTCTCCAAAGCATCCTGACTAAAATTCATTTGAAACAAGTGATGGCTGGCTGCATACAAAACGTCAGAATTTACAAGTGTCTGATCAGGGAAGAAAAACTGACCAAAATGTTTTATTTCCGTGAGAAACAGAGCTTGGGCGATACATTGAAAATACATCAAATTATTTAAATCTTTTATTAGACTGAGGTCCGCTATTTTGGGTACTCTGCGCAGAACTCTTTGACATCAGTTTCAGTAAAGTCCTGTCTTTGAGAATCTATATTCTTTTGTTGTCATTTTGAAGAAAACACTTCGATGCTTCAACCACAACCGCAGCAGCAGCTGCAGAGCTACCATCAGCAGCAGCAGCAACAACATCAGCAGCAACAACAGCAGCAGCAGCTGCACCTGCACAACCAGAAACAGCACCCATACCACCACCACCATCGGAAGGAGGAGCTACAACCTGCGCCGGAAATGAATATCAATGGAAAGTTTGATTAACTATAAGAATTTGTCACTTGCTGACAGCGTTGTGTGTACGTGTGCACTTTTAACAACTCGCAAGGCCGGATTTACCATCGGGCCAGATGGGCCCGGACCCAGGGCCCCAAATTTTTTGGGGCCACCAAATTTGCCCTGTGCAGTGTGCATCTTCCATTTTAGCCAAAAACACCATGTTTTGGGCCAAAATAGGGTACAAAAATTGCAAAATTTTGCCCGGTCCTATTATATAACAAAAAACTGCTTCAAATTGGGCTAAAATAGTCTAAAATTGAAAACATTTTCGCGCAAATATCAAAGCAAGATTTAAAACATGGCCACTTGAGTGCACTTGCTTTCCTCATGGTGCGTTTGGGGGCCTCCAAATTTTAGCCTGGCCCAGGGCCCCCAAAAAGTTAAATCCGGCCCTGACAACTCGATGCAATTGTGGGGTTGACAAGTGTCTGATCAGGGAAGAAAAGCTCACAATAATGTTGCATTTCACACCTAAGTAACAGAGTTTGGGCAATACATTGAAAATAGTTCAAATAATTAAAACCTTTTATTAGTCGAGGCCTGCTATTTTGGGAACTCCCATGTATAATAAAGTCAAATAAGGGTTAGTTTGCACAGTCTAGAATGCTTTGCTTTTGCCAAAATTCGACATAAAGGTCAAACTCCATTGAAGGCCTATTGACCATGACCTATTTTGCAATGTTTCCGAAATATCCTAGATGGTAAGAATAATTCTTTAATTATTTGATTTGCTTTTACTTACGAACGAGCCTATTTTCGTTGAAATCGGAGCATTTTTAGTTTCGGCCCTGTGTAGCAAAAAAACTGAACGGTGTGTCGCAGGCAGGTCAGACTATTCGCCACTTGGAGCCTCGAACTGGCAGCATACATGAAAGGAAGAATTACGTAACCTTACACAGAATGTTATATGACTGGTTCAATTCCCATTCATGTATGCTGCCAGTTCGAGGCTCTCCCTGCCCCGCACATAGTGCATAATGGCGGAACCGTGCAAGTGGCGAATACCCATGTTGACCCCATGAGACATTTTTTGAATTTGTTAACATAGCTTATCGTTTTCTACGTACTGATCTAGAGACAGCAATAATAGAAGTTGATTTCCGAGGGTGCAGGATATCCCCTCTTCTTCCTACTTTTATTTTTACGGAATAAATGGCATACTCTGCTCGCGCACTCTATTATGTGATTTATTCCGTCAAAATAGCATTTTGAGGAAAAGTGTAATGATTTTTCGGGCAAAAAGAATTGGTTATTTATTTCTAATTATGGGATGACTTCGTCATTATCGCTTCCTCGCGCTTGATTAAATAGTGTTATGCTTTAATATGGTTTACGGTAGGTGTTAGGGCTATTGTACCATAATACCTAACCTAAACCCTTATTCTTTAATCAAGCGCGAAGAAACGATAGCGACGAGCGCAGGGATGTCTACGGTATACTGATCGACGGTAGTTGGATCCAATTTAGAAGAGCCCCACAGGGCTTGTAAGGTCAAATGACTAACTAGCCCTGTTGGGCTCTTTTAAATTGGACCAAGCTACTGTAGTTCAGTAACTATGGGACCTCTCCGCTCTCGTCGAATATAATATATATTCTTTTTTCATCTTCCGACACAGCACATGAAAGCCGAAGTAGCCGATCACCTGTTGTTACAGCTTACAAACCGAACAGTCCCAAGAAGTCTTCATCTTATCAAGAAAACGATACTTCCACCAAAATGCCCATCACAATCGCTCCTGATTATCCTGAATTAATAAATCGTGAACAAGAATATATGAGGTGTCTTCAGAGTTCTCCAACTGACAGCAGCAGTAATTACAGACCCAGCAAAGGTACAAAGATAGATTTGGCAACGGCTATACCACTGATAGATGACACTGGTCCTGCTTCACCAACAAGTTTTGGAAGCCATTTCAGTGATATGGAGTGCAGTAGTTCGGACGACTACGCTCAAGACGACTTTCCTTCAGGTGTGTCTATGTGACATTTTTAAGACGAAAGCTTTCGACTTGTACCCAAAATGATTGGCTTCATACACCCATTTTTGTGGTTAAAGAAAGTCGAAAGTTGTTGAAATGGCTCTTTGACACTTCCGAAGTTATACAAAACGATAAAGTACTTTTTTCTCGGAAAAGAAAGACCTATTTGTAAAGCTGTATATAGCTGAAGGTCACAGTGAAGTGAAACAAGGATATAAACATGGACACCATTGATGCCATTAGAAATGTTTCAATCTTCCTTTTATAAATGAAATTTTTGTTTTTCAAAAATAACAGTAAACAGTAAATTGTACTTAAATTTCCTTTATTTTTATTTCAGCAAGACAAAATAAACAAAACGAAAACTGTCTCAGTACTTTGCTCCGAAGATTTGATGATGTCCGCTGCAATAAAACCAAAGAGGAACAACTGAATATTATCTTCCTGACATCAGATTTCTGTGCTGGAATCTTTGACCATAGAGGTGGTTATCTTGACATACCAGACACATCTGTTCATCTTTACATTCCACCTGGTGCCTTACCAGAAGGAGTCCTGCAAGAGATCTACATCTATTTGAATCATTACGATGGTACAAACGGAACAGGGAATAGTAACAATACATCACCAATCATCCGGTGTGGTCCTTCCGGTATTCGATTTCAAGACGGAATATTCGGTGTTGTCCTTTCTTTCCCATCTTCGCACAACAATTCTCCGTTTAGTGTGTACACCAAGGAATCAGGTGGAGATCTGAATCAGGGATGGACAAACCTAACAGAAGATTCTGCCAACAGGTGTTTCACAGACGGCGATGGTACTGTTCATCTCATGCTCAACCACTTTTCTGATTTCAAGACGGAAAAGCTACCAGAGGGTGCGCAATCAATTAAGAAAGGAGAATTTAAGCTCAGTGCCTTTGGAAAGCCCTTTGAACCCAAGCAAGATACGTTTCATCTATTTGTCTGTATGTTTAAGCCATCGGACCAAAAGGTACGTCCCCGGTTTTTTACCAATATAGACATCTTAGAATAACGTAGCTTAATGTGACCAACAAAATCCTGCAATGTTAACAACGATTGATCCGTTGAACAACAATGGATCAATCTGCAACTCTTGAATTTGCATCTTCCTTAGGATTCAGTTGGATTACCGTGTCTTATTTCCTGACCGATTTCAACGAATGCGGTTTTATTAAAATCAGAGCTAAAGATGCAGCCATTGACTGCTGGTTCTAATTATGACGCATCTGAAAATAACTGGTACCTTAATTCTTTTGCTGTCTGTATACTGCTATACTCGATTTGTGTTTTCTACAGAAATGTTCCGTAAACAAAATACCCTTCATGTGACCACAACACGCCATCCTACCCACCTACATACCCAGTACCCCACATAATAGTATCACATCCATAAATCAATTATACACTTTACCCAAACTCACAGTAGTGCTTTGCTTTTCTTCTGCCTGAATATTTATGTATGGACAGCAGAATATCGGGACATTTTCACAAGCGACCGAATTTAGACTGAGGCTATGTAGATAGTGTAAGATGTTTGTTCTGTTATCAAATCACCAGGAAGTGGACGATGAAGCTGCTCGTAGGTTAGGCTACTTTCCATTATCAGATGCCAATACACTCATCAATATTCATGAGGGTGAAGATGTCAAACTTGAATTAGAAGATCTGAAGAGTGGATGGCATCTCATCTATTCAGATGAATCGAACCAGGTACGTGAGTTGATTAATATTCATGAGGGTGAAGATGTCAAACATGAACTAGAAGATCTGAAGAATGGATGGCATCTCATCTATCCAGATGAATCGAACCAGGTATGTGAGTTAATTAATATTCATGAGGGTGAAGATGTCAAACTTGAACTAGAAGAAGAATTGGTGGCATCTCATCTATCCAGATGAATTGAACCAGGTACGTGAGTTGATTAATATTCATGAGGGTGAAGATGGCAAACTTTGTTGATTTTATGGTTGTATCACTGTCTATCCAGATGAATCAAACCAGGTGCGTGAGTTGATTTGATGGTCGTGTCTCTGGTGTTAAAGCAATAGCTAATGCAGGTTAGCTACAATATATCCTAATAATTATGGCTGATAAAACCGAGATGCAGTACAAAATATCTTGAAATCCAGATTTCCTACGTTTATGTACATGTGGAAAATTATTTTATGTTAGATTTTATATGTGGAAAATTATTTTATGTTAGATTTTATTTTAAACAGGTGAATATCTGCTGATCTGAGTGCCTCGAAATGCAGTGAGAATAACTGGACTTCTCATCAAAAAGAGGAGCCGTCAAGCTAGTAATAACATTATATTAATATTTTGTTCTTTAGATTTTGCATGCGTTAACAGACCACCACATCACTTCCAAGTGTGACTTTGATATCACACGTGATTCCGTTTTTGGCGATTACACTGGTGATCTTCGTCATATTCTTTGTAGGATCATTGCTCGCACAGACTCACAGGTCGTCAAGTTGTCCATAAATACCGAAGTAAGTTTATCTTGAATAAGTTATTCTGACTTTCGCACCCATTATAGCTCATTATCTAGGTTTGGAGCATACGAATGAATTAGCTTAACATGCTTAACTATAAGGCGTGCCAGAGTAGTCAGGGTCCACGTAGCGATCGCGATCCCTGGCAGATTTTGGCAATTTCAAAAATTTCTTATAATGTAGCCTATTGTGGTTCTTGTGATATAAGTCGTTTTTATGAAGATGTCTCGTTTCGACACTCTTTACATCATAACTCAAGAATCACAAGACCTACAAAGGTGTAACTGTGATATTGTAATTCTTTGTCAGGTCAAAATAAGCACAAAATAAGTCAAAATAAGCACAACAATTTTCGCAAGAGGTCACTGACATTTACAATTAGTACTATTCACAGGATATCATGATTCAACCAATTCACAACAGCTAACTACTCTAACTGGCCTTAAAGTAGATAAACTTGAATATCTGAGTGTGTCACATGCGTTCATTATACAAAAACTTTGTGCAGTGGTATTATTAGTAGTGGGCTAAACATCCCACCCCACAAGTCAACATTTAAAGTTATCACTTCATGATACCGTTAATAGTTTATATCTTATGATATTATCTAGAGATGGGAATACAGTTCACTCGAAACTTCGTCGGATGAAAGCATGAAATCGGATCTAGCATGTTCTCGCATGGATTTAGTAAGCACAATGTTATTTATAATAATCATAAAGAGGGGTCGCAAGTTCAAGATTTTCCATCCCAAGGAGTTGTGATCTGCAATAGCTGCCAGGTTTCATATTTTTTAATATTTAGGGGAGAGTGGGGTAATCCCGGGCACCTTTCGTTAAGGCTACACAGGTACAAGATGAAATAAAGTTCATCAGTGAAAATCATATCAATGCAAAGTAGGAGTAATGTTCTAACTAGTAACTAGTTTTTAATAACTCAACATCTATAGTTAATAAGTTATAATTAAAAAACAAAATGGTAAAAAATTATGGGGTAATGCCGGACACGGGGTAATCCCGGACACATGATTGTTGCTAAGAGGGAAAGTGGAGTAGGATGATAATCCCCTAGAATGTATTAGGTACTTCTGTTACCTCAAGCATACAACTACGGGGGTTGTTGTTGTTGTCTATATTTTCGAAATAACAAGTGTCCGGCATTACCCCATCTGTATAGAGACGCATGTGTGTCCGGGATTACCCCTCACGGTCCCGATTTAATTTTTCAGTGCTTGTTCTACTAATCCATTTTAAGATACCAAAATTCATACATCCAGCTAACAATCAAGTATCAAACATAATTGTCATCCATACTTCATCTGTGTCCCTTGTCGCATTAACTGTCACCCAGCTAATAAATCACTTGTCGTAATTTTCACAAAGAAAGACGAGACCCAAAGCGCTGGTAGTAGTACACGTGAGGTACACCTTGAGGTAGCTAATACCCTAAGGTAGTATAATAGTGCCACCATTCTCCGTTTAGCAGCAATCGATGTAACCGGGATTCCCCACAGTCCGGCATTACCCCACTTTCCCCTAGATGTGTAAAATATAGAACGCATACATTGACATGTTTATAATAGGGCATCTATTGCAGATACGACCTTCCCAGCAAACACAAAAATGTTTTTAAAACGTTTTAAACAAGTTACATTTTGGGTTTTGGTTTAGGAAAAACGTTTAAATAACATTAAATGTCGGGTTATATAAAGGTCATGAAAACGTTTTAAAACGTTTTGTATAAAAACGCACTACAACAATATTCTTAAAATGTTTTCAAAATGTTATTGTAAACTATTTTTTGCAAACATTGTTGGCCAAACATTTTGTTAACACGTAAATAACATGTTAAAATATTTTCAGTACGTTGCCATAATGTTTTTGAATGTTATGAAAACGTTTTATACCCTTTATATAACATTTAAACGTTTTTAGGCCTATAACCTTTTGCGAATGATGTCGAAAACGTTTTGTGTTTGCTGAATTCTTGCACTACAACCTTTTGATCTTTCAGCGCAATAAATTATTTTGTTGATTGGTATAAATTCCACTTAAAATCATTTGTCATTTAATTTGTTATTCATTAATTTTTCATTTTTTGGACTATTTATCAGTCAGGAAAATAATTAAAATTGCTGTAAATAGTTATTTCATCATTACAAATAAATTTCCACGATAACAGATTATTCCAATCAGCAGCACAGATTGGAACAGTCGGGGGTTATAAACTATTATATACATCATATATAGATTCCTGTCATCTGATTGGTTAAAAGTGCGGTCATTGAATTAGCTATGCCCCTTTTTAAGAAGTACGTCAAATCTGAACTATTTTCCGGGCAATAGTCATTTAAATCTCTTCTTCTCGATTGAATAATACTGCTGTTTACAATGCGTCATTGCCATGTGCGACATTAAGACTGAAGAG
Organism: Amphiura filiformis; assembly: GCF_039555335.1. Lineage (NCBI taxonomy): Eukaryota > Metazoa > Echinodermata > Ophiuroidea > Amphilepidida > Amphiuridae > Amphiura > Amphiura filiformis. Next base: position 69,247,866 of record NC_092636.1, on the reverse strand, counting down.
ACTGATTTTGTTTTGGCGACACCATCACCGAGTCCACCGTTCCGGTGAAAACAAAATAAGCAAGAAGCAAACAGAGAAATTGTGGCAAAAAACCATGCTAACGAAAGGACTTTCGTTTATAGGACTTCATCGAACTTTTGGGTTGTTCCCTAACATATTATTAATTTATCAAAAATCGACTATGCAGAGTATACCCCGATTGCGGCACTTTCCTCTATAGTCCTTTTAGAATACCCTCAGCTAGGCTGCGTCGTCAGCTTCAGCTTCGCCGAGCTTCTCCTCCCCAAATAAACGAGGTCCTTCTCGAAGGATAACGCTCATTTAATGGGGGGGGCTACATACATTAAGTGTCGATGTAAGTCTATCTCGTTATTACTTTGCTTGCAGCTTGAAGATCAATCAGAAGAGTCCAGATTGGGCAAAATGATATTCGGAAGGATGAATCCGACAGTGTCCAACCATCTGTCCGCCCGAGCCTATTACGAGCTCTGTATGGAACTGAACGCAAAGCAATATCCACCCACAGATTGGCGGTTGCTGATGGCTGAACTAGGATTAGACGAAATGCGATACATTCACGCAATCGAAGACGGAAGAGAAGCCGGTGCCGTTGTTGTTATTAATTTATTCTTTAGTCAGAACAAGGGCAACGTAGCCCTGGAAAGGTTGCATAGCGCTTGCCGAAAGGTCAGACTTGACAGAGCCGTTCAGATCATCGAACGGGATCAACCGCAATTGTGTTCTCAAAAGCGACCAGGTAATCAGGCGAATCTCCTTTCTGATGTTACTCAACAAGAGTCGCCATTGTCATATCAACCCAACAACATAGGACAAGGAATGTTCATCGACCAACAGCAGAAGCAACACTTGCACCTACACAACCAACAACAGCAACCATACCACCACCACCAGCAGCAGCAGCCACAACCTGCGCCGCAAGTAAATGTTATCGTTAAAGGAAAGACACTGAGTTTGCTTAACCATAAGAAATTGTCCTTTGATGACAGCGTTTTGTGTGCAACAGCTGGAGGTAATTGTGCTTAACTTGTTAGTTTAAATATTCTTGTATTTTCTCACCGATTGAAATCACCTTTATATGAAAACACAATATAAATAGCATTGGATATAGTGTGGGTCGTTAAATGTCAGCTGAACGTTGAGTTGCAAACGTTAAGAAGAATTTTTGATGTGGGAATTCTAAAGATATTAATTATACTCATTGTTTCTATCACATTACTACATTTGCATTTATTGGTCCATTTGATTTGCTATTACATGAATTTGCTTTACTATATCTTGAAACTCTAACGCTTTTGTTGTATAATATATTTCGGTTTCCCATATTTATGATTTTGATCAAACAGATTTGCCAGATGACATTCAGCGATGGATTGAAGTGCTCCAACAAAAGAAGATCAAGGACCACCTGTTCAATGGCATCGACCCAGTCCATCTTGTGGAACACCTGTCAGGCGTTCTTGAACAAGAACAGGTGGAATGGGTCAAGCAGACAAAGGAACAGGAAGGAAGCATCCGAGCTTGCAAACGTCTCTTTGGGTTCATCTTCTCTTCTAATAACTTTGAATGGCCGAGTATTCTCATCACAGCGCTAGATGATGCAGGATACCAAACTCAAGCAGCTCTCTTGAAAAGCACATACGAAGAAGCAAGTCTGGGTAGTGCTGGTAAGTAAATTTATCTATACCCATTTTCTTTTTTTACTTTGATCGAATTTTGCTATCTGAATCGCTCAGAGGTTGTTCCGGCGTATTAATGCATTGCATTTATCATTGCCTTTATGATGTTCATGTTAATTGTTATGTCCAGTAGGAGCGTTACCATTGGATAAAACGTAGCAAAGCGACTTAAATTCTTGAAGCCTTTCTTTTGTATTATACTTTTCAGGTTTGCGACAAGAAATTCAAGAATCTCGACGAGCCCCTACATGTAGAAACAACTCAATGGCCAATCTACCACCGACATCAGCTGACGACGAACTTTCAAACTACCCCATTTCTCTTGAGTATGTTGAGAAAGAAACAATTGTATAGTAGTTAGTACCTACGGACTAAGTGTCTCGTAGTTTTGATACAAGGCACTATCCGCCCAAAGCCCACAGAACTATTAAATTTACGTTTAACTAGTGCAGTGTGTGTGCATTGATAGTTTGTCGACGGTGGGGGATTCTCACAATGGGCGTGGTAAGCTCGACCCTGCCTCGCGGACGTACAAACTGACAGTGGTTCGTACAGGCCTACCTATACATGTAGAACCAGATAGTTTCAGGATCTCATGATCACCTTTTGAATATCTTGCAGTGGGCTCCGTCTGTCTACTCCTACTTCCATGGTCTGTGTGTATTAAATAGGCTGCGGTCCCCACCGCCGGCCGGGGAGCCTGGGCTGGCCGCAATTATAGGCCGCAGTATTTTGGAGCGTCTTGAACAATACTAAGTAGTCTCTAAGTGTCTCGGTGTTGTGTATTATAGAAAACAAACAATAAAATAATTTATAATTTTTCTTCAATGTTCACCATGAGAACATTCTGTTAAATTTCCAATATATCGGTGGCGCAGCGGTATGGACTCTACCACAAGTGGAGACTGACTGCGAGTTCGAACCCCGGCGGTGCCATTGTTTTGTGCACTTGGGCAAGGCGCATATGGCCGCTGACATAATTATTCTAACGACATCGCAATAAATGAAAGCGCTTTGATACACGTGAAAGGCGCCGTATAAATATCAACAATTTTTGTTATTGTTGTAAAGTAAATGGTATGTATTTATTATTGCATAGTATTGTGGCGAAATCCATAAACTGGTATCGAGCATCTTAGGCGAGCTGATGGTGAGGGCGCGTGGCACATCCGCACTTGTCTTAACTCGGAGTCGGACTTTGAATGATTGAGACAGAGAGCTAGATTTTTTATTCTATTACCCCACGACCCATTATTCAAAATCGCGCACTGTGATTTGTTGAAACGCGTCACGTGACAGACCATTAATTAGCGATAAAGTGTCAAGGGCAACGAACTTTATGTTCTTCTATCATCACAGCGCACAGCAGAGCGCACAGCACACCTGCTTATGTAGGGGAGAATGGAATGCCAGGGGCGTGTTATTGTATGTGCATACCTGCTTATAGGGGAGAATGGAATGTTAGGTTGTGTTATTGGAATGTGCATACGCTTTGGCTACGCGTATGCGCTCCACCTTGAGGTAAACAACTTGAAATATTTGGGCAAAAAATTTGATATTTTCTCTTTAAATCACACTATTTTGTGGTAATAGAATAGAAATAAAGGGTTCAGCATTATCCTTTACACGCAAATAATGTGTCCTCGGCAGTAAAAACGTTTAAATGCGCCTCACCCATTATTTACGTTTTTATTGCCTCGGACACATTATTTTCGTGTAAAGGATCATGCATTACCCTTTATTTCTTAAATCAAGATTTATTAGGATTTGGATTTGTGGGTGAATCCGGTTTTGGAATTTGTTCCAAAGAGAAGAGAGGGAACAACCAACATTGCGCTAATGTGCCTGAATTCAGAAGGGCCCACAAGTTCACAGATTAAATCAACAGGAAGGATTAGATTGTCGTTTGGCTGATGACGTCACGCGTACAGCATAATACGAAAGTCTAATCCTTTGCAAATATTGTGTTTCAATATATCAAGTTCGTACTAATTAATTTCCATCTTGTGTGTCACGACCGCCAAACATGCCAGATCAGTATACCAACGCCAAATAATGGAAGTATAATGTGGATCCATATAAATAACTAGAGTTGGTTCACCTCTTGGATTTGGATACAGCTTCAGAATTTGACTCAAAATTTGAAAGCTTTATCCAAATCCATTCGTGATTTAAATCAACCAAAAGGTTACTCCACAGTAAAGGATAAGGCGTATGTACTAGATATTCCTCGCATGACCTTGTGGATTTCCGGGTCCACCAACACTGACCACAAAGGGAAATAATAAGATTAACCCAGTGCACCCACTGCACACCGACATCGCCTGGCTAATAATTACTTGGTACAGCAGAGATACTAAAATAAATACCCGGGATCGATACACGTAAATTTGCTATGCACGAGTTTGATATGAGAAGAAAATCTTTGGATACCGGTGTAGAAAATGATGAAGAAACCAGATGTGGTTCCTTGCACATGAATATATATTTTGAACAGATATGATAGTCGCTAGCTTGCGCTTTGAGACAGTAGCTTGCGTCTTGAGTCAAAAACTGCCAATAATTCCGCAATAATTCTGATTTATATGTGCCGAATTCTATAGCGCAGTGTATAGGCCAATCGTGAAGGTTGTCTAAAAGAATATAACCTATGGCATACCATGCCAGGGCGATGTGACTTCATAAGGGCAATGTCGGGGATTATAGGACACAATCGATGGGGAGAGATGAGGTCCGACCAGGTCCGACCGAGTCTCCTACACAGGTTACGCTCCCTGTGGAGGGGCGGAACCAAACTGGCTGATGTGGAGACTAAGCCAGTTTGCGTCGGTCTGATACTCGTCTTTGACCATGCGCAGATCTGGCTGGTCAGGAAGATATTTAACATCCCGAATTTATAATATGCCTACCAGTTCCATCTATAACCGAATTGCTAGAGAATATTTGTTACCATGTTTAATAAATTCGTATTAATCGTATAATGAAACGTGGCCAAATGTATATTTGTGTACATAGTGTGTGGATCCACTCTTCTACGGACTTGGCTACTAAGCATGTCGGGAAGGATATGGCGGTATGCTGACCTGGGTCAATATGTTCTGAGCAGATGAGGTCCGACCAATTGCCTACGACCTTGTGTGCGATCATGTGTAACAGGCAATTCCCGATAATAATAGAGATTCCCTGACCATGCTTGACTGACACACAGCGAGATTAGTCACCGAGCTAATCGGGGCTATTGTCAGTAGCCTTAGTCAGATGTCCTTCAGCCTATTATGCGAAAAACTATTAAACAGGTCGATATGAGTATGCGACTCCGAAGCACCCGATATCATGATTGACTCTATTGTTTCTTTGTATTAAAACTGCCTTGACGTAAAGAAATAATAATGTGGATGTAAGATGAAATAAAAATTGTTTTATTGAAAGGTGTGACTACAAATGTATAATATCATGTTAACATGGTTGATAATGTACTTGAATATAGCATGAGAATAATAAATATGGTATGTATTTACACAGCTGTCTTCGTAAATAATTACTTTTCGGTCTTCTTCTTCAGTTTTCCAGATTGTACAAAATTAAAAACACACTATTTCAAATATTTCAGATTTCTTGGTAAAGACTTGCATTAAAATTATATAGGGATAATGGTTATATAGGATGGTGCACATTATGCATGCTTATTTTCCATCCTATGTGTTTGTTTATCAGTCTACATCGGTTATATTTATAAATGCGCTTTTATAAATACGCACGTGACCACCTTCGCGCTGCCATAACTGCTTGTCCAGTAAGTCTCGATGCGATCTTCTACATAGCGGGTGGTCTTCCTATACATTTGAATGCAAAGGCGGAACAAGATGATACTACTGTGCAGCAAAATTGTCTATTTTGTTCAACTTTGTGATTATATTGTAAACGTTTCTGTCGTTGAATATTTTTTCCGTCGTCAAACACTTTCAAAATGTTGTTTTGATAACATATTACAAATTCGGAATTCCCCCCCCCCCCGGTGTAATAATTTTGCAATTCAATTAATACTAAAATTTGATGATATTTATCTATACAGAGTTCCTATCCCTTTCTGTATAGTGGTCAATGCATGAGGATTTGGTCACGCTTGTTGGTCTTGGTATGTCGTGCACATGAGTCACGTGCGTAATTTATAAAAGCGCATATTAAAATATAACCGAAGTACACTGTTTATAATAATGATACAATTTGTACAAAATCGAAGATGCCCTGTCCATACTCGTTTAGGGGCTTGCACAAAATCGAAGCTTCCATGCCCAGGCTCCCACTCAGGGCTTGTGCGTAAGTCCTGCTTCCCAGCAAATAATTATATGTAAGCCTATACATCATTGGCCAAAAGTATTGCAACTTAAAGGTTAATGTATCATAATTTCAATCCTTAACATAATCGGTATCCTCTCTGCTGAATAACTTAAACGATACTATTATACAGTTTCCATTTAAAACCATAATATACGATTTCGGTCAAATTATAATTTATTTTTTTTATAGTTTATTTGTAAACATAAATTATGAAATAATATTAGTAACAACTGTCAGGAAGGTGGCAACGTTTTCACGTATATTTTGTGGGTCCTGAGAGCACATCAGACATGTCGAATTGCATTCTGAATAGGAGGAATGTCCTTCTGATATCGAATAATTGTGTGGTTTTTTAATTCGTGATATTATAGGCCTACAAATTTTATGGCAAATTATTAAATTTTGATAGTTTTGATATTCAACAGTCCTCAAAGTAAAGGTTACATATATCTAATGATATGAACTTAAAGTTTATGTAGCTGGGATGAAAAGTCGACCATCAATTGAAAATTTTGACCATATTGAAGATATAGGCTTACTTTTCCCCCCAAAAGACCTCTCCCCTCCCGAGGAATGGGACATGGGGAAGAGATGGGCTTATAATTTTTGAACTAATTTTACTACCCCGACCCCTGGGGAACATTGCTAATCTTAGCTACAGAGGTCCTGAAATCGATAAGATATGATAAAACTGATAACCGGGAACGTAACCTAACCTAACAAGCCGTATATCTTTTTCATGGCTTGGAAAGCGATGACCAAAGCGGTGTACATATATCTTTGTAAATAAATAAATATATAGATATTATATTAATGCCATCAAAATATAGTTGGTAGAACATGTGAAGTTTAACCCGGGGTTTAACCCTATCGTTATCCCTGACGTACTCCAGAGTACAAATAATTAGCATTACGTTATCCATAACGTACTCCAGAGTACAAGTAATTACCATTACGTTATCCCTGACGTTCCTGACGAGGGCACGGTGGCTCAGTGGTTACGGCCTTGGACTCATAATCTGAGAGCTTGCTTGATGTGCATGGGTTCGAGTCCCCGTCCCACCACCGTGTTGCGCCCTTGGGCAAGGCGCTTTGCCTCGCTTGCCTCACTCCACCCAGGTGCAATGGGAAGCCGTTAGGGGTTGTCACAGTCGTTGTACTGATGAACCCTGCGCCAATTGTAGGCTGCAAACGTGGTTCCGATATATTCTAATGACGGCGGAATAAATGTAAAGCGCTTTGAGGCTGTTTACGGCATAAAGCGCTATATAAATATCTACATTTATTTTTTTACATTTTTCCTCAGAGTACAAATAATTAACATTACGTTATCCCTGACGTACTCCAGAGTACAATTAGTGTTACGTTATCCCTGACGTAAACAACACTTGCATTGTCATTTCACATCTTGAGTTGCACCTGAGGTTTTCTCCCTGTTACGTGACCACATAAAAAGGTTGATGTTAGCATAGACTGTAGCAGTCTATGGTGTTAGTATAATAGTCAGGACATCATTAGGTACCACTGCCTTAACATAATTGATCATGTCTCACCTCCTTTTTCAACCAAATAGAGGGTCATAACTCTTGCAGTGAGTTGTTTAAGGGTTTGCACAGTATTTTTTGTGGGACATGAGAGCACCAGACACAGCATTCCATTCTGAATACAAGGAATGCCTTCTGATATCAAATCATTTTGATTTTTTTGAATTCGCGATATAATACAAATTGTACGGCAAATTAGTAAATTTGATATTTTTGACATGTAACAGTCCTCGAAGTAAACTTTAATTTGAGGACAGCTCAACCATTTGAGGTTCTACTTAGAACCGTTTTTCTAAGAGTGTACATATCATTAGATTGTACATAAAATTATATCGCGAATTTAAAAAACTCAAAACTATATGATATCGGAAGGACATTCCTCGTATTCAGAATGAAATGACGTGTCGGTGTGCTCCCTTGTCCCACAACAAATATTGAACACACGTTGCTATCCAATCCTTTAAGACACTTGCATCCTAATGGCATCACATGTTATCACGTGATATCACCTTTACATTAGTATGAAGAGATTGTAGTTTATATCAAAGTTGGCTTAGGAAACATATTATCATTTCCATTCTCCACTTCAAGTTCGTCAATAAAGATACATTGTCCATGCTGTCTGTCGAATTTGCCATTGAGTCCATCGAAGAATATTCCTTGACCTTGTTTGTTGGGTTGATATGACAATGGCGACTCATTAGTTGAGTTGTCTCTGAGCATCACTTGACTCATCATATGACTCAGAGAACTAACTTGCTGAGCATGCTGAGTAACTTGCTGAGCATGCTGAGTAACATCTGGAAGGGACTCGTCTGATTATCTGGAAGGAGACTCATCTGATTGTCTAGTTGCGTTTGAAGCATATTACTGCCTTCCAAGCTTTGAAGATCAGCTGTACTGTCCGAACGCAATTGTGGTTGATCTCTTTCGATGATCTGAACAGCTCCGTTAAGTTTAACCTTTCGGCAAGCTCTGTACAACTGTTGCAGGGCCTCATTACCCTTGTTCCGACTGAAGAATAAATTAATAACAACAACGGCACCGGCTTCCCTTCCTTGCTCGAATGCGTGAATATATCGCATTTCGTCCAATCCTAGTTCAGCCATCAGCAACCGCCAATCTGTCGGTGGACTTCGCTTTGCGTTCAGTTCTAAACAGAGCTCGTAATAGGCTGGCGCGGAAAGATGGTTGGACACTCTCGGATTCATCCTACCGAATATCGTTTCGCCCAATCTGGACTCTTGTCTTTTCCCATTCTCCTGATCTGGACGCTACAAAGTAATAATGAGATACAGATTTAATTGCTTTCTTTCATAACCTACACTGATGTGTTATGGGAGCGACGGACGAAATCCTTGCAAGAAGGACCTCATCTATATTGGGAGTAGAGCCGGACGCAGCCGAGCTCGGGGTATTTGAGGCTGCATGCCATGCCGCGGGGCTCGAGGAGGCCGAAGGCCTCAATACTTAGTTTTTAACCTCAGCTAGCTGAGAGTCTTTTCGCAGGACCAGAAGGGCACCGCGGAGTGGTTCGAGTATACTGGGTGGGGTCTCTCATATAAAACATAGATACCCCGGACAGGACTTGTATTGTAATCCTTGACAGGACTAGGTGCTCGATTATCATTTGAGAGACGTTTCCTGTTCTCCTCACACTATAACCCATAGTCCTACTGCTGAAATGTTCATATATAGGACGTGTCAAGTAAAGGCCGGCTGTGCTCATTGCCTCCACCATGTCAGTAGCGCAGCTTGCCTTTTCCGATGTGGACGACATGAAAGGCGCTGTACAAATCGAAGCTATAGTTTTTACCTTAAGTTGTACTTTTGCACATATTCTATTGTCTAGCTTTAAAAATGTTCATTTTATTTCAGGTATACATCGAGGGGTTGTAGCGCCAGCCAGGAGTCCATATCTGCAATAGCTGCCCTGTTTGACAATTTCTGTATTCTAATCACATCTTAAAATATGACACATGGCAGCCGTTGCAGATGTGGCCATGGACGAAGAATAGAGCACGAAGATGGACTTGCAACTCCGTTCGTCGAAGTGAGGCCAGCGATGTCGTCACGCTTGCAACATGTGGACGTAGGTGGCAGCAGCATTTTTCTTTAATTAGCATAAGTCTCCACAGCACTACGCATATTTTTTTACGTAGCTTTTAGTACTATCGTGGTGGCAGCAGCATTTTTCTTTACTTTTCCAATATGGCGCCGCCCGTGAATCAATTTGGTGCCTGTTGGCGACGCCATCGGACGCCATGTTAGCGCAGGGTAATACACAGGGAAAGCCGACGCTGTGCCACCTTTTTGTATTGCGCTAGTATATGAGTTGCAACGGCCTGATGTGGCCGTCTTGGGAGGAATGTCTTTAAATTGCGACTCCTCGTTATTAATATAATAACATTGTGCTTACCGAATGCATGCAAGAACATGCTAAGTCAGATTTCATGCTTTCATCCGACGAAGTTTCGACTGAACTGTATTTCCATCTCTAGATAATATCAAAAGATATAAAACTATTAACGGGATCATGAATTGAGGATTTTTCTTAAACCAAGAATAGCATAATGCAGATTTGTAGGATCTGAACAAAATCATTTAGTTAAAGAAAGTTTTGTAAATTATAAAGCACAAAATAACAAAGTTTTGTAATATATAATTATAATCTTTGTGAGAAGAAACTTATCTAAATAGTTGTGCATTTTCCCAGATACAACCAACGCATGTGACACACTCAGATACTTGCAATTCAATCCAGGTTAAGTCATTCATTCAATCGTATTCTCCAAACTAATATCGGCTGCTAAAGCCAGAATCACTTATCCAAGATACCCAGGACTGAGTGACATGTCTTCAGTGCATTTATTAGAGTCAAGCACTGGATGTACAAAAAGTCTACATAATTGAAGGTATTTATTGCATTGAAGACATAATTATTATACTTACTTCAGTATTTATGGACAATTTGACGACCTGTGAGTCTGTGCGAGCAATGATCCTACAAAGAATATGACGAAGGCCACTAGTGTAATCGCCAAAAACGGAATCACGTTTGATATCAAAGTCACACTTGGAAGTGATGTGATGGTCTGTTAACGCATGCAAAATCTGGAGAACAAAATATCAAAATAATGTTATTACTAGCTTGACGACTCCTCTTTTTGATGAGAAATCCAGTTATTCTCACTGCATTTCGAGGCACTCAGATCAGCAGTTATTCATCTGTTTAAAATAAAATCTAACATAAAATAATTTTCCACATATATAAATAAAGTAGGTAATGGGGATACGCATCCTGCACAAGAACAAATAAACACAATGGGGAACGATTGCTCGCTACGAGAGGAAACTGAATATATTAAATAAGAAAGAGTGAACAGTTTACCAACCCAAAGTGTTACAATTAAACAAGACAACATATACACCAATCCGAGAAGCATTTACTGTATTTGGCCCTCTATTGACGGCAACACGGATGTACCAGAGCGGGAGATTTAATTCGTAATTCAATACTCATGATTGTGTATTGAATATCACTGTTGTGTACAATTCCGGGTACAATTCTGTATAGCACACAATAAATAATGGATGGAACCCCCGACCTCGGGACACCGCAGTTTTACATCGGGGACACCGCAGTAATGGCGAAGTCGGATAGGTGTATAAATACAAATCCCGACCGGCACACAACCCAACTTGAAAAAAAAAAGCAAGGGAATGTGCCGGCGCGGGAATCGAACCCACGACCTTCCGATCTCTAGACGGACGCCTTATCCATTAGGCTACCAGCTCCCACTGATAAACGGTGGTTAAAACTGGGTCTAATCTTCACCCTCACGAATATTAATCTACTCACGTACCTGGTTCGATTCATCTGGATAGATGAGCTGCCATCCATTCTTCAGATCTTCTAGTTCAATTTTGACATCTTCACCCTCATGAATATTGATGAGTGTATTGCCATCTGATAATGGAAAGTAGCCCAACCTGCGAGCAGCTTCATCGTCCACTTCCTGGTGATTTTGATAACAGAAAAAAAAACATCTTACACTATCTACATAGCCTCAGTCTAAATTTTGTTTAACCCCTCGGTCGCTTGTGAAAATTTCCAGACATTCTGCTTGTTTTCCACACATAAAAGGCAGTAGAAAAGAATATCACTGCTGTGAATTTGTGTAATTGTATAATTGATTTATGGATGTGATATTATGTGGGGGTATGTAGTTGGGTAAGTGTTTGGATGGTGTGTTGTGATTACATGAAGGGTATTTTGTTTACGGAACATTTCTGTAGAACACACAATTCGAGTATAGCAGTATACAGACAGCAAAAGAATTAAGGTCATTAAAGTCATTTCCGCCCCTGCATACCCTAAGTAAAGGCAGATATGCCACAATTATATAGAAGCAGCAGCCAATAGATGCGTCTATTAACTCGGATTTATGCAACTGAATCCTAAGGAAGTTGCAGATTACTCCATTGTTGTTCAACGGATCAATCGTTGTTAACATTGCAGGATTTTTTGGTCACACTAAGCTACGTTATTCTAAGATGTCTATATTGGTAACAACCTGAAGACGTACCTTTTGGTCCGATGGCTTAAACATACAGACAAATAGATGAAACGTATCTTGCTTGGGTTGAAATGGTTTTCCAAAGGCACTGAGCTTAAATCCTCCTTTCTTAGTTGATTGCGCACTCTCTGGTAGCTTTTCCGTCTTGAAATCAGAAAAATGGTTAAGCATGAGATGAACAGTACCGTCGCCGTCTGTGAAACACCTGTTGGCAGACTGTTCTGTTAGGTTTGTCCATCCCTGATTCAGATCTCCGCCTGATTCCTTGGTGTACACACTAAACGGAGAATTGTTGTGCGAAGAGGGAAAAGAAAGTACAACACCGAATATTCCGTCTTGAAATCGAATACCAGAAGGACCACATCGGATGATTGGTGATGTATTATTACTATTCCCTGTTCCGTTTGTACCATCGTAGTGATTCAAATAGATGTAGATCTCTTGCAGGACTCCTTCTGGTAAGGCACCAGGTGGAATGTAAAGATGTACAGATGTGTCTGGTATGTCAAGATAACCACCTCTATGGTCAAATATTCCAGCACAGAAATCCGATGTTAGGAAGATAATATCCAGTTGTTCCTCTTTGGTTTTATTGCAGAGGACATCATGAAATCTGCGGCGCAAAGTGTTAAGACGGTTATCATTAGACTCTCGTCTTCGAATGCTTCCATTGCTGGGTTTATTTTGTCTTGCTGAAAGAAACACAAATAAAGAGAAACCTAAGTACAACATTAAAATGTTTACTGTCTTTTTGAAAAACAAGATGTAATTTTTAACATACGCAACAGGAAGTGTGAAACTTTTGTAATGATCTCATCAGTAATCTTTTTTATTATTATTATTTCATTGTTTCACTGTGACCTTCAACTACGATTACCATGTACCAATGATCAATTTTATTTTTCGAGAGCGGAAGTGTCGAATAGCTCCTTCAATACATTTCTTTAGCCACGAAGTGGACGCATCAATCCTATTAGTGTGTGTACTAACTTAAGGTGTTTAATGCTAAATATCTATATACATACCTGATGGAAAATCATCTTCAGTGTAGTCATCCGAACTAGTGCAATCCATATCACTGAAATGGCTACCAAGACTTGTTGGTGAAGCAGGACCAGAGTCATCTATCAATGGTATAGCCGTTGCCAAATCTATCTTAGTACCTTTACTGGGTCTGTAATTACTGCTGCTGTCATCGTCAGTTGGAGAACTCTGAAGACATCTCATATGTTCACGATTCATTAATTCAGGATAATCAGGAGCGATTGTGATGGTCATTTTGTTGGACGTACCGTTGTCTTGATGAGATGAAGACCTCATGGGATTATCAGATTTGTAAGTTGTAACAAAAGATGATCGACTATTTCGGCTTTCACGTGCAGTGCCAGAAGACGATCGCGACGTTGAGACAGATGTCATTGTCATTGGACTTCCTCTCGCAGCTCGTCGACGTTTGCCACGGTGATGACAAGCGCATAGTATAACACCAGTTAGGATAAATAGGAAAGCAATGACACCAACTACAATTATAGCTATCAAGACTCCATGGTTATGTCTACCATGTGGTGGCAGCTGACTAGAATCGGGAGTACGTTCACTACTTGTTTCTTCCTTTCCTTTATTTGATTGATCCGACTTGAAAGGCAAATTAGGAGAAAGAGGAACATTAAATACATAACTTAAAGGAGTATTTCGTGATCCTAGCATCCTCTTTTTATGACATTTTTCAGTACATATCCACGAAAAAACCTATTCCCAAAATTTCAGTTGATTCCGATTTTGCGTTTGCGAGTTATGCATGATTATGGGTTGTATTACACTGCTCCATAGACAATGCGTTGTAATTTCGTTCTGGTATACCAGAACGAAATTCAAATTTCACGATATCTTTGCTAAACAAATTAATCTGCAAGAAATATTTTGTACATAAACATTATGTAGCCAGAGGTTTCCAGTTATATAAAAATCTCAACTTTTTTTGAGAAAAGTGGGGGGATGAGGCTGTGGATCACGAAATGCCCTTTTAAGAATCATGGAACTAAGAACATGAAGAAAGGAAAGACAAAGCAATAAAAAAAATTATTGAAGAGTGATTTTCTACCATTGTATTTTACAGATGTATATTTTTTACATAAATTTGCTGAATATTGTCACACCATTTCAAACAGAAACAAAACTAGACTAAGCTGTGGTCTAACCCACGAACACAGCCGTGTTGTTACCCCTAATGACCTTTGACCCCAAAATATATGAAAACGGCCATAGACATTGGCTAATGTCAATGCATGGGTGCATGTGGCACCACTTTGCTATGTTACTTGTGACAGAAGGGGCATTTTGAAGGTTTTTCGTCTCAGACCGGAAGTGACCCCTTAATGACATTTGACCCCAAATAAAAAATACCACATATGAATTGGGTACCCACAATTCATGTGTGAACATACCGTTACTGTCCTATGTTTTTCTTAGCAAATAAAAATTTTTGACGGTTTTCGTTTTATACCGGAAGTGACCCCTTAATGACCTTTGACCCCAAATCTGTGAGGACCCCATAGACACTGGATAATAACAATGCATGTATGCAAGTGGTGTTACTGTCCGACGTAATTTGTGGGAGAAGAAGCATTTTAAAGGTATTTCGTTTTGTACCGGAAGTGGCCCTTAATGACCTTTGACCCTAAATAAAAAATACCACATATACACAGGGTAATTACAATTTATGTGTGAACATACCGTTACTGTCCTATGTTTTTCTTAGCAAATAAAAATTTTTGAAGGTTTTTCGTTTTATACCGTAAAGTGACCCCTTAATGACCTTTGACCCCAAATCTGTGAGGACCCCATAGACACTGGGTAATAGTAATGCATGTGTGCAAGTGGGTTCACCGTCATACGTAATCTGTAGGAGAAGAAGCATTTTAGTTGAAATCACGTTTTTGACCCCTATGACCCCAGCGTGACCTTTGACCCCACGAATTTCATGTGACATGTAGGGGCATGGTCAATGATGATTGTGACCAAGTTAGGTCCAAATCGGTGTAAGCATGTGAGTGCTAGAGCAAATGTAGTGGTCGGCAGAAAGAACCTGTAAGAAAAAAGACACAGCCGTGACTAAACGTCACGGCTGTCACGGCTGTGTAACAAAACCCCTTCTTTGTCTTGGCTCTATGCGCAAACGTAAATTTAAGAACATGGTCATGATGGTGTAAGAAGACTGAGATAGTACTAGGAAACTATCTATTTATTGAGACAGAGATTTAAGATTGTTTTCATGTTCAGTTCATATTTAATTTGAATTGTAGTTGCAAAATTATTAATCAAAAATAGGTTCCTTCCTATTCTGAGCCTTGTCTGAAGTACGTGACATAATGATGAAATTGATTATTCGACTAAACTGCTCAAATAAAGAAAGTCCGCAGTCATGTAACCTGTTCTACATCGAACCCTGATCTTGTTATGACAATTTGATTGATAAAGGCGTGTGCAGAATTTTGTTAGCTCCAATTTGATACCAAATTTGCTACCCAAAACTCTAAATTCACAGAGATTGATACCTGTATATGAAATTTGGTGCATTTTCAAAAGTTGCAAATTAAAAACGGAGCACGCGGATCTGTAGGTGAATGGCAGAGCTCGACCATTAACATAGCCCGAAACAACCGCTAGGTCCTATCGATCGCATCGTGCCCTAGTATTCATCAGTAAAGCACTGTAACAATCCATGCGTTTTAAATTAACAATTTAAAAAAAGCGCGCACTTCGGATAGTCGACATGGGTTCATCGTGGGCAAACAAGCTTGACCACATTGCCACGCTAAGCAATTTCGACCGCGTGTATCGTTTTGATTTGCAACTTTTGAAAATGCACCAAATGCCATAAACTGGTATCACTCCTTGTTACTGTTGAGTGTTTGGTAGAAAATTTGGTATCAAATTAGAGCTAACAAGATCCCGCACACGACCGTATCAATCAAATTGCCATAACAAGATCAGGTTTTGAAGTAGGACGAGTTACATGACTGCGGACTTTCTTTATTTGAGCAGTTTATTACAATAAAACCGATTCAGCATATTGAGAGCCGGGATTTCGTGAATGTCTGGCACTTCGGGTATGTTGCCTTGAGGCATCACAATTTATATATTTATTATGATAATTATTTATTTCCATTTAATAATATTTCATTGAAGCATTTGGATTTATAAAATGACAAAAACAAAACACTTTAAATGTGACTGAATGAAATACTGAATGGTTGTCATCTTACCGCTAGGCTGGTTGCCAGCAATGCCAACCAGAAAGCCAGACGTAAATACTGATTTGCATCCATTCTGTAACAGGAAAAGGAAAGAACGTTTTCAAAGAAATTGCCGTTTCTAATGTTTACTTACTTATTTATTTGTTTAGTTAGTTATTATTTCATTTGTTGAGAGTTCTGAGCACAAAGAAATAAACATCTACCAAAAAGTAGTTACCCCCCAATGAATGACCATTTCCAAAACGGTTGGTCGTGTGCAAAATGTAGAACATGCATTCGAAGCAGAATTCATTTCTGTACATTATGACATCGTTTGTTGCAATGGCCTCAATATTGATGTCGCAGCGTACATTTAAATGAGAGTAACCCAAGATTTGAAAGTTGCAGAAAAAGCCTATTGCCTTGTATTCACTGTCCATGGAAGGAAATGTTTTCAGCTCTCATTGGATTATCTTTTTTGTTTCATGCTCTTGAAGGGATCAAAACATGTGATAATCAATTTAAAAAAATCATCATTCACATCTGTGGTCATTGTTCACTTAATCCCACATTAAAACATGACAAGTTCAATGTTTTTGTGGACCAAGTAAGTCACAAGAAGTGGAAGACCAGTGGTTACATATTGTCACCCTCATAACCAAACTGCCTAAGTCATTATTACATGTTTCTCATTTGCAATTTTGATTTTCTGGTATTTTTTGGTAAAACCGCCAAATCAGGAAATTTTGAATCCTACCACTAAAAGGACAATTTGCCATTGAAGGCTATTTAGGACCTTATTGGTCAGAAAAAATATTGAAATTTTCCTGTTATAATTAGACATTACGGGAATAGAGATCACTGATGTGAATAATGACAATTGTTATTGTTTATCACATGTTTTGATCCCATCCAAGAGCATGAAACAATCCTTCAATGGATACTGAATACGAGGCAATAGGATCTTACTGCAACTTTCACATCTAGATGTACGCTGCGAAATCAATATTAGGGCGTTTGCAACGATGAGGTGTCAAAATGCGTAGAAATAAATTCTGCTTCGAACGTATATCTCACATTTGGCATACGATTAACCATTTTGGAATATTGGTCATTCATTAAGGTGGGTATGAGGCCAATCTGGGCTTGTTAAAAACTGTGTTTTACTCCCATCCAACTCAATTTCTTTCACTGCATTATGTAAATGTTTATACTAGAGTCCATTTTATTTTTGAAATGGAGGCATCAAATTTGACGTTGAAAATGAAATAGGTCTTTTCAGTCCATCTGCATCCTTTATCCCGCATATTTATTCAAGGAAATATAGATATCAAATTCAGGGTATGCATGTTAAAGTTTTACATGTACTACCGACACTCTATCGAATTCTTTACTTGAAATAATCTATTCAGCTAATGCGAACTGAAGGTATGCTCAAGTCGAAGGTGAGTTTTTTTATAAGCTCACTTACTTTAACAATGCTAAGTTTAAAACTGTACTACTAATAGTCCTGGCCCTAGCTAGGACCCGGCCTACACCGGATAGGGCAGAGATTTTGACACTTGATTTGGGTTATTGGACCTCTGAGGTTGATGAATCACGGAGGTGCTTTTGCGAAAGCGGCTGCGAATTCGAGAAATCCAAGATGGCCGCCGGCGGCCATTTTGAAAATTTTAAATTTTAGTTTTCACTCAATATTCATGTGTAATACATCATTCTATAGGTTTTTGCATACAAGGAATCAATTTCTGACATTATTTTTATGATTGAAGGTCAGTATAACATGTTTACATTCAAAATGGCCGCCGAATGGTTGCCAAAAGATGGGGTTTTCATTAAAATGCATTTAGAATTCAATATTTTAACTTATTTGATGTTAAAAATAACCATGGGATGCTGATATTATGGTGACAACAAAGCATAAGTCGTCTATGTCATTTCTATCATCTCCTGGATATGTTTAAAAATCAAAATGGCTGCCAAAATGGCCGCCAAAATAGTCTTTTTTTTTAAAATGTGTTACAGGAGTATTATAAAGTACCAGATTTACAATGAAATGGTGCCAAACATTGTGTTCTTTTGTATTCAAAGTATCCCTCTGGTAAAGGGGTAACAATATGACATCGGCATCAATTAATATTAAATCATATGGGCATGTAAACATTCAAAATGGCCGCCAAAATGGCTGCAAAACATGATTTTTTCATTAAAATGGTATTTAAAACAGCATTTTAATAGATGTTGTGTTAAATATTTCCATGGAACGCTGATATAATGTTAAAGGGATATTTCTATCCCAATTTCTTCCTGCTCATGTGTTTTTACATTCATAAAAGAATCTTAAATCCTAAATTTCATGCAAATCGGACATTCCGTTGGCGAATTATGGACTATAACATACCGTATATTTCAATGGTCCATAGGATTGTGTGTTATACTTTCGTTGGCGACAGAATAAAATTCAAAATCGAACATGTTGGCCGGTTTCTCTGGAAAGGGAATATATTTGCAAGATTCCTCTTGCACATGATCATTATGCACCTAGTATATAAGGGGTCCCGTTGGTATGAGCATGCCGGCAGAATCATTTTACGACAAAATGTTAACCATATGCCATGAAGCTGAAAAATGACATCTCCTGTAAAAACTGGTATCTTGAAAGTTGGTGTAACAGTCATTTAAAAGAATATAATATACTCTTTTAAATGACTGTTACACCAACATCAAAATATTATTTTGGTGGCCAAGTTGAATTTTAAACATGCCCAATTACCCATAAGTCCATGCTGTTTTCCTATTACTGCTATGCTATAATGATTATGTGGGAAAATACTCTCCTTTTATGGCACCATCCCTTGAAAACCAGATACCTAGTGTCGCTGTAACAGATTTTGATGAAAAAATAATATTTTGGTGGCCATTTTGGGAGTCACTTTTATTTCTTTGAACTTACCCATGGGATAATTTTGAATGACATATTTTACGTTACCCTTCTGCCACAAAGATATTTTTGGATCTCGAAGAAAGCACTCATGTGTCACCATTTCCTTAAAAAATCAGATAAATTACATGTTGTTGAGACATAATATTATCAAAAAAAAACTACTTGCATGGTCATTTTGGAGAAAAAAAAAGAAAGGAAAGAAAGCACTATTGTTGCACATAATACATTATGTAAATTGTAAGTTGCTGGAAGGTATGGGTCTTGCTTAAAATGCCATATAGTTGAAAGCTTTCCATCCTGTTTCTGTTTTGCGGAATTTGATGGAAAACAAAAAATAGACTATGGGGCAGGTTGGCCCACTTGTGCTGGGGCAGGTTGCCCCCATTGTGTTTATGGGCAAGAGTTATGCATACTTTCTCCATTTTCACCCATTTTGTGTCAAATGAAGCAAAATACAATTTACACACCAACACTAGTCAGTTCCATGGATAAAATTGTTCAAAGGCGGAGTATAGTACAAAAAAATCTATATTGCTGTCCTATTTGAGCACTTTTTGACTGGAAATAGCAATATTTCAATATCATATTTCTTTATAATTGGGAATTTGTACATAAAAAGTAATTCATCACTCAGAATAGTTAATAATGAACAAAAAAAGTCAATTACAATTGTTATTCACAGCCTTTCAGTTTTTCGTTATGGGTTTTATAAGATGATTGGTTAACGTTATTTCCTTGATTTTAGCTATTTCCTCAAGAATGACCCATGATGGCGCAAAATGAATTTTATTTTTTGATTATCTTGGAACTATGATAGGTGATATCTTACCGCAGTTGTAACTTTAGAATGTTTTATTGGAAAGAAATATGGCAATAACACACGGTTGTGCATAGAGGGCCAACCTGCCCCGTTTGGTGGGCCAACCTGCCCCGGCCTGGTTAATTTTCTTTTCGCTCTCTCCTACAACTACTATAACTTTTGTATAAGTCACAGAGCCATATAAATTTGTTAGCATTTACCTAGAGTAAACAGCTCTCAAGTATCAAATTGAGAGCCTCCTAACCCACAAACTGAGCTCTCCAGATAAGTGGGGAAAAAGGGGGCCAACCTGCCCCGGTCTCCCTTACTAGGTGCATAATGATCATGTGCAAAAGGAATCTTGCAAATTTATCTTATAAATTTATAATTTCTATCTAGAGAAACGGGCCGAAATGTTCGATTTTGAATTTCATTCTGTCGACAACGAAAGTATCACACACAATCCTATGGACCATTGAAATATATGTTATAGCCCATAATTCGCCAACTGAATGTCCGATTTGCATGAAAATTTGGGTTTAGGTTTCTTTCATGAATGTAAAAACACATGAGCAGGAAGAAATTTGGATAGAAATACTCCTTTAACATTATATCAGCGTTCAATGAAAATATTTAACACAACATCTATTAAAATGCTGTTTTAAATATCATTTTAATGAAAAATCATGTTTTTGCAGCCATTTTGGCGGCCATTTTGAATGTTTACATGCCCATGAGATCATATTAATTGATGCTGATGTCATATTGTTACCCTTTACCAGAGAGATACTTTGAATACAAAAGAACACAATGTTTGGCACCATTTCATTGTAAATCTGGTACTTCATAATACTCCTGTAACACATTTTAATGAAAAAAGACGATTTTGGCGGCCATTTTGGCAGCCATTTTGATTTTAAACATATCCAGGAGATGATAGAAATGACATAGACAACTGACCATAATATCAGCAACCCATGGTTATTTTTAACATCAAATAAGTTAAAATATTGAATTCTAAATACATTTGAATGAAAACCCCATCTTTTGGCAACCATTTGGCGGCCATTTTGAATGTAAACATGTTATACTGACCTTCAATCATAAAAATAATGTCAGAAATTGATTCCTTGTATGCAAAAACCTATAGAATGATGTATTACACATGAATATTGAGTGAAAACTAAAATTTACAATTTTCAAAATGGCCGCCGGCGGCCATCTTGATTTCTCGAATTCGCAGCCGCTTTCGCAAAAGCACCTCTGTGATTCGTTAACCTCAAAGGTCCAATAACCCAAATCAAGTGTCAAAATCTCTGCCCTATCCGGTGTAGGCCGGGTCCTAGCTAGGGCCTGGACTATAAGGAGCTTTTAATCTCACTTCAGTCTTTTAACTGTAGGAACGCGTAATCTACCAGGACAAACATCATCGACTTACCTTTCTTCCTACATCGTATGGTACTTTCACTTGAAGCGTACTGCATGGACCAACTACTTATGCGGAACTGAAATAGTAAAATGAAATTCCATCATGATGATCTATATATAATATATAGAAAGTTACACATATCACAATCGTAGTTCAGATGCACTTTAACAGATCAGGTATAAGGGAATACCGTGATGTGCGAAGTTACCTTAAGACACAGTATTCTCTCCCATATATTTATCTATATATATATATCTATATATCGTGATATAATACCTAGTTTTACACATTATTTGACTTACCTGGTTTTTGTAAATATATGGACGCCAATTATACCATACGCCGCGAGGAAATACACGCTTCACAGAATTCCTGGTATGTTTTAGTGGGAAAAACTAAAAGTGACTCATAACTTTAAATATAGTCAACAATTTCTGTTGAATACTTACTATTGTATATAGTGAATAAAATAAGCAGCCCATGGCAATCAGTGAAATTGAATGGTTGTTATCAAACAAGTTCAGGTGGTGTGATTTGCACAAATACCATTCTTAACAAGATTGTGTTCATGTAGATCGACACAAAAGGTTTATTTTTGATTAATAGAAATAAATAATATTCAAGACAAAGTTGATACAATCAAAAGAGTGCAATACGTTTGAAAGAGAAAGATTGAGGTAAAAAAAAGCCTCACGGGTTTACGCGCCAAAATCGTTATTGCAATTTGGGACATTTCTCTCTCTCTCTCTCTCTTTTATATTTATTCTTAGTTTTTTCCCTTATTTTTGTTCCATTTAATGGTATAGCAATTATACATTCTTTATCGTACACTGCTAATCACACTAATGGCAGGTGATATGACATCATTCTGTTGCGCTATGAAACACCGCGTAGTAGTCAAAGCGTGAAGTTGTGCATGGAATTTGTTTTATGAATCTGCAAGTATACATGACATAGGAAAATATTTTCCCACATTCAATAAACGAGATAAAAGAATGCCGTAGGACAATGACATTTTATTACCTGAAAGACCTTTAATACAAAAGTAGTTTCAACATATTATAAACAAAAAATAAAATAAAAAATGCCATTTATCCGGACATTTATACAGCGATTTACATTTATTCCGCTGTCGTTAGAATATGTCAGTTGCCATAAAATTCCCAATGAATGCGCATACCTTTGGGCGGCGCTCAATGGGCAATATTCCTAACAGCTCCCCATTTCACCCCTGGGTAGAGAGAGACAAGTGAAGTAAAGCGCCTTGCCCAAGTGCACAACACGATGGCACCACCGGGGTTTGAGCTCGCAATCCTCCCATGATCACTGCGGTGGCGCAACATGTGTACCATGAGCACAGTACCGCATCCAAATGAGGCGACTTTATAATATATAATTATAAGGGGAAAACTTCGGGAAAATACAAGAAGAACAACAATGAACGAACAGCTATTTCTACAAAATGTTAAGCAAAAGTCATTTATCATTCTTGATTATGATGACGAAGCTTCTTCTTACACAGATATATTTGTGTAGAGGGAACATAATCTGGCTGGCTGTATTCATTCAGGACACTCTCGATTCCATCCAGATTCTGGCCGGGGATTCCGGTCTCCAAATGCAAGGTCCATGACTTTCGCGAAGGTCGCAGGAGCATTGCATAAGCCAAATGGCATTCTGCTGAACTAGCTTGAACTCATACAATACTCCAGTACCTGCTCTGAATGTGGTCTCCTCTCTGTCTTCAGGTGCTACAGGTATTTCGTAGAAACCATGTGCTAAGTCGAGGATGCAGAAGTATTGCGCACCACCGTGCATCTAACGCTTCTTCAACCCGGGGAAAAGTATAAGCGTCCTGGACACTATTCTCGTTGATGGTTCTGTAATCAATACAGAATTGAAGCTTTCCATCACGTTTGCGCCAGCACAACAGCAGAGGCGTAGGGACTGGATGAAGGTTGGATAATACCCTGTTGAATCGACTGCAGGTAATCCCGCACTTCATCCCATTGATGATGTGATGGAAGCCTGCGGTTTCTATGTTTAGCCTGTGAACATGCTGAAGCTCCGCAAATCCCCGTCTTCGGTATAGACGATTTTTCAGTGCTTTCTGTGCAGCTTTAATGGTACATTGGATCTAGGGTGCCGATTCTACCATAGAGCTGACGATCCCCAGAGAGCAGGCAAGCAGATTGGTGTGTGATAAATATGTCTTTGTCTACAGGTATATTTCCAAATATTCTCAAACATGCCATCATCAACCCCATCATAAAGAAACAGTCTCTTGATCCTAATGATCTAAAAAATTATCGTCCTGTTGCTAACATCCCATTCTTGTCAAAACTAATTGAAAAACATGTTTTCAGGTGCATTAATGAACATATGGAAGAGCACAATCTAGGTGAGGAGCTTCAATCAGCTTATCGATCAGCACACAGTACCGAAACTGCACTCCTACAAGTTAAAACTGATATTATGTCATGTCTGTATAATCAGCAAGGTGTGTTCCTGGTCCTGTTGGACCTATCTTCCGCTTTTGATACGGTTGAGCATAGCGTACTCGTCAGAAGAATGGCAAATGAGATCGGCCTCTCTGGGACTGCACTAACGTGGTACAAGTCATATTTTGCTGAAAGATCTACTAAAGTGTGCATAACGGTACCTTCTCAGACTCACAAGACATGAATTATGGACTCCCACAGGGCTCCATTGTTGGACCGGGCTCATTTAAGATCTATACCATACCCATTGGCCGTATCATCAGAAAACATCAAATGTCATTTCACATGTATGCTGACGACATTCAACTTTATACCAGTTTTAATCCTGCGGACACATCTTCCATTCAAATTGCTCTTTCACGGCTAGCTACTTGTATCTCCGAGATCAAACTGTGGATGACAATGAACATGCTCATGTTAAATGACACCAAAACTGAGTTTTTGTTGCCGTGTCGAGAAATAATAAGCTCAAGATGCCTCCAGTTCACCTTGATCTTGGAACTGATATCATCCATCCTTCCGATACTGTACGGAATTTGGGCATTTTATTTGACACGCACATGCTTATGTCACCGCATATATCCGGACTTTGTAAATCTATTACTTTTCAGCTCCGCAACATATCTCGTATTCGCCGTTTCCTGGACACAGACTCATGTCATCACATTGTTAGATCTCTGGTACTTTCTCGCTTAGACTACGGCAATGCTCTTCTGTTAGGATCCAACAAAACAGATATTGCCAAACTTCAACGGTTGCAAAATTGGGCTGTCAAACTTATTCATCGCGCTGGCAAGCAAGACCATGCCACACCATATATGGAACAGTTACATTGGCTTCCGATTCATGAACGTATTGTTTTTAAGATATTGCTCCTTGTTTTTAAGTGTGTGAATAACATTGCTCCTCCATATCTGGCTTCCAACTTACTTAATTACACACCTTCCCGCACTGGACTGCGCTCGTCTGCAGATACTACCCGGTTAGTTGAACATACCATTCACTCCAGGAAACTTCAATCCTCTGCTGACAGATCTTTTTACTTCGCTGCTCCAAAGCTATGGAACCAACTTCCAGCAGCCCTTCGTTCTGCAACATCTCCTCATATATTTAAGAAGAATTTGAAAACATACATGTTCCCATATTGACTTGTCTTTGTTCATTCTTTGCTCTGTAGTGTATTATTTTATTATGTATCATCACACCCGCTGTGGTCTTCATGAAATGGCGGGCTACAAAAGCCTTATTGTATGTATGTATGTATGTATGTATGTATGTTGCTCTTCGGTATCCTTCTCAGGCTTCAGTAAGGCAATTATGCGCGTGTAATCCAGAGTAAGGTATCCTCAAGGTGTGTGTGGTGCGTGTGCGTTTGCCTAACATTACTTCCGAGGACTCCAACATAACAACACACCGACACCGAGGACCTTGTGCATAACGAGGACCTCGAATACGCGTCCTCGCTACAGGTACGGAAACCTAATCAAACGACGAAAATGAGGTTGTTCGGTTCTACCGACTGGGGGGCTATATGAGTTGGAGAATTGCAGAAGTCATTTTGACTCCGATTCAAATTGCTTGATTTATACGGTGGACCTAGGTTCCAACTCTCCAGCAGTAAAATGCCTTTGTGAACATGGTGAATCTAAGAATCACTAGGGGTCAATCAAACACAGGGATCAAATTTCAAACTTGCTTGAAATCTTTTTTGATTCCTCTCATCTGAAGGATCCAGAAAAAGTACAGTTTGACATAGGCTGCAACGTACCTTTCTTGTGCAAAAATGTCCGAAAGACGGATTGTCAAGGGTCAGAAACTAAAAGTGCTCCGATTTCAATGGAAATAGCTCAAATTGTTTATGTAAAAATAAAGCAAAATGGTTCTCACCATCTGGAATGTTTTGTTACCTAGGAAACATCATGATATGCCGGGGATAACAAATTCAAAACATTTTCTCAAAACGTTTATTCAAACGTTTTAATAACATTTGAATGTCGGGTTTTATAAAGATAAATAATTGTGTTTCAAACACTTAGGGACCGTTCATAAATACTTTGGTGGGGGGACTGGGCAAAGTGTGGGGGACACAAAAAGTTTTGAGTTGCAAAAAAGGGGGGGGGGGAAAAAAAAGTTTTGGTTACTAAAAGGAGGGGGGACAAGTTTTAAGCAAGAAAAAGTTTTAAACAAGAAAATACCAAAAGAACAAGAGCACTCTCAGGGGGCGCCGAATTGACCAATTCAGCATCGATTCTGCACCCCTCTAAGTGATGAAAGTCAAAATTTTCGCGCGTTTAGAAACGCGCATTTCAGGACAAAGTCATTTGGCAGATCAATAAAGACCGATATTCAACTTCAAGTGATCCGCGCGCAATAATTATTTCAAGAATCGGGAGCGAAACCTATCCTTAGCCCTGGGTGCCACAAGCCCTAGCTACGCCACTGTCAAATTCCCTGTTTTGTGTTACTTTTATTTTATTTATTTCATGATTGGTTATGAGAATGAAACATATGTATTTTCAAAAAATTAGAATGCATATAGATTGAAATTATACTTCATACAAGTCACAGCATGTGAAAAACACCTTCAACTTTCATGTTTTTAGGAAACAGGCCTATTATGAATAAATGTATGAACAAACATGGGGGGGGGTCAAAAAAGTTTTGTATGTCTAAAGAGGGGGGTCAAAAAAGTTTTATGTTCTCTGGAGGGGGGGTCAAAAAAACTCCAAAAATTTCCAAATGCCCAGCCCCCCACCAAAGTATTATGAACGGTCCCTTATGGTAGCAGTTTTGTTTTTTACATGGTGCGCGGTGAGGCCTAATATTTAATTTTTAATCAACACTGATGTAATTTTAATGTTATTAAATTTGTAGGTAAATGCTGCAAATTTGGCCTTGGACTGACCACCAATGCAGGGCTTGGCCGCCGGGGGGCCTGGCCGCTCTGTGTTGCTTTCTTCGCCGCGCCCAGGCTGCGTCCCTGGGCCATGCAGCACTGCACCGCTTTTAACATGGCTTTCAGATGATGGTGGATGCGATATCGTTATTTTGACGTCGCCATTGGATTAACACATAATCATGAAATCTTCACAAACAATTCTAAATTTGTTATGTGGTGTCAAAGCAAAATTATCTTACTCTAAAACCGTTGGGGTTCTGCAAAGTACCCCACTGCAAGTATGATAATTGTCCATTTATAATCGCTAACCGTGTATTGTGAATGGGGCTGTCAGCCCTGTATCTTCGCCAGCCTCGTACGTCCGTGTTGCGTGTCCTATGCCGCCTGATGGCTTTTAAGTTTTATGGAACAGCGCCGTCTATGATATGTTGTAGACATCAATACCGCGCATGATGCAATTATGCGATGCGACGCATATCGTACACTGCCCGTCACTAATATTTACAAATTTGCAAAATGGCGAGTGAATGTGACACGAGTGATCCAGTTCTGGATAAAAAGGTCAAACAATGGCTTGCCTGGGACAAGGTAACGCAACGTTTTTGTACATTAGAATAGTAAACATCTCTAAAAAGCTAGCAAATGGTAGATTTTATATTGTTATGCATTGCTTTTGCTATTTGCAGAGATTTAAAAACGAAGTGTCGATCAATCTCACTCATTTTAAATGCATGCATTGAATGTTCAGTGAATTATGCAATCAGTCATGTGTATTGCATGCTTTGCAGCAGCTCAAAAAACAAAGTTCAACAGAGTGCATGATTGCACAAGCTGCAAACATGACAATGGCATGCATACATGATGTAACCACAATGAAGGATTATACCATAGTGATACCAGAGCCAAGAAGATGAGAGAAGTTAATCTCTTAGTTGTAAGTTTTAGACATACAAAAAGAAAAAAGTTTAGTGCTCTGCTGCCAAGTATGTAGTAGTGAGGAACTCTAGTCTAGGCTTGGGCATCGTCAGTCTTTTGCATATCGCATATCGCAGCCAAAAACATATCACGATATCGCCATCTGATGATATTTTTATCCATAAATGCATGCATGCCATATCAGAAGTTCACTGGTATCGGTGCAAAACGGCCCGGCAAACAGTGAAGCAATTAGTACGTATACAAATAAACAAGTACAAAACATACTTATTCAATCCACTGCCATCATTCAAAACAGCTTCTTTATATCCGAAACGTTATTAAAAACAGTATGAAACCATTTGTTTGCTGCCATAATTGTGCATGGTTTCCGCTATATATTGCATTGCATGAACGGTAATAAACATTAAGGGGGTACTACATGTACACCCCTGGCCAATTTTGTGCCAATTTTTGCATTTTTCTCAAAAATTATAGCGCATTGGTAAAAAGTAAGATATGCATATTATAGGGGCAAGGACTACAACTACTGCACTGAAAATTCAGCAACTCAAGGCAAGTAATTATTGATTTATTGATCAAATATTATTTTCCCTCATTTTTGACTGTAACTCCACAACTGTTGTCTGTTTTGAAATAAAATTTCCAGTGCAGTAGTTATAGTCCTTGCCCCTATAATAATTAATATACATATCTTACTTGTCACCAGTGCGGTATAATTTTTGAGAAAAATGCAAAAATAGGCACAAAATTGGGCAGGGGTGCAGGGGTAGCGCTAGAACTAAATACTCCAGTGTCTGCTGCAGGGACCCCGAACTTGCAGGAAATTAAAAAGTAGGGGGTCCGGAGTAGAGTTTGGTGAGTCCGAGTTGCACAAATGCAGCATAAACAGTATGTCTGAAATAGCGTTAGATTGAAAAACTGGGGTCTGCAGGGACCCTGAACTTGCAGAAAATTTAAAAACAGGGGGTCCGAACTCTATTTTGGGGGTCCGGGACCCCAAAGAGCAACCTAGCGCTACCCCTGCAGGGGTGTAGTACCCCCTTTTAGTTGATTGTGGCCTGCTGAGTGGATGGGAGACCACTGCTGCCCTCATGCACATTAAACATTTAGTTGATCGTGGCCTGCTGAGTGGATGGGAGACCAATTATAAGTATATCGCCTGTCACTATTTCTACATATTATCGTCATCGCGATAAGGATTTAATACCCAGGGGGTACTCAGTACAAATGACCATACGGGGACGTGCCGCAAACATGGGTAGCATTTTCAGCCTTCTGGTATATCAATGTCCCCTTTTCAAAGCCTATTTTGGTATATGAATGGGTCCTTTTTTCAAAATTTTCTCAATTCTTTCGGAAAACAGCCCAATTTTCCTTAATCGAGCCAAAATTTTCAAAATTTTCCCAAAATTTTGGGAAAATTTGTAAAAACTAAGACAATTTTGGTTAAATTCGGCCGAAAATTTCGACTAAATTGGTATATCAATGGCTCCAAATTTCTTGAAAAATTGGTATATTTATGGGTCCACTTCCAAAATCTCAGCGGCACGTCCCTACCAAAACCAAACTTGAGTACCCCCCCCCCCGGATATTGCCCAAGCCTATGAGGAACACCCCACCTTTGTGTCCTTTCTTTAGGCCGATGAAAGTCGATATAAATGAGTTTCCCGTCACCCGCCCTGGTAATAAAAAAAAAAAAAACGATGAATATCTGTGATATTTAATGGAAAAATCAAAATCAAAGCATCCATTTTGCTACCAAACTTGCAGCCTCTTTTTAATACACTTGTTTTAACCTTGTGTGTTCATGTGCGCATTATCGTAAACATTAAAATTTTCACCTTTTTATTTAAAATTTGTGGAGATTCCCAAGTTCTAGTAAAACACAATTTTCAACACTAAAATTGTTGCTTGATATTGGACTGATTTTGCACAATTTCTTATGCAAACAATTAGTGGATTTTTAGCGGGTTCGCCGTCGGACAAGTTTAGAACTGTCAAGCTTTCGTCAGGAATAGTTTTGGTGGCTCTGAAAAGAGCCGTTTGCTGAAGACTGCCCCTTGTCTACAGAAACAAGCAGATCTCGCCTATCTGCTGATTTTGTAAGTTTTGGTGGCTCTGAAAAGAGCCGTTCACTGAAGACTGCCCCTTGTCTACAGAAAACAAGCAGACCTCGCCTATCTGCTAAATTAAAGGTTTGTTAGCTCTGAGAAAGAGCTGTTCAATGAAGACTGCCCCTTGACAACAGAGAACATGTAGACTGCATATATACTGTAGTAGAAGTATACGGCTTACCAGGAACCGTTTGGCCACTCATGGACCGACCGACTTACAAAATCAGCAGATAGGCGAGATCTGCTTGTTTCTGTAGACAAGGGGCAGTCTTCAGCAAACGGCTCTTTTCAGAGCCACCAAAACCTTCACATTAGCAGATAGGCGAGATGTGCTTGTTTTCTCTGTTGACAAGGGGCAGTCTTCAGTGAACGACTCTTTTCAGAGTCATCAGTAGACAAGGGGCGGTCTACATGTCTCATTCTTAGGTACTTTGTCCTGAAGAAGTCAGAGCTACTCCTGACGAAAGCTTGACAGTTCTAAACTTGTCCGACGGCGAACCCGCTAAAACCCACTAATTGTTATGAATTCCTGTCGTAAAAGCCTATCCCACAATTTCTTATGCAAAGTTGGGACTTAGGGCATGATAAACTTTTGCTGTAAACTGTTTTACATGCGGATTTATTGGTATGAACCCTATTATACAAACCAGTAATTACTACTAATTAGGCCATGATGTGAGACTAGGAGACTGAGAGCTTCTGAGAATGAAAGTCTTTAGGCTGTGCAATAATTTTGAGCCTGGGGGCTGAGACTAGTATACTAGTCTCAGCCTGGGGGGGGGGGGGGCAAGAAATTTTTGGTGACCGAAAGGGGGGCGCAGTAGACACTTAGATAAGTGTCTACTGCCCGCATGCTCCAAAAAGTAAAAGGTGAATTTAAATTTTCTGCTCGGTGCAAGAAGTAGGTAAGTGCAATAGCTGCCATGTGTAGATGAGTACCGTACAAGATATTATTTGTAAATTGCCAAATATTCAGCTATTGCACTTCCATTTACCCACTTCTGGCACTGAGCAGTTGAAATTGGTAATGAATAATGGATACTGTATGGAAAAGTTTGAGAAACTTGAAATCTTGTTTATAATGTCCTACCCGGACCTGAATTCACTCGTTAATTGTGATAGACCAAAGAATTGGATTTTGTACAATTTCAAATCGATTGGGGTGCACGCCCATCCCCCACCCGTGCCCTATGACGCTACGCCACTGCAATGAATTGGTATGATTGTAGTCTCATGGCTGGCAGAACAAGGTAGATTGGTTTTACCAGTTAAAGTCTGTTTCATTGTTGATTATTGTTCTAATTTAGATGTAGAAAATCTGTTCCAACTGACCAGCAGGGAACCAAAGGATGGATCCAAAAGGATACAACAGTGTACACTAGCAATGGATAAAATTAAAAACAGGGAAAATATGACACAACATACAATGGGGAATAACACAAAGCGTACAAAGTTAAAAAGTTAATACTTTGTTTATACGTTTTGTGTTATTCCTCCCATTGATGTTGTGTCATTTTTTCTGTTTTTATAATAATATTCTTCTATTGGTGGTACAAAATGAGCTTCTGTGTAAAATTGTCCCCTCTGTGGAAATCAAGATTTCCAGGTCAAAGTATAGGTTTCAACATTCAATACTGGTAAAATTTACCTGTTTATGATTTTTCGTTGTGAAGTTACATGAGTGAAAGGTTGACTAATATAAAAGCTGAAGTCATGGAACCGCACTCGATTAGAGTTGGGCGACTATCACTTTCTTCCTAGTCGACTAGTCGGCAGCAAATAGTCACGACTACGACTATAGTCGCGACTATCTGTGGTTAGAATTGGACCAAAAAATCGGGTGAAAGTTTGGTGCAAATTTACAATAAAAAGTCAACAAGACCAATCTAATGATGATTTATAGACTTTATGATTATTGTTTGTATAGTGTTACTATTGGTAAGACAATGACTAATGTTTTTATCACATTTTCACAGTTTATATGCAAGTATTTGGTTGGTTTTATCTGGTGCTTTTAACATGATTTTGTAACATTTAAATATAGTTCTATTTGACGACTTTTGGTTTTCAATAGTCGTAGTCGCGACTACCAGTAATAGTCGCGACTAACGACTATTGGCGACTTAGTCGCCCAACTCTACACTCGATGTTAACTTTACAAAATGATAGTTTTTAAATGTGGTGCTGCAGGTGACTCTGCAGAGTGTCATGGAAGGGATAGAAGGAATAACAACTGGGTGGTAGAAAAAATCGAATAAGATCTGATATTATAAGGATTAGTGGAAGGGTACAGTTATCAAGAAAAGTACAAGAGGAAGCCTGGGAAGTGTAGTAGCTGAGCACTACAAAATGTACAAATATGGCAAAAGATAGGGATGTACTCCAAAAACACCTGAGGTGCTATCTGACAAGAGATGGAAAACATTACCAAAAAATGTCTTATATTTTGACCTGATATTTTATTTTATTTTTTTCAGAATGTGATTACAAGGGAGGAAGTTTTGGAGCTGGTCCAAGGAAAAAAATTAAAAGAACTTCATGCTCGATTTGACAAGCACATAGAATTTGGAACTGCAGGTTGGTGTTTTACCTTTTCAATTAAAAGTAAAAAATTACTAAGCAGGCATGTGTAAAAAAAGGGTACAAGTTCTACAAAGGCCTTGCCAGCTCTAATAATGAAAGATATGTGTAATCAGCTACATTGTATGTAAAATAATTATAAGAGCAGAATAGGTTTCAAGATACAGTGCCATAGCCCCAGAGGAGGTACTCACATGCAAATGAGGTATGGGTATGTGCGGCGGTCAAGGGTCCCTTTTTCATGCCACAGTTCTTTGAGCCTCAAACTCTGACAATTGTAGCTCTTTCGCTGAAATTTGGAAAATTTTGGAATTTTTTAGCTCAAAAGCCTACGATTTGGCCCAATTTTAGTTCACAAGACCCATCAAAAATGTTGAAATTTCAGGTCATCAAGCCCCTATTTTGCCCAAAGTCAGTTCTTAGTTCCCAAAGTTTGGCGCTCCGTGCCGCACACAACTACCAACATTTCAATTGAGGGCTGCCAACGTTAGGGTTGTGTGTGTATTGTGTAACTCTAAAAGTGTTAATGGTCAAATCTTAACTTCTGACATACATGCATGTACTTATGCCAATAAATCCTGGTAATATTAATCTATGGATAGGGGGCATCATGTGAGTGGAGATATTTGAGGACAAAGGTCATCTAGGGATCAAGTGTCAACAGGGGCGTCGCTAGACCAATATGATTCTGGGGTGTAAAGCATTTTTTGCCGACGGAAATATGTTGGGAATTGTAGACCCAATGTTTTTGTGTCCAGGACGGCGCTTAAGAATCTAAAAAGGGGGGGGGGTAGGAGTCAAAAAAATTTTTGATAAATTTTTTACTATAACATTAACAATAGCTCTATCACACATTGCTTTGACTACATTTGCTGACAATCGCATGTTCTTGACGACAACAATAAATTTTTGCCGACAAAATTGTGTATGGGGGTGTCACACCCCCATAGCCCCCTCTAGCGACGGCCCTGAGTGTCAACCTCACTTGGTGATAATAATATGGGCAGGGGAGCATCAAGTGAGTGAAGATGTTTGAGGCCAAAGGTCATCTATACAATGCACATGGCGGTATAGGGAGTCCTGGTTTTCTGGTTTTAATTTTGTGGGATTAAAGGGGCATTTTGTGATCCACATTCTCATCCCCAACTTTTCTCAAAAAAGTTGAGATTTTTATACCACTGGAAACCTGTGGCTTCATAAAAGTTTCTTGCAGATTAATTTGTTTGCTAAAATATTGTCAAATTTGAATTACGTTACAGTTAAATTACAACACGGTGTGCTATGGAGCAGTGTAATCACTAAATCACATGCATAAACACAAACATAAAATCAGAATCAAATTTTGGGAATAAGCTTTTTTCGTGGATATCTGCTGAAAAATGTCATAAAATGAGGATCACAAAATACTCCTTTATCTCACAAATTAGTTAATATTTACACAGTATTAATATTTTATTTATTTATTTATAACAATAGGCTAGAAAGCCTGGACAAACCCAATAGTGAAATCACTAAATTAAAGGGATGCCCAATACATCAAAAACAAGAACAAAATAAAAAATACATAATTAGGACAAGGACAGGTGGAATGGAAATAAAAGGAGACCAAACGAAATGGCTACACGAGGTGGAGACAAACAGCAGATTTAAAGGCTGGTAGGGAGGTGCTTTTGACAACATCCTCAGGCAGGTAGTTCCACAAGGTGAGAACATTTGGGTCAAAGGACCTTTGGCAGAGTGTGAGCCTTCGGAAAGGTGTATCAAGAGAGAGGCTATTGAGATTGCGGAGAGTGGTCTTGGGGTGGGGCTTGAATGGGTTGGGAGAAGAGCAGAGGTAGTTGAGGATCTTAAAAAGATGGCTAAGGGCAGCAATGTCACGACGCTTAGACAGGCTTGGGAGATTGCATTTACAGAGAAGGTCTGTGTGAGAGAGATTCCAGGATTGGAGAATGACTCTGCAAGCAAATCTCTGAGTGGACTCAAGCCTGTTGGTTAATGTGACATTTAATGGATGGAAGGTGATGCTGCCATATTCCAGAATTGGTTGGACAAGGGCTAAGTAGAGCAAACGCCGGATAGTTGGTGAGGCACAATTGAATGCTCTGTGAATGTAGCCTATGGCTTTCTTAGAGATGAAATTGACATGCTCATTCCAAGATAAGTTGTCAGAAATATGAATACCAAGGAACTTGACAGAGGAAACTCTTTCAATCACCTGGTTATTCATATAAAGACTCATGTTGGGAAAGGGGTCTTTCTTGGTTGAAATAACCATGAGCCTGGTTTTTGAAGCATTAGCCGTGAGATTGTTTTTGGAAAACCAGTGGTGGATGGTGTCAATGTCAGCTTGAAAGCTGGTGATGTCACTGTCATTGCTGATAGGTTTGTAGAGGGTGGTGTCATCGGCGTATAATACCAGAGAACTGTTTAGAGAAAATGAAGACATACAAAGATCATTAATGTAAATAAGAAAGAGTAGAGGCCCCAGGACGGAGCCCTGGGGAACACCAGACAGAACAGGAGTTGGGTCAGAAGAAACACCATGGACAGAAACAGACTGTGCCTTCAAATGTACACTTTTGGCTTCGCATAAACCAGGGAAGTACTAGACATGCATAAACTCTGTTAACAGAGGGGAATGGGGATTCAATGGGTCATTCAATTATGGGGCTATAGCATGTGTCAGGATATCTTTCTTTAAATCTAAACAAATCTGTATGTGATAGTACATGTATGTGTATAGTGTATATGCAGCTGAAGGCAAGCATAAACACACTACCAGCATCTGTTAAAGTATTTAGTTGTAGGTTGTAGGTTAGTGTGAATGAGCATTCAGGCTTTAACGAAATGATATCAAGAGAATGCAATAAAGGAAGTGAGTGACAGTATTATACAATGATAATATTATTTTTTTTTTATCTTTTATTTTATTTGCTTCGTTGATTTCATCACATTATATATTTACATAACTCATTTGTTCTCACTTAACTAATTTCTGACTTTGCTAATTTCTACAATTTTTACTACATAAGCTTTCTGATTCTTAATTCAGAATGTAATAGACTGATCAAATCGGGATATTTCCCGTAACGATATTTACTAATTGACAGTTTACTAACACTTATTATTTTATTGATTGTAGTATTACATTTTCCTGCATGGTAGTAACCAAAGATAACATCTGCTTGTGTGGTTTTAATTTTAACATTGTAGTGTTGCAAAATTATTTTGTCCACTTCGCTCCATATCTTTTTATTTTTTTTGCAACCAAAAAAAAAGTGTTCAATATAATCTACTTCGTTACAAATTTCACATACATTACTTTGTTATCTATGCCCGTGCAACGGGGCATAGATATTGTATTTGTTGTGTTTAGTCTTCGGACTCTTCTCCTTCTCCTTCATCTTCTTAAGACCACTTCTTTGCACTCCTCTAACTCAAGAACTAAAGTAGCCTCGGGGCCCATACTTGGTATAATCATGGCCTATGACCCCAGAAATTTCATAGGGTAGCCCCGACCCCAGAGGGCAAAGGTCATGGGCTACAGGGGGCAATATGTGTAAAATTTCAAACAGCTCTAGTTCAAAAACTATAGCGCCCTCAGGGTTCATACTTGGTACAATGATGGCCTATGACCCTAGAAGTATGCTATGCTAACCGCAACCCCAGAGGTCAAAGTTCATATGCTTTAAAAAGACAAATAGGTACGACCGGTTAACACAGTGTATCGCAATAGGTAGCATTTTGGTAGCTACCTGTATTTGCAATGATGAAGGCTTCAAATATACATCAAGACGTACAATGGGGTTAAGAGGTTAACCGCTTAAAGGGACATAATGTTTTGGGATTAAAGGGGTATTCTCCAGTCTGGTGGTGTTTCAGAGAGAGTGAGGGTCTGATGGAGTATAAGAGAGAGTGATGGCTTGGTGGGGTATTAGAGAGAGTTTGGCCCAGCCTGGTGGTGTTTTAGAGCGAGTGAGTGTCTGGTGGATTATAAGAGAGAGTGAGGGTCTGGTGGGGTATTAGAGAGAGTGTGGTCCAGTCTTGAGGTGTTTTAGAGCTAATGAGTGTCTGGTGGAGTATAAGAGAGTGATGGCTGGGTGGGGTATTAGAGAGAGTTTGGGTCAGCCTGGTGGTGTTTTAGAGCGAGTGAGTGTCTGGTGGAGTATAAGAGAGAGTGAAGGCAGAGAGAGTATGGGTCAGCCTGTTGGTGTTTTAGAGCGAGTGAGTGTCTGGTCGAGTATAAGAGAGAGTGAAGGCTTGGTGGGGTATTAGAGAGAGTATGGGTCAGCCTGTTGGTGTTTTAGAGAGATTGATGGCCTGATGGGGTATAAGAGAGAGTGAAGGCTTGGCAGGGTACCGGTATAAGAGAGAGTCTGGGCCAGTCTGGTGGCGTTTTAGAGAGAGTGAGTGTATAGTTGAGTATAAGAGAGAGTGATGGCTTAGTGGGGTATTAGAGAGAGTATGGGTCAGCCTAGTGGTGGTTTAGAGCGAGTGATTGTCTGGTGGAGTATAAGAGAGAGAGTGAGTGTCTGGTGGGGTATTAGAGAGAGTGTGGTCCAGTCTGGTGGTGTTTTAGAGAGATTGATGGTCTGATGGGGTATAAGAGAGTGGGAAGGCTTGGTAGGGTATTAGAATGAAAGCTTAAAACAAGGGCTTTCACATGGTGCTCACCAAGTTTTCGTTTGTGAATAGGAGAAGGGGGGGTTAGGTGTGGTCACGGGCATAGATATTCGTGTTTGGTCAAACACAACTGTGGTTTCTAGTTCTTTACACAGCCGTGACGTTAGTCACGGCTGTGTCTTTTTTCTTACAGGTTCTTCTTTCTTTCTTTCTTCTTTCTTCTTTCTTCTTTCTTCTTTCTGTCAACCATTACATTTGCTCTAGCACTCACATGCTTACATCGATTTTGACCTAACTTGGTCACAATGATTATTGACCGTGCCCCTACATGTCACATGAAACTTGTGGGGTCAAAGGTCATGCAGGGGTCATTGGGGGCAAAAACGTGATTTCGACTCAAAATGCATCTTCTCCTACAAATTACGTAGAACAGTGACGCCACTTGCACACATGCATTGTAAT
The DNA here is from genome assembly GCF_039555335.1 of Amphiura filiformis. NCBI lineage: Eukaryota > Metazoa > Echinodermata > Ophiuroidea > Amphilepidida > Amphiuridae > Amphiura > Amphiura filiformis. The sequence goes on along the minus strand of NC_092636.1, from coordinate 69,210,182 downwards.
TACCCAGTGTCTATAAGGTGTACACAGATTTGGGGTCAAAGGTCATTAAGGGGTCACTTCCGGTATAAAACGGAATACCTTCAAAAAATGTTATTATCGAAGGAAAACATAGGACAATAACGGTATGTTCACATATGAGTTGCAGTTATCCAATGTATATGTGGTATTTTTTTATTTGGGGTCAAAGGTCATTAAGGGGTCACTTCCGGTATAAAACGAAATACCTTTAAAATGCATCTTCTCCCACAAATTACGTAGGACAGTGACACCACTTGCACACATGTATTGTTATTACCCAGTGTCAATGTGGTGTACACAGATTTGGGGTCAAAGGTCATTAAGAGGTCACTTCCGGTATAAATCGAAATACTTTCAAAAAAAATTTTATTAGCTAAGAAAAACAGGAGAGTGATGGTATTTTCACACATGAATTGTGTTTTCCCAATGTATATATGGTATTTTTTTATTTGGGGTCATAGGTCATTAAGGGTCATTTCCGGTTTGAGACAAAAAACTTTCAAAATGCCCCTTCTGCCACAAATAACATGGCAAAGTGATGCCACGTACACACATACATTGACATTAGCCAATGTCTATGGGGTTTTCATATATTTTGTGGTCAAAGGTCATTAAGGGGTAACAACACGGCTGTGTTCGTGGTCTTAGACCACAGCTAAGTCTAGTTTCCTATTTTGTTAAGAAAGACTTTTGTTGCATAAATATTGCTGGTTATTTTCCAATTCAATGTCATTAGCCTAGGTTCTTTTGTTGCCATAATATTTTTCCAAATTTTGCTCCAATTGAATTTCATATTTTTACACAGCCGTGACGTTAGTCACGGCTGTGTCTTTTTTCTTACAGGTTCTTCTTTCTTTCTTCTTCTTCTTCTGTCAACCATTACATTTGCTCTAGCACTCACACGCTTACATCGATTTTAACCTAACTTGGTCACAATGTTCATTGACCGTGCCCCTACATGTCACATGAAACTCGTGGGGTCAAAGGTCACGCAGGGGTCATAGGGGTCAAAAACGTGATTTCAACTAAAAATGCATCTTCTCCCACGACTTACGTTTGACAGCAACGCCACTTGCACACATGAATTGTTATTACCCAGTGTCTATGTGGTGTACACAGATTTGGGGTCAAAGGTCATTAAGGGGTCACTTCCGGTATAAAACGAAAAACTTTCAAAAAATTTTATTAGCTAAGTAAAACATGGGACAGTAACGGTATGTTCGCATATGATCTTCAGTCACCCAATGTATATGTGGTATTTTTTTTATTTGAGGTCAAATCTCATTAAGGGGTCACTTCCGGTATAAAACGAAATACCTTTAAAATGCATCTTCTTCCACAGATTATGTAGGGCAGTGACGCCACTTTCACACATGCATTGTTATTACCTAGTGTCTATGGGGTGTACACAGATTTGGAGTCAAAGGTCATTAAGGGGTCACTTCCGGTATAAATCGAAATATCTTAAAAAATTTTTATTAGCTAAGAAAAACATAGGAGAGTGATGGTATGTTTACACATGAATTATGTTTACCCAATGTATATATGGTATTTTTTTTATTTGGGGTCAAAGTTCATTAAAGGGTCATTTCCGGTATAAAACGAAATACCTTTAAAATGCATCTTCTCCCACAAATTACGTAGGACAGTGATGCCGCTTACACACATGCATTCTTATTACCCAGTGTCTATGGGGTGTACACAGATTTGGGGTCAAATGTCATTAAGGGGTCACTTCCGGTATAAAACGAAGTAACTTCAAAAAACTTTATCAGCCAAGAAAAATATAGCACAGAGTCGGTACATGCACACATGAATTGATGTTACTCAGTATATACGTGGTATTTTTTTATTTGGAGGTAAAAGGTCATTAAGGGTCACTTCGGTCTGAGACAAAAACCTTCAAAATGCCCCTTCTGCCACAAATAACATGGCAAAGTGATGCCACGTGCACACATATATATATATTGACATTAGCCAATGTCTATGGGGTTTTCATATATTTTGGGGTCAAAGGTCATTAAGGGGTCACAACACGGCTGTGTTCGTGGTCTTAGACCACAGCTAAGTCTAGTTGAATTTATTTTCCCAAAAGGTTTGACATATTGGTTTAGTCGAAATCTTTGATAACATAGCTTTCCTATATAATTGTGTGGTGCAATTCATTAATGCAACAAAAGTTTTTCCATCATAAAAGTATATGTCCTTGTTAATAGCATTCTGCTGGGTTTTTTTTGCATGTCTTTAAAATTGCTTGTTTTAGAGCTAAATATTGTATACAAACACTGGCTGGCTGTGGAAACCTACTTTTGATTTCGTCTAGTGAATGAAAGACACCGTTTTGATCATACAAGTCTGAAATACATATTATACCTCTTTTAGCCCATTCCTTGTAATAAAATGTCTTACCTCTGCTAATTATACAAATATTGTTCCAAATAACTTCATCTCCCCAGTTTTGCACTTGGTTTTTGTCTTGAGTACTTTTGTTGACAACCATACCTTGATTAGATTTCGGTAAAACATGGGCATCTCATTTATTATATATCTTACAACTGCATTGATATTTTCAAAATTACAGTTGCACTTAAAAATATGTACGCCTAACTGGGTTTTATTAATAATATATAAAGGAATATTTTTCCACGTGCTGATTTCTGACGATGCCAACTTTTTTATCCATAACAACTTCAATGAGTCCAGAAATATTTTAAAATTGAACATTTTTAGGCCACCGTTGTCGTACTCGTTTACTAGTGTTGTTCTTTTAACCTTTTCCGAACCTCCCCATACAAACTTAAAAAACATACTATTTACTTTATTTACAAAACATTGTGGTAAGTCTATTATTGAACCTATATATGAAAATTTTGATGCCATCAAATTTTTTACTATGAGTATTTTACCAACCATTGATAGGTTTCTCATTGTCCAAGCTCTTATGGACTTTTCTATTGAGGCCATTTTAGGTTCCCAATTTGCAGACAACTCTTCAATATTAATTGATGGGTTAACTACTACTCCTAATAATTTGACACTGTTATTTGGTTCGAATTTCCAATTGATGTCACCGACCTTCTTTTTTTTACTTTTGCTTGCGCCAATCCAAACTGCGTCACTTTTGGTTTTATTAAGATGTAGACCTGAAATTTCTGTAAAACGGTCAAGGATTTCTATAACTCTATGTATTGACTTTTCATCCCTCACAAAGATTGTAGTGTAAATCGGCAAATTGAGTTATTTTAACTTCACCTTCCCCATAGTCTTTAAGGGGTAATTCAATACCCGTATATCATTTGTTTGTCTTATCTTACTAGACATAATTTCTGACGCTATAAGAAATAATAAAGGAGATAAATTACAACCTTGTCTTAAACCTTCTTCTTGAAAGAAGAAATTTGACAAATGACCATTGTGTAATATACAACTTCTATCTATCTTGCGGACGCATCCGAGAAAGAGTTTACGATTCTTTTCCAGGAATCTCTATCAGCCATCAGATTTGGGAGGTCATTAATTTCTTGATTGACGCCCCTTGCCACACAGTCGATGTAGTTGAATGGTCTTCTTCCTCTACATGTTCGTGGAAGCCTCGTACAGATGACATCTGAAATTATTTGGTCTTTTGCACGGTAGCAGTGGCCTGCAAATCTGGCTCGCCGTTGAGCAACGATGGAGGACACCTGTGGAACACCATCATAGATCTCTGCTTTGGTTTTATGTTCACGCCAGGATATATTTCGAACCCTCATCAACAGCCGGGTGTAGGTACCATCAAGACGGTCCTGAAGATCTTTCTTCATTGTCCAAGTCTCACTTCCATATAAGAGGATACTCTCTATGCAGGCTCTAAAGAAGGCAAGCTTGGTATTTCTTGATATGTTTGACTGCCAGATGGTGTGCAGTTTGTTGCAAGCTTTCCATGCTTGAGCTTTGCGAGTCAGAAAGTCTTTCTTGCTGTCGGCAACAAATGAACCAAGATATTTAAAGTCCGACACCTCCTTGAGTTGTGTGCCATCCCGAGAAAGGATTGGAGTTGGGTTCTTATCTCCATTAATACACATATATTCTGTCTTCTTGGAATTGAGAAAGAGGCCAACTTTGGCGGAAGCATCTTCTAAAGATGACAGAAGATCTTGGGCATCTTGTGATAACGTAGCTGTTAAAGCGATGTCGTCTCATGTAGTCAAGATCGGTTAAATACTTGTTCTTCTCTCTGCTCGTCTTATTGGGCATGATGTCAATCCCTTTGGACTTGTCAGTGTCTATCGACTGTCTGAGGAGATAGTCTACCACTATCACAAAAAGGTAAGGGGCCAAGGTGTCGCCCTGCAGGATTCCAGCAGTAGAGAGAAACTCTTCAGTTGGTCCATCACCTGTTTGTACAAAACTTGAAGGATTATCATACATTATTGCAATAGCATTCACAATCTCCTGAGGGATCCCATAATTACGAAGAATATGCAGCATGGCCTTCCGGTTAACACTGTCGAAAGCTTTTGAGAAGTCAACAAACACAATATATGCCTGCTTCTTTGAGATTTTAAGCTCTTCTATTATCCTTCTAAGGGCTAGAATCTGTGGTGTGGTTGATCTACCCTTGCGAAAACCATTTTGGTTACGTCTGAGAATAGGATCTAGATGAGGAGAAATCCTGTTGAGCAGCATAGTGTTATACAGCTTGGCAGCAAGTGCTGACAGTGTGATACCTCTATAATTTGATGGTTGTGAAAGATCCCTTTCTTCGGGAGAGGTATAATTGTGGATCTTGACAAGGCTTTTGGCTTATTTCCTTCATGGTTTCATTACAGAAATCAAGCAGTTGCTGATGGAAGAGTGGGTTTTTCCAAACAATGGCTGGTATGTTGTCAGGACCAGGTGTTTTTGACTTGTTGAGCTTGCTCAGACCTTTTTGCAGTTCCTCCATAGTAAATGGACCAGTGTGTATTGGGAGATCGTCAGAGACATTGCTGTTAAAGAACGTATCTTCAAGGTTTACGTCTTGCTCTGGTTTCCCTAGTAAGTTGGAAAAGTGTAGAAACCAGTTGTCACGACGCTCTTCAGATGTATTGCCTTTCACTCTAACCACAGGAGCAGATTTGGTGTCAGTTATCTCCGGAGGAGTTCCCAAGAAGCTGCATGTTTATATTCATGATGGAGGTTGTCAAGTTCCTCTGTCTTCTTTTGAATAGAGGACTCCAGAGTTTCTGTGTAGGCTTTATCAAGAGTAACTTTGGCCGATTCGAGGAGCTTTTGTGATGCTCGGGTGGATCTAGCATTGTGTTTCATAGATGCACTCTTTAAGACATCTCTTGCCTCAGTGACTTTGTCTGATGCAGCAATGTTGTAGGACTGCTTTGATTTTTTAGGGAGCATCTCCAGTGCAACTTCCTCATTAGCCGCAACTAAGGTATCATAAGTGGTGCTAATATTGGGTTCTTGTAGCTCATCGTGTAGAGAACTGAAGCGGTTATAGACTGCTACCACAAACTGCTCACCCAGGATGGTGTCTCTGGTAACCTTCTTCCAGTCAATACGTTTCATTGGGTCTTTCATGGAAGTTCTGCATTTCGGTAGCTGATTTGACATTTGCATGAAACAATCCTATGGTCCGAGTTCACACCCTCGAAGGAGCTGTATGCACGTGAATTCTTGATTGAGTTGATCCACTTCTTTCTTACCAGGACAAAGTCTAGTTGAACTAGTTGGCCATTAGGGACGCCTATGTGTCCATAATCTGTTGATGCGGTTTTGAAACCTTGTGTTTGTGGCTATGAGGTTATGTTCCTGCAGGAAGTCTTTCATGTGGTTGCCATTTCTATTGGTTTCTTTAGCAGGTGTGAAGAGAGCATCCAATGGCCCAAGCTGAGCATTAAAGTCTCCTCCAATTATAAGTAAGTTATGAGCTGGGATGGCATTAACTGTAGAAGAGAGTTCTTGGTAGAAGGAGATAACAGCTTCTTCAGGTTGTTCGTTATGTGGACTGTAGCAGCAGAGAACTGTGGATGTTGGATTGCCCAGCAGAGAAATTTCCATAATCCGTTCATGCAGGAATTGATGGCTCTTGGTGAGATTAAGAAGCCTACTCCACCAGTGGCAGCATTCCTTTGGTTCTTCCATGCTGAAGAGGTGACTAATCTGTATCCATTCAGATCTTCCTGCAAGAGGGAGTCATTGTGACAAATCCGGTGTTCCTGCAGACATATGATGTCAATGCCATAATGTGCGGCTTCATGAGCAAGTTCTTCTTTTTTGGCTAGTGAGTTGAGAGTTCTGATGTTGAAAGTGCTGATGGTAAATGTACAACTTACAGTGTTCTTAAACATAGTGGTTATCCATTTTTCCAATTGCATACCAAAATTTAATTTCTCAAGTGCAAATAAAATCAAATCTCTGTTTATCGTGATCGAATGCTTTTAGAAAATCAATGCAAATCATAGCCCTTTTACATTTTCCTTTTCTGTATATCTCAAAGCATCTTCAACAAGGCGTATGTTTAAAGCTGCACCACGTTTTCTTAAAAAGCCATTTTGGTCTGTGTTAATTACGTTGGGTAAAACCTTATTTATTCTTGAGGCGAGCACTTTTGCTGCAATCTTGTAATCTATATTCAGTAATGTTATCGGTCTCCAATTATCCAATTTGTTTCTATTAAGTCCCTTCCCTTTGTGAATTAATATAATAATACCTCTTTTATGCGATGCTGCGAGTTCGCCAGCTTCATGTGCTTCATTAAACGAATTTACAATCAATTGTCCTACCACTCTCCAGTGACATTTAAAAAATTCTGAAGTTAATCCATCAATCCCGGGGCTCTTACAATTGGCCATTGTTTTAAGAGCCTTTTCACATTCATCATTAGTAAGTAAACTCTCACATGACTCTTTATCTTCCTCAGATAACTGTTCAGAGTTCATATTTTCAACGAAATTATCAAACATAAGTTTTGTCGTTTGACCCCTTTTTTGTACAATTCTTTGTAATAATCAACTTGCACTTTAATAATGTCTTCCTGATTACTTACATCATTTCCACCTGTATCAGTCAGATAAGTGATAGTTTTATTACTTACATTTCTTTTTCAAGATTCATAAAATATTTTGTACATCTTTCCCTTCTTCTGTCCATTTTGCTTTGCTTCTTATGATAAGTCCCTTCATGTGATGGTGATACAGTAATTCATATTCTAGTTTTACCTTGTCATATTCATGTACAAAACAATCATTATTTGGATCATCAGTTATCTTTTCAAATAACAGTTTCATTTTCTTCTCCAAATTTCTCATTTTAACTTCTTTATCTTTTTTACTACCTTTTGCAAAGTTAATAGAAAAAGTTCTTATTCTATTTTTGCAAAGATCCCACAATTGTCTGGCATTCAATATATTTTGACATTCCTGTGTAGTACCATTAACAAGTTTTTCTATACCCTCATTATATTCTTTGTCTTGCAGTAGGCTATTATTTAGCTTCCAGTAACCAAGCCCTCTTTCTTGTTTTTGTAAAAGTAATTCCATTTCTACCGCCATATGGTCCGACCCAAAGCCCGGTATAATATCAATTTTTTCTGCATAGCTTTCAAAAGTACACGGTATCAACCAATAATCTAAAGTTGATTTAACCTTTGATGATTTTCTGCTCCATGTAAACCTTTTTTATTTCCGTTTTTCTTCTCCATATATCGATGAGATTTAAAGTTTCAAAAATCTCTTTTATTTTGTTTACACACTCGGATTTATAATATGAGTTGCTTCCATTACCTAACATATCAAGATCTGGGTCAAATACAGTATTAAAATCCCCGCCTAATACATTGTGCTCGTTTAGGCCCACTCCATGCTTCAAAATACTTTGCTTAAGAAACTCAAAGAACCTCTTTCTGTCTTGCAGCTCATTTGGAGCATATATATTCCATATATTAAGATTAACATTATCCATTTCAACTTTGACTCGAGAAGTCTTCCTCATTATCTGCAAAAAACTGATTTGCCTCAATATTACTTTGTGGATTTATGAGAGTAAGTACACCTTTACTTCTATTAGTTCCATAGTTACCAAATATTTGACCTTCCCACTCTTTTGACCATTCAGAAATGTCATTTGTATTACAGTACACTTCTTGTAATATGGCAATATCATATTTATTACGCTTTAACCAGTCAAAGACAATAGCACGCTTTTTTTTGTTTTGAAGTCCCGATACATTAAAGCTAATTAAGAAAAGACGCTCCATGATCATTGGTGGTTATTCGTCTCGCACATAATGTCTTCATTTGAAGATAGGACACATATACATAATACAATTCTCTTCTTTTTTTTTTTTTTTTTTTTTTTACATCAGTCTAACTGTTTTATGGAGGGTCCTCATATGGTGTTTCATCCGAGGATGCCGACTTCATGGATTCATACTCTGACATACTGGCATACGGCGATGCATGTTCTGTTACATTTGGTGACGGTTGGTGGCTCTTGTTGTTTTCCTTTTCATCTCTTGGTGAAGTTGATATTTTCTCTTCTTCTTGTCTTTCTTCTTTTGGCTGCTTCTGCTTTCAGCGTGACTAGTATCTTGGACGAGATTGGAGCGGCTCCTTGCAAATGCGACCTAATGTCCGTTTGTTTTGTCAGCGTTTTGCTTTGTTTCTCAGTCTCAGGTACAGGGTCTCTCTGATCAGTTTTTTCTTCATTTCGATTTTTTCTAGGTTCAGATTGACTTTTCTGCGGTGATGCGGCTGATATTAACAAATCTTCTACTTTTTTTAGGATCTCTGGTGATGTGGGGCCTGATGCTGGTTGAATGCATTTGTCCAACAGTTCATGCAGGATTACAATCGATGGGTTTGGCGGCGGAGATTGAGGTGCCATATGTTGTGTCTTCTGATCAGGTGTTTGGTGAACTGCAACTGGATGGATTAAAGGTGCAGCTTGATCTACAACAGGACGGGCAGATGCAAGAGGTACTAGAGGCGCAGGAGCTTGGTCACAGTTGCTCTTGGTGTGCCCTCGCTCATTACATCTGAAACATGTCGGGCCAAGGTCCGCTGTTGGGCAGTTGTGCTTAGTATGTCCATTGTTATTACAAAGAAAGCATTTTAGTTGCGGTTTGTCTGGGCATTCTCGTGCTGGGTGGTTCAAATAACAGTGATGGCAATTTATAGGTGGCTGTCCTTTGTAGTAGACAACTACCTGCGCATCAATTAGTTTGTTCTGGTTTCTTGGGTCGGGGATTTGTATGTCCGAGTAACGTAACTTATGTTCATATATCTCCGACACCATACATACTCTATGACCTGTATATAGGTGTTTAAAGCGCTTTGTAATGTCGTTTTCTTCTCTTCTACTCCGATCCTCTTCCTTATGTCTAGATACCATGGTTTCACGCTTGGCCCATGTATCGACCCACTGCTCAACGTATTAGTCCGATATGGACTGTGGTAGTTCATGAATACTCAGTCTTATTCCTCTCTTTTTCGCATTCCGTGTATCAAACTGTAATCTTCTAGTGGACAGGTTTTGTCTTTTAACGTGATCACATCATTTGCCAATACACGAACCTTTGCCTGCAGAGTTGATACTGTGACAATCCATATACTGTAATCAGAATGGTATTGGGCTGATAATATATCGTTCGGTGTAATGGCGTCTTTATCATTTGTAACTGTATTCTCGTATATCGCCTGTGCCATCTCTATATTTGTTAGTCTGATATTGCGAGGTACTTTTACTCTGATCCACAGATCCGGATCTTTCAATCGCTTTACTGCTAGTTCCTCCTCATTTGTAATCGTGTTTTCTGCATTATCCAAGCTTACCGTTTGTCCTTGTCCGCCATGACTACACACGCGGTAGGTTTGAATGGTGATCAGTGAAGTGTGGATGTGCATATAGCATACAGTGAACACGACACGTAGCTATGCACAAGCTACGCTGTTATAGCAAGTGCACGATGATTGTTTTAAAGTTGTTTAAGTTGTAATTTCTCTTCAATTTTGCGACAGTTTTCATCAGAATTTACCTCAAGTGGATCCTGGTGCTACAAGCAAAGGACAGATATATTGTAGTCCTTATATCTCAGCCAAATTTCTTGAAGAAAATTAGGTTTTACTCGCACACGATGTGAACCACGTCCGACGTTGATGACTGCAACAGAAAAAAGAAAATGATAATATTATAATGTTCCTTGTAAAAATGATGATGGGTAAATATCAGAAAGATTGGCAAAGCTGACCAATTTTATCTCAGAAAATTGTCCCCTTCCCATGTGTGATGCACAATGTGCTCATCTTCACCATATCTCCCAAACAGTGATTGGTAGGGAAAGGGAATGGGGTATATCGAAGATGAGCATTGAGGCCATACTATTAATAGATACTTAGTTTCCAGGAACTCATATAGTATGCTGCAGTATGGGAATTAGAACAGTGTTCAAACACATTTATTTCTGAGCTTGTAGATCAGAAGGAGTACAGTGACTGAAAAGATCAGATGTGAAAATGTATCAAATTATACAAATCAGAGTTTTTTTAATATTAAAATATGCATAATGTAATGTAGTGAATTACAGAGAACTCTAGGGCCCTTGTAAAATTCAAACCCAAGTGCCCAAATGGCTGTTTTTCAATGGGGACCTTTAATTCGAGCACTGATTACTACTTATAAGGATTGAAGTGAATAATAGTGCAAAATAGATCATAAAATGAGCCTTGTACTAATATTACTATTAGACCCCCAGTATTTAGATCTAAATGTTCATCAACTTGTGTAGTAACATGGAACCAATTGTCAAATCAATATAGAGTCAACATTTGTCATGTTCATACAGTCATAGAATTCTTGAGGATTGGTTTGCTTAATTTCAATCCCCGAGTTTGTGTCCACACGACTCAATTGAAGCCTGGAATCCTTGAGTTTCGTAGTGCTGCCTGCTGACATCAGCACTGGAATTACAACCAGGAGCTTACTGTGGTCCATCTACTAGTGATGCGCCGAATTGAGACGTATTTGGCTACAAAAAGTCAATTTTGAGTTTCCTGTTGGCTGCCCATACATCATTTCTGAGCTGCACTTGAATTCATTAAATATTTTGTGATTTTCAATTTTAATAGAAATAAAAACTGGTAATTTTTTTAATAGAACCGATGAATGAATATCTGTGCATTTTTAGTGGAAATTCAAAATTAAAACACCCATTTTGCTACTGGTGATTTTGCTTGAAAATCATGATTGCTTTTACAAGCAAAAAGCGTATGTGTGTGAACGTGCCTATTTTGTGCAGACAACTTTGTATGTGGTAATGGTATTATGGTAATAACCAACAACTAATGGCAAACGATAAACATGTATTCCTGTCTGGTGATAGCTTTTGAACTCATCCATGTAATAAAAACTATAAATCATTATTGGTTTTATTCATTGACTGTCAAGCAAATATTTTATGAGTTTCTACAAATGTTTTCATAATTGCAGCAGGGTTTGTGGATTAAATCAAATCTACCTGGCTACGGCACTGATAGGGAAGTACTGTGCACACATTTTGTGCCAAATGCAATGATCATTTAGGCGTAGATCCCGGGTGGGTGGAGGATGATAGGAGGATGGTCCATACAATCACCCCCCCCCCCATGTTGATGCCTGCATGTGGGTTTCTGACCAAATTAACCTCATATTTGGCCATTTTAACCTAAAGAGTGCCAGTTTTGCATGTTTTGTTCAAATTTATTCCACTTTTGTACCATATTTCACCAATTTAGCTTCAATATGGCAAGATTTCTTATTTTGTTGCCAAAAGGTGCTGGATTCACTATACTTCACTGTACTAAAAATTTCCAACTCTATCCCCCATGTCAAAAAGAAATCTATGCCATAGATTAGGCCCCCCCCCAAAATAGTTGCGTTGTCCTCAGTGACCGACCCTAGCTAAATCCTTATATTGAAATACCCTACCACGTTTTCACACAGAAAGAAGGCAGGATTCCCCTCGCTAAGCGCGCGCCTCAGGAAAGCTCGGTCATAAAGCGGATGGATTATATGCATCAGTGATACACCCTGCCCAGGATTTTAACAAAGAAGGCTAGCACAGGAAAGCTGCAGGATGGCGCACACCTTCCTGTGTAAGGGAATTTCAATATGAGCCCTAAAAGCAACACATTTTGATGTATAGTACCATTTTTTCAAAATTTTTTATACTTTTTCAAATGTTTTTTCTTTACTAATTCTTTTTGCCGCCCCTTCTTCTTCTGCCGCCCCTTCGTTTTAGCCGCCCCCTGCTTTTACCACGGGAGCTCGCGTCCCCAAAGCCCCCCAAAAAATACGCGCATAAAATATCATGGTACTGTAAAAGTGGAATTTTTTCTGATTATTTTTTCTTGTTTTCCTTGTTTTTAAAATGTGCGATTCGGTAAAGTTTCCTTACATTGCACCGGGGGCGTTGCATTTTCCAAAAAGGGGCATTTATTAGAGGTCGTTTTTAGAACGATAATTCCCGTTAAAATCATTAGTTAAGCTTAAAACTCGCTGTCTAACGCTGAAATGACAAACTATGAACGGAACGATGACCTCCGGGTTTATACAACCAGATTTCGCTAATTACCTACGCAATAGCAACCATGTGTGTGCACCTTGGTAAGCTTACTACACAAGATAGCATGGAAATATCAGCATTTTTAAAACATCTTGATTGAAAAAGTGATGGGGGCATTTCATTGAAGGGGACGCTATTCGAGGAAATACAGTATATTTGGACATTGTTATTTTCGTAGTAGAAGTTAGGAATGCAAAAAGCACAAAAATAAATGAAGCGGCACGAACATTTCTACTTGCTCATCTGTGAATACACAGTACTCTAAACCCAATATGTTTACACATGACCTTCAACATGTGCAACATGTATTGAGTGTAAAAACTCATACTCGACATGAAAGTATGGGGATAAGTGAACTGTGCCCCTGGAAATGATGTTTAGATCATAGTGCATCATGTATCATAGATCATAGTGATCATGTATCAATCCGAAATGGAATCTACCAGGGTCTACGGTTGATGGTCATCAAAAATAACATCATCAACCTGATCCTTGCTATCACCCTAGAGCATACATATCTACTGCACATCACCCCTGTCAAGCTCATAGCTACTAGTAAAAGTACTATGGTAGAAACATATCAAATTATTTTCAGCTAATTTGTGACGTATATCATGTTTTCAAAACAAAACACAATTAGTCTTGATTTTTATGCAGTCCAGTCCATGGTCCAACTTCCCTATCCTCTGCATACAAAATCCACACAAACTGCATACATATTACATACCTTCCACCTAGAAATGTTAATGTCCAGCATGCTAGCTATAGGCTTCAACATAAAAAGTCCTACAACAACAAGGAATGGTGATACATTCCGAAAGCTCTCAGGTGAGCAAAAATAAGCTTTGAGTATTTGTGTAATTTTCTTCATCATAAAAAGTCTTAGTTTTGAGATATTTTCTCATACACAATCTGCTCCACGGGGGCTAAAGGAGGCATTTTTGAAAATTGAGTTACTATATTTATTATCTTGTAGTAACATTAGGCTATCATATACTGAAAACACCAAAGGTCTAGCATATTTGGTTCTTAAGTTGTCAGGTTTTGTGATGTGTATTTTCTTAAATGTATTTTATTGTTTTTTACTCCATATTTTTGCCGTTATCTCAATTTCAAATATGCCGCCTTTGGCCCCATGGACCAGATCGTGTCACATATATGGTCATATAAAAAAAATTAAACGTGTCGTATGCAGTGGACATCCATGCATGTGGATAGAGTTAAGACCACAAGTTTGTATTTTGTTGTATTATAAAAGGTGGTATTACTATTATATTTTATCAAACTATGATTTTTCTTTCTCTGGTGTGCAAGTCATTTAGCAAAGTCCAGAAACTGGTTTCCAGAATTTGAAGCCATATACATGCTGCAAGTACAAAGACTCTGCAATCATTAATTAGTTTGAAAAATTTGAGTGTGTTTTTTTCCTCATGTATATTGTTGTGTGAAGCACACTTTAAAGCCGCTATAACACAAGGTGACCCAGATAGGACGGGACAGGAAGAGCTCCAATTTAAAAATGTAAGAGGAAAACCAGAGTATGGGTCATGGATCGGCAAAAACAGTTACAATGGTCACCTTAGGGAGTGTTCATAAATGCTTTTGTGGGGTTGGAAAATATGGGGGAATCAGATCAGTGATCAAATTTTAAGGCGTGCGAGTCCGATCGCACACCATTGCACTCCAAAACCAGGGACCAAAAAGAACATCAAAGGATGTTGGCTGCCTGATATTCCATTCCAACTTTTAATTGCAACACAAAAAATGTGTACAGCATCAAAAGCTTGAGGAGGATTTTCATTTATCACCTAATGTATTTAAAATATTAGTATTTTTTAGCAGGGGTGCAGCCAGGGGGACAAACTTCCCCCACAAATGGGACACAAATTTGACAAATGGTGATGAAAATTTGGCTTTGCCCCCTCATACTAAAATAAAAATAAATAAATAAATGTATATATTTTTATTTAGCGCTTTTTGCCGTAAACAGCCTCAAAGCGCTTTACATTTATTCTGCTGTCATTAGAATATGTCGGAACCACGTTTGCAGCCTACAAGTGGTGCAGGGTCCATCAGTACAAGGACTGTGACTACCACTAACAGCTTCCCATTGCACCTGGGTGGGGTGCAAGGGGAAGCTGCACCCCACCCAGGTACACTACTGTTTTTAGATTGTGTTTCTAGGTTCTACATTATTAAAAATCTTGGGTAGGCAGGCCTAATTTAAGTCATTTTTGTCTGGCATGTCACTTCAATGTTTATATCATTTCTCACAATAATTTTCTATCACAGTCCTTCATTTTACCTGATTACTAAATAGCATTGGGTATGCCTACTTCCTTCCCTAATAATGCAAATATATAAGTTAAAGTTAGAGAAGTTCTTTAGATATGAGACAATTGAACAATTGGTATTGTATAGTGATAGGTCAAAATTTCTTGGAAAATAGGTAGATAAAGGATGGGTACACTTTCAAATTCTCAGTGGCACACCTCTACCCAAACCAAATTTGGTTACCCTCGTGTAGTTCAGATGTGAATACTCCTAATTTTTTTCCATGCCTAAACAAAGATGGCAGGTAGTCCAGAGTCGCCTTTATCTATAAACGGATAAACTTTAGGTCAGTATTGCTCGGGAGTAAGTGACTAATTAAACTGAATAAATAATTGAATAATAATTATAATTATCAAAGTAACTTTTATTATTTCTTTTCTTTAAATTCTTTTTATAGGTTTGCGTGCTGGAATGGAGGCTGGACCAGCTCGGATGAATGACCTAACAGTTATCCAAGCAAGCCAGGTGGGCAACTTTTACAAATGCTTAAAAGCATTTGTAATTTATAGAAAATGCTCATAAACCTTTTTGAAGTATGGCGGGCACAAAAGGAGAGGGCATACTTTGATTTGGGTAAAGTTTTGTATGCTCTCTCTCATCTGACACAAGTTTACCCAAATCAAAGTACGCCCTCTCCTTTTGTGCCCGCCATACTCAAAAAAGGCTTATGGATTATATGTTACATGACTGGGATACAATATTTGGAAATTGGGAAGACCCAGATTCTGTATCACATCAAGCTCAAATTAGGGTACTATATTGTGTCCCATCTCAAGTTGAGAGTAACGCTATGTTGGATTTTGCAGTAACAGATTCTAATCAGTGCTTTTACATGGGCTCAATTTCGTCCCAATTTGTGTGAATCAAAATTGATTATCACAAACTCATCTGGCAAGAATCAAGTGAGTATTGCCTGATCATCGTAACTTACCGTGTACATAATGGATATTGTTTGAGGAGAATCAATTCTGATTCTTGCAATCTAAGTTTAGGAGAATTGACTGATCATCGTAATTTACCATGTACAGAATGGATATGATTTGGGAGAATCAATTCTGATTCTTGCAATCTAAGTTTAGGAGAATTGACTGATCATCGTAATTTACCATGTACAGAATGGATATGATTTGGGAGAATCAATTCTGATTCTTGCAATCTAAGTTTAGGAGAATTGACTGATCATCGTAATTTACCATGTACAGAATGGATATGATTTGGGAGAATCAATTCTGATTCTTGCAATCTAAGTTTAGGAGAATCATTGTGATAATCGATTCTCGATACAAATTTGAGGCACTGGTTTATGCGGTTGTGTCACCAGCGTACGAACAAATTACCCTTCTACACATGTGTATATGCCATGCGGGATTATGTTAGCATGTTGGATTCGAATCTGCCTCTACGAAATCCAACATGGCGCTACTCTTAATTAGAGACGAGACACACTATAAAGGTAAATGAAGTTTTCATAGGATTAATGTGAATATGTATTATACCTTGTCAGTTTATATGAGATGAGAACGTCTGCTTGCATATATAAGAGATTTCTAGCCAGTTTTTGATTGAGGATATATTTAATTTTGTTGAAGTCTGTAACCCAAATATATAGATTTGTTTAAAAAAATGATATGAAACTTGATTTGGGGTTTTGAATTCTTTTGTAAAGTTAATGTTAACCTTGTATAGCATTTATCATTTTGTACAAACATAGTTTGGGCCAAAATGCAGTACATGTCAAGCATTGCCTTGTGTCAAAGTATTGTCAACATGTTTCTGTTTTGATTGTAGGGTCTTTTAAGGCATCTGGAAGCAGTGAATCCTGACTGTAAAACACAAGGAGTAGTGATTGGATATGATGCAAGGCATAACAGTAAAAGGTAAGTCAGTCTTCTGTCTCTTTCTTTGGTTAACCCTAGTTTGGTAGTGACCATTACGCATGCAATTTGATACCTCGACCAGAGAAATACGCACCTACGTCACTACCGAACCTGAGGTGAACCAATGTATATAGCTCTCCTCTCTCTCTGTCTATATCCACTTACTAAGTACTGTCTCTCCCTGTCTCTGTCTCGCTTGTTTATACTAATAAAAGTGAACTTGATGAGCACAATACACCCCACTTTTAATAGTATACTTGGAAGTGTCATCATTATTGGTGATTCAGTTTCTTTGGGTACAATCTTGGTACCAAGGTTTTTCTTGAACAAAATTAAATATTGTTGGTGCTTATTTTAGAAGTGGTGTCTTGGCTGTTTTGGGGGCGGATCTTGGATTTAGAGGTTTAACACAGGGGTCAAATCAAGTTGGTCAAATTTTGTTAAAAACCATACCAAAGTATTCCTCTCATCCTAAGGATTCAAGTTTTGTAAAGTAAAATGTAAATGTAAAGTTTTGACCTGTATGCGACAAAATTCTATTCCAAGTGTTTATATTAAATGATGCAGAGGAAGTAGGCCTATATGGCCAATTTGCATTACAAGATCTGTCAGAGAAGAACAGCCCTCTTTTGCTATATAGATGGACATGTCCTACTAAATGAGCAACAATGAGTCAACACTTACTTTGGCTATAAGGTCAAGTTTCATGAAGCAGTTGCCTTATATACTGAGCTGTCTGTATACAAAACTCATAAAATACATTTGTGACCAGCTCCAACAAAACCCAGAACAAGTTGCTAGACATGTTCTTGAGTTATAGGCCTTTAAAGATGACATTCCCATAAAAAAAATAATTTTTGGAATTCTTAATTTCATGGTATTTGAATGTGGGACAAGTAGACTTCTTGAAATTCTTGAAAGTAAGGTTATTTAAGAGGGTTATTTAATCAATAAATAACAGTTGAACTGTGATAATCCCTATTCAATCCTGTGTATTAAGGCAGAAAACTAATTGGTCCATTACTCAGAATAGCAATTTGGCAAAAATAGAGGTCTCAGTTAAAAAATTATCCGTATCTTGGAAAGTATTGATGCTCTTTATATAATTTTGGTATCATTTTAAAGCTTATTGTCTAGTGCTTACATTTTTATTCAAATGTCAAAAATGTGACTTGTTCCTGGTTTTGTCAGAGCAGGTCACATTTACTCTACAAAAAGACAGTTCACCTGTCTCTCTATTGCATGCATCATTTGCTACAAAGATAATTTATCCTTGAACTACAAGTTTGAATAGAATAATTGACATAGCAACTCATCCGGTCAAAATGACAGCCTGAATAAAAGTGAAAACAACAAACAAACTTGGACATAAAGGACTAGTCAGTGATTTGCTCATCTGGAGGAACAGATTTGGGCACCTTTGTTAATGCCATAGATGTGCTAACATAGCCTGCTAGTGGTTAAATGAAAGATGTGTATTATTAGAGACAAAATAAGACATTTTATATGAATCTGTAATTTCTCATTTAGCTATAGGCCTAAGTATTTTAATGGGGCTTCAACTTTGTCAATACTTATGCTTTTTGGCCACATTTTTCATTTCAAAAATTCCTAATGACAGTTTTGATGATTTGTCCATCGCTTTGAGGCAATTTATAAACAATCACAGGTTTTATGGGGGTTGTTGACTGTCACAGAAATGTTTACTATGTCCTTGTCCACATACCAAGTTTGATATAATATTGGATGGCTGAGCATGATACCATAACATATCGGACGAGTCATAAAAATATCGGACGAGTCATAAAAATATCGGACGAGCCAACGGCGAGTTCCGATATGACGAATCCGATATGTTATGGTATCATGCGAAATAAGCCATCCAATATTATCATTATTAGGTTTTCTTAACAAACAAACAACCAACCAACCAGGCAACCATCTGGATGATAACATAAGCCCCACTTATGTGTGTGGGCCAAAAAGGTTTTTTTTTTCATTTGAAGTTATCTTTTCAAAATACATTAATTAATAATATACAAATTTCATATTCTGGCGTTTGAAGTTTTTTGTTAATGAATTGTCAAAGTACTGCAAATGTACATTACTGTGGTATTGGAATCAAACAAGGCTATTATTATCTCATAACACTGCAGTGTTAAACGTAAGAAAACAAGCACACTCTGATGAATAATAATAATATTTCTGTGATATGCATGGTCAGTGCAATTTTTACACTTGACTTTATTTGAGGTCAATTTTGCATGTTTACACTGGATTCTTTGTTGCCATGGAAACTTTATATGAAAACAAGATGTATCCCTTGTATCAAAGTACGGGATAATTATTACAGGCAATAGGCCAATTAATTCTAGGATGTGTGCTACTTGGCTGCAAGTCCCTGTGTTGTTGTTATAATTATATGGTTGATGGAATGATATGGGGCCGAAGTGGTCAGCGACAACCTGTAAAGTGCGCTGACGTTACAATCTCAGAAAATATTGTTCGAACACTTTAAAGGCCTTATTGGAAATAGTCCCCTTCTACCCCCGTACAATGTTGGCATACCCAATATGCTTATCTTCACATATCTTCTCCCAACATTGATTGGTGGGGAAAGGGAGGGATATGCTTAAGATGAACATTGAGAGAACTCTATTATAAATCTTAGTTTCCAGTGACTCATATAGCGTGCGCACTATACTAAGATGAACATGGGAATTACAGTGGGTGTTCGAACACATTTTTTCCGGGATTGTCTACAAAATTGCTTAGCAAAATCATCCAGACTCATCCCTCTAAATAGGAGTAATAACCCCAATGATGTGGCCTTTAAGCTGAACAAAATGTTTGAACGCAACTGCCGCAAGAATAGCAAACTGACATTTGTTGACAACGCCCCACTACTTACTACATCAACAGGTGAAGTCCTAGAGGAACTTTATTGGGACTATGTCCACTTGAACAACAAAGGTCTTGGAAGACTAGTTATTAACTTACGATTCGCTGTCACTTCAGCTTTCCCTCAATGGAACCCGCATTATCCAATGACTTAATAAAATGGAGTTATGATAACAGAAACTCTCATGACAATGATGCTAACAACTGTTTCAATAGTGCTATTCACTTTTCAAAAGAAAATAATGCTAATAATAATACATGTAGCAATGATAGTGTTGTTGATATCATGATGAAAAATTGTATTGTTATAAATGAGTGTACTAAATTGAATGATGATACACAAGAAGTTGCTAAAGTCAAAGATGCAAATAAGGCCATAAACCATCTTGTTGAAGAAATTAATAGTGTCAAAAATTAAAATACAACTGTGAGAAATAATGTTCATGTTAACGTAAAGAATGGCAATGATGTTGATCCTAATAATGATGGTGACAAAGCGAACAATGAATTAACAAATAGCATCCACCTTTTAAATGAAAATAGTGTTGAAAATAGCAATGACAGTTATACTGATTATGTTTTAAATGATGTTAGTGAAGCTTGTATGGGTATTGAAAGCAACAATAGTTTAAATATATCAAGTGACAATTCAAACCAAGTCAGTAAAGACAATAATAATAGTAATGGTATTAATCACTTGAATGATTTTAATCCCTACTATTAAACTAATGCCTCTTAAAAGGAAACCCATTATAGTTATATTATGGTATAGAGTGCCTGGGTCTTCTATTGATCTATTCAATCATCTTAATCATCTTCTTCAAGTAGTTGAGTCAGAAGGTAAAGATTATATACTTATGGGTGATCTAAATTGTGATCTATTAACAAGCACTCCTCATTGTTATACAAATAGACTTACAGAAATTTGTAGTAATATGAACCTTGTACAGCTAATTAAGGAACCAACTAGGATAACTAAGAATAGTAAAACACTCATTGATGTTATTTATTGTACAAATCCTTCTAATGCTTCTGTCACACTACACCGAATAGGTCTTCCGTACAAGAAACGGATGGTATTTTAGTAAATCCGTTGTTGTTCGTCAATGACCGCGTTTTATGTTCTTTTTATGTCCTGCTATCATCCGCCAAATGCGTTTCGTGTTAGGTGATGTTCGTTAAGTCCATCGGCATGCACAAAACTTGAAGCGGAGTGTACCGAATACACATGTTCGGTATTTATCCGATGTGTGTTCGTATGGTGCTGAATATTGCGGAGTTTGTTCGCTCTCCTTTCGTTCATGTTCGATTTTCTTTGTTCGTTGCACTCGCCCCGTGTTCGTTGCAAATACGTTCCTGTGAGGCCTTCACCACCGGATAGCATATTTTTGCATTCGGTGATGTACGCTGACCCAGACCGTGTTAGTGTCACACTACACCGGATCGGTCTTCCGTATAAGAAACGGATGGTATTTTAGCAAATCCGTTAGTGTTCGTCAATGTTCGTTTTATGTTCTTCATATGTCCTGCTATTATCCGCCAAATGCGTTTCGTGTTAGGTGATGTTTGTTTAGTCCGTCGACAATACGTTTCAAGTTTTGTGCATGCACAAAACTTGAAGCGGAGTGTGCCGAATACACATGTTCGGAAGTTGTCCGATGTGTGTTCGTACAGTTCTGTATATATACCCTGGGTTTGTTCGTTATTCTTTCGTTTATATACCGCAGGTGTTTGCAAGGTTTTAGGCGCTTGTGCGGATGTAGGCCTATGGCGAACATGTGCATCAATCATGGGGTGGGGGATTTTCTGAAGGGTGTGTGACTTAATATCATATTTCCCCAGTACTTTAGTGACTGACAAGTAGAAAAAGGGGAAAGGAGAGAAAAAGAAAAGAAAGTGAGAAAAATTGAAGAGAGAAGAGAAGAGAAAATGTTAAATTGCACGTAATTTAGTAGGCCTATGCATGTAAGTAGTATTGAGCATGTTGAGGGAGGGGCACTTTCTGAAGGGTAGAGGACGCAATATCAAATTCCTACCAGTTTTAGTGATTGACAAGAAAGAAAAAGAAGAGAAAACATGGAAAAGGTTAAATTGTATGTTATTGAGTAGGCCCAGGATAGTATATAGTAAGCCTAAGTATAGGCCTGTGATTATTATAGGCAGTGCTTTAAATGTCGTTCCTTGGCCCCAAAGCCTGTGAAAATTACTGCCGGCCTGTCGATATGTAGGGCCCATGACATTTTGTCACCAAAATCAGTATTTAAGACGGACTTAGGTCTATTACTGACTTTATTTTGAAAAATGGACAAGTCTTCCTTTTTTGCTTCTGCTATGGACATCCACGTGTTATTTTTAAAACAATTGTTTATATTATACAATAATTGTGAAAACTTTTCAATGGCTTCAATTAGGCTTTCGTTTCACCAATTTGTGGCTGTTTCAAACTAAAATAGTACCCAATAATAGTGCTAAAATTGATCCAAAAATGACAAATGGCTTCAATTGGGCCCTCATTGTCCAAAGGTTTTTCACCTCTATTGCCCCATGACGCTGGTTGCCCTGATATATCAGATTTGTAGCCCTTTTGTACTTATTAGCCAATATTTGACCATTTTCGTCAAAGTTTCCCCCTTAAAAGTTGTCTTTCCCCACTTTGTTCACCCTCTGAAAAAGTGCTTGCTACGTCACTGCCTCTAAGGGGTCAAAAACCCTCTCAAACACCCTCTCCTCCCCCACTTTTCTGATAGTGTGGACGTCCCTGTTGGTGCCACATGCCACGGATTCGCCGGTTATTTGTCGGACGATGAACGATTGAATATAAACGCCTGCAGGATTATTAGCGGCCACAACGCATAGAGAGACGAACGGGAATCGGACCCCCAAATCCGGACATTTGTCGGACGTTGACCCCCAAATCCGGTCATTTGTCGGACGTTTAACGATCGAATATAAGACGCCTGCAGGATTATTAGCGCCACAACGCATAGAGAAACGAACGGAATCGGACCCCATATCCGGTCATTTGTCGGACGTTGAAGCGATCGGATATAAGACGCCTGCAGGGTTATTAGCGGCCACAACGCATAGAGAGCGAACAGGAATCGGACCCAAAATCCCACGAATCTTCTGCGGACTGGTGATTTTTCCACGAATAAAATATTTTTGTATTCGGTGATGTACGTTAATCCAGTCCGTCGTAGTGTGACAGACCTATAAGATATGTGATTCTGGAGTAATTCATGTTGGTATAAGTGACCATTCAATATCATATGCAATATGGGGTAAAAAACACAGGATATGTAATGAACCAACAAATGAAATTGATGATGATAAAATGCATGCAGATAAACATAACTTCAGAACATCTTGTTCTTACAAGAAATTCAATGAAACTGACTTCTTAAATGATTTGTGTCAAACAAACTGGGATAGTGTATTTAATACTGGTAATGTTAACATTTCAGCTGAACTATTTGAAAAATTATTTCTTGAAGTAATTGACAGGCATGCACCTTTTAAAAAGCATAGAATTAAGTAAAAAGTGTTCTCCATGGATCACTGATGATGTGCTTAATATGATGCGTAAACGTGACAAACTTAAACAAATTGCTATTAAATCAAGTAATGATAACAAATGCTGGGAAAATTTCCGTAAAATTAGAAACGAAACTAACAAACTTATAAAAGATAAAAGAGAGAGTTTCTTAAACAAGGTTTTGATGCACACAAGAATAATATTAAAAAAAGCTGGCAACATCTACGGCATATTGTTCCATCTAAAGGTAAAAATACAAAAATCTCTGTTATTAACTCTGAAAATGGCCTGGCACTAACTGAACCTAAGGATAAAGCAAATGAATTGAACAATTTTTTTTGCCAATATAGGCCCTAAACTTGCAAGTAAGATTGCTAAAAATAACTTTTGTAATTATGAAGTCAATGAAAAGCAGCAAACTGATCAGTCACATTTTGAATTTGTACATGTATCAAATGACTATGTATTCAATCAACTCAATAAGTTAGCAAATGATAAAGCTACTGGTTTAGATAACATTCCATCTCGACTATTGAAAATAGCATCACCAGTAATCACACCAATTGTAACTTATTTAATAAATAATTCTTTTGCATCATGTACTTTTCCTACATGCTGGAAACGTGCAAAGGTGATTCCTGTATTTAAAGCTGGTGATCCCAATGATCCTAGCAATTATAGACCTATCTCAATTCTAGTTGTTATCTCTAAAATTATTGAAAGGGCCGTGTTTGATCAACTGTACGAGTTCTTAAATGTAAATTGTTTAATTAATATAAACCAATCTGGTTTCCGGCCATCTCACTCCACTTCTTCTTCTCTTATAAACAGTGTTTGAAATAAGGAAAATATGGAGGTTGTCCTGAGGACAACTAAAGCATGAATTCTGCTTGTCCTCAAAACATTTTGGTTGTCCCAAAAACATATAAGTCATGTTTTTGAGTGCAAAGAATCCAAATAGTGGTTGTCCAGGGGATAAGTACACAGTTAAATATGGTTGTCCCCAGTAATTTTTGGACAAGAGGACAAGAGGATAAGTGCTTATTTCGAACACTGCTTATAAACATCACGGAGGACTGGTATAATGAAATTGATAAAGGTAATTTAATTGGATTATGTCTGCTGGATCTGAAGAAAGCATTTGACACCGTAGACCATAATATCTTCTTGAGTAAGCTTAAAATGTATAAAGTAGGTGAATATTGTATTAAGTGGTTTACTAGTTATCTTTCTGGTCGCACCCAATGTACATCTGTAAATGGGACTCTCTCAGACTTTAAAGAAACTGTTTGTGGAATGCCCCAGGGCTCAATTGACGGACCACTCGCTTTTCTCATTTATATAAATGATTTACCAAATTATGTTTCTCATTGTAAAGTTAATATGTATGCAGATGATACTGTGTTGTACTATGCCTCTAACTCGTCAAATGATATCACGGAATGTATTAATAATGATTTAAAAATTATAAATAATTGGTTACAAAGTAATAAACTTAGTCTGAATACTGATAAAACTGAATTTATGCTAATAGGATCTAGACAAAGACTCAATACAATTAAGAACAGTGTTAATGAATTATCTATCAACATAAATGGTGTAACTATAAAGAAAGTTAATAAATGTAAACATCTGGGTGTAATTATTGATGACACATTAACTTGGAATGAGCAAATCAATAATGTACGTAAAAAAGTCTAAAAGGTATGTTCATGCTCAAACAATGCAGGGCAAATAGTCTCCCTAAGGATATTTTATGTACTGTGTATAATGCTATTGTTCTGCCGCACTTAGATTATTGTAATGTTGTATGGGGAAATTGTGGTGTTACTGTTTCAAAGAAACTTCAAGTTATTCAAAACAGGGCTGCAAGAACTATCTGTGGTGCACAATGGGACACACCTAGCATAGATGTCCGTGCTGAACTTAATTGGAAACCATTAATTGACAGACAAAACTCAAATTGTTTAATTTTAACCTACAAAATCTTAAATCATCTTGCACCTCCTTATTTGAGTCATATTTTCAGTCATGTAAACAATACCTATAATTTTCGTCAAAGCCAAAGCAATGTAACTATTCCCCTGCCAAGAACAGAGTACAAAAAGCGCAGTCTGTCATATAGAGGTGCTGTAAGCTGGAATGAACTAGAAAATAATATCCAAAACTCTCCAACATTGTATACTTTCAAAATAATCTTAAAAATCATAAAGCCATGCCTGTAAGCATGGTATGTATGTAACCATAAGTATCATTTTGGCTTGACAATTAATAATTTTGAGTTTGTAATATGTTTAAGTCTAGATAATAAGCTTTTGTAATTATTTGTTATTTTGTACATTGTATGTTTGTTTATGCACGGCCCCAAGGAAGAACAACTTTTGTTGAATTGGGCTTTCCGTGTTGAAATAAAGTCTAATATATATATATATCTGAGTTTAGTTTTTGGACAATACAGGGTGATTTAAAATGAACTGTACCCAACTTCACCCAATATTTTTTATATATTTGCGGAGATTGTACATATCAAAAAACTATCATAGAAGGCAGTGACAAGTGTTTTGTAGTAGAAATTTTGAATTTTGATAATAAGTGGTTTTAGTCAGAAGATATTGCATTTTCAAGTTATCATCCCATTTTTAGACCAACACACGGGACTAAGTTTATCCGTGTTCTGTATACCGCGCAGTAACAAAATACAACTACCATGACTACGTACATGTAGAGCAAAACCAAGACAAATGTTATTTCGCATTATTAAATCAATAATATTGATATTCAATTACAATGTCAGGTTTGCAAACATTACATGTTAAATAATACATGTAGAACAAAGGACCCGTTGACTTGAAATTGTAGAGGGAAATTTGAATTCAAATAGAAATGGTGTTGGTGCAATATCCATACACTCGTAATTGAGACCTGATTTTTTCACCAATAATAGGAAACATGACCTACTATCTTATTACAGCTTGTAATATAAAATTATTTAAATGTTGGTAAGTATTTAAAATTTTAATTGTATTTATTTATCAATGCATCATATTTTCATTGTTAAATAAACAAGCGCAATTTATGTTGAACTAAAAGTGTCTGAGGGCAGTTGAGTGAGCAAAATGCTGTAGAACAGATAGTTTGAATAAAATACTCACCCGTGTGCAACATCGTTTTTGGTGTGTTTTCTAAGAATGCATTTTCTTCAAAACCATTAGAGATAAATACATGATGTTTTCACCAATAATAGGAAACATACTATCCTGTTACAGCTTACAAACACAAATTATTTAAATGTCGGTAAGTATTTAATTTTAATTTTTGAAGTTGGGTACAGTTCATTTTAAATCACCCTGTAACTCTGCAGTTACGCCATCGATTTTAATGCAATTTGGCACACATGTTAGAAACATAATTTGCTATCATCCCACAAAATATGGAGGAAATCAATGAATATTTTGATAGCGTTCCGTTAGTATAGATTTAACATAGCGTATTGTACACACAAATACAGGCCTAAATTATTTATGTGCCATGTTTATTGAGCATATGTACATGTGGTATAATTAATTTAGAGAAGGTGTTAAAATTTTATATTCAGCTAAAAACAGACATTACTCGTAAATTTAATGTTATGTATTTAAATGTCACAAATTTACCACTGTGTGATAAATCGGAGGGGGGGGACTAGAGAGAGAGCTAGTGATAAGAAGGGAGAGATACGCACAGGCTATGCACATTTATTGTTTTTAAAAACATTACTTGACCAACATTTAAGAAAATCAGCCTAATGTGTGAAATTGTGTTCATTCAACATTTTAAATACACCATGGTTAGGATGGTCAAATGGTGAATCATAACGATTTACACACATAGACAAGCACGCATTTCCAACGATTCACCATATAATAGAAAAGTAAATCCTATTATTCTTTATGTTTTGTGGTCAACCGTGCATAATGTGTGTTTTCAATGGGGAGATGTGCAATGATTTACCTTTACCATGAATAGGCTTTCACACTTTCAGTGTACACAGTTATACCCACTGAAGAGACAACTCAAATCATGTTTAATGAAATGTGCCAATTTGAGATTGCATAGGCCTAATAATAAAAGTCATTATCTATAATGCTCATAATGATCGGTGTTTGTTTAACTGAAAAACAACATTTATGAATTTTTATATTTTCTTTTTTTTTCGATCAAAAATAATGACAATCATGAAATAACCCTGAACTTGCATACCAATCATTGACCATGTTAGTTAAAATATTATTGATTTATGTGTCATATACATTGCGCATGTGTCTTTTAATGTGAAATTGGACTTGAACTTGAAACATATTGAACAGCAAGTGACATTTGCACTTTTTATTCTTCCTTCTTTTTTAATGCATTATTTTCCTTTTACTTAGATTTTTTTTTTTATCTTCTTTTATTTAATTTTGGCATTTTCTTTCCTATTTTGTTTTGGTTTCGTTTCTTTGTTTCTTATATCTTTTATTATTATTTTTTTGTGGGGGGGTCTTTAATGACTTCTTTTTTTTTTTTTTTGCTTGAAATCTTTGAAGTTTACTTTCGTGGGGTCAGGAATTACTGGTTTGGAAGGAGAAGTTTGGCAATGCATTGGACATAGGGTGGTAGATGTCGTTGCATTATTTTGCTATCTACTGCAGATAGCATTGACAAATTTGCACCCCACATCCATGTGATGTTTGATTGACGGTGCCCTTAGTGTTATAGCAAATATAAAAGATGGTCCATGATTGTCCAAAAACATTGTCAACTTTTTAGCTATTCAAATTGCTATGTTTTAAACTGTTTGGGGATATGTATCAGGTATTTTACGCCTTATTCGACTTAAATTATTCAAAATTTGATGAAAATATATGTTTAAAGTGACCGATCCCTGAAATATTTGTGGATGTAATGTAATATTATTTATTGCATGTGTACCTTATTATATATAAACTAACATGTCCAAGTTTCATTTAAATCGCTCTACTGGATCTGAAGTTATGATCCCAAATGTGAAAAAGCAAACACTGATTTTAGAATTCCTCAGACAATCTCAGAAAATATTGTTCGAACACTTTAAAGGCCTTATTGGAAATAGTCCCCCTTCTACCCCCATACAATGTTGGCATACCCAATATGCTTATCTTCACATATCTTCTCCCAACATTGATTGGTGGGGAAAGGGGAGGGGATATGCTTAAGATGAACATTGAGAGAACTCTATTATAAATCTTAGTTTCCAGTGACTCATATAGCGTGCGCACTATACTAAGATGAACATGGGAATTACAGTGGGTGTTCGAACACATTTTTTTCCGGGATTGTAGAACAACATAGGGGCTCTGCTGGTGTGTAGCACACTGTAAATCACTGCTTCTTTTTTTGATTTTAAAAAACAGATGAGTATTTGGTAGTTTTATCTAATGAATACATGGATGGATGAACAACAAAAATGTATAAAAATATCTAGATTTTCAGACAGACAGCAGCATCCCAGTTTTAGTAGCTAACACAGCTCCTCAAAAGAGTGTACTAGGATGGAGATACATGGCTATTTATGATGAACCAAGAAACCACCATTGCCAAGTAATACAGACAAGCTGCATGGTGAGATCCCACCACCAGACCCCAGCTGGATTGTAACACAAACAATACTATTACAATCACCTAATGTTGTAAACAAATCACTGAAAAGTCACACAATTTTGTCTTACACATTGATTTATATTTAGGGTTGGAAACTACTGAAAGTCGCTGTAGCCAATATTAAATAGTCACCCATTTGAGACAGGAAATAGTCAAAAATCTCTAGAATTTTTTTTAAAAGTCACCCAATTGAGCTAGAAAATTGGTATAGCATAACTTTATGTTGTGGTTGATTGACTTTAATTGTTGCAAAGTTGCATACTATCATTGTTGTTGACACATTTTTGTATAATTATTATTATAGTAGTATATTGGGTTGCATTTGACAATCAGAATCGGCTTATTCCAGATCAGCTTGAACTATACAGACAGCAAAGAATTAAGGTACCAGTTATTTTCACCTAAACAAAAACAGGTGTCAAAATTAAAATCAGCCATTACTGGTACCCTTTAGCTCAGATTAAGACCTCATTCATTGAAATCGGTCAAGAAATAAAGACATAATGATACAAAATCCAAAGGAATATGCAAAATCTAAAGTTATATTTGTCTTTGTTTAGGATATAGCATAATGGGGGTGAACATAACTGGTACCGTAATTCTATTGCGGTCTGTATAATAAATGTAGATGCAATAGATATAGCAGTTTAGAAAGTTTCAATCCAGGTATCTTTTAAACTGAAAATGAGTCCAAAATAAGAAATTGACTTTTTGTGATCCATTTTACTTAGTCAGAAAGGTTTTTTTTTTGTTGATAAGAATAGTTTTTGAAAAGGGAAATTTGGAAAGACAACATGTAAACAGTGTTCAACATGTTTTTGTATGCGAAAAATAGATGGGCAAAAAATGCACAAATCAAATGCATTTGCATTTTGCAGCTGTGGTTTGTTTTTATTGAGGTTTGTGTTTTTATTTATTAGAATTGCAAATCTGAAATACTGTTCACCATATGAGATATGCATATCATTGAATTAGTAAAAAAAATGGGGAGTATGTATGGTGTTCAATAATTAGAGGTTAATAACTTTGCATCGGTTATTTGGAGGGCATTGTGAAAAATCTAAACATTTTGCCTTTGGAACCGAGGAATATCCCGAGGGGCGCAGCCCAAAATCGATCAGGCTAAAACAAAATGACCAATAACAAAAGTGCGTATCAGAATCTGTGCAAATATGGTAGCGCGCAATCCAAATACGGCAGACAGCGCGCGCAGTTCGTTGGACGCTGTCACGGCGCACGCAGAAGTCAATTGTGTGCGACATTGGAAGAATTACGCATTTTGCGGTCAATTGTGAGATATTAATGACCTCGATTTGCGTTAGCGTTTTCACAAATAATAAAATATGATTGGATCGCACGCATCGCGTTTATTAATGAGGTTATGAATGGTTCTTAAATATCTTTTTAAAAATCTGATTCATGTTCAAAGTACATTATTCTGCTTGAGGTGTATTATGATATCAGTTTGTGTAAACATGATCTTATTGGTGACTGCTTAGTGCCAGAAGGGGGTAAGTGCAAATAGCTGTCCCCTGTGAACATTTGGCAATTTGTACTCATCTAACTCATGGCAGCTATTTCACCTTATTTACTTCTGGCACTAAGCAGTCACAGAGGTTGGTAAGTGCAATAGCTGCCCTGTGAACATTTGACAATTTCCCCAAAGTTTATTGTACTCATCTAACACATGACAGCTACACAAGGCAGCTATTTCACTTACCCAC
Organism: Amphiura filiformis; assembly: GCF_039555335.1. NCBI lineage: Eukaryota > Metazoa > Echinodermata > Ophiuroidea > Amphilepidida > Amphiuridae > Amphiura > Amphiura filiformis. The sequence continues at coordinate 69,179,558 of NC_092636.1, read as the reverse complement.
TTCTGGCACTATAAAGCAGACGGCATGTAGGCTTCATGCACACTCGGCACAATAGATAAGGTAGCAGTTAAGGTGTTGCCATTATTTCAATACCGTATTGTTTGTAATAAACGCCCGGGGGCGTTGCATTTTTCCAAAAGGGGGGCGTTTATTGGAAGTGAATTGTCAGTGAAAAAAGCCTAACAATCATGTTCAATATCCCGATGGTGCTCCTATTAAAAGGAGGGATTTACACTATACATGATGGCGGCGCCCACGGAAAATGATATTTTTGTGGGGAATACAACAAAATTACACCTGTAAGTGCATGGAATTAGTGACATTCTACCATAATTAGGCAATGAAATGGTTGGGAGTTGAGTCATAATAGGTTTTGTCCATTCAATTTAGCGATCGTGACTGACATGACTGATGCAAGTTTTAAGCTTATCTACATGATATGTCATGGAAATGTTCGCATTTGTGAAAAATTGGAGGGGGGCGTTTATTAGAGGGGGAGCGTTTATTACAAACAATACGGTATATTGAAAAATATCAATATTTTTCCAACATTAACTTATTAATGTTTTCAATCTTTTACAATTAACAACATTGTCAACATTCTTGACATGAAAAGGGTATTAAATAGTAATTTTCTAACATTTCATACTTTCTTGATTAATAGAGGGGACAAAATTACAACCAAATCACTGAAATCATAGCATATATCACCACTAAAAGTGACTCATACATGATTGGTATTATTCTAAAGCTTTGAAGAAAATTTTCAAAATATGATATATCTCAAAAAGTCATTTTGTCTACCCTGTGCTCATTAGGTTAGAGCGGGCCACAAGTAATCAATGTATCCAATGTTTTCATTGTTTTTATTTCAATGTTCAATGTTATTTTGAACATGGCAACAGCTTAGTAGCAGTTCATGAACCTTACAGCCTAAGTGAAGGTTAATTTTGAAAATCTTTTTTATGTACGCTTCAGGTAATTTTAACTTTTTTTGTTTATGTTTTTTTATTTTCTTTTTTGTCGTTTCAGATTTGCAGCTCTTACAAGTGCTGTGATGCTTCATGCAGGTGTACCAGTCTTCCTGTTTTCAAATATAGTCCCAACACCATTTGTGGTAAGATTCAAATATAGTCCCAACACCATTTGTGGTAAGATTCAAATATAGTCCCAACACCATTTGTGGTAAGATTCAAATATAGTCCCAACACCATTGTGGTAAGATTCAAATATAGTCCCAACACCATTGTGGTAAGATTCAAATATAGTCCCAACACCATTGTGGTAAGATTCAAATATAGTCCCAATACCATTGTGGTAAGATTCAAATATAGTCCCAATACCATTGTGGTAAGATTCAAATATAGTCCCAACACCATTGTGGTAAGATTCAAATATAGTCCCAACACCATTTGTGGTAAGATTATAATACAACTTATGAACAGTGCATAAAGAATGATGAAATACATGTATAGTCCCAACACCATTTGTAGTAAGATTATGATACAACTTATGAACATTGCATAAATGATGACCATAATGTCAAATTATATTAAATAGTAGATAAACAAGAATATATGAAATGTGATACTGAAATGGCAAATAGATGCCTGTACTTGATATTCAAATTGAAGATTCAAATATAGTCCCAACACCATTGTGGTAAGATTCAAATATAGTCCCAACACCATTGTGGTAAGATTCAAATATAGTCACAACACCATTGTGGTAAGATTCAAATATAGTCCCAACACCATTTGTGGTAAGATTCAAATATAGTCCCAACACCATTTGTGGTAAGATTCAAATATAGTCCCAACACCATTTGTGGTAAGATTCAAATATAGTCCCAACACCATTGTGGTAAGATTCAAATATAGTCCCAACACCATTTGTGGTAAGATTCAAATATAGTCCCAACACCATTTGTGGTAAGATTCAAATACAGTCCCAACACCATTTGTGGTAAGATTCAAATATAGTCCCAACACCATTTGTGGTAAGATTCAAATATAGTCCCAACACCATTTGTGGTAAGATTCAAATATAGTCCCAACACCATTGTGGTAAGATTCAAATATAGTCCCAACACCATTTGTGGTAAGATTCAAATATAGTCCCAACACCATTGTGGTAAGATTCAAATATAGTCCCAACACCATTGTGGTAAGGTTATGATGCAACTTATGAACAGTGCATAAAGAATGATGACCATACTGTGAAATTGTATTAAATAGTAGATAAACAGGAATATATACAAAATGTGAAACTGCAATGGTTTAGCAAGTTGCTTTAAATGGCTCATATCTTCCCCAATTTTGTCTCCAGAGTGAATGCACATACTCAACATAATAGCCATTTTTAAATGCTCCTGCATGAATGGTACCTGTATGGTCTGTGGCCCGGGTCTGTGGTTGATTAGTGTTTAGAGAATTCATTACATATGTGATTGCTCACTGCAAAGTCTACTAATGGAAACCATACTTACTCTTGTCATATCAGTACAGTTGTGTCGTGTCAGTACAATAAATTCAAATTTATTACATATGCCTATACCTTCAAATCTGTTTGTCATATTCATAATATTTGAACACAGAAAAATGATGGTTTATTTAGGTGCATTTTGATACCCCATATGTCCAAGGCCAATGTTGAGGCATCCTGAAGATATGCCCAGCCCATTTCAAACATCTCCGGCAGATAACATTGTTAACATAACATATATATCTACAGCATATTAATAAGTTTTACTATTTTGTCTCTTATTTAAGCCATATACTATAAAGAAGTATGGATGTGCAGCAGGAGTCATGGTAACATCATCTCATAATCCAAAAGGCGATAATGGATACAAAGTATACTGGGGAAATGGTGCACAGGTAAGAAAAGGAATCTTCTACTCTCTACTAAACAGTAACAATGGAAGAAAACAAACAAATATGGTGGTAATATAATTGAAGACCAATTAAAAAGACTACTTTGCATCCTGTCAATGCGCAGGTCAGCAACCAATCACGTAGCACCATTGCCCTGACATCAGCGCAAACTAGTCTTTTTAATTTGGTCTTCAATTGTAGTATACATCATGTCACCTGATATTATCAATATTACCAGCATACTTTAAATACAGCTACCAAGAAGAGATTGTGTACAAAACACCCTTCAATCAAAAAAGTCAGATAAAATACTGAAGGTTTGCCTAATGGCGCTATGGGCTCCCTTGACAATTTCAGGCACAACCTAAAAGTGCCCTCCCGTAAAATTCTCACCAGCAAATAAGGCCACGGAGCCTTAATTCTTGTTGGAATTTCAGAGGAGGGAGCTCTCTATTTGCACATGAAATTTACCCCAAGACAAGGGAGCCCAAGTGCGCCATTAGGTATATGACCTGCTCCCACAAAATGAGCGTAAAGTTGCAAGTTGGTATTTTCGAGACCCCTGACTACTGAGTTAATCGCACTTCTACAAGACAGTACATTTGTAGTATGAATGGGGCACAGTAGACAAACGGCTCATAACCAAATAAACACTATAATCGCAGACTGAATTGAAAGACTAATTTAGTAGTGCGTAAAAGGAAGGTTGATTCACCTGGGCCTTCATCGGAGAAAAGGAATCACAACAAATCGTAAACAAATTGTTTCTACGTTTGATTGACAGATTACGTCAGATGCAAACTAGTCTTTTTATTCCAGTCTGATATTATAAATTGTTCTTTTATCTTTTGCAACAGATAATCCCGCCTCATGACAAAGGTATAGCAAATCACATCAATCAGAACCTAGAGCCATGGCCTAATTCTTGGGATACATCCATTGTAGAGTCAAGTCCTCTGAAGAGAGATCTCCTGGAAGAAGTAGAAAAGGTGTATACCAATGACCTGCAAAAGAAGTGCCTACATAGGTGAGTGGTGATCGTAGAACAGGCTAAATTTAGGATTGGTGATTAAGTCATTGTATAAATATCAACAAAAATTTAAAAAAAAAATTTATATGTTTAAGTTATGCTGATATGACACATGATTGGCCAATGAACAAGGTACGTGCACATGGTAATCAGGGATGCAAGTTTTCAGGATTAATCTAGAATTCAAGATTTTTTGTGTCCAAATTTCTGCACTTTTATTTATTTTCAGCCCATTTTGGGGCTTTTTAGCCCAAATTCACACCCTTTTTTCATATTTTTTTTTCCAAATTTTCAGGGCTTTTTCTTCAGGCCTACTTACATCCCTGGGTAATAGAGAGTTGACTCGGGCAGAGTTTACAGAAACACAAAAATATAGTTAAAATACTGGTCTCATATATATTCACTATTTTATTGGTTTTAAATGTTATTACACTTCCTGGCAGAGAAGAACGGCACTTGTCTACATTTTGAGAGCGTTACACAGCATAGACACAAAAATGATATTCTGATTGGCTAATTCAATCGTCTGACAAGCAGAACAACAGACCGATAATCTGATTGGCTGATTTGCGTTAAAGAAGCGATCAGTGCAGTTTGGCACTCATTAAAACCATGCGCATGTCGTTCATTAAAAGGGTGCATGCAATAATCAGATCAAGAGAGTGCAGTGTTTCTCTGGAAGCTAGTGTAATCAATGGTTTTGACATGTGCACATGTATGGTAATTGGGAGTTCACTGAAGCAGAGAAACTCAATATGGCTGAAAAGCAAATCCGCAGTTTGACATATTTCTCAAAATATCAAGAACTATCTTAAGAACCACTGAACTAATACTATGCTTGTTTATACTCATTTTAATGCATTTTTCATGCTGATTCCAAATATGGTCATGAAAATTTATAATTCTGAATTTTTTTGAATTTTTACAAAAAATGCGAAACTTGTTATCTGCAGTCGGCATCCCTGTGGAGAGAGATAAGAGGCAGGCAACATTTACCATTGGAGGCTGATGCTATGTATTTGTTGCATGTTTTGTTGTTACAGATCTATAAATCAGAGTACCAAGTTGCGGTTCACCTATACAGCCATGCATGGTGTAGGGACAAGGTTTGTCCAGATGGCTGTGGAAGCATTTGGTCTACCACCTCTGGTCTTGGTGAAAGAACAGGTAATTGATTGCAAGAAATTAAATCATCTCATTGTGGCATGATTTTCTTATATTGTCATCTTAATCCCATTTGGGAGAGTGTGGTGCATGGTGCGTGAGGTCCTGGGTTCAATCCCCAGTGTGGCCAACTTGTGTGGGGTATTGGATTTGAGGATGAAGTCTGGCAAGTGATCTATATTATCAGTAAATGAACCATGAGAGTACTCTGTCTTTTGGAGGGGATGTTAATCCACCAGTGCCATGTTCAGAGAGCCATATCTGTACACAGAGCTAAGAGTCAGAATCAAGAATATGATGTTAACCCCTGACTGTCCCATTAGGGTAGTGGGTGGGGAGATGGCGATCCTGACTTTTAGACCACCTGAGCTATATAAGGTTAAAATTGCTAATTTATCAAATTAAACTTTTTCAACAAGATTAAACTTGTTTTCAACTGCACAAACATGATGCAAATGAGCCTTAAATTGGCTAATAAATGGTTTTGAACACTGCAAGTTATCAACCAATAAATTGTGTATGACACTTGTTTAACAAACTGTAATCATATATCTTCTTTTTGATAAACATGTGGACATTTCCCACTAACTAAACTAATTTTAGCTTGCTGATAGTGGCTGATTGTAAGTTACAAGATGTTTTTGTAAACATGCTAACATTCTCTAAACATATGACTTGGCCAATATATGCTAGAGGTACACTATTTTGGTCTCTATGCCTGACAAACCAATATGGCAGATAGATCTCGGTGTTTGTGTGGGGTGTGTGTGTGTGTGGGGGGGGGTTGAATCCCCAATATTTTGATAATGGGGATGGCCCATACAATCATCCCTCAATGTTGATTCCTGTATGTGGGTTTCTGACCAAATTAACCTTGTATTTGACCATTTTAGCCTAAAAAGTGCAATTTTTTACCTTTTTTACACAAATTTGTTCCACTTTTGCACCATATTTCATAATTTTAGCTTCAATATTGCAAAATTTCTTGAGCAATTTGTACCATAAACTTATTCTGTTGCCAAAAGGTACTGGATTCACTGTACTTCAAGACATTTTTTTCCAACCCCATCTCCCAAAGGAAATAAACACCACTGGAAATAGTTTGTTAGTTAATGTTCCTAAACACACACATAATAAATTCATTTCAAAAATATGATAAGTATGTTATTTTGACAGTTTCTCTCTGTTTTTTACATACCATGCCTAGGTTGAACCAGATCCAGAGTTCCCTACAGTAAAATATCCAAATCCTGAAGAAGGCAAATCAGCCCTTGATTTGGCTCAGAAAACTGCAGATGAAAACAACAGTACAGTGATCTTAGCAAACGATCCCGATGCTGATAGATTTGCCCTGGCTGAGAAACAGAAGGATGGGTCATGGAAGATATTCAGTGGGAATGAGGTCGGTGCACTACTGGGATGGTGGCTCTTCTTTTGTTATAAAGAGAAGGAGCAGAATTACAATGGTAAGTAGAGTTCCCCAAGGCTCTGTCCTTGGTCCTACTGGGATGTTGGCTCTTCGTTTGTTATAAAGAGAAGGAGCTGAATTACAATGGTAGGGAGAGTAAGAGGGATTTAATTTAATCAGATTTTAGGCCAGTATGTAGTCTGATGTCTTACGACATGGTAAAATTTATGGTTGAGAAGAAGAACAAAAGCTCCAAACAAAGCTGTAATCACTTGAGCGGAAAAGTACAGCTAAGAACAAAAATTGCTGTTGAGAATTGAATGAAAATTGCTGTGGCAAACCGAAAACGCAATGTCTATCGCAACTGAAAAACAAATGGTAATTTAAACAGTTATGCATCAAAGAAATCTCCTGATCCCCAGGCTCCTGATTGCCTTTGAAAAAAATGTTCTAAGAAATGTAGGTTAAATTAGAGGGCCTTTTTGCACACAAATACGGTTATAGTACCCGCATGTTTGTAGAGAGCCCTATACTATTCGACATACTGGATTTTGGTACTTTTGAGTGCTAAAGTGCGCAAAAGAATTAAGGTACTAGTTATGTTCATACTTGTATATCCTAAATAAAGACTAATATGTCAAAATTAAAAAACAAGCAGCCAATACCTGTACTCTAGCTCTGATTTAAGACCTCATTTGTTGAAATTGGTTGAGAATTAAAGAAATAGTTAAGAATACAAACCTGATCAATAACTTCTCCCCAAAGGAGTATTTCACTGCAAGCTGTTTTGTCTGCAATTGAAGCATTGACTGCTGGTGTCAGCTCTCCCTGGCTTTACAAAGAGGTCGTCTTCATAGGTGATGTTATTCAACTTTTTTGCACCTGTCTTGAATATCTTTCTGTGAAATCCGATGGTTGCCTTCTTCATTGGCGAGTAAGTAGGGTAGGAGTCTTCTTCTCCATGCTTCCTCTTTATTGATTGGGACGTTTTAACACCTACTAGGGTCGCAGGATTGCCACTTATTTAGAAATCCTGAAACAAATTATTTATTATTATTTTATTAACGGCATCTTTATAGAGGGTAGCCCAGATCAGTGAACAAAGCACTGCTTTCCACTGGGGCCCTCTTTACATATTAAAATACAAAGTTATAAAAAATATACAAATATTAAAAATAAAATTTCCTTAATCTTAAATTACAAAGCACTTAAAATACCAAGAAAAACTGTATAAATTGCACTTTTGTAAATTGCATGCATATCAATAAACAAAAATGATACAGAAACAAAAATGATACAGTTAATAACAAAAATGATACAGTTAATAATACAGAAACAAAAATGATACAGATAACAACAATGATACAGTAAATACATGTATGTAAGATCAAAAGGGTAACTAAACTTACGAAGGAAGTTGAACAGGGCTGCCGACAAGGAGGAAGGGATGCTGAAGTGATGTCACCATGTAGATTGTCCCAGTCTGTCACAGTGCGAGGGAGGAAGGAGTTCATGTAGATGTCCTTTGTTCCTTGTATCTTGAGGATTTTGAGATGGTGACTACACCTAATTCTGGTTTCCGTTGACATGGTGATCATGTCCTCCCTGTCGATTGCGACTAAGTCACTCATGATTTTGTACATCATGGTCAGTCTGTTGGTTCTGCGTCAGTCTTCTTAAGTCTCCCACTCTAGCTTCTCCAGCATTTTTGTTACACTGCTGTGCTGCTCTTAGTCATTTAAGTAGAATCTGGTTGCTTTCCGCTGGCTTCCTTCCAGAAGTATCTTGTCTACTCTTGTATGGATCCCATGCATACACAGGATGGGTAGACTGCTACTTTGGTTTCCTGTGATGCAAATAAGATGTTTCTCTTGAGAAAGCCCAAGATAATGCTTACCTTGGAGACTGCCATTTTGATATGACCCTTCCATTGAAGGCGGTTGTTAATTTGGACACCTAGATACGGATGACTTGTTACTTCTTGGAGTTCTTCCCCAAAGAAGGAGTAGCTCATCTTTGGTCTGTCTTTCTTCAGGGTGATCTGCATTACAGAGCACTTGCCAAGGTTGAACTTCATGCCCCATTTGTCTTGCCACTCCGGAAGTTTTGTCAGGTCATCTTGCAAAAATGTCAACTCCTCAGGTAAATTGCTACATGTATAAAGTACACAATCATCTGCAAGCAACCTTGCCATACTGGTGAGATTTGCAGGCAAGTCGTTGATGAAGAGAGAGAACCACAGTGGTCCAGTGACTGTGCCTTGAGGTACCCACAAAGTCACATTTTTTGGCTCTGAAGCTGTTCTCTTCATAGACCATTATCTGTGTGCATCTGGTAAGAAAGTGTGGTACCTATCTGTGAATGTCATCCCTGATGTCATAATGCTCAAGTTTCTTGACAAGGCATTGATGTGGCACCTTGTCGAGTTCTTAGTCAGGATTAGTCGAGTTTCTGTGGAGTGTTTTGCATGGAATACATGCTGCTTGTCGACAAGAATACCATTCTGTTCTGAGTGGCCCATTACGTGAGAATGGATGATGTGTTCCATGACCTTGCACGGAACGCTGGTCAATGAGACAGGCCTGTAATTTTCAGGCTTTGATTTCTCACCCTTTTTGTAGATTGCACTGATGTTGGCTTCACACCACTGATGTGGAATCTCCCCTTTATCAAGGGTATCTTGGAAGAATTTGTTGAATATTGGTGTGCAGAGTAGGGTTCATAAGTGTACCACATAATGGGCCTGGGGCCTTTGTAGTTTTAGTGCTAGCCTTGATAAAATGATTTGTTTGATAGAAGGAGAAGGAAGAGAGAAGAAACCACAATATAACAATGTACCCTGTATGGAGGTATGAATATATTTTGGTGTTTGAAAAAATAATGGTAATCTGGATTTTGTTTTCCTAAACATTTTCATCTCAAATTTTATCAACATTTTTATGTAATTTCTTGTTTTTTTCCTTTTTTAGGTGATGATGTATATATGGTAGCAAGCACAGTGTCATCCAAGATTCTACAAGCCATTGGAAAGAAAGAGGGATTTCACTTTGAAGTAGGTTATTCTGGAATGGACATTTTGTATACAATTAAAAACCAGAACACTTCTGTATACTGTTGCATTGGATAAAAAATGTGTTATTTGATTATGCCTCCTTAAGCTTGGGTTGGAGTGTCATAGATGGGCATATTATTTTGCATGTTTTGGGAAATTTTGGCCCAAGCTGCTCATAAATTGGGCCAACTTCCAACAAATTTGAGAACATTTGAAAAAATTGGCAAAAAAGACCATCCTTATACCACAATGCCAAAATAAAGAACCCAGTTCAGCAACACATCCCAGTATAGCTATTTATATGGAGATCCCTAGATAATGCATTGCCTGTCATAATATGCTTTACATTCTTAAATGTTCCTAATGTTTCTAATGTAAAGCACAAGTTTGTAGACTGTTGTTGTTCAAAAAATAATTTGACTTATGTTAGAAAATGAGTTGACCAGCCACCATATGGTCAAATGCTCTGTAACCATGTTGAATTGAATCTCCATTAAGGGGGCACTACACCCCTCGATAAATTTGTGTCTATTTTTGCATTTGTCTCAAAAACTAATAAGACAGTGGTAACAAAAGTTATGTATAAGGGGCAAGGAATCCAATTACTACACTGGAATTTCTGTGACCAAAGACGAGCGGTTTGTTATTTATGATAAGAAATAAGGTACCCCTTGGATGTACCTCGTTTCCTATCATATATACTGAACCGCTTGTCTTGAGTCACTGCAATTTCAGTGTAGTAATTGGATTCCTTGCCCCAATAATATGTATAACTTTTTCTACCAGTGTGTTATTATAGTCACAAATAGTCACAAATTTACCACAGGGGTGTAGTACCCCCTTAAATAGTGATTATCATTATCATTTTACAGGAAACATTGACAGGATTCAAGTGGATGGCTAATAAAGCTAATGACTTGACTCAAGATGGAAAAACTGTTCTCTTTGCATTTGAAGAAGCCATAGGTAAGTCCAATGCAGAAAAAGTGGCTTTGATGTGTGGGGAACTCTACTTTGTTGAACACATCATCGTTTGGGCAGAAAAAACCTCCTATATGTCATTGGCCCTTGAACATGTTTAAAGCAAAATCTCCTATGAAACCTCTTGGCAGCTTTGTTTTAAACATGTTCAAGGGCCACAATGATAACATAATACTGTAAAAGTGGACATTTTCACAGAACATTAACTTTCTGGCTTTTCTGCTTAAAGCCATATTATAACATTTCTTTAAAAATAGATTAGTATTAATTTTCAATAAAATGTTAGCATTTACTGTCAGATATGTCCCCTTTTAATTTTGAGCCCAACAAGTGAGGTAAAGCAAAGAAAATCAGAATTTACAACTAGCGCCAATGCATGTCACGCCGGCGGTTGTAATATGGTACAACCCTCTGGCGTGTGTGTGTGTGTGTGCCGCACGCCGTGTACGTAGTACTGTGTTGACAGTGTTGACATCGCATACGCGTTCGACTAATATTTCTATCGTAATAATAAAATGCTGATTCCGGCCGTTTATTCAAAATCGCGGATTTTGACAAAACTACAGCACCTAAAGTCTTGATTTTTGCAGAGAATCTTTGTTTACTAAAGTACATTACAATCGTGTAAAAACCTGAATTTAAAATTTTTTTGAGGGCGTTCTCCTCAGCAAATGTTATAATATGGCTTTAACACAGCTACCGCAAAAATAAAAACATGAATATGTTTTATACAGGAAAGCCCAATATTTTGAATTTTAAAAGAAGCAAAGTAACAATGATATTGTATGTGAGAAAATAAGCACTTTAACAGTAAGGCCATGAGAATGAAAGTTTTAGATTTGCGACTGTCACTTTTTCAAATCACATGCGGCCATTTTTCATTATTCATTAGTACTTTTAGTAGGCTTCCTACATGGTATCATTCATGAGTGCATAGATAAAAGCTATAGCAGTAATTGAATACAATCTAGTACTACTAGGGAAGCCTTTTGTGCTGATTTTTGCATAAATAAAGTGTTTACAGGCAGCTTGTCGATCCAGAACTTGCAATTTTTGTGAAGCTTGTTTTGTTTAAATAATGATTTTTTTTTAAATAATAAAATTTCATGTGATAGGTTTCAAAGCATGCGGATGGTGGGCGTAAATCTAAATCTAAATCCATGGCCTAAGCCTCTAGCATAGATAGATATAGCATGATGTACATGTACAGCAGAACTCAGCACCTACACCATGACTCAAATATTATGTGACTGATACAATCCTCTGTGATTTCTTTGTGAGCAGAAGGAGAGATTTCACTGCAATTGATACATGTATTAACCCAAAGCAGGTAATTTTCACCAGTTTAACCATCAAAAATTGAAATGTTTTGCAGTAAGCACAAGACACAGATTATTTATTTCCATATTCTCTTGACCATCTTTTCTAGGTTTCATGTGTGGTATTGAAGTGCTAGACAAGGATGGCGTTGCCACGGCAGTGATTGTAGCAGAAATGGCGGCCTACTTAGCAACCATCAACACAACATGTACAGAGCAATTACAGGAAATCTACAAAATGTAACTATACAAATGTGTTGCTATCTTATGATTAATTATTGCTGGTTACTATGGGAACATTCATAGGTTTTAAGTCTATAGTGACTGTAGGGCTTCTCCTGTAAATGTCAATCTCCATAGAACAGTACTTTATAAACCTCAATGTATTGTGTGTGCACCAGAGGTCCAGACACGAAACTGCATAACCCATGTAGGAAAGCCTCCATATTTGATTAAGATTGCTATGAATGAGGACCCAATATTTATTTAAGTGAAGGTGGGAACAAAATTTGGCATCACATGTAGCACTAAGTTCAAGTTGATCTCCGCAATGTATTACACATATATCACAAAGATACATACACTTAAAACCAACTCTGACTAAATATGACTGTACAACTATCAAACTGTACATGCATAATTATGAAAAACCTCTTCGTTTAATTTCAGATATGGTTACCACTGCTCCAATAACTCCTACTTCTTGTGCCTGCACCCACCCACTATCACTTCTATATTTGAGAGAATACAAAAGTTTGAGAATGGCCACTATCCATCATCTTGTGGCCAGTATAAGATCAGAGGTATTCGTGATCTCAACACTGGATATGACAGCAATCAACCAAATAAGCAGGCAGTAAGTACTTGGTAGTATAAAATAGAGGCATATTTCATGACTTTAGCAATCTTGTTGTAGGGTATGATTCATCAGCTCAAATTTCTTGATTATATACCACCTCTTCCAGACTACGAGTCTGTGAAAGAATGCCCTTTATATTACACCATATGGGAAGAGAAAACTGGGATGGCCACAGACACTGTACTTGCAGTATGTCCAGCACCTCCTGGGAGATACTGAGGGGATGCTGCAGCCAAACAAATAGTCTCACTAGCCCAAGATCGCAATCGTTAGAGCAAGCTTATGATAGTCACCTGCTCCGCAGCTGAGAGATGATGATGGTTCAATAGATTATCCATGAAAGAAGCTTATTTTCAAAATTTCAGTTGATTTGGACATTGAATTTAGCAAGTATTACATATCCCCATATGTCAACAAACAGAATACAGACTTTGTCTTTGTTAAACAACTGAACCTACAAAAAAAGTTATGCACCCAAACATCATTCTGATTGAATAAAAATCTTAACTTTTTTGAAGGGAGATCACTTTTCTGTAGTAGATAATCAGGACTAAAATAACCCAAGGCAGTATGACAATTTGCCTTCCTGCCGCATGCCATTGCCTTGCTGCTCCTTCAAATGTGTAACTTTGGACACACTTTTTAGCTTGTGATTGGCTATTCTAGTTGAAATCCACTTAATCTTCCACACAGGTGGTGTAAATGGAGTCACCCATTTGGGTAACCCATTTGAAATTCACACTCCCTGTGTGGAAGATTAAGGCCATGTATTTCATATGGGGATGTATTGATTTCAACTGAAATAGCCCATTTCTTTGGTGTCCTTGCATGGTTGCTATGGTAGATCAGAACTACCAAATTATTTTGGTTTCATACTTTTTGCCGCTGAGCAGCATGACGCTTCATCTTGCTATTTGTACCGCCAAAAAATTGTTTTCCCGCTCTCATACGTCAGAGCAGCGCCGTTACCAACTATTAGCAATCTCCCGCTATGGTCAAAGCGGTGGAGTGATCGATATATCGGCTTGCTGCTGGTCAAAACTAGCGGTTTTGATGCGACTGCACAGTGAAGCAAAATTGTTGTCAAAGCAGGAAAACAGCAAGTGTTAGGAAAGTATGAAACCAGAATTAAATAGAAATACAAATGCAATTATTATATCAATATTATCTTCCCTTTGTTGCAGGTGTTGCCAGTTAGTAAATCCAGTCAGATGATAACATTCACATTTGAGAATGGATGTGTTGCCACACTGAGGACAAGTGGCACAGAGCCTAAAATTAAGTATTACACTGAGATGTGTGCTGATCCATCAAGAAGGTAAATGCATCACCTCACTACAGTAAAATTAAGTATTTCTTGGCCAAACTGGAACACTATAAACGCTAGTGGATCCACGATAAACACACACGAATATAGCGTGGTACAGAAGAAAGTATACACGCGCCTTACATTGCGTACATGCTTAGTATGCTACATGGACGCAATGCACATGTTTCAATTTGGCCAAGAAATACTTAGTTTTACTGTATATCAAATGACACTCACATTACGTTGTACAGATTCCCTTTGTTTTCATGTTGAGAATAGGCTGGCTGAAACATGGGTTGATTAGAAGTTAATAACTGCGCGTCAAGTTGTTTGAGGGTATTGTGAAATATCTAAATGTGCTTTGGAACCGAGGAATATTCCAATATTTTGTGTTTCAAAATAGGTGCACCGGCTCTTTTTATAGTAATAATATATCTTATTTTATGGAAAGAATTGAAATCAGATTTAAACAAAATAGTAAATAATGAGTTGTTTGTTTGTGATCTACTTCTTTTAATTCACAGTATTTGACAAGTAACCATTTTAATTTTGGTATTTACTTATACAGTGACAGAGACAAGATCAAAGAAGAACTTGATGCAGTAGTTCAAGCCCTTGTTGACAACTTCTTAGAACCTGAGAAGAACAAACTCATTCCAAAAGGCAAATGAAAGGCCACTGATGTGCTATGAAAGGATGAAAACCACCGAAACGAAGAATCACTATATATGCAGATTTAGATTACCAAAGAGAACAAGTGCATATGAAATGAGAGCCAGATAATAGATTGTGTTGAATTCCCTTCTCAAGATAGACTGCATGGAACATACACCACCCTGCTGTAAGTATTACTGTTGAAAGCTGCCAGTTCCCTTTTGTTTTGTCAGTTAATTCAACACAATTTGAACTACAAATACTTGATTGAAGTATGATGATTGAAGTGTGATAAAAACATGGAATAAGAAACATGGAAAATAAGAAACATGGAATAAGAAACACAGATTAAGAAACATGGAATAAGAAACATGGAATTAAAAACATGGAATAAGAATCATGGAATAAGAATCATATAAGGAACATGGAATTAAAAACATGTGGTAAAAAAAATGTGGTAAAATGTGAAACATGGAATAAGAAATGTGTAATAAGACATATGGTAAAATGGGATTAGAAACGTGGAATAAGACATATGGAATAAGAAACATGTAATAAGAAACACTGTAAAATATGATTAGAAACATGTGATAAGAAACATGGAATTGACCTGTGCAATTGTATTTAGATGGAATTGCAAACGCATCTCTAAAATGGTTCTTATTTATAAATGCTTGGCTTATTGAGGTTGGTTATCAACATAGCCTCACATTGATTGGAATGTCTCTATCACAATATATTCAACTGTGTATAATATTGTCCAGGGATTCATCTCAGATACATCATAAGTTTCAAAATTCATCATAAGATGTTGTGAAATCCAAATGGAATGTTTTAACTATTTCACTTGTTTATAATTTTGACAATCTAAGCTTCCTGATTGACCTGTACACAAAAGGAATATAATTGTGTGTTTTCATTTTTGCTGTATCAGTTTGGAATGAGAAAAGCGTGATATGTGTAACGTGAAAATGTCCAATTTTGCAGTATGAATGAAGAATAATTGTAACTTAATGGTGGGTTAGCTTTGATATGGGCAAAACTCTGCACTGAAACCCATCACAGGTGCATAAATGCTTGATAATATCATTGGTATTTACTTCTAAGATATTCACCATATGACTACCTGAAAAGAAGTATGTTAAGATGAAAATGTGAAACACTCATGAGAATGTCTTTGTGAGAACCTCATTGTGACAAAATGACAAATGAGTGAACGCAAGATGACAAACGCTAGTGTACACTGCATGAGGAGGAAGTAACTCACTCCAGATTGGTTGGATCAGTATTTTGACCCACCAACATGTTGTTAGTGTTCATTTATTTGCAATTCTGACTGTAAGATATGGACGACTTGAGAGGAGAGGACCAAGTCTCTGCTTATCCATCATTTGTGGTCAACTTTAATGATCATGGAGCAGGCAACTAGCCAGAGCACTAGACATGAAACCCGGAGGACCTGGATTGGATTACAGCATAACAGAGTGGAGATAGTTACAGGCATCCTGTAGTACTGAAAAGTGAAAACCCACCACTGCTTTGAAAAATTGTGTTTGCATGTTTCTTCATTGAATCTTGATTGTATGTCAAAATTTTCCACCATATCACCTGCTCACTCTACCAGCATAACAGATAATGTCTTCAATATGTGACATGATCTGGTCTATGGAGGCTAAAGGAGACATTTTCGAAAATTGAGCTACTATAATTATTACCTCAAGCTATCATATGCTGAAAATGCCAAAGATCTATTATACTTGCTTCTAAAGTTACCAAGTTTTATTGATATCTATTTTTTTGCCTTTATCTCAATTTCAAATTTGCCGCCTTTGGCTTCCATGGACCAGATTTTGTCACATATACAAATGTGTATACATTTACACAAGTTTTTCTTGAACAGAGTATTGGTTCTGGAAGTGTATCTACAAAGTATTTTATGTTGTAAGATAAAAAAAACATTTTAGTGATTCTAAGATATACATAACAATAACATCATATCATATATCTCTATTTAATTCAAAAACAAACAAAATAATCGTGTGTAACAATAATTTCATTAAATTTGCATAGAAAGCAGCTTTTGTTTGTTTACGCACCCCGTATTGCTAAAACCCAGCAGAACCGGTAGAGTAAACGACTTTTATTGGTATAATAAAGAAAAAATAAAAATTAAAAAAAATGGCAGGCTTTCATATAATGTGTGGAGGATGATTTCTTGCAGGAATCTACCCCATGAAATATGGTTTGCACTATTCCAGTTGAAATCCATACACCCCTTATGGAAGACTTGAGCTTAATCTTTCACACAGTATATTTTTCAAATTGAGTTATTCAAATGAGTGATTCCATTTGAAGTCTATACAGCATGTAAGAAAGATTAAAGGTCATGTCTTCTATAATGGGTGTATGGAGTTTCAAACACAAAAACATTTTAAAATGTTTTTAATTCGCTTTTTGGTTTTGGTCAAAATATTTTAATAAAATGTCGGGTTATATAGAGGTCATGAAAACATTTAAAAATGTTTTGTAGGAAAAAACACTATGTTGTCAAAATGTTGTTATAAAATATTTGTTTTCAAACGTTTTTGCCAAATATTTTGTCAACACTTAAATAATATTATGTTAGAATATTTTATTGCAAGTTTTCAAAAATATTTGAACGTTATTAAAAGGTATATGCTTTATACACCCTTATATAACCCAATATTTAAACATTTTATGGAAACCTTTTCTAACCTTTTGCAAATGTTTTTGAAAACATTTTGTTTTATGGGATTCAGTTGGAATATTGTAAATTGTATGTGTTGAATAATGAGTACCTCAAGCACAACTGTTTTTCTGCCATTAGAATAAAGCCTTTTCAAAACAGAATAGTGTGATATTCACATGTAACATAAAGCATGGATTGTTGTGTAGCTATAATGATGTGACATATGCCACATTTAAAACGCACAAACTGTTTAAGGACAGCATTGGTAAACGAATGTTGTAAACATCACATAAGTATATTAAATTTATGCTTTGGATTTATGTGATTAATTGTCTTCTGTGATTTGTATAAATTTAAATATGATAAGATTTTTGATACATATTAAGTTGTAGTCAATATATCTCAGGTGCACATTACTACTATGAAGTCATTATTATTAATGTGACCCGACCTGATCTGCTCAGGCCAAAGTCTGAAATTTTTAAAATTGCCATTACTAACTTGCTCAGTACCTACACCTATTGATGTTGAATTCCCAAATCTCTTGAATATTTGGTTGCAAAGTTAGAACCTTATTCCATATTCTTATTTATGTTTTTTTATTGTTTTTTCTCCTCACTGTTTGCCTATATCTCATTTTCATTATTGCCAACTTTAGCCTGATTAGATCAGATTTGGTCACATAACAAAAGAGGCTAGTGTTGTTTAGTTTTATATAATATGAACTATATAATGGAAAGAAAAGATTTTGCAGAAAGTGATAGAAAATTTAATTGGACACTCACAGTTTTTTAGTTTCAAAATAGTGCACAAATGTTGTTTTTTAATGGGCCTGCATACACACATCAAAAGTTAATTTAATGAAAATATAATTTTGGCATGTCACATGGTTCTTTTTAAAAATTTCTTCGGCCCCTGTCAGACTTTCATGCTGTATCAGCCAATGACAAGCCTTGATTCTGTCGGAGTGTCTGCAATGCGTGTTTTAATTTTAAAATTAAAAGGAGCCATATCTGACAGTAAAAGCTTCCATTTTATAGAAAAGAAATACTAACCTATTTTTTATGGAAATGTTACAATATGGCTTTAATTTATGATTAAACTACATCAGCAGTGAAACATCAAAGTATTAAAATGCTAACAATTTCAGTTGATGATTCCCATGAAGCCGTGAATGTGCCGTTATACATCCATAACAGCCGTTATACAGCTGTCATACAGCCGTTATACAGCTGTTATACAGCCATCATCCAGTTGTTGTACAGCCGTCACAGCCAGTTACACAGCTGTCATACAGCCGCTATACAGCCGCTATACAGCCGTCATACAGCCAGTTATATTGCTCACCTGTAATGCTTGTTAGCCCAGATGGAACCAGTTGTGGTTCACAATTTACTTGTCAGTGTTTCAATTTGCATGGACATATCTTGGTATATTTTCCACAAATGCATGCATGATCATTCAGGTTTTATTTAATGAGTGCCTTTGGTAAGAATATACCTGCATGGCTCAATAGATTATTCCATTTAAAATCCACACCGCCCCTGTGGAAGATGTTGGAAATATCTTTCACAAGGGGTATATGGATTTGGCTTAAATCTGGTCAATGAAATGCCTCTCACAGTAAGAATATTTAAAATACTGCCAAGCTTTATTTGATTTGTTAATGTGACAGTGCATAATTTGGTTATATAATTATCATAGATATGTAGGTATGTGTATAGACAGTGATAGCATATCTTTTACAAATTTTTTATTGACCTTGATAGATAACATAATATATTATATAGTCCTAATTTAAAAACAATTTTAATGTTGTCTTGAGAAGTATTATCAAACTACTTAAAGTGTATAAATTAACAGACTTAACTTCTGGTAAACTTTCATGCATGGACCATATTTCTGCTTATAGACGAATCCAATTTCACGCATTCCTGCTCCTCAATGGCAGCCATTAGCCGCGACGGGTACCCAACTATCCCACCTAAAATGTGGGATGATGCGGCCTTGAAGGGTATTATAAACTGCATTCTATCACCCGTGTAACACGTGGACAAAAGAATGATGACAGTTTACAACACAAAAGAATCTAACATCAAATTTTAAGCGGGTTTAATCCACCCAATTGGGTACTTACAACACCTGTTTGGTGCATGCGGGTACCCAAATATGGCCGACCAAATCCTGACCATGACTTGGCTCGTTGGATTCGTCTATAGTTAGCCTAGTATCAAGACAGGGATTATACAGCATACAGAATAAAGCTGTCTAATCCCTCAATAAAGTCTTGACAATAGGCTAATTGCATGTATGATTATTGCACTATTTGTCAAATAGTTCAGTATTAAATTTAAGATCACAGGTTGATTGGTCGCTACAGGCAAAATATCTAATTCTGATCATGAGAGCCAACTTAGGTATGCACAGATATTTGCGTTGAGCGTACTACCCAAAGACCACCGCTTGCGGAGCAAGAACATCTTTTTTAGAACGTTAGAACTACGGTCGCACGATGGTGTTGTTCCATGAAAAGTATGCTGACGCAATAGTACCTGGAAAGTATGGCCTGTCATGATCGAGAATTATACTGGGAATTCAAATTGAATGAACACAGCTTTCAACAGCTGTACTCAATCCAACCGCGATCGTATATTGCATATTTCAAACTACAACGCGAATTCACGACCGTGGATACAATGCTAACCAATCACAAATGCGTTGGCACGGTTGGATTCACTTCAGCGTTACTCACGCACAGTCACACACGCTGGCGTACACCGCACAGTGTACGCAAAATATTGTCACACCATTGAAAGCTGCGTTCATTTAATTGGAATTCCCACTAAAGATAACCTGCCTATAGCTATCATTGTGTGGTTTAAGTTACATATCTATGTTTTGTAAGTAAACAGATCAGTATATCTATACAAAAAAAACTTATCAACTGGTGCAAGTTCACATGTGTACTGATAACTAAGCAATGAAATATTCAAATTTAGCTACCAAAGATTTTTATCCTGATATAAAATGAGACCAGTTGGTTTCTTTCCCATATTATGAAGTATTTGTGATGTGCAGAAGAAGTGATTTTTTAATTGTTTCATCAAATTTGACAAAATACATAACTTTACTAGAAATATTTCATTGTGGTTTTGTATTAGCAGGATATGTCATTGGCCCCTGAACATATTTAAAGCAAAACCTCTTGTGTAACATGTTGGCAGTTTTGTTTTAAACATGTTCAGGAGCCACACTGTTTGCAGTTAATTTCTAAACCGTATCTTTGAAGAGCCTGTGAAATTATTTTTGAGCATAGGTTTAAAATATGGCTGTTTGAAACCATGAGTAGAAGAAACCGCAAGCTGTTCAGAATGGTTAAAATTGTTGATTTGTTATACCTTGTTGAGAAAGAAATCGATTTGTTCATATACTAGGGATAATTGAACTACCTGTTAGAGGTGATGAAAAATGTTCTACGGGTGGACGGACCTTTCAAGTAGGGTCGGTCGTTTGGTCGGGCCACTTTTTGCAACTAAACCTAAAAATAATCCAAATTCTGTAAATGTTTTGCAAATACAAAAAGGGAAATTTCAAAATTTTAGTTTCATTTGTACAAGATCGGTCGGGCCGTAGAACAGGGTTTTTTGATCGCCTTAGTAAAAATATTTGTCATGTATTGTGTTGTGGTATATTTGTGCAACAAGTGTACCATTTGCAACTTAATTAGTACACCTACATCAGTACTTTCAGGGGTCTTTATTAAAACAATGAAATGAAAGTACAAATTGGAAATCTAAACACATAAATATTAAAATGACAGTGCAGCTGAAGTTAGAATCAACGAAATCACAAGATGGAAAGTTAAAATTGTTATGTTATAGACATTTGTCAAAATACAGTTGTTCAGACCGGCAATGAAAAGGGGGCGCTTAAAATTTTTCACTAAAAAAGTCTACGCGGGCACTTATTAGAGGAGATGTGCTAATTAGGTAGTATGTTGCACTCTTATTGTAAATACCTATTCTTAATATACATCAGATACTTATAATATTCTCAGTTACGACAAAAATATGAACAAAGAAACTTGAATCATGGTGCTTCTCAATATCTGTAGCAAAATTTGATGAATTGATATATATTGAATCTATAGTCCATATAGTCCTCATTATTATGGACTGCAAATTGCAGGACAAAAGCTGCTCTGTTTTGTTCTTGTTGTTTTAACAGCAAATTTATGTACAGCGCTGTACATAGCAAAGTTATTTTAAAAAGGTATGAAAGTTGAAATGAGAACATATTGCTTTTGAACCCCTGGCAGTGCCATACCCAAGACTAGCCTCTTACCATTTGCTTCTCTCCATCCATAGTGTGGATGGTTACCGCCATATTGGTCCTGCAGGTACCAACAATTCAAAATTGGATGTGATAAACTTGGCCATTTTTCAGTGTCATCATTGGGTTGTTATTATTTTGCTTTGTTTGTTACAATTATAAAATATCCTACATATAGTTTAATCAGCTCGTAATAGGCGGAAATGCTTTTACCACTATGCCGAAAAAAATAGATCCACATTAAGAGTGCTATTAGATGACCTGTATGGTCTAAATTTTGTGTGTTATAGAAAGTAGGACTTGAATTAATAATTAATAATTAATAATTTGTAATGATTTTGGCAAGATGTCACAAGAAAATTCTCAAAATAAAATATTTTGATATTAATCCGTGATGTTATAAAGCCCGCCGATTACGAGCTGATCAAAGTATAGTTTTATTGCTACTTAATTTTTGTTATTATTTTGACGATGTAACATATTTTTAAGAGTCAAAAGCCACAAATATGAAAATTGGAGAGTTATTGAAATGAATTTTTATTCCTGTGTAATTGTATTCGTCACTCAGCAGTTAATCTTCTCTCAACTGTCTATGCAGATGTATCATGTATATGTCACTATCATCCTCATTGTCATATTCGGTGACAATCTTGGAATGAATGTGTTTGAACAAATTAGGTAAATATCTTAATGTCCTATGTAACTCCAACATTGACCCAAGAGCTAACAGATTTCAACTGGAATAGGCTATTTAAGCCACAATTTCTCCGTGATACGGAAAAACAGAAAAATTCACGGAATTCAGAGTTTGCTCACAGAAATTTGAAATGCCACAAAATAGTAAAAAAACTGTGTAAAATGTCTAACTTTTGTGTTGATTTGCAAAATAAAACAAAGCAAAGTGATTATTTAGCAGTAATCAACCATTAAAGAACCCATTCTAGCATTAGCCTACGATGCAAAATCCTGGCCATACTAGAGTAAAAGGTAAGACAAAATACACTTAAAGCATGTTTGTTTTAACTTTTCAGTGCTTTATAGTGGTAAACGGAAAATCACGGAAATCGACCAATTTGTAACACAGAATTTAAATTTTGTAGCACAGAGAAATCGTGGGTTTAGAATAGGCCAATCTATCAGAACATAGTTTATAAGGACACGGTTCTTGTACAGGCATAGGATGAGCTTTGAATAGTTGTGGCATAAAACATATACTTTTCCAACATAAGTCAGCTTTGATGATTAAATGGAGGTTTATGCCATTTCCAGTAAATGCTCATAGTGCAACTGAAATATTTGTCTCATTTTGTTGACTACTTTTGGTCATCTGTGTAACTTTAAATTTGTTCATTTTTATTTGTTTCAACATAATCATATTTGGATATCAATTTGTATTTGATAGATGAAATGATTATATTTGTGTATGTCATATAATTATTAGATTTGAATTGAATTTGTTGATTTTATTTGTTTCACCATAATCATATCATTTTGTACTTGATAAGATTATATGTTAGTGTCATTTTATTAAATTTGAATTGAAAGTGAACTAGTTATTTTGTATTTTGTTGATTGGAATGTTCGTTTCAGTTGCTAATTTTATGCATAATAAATGTAGCAGTTACCTGAAAATATTAGGGAGCAACCCAAAAGATCAATGACTTGTTTCATAGCTGACACTCCCTCCCCCATCTGTAACTAAAGTTGAAGTGGATCAAAACAAAACAACATTGATATTGGACCAAACAAATTGTTTGAGAAGCGTTAATATACTGCCGACCCTGAATATTTTCATTTATTGTGAGTGAGGAAAAGAAAAAAGAAAATTTAAATTTGATATATTATGGATATAGACTATAAGATGTGTCTCGATGTGTTCAAAGCCATGATGTCCAAGGCACCATCTTACATAACCAATGTACCGTGCTGTCTCCTTATACCTTCACAACATTTGCTTACTGTTCCATCAACTCAAGACGATGATAGCCTTGCTCCAAAGCTGACCATATATTTTACATCTGATAGAAAAAAAAGAAACTCAGACAAATATTGCCACATCCCCTCTGACACCGGCCGAAGGCTCTCGGGCTCGGTATAGTGGACTTTTGCGGTTAGTGGTGTGGGGTAGACCGTGTTTTAATTGAATTTAATTTGCTTGGGGTCACTGGACCTTCTTGCTCAGCTTGACACTGACTTTGTCTTCTCTATCAAATGTTTCCCCTCAGTATTGAACACCCAAAAAATTCTTGACTGTTTTACTGCTTCCGAGTGCTTCCTGTAAGAAACTTCGGTGTGGTCCGTGTCATGTCAAATGAAAAAGAAAAAAGTAAAAATGATTTCCCCCGGGTGACGTTCTTCATAAAGGCTCAGCTCCTATTTTGGGTCCTGTTTCATATCTAGAAATTCCAAGAAGTTATGACCCCCAGATGACAGTGGTATACCATACTTGCCAACTGTCCCTATTTAATAGGGACTGTCCCTATTTTTACTGAAACAAAAAGCATAAAAGAGAGCGATTTTACTATATGTCCCTATTTGTGCAAAAATATGACTGTAGTAATGTATAGGAAATTCAGGAATGTCCCTATTTTCAGATTTTTTTCTCCCATTTGTCCCTATTTGTGAGGGCAAGTATGGTATACTGCTGAAGCCCCATGGTTCAGCTATGGTGCAGTAACCTCTCTAATTAGAACAAGTAGAGATGAGCTACTGAATGAAGCGGGGAATTGGCAAACATGAAAGCAGTTGGATACAGACAAAATCAGACAATATCAAAATGAAAATAGAAAAAAATATTCTTTTATTCTGTTTTTTTTTTGGTATTGTATGAGGCAGTCAATTGGCATGGACCATTTACCTGTAAACAATGTCCATATCAAAAATATAATACCCAATAAGCACCCTGTTGAAATGACTGCATCATGCCCTGGTATTGCTTAGGTCAAATAAAATAAAAAACATGTTTCACGTCCGGGTTTTTGAAAAAAAGGAGGAGGGGCTTTTTATTTTTTATTGCAATATCTGTGTAAATATCTGGAATTAGAGCCGTTTTAGCGGACACAATAATGCCTGGGAAAAGGAGGCCTCTTTTTATTTGTTGTTCTGAGAGGTAGGTCCCTCTTATTATCTCAAAACCTTCCAAAATTGTTTCTTGTACATATTAGCAAGGCTATAGTAAGCGTCTCTACTTCCTAGACATATTTTTGAAAAATTATAACTGAATTTCAAAAAATAAAAATATATTTGAAGAAACCTCAAAAAAGGAAGCGGGAGGGGACGTGAAACATGTTTATTTTTTTATATGGCCTATTAAGTTGAATACAGTAAATACCAAAAGAATTTATTAATAAAGAGTTTACCTTTGACATTAACAGTGATTTATTGTACACAAGTTCAGCACCAAGTGGGATATACCAATCAGGAAATTGTTCTTTTATTACACTTCCTATTGAAATATTAAGCTATATGATAAAGCTCTATCCATCACACAGCTTCACACTAGTAGACATTTGTGATATGATCAAGTAAAATAAATCGAAGTCGGAAATATTGATTTTGAGATATAGCTAAACAAAGGAAACATAATTATTAGTGGGTTTTTAGCGGGTTCGCGTCGGACAAGTTTAGAACTGTCAGACAGTTCTAAACTTGTCCGACGGCGAACCCGCTAAAAACCCACTAATTGTTATGAATTCCCGTCGTAAAAGCCTATCCCACAATTCAAAGGAAACATTTCGGTTTGTTTCCTATTGTTTTAGAAACTCTTTAACTGCTCATATCTTTTGAACTGGTTGTCCAAATTAATTGGAGTTTTCTGCAAAATATAGCTTTGCAAATGCGTTTTACAATCCTATAAGGCCAAAAAAAAAAAATTGTTTGCTTGCCCTCGAATGGAATTTAAAAATTGGGTCGGTCGGTCGGGAAAAGTTTTTTTTTTTTTTTTTTTTTTTTCCGTTTCCCAGAAACAGACATGGCGAATACCGAATCGGCGAATGGTTCAAGCATTTCCGTAGCAGCAACATCACGCCATGGTCGACTGCATCTGTGCTCGCCATTTGCACCTTAAACAATTTTAGCTCTTCTACATGTAGGCCTACGTTTAATGAAGTGTACAATTCTCCTACATGTAGTGTTTTATGCTTTTCAAAACTATCATATTAATCAGCGTGTTCGGTCCCTTGCTTCACCTGTACAGCTAGCGCTACTCGTGTTTTGTCCGCCATGTTTGAAATCATATTTATACCGAAGCGATTTGTGCTCTTAATAAAAGTAGCCTCAACAAACATGTTGAAAAAATAGTGCAATGTTACTTCCTAGTCGATACTGAACAAATATCATGAATCTAAATATTTATAAACAAGAAATGAATATCTGGTACAACTGTTTTCAAATTTTATCTACTTTTACCATATTTTAACATCTGCTATATTGTATCCATTCTTGCACGATATGCACGGTTATATTTTGTAAATAAACTCATCCCTATGCGCCGTCCGCAATGTGCAGGTGGATAGCATTAATTGTATTAGAGCTTAGACGCTGAGGTGGTATACGAAATTGCGGGACCCGACAGTCAGGTACAGCCGGACATGTAAACATGCAGGATATGGTATTTTACAACGTTTCTTTTAAATCATCGGTTTTTCAGACGAAAAATACATGCCATTTTTGGGAAAATCACAAAAAAAAAACTTTTTTCAAAAAAAAAGTTCTACGGTCGGGACTGCCGAGACGGTCGGTCGGACGAGGGCAAGCAAACAACTTTTTTTTTTTGGCCTAAGAATGATAAGAAACTGAAAATTGAATATGTCCAACTTGAGACTGCTTTTGCTTGACCACACCACATTTTTCATTCATATCAATTGTAAGTGACCTGTTCTATCAAAACCCGGACAAAGTGGCCAGGGCACTTTGAAGATACATACTTGCGCTTTCATGAATCCCCATTTTCATCCTTTCGCAGCCCAGCCACTGTTATTGGTGGTGTGCGCCTTTATACCCACTCCTGACCAGTGGCGTAGATTTCTTTGGGTTGGAAAAATGTTTTTCTCTGACCGGACCGGTTGAGTTAGCAATTTACCTCTGATTTTTTCAGAGGTAAATCAGTCAAGTTAAGAACTTGACACAACCTTATCATGACTGGGCACTATCTCAACCTTAT
Source organism: Amphiura filiformis (assembly GCF_039555335.1). Lineage (NCBI taxonomy): Eukaryota > Metazoa > Echinodermata > Ophiuroidea > Amphilepidida > Amphiuridae > Amphiura > Amphiura filiformis. The sequence goes on along the minus strand of NC_092636.1, from coordinate 69,152,703 downwards.
CACAACCTGTACTTGACTTGCCTCATGTTTTAACACGGCTGTTGTTCGGCAAAATGAACCATTTTATGGTGACACGGCCAAGAGGAATAAGACTAATGTTGCTTTGATTTGAGTTATTGATCAGGTGGAAAGTGATAGATTCTTATGTTTTACTTTGTTTCTAAAATTGGACAATCACTCATAGCTTCGAAACCAGAAGTCCAATTTTGATTAGATTTGGGCCATACAAATTTAGGGTAGGTAGTTATTTATTTTTTACTTTTAAAGCTGTAAATTACATTTGATAAAAGCCTTTTTATTATTTAATTGGATTTTTGTAGCCTGGGGGGCAGCTGCCCCCTGTGAAAAGTCTTGCCCCCCTCTTGCGGGATGGTGACCGCCCCGACATTAAAGACTTTTTTGTGTTTCTGACCAAATTTACATTATATTTTGCCATTTTAACCTAAAAAGTGCCAATTTTTGCGCCCTTCGCACGAATTTATTCACTTTCTGTACCATATTTCACCAGTTTAGCTTCAATATGGCAAAATTGTATTATTATTATAGTGCCAATTAAACAAATTTTAGGCCTAATTTAGGCCTAATGCATCAAAATATGCATGTGTGCAATTTACTACGCACAATGTCGCAGAAAAAATGCATTTTTGCCCTATTTTGGTCAATTTGCACGAAAACAAGGTCCGGTACCCCCAAATTTTTTTGCGCGATTTTACATAGCTTTTACTTTTTAATAACATATAAAAAATTTTAACAAATTTTGTCGATACAATTCTTTTCTACAACGCTAAAGATGGTCTATTTTGGGTAATTGCTGATTTTGCCATTGAAGTCTACAGAGATATTTCGAAATGTACACCTCTTTTAAACTGACTGTAGCTCAAAACCCCCTGTTTTTTTTCCTGATTTATTATCTACACATATTAATGTACAAAATATGTCAATTCAAAAAAATTTGGTCGATAGGTTTAATTACGACGGAAAACCCTTAATTGTAATACGATTAGGATTGAAATCTGATCTCTGAAATATCCGAAATATGTACTCCTATTCTCCATATAATGCCTAGTACACAGGCCTCTATGGACCAGTTTCACAAAGATTGGCTAAAGGCATGCCTTCATTTCATATGACAGAAGGCTTGCACTAGCAATATTTGGACTTAACTTTAATCTATAAAAATAAATCCTGAGAGCCTACATTGAAATTATGACAGGAAAAGATATTAAAAGGGTAAAAATATGTTAAAGGGGCATTTTGTGATCCACCACAGCCTCATCCCTGTGGATATCTAGAGGATGCTAGAGTCACAAAATACTCCTTTAATTATTAATATACAATTTTGCCCGTTATGGCTTTGAAGCCATGATATAGTTGTTATCCTAAAATCTATCATCGGCATCATATTTGTATCATGTATCATGTGGAAGTTAAGTGTTTCAAAGTTGTCTTAATATTTCCCACACACATCCTTGATTTGAATAGCCACAAGTACCAGGACCAGGAAGAGCTTGACTGAATGGGTGTAATATTTTGAGGCAGTTTAAACTCCCTGTATCTAGCCTCCGTCATGGACATGACATCATGTACCCACATAACCAGGATTGAAAACAACATCGGGGCTGAGGCAGAACTGCATGGGCTTTTTAGTACCAAAATAATACCACATTTGGGCAAAAAAAACTGACCATCCCCAAGATTTGATCTGTTTGCTTATAACTCAAGAACGGTATGTCGCAGGTAGGTCAAACTATACTTTTTCGTAATCCTTGCAATGAGAGGAATTGCTTGTTAACCAGATTTCAGCAACTTTGGAATTTGACCACTGTGTTGATCTTTAAACTTGAATATGGCCAAAATGCAGGGAATTTATCTTGAATGTGTTATAGGACCATAAAAGGAAGCTAAAAAAGCTGGTTTGGTAGAATCTTGGGGGAGGTGCATATTAAACCCTGGTATGTACTGGACTAGAAACTCTTAGGGAAATTATCATTTTACCATGGACTTATTTCAAAAAGAAGCCTAACTCTTCCTTATGGCATGTACAATACAAGACTTGCACTAACATAATTATCACAATGTTATTTCATTTACAACTTAAGGCTACATGCTCTTTTTGGTTGAAATTTTTGGCGGGAAATAATCCCGCCAAAACATTAAAGTAATCTTTTCCCACAACTAAATATCATAGTCAAGAAATTAATGATGCACCTGGTAGCTTAGATCATAACTTTCATTATACTTAGTTGCAATTATCCCAGATAATTCTTGATTTGTTTTTACAGAGTCTTGAATTGTCGATGTTTTTGATCAAAAAACATCACTCGTGTATTTTGAAACTCGAGGCATTAACTCTTCTTAAATTAGCCCCAAATCATAATTTATTATATTCACGTGTAGCAAACACCAATGGGAATAATTGGACGTTGTTTGCGGAGCCTAAATTTGGTTTGATTTTATTTCACAATAATTCTAAGGTGAGAATTTTGACCTGACATTTCCTTTTTGGATTTCTAATTTAAATTCATTGATATGTGATATTTTGAATAAATAAAGAGTACGCTTACCTTTCTGCAACACTTCCCGGTATCATTAAGCATCTGCTGATAACCAACATTTTAGCTGAAAACAGCCCCTTCCTATCATTTTTGAACAAAATATGGTTCAAAAGTGCGTACACTATGCGTATATACTGGGACAGCGAGGTAATGCAGAGAGCTATTTACGGTGGGGTATCTATTGTAAGCTATTAGGGTAGGCCTATAGTATATCTTCCCGCAAGTGACAAGATGTGTCAAGCAGATGCATACATTAAAGGGCGGTATATTCAAACGCTATTGTCTGGATCATTGAGTATCGACAGCGGAAGAGCACAGGCTGGGGGGAGGGGTGTGGTCTCGGCGAGGGCTGGACATGAATTACAAATGATGTCGTGAATGACCCAGCGTTTTCATTTTATTATTACTAAATTAATCGTCGTTTATCAGAGTCCTAAGAGTCGTACCAGTTCAATTCATCAAAATTAATTTGTATTAAATGAAAAACAAACAGACAAGTAGAGTCATATGTCTTTCTATGACCGTATTCCTACCAAAATCTGATATTCAATACACTAGAAACGTGTTGATATGTATATCTTTGAAAATCGCCTAATGTTAACCACAGTCACCGTGGCACAGTAGGCATCTTTAGCATTAATAGTGCAATTGGCAGTGGTTCGAACCCGGTGAAAATTTTAGTATTTTTATTCTTTTTACTAATGCGCTGTGCCGTTTTTCGAACACGCCCCTGAATGAAACTGATGGGCAAGTACCCTTAATGTTTTCATTGTTTAAAAACATAATGACCACTTGCATCACAACCCAGCGGAAGACCGAAGGTTTCAGTCGCAACGTCGGATCGTCCATCAAAAATAGGTATGTCTGGTTGACCAGATTTAAATTAAATCTTAATTTTAAGGGCTCAGTCACACACCTTTGCACAGTATTTTTTGTGGGGCCTGAAAGCTCATCAGACATATCGAATTGCATTCTGAATGCGAGGAATATCCTCCTGCTATCAAGTAAATTAGATTTTTTGAAATTGGCTTTATAAAACATGCATTTTATGGCAAACTATTAAAATTGGTCTTTTTTTATATTTTCATAATTTACAGTCCTCGAAGTAAAATTTATAATCTACTGATACTTAAAGTGTATGTAGCTGAGTTTTATCAATTGAAAATTTTGACCTTTTGTATTGAAGATACACATTTTTTTCCCCAAAAAAAACTAAATTTTTATTATAAATTATCATTAGATTTATAAATTTTACTTCGAGGACTGTTAAATATCAAAAATAGTGGTCAACAAAAGGGCAAGTCCATCACAACATCTTAGGACTTCATCTGATGAGAATGTGTGTCACACATCGAAAATTCATGGTTAGTGAATTTTGGTGCTGAAAGTCAGTTTAAACTTGACAATTCTCGAATTACTAAGAAATTGTAATTTTACCATTTCTTTTGTACAAATGAATGTTTTATGAACGCACCGCTGTCTTACATGCGTGTGCCGCTGTTATGAAAGCGTATGTTCAAATAAATAAATCTAAAATCTAATATTATTTCAGCAGTTGAGTAAAGAATATCAAACTTAAAAATTTGATGGGAATTGTACATTATTGCTTTAAATAAATTGCACAAAGTTGTAGTGACAGACCATGACCATGGAAGTATGATCAGTAGTAATATTTTATCTGATGGGAAGCGATATGAATATTATAGTTATTTACTTTGTGTTATTGATCCATCATGTTATCTCACCACTTATCTACCCATGTACAAATAATAGATAATAGTTATCAAAGAAACAAGATAGAAACCATCTCTATTTACTACTTCCATGCTGAGTGGGAGAAATAGGGCTCTAGACTTTGCCCTATGTGGGTTTCATGGCTTGTTTACATCCTTCCATTAAACCAAAGTGATTAAACCATCACCCCAACAAATAATAGAAAATGATGGAAGAAAAAGATACTAGTACTGAGCCATCTCTATGAAATGAACACATCCCTGAGTGGGAGGGAGAGGGCTCTCAACTTTGTTCCATGTGGTTATCTTCTCTAGATTTACATGGTTTGTTTACATCCGTACATTAAACCCTCACCCCTACCATATAATGAATCAATCTTATTGTACTTTTTCCCATTCAGGTGTTTCAAGTGGTTTCAATGTGTGTTATTTATAATCACTACTTGATGTGAGGTGACTGAAGGAGCTCTTGAGTATATACCATGTAAATTTATTTGGTATTTATAGAGCATAGAATTTAACAAGGATGGAAGAAAACTTGTGGAATAATTGGATCCAACAAGCATGCAGTGTCTAGACTGACAAGGTATGGCAATTTTATATAAGATAATGTAAATTAATTTTCAAATGAATATTAATAGTATAGAATTTCTGTTACATTGATGCATTGAACTGTAGGACAGACAGCGTGTCCTTAATAAAAAGGTTCATTTGGATTAAACTTTGTGTCACAAGCTTGAATGATTTTGACAAAGAGTAAATTTTGTTGCTTAATAATTTTAATAAGATTATATTGTTGGTTTAAATCGGCAAACAGGTACTTTGACCGAGTACAGAAACTTTGTATTATCCAACTTTTCTCATCAGTGTCAAAACAAAACAGTTGACATAATTAGAAAACTGGATACTGAGTTTTTACGATGTGAAAATATTATATGAACTTTATACTAGTATACCATACCAAAAGTCCCTGGTATTTTAAATTACCATATCAAAGTACACTGGGATTGCATTCCTGTGAATTACTGGTGTAGTATTCAGACCCTGATTGAGCCGATTCAGACATTGTTGTCTTCCTGCATGGTTTCAACAGGGATTGTCTTAAATTGGGGATTCTTTATGGATTATCAAACTTGTTTTTTTGGAAAACTCGGTCAATTTGTCAAGTTGATTAACTTCTGTTGCTGACATCAATTGTTACACCGATTCAGAAGGGTTACTGTACTATATGGTGTATAATTCTACACCCATCCATCCAAACGGGAAATAACATACTTCTTGGATGACTTTAGCCTCGACACAGGCCTGCATGTTATGGGTGGTATATAAAAGGAAACATTTCAACAACTTTTCAGATGCATTGAATGTGGAATCAGAGATCAACACTGACATGACACATTGATACCCTGGGTTTCTGTACTGCTTGCTGATTTGGATCACAGTATAAGCTTAAAGTAAATCGAGGAATGCACTATATTGTGATTATATAGATTTCCAGTGTTGAATTGGGAAACTCGGTGAACTATACAAGTACTGGGCTTCATGTACACACATAATGTATTGATTTTACCTAAATAAAGTCACTATTATTGTAGTCAACTTGCTCCAGTTCAAGTTTTTGTGTACATTCGTAAAATTTGATATATTGGTAATCAATATGGCATCCTCAAAGTGGAGTACTGCTGTAAAGGTTACCATGGAAACTGATAACTCTTCTCAAATACAATCTGATTCTGTTACAGAACCTCCTGAGCAGCAGACGACACCATCTGTGTTTAAATTGAGTAAAAAATTGTCAAAACGAAGCTCATCTAACAAACTTGTAAAGAGCGGCAGCAAGAAGTCAAGTCCAAAAGGTGGCAGTGGTAGCACCAGCAGTGACAAGGGATCTTCAGGATCCCTTTTTGGTGGTAAGAAGATGCAGCGGTGGACACAAGTAGCCAAAAATGCTGTAAGACGAGGCAGTCCAAGTCCGAATAGAAAAGGAGTGGTAGGCAAAGATGAAACTGATTCTGGTAATTTGGAAAATGCCGATCCGGAATTGTGCATCCAGTGGTTGCAAATTCCGACGGTTCATAACTATGCAGGGCTTAAGAAGAGGATTCGAACAGCCAACCAGGATGCGGAGTGGATGGATAAGTTTCTGGGGCTAGACGGGCTGGATGTTTTATTTGAAGTATTGCAACGATTCTCGGATAGGTCGCTGAGTTTTACCGATGCATACTTGCAGTTGGAGATCGTTGGATGTATCAAGGCTGTTATGAACTCTAAAGCAGGATTGGATTTTATCGTTGATCATGATGACTTCACCAGGAAACTAGCTGGAGGTGAGTGATATGAAATAAATATTATACATTGTATAATTACATTTGAATTCCAAAAGTTTTAAGGGTTCATACCACTACATTGTACATTGTAGATCTGCCTGTGAAGCAGTACAATTATTTTTCTTATGGAAATGTTATACATTTTGTAATATGGCTTTTTAAAGCCATATTATTAATCTCATCCTAGCTACATACATGTATGTAACTGCATAGTGTGGAGTCAGTGAGTCCATTAAGTGATAATAATACCTGCACAAAAATAAAGGTGCATGTACTCCAAACAGTTGTGGAATGTATAATATCCCTTTAATTGCCATGCGCTGTTTGTCTCAAGATTCATAGTCTCTTCATAGTCTAGTCATCAGCTTGTTTTGTTGTATTTTATTATGTCTGATATTTGTCCAAGGCAGGTGTACTGGCCATTGTTGGTGTATTCCGATTACATTAGGACAGTTTATTTCAATCAATTATATTGGGAATTATATTTACATTTATATTGATTGATGACTTTTCCATAGAAAGAAAGGGGAAGATGAGACTGAAGAAAATAGAATAAGAAATTCGTTTCCTGAAATAGTTGGTGGCTGCACAGCCCAAGTGGTGGGGGCATGGGCAAATGCCTCCAGTCAGAACTACTTCCCCCAGTTTCCCCCAGTAAAAACCCCAAATTACAAAAAATTCATCTTCTTGCAACAATTGTGCAAAATTTGTTGGTTTTGCCCCCCCTGAAATTCACTTTTCCCCCTAATCCACCCCCCAAAACAAAAAAAAAAAATTCCTGACACCACCACTGGAAATAGTGTACATGTAGGCCTATAGATCTAGCCTAAAACTTGGGTATGCATGTATGCAATCCCATGATGCATCAGGGTTACTGCACTCAATTTGGCAGCTTTGAACCATTGTCCTGTAACTTTCCTGCGAAAGGTTGCGAGTTCAAACCCAGGAGCCTGGCGGTGCCTAGTACGCTCTCGGTGGAAAAATTGAGTTAGCTTGAAATTCCCATGGACCAGTGGCAGATCCAGGATTTTTGAAAAGGGGGGGCACAACTTAGAATCATCGGCGCGGCAGTGGCGTACGGCGCGCTTGCGCGACGCAGGGGGGTGTCTGAGGGTGGATGTGCCCCCCTCAGAAGCGAGGAACTTTTGCAAAATGGAGACCTAATTGAAGCTATTTGGTGGACCATTTTGGCACTATTATTGTGTAAAATAGGCCTACTAAGAATACGCGATTTTGGAGGACAAAAAACACACCCCGATTTTCCAAAAAACACAAAAAAACGCGAATACCCGCAAAAAACGAAAAATCTAAAAAAAAAAAAAAAAAATAAAAATTTTTTTTCACGATTTTTAATTTTTTTTTCATGGATTTGGAGAGTCCCTGGGCCTAACATCAAGTGCTACCATCATCTAAAAAAAAATTAAAAAAATTAAAAAAAAAAAAAAAAAATTAAGAAAATAAAAAATTACAAAAATTAAAAATTATGCGTTTTTTTTTTAAAAATATTTTATGGATTTAGAGAGTCCCTTGACCTAGAGTGAGGTACTGCAATCATTTGTGGTTGATTTTTAAAAAATTGGAAAAAAGATACAAAAAAATTACATGTTTGTATCCAAATGGGACTGATTTGTAACTTGTGTTCACTGCATAGTCTATTGAAGATATAAAAATGCATTGGTTTTGTACACAAGTCTATATCTTAGATAGATTTTGAAGTGAACACAAGTTACAAATTGGTCCCATTTGGATACAAACTTGTAATTTTTGGTATCTTTTTTCCATTTAAAACATTTTTTTTTTTTTAAATGATGTTAAAAATTTATATTAGTTTAAGGTAATCTTAAAATCAAAAAAAAAAAAATTAAAATTTTTTAATTTTTTTTTTTTTTTAGATTTTTTCAAAAATGTCAAAATCATAATTGGAGCCAAAATACGAATTGCAGGCGCAAATAACGCATAATTGCGTATTCTTAGCAGCCCTAGTGTAAAATATTAATTTGAAAAAGCTGAAAATTTGCGAAATGACTGCCCAATTGAAGTCATTTGTCGACAAGCTTTCACTATTTTTGTGTAAATTATTGCTTTAAACATAAAGGGTCGGGGTGTCCAAAACATATACACAGGGGGTGTCTGAGTGGGATGTGCCCACCTCAGAAGTGAGAAACTTTTGCAAAATGAAGACCTAATCTGCTAATTGAAGCCATTTGGTGGACCATTTTGGCACTATTACTGTGTAAAGTTTTGATTTGAAAAAGCCAAAAATTTGTGAAATGACGGCCCAATTAGCTCCAATTGAAGTCATTCGTCGACAATTTTTCACTATTAATTATGTAAATTATTGCTTTAAACATAAAGGGTCTGGTGTCCAAAGCAGAAGTGAAAATGGCAACTTCTTTATGGATACGCAGAGGGGGATGTTCCCTTCTGAGAATTTGGAAAATTGTGCAAAATGAAGGCCCAATTGAAACCATTTGGTGGAAAATTTTAATACTATTATTTGAAGTCATTCGTCGACAAATTTTCGCTTGAAACATAAAGAGCCTGGTGCCCAAAGCAGAAGTGAAAATGGCAACTTCTTTATGCATACGCAGGGAGGGTGTCTGAGGAGGGACGTCCCCCCCCCCACAAAATTGTAAAATGGTCTCTAAATTCAACAAAATTGTAAAAAAAAAAAAAATAGGACCCTCGAAAAGGGGGGGCACAGGCCCGGTGTGCCCATGCCTGGATCCGCGCCTGCCATGGACAAGGAACTACTGCTAATTGTCTCGTAGTAACCGTGTGAAACTCAGGGAGCTGATCCTGGATGCCAAGGTTTTTTATGGAATGTCTAGGGTGTGCGCTCTTGAAGCTAGCTGCAAAGCTGCAAATTCCATGAGTTATTGTATCCTCTTGTATCATTTATTGATCCTTGATTTTTTTTTTTTTTTGTTAAATGGTTTATGGAATGATGTGGGGCAGTAGTGGACGGTGTGCTGTGGATCAACATGTAGGCTTTATGCCTGTGCGTTGCACATTATACATGTAAATAACTGCGCTTTTTGGTTGTTTTTTTAACTTGAAAATGACGGTCCACTGCAATTTCTCAAAGTTTAGGTGCAAATTCAGCGCTTTAGCAGGAAAAACATTAATTTTAGCCACTTTTCACAAGTGAATTTTCTACAAAAACAACAAATCATGAAACTTTTGGATAAAATTCACAGACAATAATAAAGGAGCTGTGTCATGTATTGTGAAATTATTTACACTGTTTTACTCTTTATATATTATCAGAGAGATGATACAACAGTACTGTGCTTGATAATATAGATTGGATGTAGGGGTGCTCTTGCATGAACTTTGAAAACACTCCCTTTTGCATCTCATTTTGTGAAACATTTTCAAGTGAAAAACATCTTTGTTTGTTCTTTGAGTTCGACAGAACCCTTTTTGGTTGCTTAATTTATGCTAAAACACACATTTTAAATGTCAAGGATGGCCCTTGTTGACGGAAACGCATGGGACAGGTCCCGAAAACTGAGTAAAGTTAAATTGTATATTTTTGACTTACAAATGTTATAATTGTTTGCAAAAAAACATTGTAAATGTATGCACATGTATTATAGATGTACATGTATGGGTGGGCATATACATATACATGTATGTATCTATGACCATTGATGACTAATTTGTTTTTACACAAAAGTGAGAAATATTTCATTTGCTAGATACTTTATCATTTGCAAATCACAATATATGAGCTGCATGTACATACATGTAGGCCTACTAACAAAACTCAACTTTAAGTTTATAAAGTTGAATATAACACAGATCATGCCATGAGGGAAAGCAGTAACACATGCACATATATGCAGATTTAAAACCAGGGCATAGATTTAAGAAATTGAGCTTTAAAAGACAAGTTTGAAATAAATATTAAATATTCAATCAAGTAGGCCTATATGTGACCCCTCAGCACAACTGAGCCCGGATGTCTCCAATCATCATTTTGGAGATATTCAACCAAAATATTCTGCTTGAAATTAGCTTTAAAATGATGTATATCATGACTATAGTACTTGACATTTGAGTAGTGAAAAATCAATAAAACAGTCAATAAATCCTTTGTTTCCTATTGTTTATTGTTAAGTTCGATGGAGCATATCTCAATAGTGGCACTGGCGACATCCGGGCTCAGTTGTGCGGAGGGGTCACATATATATCCTTTTCACAAATGTTTTGAACATTTTCATAATTTAATAGTTATAGCATTCTCTAGGATACAGTAAACCTTTAAAAGTGGTGAAGATGTTTTTGGGCAGGCATAGGATATGACAACAGATGGTAGGGTAGTGACAAGTCTAAGTAAGATGAAATACTTGCATCCTAATTAATCAACTATCTCTGAATCAAAGGAATTGAATGCCAGCTAATGAGGTAATCCGAGATTGTTTCCCTGGATGTGTCTGCTGGCAGGCAGACTCTCTAGTAATCTAGGTTATCAGGAAATGTTTATTCTGCAAATCTGTACATATAAAGATTTAACACACAACACAAGAAATAATGAAAAGTAACTCTTTAAGGGGGTGGGGCTACAATACATGTACATGTAGAGTAGCTTTTCCATTAAAAACATTTTTGGCTGAAATTGGGACAGAAAATTTGGAAATTGATTTTAAGCTATTTTAAAGGGATATAAATGTACAGTCATTTTGGAAGCAAAATTGACTTTGACACCCAAACCTACATAGGCTTAGAGCCTTTCACATAAATGTTTCACAAGTCCAGCAGTTAATCAAAAGATAATGGGGGCGGGCATGGAGGAGGGGGTGGTCAGTACCAAGTGGTGAGTAGAGTGCAGTTGTTTAGTGCCATGGGAGGGTACATCACATCAGCACAGTGCTACATGTTGGTTGATACATGGAGTGTCAGTTTCATCATTTCATTATATTGAAAGCTTGAAAATGGTTTCAAGTGTCTGTTAACCATGTTTAATGCAAACTCAATTTGAATGTGCAGGGTCCTACCTGGTGTGCAACCTGGCCTATATATTGTAACACCATTGAGAGAGCAGAGTAGCAATACATATTCATTATTTGATCATTTTGAGCGCTATTTTGTAAGGGGCTATGCAATAATTATCTTGGCTTGCCAGAAATTGCTTGCCTCCCCTCTTGGTCTTCCAAAAAATCTTTGCCACCCCCCTTTGCACATGCCATTTTTTTAATCCCAATTTGCAAACCTTAAGGTCTTAAGGCCTATATACAATTACAAGTACATGTACAGCGAGCAGGGAAATTTGCATATTTAAGTGTTTCTGTACTGTTTTCCAAAGTTTTTTAGAGCATTTTTATGTTCCCCATGAACAAAATAATGAATGTGTTCTAAAAATTGCCTGCACCCCTCCTTCTGGCTTGCCAAAAATGGCTTGCCCACCCTCACTTCCTACTTGACAAAAAATTCTCCCCCCTAATTGTACCCTCCCCAGCGCTCATAATTATTGCACAGTTAGAGAGAGTTCAATGAGTAACTTAAGACTAATTATAGCCTACATATTCAGTTTGGAGATGATCCTGCCTGCAGTTTGTAACATGATCTGATCCACCATAGGCCGAAAAGAGACAATTTCAGTTGCCCTGGATTTACACTACCAAGGTGCAATCAACCTTTGATCAGAGGGGGTTGTCATTGAAAAATGTTGTACTGGGATGTGCCACACAGACTTTCAGATGCTGACTTTTATAATGACTTTTTGCTGTTGTGCATCCCATCAGAATACTAATTTTTGTTCAAAATGCACCCAAATTTACTTAAATTGGGTGCTTTTACATTTAGCACTTTTACCCAAATAAGGCACATCGGTCTCCAAGCCACCCATAGATATGCCAAAATCGTTGAAAAGATACCCCAAAACCATGGCACAACCCTGTACACCTTCAACCAGGAAGAACCCTCCCCCTTCACTTCCTGGGAAGTAGAATTGCCAGACATATAATAACACAGAAGTGATCATAAAAAAAGCCCAGTGAGTTATATTTGTCTTGAATATCAATTTTATTGTTTTGTCTGAAAGTATGACTTCTTTAGTAATAGTACAAAAAGATCCTATCTGCTATTCATGTGTAGCTGCCCTGCTGTATTCTGCACTCCTTCAAGAAAAGATACATTAATGTATACTGTTCTACATGTATTTAAAAAAAAATCCTATAGGTACACTCCTGGGTATAGCCATTTTCAACACGCACAAATTACAGGGTGTTCCAGAATTATATGATCCATTCATATGACAGTTTCCATGGTATCGTATTTCTGAAGTTTAACATCATCACATGACCATCAATATTCCTTGATCTATGGAGGGATGGATGGAGGGGAGGGCATCAGGGAGGGCACAGTGGCTGCCCGTCCCACCACCGTGTTGTCTTGCTTGCCTCACCCCACCCAGGTGCAATGGGAAGCTGTCACAGTCGTTGTACTAATGGACCCTGCACCACTTGTAGGCTACAATCGTGGTTCCGACATATTCTAATGACGGCGGAATAAATGTAAAGCGCTTTGAGGCTGTTTACGGCATTTAAGCGCTATATAAATATCTACATTTTTTTTAGAGAGGGAGAGAGAAAAGGCAAGTAAATGTTATACCACTATAAAATGGAGACACCCTGTAGTATTAATAATGACCTTTTGAATTGTGAACTTGCACCCTTTCTTTTTATGACCTGTCTAATGGGAGCAACTTGTCAAATCAAGTCAAACACACTTGAAGAATGTTTAGATGACTTAGAGGGCAATCATTTGCAAACAGTGACAATTATCTTGGCCTACAAGTGAGATGGAAAAATGTTGCCCCACCCAACTCTGTATAAAAGTATATTCAAAATTCAGAGGCTTCAGAAGATGTTAAATTATTGGAGGGCCCTATGGTACTTCAATTTCCATAGCCACCAAAATTATATGACCTCCCTGGTTCCAGAGCCACTGAATTTGGAGAAACAAAACATTTTACTAACAAAGATGGCAAAAAAACAACACACAAATTTTGTCCCCGGCCCTGAAAAGTAAATTTCTTCAACATACTTGGAAAATGCTTAGGTGACTTGAGGCTAAACATTTGCCAAATAGTGACATGCAAACCTTCCTATTAGTTTCCTATCTAAATCAAATAACATCTAGATAACTTGATGAAATAAAGTTTATTTTCATAATCTCAGCTTCAAATATTTACTTGGTGTTGCTTATTTGTATGTGGTCCAAATGAATAGGCTATGTACCTGACTACCTGGAGGTACAATTTAAGACCAATGTCAACAACTGGATTTCAGTTTCAGTTTCAACCTGGTCACTATCGTAGGGGTGTTTTTTTCAATTGGTGACATGCAGCATGATGTGCGTAACGCCAGTGAACGAACCCCTAAACCTTAGGATGATTTTGCCGAAAATAAAGGGACACATACATACAATATGCAAGGATTTTGGAAAATAGGGACCCCATATCTATAATAATTTCCAGTTAAAGTCCATACTTCGACCAATTTTACAGACCTGAACTACTAATTTTTGTGTGTGCTGCACAGTAAAGGAAGCTTTTATAAAAGTGAAGTATTGTATGCTATCAAGTTCAGTTTACACAACCTATTTATTTTGATAACTAGATGACACAAAAGATTGTCCACCTCACAGGTATGCCTGCTTGGTGTATCTTGGATTGAATTGCATAAGCCTGGGCATGGAGGTAGTAGATATTTCAGTCCTTCTGTTCATAGCACTGTTTATTCAGAGTATGGTCAAGAAATGCGGTCAGTGGTACTTGGTACAACAACAGTGTGATGGAAATAAAATCCCTTTAAAAGGGAGAGCTGCGCCAAAAAAATGTAGAAAATGCAGGCCTAAAAAACCTTTTCTGACAGTACCCTTCAATCTTAAAAAATAGGTTTTTTTTTCATATTCAAATTTTCGCATATTTGCTGTAAAATTCGCATAAAATAATTCGCCTGTTTGTAATTTGAACCGCACAACTCTTATATTTTAAAAAAAAATCCATATTTACACATGATTATTGCACAGCCGTAAACATCTATGTGAGCTTTTATGCAGTTTAAAGTAAACACTTCTTCACTACTGTTTAAACTTTCAACTGATAAACTTTTTACTATATTTTCTTATCATTGTTTTATTACTTTTATGATATCAAAATGGGCTTTGCCCTTTGAATGCCAAATTCCTGGTACATACATTGTATCTGTTGATCTGTAATGGATCTTGCACGGGATCTTACATAACTTGTCTTAAAGTTCTGTATACAACTCCGGGCTCAGATCATACTCATCTTGCCATACCCCAACAAAACAATCCATTGGGGACAAGCCCATTTCTGTTTTAGGGCCCAGACCAGGAAAGTTGAGACTTGCCTGTGCACATACATGCTGAGAGTGTGCAATGTTTTAAAAAGTATTTTAAAAACTTTACTTTTCCCAATGGTTTAAGCCCTAGTTACTAAAGTATTTGTTTTTTCACTTTGGCTGCTTTTATGTACAAAATGTATGTTATTGAAGAGATTCATCAGGAATACAGTAATCAGATTTCAAAGTTTTCATAGTAAAAAATTCCAAGAAAAAACTCACGTTTTCCATACAGTTTCGGCAATCCAGTCTGTTGCCTTTCTCAATAGTATGCCAATTGATCCTTTGTTGGATGGATGAACACGCCAGTAAAGAAAACCATCTTATTAACTGGGACAATCCAAAAATTCTAGCTACGGATGACACGAGAAACACCAGATGGATAAGGGAGTCTATCTGGATCCGGAGGCAATCACAACCAAGCATGAAAGAGAGCCTAATGAACGACGACAAGGGGGCCTTCCAACTGAGTCACGTCTATGACCGATCTTGAGGGTGTCATCATCTTCCGATGATGTCATACCATCCAACAAAGGATCAATAGGCATATACCATTGAGAAAGGCAACAGACAGGATTGCCGAAACTGTATGGAAAACGTGAGTTTTTTCTTGAAATTTTTTACTATGAAAACTTTGAAAAATGTATGTTGGTTTTTATCATATATCTATGTGATTTTTATGTAATTATTTAATCTTTGAATTTCCATGCAGATATATATTTTTTATTGATTTGGGTTTTAAAAGTTTCCTGATTTGTTTGGATTGTGTTGTTGAAGTTTGAAATGTTTCCTTTTTATAGAAGGCTTTTGATATGTATTATGTCTCTTGTATGTACTTTGTATGTGTTTATATTCTGTAATTTGTAAAGCTCATTGGTCTTTGTGGAAATGCGCTCAATAAATCTTTGAAATAATAATGTTTTAGCTATTTGTTTGTATCACTTTGCCATTACATACATATTTATTTTGATTTCTCAAAATGCTGCATTATAATTTTTCGCGCGCTATGCGTGCATTTGTCCCGGTTAGGTCATTCTGGGAGCCACAATATTTTTCTTATGAAATTTGGGTCATGGGGAAAAAGTTTGATGGGTAGCCCTGTATTTAAAGAAAACATTTTTCTTTCCTTTAAATTGCATCTGAATAAATCAAATTTTCTGATCTGAAATGTCCCATGGTGTCTATTGAACAACCACTTGATCCAAACAATGATTGTACATGATATCCCTAATACCAAAACCACACTGGTATTTGCAGCATTATTTCCTGTTAGGAACTAAAATAAAAGCTCACATTTGTTTGACCCTTTTTAGAATAATGTTACTCCTCATGTGGTTCAATATGTTGCCAACATATTACGCCTGCTTTTATGACAAGGCTTGTTTTCTGGAACTGAAATAAAGGGAGGAACATTTTGTGACCTTAGGGGCACTCAAGTTTCATAGTGTACACATGTGTGACCAGAAAATGCGAGTGTGTTCTTTAACCCTAACACCAGTAAAAACCACAAAATACCACGATGACAAATTCATAACATGCATGCATCCCAGGGTCTGCGATGACGCAATCACCCGAAGTGTGATATGCTCACGGAATTGCTGGCGGGCAGCAATAACCCGAGCAGCTACCGGTCGCGATCGTTCGCTTGGCATGCGAGGGTCAAAGGTTCGAATCCCGGGGGTACCAAGTCAAAAATTCTTCTTCTTCTTGAAAAATTCGGATCTTCTCTGACTTCCGATACCAAAAAGCATGGGTCAGTGTTAGGGTTAGAAAAGATGTATTTTTCCAGATTAGAGTGTCCTTTAAGGGATCTAAAATGGCGTTTATTGCGTTTCGACAGTATTTTTGTGGGACATGAGAGCACCTCGGACCTATCGAATTGCATTCTGAATCTGAAGCATGTCTTTCTGATATCAAATAATTTTCATTTTTGAAAATCACAATATAATACAAATTTTATGACAAATTATAAAAATTTGATATTTTTCAAATTTTTGATATATAACAGTCCTCAAAGTAAATTATATAAATCTAATGATATATTCTTAAAGTGTATGTAGCAGGGAGGAAAAGCCGACGGTCAATTGAAAATTTTGACCTTTCATATTGAAGATATGGATTTTTTCCCAAAAAGACCTAATTTTTTTTGGTGTTTTGGGAAAAAATCCATATCTTCAATAATCTAAAGGTCAAAATTTTCAATTGATCGTCGGCTTTTCATCCCACCTACATACACTTTAAGTATAAATCATCAGATTTATAAAGTTTACTTCAAGTACTGTTAAATATCAAAATATCAATTTTAATGATTTGCCATAAAATGTGTATTAAATTGCGAATTTCAAAAATCAAAATTATTTGATATCAGAATGACATTCTTCGTATTCAGAATGCAATTCGATATGTCTGATGTGCTCTGATGTCCCAAAATAAATACTGTCCAAACGCTCATACCCCAGCCCTTAACCCTAACACCAGTAAAAACCACAAAATACCACGATGACAAATTCATAACATGCATGCATCCCAGGGTCTGCGATGGCGCAATCACCCGAAGTGTGATATGCTCACGGAATTGCTGGCGGGCAGCAATAACCCGAGCAGCTACCGGTCGCGATCGTTAACGCTTGGCATGCGAGGGGTCAAAGGTTCGAATCCGGGGTGCCAAGTCAAAATTCTTCTTCTTCTTGAAAAATTCGGATCTTCTCTGACTTCCGATACCAAAAAAAAAATGGGTCAGTGTTAGGGTTAAAGTTTGTGTAAATACTGATTTGAAACAGGACCATGACCCACAGCTTTATATTAATATTAGAAAATGATAAAAAAAAATTAAATAAGGTGTGTATTTTATCAAAATCGTGTGAAGGTGGTACTGTTTAGATAAGGTACCTTTCAGATACAGTCCTATTATCTCCTGTTTAGGGATAAAATTTCTTGCATGTGTACACTATGAAACTTGAATGGAGTTGTATTGCTCCAGTGGTTTTGATATTACCTATAGGATAGTACATACATCTGGTGGTGGTTACCACTTTTTACCATGTTTTTGTTCAGGCCCGTAACCATGGAGGCTGGGGGACGCCCCCTTTTTTGACCCAAAAAGTCCCATTTGCGAGAGTAGCGAGAAAAATAGGGTTTTTTTAGGCCTTTATGGTCAAAAAAGGTCAAACTTTTGAAAAAAAGTTCTGCCCCTAGTCCAAAAAGGTCCAAATTTTGAAAAAAAGTCCACTTTTTCAAAATCAGCCCCCAAATAAAAGCTAATAAATCCTGGTCACAGGCCTGTTTTTGTTCAAACATCTAAACAAAACACTGATACCCAAATCACAGTTTTTATGAGACTTTTAAAAGACTACACTGTATGAGAGAACTAAAATTCATATTTATATACATGCATACACGTATCCTCTCAATCCACAGTTTAATATGAATTAATGTTGCTAACATATTTATGGAAGCATAACACAAAGGCCTATATAATGAAACCTATAGAAGGAAATTAGTTTTCTATTTATAGGTGTCATGTAGGTTGTTGGCAAAAACACATTTTGGTGTGATATATCGGCCATGACTTTGTTCCTGAAGTTCATGTTCTGAATTGTTTGAACCTTTCACCATTAAATTGCTATGACAAGAGAAACTTGATGTGTTTTGAAATGAAATAGCATAGTGGTTGTGTGAGATCACATCACTAGGATATAACATGCTCATCTATCAGGAGCACAGTTCTTTAACCTCAATACATTTGTACATTCATTGAATGATCTCTGAAAATTTGGGTATGAAAACTCATGCTCTGCAACTTGAGGTCAAAATTTGCACTATGACTGTTTAATTGAGGTTAGAGAACTATGTCATTGGGATGAGGTCATTGTTGTCCATAGTGTAAGTGTCCGCTACTTCCCAGAGAAGATATCTTATACTTCCCACAATGCAGTTCTTCCTTTTCAGTTTTCTGTACTGATTTGCTATCTGGTGCAACATTGATCAATGTTGACAAATAGTACCTCAATGAACAGAGCACATCCACAATCTACGAAAAAAGTCCTTGGAACGCTTGGCTCACTCTGTCGAAATCCCGTGCAGAATTTCATATGATTATGGAAATGACGTATATTTTGCCTGGAAACAAGCATGACATCTTCAACAATGATTTACCTTCCCTCTCCCCATCAATCAATGTTGGAACACATTGGGAAACCGCTGAAGACATTGGCATTTCTCAACATTGAGCGGGGAGAGGGGTGAGAGTTTTCCGTTATTTACACGCATAAGCGTTCTAAGACATATTTCGTTGATTGTCTCTACCGAATGCAAAATATTTCATCTAAATTTCGTTTTTTGTGTCATAACTCAAAAGCGGAATGTCGTATGAGCTTCATATTGCACACGATTTGAGAGTGGATATTGGGCTTTGGAATCATAATAAAATTGTTGAATAAGAAATTGGTTTATTTAGGGAGTGGTCACTGAAACCATCCCCTATGCTAAACTACACACGTTTCGTAATTATGGCTCTAAACTGCTCTAAATGTCATTTTTGTCCCATAACTTAAAAACAAAATGTTGTATGAGCTTCATATTGCACACGATTTGGAAGTATATAATATTCCTTTGAATCATAATAAAATTGTTGATAAAGAACTTGGAATATTTAGGAATGGTCTCTGAAAACACCTCCTTTGCTAAATTACACACATTTAAGTAATTATGACTCTCTACTGTATTATGCTGAGTCAAATCTCGTTTTTTGTCTCCTAAGTCAAAAACACTACAAATGTAATTTTTAAAGAAATATTACAATGTTTGCAGCATGTTTTCTGAAATGTTTTTGAATTTTATTAAAACGTTCTGTACCCTTTATAATATAACCTAACATGTAAATGTTTTCTGTAAAACTTACGTTTCCTGAGTAGAGGCCTATCCGAGCGAATCAGAAAGATTATGATGTAACAATTTGAAACAACTCATTTCTGAATATTATTTATAATAAAATACGCTTTAGTGGTGAGGAAAAAAAAAGAAAAAAACAATTAAATACACTTAAAGAAAAAATCTACCACCACGGGACTCGAACCATTCACATCAATCAATAGTCAAAAGATTATGAGTCGAAGGTCTAAGCCGTTGCGCCACGCTGTCATTACATAATCAAAGTAACCAGTTTTGGTCTTTTATAGTAGTCAGGTATCGGGGAAAGTGTAAACCTGTATAGTGGAAATGGCAAAGTGCATCAGTTTACCATTATGACAAAATGGTCCAAAATCAACATTTTATGGTTTTTAGGCCGCATCTCATGAAGCGTGACGTTCGTTTACCTTGGCTATACCAATTGAGAATGTTTGAATACAAAAGGAATGACAAATTGATCGCATTTATGACATTTGTTAACAGTTTGCCATTTTGAATTGAAATAAATATCTATACGTATATATATTAATATCGATGCAGGGCAAACTGCTCAGTATGCACGTTATTCAATGTAGCAGTTTACCATTACAGATTACCATTATGGGTTTACACTTTACACCCTTTGACTATTCGTGTTTTAATTGCGTGAATCATTGCTAAATTATGCATTAATTATTTTCTATGCTTCTTTTTTTCTTTCTTTGTATTAAAAATAACTAAAGAAAGAATTAAAGAAAGAAAGAAAGAAAGAAAGAAAGAAAGAAAGAAAGAAAGAAAGAAAGAAAGAAAAGGGAAAAAAAAAAAAGAAAGAAGGAAAGAAAATGAATGAATGAATGAATGAATGAATGAATGAATGAATGAATGAATGAACGAAAGACATTTGAAATAAATAAAAACATGAACGTGGAAAAGGTTTGAAATGACCGCTTATAGGTTCAAATTGCAAGCAGCTTAATCACGAAGCTCCAGTGGCCAAGTGGTTAAGGCATAGGTCTTGTAAACATGAGGTTCTGGGTTCGATTCCCAGGCGGTATTACTTTTTCTGTTTCATTTATTATTTTGCTACTGTGAACCCGGTGAAAAGATTTGTTTATCATAAATACATGAAGTATACATTTTTGATTTATTTTTTCTGTCTTTCTTTCTTCCTTTCTTTCTCTATGTTTGATTAATTAATTTAATTATTTCTTTCTTTCTTTCCCAAAAGCCCCCAAATGAAATACGTTCCGATTTAAATGTGATCTTATAATAGTCCTACAAACCTCCTCCACCCTACCCCACATACATCCCACGCCCAACACCTCACACGCCCACACCCCACATTATACACACACCCCTACACAAAAATGTGAAGCACAAATCTGCTGAAGATAGTTGTTACATCATGTCAAAAACAAGTTAATGCTATCTACTGAAGATAGTCGTAGTTTATTATTTGCTTCCTTACAATCTTAACGTACATGCGGTTTTAGTATTGAATTAAAACTCATTTTCTGTTTTCTAACGCTCGTTCACCTATCTGACAAGTGCTATGAAGGTGAACTTTAAATATTAATTTGAAAAATAAATTAAACAACTCGGAATCATGCAGCTTAGAGCCGTGATACGATTTCTCGGTTTTGAGATATAGCATAAAAATTTCCTTAAATGCGTGTATGTTAGGGTATGGGGTGTTTCAGTGTCCATTCCCTGAACCAACCAATTTCTTTATCAACAATTGTATCATGATTCCTAAGTACATGGTCTGCTTCCAAATCCTGTGCAATATGAAGCTCATACAACATTCTGTTTTGGAGTTATGGGACAAAGACGGCATTTTAGGGCATTTTAGAGCTATAATTGCGAAATGTGTGTATTTTAGCATAGGGGGTGATTACAGTGACCACTTCCTAAATAAACCAATTTCTTTATCAACAATTTTGTTATGATTCCAAAGCATATAATCCACTCTCAAATCGTGTGTAATGTGAAGCTCATACGACATCTCGTTTTTGAGTTATGAGACAAAAGCGAAATTTAGATGAAATATTTTGCATTCGGCAGAGACAATCTACGAAAAAAGTCCTTGGAACGCTTGGCTCACTCTGTCGAAATCCCGTGCAGAATTTCATATGATTATGGAAATGACGTATATTTTGCCTGGAAACAAGCATGACATCTTCAACAATGATTTACCCTTCCCCCCTCCCCATCAATCAATGTTGGAACACATTGGGAAACCGCTGAAGACATTGGCATTTCTCAACATTGAACGGGGGAGAGGGGGTGAGAGTTTTCCGTTATTTACACGCAAGCGTTCTAAGACATATTTCGTTGATTGCAGATCTTGCAAAATACCCATACGCAGGGGGGGCGGGTGCAAAAAGTATTTGCAAAAGTATACCAAAAGTCCTAAAAAATAACAATTTTCGAGCATAGCAAGCAAAAAAATTTGGGTGAAAAAAGGCCCAAAATTCACAAAGGCATTATTCCGAAGTACACAATGAGTCCTCTTAGATGAGCCTTTTCCCTTCATGTAATGAACCACATTATTTTGCTATTATTATGTTTGTCTGTAACTTTGCAATTGTTAGCTGACCTGTAAGAGAAAGCATTAAATGTCTGGTAATCTGGACATAAAATGTTTCATGTGGGAAAATGTTTGGTCTATTTGGTTATACATTTATGAACATGAATTGTAGTATGGTGAACTTGTATCAGTCAAGCTTAACATGTATTCTGTATTGGAATTGTAAATTGAATGATGCCAGGTGTTTTATTCCGATTTCCCCAACATATTTGAGCAACTTGTCTACAGGCCCAAACAAAATTATGAAATAAATTTATACAAGGCGGTTCTCGAACAATGAGTCTCTCCTGCTTCCTCAACTGCCCGCTTATGCGATGAACGTTGGCAACACTAGTGTTATATTGGTAGTATAGAAAAGGCTGGGTTTATTGAAAATCTTACATTACCATTGACCGAATTTGATCCAAGTAGTCACCCCAAAAAAAGTATATGTGGAAATAATTTGAAAATAAAATGGGGAAAAAAATTGTGAAAACAAAAATATTGAACAAATTGGCCTACCCCTAACCCTTCTACCTGTAATTTTATAAAAAATGGTGGGAAAAGTTAGCACGAAACCTACAAAACACATGTCATTTTGTCACATGGGCTATTCCATTTAAAATTCACATTTCCTGTGGAACATTTCACTGTCATATGAATTCCAGGTGCACCTTATGACGTTATGTTCAATCCTGCTGAACATTTATGCCAAATTTATGTTATTAAAATTTCCGTTGAAAATTGGTTAAATTGATCAATTTGGCCTTATTGAAGCTTTTGATTAAACTTCTAATTAAATTTTAAAACTTGGAGCTTTAATTAAATTTTGTTGTTTTTATCCAATTTTGTTGCAGATTACCAGATGAATAAAATAAACCGTAGCAAAAACATTACAATTACTCATTGCACCTGCACCGAGTTGTATTTGTACAGGAAATGTTTAGCCTACATGTACAAAAGGTTGTTTTGTTTTTTGCATTGGAAAATTCTGAATCTCATCATCCCATTAGTGCTCCTCATCTGTCAGATCAGCAACACTATAGGATCCCTTAGGGTTTGTCCTACCACACATATCAATTTCATAGCCAAGTTCACACAGTCAGATAATTCTCGAGAATTGGCATCTTGAGAATTGTCAATCCCCAACTGCGTGTTCACATAACTCCATTTGAAGACTGAAATCCTTGAGTTTTGCGATGCCTAATCTCCTGATGAGATCAGCTTTGGAATTACAACCAGAAGCTTAATTGACCTTATCTAGTGTGTGCCAACCCCCTCCCCCCCCCCCACGATTTGAACCATATTAAATATAATTAAACCAAAGTCATAGGTCAGCACTTGAGCAGGCCCGTAGCCAGGGGGTGCGGGGGTGATGACCCCCCAACAAAAACTACCAAAGGCCCCAAAAGTCCCCTTTTTTGACCAAAAAAGTCCCAATTTGCAGTGTAGAGGTTTTTTATGCCATTTTGGTCCAAAAATGTCCAAATCTGCCACCAGTCCAAAAAGGTCCAAATTTTTGAAAAAAAAATCCACTTTTTCAAAATCAGCGCCCCCCCAAAATAAAATCAGCGCCCCCCCAAAATAAATCCTGGCTACGGGCCTGCACTTCAGAATCACAAAATGACTAGTTCACATGGCACTGTTGGCAGTAGCACTCAAGGACCATATGACGATCACTGGGAGAAATGGCAAAATCCCCTAAATTTCCTGGGGATATATTGGTTGATGAATTAAGGGACAATCTTAGGGATTGGAATATCCTCAACACAGTTCACACGGTTGATTTCCCCAAGTTTTTGCATGAGAACTGAAAAACCCTCCATGTGGACATGCCTAATTTTTGTTAGGTGATCAGAAGTAACAAACTCTACCATCAAGATGATGCATGTGTATCATCTGGTATCATGTTGCACAATTGCTAGACAATTATCAAGTAAGAATGAAATCTGTCACAAATCCACAAAGCAGTTTACTGCAAATATATAGGCCTATAGGTATGGGTTCTTTTGGTGACAAACAAGGGTGTAGCAAGTGGGTGGATAGGGTCGACAAAGTCCATGGGCCCGAGGG
The DNA here is from genome assembly GCF_039555335.1 of Amphiura filiformis. Lineage (NCBI taxonomy): Eukaryota > Metazoa > Echinodermata > Ophiuroidea > Amphilepidida > Amphiuridae > Amphiura > Amphiura filiformis. The sequence continues at coordinate 69,128,184 of NC_092636.1, read as the reverse complement.
TTCAGGGCCCTGATCAAAAGCGAAAATGAAGTGGGTTATAGGGATAGGGCTGATAGGAGATGTTAGAAGGGTCCCGCACTGCTCCTTGTCCAATGGGCCCCGAGGCTCTTGCTATGCCTCTGGTGACAAAATTCTCAGAATCCAAGTTCAGTGAAAGTGGGTCCTCCAAAATGGGTCTTTGATAGATATCCTCAACAAATGTGGTAGAAAACATGCCTTTATTGGATTGTGTAAAGAGAGTCTCCTCTTTAATATCAAAAATATGAAATTTCTTCAACATATTAAAGATACAATCGTGTTCTATCTTTACAATACAAAGAAATATCATGGCCATCCATTTTCTCTGCACTTTTGCTCAATGTTAAACTATAGATTTTAAATCTATGGTTAAACTAACATTTTAACCATTTTTTAAGTTGAAAAAGACCACATGGTCGTATATCTTAATTTAGCCGGAACTCTTGCATAGTCATGTGAGCTCATGTGCTGCTTTAAAACATATGACCATCATGCTGATTGCTGCATGTATTCAAGTTGGTTGCTGCACATGACTGCACACAATAGTAAAAGCTAGTAAATAAAGTAAAAAATGGAAGGATTGAAACTACATTACTAATACTACACTACGTCCAGTCCAATATTTTTAGAACTTGTAGCTCGATCAATAAATTTTGTATTGGGTGAAAAACCATCTAATTTTATAATTATTATGTTTTCAGAATCTTATCTTTGTCAAAAATGTGGTTTTTGGTCCAAAATGTGATACTTTTGGTCAAAAATGAGTTTTGGTCAAAAAATTATTGAAAAAAAAAATGTTATGGAAAAATTTACGCCTATCCAACACAGTCCAGGTGTTGAGTGTAAGCGTTCATTATAATTATATTTATATGTAACTCTGTACTGTACAACATATAGGAAGGAAGATTCTGAGAACATAAATAATGAAATTAATGGTGCAGAAATGATGCTTATAACTAATCTTATACAATATACTCAGCTTGGAGGATGCCCACTTTTTTATGTGCTCATGTTTTTTACCCATATAGGTCAGCACATTGTATTAGCTGATATTAGATTGGTGAAGCTCACACTATTTTACATTTATGAAATTTTAATGAATAGTGTGATCCTTCTTTCTTCATGGTCTGATAACAAACTATGTGTTGTGATGAATGCTTCAATAACTTGTCTCACCATCACTTGGATCCACAACATGCTCATCTAATCAAGACACAGTTCTTTAACCCCAATAAATTTGTATATTCATTGATGACCTCTGAAAATCTGGGTACAAAAACTCATACTCTGCAACTTGAGGTCAAATTTTGCACTATGATTGTTTAATTGAGGTTATTGAACTATGCCATTGGAATGAGGCCATTGTGATCCATAGTTCATGGGACATAAATCATTACCTACTGGTTGATATTAATAATATTTTAGTTTCAAATATTTATTGTATACATACATTTTTAATGGCTTGGATTTAATTCATCAGGGACAACGTCACAGTAAATGAGGTAATTGTTCAGTGTATAAAAACATGTTCAAAACTTCGATAAATATTAAAAACTAGCAAAAACAGGTTTTTGTCAGTATTGCCACTTTACTGCTGGAAAAAATTGAACACTGTTGAAAGGGTTATAAAGGGCTGGAAATGCAGAATGTTTTAAAACATTTTTAACATATTATATGTTTGGTTTTGATAAAAACGTTTTATTAACATTAAATGTTGGGTTTTATAAAGATCATGAAAACATTTTGTATGAAAACACACTGCAACAATAATTTCAAGTGTTGTCAAAATATTATTGTAAAATGATATTTGCCAAATAATTTCAACATTATGTTAAAAAAATTTACCGTAAGTTTTCAAAAAAATATTTTTGAATGTTATAAACATTTTATACCCTTTTTATACCCTTTATACAATCCAACATTTAAACATTTTCTGACAACTATTTATCAGGCCCGGCGCAAAGGATTTATAAGTGGTGCGGCGCTAGAAATATAATATCCCATTCGAGCGTAGCGAGCGATGCGAGCGGAGCGTCTAACGGCGTAGGGTGCAGGGGCCCGCTTTAGGGCCCCTTGAAAATTTTTGCTTCTGGATGCGCTTAGAGGCCATTTCCTGTTGTTTTTTAAACACTAATTGCGGATATTCTAGGCTTCCGAATCACAAAAAAAAAAAAAAAAATCACTCTATTATAATTTCCCCAATTTGCAATGGTAAATATGCAGATTAAGAACTTCACATTATAAAACCGGGGGGGGGTGCCGCTGAGAATTTGAAAGTAGACCCATCAATATATACAAGGTGTCAAGGGCGGATCCAGGACTGCTCCCCCCGGAGTGCGTTAAAATAAAATATCGTAAATGTAAAAAAAAATGTGCGCGAGGCGAGCATCGTGTCGCAGGGGGGGCGGGGGATGTGTCTGAGGGAGGATGTGCCCCCCTCAGAAGTAAGAAACTTTTGCAAAATGAAGACCTAATTGAAGCGATTTGGTGGACCATTTTGTCTTTATTAGTGTGTAAAAATTATGTTAGTTTGAAAAAGCCGAAAATTTGTGAAATGACATGGCATGAAGCCTTTCGTGGACAAGTTTTCCCTATTGTTGTAGGCCTATGTTTAAACATAAATGGGCAAATATTGAATGGCCACTTGTTTATGCACTACGCAGGGGGTGTCTGAGGAAATTTTGCAAAATGAAGACCTACTTGAAGCGATTTGGTGAACCATTTTGGCACTATTAGTGTGTACAATTTTAGTTGGAAAAAACTGAAAATTTGTGAAATCACGGGCCATGAAGCCTTTCGTTTCCCTATTGTTGTAGGCCTATAAATTGTTTTAAATATAAATTGGCAACTGTTGAAAGCAGAAGCGAAAATCCACTACGCAAGGGGGTGCCTGAGGGGGGTATTCCCCCTGAGAAGTTGGAACATTTTGCAAAATGAAGACCTAATTGAAGCGATTTGGTGGACCATTTTGGCACTATTAGTGTGTAAAATTTTAGTTAGAACATGTTGAAAAAGCCGAAAATATTTGTGAATGACGGCCCGTCCATGAAGCCTTTCGTGAACAAGTTTTCCCTTTTATTGTCGTCTAGTCACTTTGGTGACAAAATGGGCCCATTCGGGCATATCGGTAGACCCATGAGTAATTTGCACATGCTTTTGGTATCGAGGACCCACCTTCAAGCAATGCCTAAAATAATTGCAGCCCTATATTATACGGCCTACCTACTTCCTATCGACCCGACTGTGCGTTTTTTTAAGCATGGACCTACTCAATTACGTGCAATTTAACTTTTCTCTCCTCCTTTTTCTTTTTCTCCTTTTTTTTTTATAGCTTTCCCCCCTTTCTCTTCTCTCATTTCCTCTTTTTTTTGTGGGAGGAGGGCCCGCCCCCCCTAAACCACGCCTGCTGTAAAGTTATGACCAATCGGAGGTCCAGTGTGTTGGAAGGGCAGCGCCCCTTGCATAGGAAATTTTGCATTTCTGAACTCAATTAGCCCGATTTGGTGCATACTTTTTCCTTTCGTTCTTTCTTTCTTTCTCTCTTTCTTTCTTTCTTCCTTTTCTCTCTCTCTCTCTCTCTCTTTTTTTTTTTGCTTTGCTCAAACTGGTGCGGCGATCGCCTGACCTGTCGCATAGGTTGCGCCGGCCCTGTTTATAAGCTTTTGCGAATAATGTCAAAAAAGATTTGTGTTTGCTGGGATGCTTCCAGGCCCTTTGGTTGAAGCTTTCTTGTAAAGACGTTCCTAACACAGTTATCAATTAATTCTATATATAATTGTTTTTTTGTTTTATATAGCACTGAACACCAATAATCAGATGGTGAAGAAGCAAGTATTTGAGCTGTTATCAGCATTATGTGTATACAACTATGATGGATATATATTGGCTATTGATGCATTGGAAGACTACAAGGTAAGATTTATTTATACCAACTTATTAGGTTGGCCACCCACTTTTGCACAGTATATTTTGTAGGGCCTGATGAGAGTACATCAGACATGTTGAATTGCATTCTGAATACAAAGAATGTCCTTCTGATATCAAATAATTTTGACTTTTCGTATTAAAGATACACATTTTTTTTTTCCAAAAAGACCTAGAAAATTTAGGTCTTTTTGGGAATAAAATATTTATCTGCAATATGAAAAGTTTAAATTTCCAAATAATCATTCATTCTTGCAAAAAGCGACCCATTAGACCGGCACATTTTTGTAAACCTTATATATGTCCGTACACCCCCCCGGTTAAGAAATATATACATTTTGTAAACTGCTATCTTCAGTAGATAGCATGTGAAGTGACCAATCCAAACAGTGACTATAACAAGTATGCATGCTAATATTCAATTTCTTGAAAGCACAATGCTCCAAAATAATAAAATAATTTACATGTGGATTTGTTAGAGAGAATAAAGTGTGTTACTTTCCACAAACCTACTGTGAACGTGTGGGGAATTATTAATAACAAACTTGATGAGTACATGTCAGATGGTTTGAAGTGATATAATCATCAAGCTGAAAAAGGCATACAGCATGGGTCAATCAACAATATATAAAAACATCTATAGTATGGCGGAAATTAATATGAAAGGTGTGACCATGCAAGCCCTAGATAAGCCTATTAATGTCAGTACTAGATATTGCAAACTGTTATATATTTGGCTGTCCATGTGATGCATTGCAATTGATTTGAATCTAGATTAAACTTAAGCTCAGTAATGGATTCAAAATGTTGCATACAAGTATGAAGCAAGTAGCATAACTCTAACTAGGGTTTTTTGCTATCGGAAGGTAAGAAGAAAAGAAAAAGTAGAGAAGATGAACAAAGAAGTCACTTGCTACCCCCAGGATTCGAACCTTAGATCCCTCGGGTACCAACCACTGGATCAAGGACAGGGGTTTTGCTGGCCTGGCCAGCGATTCTGTGTATATATGTGAAGGGTGATTGCACCATGGCATCACATGGGATGTCATGCATGCGCAGTGGTTTACCTAGTTGGATTTGTGCATGTTTAGGTTAATCGAGTGCCAGGTAAAATCTTGATTTTCTCCTCCAATAATAATTATTGTATACAATGTAGACTGCCAGCTTAATTGTTTTAAGGTGGCACTGTTTATGACTTTAAAGCAGAAACTGAAAGACATATAACATCAAGTGCAATGTTTGAATTCCTTGACATGTCCCCTCCAAGAGCCACATTCTTAGCTGTCAAAGAGGCTAGGTTAATATCCATATCATACTGGCAGTCACAGCAAATGACACAATCACTAGCCATGTGCATAGTGATTGTACAATGCTACCAACATTTGTAGTAGTGGCTAGTGATGTTGCTAAAAGGTTTAAAATGTTTGGAATTTGATGCTATTGCATGATAGCAACTTTGGCAATTGCTTTTCCGATAAAGCGACAGATATACGTCATGAAAAAATACTACATTCATTACAAATGTTTGGTATTACTTATGTCCATAAAGTAAATTTAGAGATCTGTCGTGGAACAAAAATAAATTGTCTGAAAATGGTTGATACAGCAAGATTGGGCTACTCCATTTGTAATCTACACCCACTGTGGAAGATTTACCTATTAAAGTCTTTCACAGAGGGAGTGTCGGTTTCAAATAGAACAGACTATTGGGTAACTTCCATTTGAAATACTCATACCAGACTTTGTGGAAGATATAGGTAAAGGTATATACAGGGGGAGTGTGCATTTCAAAATGACCAATTACATTTGAAAATGTACTCCCCCTGTGGAAGATATTTTCAAAATCTTCCACAGGGGTAGTGTGGATTTTATCTGGAATAGCCCAAATGAAGAAAACTGAAAGGTTACATCCATCTTTGGGATTGTGTCTTATTTGATATGCATGGAATACCTTGTGCATGGGCATAAAGAATTACCAAGTGTTTTATTTTTGTTAAATTTTTATAAGGGTTACTAAATATTTGAATATTTGAAAAGTGCAAACAATTGCAGTCATGATGTGGACTTGTGTGTTTGGGAGTGATGGATCTTGGAATGCCCCTTTAATTTTTCTGGGTTTTTCTCTGTTCAAGAATCAAATTTGTAAAGATTCTTCCCCCATTATGTCATACTTTTGGATGTGATCAAGTTGATGTGTATCAGAGAGTATGATGTGGACCAAGTCTCAGTATTATCAATATAGACAGTTATAATTATAGGTTTGATTAGTACAATTAGTATACCATGGTTGGTGTATATGTATGACTATGAAAGATTGCTTAAATGAGTCAAGGAAATTGTGGACTCATTCTCGCAAATGTCACCGTAGATTTGTGTCAAGTGCAAACTTGATGATATCTATATACAGAACAATGATCGCTATATCGTAGCAAATGAATTAACCGATGGATACTGAACAGGTCCTTCCGGTCACTTGAATGATAAATATATTTCCTGTAATTTGATGTTGATTTTTTAATTGTTTGTTTGGTTTTCAATCAGTAAGATCCAATAGACATTGAAAAAAATTAGGATATTAAAATGTCATGGCTTGAGTCTTGGAAAGGGCATCTGAATTCAATCATTTTCTTTATCCAAAAGTCCCCTAAATACAAATTTCATTCTGGAGACCAGGCCCATAACCAGGATTTTTTTTTGGGGGGGGGCTGATTTTGAAAAAGTGGACCTTTTTCCAAATTTGGACCTTTTGGACTAAGGAGAAATTTTGAAAAAGTGGACTTTCTTTTCTCCAAAATTTGGATCTTTTTTTTTCCGCTCGCTACGGTCACAAATGGGACTTTTTGGGTCAAAAAAGGGGACTTTTGGGGCATTTTGGGATTTGGGGGAGGGGGTGTCCACTCCAGCCCCCCTGTTTATGGGCCTGCTGGAGACTAAGTTGTTGCACATTTGTATTTAAGCCCTATGTGCATTAAGTTTCTAAAAAGAAGGTGGCGATATATTTGTACCGAGATAGCGTTTTCCAAAATGCAATTTGGTTGAAATGTGTTAACTTTTGACCCATTAAATAAATGATGTAGGGTCAGGCCTGATATATTACCCCATGTGATGGCCATGCATGTATACACATGCAGGTATGCCAAGATGATATACTACCTTTCCCAAATTCCCACTCTACAACACATGATTCTGTAACATTATCTAGTGGCTTCTGAAAGTTCATTTTATGCCAAGAACATAATACCATTCCCAAATTCCCACTCTACAACACATCTAGGGTTCAGAACCAGAAAGCCGCAACTCACTGTGACCAGCTCTCACAAAATGAGCATAAAGTTTATGGGTGCTTGGGTGTGGCGGGGGGTGTTGGTGCTTGGGTGAGTGGGGGGTGACCGCACCTCCCCAAATTTGCAAAAGTATACAAAAAATCCCAAAATGTAAGTATTTTCGGCGTGGCAGTCAAAAAATCAGGTTTTTACAGTTTTTGGTCAAAAAGGTCAAAATTTGGGGAAAAAAGCCCACTTTTCACAAAATTGCACCCTCTTTGGAAAAAAAAGTCCACTTTTTCAAAATCAGCACCCCCCAAAAAAAATCCTGCGTACGGGCCTGTTGACTTGTATCTTCTAAAGTGCCCTGGCGACTTTATCCTCATTTTGTGGGAGCAGGTGATTGTGAGTTAAGGTTTTCTGTAACATTATCCAGTTCATTTTATGCCAGGAAGATAATACCATTCCCAAATTCCCAATCTACAACACATGATTCTATAACATAAGCCATTTTCTGAAAGTTCATGTATTTGTTCCGTTCACTAGATAAGAGGTTAGCACGCAACAAACACAAGTGACATAATGGTTAACCTGCGGTTAGTTGTTATTGTTTGAAAAGAAATGAATATGATAAATGTGTCTATTTATATAATTTTATTGTGATTTTATTGCGATAATTGTGAGTGTCTGTACATTATAGTCATCATTAAAGGTGCACAAAGAGGCAGACATTTCATGTCCTTGCATTTTATTCATCCAAATTAACATATAAATATTCTAGTAATGAAAAAGTTTTATTAATGATTAAATGAAATTTCTTGATTGATTAATAATTAAAGGGCAGTTTATTTGCTCGAAACATCGGTTGTATTTTTGTTAACTCTTCTATCCCTGTTGTTTTGGATTTTACTAGTGCAGTAACAGTGTACACTGTTCAGGTTTACATACTGCATTAGTTTTTATCTTGTCTTTGTCTTTGTTCCACACACCAAGTTGGTATACCTGGCTCGAATCTTTCTAATAATTAAAGGCCCATTCAGTGATCCCAGCGAAAGTGTATGAAAATTAAAATTGTGTATTAATTGCTTAAAAGTGAAGGACAAGTCAATAAAATGGTCATTAGGTTGGTTTTTTTATCTAAAAATTGGCAAAACACAAGGAAAACAGCAGTATTGCCAAAGTTGAAGCTCCATTCAAATACATGTAAATAATTTTACTTGAGTAGAGAAATTACATTTTCGTATAAAATGTCCTATATTTTGTTTTTTGGCTTTCGCCTTAACCACTAGTAGGAAATGTTAGCACATCTATGTTACTATTAGTATTAAACAAAGGTGCAAAAACCAAATTTTAATGTTTTTTATGATTTTCTGAAAGAGCAAATTGCTGAATGGCCCTTTAATTGATCAATTGATGATTGATTGATTATGTTGATTGAATGATTCATTAATTGATCGAATGATTGATTGATTGATTGATTGCTTACTTACTTGCTTGGTTTATGACTTGATCAATTGATTGATTGCTTGCTTGCTTGCTTGATCAATAACAATTGATTGTTTATAGAGCTTCACGGCACAATGTGGACAAACATGGAAAAATGCAGGAGACCCTTCAAATGTATATAATTTAGTGAAAAAAAAAGGATTGAGAACTTTGGTATTTATAGCTTGTATTACTATTATATTCATGCTGATTTATACATTGTGTTTATGTTGAGTGTTGGTATTAATTTGAGTGTGATCCCAACATGGTTTATCAAGACTATTTTGATATGAACATTCATACTTATGATTTTTTTTCTCTTATTTTAAATTGTTTACAGACCACCAGAAGTCAGAGATACAGATTTAGTCTGATCATCAATGAACTCAATAAGGCTGAGACAACGCCTTACAAGACATCACTCATGGGCTTCATCAATGCTATCTTGATTTCTACGCCTGATTTTGAGACACGCATTCACATGAGGAATGAGTTCATTGGGCTTCAACTTTTAGATATTCTGAGTTCTTTGAGGTAGGTATATTTGTGATATTATGTATTAAAGCAATCAGATGCACCACCAAATGTGGAGGAGAGGTGGAATAATTTGCCCCACCCCTTGTTTCCCCTGTAGACTTTAACATTATTTACGATTTTTGAATATAGTCAATTCACTGAGGATGTCCTCAGTTGTTGTGTCCACATTTTCCTGTTTGTTTACCTTGTGTGTCCTCAGTTGAATGGATGTACAAATGCACATGCATGCATGTGCACAGTGTTCGAAATATGCCTCAAAAAGTTACAGGCCAGCCGGGCTTGACCTTAAAAAGTTACCGGCCAGCCGGGCCGGCAACTAGATGCCAGTCAGAAAAGTTACCGGCCAGGCAAAAAAGTTACAGGCCAATGGCCGGCTGACCGGCCCTATTTCGAACGCTGCATGTGCACCCTGAGCACCCAGCCACAACAACACATACACACCCACATACATCCGAATTCATTTATGATGGGATAGTCAAACTTGAAAGTAGCAGAGACCTTTGGGTTTGTTCAAATCAACTGATGGAGAATCACTTTATTGGGTTGTTGGGCATTCAGGTTAATGAGAACTTGAATGAACAAATAAACTGCTATCTATTTGTTTACAATGTTATACACACGTTTTGTGTACTGTGTGACTGATACACAATTTTTGTGAAGTTATGCTAGCATAGATTGGGAATTTATCAACTTGGCAATAACAAATATAGTTATCCCAAATGACCCAAATCAAATGTTCACAGTTGAAATTTTGCCACATTTTTGAGGGACAATAAAGGTATCTCAGAAATCTCAGCAAAATGCAGTATGTAAACTAGACCATTTCAGCAGCTGATTGGAAATCTTTGGACATTAAATTCAGAAAGATGTGTGCAGAAAAAAAAAAAGTACCACAAGTGGTGGTGCTACCGGGGGGAGGGGGGCAAGGGGCAATATATTTCTTATGCCCTCCCTACTTTAGAGGTAAAAACCCCAAAATTACACAAATTAGTGCCCGCTGCATAATTACAAATTACAAAGGTATTTCATTGCATGAAAGATCATAAAAGCAAAAAAAAAAAATTAAAATCGCATTTTGCATTTGAAATCTTTCATTTTACGATAATGCATCATCATCATTATCACATCCATCAATATCAAGATATTAACCCCCGGACACTACTGGTCATCTAACAGCATTTCTGATTGGTTGATAACTTGAAATGCTCAATTCAATTGCCAATTATGATTGGGCTTTAAACTATTTATGGTCAAACTTGCATTTACAGATGATCTTATTAATACCCTCCTCGTCGGTTCAATATAGAACACAATATTCATTTTGGCCAATCGGCAGGTAGTTCTCATGGGGTTAATATTTCATTGATAGAAATCTATCATTCTAACATACTCATAGCATGTTTATAATTATGAATGTTTCACCATGATGAATACATTTGATATGCCTACATCTGTGCATCATTACAATATTTTGTATATCATCTTCTTTCTTAACCATTTAGAGCTGGCATGAAAATAGTAAACAAGTGGCTAAATTTAGAGGTGTAGGTATAATCAAGGAAAACCACAACAGGACTCATTGGATACTTGTAGGTGTGTGCCATTAATGCTTCCTCTCGTTAATAATATGCATTTGAAAAGTATCTAAATAAAATATAGGTCCTACCTCCAACTGTCCCTGTTTGAAAAAGAATAAAAAAGGATAGCCCTACTATCGCAGATCCTGGAACATAAAAAGCAATATTGTAACATATGCGAAGCAGGGCGGCCTCATTTTCTTTTTCAAAATTCTGATTTTCTCACAATTGTAATGGACTTTAATGATTTTTTAATCATCAAAATATTAGTTTAAATGGTGTATAGTTTGATCAGCTCGTAATCAGCGGGAATTGTTAGGCTTTTACCACTATCCCGAAAAGTAGACCCACGTTAAAGAGTGATATACAATGTTATTGACTTATCTGGTCTATATTTTGCATGTTAAAGAAAGTAAATAAAGTATAGGTTTTGAATTAATAATTCATGATGCTTCTGTCGAGATGTCACAAGACAACTCTCAAAATAAAATATGTTGATATTAATCCGCGATGCCGATTATGAGCTGATCAAACTTCATTATGACTGAAATATTGTGTGCATGAATCTATGGGATTATGTTAATGGCACATTGAATCGATGCATGACCTCATAATTGATCGACACATGCATTGACGATTTAGGCGCTGGAATTAAGTCATGATATTCTTTCATTTTACCTCACTGTTCGGCTCAAAATTAAAAGGCCACATACTTGACACCGAAAACTAACATTTGTGGAAAGAACATAATCTATGTTGATGGGAATGTTACAATATTGCTTTAAGGAAGGATGCTGGAGGGAATCTTGATTGGTATGGGAAATTATTATGACCCACTTTTCACCATATACCCTAACATAAGGGCATTGTCAATGGCACACTCCTACACATTCCCACAGTCTTGGTTGTGGTTTTCCAGGAACCTATTTGTTGTAGTGATCTCTCTTGTTTGAGGTTCCATGATTTTGTGTCAGTGTGCAGTGTTAAATGTGGTTACTGACGTCACAGATCTTGGGATTCCAGGATCCTGTGGTGAGATTCCATGATTTTTGTGTGCAGTGTTAAAATGTGAAAAAAAAATAGTATGGGTGTGGGTGGGGTATAGGCCTACACTAGACATGAAGCTTGAACTGTGTATATGTGCAGTCAGTTCTAAACAAGGGGGAAGGTCCATCTGGAGTATTTAATAATGTTTGACAGCTGAGCTTCAACACCCTTATTCAGGGATGTGAGAGTTCCTTTTTCAGCTGATTTCCTTTTTTCTTTGCCATAAATTTCAGTCCATATTTGGTACTTTTACACAGTTTTCAGCTTACTTTCCTCTTTTTTGTTTGTCATGTGACCTCTCCAAACCACTGTTTAGTAAATTTTACGAAAGAAAACAGCTAACAGGAATATTATTTTTGCTGTTTGGGACAATTTTTCAAAACTTTCTGTGAAAAATCCTCCAGACCCATTTGGGTGGCAAAGGTTCTCAGGCATCTGTAAACTATGACTAATATCAACCCGGGATGCAAAAACAACCCAATGCCCTATAGATAGAGGTCCCCCTGACACAAACAATTGGAAAATGACCATGGTGTAAACATAGGCTCAATGAAGAAAGTCTGCGGTTTGAATACAAAGCTCATGAACTTTGATATCTGTGTAGAAATCCATGTGTGATTGACAGTGATTACTTGTATAGGTTTTGGTGGGGTGTATTTGGGTGACTTTGTGTATGTGACTGTGACATTATTTTAAATGACGTCATTTCTCACATCCATCTGTGGTTTGTATTTGTCTGAGCGCACTCAATGATGTCATTTCTCACATCCATCTGTGGTTTGTATTTGTCTGAGCACTCTCAATGATGTCATTCAGTAAACTAACCTTAACCCAGATTTACAACAAAAGCAAAGATTCTTAACTTGTGAAAATTGGTTCTTCCATTTTGCTGAATATATTCCAAGCATCATTATTTACATTTGGTGTAATTGTGGCACTTTCACATAATATACAAAATGTACCGAGGACATGGTGGCTCAGTGGTATAAAGCGCTATATAAATATCTACATTTATTTATTTATTTTTACCTATAAAGGAGGTCGAATCATGAATGCATGAAAGTGTTGGACAAACATTACTTAATGTTGAGTAATACATATATCAAAAGTCTGAATTATTAAGCAAACAGTAACCCAATAATAGGTTAAATGTTGCAGAATGTATTTTGTACACAAAATGAGTTGGGAAATTTGAAACAGAAATTAGAAAAGAAGAATGTTACGATATCTTTCTCATAAATAGATAGAATGAAGTAAACTGCTATCACAAGTACCATATTTTATTGACTTGTTTCTTTCCAATTTATCATAAGGTGTATATACTGATACTACCAAACTACAGAGCCCAAGCTACCTGCCGCTGCCAGTAAATTTATAAAGACATTATGGTTGTCATTCCATTAGACACAATTAACTTAAAATCAGGCTTTTTCTTTGTATGCCATTAACGTAATTAGCTTTGATGTAATTACTGGAATAAATCTGTGAATTGACTGCACAGGGGCAAGGTGGCATTGGCATCTACAATGTATATGCATTTATAAGAGCTATTTGAGCATTTGAAGCTACACAGCTTTTTGCAAATGTTTATTTGGACAAAACAACATTGGACCCATCGGGCATTGGACCAACTGTGTTTGGACAAAACAATTTTGAATATTATTATGTTTATATGAATCCAACTTTGTAAAAATGTTGGATTCAAAACATAGTTTTGATAAAATTGGATACTTTGCGCACAATATTTATTGGTCTCGCAATGAGTTTTAAAATATTGGACTGCAGGACTGGACTACGTCTGTCCAATATTTTAAAACTCATATGTTGACCAGTGAATAAATATAGGCTCAATCTATCCGATTTTATACCAAAATGTTATCCACTCATTTATTAGTGGTTTGCAAACAGCAAACTTTTCTCATTCTTGGTATTTTCAAAAGGTATGTTTTTGAATAATAAGATCTTTGAACAAGAAACAAACTGTGTTTCTGTGAGGATGTCAAAATATTGCTATATCATGTCTCTTTAACATTGTACTTCTTAAATGAACACCCTTAACTTAAGTGTCAAACCACGGCAGCTGAATGGAGTGTCCCATCATATATTGCAGAGTGTGTATCTGCTTGCTCCATAGCAAATGTGTACAAAAAATAAGTAAGAGCTGTTTAAATATGGAGTGCTATAATATGGATAATTTCACTGTACTTGCAGAGTTCATATTTTTTCAAACAAAAGTCTCAACGATTTTGTGTACACTTTCTATGGCTCGTGCAGTTGTCATGGTACTGCAAAGCATGATGGGATAGACCATTCAGCTGCTGTAGTCTCAAACACTAACATATCAGTTTAATGTGATTCTGTTTGTGATTGTTACTTTCTTCCTGTGTGATTACTAAAGATTTTTGCCCTCTACAAAAGGGTAAGTACAGGTTGTTGGTTGACATTGGTGTGGGGTGATTTGATGTGCTTACTTCTGTGCTAACTCATACCCAGGCAGCTGCAGAGTGTGATCAGTTTCCTCACCATGCTACCCAATCTTCCTATTTCTTATGCAAGCGTCAGTTTGAAGATTGAACCTTCCCTCCTCAAGCCTTCGACGCTACATCGGTGTAGATTCGACGCCAAAGCCGTGCTGGTATTGCCCTACATGTTTCTCATTGCCAGTTAAACACTTGTGTCAAAGTAATCAGTAATCCTATTGTTACTAAGAGTATAATAAGCTAGCAATTATGTCGGTTGTTATTGTACAGCTCTATTCTTTGTTTGATTTTATGAGACCATGTGTGGATTATAAAGCATTGTATTTTATGAAGTATCTATTGGGTATTAACAATGACGGGACATTCCTGAACCACCTTGACTTGATGACGTTTTAAAGTAGGCGTCCCATTATGACTATATGATATCTAGTCCCAGCAGCAAACAAAATGAGACACATGATGTAACACGACACCCCACACGTAGGCGTCGAATAGACGCTGATGTAGTGTCGAAGGCTTGAGTAGGGTAGGTTCAAGCTTCAAACCGACGCTTGCATTAAGATCATAGTTGGCTACTCTCCACCCTTCATCATTAAAGACCTTCCCCCTTTGACCTTTGACCCTTGACCCCCCGCTTGACCCTTCATTCTTCCTCATCACATTCCATGCATCTACCACCACCTCAAAGTTCATATGGACAGCAAATGTGTTTTGTTGCATGGTAATTTTAGGTATCACTGCAAAATAGGTCAAAAGTCAAGCAGATTCATTTGACATTGACCTGTTTTGATCACACAGTTTTTATTTGAATAAATTAACTTCTTAATTCTTTCCAGAAAATCAATTTGAGACCAGTGAATAAAAAATTGGTCATTGCTCTTGAATGAAATCTATTTGGAGCCCAAATTATCACCTTTGATTATTTAGTGATTCACAACTCAGATCTACAGAGAATAGCGTATTATAATATATATACAAAGAAAATATTTTGTGGTAATTATAAGTTCCACAAAGTTTTGACCAGTCTGTAGTCAGTCTTAGTTCCAAGAGGCTGAGCAGAACCCCGGTCATTGAGAATATTGTCCTGGATAGAGGGGAAAGAGCCGAGTCGGGAATGATCTGATATCCCAATTTAATCTGTTCAGCTGGTTATTGCCTACAAAATGTATGTATGGACTTCATTCATAGTTTAAGCTTATCAATTCGCAAAAAAACCTTGTTTTGTGTCAGTTTTCAAAATTTGAGTTGGTGGAGGACATCCAAATAGCTATTTTGTTTTTTATAATGCATGAAAAATCTATACCGTTCTTTGCTGTGTATTGGTTAATATGTAGTAAGCTAAGCATGCTAAAAATCAAAGGGAAAATTGTATAATGCTTACATGCTGAAAATAAATATCCTGTAATAAATTAGCAAACTTACAAATATGCTGTATTATAGTAATAGAAATTGGTTTGAATATTAATGCTCTGAACAGTGCACTATGAAAAAGAAGTGGCCCTTAATTGCTTTATAATGAATTCTACCACAATGCTGCCGAATGCATTCCGAATGCAACAGGAATGCATTCAAGTTTGGTAAGGGTATAGCCGCAGTCTGTGGCCCTCACGGACTTAGCGAGTGCGTAGCGCGAGACGTTCAATCGAGCGCGTCAGCACGTGACGCAACCTCTCTGGATAGTATACTAAATAGCAACAGAGCCCGAAAGTAGTGCTAGTAAGGGTAATGAAATAATGTAAGTCTTCTGCAGCCTTTTTATGCTATTGCTGACTAGAAGGTAATGCACTCATCATAAGGCGAATGCAAGTCATCTGTAGTGTTTTGCTATTGCTGACTGGAATTTCAAATTGCCTGGGATTGGTAGCCTAGCACCAGTATTTAGTAGTTAGAAAAAAGTAGATATCACAAATTTGCAATTTGATTGAGAACTGTAAATGTTGTTATATTAATGCAAAAGTACATTAACCCTCTCCATGCGGTTGACTGCTGACGACAAGTTTCTAATTTTCTTTAAAAATTTAAAAATGTCAGAATTATACAACTTCATGACCATATTTGGAATCAGCATGAAAAATGAATTCAAATGAAAACAAGCAAACCTAGTATTGGTTCAGTGGTTTCTGAGATTTTGATTAAATATCTTAAAATTTGTTTTAAAAAGTTTTTATGTTTAAGTCTATGGCAAGCATGCACAGCATTAAGATGACTCGCAGGAGGAACAACATTTTAAAGACCATATTTGTGGAATCTTTGTTTTTGTTGAAAATTTTCCTTGTTGATTCATAATTTCAATTGCATAATTTGAAAGATAATATGTATAAATGTTAATGCTATCATGATGTTCTTCAGAAATACTTTCTGTTTGGCAAGAAATGAAAAATAACAAATTTGGAAGCGTCCTTTCTATAGACATTTGTACATTAAAATGAACCCAAATACATGGCTGTGATAACATGTTATAAGGGAGGGTAGCTGGGCAGCAAAGAAAATAACAGTCAGTAATGCAATGGGATATTCCAATTGAAATCAATACACCCCTATGGAAAACATAACTTTCATCTTACACACAGGTAGTGTGTATTTCAAATGGGGTTACCTAAATGTGTGATTCCATTTGAAATATTCACCCCCTGTGTGGAAGATTAAGATTATGTCTTCCATAGGGATACATGGATTTCAACTGAAATAGCCCAATATACAAGTATTTTGGATTGGTTTATAAAGCATTTTGTATTCATTTCCTAGGCACCAGGAAGAGGATGATGATCTTGCCATTCAGTTAGACTGCTTTGATGAGCAGAAAGGAGCTGATGATGAGCTATTAATGGAGTTACACCCTGATAATGATGGTGTGGATCTAAACAGTCATATCGATGTCTTTCATGCAATATTTAAAAAGGTATGTAAATGGGTATAAATTTAAGGAAAATGGCATTATTGTTTAGGCCTGAAAGTTATTTATGTTACTTTTGTGGTATGAAACTCATGATTTCAATTGACAGGCTTTTGAGGGCGCCCAAATTTACGCGAAGATGCGAAAAAGTTCAAAACAGTGCAGAAAAGTGCAGAAATTGGTGCCGCCACTCTCAAAGTGATGCTTTTAGAATACTTGGTGATCCAAAGGCCCCAGGTTCAAATCTTGGATGGTCAGTGACTTTTTTTCACTGGCCAAGCGCGGATCCAGGGGGGGTGCTTTGGTGGCTGCAGCACCCGGGGTATGAATCGCAAAAAAAAAAAAAAAAAAAAAAAAAAGAGAGAAAAGAAAAAGAAAGAAAGAAAGAGAGAAAGAAAGAAAGGAAAAAGTATGCACCAAATCAGCATGAATTGAGTTCAGAAATGCAAAATTTCCTAGGCAGGGATGCAGCCCCTTCCAACACCCTGGACCCCCGTATTGGTCACTTACTTTACAGCAGGCGCGATTTGGGGGCGGGCCCTCTTCCCACAAAAAAGGAAATGAGAGAAGAGAAGAGAAAGGGGGAAAAGCTAAAAAAAAAGGAGAAAAAGAGAAGAGAAAATGGAGAAAAGGAGGAGAGAAAAGGTTAACTTGCACGTAATTGAGTTATAATTGAGGTTCATGCCTAAAAAACCGCAGAGTCGGGTCGATCGGAAGTAGGCCCTATAATATGGGCCAGCAATTTTTAGGCATTGCTTGAAGGCGGACCTCGTACCAAAAGCATTTGAAAATTACTGCGGGCCCAAGAGGGCCTATCACATTTTGTCACCAAAGTCACTACAATAATAGGAAAAACTTCATGGACGGGCCGTCATTCACAAATTTTCGGCTTTTTCAAACTAAAATATTTTACACAATAATAATACCAAAATGGTCCACCAAATCGCTTCAATTAGGTATTCAGTTTGCAAAATTTTCCAACTTCTGAGGGGGAATATCCCCCTCAGACACCCCCTTACATACTGGATAAATAAGTGGCCATTTTCATTTCTGCTCATTTATGTTTAAAACAATTTATAGGCCTACAACAATAGGGAAGCGAAAGGCTTCATGGCCCGTCATATCACACATTTTCGGCTTTTTCAAACTTAAATTGTACACACCAATAATGCCAAAATGGTCCACCAAATCGCTTCAAGGGGGTGTTCATTTTGCAAAATTTCCAACTTCAGAGGGGGGACACATCCCCCCTCAGACACCCCCCTGCGTAGTGCATAAACAAGTGGCCATTTCGCTTCTGCTTTCAAAATTAATTTGTTTTAAAACAATATATAGGCCTATAACAATAGGGGAAACTTGTCCACGAAAGGCTTCATGTCCCATCATTTCACAAATTTTCGGCTTTTTCAACATGCTCAAACAAAATTTACACACTCTATAGTGACAAAATGGTCCACCAAATGGCTTCAATTAGGTCTTCATTTTCAAAAGTTTCTTACTTCTGAGGGGGGCACATCCCCCTCAGACACCCTCTGTCTGCGCAGCAAGAAGCGACGCTTGATGCTCGCTTTCAGCGCCCATTTTTACTTGTTTGTGATTTTTTAAAGCACCCCGGGGGGAAGCAGTCCTGGATCCGCCCTTGTCACTGGCTGTCATTTATGTATGTGGAGACTTGTGTTTAAAAAGCTTTTTTCATAATTGTAGAGCACTCATTGTTGCTTGCTTACTTGCTTAGGCTTATGTCAACCAGTCAGTCTCTGCTGATGACTCTCCAAACAACTCCTTGTTAAAAGACATCAAACTAAGAAACAAGTTATATATGCAGAGATTTTGAGGAGAAGATATATTTATTAGCTCTCTGATTGTTCTTGATAACAGAATGTTTCCTTTCATTCATTAATATTTTTCAGGTTAGTAGTAGTCCACAAGCTGCCTCCTTGCTATCTCTTCTCCATGCTCTACTGCAACTAGACCCTGAAGATTCTACCTCAGACATCTACTGGGACCTTGCAGACAGGATGGTCAATCAAGCAATAGCATTTGATAAACCCACTGACATCAACAACTTACTAGATAAGGGTTTCAAAGAGATTCTAATGTCTGTGCAACCACATACAGGAGTCAGGATACAAAAGCAGAACAGTGTAGATATAGCAATACAGACAGAATGTAAGGATGAAGATGTCATAACAATGGTGACTGCTTCAACAACAGCATCAGCTGCACCACCACCTGCACCACCTCCTCCACCTGGACCAGGAATGGCTGCTCCTCCTCCTCCTCCGCCTCCCCCACCACCACCAGGAATGGGAATCCCACCTCCACCCCCACCACCAGGAATGGGGATTCCACCACCTCCGCCTCCACCAGGTATGGGAATCCCACCTCCCCCACCACCACCTGGTGGTGGCCCACCACCGCCACCACCTCCACCAGGAATGGGAGGACCACCACCACCTCCCCCTCCTCCAGGCATGGGTGGTCCCCCTCCACCACCTGGAATGCCACCAATGTCGATGTTTAGTGCTGTAGGAGTTGCTAATGCTGTGACAGCCCCACCCAGACCAAAGACAAAACTGAAGACATTCAACTGGGCAAAGATACCAGCCAACAAAGTATTAGCACCTGTTCAGATTCCTGGAAATGGTAAGAAAAATGGCTCTTGCAGTTGAAATCCACCCCCCATGGAAGACATGAGCTTAATCTCCCACACGGAGTGTAGATTTCAAATGGGAGTCACAGGTAGCCCCATTAGAAATCCACATTCCCTGTGTAGAAGATTAAAGGTCATGTCTTCCATAGAGGGTGTATGGAAAATCAAACTGGAATAACCCAATGATATCATTTCTGATGACAAAGTCCACTGACCTCCATTCAACAAGCATAGCTAGCTCAAAAGTTGACATTTTAAAGTTTTGGAGCACAAGATTTTGTACCCAACACTCAAAGGTCATTTTATGCATGTAGGAGCCTATTGGGTTAAAGAAGTGTGTACAGACAGATGAGCATGTTTGATTTATAGGTTAATGAATGCGCTTGTTGTTGAGAGTGAAATTGTACAAAATAATGCAGCGTACTGAGATGTTGATGCCTAGTGCACAAGCCCTGAAGGGCGAGTGCATTAGACGCAACAACATCTCAGTACAAGTGCATTATTTGTACAATTTCTGGAGCAACAAGTAATACGCATTTATTAACCTATTTCATACACAAGATAAAAGGGTGTGATTTTTGCTAATTTTATAACAAAATTGTCACTAAAAATGTTGGAAAATACGAGCAAATATAATGCATCAACCGGCAAGGAAAATGACTCAATCCTACGCGATGCAAACGCGTTTGGAATCACTGCGCGTAGCATGCGGAGTGCGCGCCCGTGCAATTATACAATATTAATGCACTAAGCGTATTTTTATAGCGGCTTCTCTGATTGGCTATGTGGTTCTTAGAGTGTATGAAATTCTAGTGATAGTTG
This sequence comes from Amphiura filiformis, assembly GCF_039555335.1. NCBI lineage: Eukaryota > Metazoa > Echinodermata > Ophiuroidea > Amphilepidida > Amphiuridae > Amphiura > Amphiura filiformis. The sequence goes on along the minus strand of NC_092636.1, from coordinate 69,107,485 downwards.
CCCTTTTTGAGCAACCTTCCCACCCCACAACAACAAAATTACCACCAGCCCACTGGTTCACCCCAGTGGCATAGTCAGGATATTTCCAGAGGTTGAGGGGAGGGGGTAAAAGTGACAAGGTAAATATTGAAGGTAAAATTCAACAAAAATAATATTATAAAAATGCCTTAAAGATCTAAAATATAATGGAGGCCAGCATTCCACAAGGTGAGGGGACAAAATGTCTCACATGGAGAGCTGCCATTGTCTAAGCCACTGCTACATCCCTGTCCATGTATGTGTCCTTCCTATAGATTTTATCCACCTATTTAATAAATATAATCACAACAAATAAATGAAGCTGCCTTTTTATAAGGTTGATTTATTAAAATGAATGCAAATGAACTGTGACAAGAAGCGTTCATAAATGCCAGCACACTGTATTGGCACTCCATCATAGGCATCGCTATGCTCTACATATGTAATGCTTTATTTATTTCTAATTATACCGGTGTATCATTTAAAAGCCATCTGCGCTGTATAAGCTTTTATCTACCAAAGCATGACCATATTAGATCATGAAATGGCATCCAATTAGGCAACTTCACTATTGGTTTCATATTGGGCACACAGATAGATCATCTCAATGGGTGGGGTCAGTATTATATACAGTTTATAAGGGTTCTGTAACCCACATTTGCACAGTTTTTTAATTCCTTATGGAGACAAATTGCAAATGCACTCTTGACTTATACAGTTGTATGTCATAAAATAATTGGCTCAATGAACAATTTTCTCCCTGTTTGTAGTGTATTTTTCTGGGCTAATTTGTAAACATACTAGGAACTTAGACCCTAGCAAACACTGCCTTGGAATACACTGTTGATTTCTGCCTTTAATATGATGAATCCATGTTCACATCTCAATATAATGTTGTATTGCATATATCTAGTCTAGACTCTCTAGGCATAATAATATTTAATTAACCTCTGATGAAGGATGGGTGTGTTTGTATGTCATTCTTAACACATGTGTTAAATATGTTTTAACATGACTTGGAGCAATAGACATGATTGCTTTTTAATCATTTTCATTCTGTTAAAATGCTTATGGTTCCATACCACTTATTCGCACTTTGAAATGGCTTTCGGCTAAAGTTGATCGTATCTATAGTGCAACTTTGATACAGAATTGGATCGATTGAGCCCATATTTATTGGTCGAGCTATGAGTTTGAAAATATTGGACGAGACGTAGCCGAGTCCAATATTTTAAAACTCATAGCGAGACCAATAAATATTGGGCGTAACGCATCGAATTTTATCATTATTATGTTTTGGATCCAATATTTTCACACACTTGGATTCATCAAAACATAATAATGCATACAAATTGTTACAGATTGGTATGATAATAGCAATTTTGTTGTGGAAAATTGTGTTTTAGAAGCTAAGGATGTGACAAATTTGAACAGAAAAGTAAAAAAATTATTTGATGTTTAGTTATTTACTAAAAACATGGGGTGAGCAGTCAGATATGTGACATGATCAAAGGGAATATCGGATGTCGCTAATATTGTTTTTGAGATATTGGCAAAAACAGTGTTCAAATTCCTTTGTTTTACATTGTTTTCAGCCATTGATAAGTTGTTCATTATTCGGTAACCAGATGTCCGATTTGGATGGGGCTTGCATCAAAATGTATCATTCCGTAAACTGCCAGAAAATGATTTCAAAAGCTTCGAATTAAAAATTACCGAGATGCGACTCATTCCCCTTGATCATGTCACATATTAAGCAATTGTTATTATATAGGCGTATCACTAATTTGCTCAAAATGTAGATGGAATATATATTTTATTTTTATCATTAAAGGTGGGTGGTGAGATTTTTTCATACATTTTGTAGTTACCTTATGGAAGCTTATTGCCAAAACAATATAATTTCCAAATTATGAGGTGAATAGGGCTTGTTATGTGTAGGCATAATCCCCGTAAGTCTGTATAATTTTGTTTTAAAGTTCAAGTGGTGTTCACTACAAGCCATAGAGCATCTGCTGCATTCTTGCATTATTGGTTGTTGTTTTATGTTGAAGAATGTGAAATAAATTTAATCTTTATCCTACTCGTATCCAGATTTAAATAAATATATGTGCATTATGAAGTATATCATACATCATCTTTATATACTCGCAGATAAGCCTCCTAATATATGGCGGCAGATCAGTCAGCTATCAGATGAGTCTTTAACACCAGAATATGAGAAGATCGAAGAACTGTTTGCTCAGAAGACCAAGAAAGCTGCAGCTACAGAAGAGAAGCCCAAGAAAGCACCTAAGGATGTGAGTATATCTGCCTTAACCCCTAAGAAGCACCTAAGGATGGGAGTATATCTGCCCTCCCCAACCCCCAACGCCGTTTACGCCGAAAAGTATACCCATAATAAAAGTGCTAAGTATTAGTTGACCTGCTGGGTCTATATTTTGTAGAAAGTAGATATAGTATAGGACTTGAGTTAATAATTATTATTTATTCTTTCTTTATTGAGGGTTATACTGCTTCAGTGACAAGCACTGCTTTTCAAGCAGGCCCTCAGCGATGTTTCTGGCGAGATGTCACAAGATAATTCTCAAAATATATTTTGATATTAATCTGCGATGTTATAAGGCCCGCCAATTACGAGCTGATCAAAGTATATGTGTGTACATAAAATAAGAAATAAATCAGAATCTCAAATTTTATATTTACAATTTGTGGTAATGAATATTGTGAATATTAAATTTTGCTGTATATTGCGAATATTAAATACTTTTTTACACCACATTTTTTATTCAGAGTTTCAAATGTGTAAGAACCCTTAGGACAACAGTGGACTGTTAACAGGTGTCAAGCCCTTATAATTAAAATTGCATTTAGTGGTAATATGACCTTATAATGGTCTCTGTAATGCCTGGTGGTTAAAAGCATTCTTTTACAAAAGTTGTCAAAAACTGGGTTGGTTCGCAAGAGGTACCTGGGCAGACCAGCTAGGGATTGAAGGGAATCTGTGATATTGTTATTATTGCATTATTTGAACAAATTCCATCAATTCAGGGTCTTTACTTGGAATATGCTTATAAAATTATACATTTTGCTATGACCAAGTTTTGTTTATTGTTAAACTGGTCGGTCAGGGTTTGTTTGGACACACACTTAGGTTCAGATAGAATTGCTCAAGCCTGGCTAAAAAGCCTATATAACCATGCTGTATAGAGATAAAAGAAATCAGCAGGGTTGAGTAAGAAGATCAAGGTAAAGGAAGGCCACTCCTGACAAATCAAGTGAACAATAAATTTGCCTTTGGGTCAAAAGAAAGGAAACTTTGAATCAAATCATCACTGCCAACAAGTTCATGTTTGGGGGGATTTTTTAATTGGTTTAAACCTGAAATGCCAACATGTTACAGAGTTTGTATTATATAGCCAAATTATAAAAACAAAATGAATTTTATCTGTGTATGCGACCAAATATTGACAGATAATATCAGAATAACCTGAATGCATAATGTTATATGTGACACGATCTGGTCCATGTGGGCCAAAGGAGGCATTTTTGAAAATTGAGTTACTGTAATTATTAAATTATACATACAATAGGTTATCATTTACTGAAAACACCAAAGGTCTAGCATACTTGGTTTTGAAGTTTTTTGATGTCTATTTTCTTATGTATTTTATTGTTGTTTACTCCATATTTTTACCTTTATCTCAGCTTCAAATTTGCCGCCTTTGGCCCCCATGGACCAGATCGTGTCACATATATTGAATGAGTTAAAATTCATTAACATTGAAATAGAAAACATCAAAGAAAGTATTTGTCACAATGGCTTTTAGATTGTTAGCATGCAGCTTACTGCTTGTATGTTAAGGTCAGTAGTTTCACACAGTAGCCAGTGCCAGGTTAAGTAAATCAAAATACTTTGTATGTTTTCAATGGATTAAAATAGCGGAAAAGTGTTTCAACCCAAAAGTTCTGAAAAATAAAAACTTGTTTGTTGCTCTGCTGAAATTATTGTAAACTTTAAAACATTTGATTCTGTGCACAAAAAAATCTGAAATTGCATAAAAAACAGTGCCTCCTTTATATTATAACACTGCAAATCAGCACAGAAAATTGAAATGGAAGAAATGCATTGTTGGAAGTGCAAGATATTTTCACTGGCCAGATTTAGTCAATTTTGACCTATATTTGTATAGAGTAAGAAACCATAATCCAGCTTGTGTGTCTGTTACAATCTTAATGTTCCTGTCAAATGCCTTTGTTGAGAACAGGAGATAGGAATTTTATTTGAACTAATGAAAAATTCATTAGATCAAATCATTACATCTAAACTGTAGTTTGATCACCTCAAGTTCGGCAATGATGTAGGTGCGTATTTTGGTGGTTGTAGCATCGAATCAAGTTTATTGTAAAGAGGGGGTTGTAGTCCCACTTCCGGGTAACTGTAAAGGCATTGACGTCACTAGAACCAGAACTATTAGATATAGCACCGGACCCGCTGCATGGAACTTATACTTGATCTTTCAAACTACCGCCCACCCAGCATATTTTATAAAAAGATAAGCTGTTTCCATTTTGAACTTTTTGATGCCATGTTGAATTGATTTTATCATTAAGTAAAGCCTATTGAGTTTCATGTTATCTGTGTTAACTGCTACCAAGCCACAGAGGGTATAGTCCATCACATAAATAAAATTGTTGTAAAGTAAGGTTTTATTATTTGATGGACACTGGATTGGGCAATTCTATTTAAAATCTACACACCCCCTATGGAAGATTGCACTGTATGGTCAATCCAACTGGATATTTTTTGCTACTTTTATGTAAAATACCTGCTGAAACCTATTGACATTTTTAAAATCCAGTAGGAATTTGCACAATTTCGCCAAAAGCTAGACAATTTTGTTTAGAATTCCAAAATCTTGCACACCTTTTTCAATTTTTATGGAGAAAAAATGTTTGGATCTGGAATACTTTATACCCAAAATCTTCCACAGTAGGGGTGTGGTTATCAAACAGAACAACCCATTGCAAAGATAAGATGAAGACGAGCAATCATTTTTATTATCAATCGGTATAATTTATAAGGCCACATATCAAATTAATTATTTGGTTCTCATCTGGAGGAATTTCATGAATAGATGAGGGAGGTGTTTTTTTGGTTCTTCTTATATAAAATTAGTATTGTTAGTAGTGAATGGTCCTTTCCAACAGTTCTTGAGGAAACGAAAGGAGGCCCTTTTTTTGTGAGATTCTGAGGGATAAACCCTGTACTGTGAAAGTAGTGCTCTGCTGAAGAATTTTACTGATTTGTGTGTAGTGAGATGATCGAAAATATTCTTTCTGATTTTATTATTCATCTTACTAAAATTACCACAATATACTCAGGCTGGGTGCTTCCCCTTCAGCAGGGTGGGGAGGGTAACACACAGGGAATCTTAGCCCAGCAAACACAAAACGTTTACAAAACGTTTTTGTTAGGTTCTGGTTAGGTCTTTTACGTCTTCGTCTTCCAAAACGTTTTTAAAACATTTTTAAAACGTCGTGATTTGGTTATAATGTTGAAGCATTAATTTCGTTTTATTAGGACGTTCACAGGACGTTTTGTGGACGTTATAAAGTGTTAATGTTATTTTGCGATGTTTATAAAACATTCGCCTGCAACGTTCTCCAAACATTTTGCGCCGACGTCTGTTAATCGTTTCTTAAGTTTTATCGATAGAATATTGGAAATGTACAATAGAATGTAGGCCTAAAAGAAGAATTTTAACTTCTACCAGTCGAAATTTGTTTATTTGCATTTTGCCAAGGCCTATGGAGTCAATATAAATAATAATGATTGCGATTTTGTTCTAGTCAATTATTTATATACTCTTGCATAAATAGTTCTATATAGGCCTACCTAATATATCAAATATTTCAAATAGTGAAAGGGAAGTTAGCCTCGATCAAAGAATTAAAATGGTCTCGGGAAAACGATGTATATGTGCCTATACTTATACTCTCACTTTGTGTCTTGACCTCAAGACTATAATAGCGCCCACGCATAATATGGAAAGACATTGGAATGTCACAGTTGAACTTGACCTAACGGTTACTCGCCGAAAGCATAGTGCTGTGTACAGTACAACGTGTATGTACATATGTATCATAACTGTGCTATTATGTATGCCGTAATCTCACGGTGAAACATGGCTCCGGGAATAATTCCTCTATGTATATCATCAAAACAACATTTTCCAAGGAGTGACATTTTCAGGTAGGCCTATTTATATTAAAGTGACATTTTTTCCGTGATTTGTGTTACCGACTAACCACTTCCCTGTGAAAACGGAAAGTGTGGTGTAGTCTTTGTAAATGTAATGCGAGTGTCTTGTTTGTATATGTATTGGCGGTAGATACAATTATATTATAAGGTACCAAACATAATAATTATCCCAAATAGGCATACAATGGCGTGTTTCTGCTTATCGTGTATATTTTTCCCGGGATCATGCGGATATTACTGCCGGTAAAATACAGAACCTGCTGCTGCTGCTGTCGAACATGGAACTGTTGAGGTCATACGTATTACCTGGTGTGAAACATTATTACTATCATCATGGTAGACGATCGCTACACACGGTTCTCGTGTTTATACTACAGAGTTTTCGTCCGGAGTTTCCGTCACTTGGTCACTGTAAAACTGCCATGGACCACGTTTTTTTTTTTTTTTCAGGAGCCGGACCTATAGTTCAATATTATGTATATTATTTTTGGTACTTTTGTAAAGTGTACTAGTAAAAGTTGTCTATACGTCATTAAAATGTTCTAAAAATGTTGTAGAAACGTAACATACGTTGTCTGATGGTGACAAGTGCGTCCTGCAATAAAAACAAAAACAAAATATGCAATACGTTTTTACGTTCCTATAACGCGTTTTCAGGACGTTTTGGACGTTTCTACAACGTTAAGTAGTACGTCCGCTGCGCACTACAAAGTCCGATAAGTTTTCTGTAGGTCCTGGGTGACCGAAAGAAAGGTTTTTAAAACGTTGTTTACGTTGTGAAAACGTTTTTAGAACGTCTCTTAATAACGCTTTTTAGAACGTCAAAACCTTCAACAAAATTACGTTTTAAAAACGTTTTATCAAAACGTCTGGAAAACGTCAACGATACGTTCTCAGAACGTTCAGAGAACGTTATTTGGTTAGCTGGGAGACCACCTCAGAGTGTAGGTTAAAGCTATGACCCCAGCGAAAGTGTAAAAATTTAAAATTGTGTATCAATTTCCTCAAAGTGAAATGTAATTCATAATAAGTCATTACAATTGTCATAAGGTATTTTTTAATAAATAAAATGAAAAATTTGGTAAAAAACAAGAAAAATAACAGTATTGACAAAGTTGAAGCTCCATTCAAATACATATAGCTAATTCTCTACTTTAGTAGAGAAATTGCAGATTCATGTAAAATATCTTATTTTGTCTTTTATACATGGCTTTTGGCATAAACACTAGCAGGCTATGTTAGCATTTGTACGGTCCCTCGGATGAGCAAAAGCCTTTAAATGTCAACAAATAAGAGGTATTTTTTGTATAATATTATAATTTTAAGCTGATACTTTTAATTTATCTGTTGCAATAACAAGGTTTATGCTTTATTTCTCAGATCACACTTCTAGATGGCAAAAGGAGTCTGAATCTCAACATATTTCTTCGTCAGTTCAAATCATCCAATGAAGCCATCATTACTAATATTAAGAATGGTGATGTAGAGAAGTTTGGTGGTGCTGAGAGGCTAAAAAGTCTCATGAATCTAATGCCAGATAAACAAGAGGTAAGAGGGAAAAGTTTTATTAGTTTGAACTTTGTGTCATTAGGTAGAAAGCTGATTGATTTGGTAACAAATGAATCTTTAAGGTTAGCAACTATTTTAAACTCTTGCTATTTGGTAGTTGACAGCATCTTGCAAATGCTTTGGCAAAAATTGCATTGATCATTTTTCAAAGTATATGATTTGTAGAATGAACTTTTGCAAAACATCAAAGTGTTATTTTCAATAATATATTGATTTAGATAATCAATATTTTGGCTGCTTTGACCAACAAAACCGCATCTACCCTTAAGTGAGGCTTGACTTGTCAATCAGGACCCTTTTCCCCCAGAGCTGTAGTAAGTAGGAGAGTATGGTTGCCCAATTTGCAAGTAATTTGTTCTGTATTTTTTTATAACATGGTATCAATTTTGACACAATTTTGGGTGTTCCAATATTTTAAACCTTACTGCATCCCTGCTTCCCCCTCTCACCTTAAGCCTCATCCCTGCTTGCCCCCCTTAAGCCCCAATGAGTTGTTTATGGAAAAGGGCCACATTTTCCTTTTTTGTTGGGGTGGGGGTGGGAGGGGAGGATAAGTGAATTTCTCGATGGAGGGAGGGGATACCACTCTGCTGGTGCCCCCGTGTCACTTTCCAGCCACCGTGGATTAATGTTCACATTCAATATGTTATATATGTGGACTTATACCTGTTTATAAATAGTTTATATAAGTTATGTAAAGAGACCAATAAATTGATGGAGCTTAATAGGACAACGGCTTGACTGAATATAGAAATAAATGGACATGGTTAATTATGAGTTAGCTTATAATATACTATGATTATGTTACACTTTATTTTCAGATTGAAATGCTACGTGCATTTGATGGAGACAAAGACAAGCTAGGGACAGCGGAGAAATTTTACCTCTTACTAGCGGATCTTTCAAAGTGAGTTGAGTTGCAATCAGGGATATATCTTAAATCTCATCATCCAGAAATACAATTTGCATTTGAATCTGAGTCTGGCCCCATCGCCCAGTGGCATGCGCAAAGGAGAGGGCAGGGAGGACCACGGCTCCCCCACTTTTGTTGGTTATTCAGGGGGATATAAGTCATTTCCCCTGAAATTACTGATTTCGCCCGCACCTTACACTAATCAGACTCCATTCAGGGGAACTGAACTACCTGCCCCCCACTTTCAATGTGCTACGCACGCCACAGCTATCACCAATGAAAGAGAGATGGGCACTCCGATCACTGTTTATACAGGATCGTCTCCTTTACCTTTACCTTAATTGTAGTCAGCGAGTGTAGCTATGTTAGTTGTCTTCATTGAAAGTTGATAATATGATGACTTTAATCTTTATTCAGAGAACACAGGGATGCATGCCTTTTAGGGTATGTTAGTTGACTGAAGTGCATTAGAATCGTTTAAAAATCAAGAATTTTGTAAAACATTGAATGTGTCTCAGCAAATGTTACAATATGGCTTTAATCATCATTATCTCAGAACAAGTAATGTTATCTTTTCATGTGGTGTGTCATTATATCATACCTTGCTAAACACAACATGCTATTTGTCATGAATGCTTGGGGAGGGGGTCCTAGTGGAAATGAGGGTCTGGTGATATGCGGCAGATTCAGGGTGCATTTTCAGCCATTTAGTCTAACTTGGGTGCATTTTCATCCATTTTAGTTAATTGATGGCCCTCAATTTTATGAAAAATGTTTATGAAAGGTTTTTTTTTTGCAAAATTTTCTTGAAGAAGTGCATATTATTCATTGTTTTTTGACAGAATTTGTGAAAATCCTCCAAAAATTTGTATAATTTCGGGTCTTATTTTTATGTCATATTTGGTTTTAAGTTTGGTAGTTTTTCAGAGTCCCAGCCGCACATTCCCACCCAAACCAAAGTTGAGAACCCCCCGGGTATGAATATAATCTACCAAACATTGCACTTTAGTGAATACACACATTGTCAGACAACAGGTGACCAGTATTGTTTCTTGTCTTTTTTGTAATCAATTATTTTCTTGTCTTTTTGTAATCAGTTATCAACTCAGGGTTGAAGGAATGTTATTAAAAGAAGAATTCAAGTCATCTGTAGGTGATTTGAAGCCAGCTATTGAGTGCCTACAACAAGCATGCCAAGGTAAGAATTCAAGTCATCTGTAGGTGATTTGAAGCCAGCTATTGAGTGCCTACAACAAGCATGCCAAGGTAAATATCAATTGGCAACAACCCAGCAAACACAAAATGTTTTACAGAAAATGTTTAAATGTTGGGTTACATAAAGGGTATAAAACGTTTAATAACATTGTGATACAAAACATTCTGACATAACATTATTTAGTGTTGTCAAAAATTTTTGAAAAAATGTCTGCTAAGAAATATTTTGCTATAACAATTTGACAATATTGTTAAAATGTTGTTGTAATGTTTTTTATATAAAATATTTTCATGACCTTTATAACCAGATATTTAAATCACAATTTCTTGGGCTTGCATCATTCATTTCTGAACCTCATATATATTAATTGAGTCTCACTCTCACATTGTCTTATGCCCTGCTAGGGTAAAACATACAGGGCACCTCCTTCTTCATTATCAGATATTTAAATGTTATTTTAAAAACATTTTTATGTTTTCTCGGTTTTATCATCCCAAATTAGGTAATATAGATAAATGAAAATTTTTCATATTTCTAGTCCAATAAATCTGTACTCACTGTAGATAGACCATGTACCACACATGCACCACATTTAGTATTACAGAATTTACAATTTCAAAAGCTTTTCAATATTTCACAAGTTTGACTAATACTCAGTAGGTGTGTCTGGGCATTAAGTTACTTAAATATTACTCATAATGATATGAAGTCTATAACCTTATGACAATAGGATGGATTTCTGATAAAGAGACTACATGTACTAGTAAGATGAAAGTCATGTTCACATGTGAATAGAAACATCTTGAGATTTAGTTGACTTGGTTTCATCATGGTATAAATCTGCCAAAAATGCTTGGATCAAGATATATTTCATTTGACCAAGGTTTTTGTGTGAATACAGTAAATAGGAAAAATTAAAAAAAAAATGAAAATTGATTTTGTTTGATCACATCACACATCTCCAAGAGTTTGATGACGTATCACTCGTTATGAGGGCTGCAAGTCAGAGACGATATCTTGCCCTTCCCAGAATCCTCTGCAACAAGATACATCCCCTCACTACATCAAATGACACTCCCATTACATAAGCAAAGAAATCTGAACTTTTGAGCTGCTAGTATATTAGAGGCAAGATTCTATATGCTATTCCTAGTCTCCTGTGTGTTCATAGCACAAGACAGAAATATACACACCTGTGTGATTTGGCAAAGAATAGAAATGACCTCATTATGGGGCCACTATTAGTTGATTCATTAGTGTTTGTTTGGACTTCTTGATACTTTCTTGCATCTCAATCACCAATTTAAACCTCATGATTATTACAGGCCTAAGGTATTGTTCTTCATGTGAATATGACCTTTGTAGTCTGCACTGGTCACCCCCTGATGAGAGCATAGTGATTATTGTCAAATATGACTGTATGATATCTAGGAAACCTACTCAAATATGACTTGTGATCTGTAGGAAACCTACGCAAATGGTATGTAAAGAATAGAATATGACAGTGTGTGGTGTCATCTTTATAGTGTACATGATGCAGCAGGAGACAAAATAAGACTTGAAGCCAGAGAAAATATCTTACACTTCCCATAATGCATTTCTCCCATTTCATTTTCTGTACTGATTTACATCTAGTGCAACACGGGTTGATAGTTGCAAAATGTACCTTAATGAACAGAGAGCATCCAGATCTTGCAAAATATGTTTATTTCCTGACTATCAACCCATGTTTAGCCAGTATATTCTCAAAATGAAAACAAAGGGAACTTGTACAATAAAAGTAATAGCGTCATTTGATTTATTAAAATGCATCATGTTGCAGAGGATTCTGGGAAGGGCAAGACATCTTCTCTGACTTGAAGCCCTCATAACGAGTGATACGTCATCAAACTCTTGGAGATGTGTGATGTGATCAAACAAAATCAATTTTCATTTTTCTTTTGCATTTATTATTTTTTCCATTTACTGTATTCACACAAAAAACCCTTTTTTTTGTAACATTTCTGGAAACATGATTATTTCTATAGTTTGTGGCTATGGGTTATTGTTGATGGTGCTTAGGTAAAACTTTGTGGTTCTCTGGTGAGCAGATCAGAAAGTACCAAAGTATGAAAACAAACTTGGGGGTATTTTGACTATTTTGCTGTATATTTGTGTGAATGTTATTAAATTTAGGTTCCTTGGTTAAGGTTTAATTTCTAGCTGTTCACATAAACAGGTGTGTTTAGAGCTAGTGCTGTAGGTTAGGGAAATATGAACCAAGTATGACAGGTGATAAGTACACAATATGAAATCTACTATGCCTTATCTTGTCATAGGGGCACTGCCCCTACCCAGGCCTTTGTCCACCTAAATATTGAAAACCTCTGAAATCACTTTATTTTTTTCTTAATAAGCTTGTTTGGAAAAGCTTGAGGTATTTGAATAAGGATATTAGCCCTCTTGCCAAAATATACACCCACAAACACAGAGAACAGTGAGAACAGTTATCAAATGTTCTCATCTTATGCCACAATTTATATTATTGTTCCTTAATAATAATAATATGGAAATTTATAACTCGCAAGAAAACTTCCTGTAAAACTTACCAGAAAACTTCCTGTAAAACTTACCAGAAAACTTCCTGTAAAATGGTAATATAATATAAAAGAACAAGGTGCGTGTGATATATTGTGAATACTATTGATAGGTAAAAGAACCTAAAAATTAATATCATAGTTTTAATTCTCTTGAACTTTTAACTTGAATAAGTGTTTTGAATGAAAATTAAATTATTATTTTTTAAATTATGAATTATTTTGGTGTTTTTTACTTCAGATATCTTGGGAAGTGAAACTCTGCTAGAATTTCTCACACTCATCCTATTGACAGGAAACTTCATGAATTCAGTAAGTATTTCATAATCTTACAGCATAGGACACATAAAATTAGTTTTTGGTTCTCATCCGGAGTATTTTCCTAAATTGATATTGGGAGGGATTTTTTTTTCATTGTGAAATTTAATATTGTTAGTAGTTTCGGTCTTTTCCAAAGTGCTTGAAGAAAACATGGAGTCCTCTTTTCTTGCTCTTTTTCAAATGTGAGTTTCTGAGGGATAAACCCCCTAGAGTACCACAAAAAGACTTGAAAGTGTTCTTTGTTCTCTAATAAACTTATTTATCTTATTTTTTCTTAAAGCATTCTGGGGAAGTGTTTGATTTTTTGTCAAAAATCTATTTTAAAAAAATCCCAAAAATTGAGACAGGATGGGACAAGAACCAAATAATTTATTTGATACGGAGCAAACACATATTAGTAAAGATCTACTGTTTTGAGAACATTCCTGCTTGGAGTATCAGAAAATTATTTTTGTTTTATTTTGAAAGGTGAAAGAAACATGTGTTATTCTTTCTGCAACAATATTGTGGGAAAGTAGTTTTATTTTGACAGATTTTTTTGACTTGAGTAGCAGAAGATTTGTTTTATTTTGAAAGGTGAAAGAAATTCTCCTTTTTACAACAATGTTTTGGGGAAATTGTTTCTTTCCGCAGGCATCTTGTTGAAGGGGTCTGTACATAGTAGTAGAGAGGCAATGTATGTTTAAATTCAACACAGATGAATGAAGCCCTGGGTACAGAACCTGTTTTATTAGTGAGGGAGAAATGAATGAAGCCTTGGGTACAGAACCTGTTTTATTAGTGAGGGAGAAATGAATGAAGCCTTGGGTACAGAACCTGTTTTATTAGTGAGGGAGAAATGAATGAAGCCTTGGGTACAGAACCTGTTTTATTAGTGAGGGAGAAATGAATGAAGCCTTGGGTACAGAACCTGTTTTATTAGTGAGGGAGAAATGAATGAAGCCTTGGGTACAGAACCTGTTTTATTAGTGAGGGAGAAATGAATGAAGCCTTGGGTACAGAACCTGTTTTATTAGTGAGGGAGAAATGAATGAAGCCTTGGGTACAGAACCTGTTTTATTAGTGAGGGAGAAATGAATGAAGCCTTGGGTACAGAACCTGTTTTATTAGTGAGGGAGAAATGAATGAAGCCTTGGGTACAGAACCTGTTTTATTAGTGAGGGAGAAATGAATGAAGCCTTGGGTACAGAACCTGTTTTATTAGTGAGGGAGAAATGAATGAAGCCTTGGGTACAGAACCTGTTTTATTAGTGAGGGAGAAATGAATGAAGCCTTGGGTACAGAACCTGTTTTATTAGTGAGGGAGAAATGAATGAAGCCTTGGGTACAGAACCTGTTTTATTAGTGAGGGAGAAATGAATGAAGCCTTGGGTACAGAACCTGTTTTATTAGTGAGGGAGAAATGAATGAAGCCTTGGGTACAGAACCTGTTTTATTAGTGAGGGAGAAATGAATGAAGCCTTGGGTACAGAACCTGTTTTATTAGTGAGGGAGAAATGAATGAAGCCCTGGGTACAGAACCTGTTTTATTAGTGAGGGAGAAATGAATGAAGCCTTGGGTACAGAACCTGTTTTATTAGTGAGGGAGAAATGAATGAAGCCTTGGGTACAGAACCTGTTTTATTAGTGAGGGAGAAATGAATGAAGCCTTGGGTACAGAACCTGTTTTATTAGAGAGGGAGAAATGAATGAAGCCTTGGGTACAGAACCTGTTTTATTAGTGAGGGAGAAATGAATGAAGCCTTGGGTACAGAACCTGTTTTATTAGTGAGGGAGAAATGAATGAAGCCTTGGGTACAGAACCTGTTTTATTAGTGAGGGAGAAATGAATGAAGCCTTGGGTACAGAACCTGTTTTATTAGTGAGGGAGAAATGAATGAAGCCTTGGGTACAGAACCTGTTTTATTAGTGAGGGAGAAATGAATGAAGCCTTGGGTACAGAACCTGTTTTATTAGTGAGGGAGAAATGAATGAAGCCTTGGGTACAGAACCTGTTTTATTAGTGAGGGAGAAATGAATGAAGCCCTGGGTACAGAACCTGTTTTATTAGTGAGGGAGAAATGAATGAAGCCTTGGGTACAGAACCTGTTTTATTAGTGAGGGAGAAATGAATGAAGCCTTGGGTACAGAACCTGTTTTATTAGTGAGGGAGAAATGAATGAAGCCTTGGGTACAGAACCTGTTTTATTAGTGAGGGAGAAATGAATGAAGCCTTGGGTACAGAACCTGTTTTATTAGTGAGGGAGAAATGAATGAAGCCTTGGGTACAGAACCTGTTTTATTAGTGAGGGAGAAATGAATGAAGCCTTGGGTACAGAACCTGTTTTATTAGTGAGGGAGAAATGAATGAAGCCTTGGGTACAGAACCTGTTTTATTAGTGAGGGAGAAATGAATGAAGCCTTGGGTACAGAACCTGTTTTATTAGTGAGGGAGAAATGAATGAAGCCTTGGGTACAGAACCTGTTTTATTAGTGAGGGAGAAATGAATGAAGCCTTGGGTACAGAACCTGTTTTATTAGTGAGGGAGAAATGAATGAAGCCCTGGGTACAGAACCTGTTTTATTAGTGAGGGAGAAATTTAAGAATATCAGTTACAGTTCAGTTCCAGTTTTGTTACAGATTAGGAGAAAAAGGATGCACCACATTTGTCATAAAAACTTGTTACATTTTATAGGGCTACTTGGTGGGGACTGATCATTAACAGAGGGGTGTCATGTGTGGCCATTTGTGACACGATCAAGGGAAATGAGTCGGATGTCGCTGATATTGATTTTGAGATATTGGCAAAGAAAGTGTTAAAATTCTTTTGTTTTATATTGTTTTCAGGGATTGATAAATTGACGTAACTTCAGGAAAAAAAAAAGTCGTATCAACATGGGGTTTTCAGTTACTAAAAGCTCTAAATGTCCTCTTTAGAAACATGTGTAAAACTGATATTCGACCAGAGTCAACATTTTTTATTGTGACTCATTCTCCTTCATCATGTCACATTTGTGATGATGCTTCCACTGCCACTAGGATATATCAAACCATTTGGCAGCCAACAATAACGGCACTGGTATGTCTACTTCCTAACAGCTCCCCATTTTACACATGGGTGGAGTGGGACAAGCAAGATAAAGTGTATTGCCCAAGGACACAACAT
Source organism: Amphiura filiformis (assembly GCF_039555335.1). Lineage (NCBI taxonomy): Eukaryota > Metazoa > Echinodermata > Ophiuroidea > Amphilepidida > Amphiuridae > Amphiura > Amphiura filiformis. Next base: position 69,091,461 of record NC_092636.1, on the reverse strand, counting down.
GTTGGCCTACCAGGGTTTGAACTCACAACCTTGCACTCATGAGTCAAATGATCATTATACAATAATTTCCAATCAAAGATCATTATTTACTCCCAGATTTAATAAGACATAACATTTAACATTATTAATATTATACATCTTTGATGAAGAAAGTACCAGAAACTTTGCATTAACCATGCTTAACAAGTTATGATCCAATTTGCAAAGATATTTTACCATCCCAAATTAAAAGTAGTTTTAACTAATGAGCATTTGACTCGTGAGTGCAAGGTGGTGGGTTCAAACCCTGGTAGGCCAACATATTGTGTCCTTGGGCAACAATTTTTGTCTTGCTTATGAAAGTTTTACATCAATTTAATTGAGATTTCTCATCTTTTTCCAGGGTGGTTTTGCAGGCAATGCAGCTGGATTTAAGATATCTTCCTTGATGAAAATACCGGACACTAAGTCCAACAAACCTCGCATGAATCTCATGCATTTCATAGTGCAACTGGCAGAAGATAAAGACAAGAAATTACTGAATTTCCCCAATGAAATGAACAGTCTCAAAGCTGCAACAAGGTAAGATCAATTTCAAAATTCAAAATCAAAGATTTCTGCTCTTAATGCTCTGAATGTTAGCCATAGGCTTTGACATAAATAGTCCCAAGTTTTGAGATATTTTCTCAAAATATCAAGAGCTATCTTAAGAACCACTGAACCAATACTAGCATAGTTTGTACTCATTTTAATGCATTTTTCATGCTGATTCCAAATATGATCATGAAAATTTACAATTATGAAATTTTTGAATTGAAAAAAAAAAAGAAACTTGTTGTGGAGAGAGTTATTTACAGAAACCTTTATTCAAGGAGTTAGCACATCTGCAATTATAGCTGCCAGGTATCATATTTTTATGATATGTGTACAATAGAGAATGCAGACATTGTCTTATGAGCAGCTATTACAGATAGGGCCTTATTGCACTAACCCCTCATATCCATTTGTAGCTAAAGTTATATAAAACATAACCATGTACAAAGTACTCATATTTTATAGAAACTCAACGTTTCGAAACCTATTTGTCTGGTTTCCTAGTCATGAGTGATGACATGATCCAGCAACACTGGTGGTGTTTCTAGAAGATGTAGTGTTTCTAGAATTGTTCAAGATCAAATGTTCATAAATCCATGTAGCAGTGAGCCTGGTAGTAAACTACATAGTCTACATATCAAATGTGAGCAGTTAGTGATACCTGATAATATTTACAGCAAGATTATACCAAATGTTTTATATTTCAAAAAATCACAAGCTATGTAATTAATTTTTGCTCATTTCTGATTGACTGCTTGCTAAACAAAAAGAGCACAAAAGGCTCAGAATTGATCCTCACTGATGTTTCAAAACATTCAGTTATAATGATCGACTTTTAATGGCTTCTTTCTTTCTGGTTATCAATCGATCATTTGTCATCGGAAGTGAACCATTTTAACAAGAGCTTCTGTTTCAGAGCATAATACTAGTTATCGTAAATATGAACTTTTGATGGCTCCATTCTTTCCGGTTTATATCAATAGATCATTTATTCGCTAAATATGCGCTGCTTAAATGAGAATAAAACATTTTCTAACACGCTTGCGCCACATGTTATATACACAACATAAAAATCTGTTTACTGGGGAGTCGTCTTACCGCAGCAGCTAAGGCCTGCTCCCCATCATAAAAAAATCAGCGGAAGTAGCAGCCATGTTGGATTTGGGATCTTGGGATTTGAATCTGACGTTTTTTACGGGCTGTCCCACGATTTTCTGTTGACCGTATGCACTTGTCATCCTTGCTATCTGACACAAGGTCATCCTCCTCATATTCTTCTACAGCCAACCAGCCCGCCTTTGTATGCGAGACGAATTAGCTTATTTCTGTGTTTAATAATCACCACAGCCTGTTTCAGCACTTCTTTTGCTTTTCGACTTTATTCTTCTCATGAAATACACTTGCTTCTTCAACTTTATCTCCTACCTCAGTATTGAACCGTCATTGTTTCTTGTTGCTTTTATAATTGAATTCTGGTTCTGGCATTTGTAGCTTCTCCAAGTTTTCCCGGGTCAAAGAACTTTGATTCAATATCTCCTTGCAAAAACTATCCAGTTTGCCTTCAAAATATGATTTGAAGTTGTCTAACATTCCTGCGAATTTTTGTGTAGGCCCCGTAGGTTCTCTTGGCCCCTTGGCTAGGTCCCGAATCATCTTCGGACATAGTAATTAATAGCCAATGTACAGCTGACGGCCACAAATTGAACAAGCATACAAACACTAACAGGGACAAGACTCCGAACTGGTGTAGTTGTTATGAGCGAAAGACATCAAGTGACAACGCCTAGATTCTTCCCGAACCACCTTACATGCCTGAATGAACAAACTCTGAAACACTTTTGTCAATCGATAACAATTACGATATCAACAAACGCATACTCATGTATACTAGTACTTCATCTCAGTTTAGAAAATACATTTGTTATCAGAAGTGAACCAATTTTAACAAGAGCTCCTATTTCATAGTATAATAGTTATCATAATGCTGAAGTTTTATGGCTTCTCTTTTTGCGGTTATAAATAGATCATCATCAGAAGTGAACCAATTTGAACAAGAGATGCTATTTTAGAGCATAATAGTTATCGTAATTGTGAACGTTTGGTGACTTCTTTCTTTCCAGTTATCAATAGATCATTTGTCATCGGAAGTGAACCAACTTAACAAGAGCTTCTGTTTCAAAGCATTGTAGTTATTGTAATTATGAACTTTTGGTGACTTTTTTCTTTCAGTTTATCATTAAATCATTTGTCATCATAAGTGAACCAATTTAACAAGAGCTCCTGTTTCAAAGCATAAAAGCTACTGTAATTGTGAACTTTTGATGGCTTCTTTCTTTCAGGTTATCAATAGATCATTTGTCAGGTGAAGTGAACCAACTTAACAAGAGCTTACAAAAGATTGAGAAGCAACTGACCAATGCACCTGCTGATATCACAGAACAACTCCAAGACTTCCTAAAGGTATGTTAAGCCCTGAAGGTAGTTAGGCAACATTTAGTGATAGAAGTATAGGGGCTTCACAAAAAGGGCTGCTCAGTCTTTCTGCTCTTCTTTGGAAGATATTTTTAACAATATTGGGTGTTTCTATATTCACATCTTGTAATATTTGAACGCATACGTTTTCAAGATTTTGTACGCGTTGGACTATGAACTTTGGTTGGATTTGCAGGGGTCCGCAAAGTGGGTGAATGCATAAATATGTGTATGTTTTGTTATATCCCCACCACCAAAAAAAAAAGAAAGAAAAAGAAAAAGAAATCTACAATTATAAGTCTGCCCATACAATGCACCTTTTGAGAAGTTAGCCAGTGGTGGATCCAGAATTTTGAGGGGGGGGGGGGCATAGTCATGCAGTTATTTGCATATGCGTTCAGATTACTTGAATGCTGGACTCAATATTAATTGATTGGTGATGTTTGGGAAAGTCTATGTATTGCAAAATTTACCAAATGACTGTAAGACAGCTATAAGTCGGATACAAAAACAGATATATTCATTTTACTAGTCAATTTGAGATATTGGCAAATATAACCGCCCGGGTCAACCAGTCAAATACGGGTTCAAATATAAAGAAAATATTATGAAAAAATATGCTGCTTTTATAATCATATTTTCAGTAATTCACCTGATTTTAAGCAGGCAGTGGTGATGTTGGTTGCTTTAAAGCCACATAGTGACATTTGCTGAGAAGGACATCCTTAAGTTTAGTCAAATTCCTGATATTTTGCTTGAAAGAACTAACATATCCTGCAAAAATCATGCCTTTAGGTGCTGTATTTGTGACAAGATCCAAGATTTTTAATAAAATGACATGCCCATCTTATTCCCACGATCCAAATATTAGTCGACCACATGCAATGTTCATAACACCATGCACTGTACATAAACATCTCAAAAAAAGTAACGAACCCCCCTTAAATAATGACCATTATTCAAAAACAGGATTTTGTATTACAAATCTGTAAAATGCATTAAAAGCAGAATTTATTTCTGCACATTTTGACACCTCATTTGCAGCAATTGACTAAATATTGACGTCCCAGCGTACATTTAAATCAATGTAACCCAAGATTTGAAAGTTGCAGTAAATTGTATTGATTTTGTATTCAGCGTAATGGAAGGAAATCTGTGTAATAATATCTGACTGTTTTTTAATTGTAAAAATTTGTATGTAAGTGCAACTTTCAAATCTGGACCTCACTACATTAAATTGACCGGTGCTTTATTGTTTTCTGGGCTATCGTATCAAATGAGGTGTCAAAATGTGCAGAAATAAATTCTGCTTCCAATGCATTTTACAGATTTGTAATACAATAGCCCTTTTTGAATAATGGCCATTATTTAAGGGGGGTTAGTTACTTTTTTTTTAGATGTTTATTAAGTACATGACATGCAGGATGGTCATAACATATCAAAGGTCTAACCACAGTCACAACTGACGGAGTGACATGCATTGGCGACATTGATGGTGGAAGTTAATAAATATTTGCGATTTTCTTTGCTTTACTGCAGTAATTTGGCTCAAACTTAAAACAGGACATATCTGACAGTAAAATCTAACATTTTGTGGGAAAGAAATGCAAATCTATTTTGTATGGAAATGTTGCAATACAGCTTTAACTCAAAAAGTTTGAAAGCTTAAAAATGTGGTTTATCTGTTTTTACATCCAACTCATTTGACAAAATGGAATTTTTGATCACTTTCTCAGGATGCCCAGTCCGAAGTAGCAGGCCTACAAGATGGTTTGAAGAAGATAAATGAATTGTCCAATGAAGTCGCTGCATATTTCTTGGAGGATGCAGCCACATTTAAGCTTCAAGAGTTCTTGGGGATCTTCAAGACATTTGCTGAAAGAGTTAAACAGGCTCATGAGGTCAGTATTAGGGACATGCTAATCATTGCATTATCTATATTGCTGTGTGGGAAAGGTTGTATTGTACAATGTTCTTTTCCTTTTTAGCAACTATTAGTAGGCATGTCCACTAAAAATTGAAGTACTTTTAAATTGATTCAGACCTAACTTATTGGCTGGGAATTGATGAAAGAAACATTTTGGCGTTTAAATAATCTTAATCGGACGTTTCATTCCAGAGATATGGCCTTTTGAGTGTTACGGTTTTATATAGGGCTGCTAGAACATGTTAAAAAGTTAAAGTCCAAAAAGGATTACTAACAGAAAGTGCAATATATTTGCTTATAACAACATGAAAATAAGATCATCCTGAAAATGTAATCGATTTTGTTGACATACAACAAAAAATATAAGACCTCAAAACCCATGGTTTGTTTGGTGAAACCATAAGCATGATCATATATGGTCGCCATGGAAAATATCTCCATAGAGGAGATGAACAATAAGTGCATTATTTCAAATGAATGGCGGTAGTCTTAAACATTGTTCAATCTTTTACGGTCAGCACATTTTATCTTCAAAAATTATTATATTTCATCATGGCATAAGTTTGGTAATATTAATCACTACCAATTTTGAGAAATTTGCTCCAACTCAAAGGTTATCTTTAATACATTGAGCAATACACTGTGTGTGCATGGAAGCCATGATGGATAGCAACATTTCTTAACATCCTGTACATTTTGTCTTCAAAAATAGTTACATTTTATGACTATGTAAGTTTGCTTGTCTGATTCACTCCAAATTCGGAAATAATTGCGTTTGAACACCTGATGCACGGAATGGTGTCACTTTAACCTGTTGTAGTTCTCATCTCATTAAATTTTTCATTAAAAAAAGTTGATCTCTGCATGGAGGAAGGTCCTCTCTATTTACTGACCAATCAGGAAAAAGTTTGGTTAATGTTTTCCGTGGAATCAGGAATTTCTTGAAACACCCTGATATAGGCCTACATTTGGATCAAAAACAAGTATGTACGCCATTTAACAGGCCTGGGATTTCTTGTATCGATCAGTTTCTCCATAGACAATACGTGTGTGAGTGCACGCACACAGTAAATGAAAAATCGTTCTAGTGGAAACTGTATGGACAGTGGGCATCCCTACTATTAGAATGTCTAAAAACTTTATATATTAATTTTGGGGTATTCACAATATTATTACAATTTCATGTCCATTCATAAAAGAAAGAAGCATGCTGAGATCTCTAAAATAACAATATGAAATACAACAATGATAATAAAATTCACAGAAGGTAGCCTTTGAGTCAAGCAGTAATTTTTGCATACAGTTATTTTTGCAATTTGAAGTAGAGATACATTAAGGTATTTGCTATTTATGTGATTGTCCAATCCTGCCTATGTATTATAATATACACCTTGCGCAGATTGGCATTCCATTTACAAAATTTGTGAAAATGAAATCCTCACAAAAACTACCACTTATATAGTAATATATTCCTTAGATGATTTCATTTTAAATGTGTTTATATCCATTTTAGTATATAACAAATTACACTGTCCACATATGTCTAACAGGAAAATGAAAAGCGAATTGTCCAGGAGAAGAAAGCAGCTGAAAGGAAGAAGCAACGAGAAGCATTGGAGGCCAAGAGGAAAGCAGCAAAAGCAACTGGAAAGTCCGTCTTTGTCCCTCCACCTGGCGAAGAAGATGGAAATATTATTGATAACTTGCTTAGTGACATCAGAAAGGTATGGAGACCAGTGTTGAATTTAAGCTTAGGCAAAAAAAGCAACATATTAGTGCAATTACATAAGACAAAGATCATTGTGCTATTCCAGTTGAAATCCATACACCCTCTATGGAAAACTTGACCTTAATCTCCCACGCAGGGGGTGTAGATTTCAAATGGAGTCACCCATTGTTAAGTAATCCTCTTTAATATTCACACTCACTATGTGGACGATTAAGGGCATGTCTTCCATAGGGGGTGTATGGATTCCAACATGGAATGGCCCATTGCACTTTACATAAAGCTGCTGACCACTATGGCACAAGACACACCTTATAAGGTCAGTTACTGGCTATAGATTGCTTCATCACATTGGTTGTTTTTGCTGCGATTTGGCTGTTCCATTTAACTCCCTCTGACATGAAGGGGAAACTTACTGTTGCAATCAATGGGGGAAATCACAAAATATTCTATAAAATAAATACCTTTTGGAGAAACAACTCCAAAAGTTCAAATGTTTATCAGGGGAAATCAACTTCCTATAATTACAAAAGAAAGAGCAAATTCGTAATATCTATCCTGAGACAATTAACTGGAACTTAAAGGCCCTGTACAACCCTGACCGAGAGATTTTAGCATCTTTCAGTATTTCATTTTCATAAAAAACGTAGCGCAATGTGTAAAACACAAAGCCAATGGAAGCTAACAAAAATAGATTAGAGCAAGAATTAGCAAAATAAGATGTCTGTCATCTTATATCTTTTTCATTGCAGGGTTTCCCACTAAAGAGGACAACCATGTCAGACTCCGAGCCTCCATCAGACAATGCAAGAGCTGGAAATTTGAAGCGAAATGTCTCAAGAAGGTATCAGTCTCGTAGATCAGCAACGAAAAAATCCTCTTCCTCTATCAAGGGTAACGAGAGATCAGGAGGCAACGAAAGAATTGGATCGGACAATGTCTTCATACCTACTGTCATTGAGGAACATCCACCCACAGAAACCAAGGATAGAGCAGGTTCTGATAATGTCTTCCAATCACCCACGGTAACCACTCCAGAATCCCCAACCATAACCATTTCTCCTGATGTATCACCACCAGCCATAACTGGTAGTCAATCAAGTGATACCAGCCCAAGAGATGAAGAGAAGGCGGAGCAATTACGACGAGATGCGAATGGGAGTAAAAAGAAAAGGAAGAAAGGATTTTCTTTGCATGGCATGAAACTGCTTGGATCATTGAGAAAAAAAGAAGGGAGGACAAAGTCAGACTCAGATGGTTCTGTCATGATTGATGTCAGTGCTGCAAAACCAACTATTAATGGTATTGTAGAAATGGAAGAGGTTCCCAAACTTGATCTTGAAGGGGCAGGTGATGTTGACCTTGAGGTCAGTACTAAACCAGTTGAAGTCAGTACTAAACCAATTGAAGTCAGTACTAAACCAGTTGTAAATGGGATTGATTCAACTGTTGATGAAATTGATGCTGCAAAACCAGTTGTGGATGTCAAAATTAACGGCGATATCTCGGCAGAAGCAGGAACTGCACAGACTCCTTCATTAGATGTAGATGCATCACTAGAAACTCCGGCAGTTCATGTGGAACAGCCTTCTATAGGCACAGACGTAGTAACTAATGGACATGAGACTGCATCAGTGGTTGGTACTGCTGATATTGACACTGATATTAATCTGAAGCAACAAACTGACATTGACACTCCCAAGATTAATGGAACTGCAGCAGTTGAGATTCCAAGCCAAGTCAATGGCACCATCAACTTGGATGCAAAACTTGAAGTAAGTCAACCAACACTAGATATTCCCAATATTGACAATCAACAACTAACAGTAAACTCTGATACTGACATTGTTACGGATACAGATATCAATATACAACTTGAAGACAATGAACAACCTTCAGTTCCTTCTGTGACAGTCAATGATCAAAATGGAACAGGTAGTCTTGACACTTCCATCAATGCAGGTGGCAACTTGCAAGTTGAAGCTAAACCTGCCATGGTGCCTTCCATAAGTACCACTTCACCTGGGCAAACCACTGTTCGTATAGATGATTCCCACTGGAAGGATCAACCTGTTATACATCATCATATACCACCTGCAGATGACACTGAGTCCAGCAAGCAATCCATCTCTGGTGTTGATACTAGGGCAAGGACCAATGCCAACCTGGATATATCTAAAGATGCTCCAAGATCTCCTGGACTTGAAGTTCCATCAGAGCAGGTAATTTCTTTTTGTTTTGCTTTAATGATTTTATAATGCAATTAAACCATTTTGCTTTATACACATTTGTTTATCCATACAGCAGTCATTAGTCAAATGAATATTGATTTATCAGTATATTGCGGGTTTTAACTTTCAAAATTGCGTGGATGGTTAACTCTCTCTACTCGGGTGTCAAGACGACGGCACACAACAAGTTTCAAATGTGTCTTTAAAATTCAAAAAATTTCAGAATTGCAAATTGTCATGGCCATACTTGGAATCGGCATGAAATATGCATTAAAATTGGTTTAGTGGTTCTTAAAAGGGCATTTCGTGAGCCACAGCCTCATCCCCCCACTTTTCAAAAAAGTTGAGATTCTTATACCACTGGATATCTCTGGCTACATAATGTTTATGTACCAAATATTTCTTGCAGATGAATTCGTTTAGCAGCGCCAAATTTTAATTTCGTTCTGGTATACCAGAACGAAATTACAACAGTGGCCTATGGAGCAATGTAATACACATAATCATGCATAACTTGCAAACGCAAAATCGGAATCAACTGAAATTTTGGGAATAAGGTTTTTTGAATCTACTGAAAAATGTCATAAAAAGAGGATGCTAGGACCACAAAATCCTCCTTTAAGATAGCTCTTGATATTTTGAGAAAGTATCACAAAACTTGATCTGGCTAGCATGCAGTGCTTTCAGGAGGTGATTTAAATTAAACAAAATAGATAAATACACATTGTCCTCCTCAGGATGTTTGTGATAAAGTTAAATATTGAGTTTTAATGCTCTGCATGCTAGTCATATGCTTCAATAAAAAACGTCCAAGTTTGAGAAAGTTTCTAAAAGTATCAAGAGCCTCTGAACCATTACTACTAGACTTGCTTGTACTCATTTTAATGCATTTTTCATGCTGATTCCAAATATGGTTATGAAAATGTACAATTCTGAAATTTTCAATTAAATAAAATTGTCATCTGCAGTTGACACCAGCATTGTGAGCAAGGAGAGAGTTAACAGATCCACATGAGCAATACATCACTGTCTTGAGAAACTTTAGGAGAGCTTTTTGAAGAGAGGTTATTCTTGCTTGTCTCACACATCAAAACTTGATATTACTGTATAGTTGTACAAGAGGTACAACCATCTAAATACCATCTTTATATTTGTATTTGTGACCCAAAACAAGTGAATGAGGCTTCTTCTCTAATAGAAAATTTAAAAGGTCAATTATTTTCCTTTCAAAAGACAAATGATCAAAATTTGCATTATATCATTACAAGGGACACACATGCCACTTCAAAGGTTTCATTATTGAAATGTCATTTTTGTTCCAACACCTCCATGAATCTTCTCTTAAAGGGACCATTGAAAGAAAAACATATTTGGTATCAAAATAAAGCTAATAACATATAGAATCCATTTCTAAAATGATAAACGCAATTTTCCTTTATTTTACCCCCCAAATCAGCAAATAAAGACAAAGCGCCCAATGTCGCGTCGTTCCGCCCAATTCATATGTGCAGAGACACGTGGCAACCGCTGTGACGTCAAAGTGGTTATCCTTTCCGCTGCATGGCAACACTGCATAGTCCAGACTTGGTCCTAAACCAACGCATGAACGTGTTTACAGCAATGAACTTTTGAATGAATAAGTATATTAAAAAGGATATTATAATATAAATTACAAAGCTACAATGACTTATATGATAGGCCTATATATAAATTCTAGCTAGGCCTACAAAATTGGCCAACAACGGGAAACGTAAGTAAGTTAGGCCTAGGCCTTTATATTGACAAAGTCAAAGCTGTCAGTGCTAGCTGCTCGGCGTTTGCAAGAGAGTATCATATGTTTTGACTGAGGCATTCTGATAATATAGCAACTCTTTACTTATATTTCCTCTGAAATATCTGGTGAGGATAGGAAAGAGAAGGCAATGATATTTCGGGTTAGCATGCGACTTAATATCTTTAGGCCTAATCAGCCTACCTCCCGGGCGCGCGTGCGGCCTAGGTTAGGCCGTATAAAATTAATATTTTGGTTCTCGTCCAGAGGATTTTCATAAATTGATGAGGGAGGGAGGTGTTTTTTTTTCAGTGTAAAATCAGCATTGTCTGCAGTTTTCGGTCTTTTCCAACAGTGCTCGAGGAAACGATGACGCACTTTTTTTTTTCAAATGTGAGATTCTGCGGGATAAACCCCCTAGAGTAGGCCCTACCACAAAAAGACTTGGAAGTGGTCCTTGTTCTCTAATAAACTTATTTATAGGCCTATGTATGAAAAATTCATCAATAATTCCAAAGTCTAAAATAATTGAAAAATATATTTTAAAAATCTGACAAATGCCAGAAATTGAGGAGGGAGGGGACGAGAACCAAAACATTAATTTTCGGCCTTAACCAGGCCAGGCCCAGGCCCGCACGCAGGATTTTTTGAGGGTGCTGATTTTGAAAAAGTGGACTTTTTCCAAAAGCGGGGCGATTTTGTGAAAAGTGAGACTTTTCCCCCAAATTTGGACCTTTTTGACCAAAAAACGTAAAAACCTGATTTTTAATTCTTAAATTTTGAGACTTTTTGTATACTTCTGCAAATTTGGGGAGGTGCGGTCGCACCCGCACCCCCTGCGTACGGGCCTGGCCAGGCCTAAAACGCAAGCCGATGCTAACTCCGAAGTTTGAAGCTGAATTACGAGTGATTAAAGTGTGTTGCTTGTTTCTAAAAAGGTCGCTCCGTGTAGAGACACTACACTTATGGGACCAGGTTCAAAACAAAAGTCAGGCTCGGGAGAGCGAGTTGGCGCGGTTGTTTCCTCGCCTTGCATCACTACTGAGGTTTCGGGTTCAACTTCAAGCCCCTGGCGCGCAGCCCAAAGACTCATGTGAACTTGGTTTATCTCGATCCCGCAGGTTTTCTTCGGGAAAACTTTTGCTTCTCAAAAATCGGTGATTAGTTGCTTGGTTATCAAAAACTTCCTTCACCCAATGAAATTTGGGGAGCTGAAAAGATAATTGGTGGATGTTACAATCCAAGTGCGGCTAGATTTGCGACAGGTTCGGCAGCATCCAGCCTAGATGATGCGATCTGATTGTGATAAGTACCATGGCAGCGAAATTACAGCGCTTTGAACCCTCCGAGATCTGGGAAAAGGCGTTATTATATAAAAGCCGAAATTTATTTTAATTTATTTTTAAAAGCCTATGAAAAATGAGAAACAAATTTGAAGATAAAGAACCACGAGAGGAACATATAAAGGCCACTCCAAACAATCATATGAACAATATTTACTGTCAGCCTTTAGTTTACGTTATGGAAATGCTTATAGGCCTAATCCAATCTCAACTCCCACTGATACTTGAAAGTGCAAAGTGTCCGAGCGTTTTATCAAAGGTAGGCCTACAGTTACAAAGTTTATGTTGATTGGGTAAATCTTGTAAAATACAGCGCGCCTGGCTGGATATTTCGTTTTTAGAAATGACTGACATCAATTTCGCATAGCCTAGGCCTACCCCCGTCCTAACCATCCATGGATTAAAATAAGTATAGGCCTATAATATTTCCCATTTTATGTTTGTAGCATATAGGCTTTTTGAAGGCCTATGTATGTTTATAGGCGCTCCTCGTAATTTATTTCAAGAACAGCTTGCATGTCATGTTCTTCTGAACCAACTTCTTCATCTGCCGTTCAGCTACTGCCCCAGTGCCAACGGCTCAAATAATATTGGCAAGTCTCCCGTATAACACATGGTAGGCCTACAGGGGAATAAAGTTGCAAAATAAAAGGGCCTAGGCCTACTTTGCATTGTTTGGGGTATGAAAATAAGCACTTTTGAAAGTTAACTTATGGAAGAAAAAGCTTTTTTATACCAATTGTCAAGGTTTGGAAAAAATAATCATCTCTTGAATATTTTTAAGGTAGGTACGTCCTACGGAAAAAAATACATAGGCCTATAATAATAATACCCATGGAGGTGCTCGCGCGGCACATCATCTGCAATCTATGTGTTATGACAAATCTTGGCGATATTCCCTCAACATCGTGACTATATCATAGGCCTATAGGCATACACATAATTAGTTTTATGGTTTTATATATGCCATGTAGGGCCTAGATAAAGTCATCGGAATCATATCTTAGTCATGTTGACCGGGGTTGAATTTATGAATAAGTAAAATAGGAAGCTGCATGCTTGATGATGATAAAAAAAACCCAATTGATCGTCCCCGCCCGCCTCCTTTCGCATGGCATTGCAATTGAGGGAGTCTGAAATGTTTAATGCTATTTTCTTTATTATTAAAGGAAAAACTTCTTTTTTTAAATGTTTCAAAAGTTAATAATATTGTCAATAGTTTATATTTGCTTCTGTCCAATAAGCATTATCAATTTAGAGGCTTTGTTTTAATCATCCTCTCAGAGAACCATCAAATAGCAAGAGCCTCGATCCTATCATCCTCCTCTACAAGTTACGCAACTAGTAATAATGTCTGGGAATAGGCCTAATACATAGGCATAAATGATCCATTTGCATTGTAAAAAATAATAATATATGATAAATAAAAAAGGCCCTCCACTTCCTCTTTTTGATAACATGTGGACAATCAACTGGAATTTTGTTTTTACTTGACCTTTAAATAATTATAAGTGGTTGTATTACCATGATTATTGCATCTGATATTTAGATCGCGATCGCTGTTGTCAAATTATCCCGGCAAAAATGTCAACGCAACACAAAACGCGTAACCACAATGACGTCATCAGGAAAGCGCCCAATTTTTCTACTTTTGATAAATGACGTGCGATGTAGCGTCGGAAGGGGGTAAATCGAGTACGTTGTTTTCATTGTATTTTTATTTCTAAAATAGTTAGTTCTTCAATTGTTTTAGATATTGATTCTATATTTTATGGGCTTTATTTTGATACCAAATCATATTTTCTTTCAATGGTCCCTTTAATATGTATCAAGTAGGCCTAATGATTTTTGTAGAATTATCATCAAACATCAACTTGCAGCAATATTGCTGGAATACAGTGCCAGGCATTAGCCTCACTTACTGGTATTGGGTCGTAGTTGGTTGAATGAACATAATTTTGGTAGTATTTTTTTCTTCATTATATAGACAGCAGATCGGTTGCTTAATTTTCACATCTTATCAACATTTCCAAGTATTTTGTATTAGTGTATTAATTTGTAGACACAATGAAGGCACAAAGTTGTGCTTCAATAGAAATCAAATGTGCATGTTTTATAACGTTATATAATGAAATATTATTATAGATAGATTGTTGCCATTTTTGTGTCCAATAGTCATGATATTAAGCCAATGAAAGTCCACTTCTGGTTTCTGTTTTGATATAAGTTTGTATTTATTCTCACACTTTCATTATACTTCTTAAACATATTGCAATATTCAGCTATTGTCTACTTTTTACACCCTTACCATTTTTGTCATTATGCAAAGAGATGAAAAACAGCTTACTTTTACCTTAAAAATTATTTCAATATTTTCTAAACAAAAGTTTGAATGATACAAGCTAACTGAAAATATACAAACCAAAGAACTAGACATTCATTGAGCTTGTATATGTAGATTTTGTTCATTTTCTACATAGTGAAATTGTTTTGATAAGTTGGATTATGTCAGTTGCAGATTGCTGCTCAAGTTTCCCATAAAATCCTAATCAACCTTCAATCAGTAAGAAAGAAGTGACATGGGTAAGATTGCATCCTTCCCAGAATCCTTTGCTCCCTTTATAGTTATTCCATCCCCAAAGCACCTTGCAACAGATTGAATTAGTGAAGATATAGTGATTCTATGTGAATCTGATTACCTTATTATAAACATCTCAAAAAAAAGTAACTAACCCCCTCAAATAATGACCATTATTCCAAAACAGATTATAACAAATCTGTAAAATGTGTTGAAAGCAGAATTTATTTCTGCACATTTTGACACCTCATTTGTAGCAATTGACTAAATATTGACGTCACAGCGTACATTTAAAACAATGTAACCCAATATTTGAAAGTTGCAGTAAATTGTATTGATTTTGTATTCAGTGTAATGGAAGGAAATCTGTGTAATGATATATATCTGAGTGTTTTTGTATTGCATGTAAGTGCAACTTTCAAATCTGGACTTTACTACATGAAATTGACCAGTGTTTTATTGTTTTCTGAGCTATCGTATCAAATGAGGTGTCAAAATGCGCAGAAATAAATTCTGCTTCCAAGGCATTTTACAGATTTGTAATACAATAGCCCCTTTTTGAATAATGGCCATTATTTAAGGGGGCTTAGTTACTTTTTTTGAGATGTTTATAAAGTAATGTGCACGCAGCACCTAACTATTAAATACTACAATCAAGAAAAATAATGTCGGCACACTTTCAATGGGTCAACGTCACATGCTTCCCTCTTCCCCCAATACAATATGTTTAGCGAACTCATGTCATCAGCAGACCTACAAGGCCACTAAAAAGTGTGTGATTGTATGCTTCAAATACATGGCTGGCTTGTGTAACTTGGATGCAGGGGTTGTAATACAGTAGCTCAATTGAAAAACATACCCAAGTGCACCAACAATATTTTTCCTGATTGTAGTCATGCAGTGGTGTATGTTACCAGGCTAAATATCCAAGTTGTAAAAATTACAAATTCATCCTGCTGGCCCACATAATATGTAGCCTACTCTCAGAGTGAGTTGACTGGGACAGTATGAATGCAACAATTTGCCAATACAATGATAAAATTTGACAAAATAAGGAACCTATTTGTAAAACATACATAGAGAGAAGATGCACATCACATATTTTGTTCAATTTTGTCGCTGTATTTTGAGCCAGGTTAGTACACCACTATAAGCATCTAGGATAATGTAATGACTATGTAATACTAGTAATTACTTCAGTTAAACAATAAATACAGGGTGTCCTATTGAAAATCTAACTCTCCAATCAAAATTATTTCACTGGACATGTTCTCCTTATTAAAATAAAATCACAAAGTCTCAGGAAAACTTAATTTTGAAAATAGTACTTAATATGTAAAAAAAATACAATGAAGTACATGTATATCAGTCAATTTATAAGTATCTGAGCTGTCAGTAATGGAATTTTGATGCTAATGTATAAGCGCATGTACGAAGAACAAGGTGTTAAAATAAGCAACTTCTGAGCTTGGAGATAGTTAGTTTAGGTGATGAAAGAACCACAAGTCAGCTGGAACCTAAGGCTAAAAGAAGTAGTGCTATAGTCTGTCTGATCTCCAGTTGAAAGTAACGCCATGTTGGATTTTGCAGCGGCAATTTTTATTTTGCGCGGACTAACCTAATCCCGCAGGGTATATACGCATGCATAGAAGGGCGATTTGTCTGATCGCTGGTGTTAGTCACAACTTGAGATGAGACACATTATAGACTTTTATGTTTTTAATGATTTAATTAGTAAGAAAAGAAATGAGTAAGATTTTCAGTTGGTCACCCTGTAGCATGTAGTATTTTCCTAGACTGACACCCTCAGTCGGACAACGTCCAGGTTGATGACCAAGAAACTTACGTCCGACATGATACAAAAGCTTCGTTTTCAGTCATCACTAAATGCATATCGCAGATAACATGTGCAGTTGATGATGAGGGACTCAGTCTAGTATTGCCTGATTTTAGATATTGCACTCTTAAATGTGTGAAGAATTCTACTTGCTTGTACTATTGAAAATTGCATTGATCAATTAAACTGAAATTAAGTGCAAGTATATTAGTATTATAAGTCACATGTTACTGTAAAGTACGTAATACTGCATACTGCAATTGAATGCATTGACTCTTAACTAATTTACATCATTTCTACATAATATCATTTCATTTTACCTTGGATTATTTCTGTTTTTGAAGCATAGTATATAACATTTCTAAGTGTAAAAACTTAGAATTGTTATCATTACTTCTCGGTATAGACCTTGTCAAATCAAAATCGGAAAACCGCAGTATTCCTTCAGTAAGCTAGGGGGTCAAATTGGTGCACAATTAATCAAGCGGAATCACATACCTTTTGAGTGAAAATACAACATATTTAGCCAAAATCAACATGAGTTATCACAGAGAAATATTTTTTAAAGGTATTGAACTAACACTTCCACTATTTGGCACTTCACAATGTGACAGTAAAAGAGAGATAAATGCAGATGTTTGTCGTCTGCGGCACATTTGGTCTTCATGTGGTCTTCGCAATATAAATATCAATCTCTTGCGCCATACCCAACGCTTGACCATGTCTTTCACACAGATTTGTGTTCAGATGTAATAGTTGCGTTTGCGCTAGTGTTGATGACCCGGAATTGTATTTGAAAAGGTCTATTACTGCAAAACAGTCTCCATGCTCTGCTCTCAAAGGTAGACCCTCTTCTTCTCCAAGCACCATGATTTTGTTACTCTGCAATCTGCATCATTTTTACAAGATGATTTACAATCTCCAAGCCCATTCAATCTTCATCCATGATGCCTAGGCCTTTGCTAGGCCTTTGCAATTTCAACAGCCTGTGCACTTGATTGGCTAGCTGCCTCTTTTCTACCAATATGCCCTCTAGGCTCTGGAATTACCTTTTCAACATTTACAATGTATTCAACAACTTTTCTTATACTTTTTTACAGGAGCAAAACTTTGTAATCTGTAATGAATCCACACTTTATACTAGCGTGTACGCAAACACAAGTTAACAAAAGCATGTATAATATACATTGTATATGGATAATGTGTTTGCACATAAAAGACTTCATGCCTGGGACTTGTGTGTGTATACACTCTTACATGTTGAATTCATTATTTTGGAGGAAGTGGCTAAACATTTGCCGTTTTGTCCTGTAGTTTTAGTGCTGGAATCAACAAAGAAATCATTGATGTGCTTGTAAATGTTGTGTAGCAATGACTAAGCGACATTCCTCATGAAATAATCATGTAAATTAGACAATCTTTGGCTTGGTTTGATTGTTGAAAGGGATTCAACCATTGTTTCACTGTTGTTCATCACTGTTTAACAACTTGCTTGAGAAGCTAAAGCTGCACAAAGTAAAATAAGCAGATGATGCAGATATGTTGTTATTAAACGGTGATGGAAACATATTGAATCCTGAAGTCAAATGAAAAACACTGGCTGCCTTCAAGTCTGCTGTCAGTCAATATCATGTTTTAGCCATCTTTGCCTGTATATCTCCCTTTGTTTTTTCAGTTGTTTATTTTTTTCTTCAAAATAATAACACTGTAGGCCCTACCTTTCTATCTCATAATGCACTTCTAGCTATATAGAAGTTACATGTAGCATCTTCATGTATTTTTTTCAATTAAGATTGTAGAATCACATAACTTGCAGTTGTATTTTTGCTATTTATATAACTGACAACAAACGTACGTGAGAGGGTTGGTTGGAAGTCTTTTAAGAATGTTTGTAATTATTCTTACAAATTCTATTCCTTTAATTGTTTGAAAAAATGGAAGTATAAGTCTGCATCAGATCAAAATGTCATGTGCCTATGTGAGAGTTATTTCTGACCAACTATTTTGCTTTAATTTTACATCATATAAAGCCGCATAGCTTTAAAAAGTGTAACATACAGTAATGGCAACACCAATTATGGGTAAGTTCTTCAAAGAGCATGATTGGCACTTACATAATATTATAGCAGTTTCTACATCCTACATGATGTATGTTTATTAAATGCGCTTGAATGAAATCAGTGGCTGAACACATTAACAGTCTTGTATGCAATATAATGTACCATATTAACAAAGGGTGATCAAGAAAAGTTGGGAGTTTAGATTTAAATTTAATAATAATTGAATAAATATAATAAGAATTAGACTAGAATCATAGTTGTGGTTATTAGACTAGAATAATGATTGTTACAGGGAAAATGCTGGTAATTATGCAACTTAATTTAGGCAAATGTATTCAAATATGCAAAATTTAAAGGACGGCTGCAAAACATGAAAAGCGTGAACATAAATTTAGCACAAAAATGTGCACTATTGTATTTATGTAATATGAGTATGCAAAACAGTGGCATATAGCGTGAGTCATCCTATGGGGGGGGCACTGACCATGATTGGGGGACACCAGGCCTGATGGGGAGGGGAACATGCCCCTATGATGTTATGCCACTGATGCAAAAGCATTTGCACTAGTTCTGAATTTCATCAGCATGTTATTAAATATTAACTCTGCAGCAATCTACCAGTAATTATGAAGTTTACAAAATGTATCTAAGACTAATTATACGCATTGCATAGTTATTGCATACTAATACAATTATACTTTGATCAGCTCGTAATCGGCAGGACTTATAACATCATGGATTAATATCAAAATATTTTATTTTGAGAATCATCTTGTGACAACTCGCCAGAAGCATCACAAATTATTAATTCAAGTCCTATACATTGTCTACTTTCTGTAAGACACACAAAACATGGACCAGACAGGTCAATTAATAGCACTCTTAACGTAGGTCTACTTTTCGGCGTAGTGGTAAAAGCCTAACATTTCCTGCCTATTACGAGCTGATCAAACTATATTATGGAAGCAATTTGTTTGCTTGTTATAATCAAAATAACAACAAAGCTCTGTCAAATGCTAACCGCATGCCTTTGATATTTTTTATGCATTTGAATATTTTTATGCATTTTATTCCATAGCATTTGCATTCTCATCTAAATATCAGCCATGTTGCATTATATGTATATTAAATTTGCAGGTCTGAGATTGAATTAAGAACGCCCATTATTATGCATAATGAAGAAATATATGAATAATTTTCTTCGATGAAAGTCTTTGGAATCACTATTCACATATCACTCAATTATCTTTTGAATTAAAAATTACATGCAGGAAAAATGTTGATAATTAATTCTAAAGCAAATCATCTATTTGAAATAGATTTTGATGATGATGATGTGACATTCTTATTCAGTTGTGTGTCTTGTTAAGAACATGCAATTTGATTGGTTTTCAGCTAGTGGCGTACCGTGGCCGTTCCAACCCCGGGGGGCTGAAGAAAATTCAATTTTGCCGCCCCTTCCCCAAAAGGTTGACCCAGTTTTTTTGGGTGGTTTGAAAAAGTGAAGAGCAAAAAAAAAAAAAAAATGTGTTAGCGCCCTAAAAGCAACACATTTTGATGTATAGTGCCATTTTTTCAAAAATTTTTATACTTTATCAAATTTTTCCGCCCTTTTTTATTTACTAATTCTTTTTGCCTCCCCTTTCGTTTTTGCTGCCCCTGTTTTGGCCGCCCCTTCGTTTTGGCTGCCCCTGCTTTTACCCGGGGGCTAGCGCCCCAAAGCCCCCCAAAATATGCGCATGGACATGATAGTGGATACTGGCTTCGCTGGCATCCACTACTCAAAATATTGGCCAGCCCATCCATTATGACACAATTATTGGATAGGCAACAGAAAAAATCAAATTTTTTATTCTGTAAATCCTTGCCTCCTTGAGCATATATGCAGACTTCAGAACTACTTTCCATGTTATCGCTTGCTTCATCTTGCATATCCATACTACAGTGTTTCTAAACTTAACTGTGCTATGAATTCTCTTATCAATTCCTATGTGTAGATAATGGAAACACCAGAAGTAAACTTAGGAAGGAAAGTGTCGAGAAGAGGGAGCAGCTTTAGACAATTTGGAAAACGATTGACGTCTAGTTTCCGCTTTAAGAAGCGGCGAAAATCTTCAGTCTACTCTGATGAAGGATCAGACAAAGGCAGAGCCCACAGTGATCCAAGTGAATATGGTAACGAGAAGAAGAAGGGAAACTTCTTAAGAAGTTTATCAAAACGTTGGAAAAAGAATACCAGGACGCATAGTTCTGCAACAGGAGAGTTGAATGGAAACAAAATAGTGGATGATAGAAGAGACAGCTCACCTGGGTTGAAAGAACCAACATCAGAAGGCATCAGAATGAATGACGACGGTCAACAAGGGAAGAAGGGTAAATCTGTCAAGAAGGACAAAAAGAAACGAAAGGTCAAAAATGAAAGCGAAGTTTGAAATCAGTGATTAATCTACTAAATGTGACCCAATCTGGACAAAGGTGGCAATTGCATAATTGAAATATAAGCAAAAATATTGACTCTATAAAAGTCATCTTTGAAACCAAGCAATAGCAGCGAGTAGACTCTTGCATTCTGCATTTTTGATATTTGCTTAAAATGTTACTTTTTTGCAACATCTTCACAACATCTTTACTCGGGTGTAGTGTTTACAATGTCCTGATGGTGTCACAAGCTATGTCTAAACCAAGACTCTGAAAAAAGGTAACTATTTAACAAATACACTGAGGATGTACAGATTTTTTGGTTATACTGAAAAATTGAGGTTTTACATCTCAATTTTCAAAATGGTCTCCTTTGGACTGATTGGATCAGATGATGTCACAGTAATCATTGATTTGATCTTGTGCACTAGTTTGTATGTTTCTATGTTCCAGTGTATGATGCGTAAGCCTCTTCCCTTGTTTGTTTTATGTTATGAATTTTGTAAATATAATCAGATCTTCTGGCCTTACTTTAATGAGTGACAAATGTTTACATTCTTTCCTGGATGCATCATCAAGTCTGGGATGTGACAACTTGCCACTCATTATTAACATTCAGTAATACATGGATCCTGTGTTTCACTATTGGAAGTCAACTCATACAGGTGATGCCAATAGCAGGGACAGATTGACGTTGAAGTCAGCTGATATTGGTAACTGTGTGGCGGCAGCAAGATTTGTTTCAGGGTGTGGGGAAAAGTGAAATTTTGAGGGGAATCGTCAAATTTTGGCCTAAATAGTGGAATTTTCTGTGTTTTTTGGTTCTGACTACACTAGCTGCCACCAAAGTTCAGCATTCTCTTGCTCTGATTGACACAAACACCCTGTTAAGGTTATTAATTATTTTAAACTGTTGTGATTTGGTAGTTCACAGCATCTTACGAATGGTAGTGAACTTTGGCAAAAACCGCATTGCTCAATTCATAGCGAGTGTGTAGAAGAATTAAAATATCACAGATATACTTTTATAGGTGCTGCGGTTCTTGAGTTACGTTGTAAAGAGGGCTGAAACAACAACACTTTTGTAAAACGTACATAACTCATTAACAACAATAAATTAAGCAAGTTTGCAAAGTATACGATTTGTAGAATGAACTTTTGCAAAACATCAAGGTGTTATTTTTCAATAATATATTGATCTAGATAATGAAAATCGATTTTTAGGTTGCTTCGACCAACAATACCTCGTCTACCCTTAATGAGTGACATTGAGCACAGATCGCCTCTGTTGTTATGATTGTCAGACGATTGAATTAGCCAATCAGAACCCCACTTCCGTGTTTACGCTGTGAATTAATGTGGGCATTATGTGATTTTCATGGGCATTTTGGCCAATATGTCCTACCTTATTTCCCACACAGGTAATGCCATTGAACTGACAAGTTGTATAATAATGTTTGTAAGCCATAAAGGAATACTCTTATGTGATAAAACCAGAAATAAAATGGCTTAAAGTCCGTTCATACTAATGCCGCAATTGCTTTGCGATGCGGTGCATTGACGATTACTTTTTGTCGCAACTCAACGCAACTCGTTACATTTTCAAGTTTATTGCAATAACCACAATGCAGTACGATGCAGTGCAGGAACGCATTGCAAAGCAATTGCAGCATAGTATGAACGGACCTTTATACCATGGTGTATGTCACTATAAGGAAATGTACTTATGATACTGAATCACTTGAAATTTCTCTTTATATTCTACATTTTGTATTATGTGATATCAGCTTCAAATATGCAACATTTCTAACTATTTTGGACAAAGAAATTGTAAACATATGGTACTCCTTTTTTAACTGTACGCTTTGATTATCTTCTACGACTGACAACTTATTTGACATAATTTGCAAATGAAATCAGCTTCATGTGGGTTGAGTATGTGGGTATATGGAAGGTGCAAGGGCTATTCCAGTTGAAATCCACACTACCCCTGTGGAAGATTTTGGAAATATCTTCCACAGGAGGAGTGTGAATTTCAAATGTAATTGGCAGGGTTAATCATTTTGAAACTTCTACTCCCCCTGTTATATGGCTTTACCTGTATATACCACAACAGGAGTGAGGAGTTACCCAATTGTCTATTCTATTCAAAACTCATACTCCCTCTGTGGAAGACTTTAAACTAAATCTTCCACAAGGGTAGTAAATGGAATAGCCCAATGTTCTCTATGAAAATCTTGCAAATTTTCAACAAAATATCTGTGACTTGAGACATAGCTAGAAATGACCCACCTTGACCATGCAATCACTTGCCTTTTAAGTAGAAAAGGTTCTTTTTCAGATCCAAGTATCTGGTACTCACTCAGAAATATTTCAATTCCAATCAGGAATCTTCATTACTCTGTTGTGGCGTTTCTAGATGTTTGATGAAACATGAGGGGTTACAAAACTAGACAAGATCTACAGTCAACTTGTCAATAAACGGCAACCAGGAAGTTTGGAAACATCATCATACCAGACAGTGTTGCCGCTTCATCAAACAATTAGAAACACCACAACAGAGTGATCAAGATTCCTTATATACAACATCCTCATTCAACCAAAAATCACTAACAGTCAACAAAAGGGCAAGTCCAACACAATTCATAGGACTTCTGATGAAGATATTATAAATTCATGGTTAATTAAATTTGTTGTGCTGCAAGTCAGTTTAAACTTTTAAAAACAGATGCTTGATAGAAATTGAAATATTTCTGAATGAGTACCAGATTTATTACTTGGATCTAAAAAAGAACCTTTTCTAGTAATTTTCTAATGAATGATCCTGATGAATTCGTTATCAGAATCACTTGCCTTGTAAAACACTTATAATTATGTCGTCTGTGCCTAAATATAGTGTAATCTGATACTCTTTTATAGTAATAACTATGTTTTTTTATAATGAAATCTTATCTACCTTGTTATTTTTTGGTTGATCTGAACTTTGGTTGTGACTTTGGTGCATACTTTGCTGGCCACAGTATCCAGTCACGCATGTAAAGTTAATCGTGCAAAGTGTATGCGTACAAGGGCGCTTTGTCGTTACACTTCTGGTGCAATCACAAAGAAATATTGATGTCACTACCAAATTTGAGTTGAACCAAAGTCTGGGACCAAAGTATAGGAACTATACTATGTACTTGAATTTTTAAGTGTAATTATTCTTATAACAGTTAAATTATGTCTACATGTACTCTTTCTTGAATACATCATGCTTTGATGTTTTGTATATATGTGGTCAATTTTTTAACCAAAGAACTATTTTCAGCATAAATATTGTGTAGAAACAATGCTTCAACTTACTGCTATTTTTTATTACCTTTGTATATTAATGCACTCATACTGAAGTGTACTCAGAATATTAGCTTTAAGGTATGGGTGTCTTTCAAGTTATTGTCGTTGGGCAGGAAAAACCTATGCTATTGGCCCCTGAACATATTTAAAGCAAAACTTTGCAGTTTTGTCTTTAACTACATGTTCAAGGGCCACAAGTACATAGCATGTTTTCCTGCCCAACGATGTTACGAAATCAGGAAGGGCAGGAACTTAACTGTGGGAATGACAGGGATCACTGTGGTCTTTTTAAAGATCCTGGGGGGTGGGGAAGGGGCATCCAAGTATTTAACATGCATTCTAAAAACAGTATTGTCATTCATTATTCTGTAAATTATCATTGAAATATCCAACAAAATTTGTTGTTGGACAGGAAAAACCTATGTGTCATTGGCCCCTGAACATGTTTAACCTCTTACATGTAGGTAACCTGTTTTATTTTTGTTTTGAACATGTTCAGGGGCCAAAAGCACATACAAGGTTTTTCCTGCCCAATGACAAAATTAAATCAAATTCTGTGAAATTTACCCAGACTACCATTTTACATTATTGAGTAAATTTAAATGAATTTTTGATGTTTTCTGTATGCTCAATGACATGAAGGATTTAAACAGTTTGTTTGTTAGTGCAATGTTGCATATTGTTGCCCAACATTTCTTTCAGCAAACAAGACAAAGACAAAATAATTCCTGGTAGATATCATTTTGGTCCTGTGCTACTGTGACATTTTTTTTTCCTAAATAATTCATTGCATATAGAAAACCCAAGCAAATAATCTATGAACATAAATTGAGTGTAGAAAACTTGATACAAACTTTTATTACAAATCATGTAACATCTTCACACATATAATCACATAGGTATACTGTGATGGCAAAACTTGTGATCCTATAAAAAAACAACAAAATAAACGCTTTTACAAAAAGCAGTGAGCAACTGACCATCAGGCTATTCCAGTTGAAATCCATACATCCCTATGAAAGACATGACCTAACCTTCCACATGGAGTGTAAATTTAAATTTCAAATGGGGTTACCTGAATGGGTGATTGCAGTTGAAATCTACACCCCCTGTGTAGGAGATTAAGGTCTTGTCTTCAATAGGGGTGTATGGGTTTCAGCTGGAATAATCCATTTTGTTATTAATTTGTGACCTGCTCTTTATGAAATGACCGTTAAGTTTCAAGAGTGAAGACATTTCAACTGTTGAGTTATGTTATTTGTTTGAAGACACAGCACAGCATATTCTGTCCCCATTCACAAAGGACACACTATAGGTGTCTTCAAACAAAGAACAGCAATAATTCTCTTTATTCACTTTATGTTCATTTTGTGGGAACTGGTCACATATTGTTTGTTTGTTTGTTTACCCAGGTTGGTTCGTGAGGAACACATGCTAATCCATGGAAAACCATGGACCGTTCCAAGCTCATACAAATGCACAAGCCTGGATAGCCAGTGTAGGCTAATATATGCATGCTGGCCTAGATAGCTTTGATAAACAAAGCAAGAAATGGAAGAAAATAGCTAGGAAAAAGAGAGAAGGCCACTCCCAAACACAATTGTACAATTTTACTCTTAGCCCTTACTTCGTGAGAAAGGAAACTGGAATTCCAATCTCAGGCCCCGATATGCTGGGTTATTTATTGTTTTGTACTTATTTTAGAAGTAAGATGGTATACTGTGTAATAAGCCTATAGCCATTTGTCTCCATGCATCAAATATAATATGCAAGTCTCCTAAATTATTACTAAGTAACCTGTACCCAAATCATTACCCAAATATAGCCAAAATGTGTGTTGAATTATTGTTGTACATATAGCATGGTAAATTGAGATGAAGCTTTTTTTGTAGCAATCACTTCCAGAATGCAATACAACACTTGTATGTTGGGTTGGTGAAGTGGTAAGGCTCAGAAAATGAGGCGGCTTAGGCCTATTCCATTCAAACCATTTCACAAAATACTCACTGCCCTTAAAATATACTATGAGGGTTACTTTTTACAAAACCTGTTCAAAATATTGAGCCCAAAATATTGTACATGTGTTACTTGTTAGGCCTACATTTATTCTGTGCCAATTTAAGTTGAGCAAATCTTAGCATTCTGTGCCAATTTAAGTTGAGCAAATCTTAGCATTTTAATGGTTTAGTACCAAGTGTACTCAATGTTGAGAGTGTACTCAGTGTAGTCACTAACATAAGTTCAGTCAGTAGTCCTTCCTTTATCTTTTGTTCACAACAGTTCAAGTATGCGGTATTTGTCGTATCGCTATACCATCATCCAATTGAGCACGAAAGAGCTTGGAAGTAGTTCATATAATAGGCCTATCAGTATCACCGTTAAAAGTGGTCATATATTTCGAATTTAATTGCAATGCAAAGATAAGGATAAACGAAAAATCATTAAATAAAAATATATATTATACACAAAGGTGGAGCAGAAACTGTATCCAATCACTGATTATCTTGTCTCATGAGTTATCATGGCTCAAAAATCTAGTGGCCCACCGGGCCAGCATTGTTGGAAGTTTACTGGCCTGAGGCAAGATCAACTGGCGCAGGGCCACCGGGCCACTGCTTAAATCCGTCCCTGCATCAAAGTTGTTCTGAAGTCAACTGCTTGCTATTTGAAGCTAGGACATGTTAGTGACTTCAGATATTTACGACACAGATTTAGGATTTCTCTACCAGAAGTCAATGTGTGCTAATACAATGCAATAGGCATTTTGCCTAACAGTAGATATAGTTTGGAAGTTAATCAATCTCCTTTTATTATTATGCAATAATATGCATATTTTTCATTGTGGGAAAGAATTTTGGAACAAATTGACTTTCAGTAGAGAAACTCTAAATCCACGTATTACTTTCCCAATTTGCCATATAAGTAGTAATGTTACAGGATTAATTACCACAGCGACCAGTCAAAACTAGTTTTGAATGTATTGCCCTGCACTAGTCATTCCTCTGCGTGGCACCATAAATTAATAAAGAATAGGCATAAAGACCTGGATCATAATTCTATAGAAATTCAACAACTCTACCTATACCTTTGTACAGGAGCCAACCGTCGTTAATCCATGATGAATCCACACTTTTACTGTAGCGTATACGCGAACGCGAGTGAGACTATGCGTTACGCGAGAGCGCGTAAAATTCGTCATGCCTGGAACCTTTGTGCGTATGCAAACTTACAAGTTGAATTCAGTATTTTTCAGGTAGCGGCTACTAAACATTGCCGTTTTATAGTAGTTTTATTGCTGAGATCAACAGAGAAATCATCGTTTTTGTTAGGCTGAGTGGCAATGATTAACTGACATTCCTCATAAAATAATCGTGAATAATACGATATTTAGCTTCTTTTTGTTGTTGAGAGGGATTCAATCATGTTTCACCGTTATTCATCACCGATTAACAACTCGTGTCCGGCGCGTCTGCGTGGTTTACTTCGCTCGGGCAGCTTTACGCAGACGACGCGGACGCATCGTTGTTAATCGGTGATGAACAACGGTGAAACATGATTGAATCCCTAATTCCACATTATACTGAGGCCATGTATGTTTCTCTTGTACTTGTACTATTAGTGTCTTTGAAAAGAGCGGTATTGTATTCATCTATGACTGCACAGATACACAGGTGTGACAGGTGATGAGTGCAGACTGCTTATAGTGGAGGGCAATACATTAAAATATAGTTTTGATCGATCACTATGGTAATCAATCCTGTTACATCACTACTTCTACAGCATATAAGCAACTGAAGTAACATCACACTGTCATACTAAGAATTAGTCACAAGGACAAGTGTGATGCAAATCATGCAATTTGTTTGTCATGGAACAGTAAAATTAAAGAAGTTTTATATCCAAAGTGATTAGACCCAAAGAAAAGAGACTCCGCCAAGTTTGTGTGCTGCTCATGGATGGCAACATAGCATACCTCTGGATTATTTGGCTATGCGCCTTGTAAACTTTGATTTGAATTGCCTGCCAATATAGAATGCTCAAGCTTATAAAGATCATTGCGCGGCTGATAAATGCCGGATGTATGCTATTTTGCTCTCCATATGCGTGAAAAAAACCAATATGGCGGATTAATTTTTTTGCTATCCATGCATGACATACCAATATGGCGGATTAATTTTATGCACTTTGTGTAGAATCCCTTTGGTTATATACCTCCTATGGAAGACATATGACCTTAAATCTCCCACAAAAGAGTGTAGATTGCAGGTAAACCCATTTGTTTTTCACACTCCGTGTGGAAGATTAAGGTCATGTCTTTCATAGTATGGATTTCAACTGGTATAGCCTAGAGTCTGAAGTTTTCCGTTTTACAGAAAACAGAGAAAAATCACGGAATCGGAGGTACAACACAGAAAATGATGATGAGACAAAAATTGTTAAAAGATAAGAGAAATAATGTTAAAAACAATCATGAGTCGTGTATGTCAATTTTTATGATAAAAATACTGTTTAATAATACCGAAAAGGTATATTACCAAGGCATGAACCCCCAATATCATGATATCCCTCCAAGCATCGTAATAGTCGGCCTATTATTGTGAGAATATTCCAATCGGAGCATATTGATCGTGATATTGAAAAACACGGAAAATGGATTTTAGAAAACGGTAAACTTCAGACTCTAGTATAGCCCAATATTCATATCACAGGTACAACCAACAGTTCAGGTTATCATAACCACAGAAAAGTGAACCGGAATATTATGTGAAAAACCATTGCTTGCCTGACATATATTGCATTCTGTGACTGGGCTATTACTGTTGAAATCCATACACCCCCTATCGAAGACATTCCTAATCTTCCACATAGGAAGTGTAAATTTCAAATGGAGTTGCCCATTTAGGTAGCTCCATTGAAATTCACACTCCCTGTGTGGAAGATTAAGGTCATGTCTTCCATAGAGGGTATACAGATTGGAACAGGAATAGCCTAATGATAATATAAATGAAGGTTCTATCTATGACAAGACTTGGTATGTTCAGCATATTATGCAATAAACCAGATACCGTACTCAACAGACTTTGATATGTCTCCTCTTTGTTTTTTAGTTCATATGTTTCATTTGTCAATTCTCATTTCTCTCTCTTCTGGTGAGTCAAATCCAGAAAAACATGGTTGTTTTAAGATTGCAGAACATGTACATGTAAAAGAAGTGAGAAATTTACCCGTATTGATACAAAAATGGGGCAACATTTGTATCAAAACTATCCCGATTTCAGCATTTCTACTGTATAAACCCTCATAACCTGTTAAGTACCCATCCAGGATTCTCAGAGTACAAGTAGCCATAAAAGTAAAAACAGCTTTACTGCACAAAAGTTGATGTTGCAGCTCTCACCCTCTATAGTCATAATACAAACGGACAGGTATATAGTTATCTGCAGTGACCAAAATTATGTAAAACTGTATAATTCCACCTACAAGCATACATGCCTCTAAACTAGTATTTTTTTATGAAAGAGACAAAAGGCAGACAACATCCACAAAAACATTACAATTATACATGTACAGCAGGGGCGCCTGTATAAGAAATATATTAGTTACTCAAACTGTATGTTTTAGCGGAGGGTGTCTGCCTTTTGTCTCTTTCGTCGGAAAAAAAAACACACCAGTCATTGAGAGGCATATAAAAGTACTATCCCTGTGATAGTTCCATTATGCCAATTCTTTCAATGTTTCTCTGCCATTTATTTCTACGCTAATTAGGCAAGAAGAAAATGGTGACAACAAGAAGTTTTTACACATGCACCTTTCTCCTGTAATTACGTACAAATGAAGTCTGCAGTTATATTGCCACAGTATTTTATCGCAGTAGAAAATATTTTGCAGTTCACTTCTCAGCCAGAATAAGATCAACAGGACACACTGTATGAGCTGCTGCATCACGATTGCCCCACTGCTAGCTGTATGCCCCTTGGTCTCCAATTTTGAACATTCTAACTATATTAAGTGGCTGAAAGTACAAGGAAAAATAGAATGATATATTAATAGTCATAGAATTAATTGAGTGCAAGAAAGCCCTATCAGTAATAGCTGCTCTATAGACATTGACAATTGTTGTATTCTACATTAAACATCTAAATATGACACCTGGCAGCTATTGCACATGGCCTGCTTGCACTAACCTCATGTGAGAAATACATGGTGTTGCTGGGCAGGAATTGAAATCCATATACACCCCCTATGGAAGATATGACCTTAGTCATGACCTTATAATCTCCCACAGAAGGTGTGAATTTCAAATGGAGTCACCCATTCAGGTAATCCCATTTGAAATTCACACCCCTGCTTTGGAGATTAAGGTAGCCCAGTTTCAAATCCCATTTGATAAAAAAAAAACCCACCTTATCAAGACAAGTTTAGACCTGGTCACGCTATGGAGATTAGTCCTACGGAGAAGGAACTCTTTGGTATTTACTTACCTTGTTCTAAGCAAATATATATATATGTAGCTTAATATTAGATGACTGCAGTTTAACTTTTGGACTTTGCTACTCAAATATGAATAAATGTAGATCCTCAATACATCTAAGCAAGGATCATATTGGGGATGCAGGTTCAAATAAATTTTGATGCATTTTATTTAGCAGTAAGCAACCCTACCTGTCTTGAAGATTTGATGAGTTTTACATGGCGTTGCTCCGTAGCAACTACAAGACTTGGATCGCCATCTCCTTTATTGCATGATACCAATATGCGTGTATGAGGTACGTGTAGCCATGTACGGCCAAGAGCTGGCTTCTTTTCACCGCCACTTCCTTGGACAAGATTATTGGTTAGCTGAAATGAGAAGGAATGAAACAAAGTATAATAACTTTCAATGAAACAAACTTCTTGACTTTCAGCAGTGAATTTTGGGTTCTAGATAACTATCATTGCCACCACTGGCTTATGGTTATGAGGTTTAGGCTTCCGATGTTGGGGTCATTAGCCATTTCACTCAAACAGCCAATGGAGGTGAAGTTACGGGTTTACTTTATTTCAAGAGGTGTAGTAAAGTTGACATTCATAGATAAAACACAGTTAACTTACCAACACAGCAATAGAATATTCTGCCGCTAAACCTTTCAAAGCTCTGCCGAGATGCATCATCATGGCATGGCCTACGATGGAAAAGGAACAAAAGGATTAATAGTCTACAGACTACTATTAAAAACAGGGAAAATATGACACAACATCCAATGGGGGAGTAACACAAGACATATAAACAAAGTTAAAAACCTGACGTTTCGAAAGGACAAAACTTTTCTTTCTCAAGGGATAAAATAAGAGACCTGCTCTCAATATAGTGGAGACCAGCTCTGATAAAAAAAAAGAGAAGATAAAAAGCTGCATTGACTGGAGCATTGATTATAGCAGCAGAAAATAAAAGAAATCTGACCATATTTATCAGAATTTCCCCCCAGCATTCCTACCTGCGGATATATGGATTACGTGGACCAGGATCTATGGTCATATGTTTGTCATCCTCTTAATCACCACCAGTCTTACCAAACATGCAATTTGGTAGCCCAATTCAACAATTGTCTCTACAATGTGGGTGTTTTTTCCAACATATTTCTATTGGACAGGTACTTGGTAACCATGACTATCATTAGGCCTAAAAAAATTGTTTGATTGGCGTAACCCAAGCGACCCTAAAAATAGACCTGATCCTAGACTTTTTTTCTTATTTTTATGCAAAAAGAAATTAAAAATTACAAATAGAAAAAAAGTTCCAAGGCCTTTATCAATATCTTACGCAATTTACAGCTCAAAAAGCATTGTGTGTAAAAAAAAAGATCCCAACCTACCTACCCTAATTTTTTGTATGTTACGCCAATCAAACAATTTTTTTTAGGCATTAACACCATAATTTGTTATCCCCATCATCGTCATCGTTAATGACATGGTAGAGCATTAGCATATTGTGTATAATTAATATTATATATATTGGTTACCATGGTTACAACTTACCCTCTGTTTGTTGACCACCAATCACAGGTGCTACAATTGCTGTCACTGAATCTAACACCACCACCTTGAGGGCGCTGTAAAATGTATCACTTCCACTGTCAATTGAGTGTTTGGTATTCTCCAGAAGCTGGATGACCTCAAACAGATCAAATACTTTTGTGCATTGAATTCTTTGAAATGCAGCTATCATAGCCTAAAAATAAAACAAGTAAACAAACATTCAGCAGCCGTTTAAGTGCCATGACAACTGAAATCCTGAAAATTATCCCAAGTCAGTGTTTCTATAATTGTTTTCCAAAAGTTTCATTTTCTGAAAAAAAAATGTCCTGAAACTTACATCCCCGATTCAATAATGGGTAAAATATGGATTAGGCTTATCAAAAGGTTTAGTCCTCATTTAATTGATAAAAAACTGTTCAAGTCTACAAAAAGTAGAGTTTTGGAATTAAATCTAATACTGGAACTTGCTTTTTGCAACTTTTTGCGACTGGAACCACCAGACTTCATCTTGTAGGCACTCAGGCCCGAAATTGTTTTTGACAAATGAGTGAATGTTCTTCGGGCGTGAGATGAAGTCTGGTGGTCCCAGACACAACATCGCAAAACTCCAGTGTTTGATTTAATTCCAAAACTCTGTTTGAAATTACTGGATGACTAAGAACATTCACACATTTGTCTACTAAAAATACACTGTCTATGCTTCTGCTACAAGTCTCCCAAGTATTTATGACCTCACAGATCAAAATATGTTGTAAATATGAGTCTCAGTTTTGGGCCTCTGGTGCGACAATGTCCCCCTTTTTTGAAACTGCGGTAATAAATTAGGCAATATGTTGAATTTTTTGAAAAAACAACAATTTTTTGCAAAATTGTGTATTATCTTGGAATTGGGTATAAATATGGATCCAATTGTCCTGAAAATTCTGGCATAAATATGGGTGCACCTTCATATTCTCAGAAACACATATCCCTACCCAAACCAAACTTGAGTGCCCCTCCCCCGGGTCACAAACCTTTTCTGGTATATTTCGTGCCACCATCATGTCCTGTAGTCTCTGGCAACTAAACCCACCACTGGTATCTATGTAAAGAACATTTACATTTTGTTCTGAAGACACAGCTATAGAGGCTGCTATAGATGTACACAGCTGCAATAAAGTACAACAAAGTTATTTTTTTTAATGTGGCTGTTATTTAATATGTAGTTTAAGATGATTACTACCAATTGTACTTCATTTCTGAAGCCAAAAAACAATGAATGTTTGGTATTCCTCCATCAGCCTCTCAACATGACACCAGCGGGATGAAACTCAATTGGAAGTACGCATACTCAAAAAGCCTTGTCTGACTGTATAGCAGGCCGTCATGCGTAACGCCATGCGTAACTTCACTCCACTTGGATAGACACTATTCTCCCAGATATAGCCAAGCAACTTTATAATGATAATGATATTTCTTCTATGGAATGTGTCACTTCAACTCCTGAACATGCAAAGACCCCCTCTAAATCTATATCATCAACAGTGAACTTTTCCCTTAACTATGATGAAGACTTTCCCCATCTACCATTGCCTCAAGCACCTGCACTAACCAAAGAAATCGCAACTCAGACTGACACTCTACCAAGCAAAACAGTGTCAACATGTTCATGTCAGACTATCACCATGGTAACATGTGAAACCCAAACAGAGGATATTGATCAAAATAGTGACTCACAAACCAGCTCAGCCTCAGAACAACACCCCTCTACGGACACTTCTGTGTCAAGCCCAACGAAATCACCAAATGTGATTGTGAACAGTAGGCCTACCACTATGCAACATGAATCTGAACCTACAGTCCCTCTTCCTGATACATGTACTGTCCATGTTCCTACCATCCCCACCAGCAATCCCTTCAGTGTTTTAGAAGTGGATGAAACCCCAGATGAAACCCCAGATGACTTGGATGATTTCCCCCCTATCCCCTTGCCATGGAAAACTGCATCTACAAAGCATACTCCTGCTCCATCATCTGCATCTACAGGCATAAAGCATACTCCTGCTCCATCATCTTTCCAGCACTTGCCAACATCCTGCAATTCAGCTAACTCTAAACCTTCATCCCAGAAGTCAACC
The DNA here is from genome assembly GCF_039555335.1 of Amphiura filiformis. Lineage (NCBI taxonomy): Eukaryota > Metazoa > Echinodermata > Ophiuroidea > Amphilepidida > Amphiuridae > Amphiura > Amphiura filiformis. The sequence goes on along the minus strand of NC_092636.1, from coordinate 69,057,059 downwards.
AAATCTACATGCTCCAGGGCTACATCCCGAGCTGCTCCAAATAAGCCAGATACCACTGCATCTACAACTCCTAAGAAGTCAGTTTCATCAAACTCACAACCTGAACAGCGGAGAACTGTTTTAATAATTGGGGACTCTATACCTAAGGGTGTGATAGGTAGGCGCATGTCCAGGAAGTACAGAGTGATAAACAAATGTATACCTGGCAGTAAACTCCAACTTTGGACCAAAATTATACCAGAAATGATTAAGGAGGAACAGCCTGTGTCCATCATCATTCACTGTGGGACAAACAATTTATCTAAATGTATGACACATGAATGTATTTCTTTGTTAACTAATTTGATTACTACCATTCGCATAACGTCACCAAATGTTCACATCGCAGTTTCATCTCTTACCACGCAGAAATATGTTGCACGACAGATATGGATAAAGGAATACAATGCAAGAGTTCGCGATTTGTGTAAACATTATTCGTTGTCCTATATTAACAATGACAATATTAGAGATGAACACATCTCAGACACTGATAAGTATCGACTACATCTAAATGGACGCGGTACCTCACTTCTTGCGCTAAACTTCATCAACTTCTTAAAAAATAACTTGTACTTTCCACATATGGATTTTCTTATGTACAGAAACTTTATGAGAGCAAGGTAGTTTCTGTTGATAACAATATAAATATTGATATTGTTAGTGAAGATTCAGTAATCTTGAAAAGTGACAATATTGTAAATAATAATGTAAACATTTCATGTGATAAACAAGCAACAACAAATAATCCGAATTCTTGTGAAGAAAAGTTTGATATACAAAATGCAGAAAATACTATTTGTACAAGTAATGGCAAGGGTACATTTAAGAAAAACCGTAATAAGAAACATTATGAGATGTGTGGTACTTGTTTATGCAAAATTAAGCCATCTTTATCTCATGCATGTGTAAGTGTAACTTGTTCGAAATGTGAATTGAAATTCCATTCAAATTGTGCCAATGTGATGCCATGTAGTAGACTGGAAAATTGGTGGTGTGACTCATGCTTCACAAGGGTCTGTTTTACTGAACTTCCATTTAGTGATTTTTGTATTGATTTTGAGTGTGCTCTTAAGAATGGTTTAAAAATTAAGAATGGATTAAAAATAGCTCATCTCAATGTGCGAAGTCTGAGATACAAAGTTGATCACATCAACGTATTACTTAATTCAAATAATATTGATATTTTGTGTCTCACTGAGACATGGTTAACGAGTGACATTGATGACAATGATGACAATGAAATCAATATTTCTGGTTACAATTTAAGTCGTATTGATAGAACTTTTATGGGACATGGTGGGATTGTATGTTATGTAAAAGAATGTATTAACTTTAAAAACAATGATATTCTCAATGATAATGATATTGAAGCACTTTGGATTGAACTCAATTTACCACACACTAAACCAATCATTCTTGGAACTGTGTATCGAAAGCCTGATGCTAAGGCTGAATACATTGACAAACTAGATCAGGTTTTCCAAAAATGTGTTTCAATGTATGATGAAGTCATTATTGTAGGTGATTTCAATATTGATATCTCAAAGCCAAGCGAATCTAAGAAAATAACTAAACTTGCCAACCATTCTCAACTTAAGCAATTGATTAAGGAGCATACAAGAATAACTGACAAAAGTAAGACTATTATTGATCTAGCATTTGTTTCACAATCTGATAAAATCATTTCTTCTGGTGTGCATAGTCTTGGCATCAGTGATCATAATCTTATTTACTTACTTAAGAAAACAGAAAAAGATCAAGCATGCTCCAAAAATAATTAAAGCTAGGTCTTTTAGGAACTTTGATGAAAACAAATTTATTTCTGATGTCAAAAATATAAACTGGAATGTTATTGAAAATTATGAAAATGTTGATGTTGCATGGGATGTTTGGAAATCTCTATTTGATCAAGTTTGTAATACTCATGCACCAATTCAAGACAAAAAAATTAAGAGTCATAAGCCTGATTGGATAACTGATGATTTTATAAAATTAAGTAAGGATAGAGATTATTATTTTAAGAAAGCTCACAAAACTAATGACCCTAGTGACTGGGAAATGGCAAAAGCACTTCATAATAAATGTAATATTCGTAACAGATATCTTAAAAAGAAACACTGTACTGATGCCATTAATGATAATATAAATGATCCCAAAAAGTTATGGCAAGCAATTAAGAAAGTTGTTCCAAGTAAAGTCAAAGTAAATGTCGCTAATATACAAAAGAATGGGACAAGTTTAAATGCTACAGATACTGCTAATGAATTTAACACTTATTTCACATCAGTTGGCACTACTCTTGCAAGTAATTTTGATGACATTAATGAAGACATAGGTGAATCATGCTCGTCTTCTGAGGTTAATTTCAATTTCAGTACAATTACCTCCGACTTTGTTCATGAACAAATTTGTAAGTTTTCAAATGATAAAGCAACAGGTCTTGATGGTTTTCATATCAAACTTCTCAAGTTAGCCTCTCCTATTATTTGTGAATCTATTGCTTACATTTGTAACCTCTCACTTTATTCATCAACATTTCCAACTGATTGGAAGAGAGCCAAGGTAACACCGATATACAAAGATGGCGATAAAGGTGATGTTGGTAACTATCGCCCTATATCAGTTCTACCTATCATTTCAAAAATTATTGAACGTGCAATTCATAATCAACTTTATGACTATCTCAGTGTCAAAGGCATTCTTTCCCCAAGTCAATCTGGTTTTCGTCCTAATCATTCTTGTGCCACTACTTTACTTGATGTTCAAGATTATATTTTGAAAAATATGAATAATCGTCGTGCTGTAGGTGCTATTTTTCTTGACTTGAAGAAAGCCTTTGACACTGTAAATCATAATCTACTTTTAAATAGACTTTGTATGTATGGTGTTAATGGATATGAACTTGAATGGTTCAAATCTTATTTGAGTAATAGAAATCAGTGTGTAAATATTAACTCGGTTCTTTCTGACTTTAAACCTGTAAACATAGGTATACCTCAAGGGTCTATCTTAGGACCACTTCTCTTCATAATTTTTGTAAATACTTTACCACAAAGTGTATCATGTAAATCTGTGATGTATGCTGATGATACTACCCTCCTTTGTTCTTCAGAAACTGCATCCCAACTTCAAACTGATCTTGAAAATAATTTGAATAATATTGCAGACTGGTTTCAAAAAACCCACTTAACTTTGAATATCAAAAAGACTAAATTTATGATATTTGGTACATGGCATGTTCTATCTAAATTTGATGATATTAAGTTAAGTTATTGTGATCAAACCATTGAAAAAGTTGACCAGTTTAAATGCCTTGCTGTTATATTTGATTCAAACTTAACATGGTCTAACCATATCAACTATGTTTCTAAAAATATTTCTAAAAGATGTGGTGTCATAAATCGTATTAAGTATTATCTTCCAGAGTCAACTCTGACCATGCTGGCAAATGCTCTCGCACTACCCCATTTTGATTATTGCAGCCCTGTATGGTCAAATTGTTCTGGAGAACTTGCAAACTCTCTCCAAATCCTCCAGAACAGACTTGCAAGAATTATTTTGTCACCTGATATTAGAACACCAACAGATGAAACGATGGATAAGTTAAATTGGATTAAGCTTGACAAAAGGTGGTACAATCATTTGTTAGTTATTGTTTTAAAATGTATTAAAGATCAAGCACCTTCCTACTTATCATCTAACCTTACATTTACACATTCTGTACATAATGTTGCAACCAGAGGCCAAATTTCTAATATGCTTTATCTACCAAAATGGAACTCTAACTCTGGTAAACGTACTTTTAATGTTAGAGCAGTTAAAATATGGAATGATCTTCCATCTAACATTCGTAGTAACTATAATACAATGAGTCTCTCCATGCTTAAGAATGCTACATTGTGCACCTCAACCAAGATAATTTAATTCATAATGTACTCATAATTATTTCATATTCAACTATGTATATTTTTCCTCATGTACTACTCTAAATATTATTTAAGTTGTATTTTAATTTGTAAATGTACGGCTCTTGCAGGGCCCCCAGGAAGATCAGTGTTTTCATTGATGGGATTACCCGGCTTAAAGAAAGTATAAATAAATAACAATCATTTGGTGTACATTTTAGTAAAAGCAGCCAAATTCAACTGGGGAGAGTAGAGGAGAGCTAGGAGAGCAGCAAAAAGCAACAAATTTCAACTGGGGGAAGAAGTTAATAAGAATCTACAGCAACATACACCCCTTGGCCCTTGGCTACACCACTGAGGTGCTGTTCAGTGGTATAGCTAAGGATTGTGGTGCCCAGAGGAAAGGATACAAAATAGCCACTAATTTGGTTATAATCAGGTTGACTTTTGGTCTTTTCCACTAGAAACAGCCTTTCAAATGTTGAAATGCCTGCAGTGGTGTAGCGTGGGTCATCACATTGGGGGGGGGGGGGGCCCCGACCCTGATTGGGGGCACCGGATTTGATTGGGGGGCCCAAGCCGTTTTCGGAAATTTTCCTATGGGATTTCTTAAAATTTCAGATCAATTGGGGGAGCACATGCCCCCCGTGCCCCTATGACGTTATGCCACTGAATGCCTGCACAAACATTTGCCCCTTAGTTTGTCAGTATTTCTGACCATCATCATTTGCAATGTTAATTTCTTACCTGAGTTTTGCCCACACCAGATCCACCTGCTATTTCTAGTACCTCAGATGTGTATAAACCACCATCTAACAATTCATCCAAACTGAAAATAAGTAAAACAATTACAGAATGAATAATGGAAATATAAGTAAATTCAGCTAGCAATTTATCTTTCTTTCTTTTTTAATTTTTTTATTGGGGGGGAGGAGAATTTTGTAAGAGCTTTCAATTCATTAGCACAATCGTTCTGCCATGAACACATTTATTGATACATCATTATCCCTAAAAAGTCCCTCATTCTACTGGGCAATATTTGAAACACATCATACTGAAGGATTTTTTATCCTATACTGTTTATTTGTAGTACCTATAACTATACCTTTTTTCACCACATAAAGGAAATTTGACTACCAAACCTCAGGTGCAACAAGGTATGTGTGTAATCAATTTTGGGCTAAAAATTTAATAAACATGCAATTTTAGAATTATTGGTAAATATGAAAGGAAATCACAGTGAAATACCAATTTGGAATCCATATCCATTGATTATTTTCATAACAAAATAATAACCATACCCTTTACATATAGGTTCAAATGGGCGACTTGGTAATTATGTTGGCTTTGATTTGTGATAAACACTGTACACAGTAAGTTGGTACCATATACCTAGGACATCCCGTAGGCAAGATGGCAACTACTGATATCACATCATAGGTTTGTATCATTGACTGGGTATGATGTGTGGGTGTTTTTTTTTGGGGGGGCAGAGGAGGCCTAAAGGCATTCCTACAATGCACTATGATTGGGAAATTTGATCAATATAATCTAATTTTAAAGGCAAAGTCCCCATTGCCACACACACAAAATGGTAATTTTAAAACTGCAGCCAACGAGCTAATAGTTGAGACTTAGGACTGATATTTTATTTTCTTACAGGAAACATTCATATTGTCCCACTGTATTAATTTTATTCCTAAGTCTCGATGTTTTGAATGTTAAATAATAGGATGAAAACACCAGATATTTGCACACAATCCCAATGCAAGGCATGATCAACTGTACCATGTGTGTACAAAAGCCAGACATAACAAGGTCAGAAACCCCATTGGGTTGTGGGAATGTCTTTAAACATCCTCTGGGGGGGTACAGTGAGTTGGTACCTTACCTAGAATACCCTGTGCAAGATGGCAACCACTGACATCACATCATTGTATAGTTCTGTACCATTGACTGGGTATGATGTGTGGGGGTGCGTGTGTGTGTGTGGGTGGATGGGGGGGGGGGGTACAGTGAGTTGGTACCTTACCTAGAATACCCCGTAGGCAAGATGGCAACCACTGACATCACATCATTGTATAGGTCTGTACCATTGACTGGTTATGATGTGTGGGGGGGTGTGTGTGTGGGTGGGTGGATGTGGGGGGGGGGGTACAGTGAGTTGGTACCATACCTAGAACATCCTGTAGCCAAGATGGCAACTACTGACATGACATCATTGTATAGGTCTGTACCATTGACTGGGTATGATGTGTGTGTGTGTGGGGGGGGGGGGGTACAGTAAGTTGGTACAGAACATCCTGTAGGCAAGATGGCAACTACTGACATCACATCATTGTATAGGTCGGGGGTGTGTGTGTGTGGGGGGGGGTGGGTGGGGGGTACAGTGAGTTAGTACCATACCTAGAACATCCTGTAGGCAAGATGGCAACCACTGACATGACATCATTGTACAGGTCTGTACCATTGACTGGGTATGATGAGTACTGGGCTAGTAGAAGACGTCTGATGGACACCAACACCTGCAATGATTCAAATACTGAATAAAATTTTGTGGACATCACACCACGCAATAATCTAGTGTCCTAAAATGTGATTTAATCAAAGTTGTTGGAACAACATAAAGTAACTGAACATTCAATACAAGGCTACTTACAGTTCCAGATCTTATACTCAAGATTTTAATTGTGATACAACCTGAGAACTCATGGACACTAGCCTCTTGGCAAGGTAACACACACATCTTGTTGTGAATTTACTCATATGAAAAACAACAACTTGATTTCAGACAATAATTGCCTTCAACTGCAATCGCCACATGTTTTATGGCAAAGCACCATTCTCAAAGATGCTCCCAGATAGAGGTGGACCCTTAATATCAACAACCTTTGCTGTCAAAATCCCAAGATTCAACTTGGTCTCCCACAGACGATTATTTCTCTCATACTCTGCAAATGCCCTCAGTGGCGTAGCAAGGGGGCAAGGGGGACACATGCCCTGGGAGCTGCATTAGTGGGGTGTCGAGTGGCCGCTGGTTAAAAAAAAATGTTGGGTCATCAATTAAAAAATTTGTGTTTACTGATGTTGCCGATATTTTGATTTCTTCTTGGCCATATTGAATTGCTGCAAATATGTGTTGAACATTTTTTTTTGATCCCTACCCCCCCTTTTTAGTGTCTCGTGCGACCTGGGCAAAAAAATTGGGGTCAACAATTAACAATTTCTGTCGGCAAAAAATATTTTGACATGTTTGGAGCACCATTCTGTATCCTTGCCTGGGCGCCCCTAGCTACGTCACTGAATGCTTCAAAACAGTATTTGCAAAGCTTCTACCCGGTATGTGATAATGTGGGTGATAAAATATTTGTTTTAAAAACCACACTAAAAAACTAGGGTACATTTTGAGTTCCACCACACCACACCTCTGGGTCTGTAGGTTAGGCCTATCCCTTAGGTTTATGTCAAAAACTTAAAGAAAAGTAAAAAAAAATAATGGTTCATGTTTACTGTTACACTTACCTTGTAAGATACTGAGCATACTTGTGACAGCTTTTCCAGATCGGAACACACAAAATCTAACACTGAAAACCAGAGATGGCAAACAAAAATATTATGGTTTTTAGTTTATATGGTAATTAACTCGACTGACATGGCTGCTTGCATGGGCAGACCCCAGGGGGTATGGGGTATAGGGGTACTCTGTGACGCTGTCCCCCTTTTATGTCATGCCTCCCTGTTGCACTGATAATAAGATGTCAGTACATGGCATGATCGATGTAGGTATGAAAAGCAAACCTCAGTTGCACATTTGCTAGTCAGCCAAATTGGCCTATACTGGGGCCCATGCACAATACATATTTATTAGTGCCATATACTATTACGCTGACTTTCCTATTCGGAGAGGATGACAATTGCAACGAAGAATGTTAAGGATATCAGCGGTAAAACGCCATCAACGGTAAACAAAATAGGACATGGACGTGGTAACAACAGAAGTTCTGGAAGTGGACGGGGGAAATTTAGACCCAAATTTGGTCAACGGAAGTCAACCAACAACACGGACGGCAGACCTAACGACAATGGGAAACGCAAGTGTTACAGGTGTGGCTTAACTAATCATTCCCCAAATGAATGCAAGTACAAGAACTTTACATGTTACAAATGTAATCGAGTAGGACATTTGAAATCAGAATGTGGGCATGCAACGTCAAACTACCATGCAAAACAAAACACAGTACGCTCACGTAACAGAAGGCGATGAACAATTTGAAGATTTTCGTGAAGCTACTTTCACCATTACGACTACAGGCGATAGTGACGACAAAGCGAGACGACACGCATGATGACGACAAACAAGATAACGCAAGCAAGACAGTGTAAATTACACATCGTCAAAACCAGTCTTCCTACCAGTGGAAATTGAAGGAGTGAAATTACAGATGGAGTTGGACACGGGAGCAGGACCGTCGATGGTTAATATCAAGGATTACCTGAAGCATTTCAGTAAGTTTCCATTGAAACCAGTGTCTCGTCCACTACATGCTTATGCCGGTACACCTTTGAACTTGGCAGGAGAGATCAATGTTGATGTAAAGTACCAAGATCAACACGCAGGATTACTACGATTAGTTGTTGTAGATGCAGACAGCTATGCACCACCATTATTTGGTAGAGATTGGCTAGCGGAGATAATCTTAGACTGGCATAATTTGTTTCCACAACAAGGTCAATACAGTGTCAAGAGTTCATGCACGGTGCCTGAATTGAAGTAGAAGTATAGTGAAGTATTTCAACCAGGATTGGGTACAGTGAAGGGTATGAAAGCAACACTTCATGTGAAGGAAAACGCAGTTCCAGTATTTCACAAAGCACGACCTGCACTGCACGCCCTACGTCCAGCGGTAGATAGAGAATTACAGAGAATGCAAGACGAAGGTATTATCGTTCCTGTAGATTTTAGTGAATGGGCGACACCCTGGTTTGCATACCAAAGCAAGACGGAACGGTGAGATTATGTGGAGATTATAAAGTTAAGCGTCAACCAAGCTATACATACAGATGAATTTCCAATGCCGACGCCAGAAGAAGTATTCAGCAAGATGGCGGGAGGTGAGAAATTTACCAAAATTGACTTGAAATGCGCTTATCAACAGATGTTGTTAGATGACAAATCTCAAGAATTGGTGATAATATCCACATGGAAGGGATTATTCCGCTATACACGTTTACCCTTTGGAATTTCCTCGAGTCCAGCCATTTGGCAACGATTCATGGATCAAGCTTTGGCAGGATTGGATTACACATGTGCCATTATGGACGACATTTTAGTAAGCGGAAGAAACGACGAAGAACATCTTCACAATCTGGAAAACGTACTTCAACGACTGCAGAAGTATGGACTACGAGTAAAACCAGAGAAATGCAAGTTCATGGAACAGCAAGTGGAGTACATGGGTAGAAGAATCTCAGCTCAAGGAATTCAGCCTACGGATCACAAGATCAAAGCTATCAAGGACGCACCACAACCGCAGAATGTTACGGAAGTGCGATCATTTCTAGGCATGGTGAATTTTCAAGCTCAATTCAGCACCTCATCTGTCTCACGGTGATACATCCACTGAATGAACTGTTATGTGATAAACCATGGAACTGGACAGACGCTTGCACGACAGCTTTTGAGACAGTCAAGAACATATTGACATCTGAAAAGATACTGACACACTCGACTCACAATTGCCGTTAGAGTTGGCAGCGGACGCTTCGCCATCACGGTGTTGGAGCGGTGATCATGCATGTTTACGAAGACGGATCACGACGACCTATCGCATATGCATCACGAAGTCTGGACAAGCATGAGAAGGGTTACGCTCAACTCGACAAAGAAGCCTTGGCAATTATGTTTGGACTCAAGAAGTTCAGAATGTACCTTTACGGAAGAAAGTTCACAATTCTGACTGACCACAAGCCTTTGGAGCGAATACTAGGACCAAAGACCGGTATACCAACATTAGCTGCACAACGTCTGCAAAGATGGGCTATTACGCTTTCAGCATTCACATATGACATCAAGTACATCCCAGCAAAGCAGAACACGCTAGCAGACGCCTTGTCACGTCTACCATATTACCAGTGATAGAGAAAGAAGAAGACGCAATCTTCAGAGTAGAAGACAAGATGTTGGAGAATTGATTGATTGATTTTATTTGGTACTATAAGAATAACATACAAATTACACTACATATACAGTATTATTATAACAAAATAAAATATATTGCACATCAAAATTGTATAACGAAATTACAAATCAACACAAGTACCAAGGATAGCCCAAAAAGCCTTGGGAAAAGCTTATTTCCATTGGGGTCCTTTACAAGCAAGAGAAAGATAGGAACAAACTGCCATACAAAAACAAGAACAGAGACAATGTGCACAAAGGACGCAAAAAGCAGAAATGTGAGACCAGCTCAAACCCTCAAAATCAAATGGGCCCTTGATCAGCTAAAAACTGTTTGACAGATTGTTTGTACAATTTAAAATCATTGATGTTCTTGATTTCATTTGGCAGTGAGTTCCAATGATGAATTGCACTATTAAAGAAAGTGAGGCTATTTTGGCCCTTGGAGTGAGGAACCTTAAAGTTGAATGGACTACCCCTGGTACTGTAATTATGAAGAGATGATACTCTAGTAAAATGCATTTTCATATATTCAGGACAACAGTTATGGAAAATTTTAAAAACATGACTAAGTTTTAATTGAACTACTCTGTCTTGACTTGATAGCATACCCACCAAATCCAATTCTTTCTGCCCAATATGAGTACGTGGCCCCACATCCAAAATAAAACGAACGATCTTGTTTTGCATAATTTGTAATTTGTTTTTGTAGTTTTTAGATAACCCTGTATACCATGAAGAACAAGCATAATCGAAATGACAAAGAATTAAAGCTGAACACAGTGTCTTGCGTGTTTTCATGCATAAAAAGTCTGCATGTCTGTACAAGAATTTGAGTCTCCCGTTTGCTTTTTTGATAATATTAGAAGCAATTGATTCACCGGAAAGAGTGTTATTGAGGGTGACCCCTAAATATTTCACAGACAGAGAGGTATTAATTAGCTCCCCATTGCAAGCAACAGTAAAACTATCAACTGAATTTAGCTTCCTTTTGGTACCAAATAAGATGGCCTCAGTTTTACCAAGATGAAGGGAGAGCTTATTATCTATCATCCATTGCCTGCAAGAGTCTAATTCGAGACTCAGTTTATCAGCAATCTTTTGGGGATCTTTATCAGAAACAAGCAAGACACTGTCATCAGCGTATAAAAGTGATTTGCAGTCGACACTGGTGGGCATGTCATTCACATAGCAGAGAAAGAGGAGTGGACCAAGGATACTGCCTTGGAACTCCACAGGAAATATCAAGTGGGGCAGAATCAACCTGGTTGACATTGACGATTTGCCTCCTACCAGTTAAATAAGATTTAAACCACTCAACCGAGGACACTCCCAAGGCCTCTAATTTTTTCAAAAGAATGACATGGTCAACAGTGTCGAAAGCCTTTTGCAGATCAATCAAAACCATACCAGTAAAATTGCCAGAAGCGGTCTGACTATGAATATAGTCAGTAAGGTGAGTCAAACATGTGTCCGTTGAGAAAAGCCCCCTAAATCCAGACTGGGAGCTGTAAAGGATGTTATTCTTTGTTAAGTAGTTCTCAAGCTGGACATAGACGGCCCTCTCAAGGATCTTGGAAGTAACACTAAGAATGCTCACAGGACGATAGTTACCAACTTCTGTTCTTACATTTTTCTTAAAAAGTGGTTTAACACGAGCCATTTTAAATTCGGTTGGAACTGAACTTGAACTGATAGATAAATTGATAATGTGCGTTAAATGATCTTTGATGACCAAGGCTCCATCCCTAAGAAATCTTGCTGGGATACCATCGAGCCCAGTACTTTTAGATGTGTTTAATGAACAGAGTTCTTTAAAAACAAAATCAGAAGTGATGGATGAGAGTCTAAAACTGTTTGGTTTCACATCCTTTTCTTTATAAAATTTTTTAAAAACTTCAGACTCAGTCGAAAAAAGACCTTTCGATGGTGGGAGATCTTTCACTAGGTTGCCAGCAACAGTAGTGTAAAAATCATTAAAACAATTGGCGACTTTTTTAGAATTAAAACACTTCTCACCATTCACAGTTAAAACAATTTGAGAATGATCTTTACCTTTGGAGCTGTAGCCAAGAGATTTAAATTGTTTCCAAAGACCTTTAGGATTGTTTTTGTTTTCTTCAATTTTGTTAGAAAAATATGAAGCTTTTGCCTTTTTGATATCCCGTTGAATTTGATTTCTGATTTTACAGAACTTTGTGTAAACCTCAGGATTGTTATCATGTTTAAAATTGTGCAAAAGCTTATCTCTTGTACGGATGTTATCCAAGATGTCATTATTCATCCATGGTTCGGTTTTATTTTTTATTCGAACCTCTTTGACAGGAGCTATTTTGTCAATGACACTCAACAAGTTCATTTTAAATACATTCCAAGCAGAATCCACATCACTGCAATAAACATGTGACCAGTCAGTATCAGTCAGTGCAACCAGCAGATCATCTTTGCTGTAATTCTTAAGAGAACATACGTTGACCACGTTGTGTTTATTGAACTTCACCTTCTTTGTCTTTCTAGTGCAATAAATAAGAAACTGATGATCGCTAATGCCTACACCGACTGTACCTGATTGGGTGATGTTGTCAAGGTTATTGCAGATGACATGGTCCAGAATAGAAGATCTTGTTTTACACACTCTAGTTGGGGAATCAATAACTTGTTTACAATCAAACATTTGCAACACATGTTTCATTTTTAACTTGTTTTAAGGCATAATCGACATTAAAATCACCAAGTATAATGAGTTCCAAATCAGATTGAATTCTAGACAAAGTCTCTTCAAATATGTCAAAGAAGTGAGAGTTAGTTTGAGGGCGGTAGCAAGCCCCTACAACAATTGGTTTTGTTTTGGGGAACAATAATTCAGCCCAAATCGATTCGATCTGATCATTGCAAAGATCTAATCTTGCATTAAAGGCAATGCTATCTTTAATGTACAAACACACTCCCCCTCCATGTCTATTTCTGTCATTACGAAGAACATTAAAGCCTTCTATTTCAATTTCAGAGTCTGTAACAGAATCATCAATCCATGTTTCGGATATTGCAATTATTGAAGCTCTAGTTTTGTTTACAATAATTTTCAATTCAGAAAGTTTAGGTAGCAGTGATTGAGTATTTATATGAATAAAATGTAGACCCCTTGATTTAAAACAGTCAAACTTGTCTTCATCTGCATCATAATTTGGTGAGTGCCTTCCATCATTTGATACTTCAGGGCTTGCAAGCTGTTCTGGATCCGTGGTCCCCAATTCAGGAATGTCATTCCGCCGATGGTTAATAGTTCTATTTGAAAAACTTTGATCTTGTCTAATACCACCACGGAACCCCCGATGAGTAGACTGCTTACCCTGAATACCAAGTCCTTTGATTGTAGCCCAGATGGTAGAGGACACAGGCAATTTGGAACATTTTGAGCCTATGTGAAATAATTCAGATCTGCTATATTTACTGTTTTCATCAGATGATGATGAAGGACCAGGGTTCAGTTCTATATCGCCACAGATAAGCAGATCAAGTTGGAATGAAGCTGTGGTGTTTGGATACAGTTGAACACGGGAAGTTAGGAACTTTTTGTGACTAAAAGTTTTTCCAGTCACATTAGGTCTATAGCTATACTGAAGTTGTGTCTCTGTTGTAAACCTCTGATCAGCTTGCAAACATGTAAACAAAACAAGCAACCAGAGATACTTGAAATCAGTTACTATAATTCCCATTGCAAAGATGATAACATAATCAATAATTCATTGATTTTGCTCCACAAGTTCTTGGTTCACCTATATAGTTGGTACAGGAGATTAGGTTAGGTTGACTGAGCAGGTAGAGTAGCTGTCCACACACACACTAGCAGTATATACAGTTTTAGAATACAACAAATCCAAGAAATTTTACCTCAAAATTGTCCAAAGTGAAGACAAATACATAGTTCACAGTACATCCAGTGTTAGCAGCACTGTAAAATCAGCTCACAGTTAAAATTATAGACAGATACAAGGTCTACAAACAGGTAAAATCATCACAAACAGTAGGAGCAGTTAGCAAGATGTGGCAACCACTAGGGCGCCAAATAGCTCTTATCAGAGGTCATATAATGGCCTTTGAATTTACCAATAACGAGCAAGGAGATCCAGAACGCGACACAACGTGATCCAGTATTGTCAAGAGTACTAGAGTTTACTAGAACTGGATGGCCACAGGAAGTAGACGATTTACGTTTGAAACCCTATTTCAATCGCAAATATGAGCTCTCAGTAGAACAAGACTGATATAAAATTGGATCGGTTGAGCCCATATTTATTGGTCGAGCTATGAGTTTTAAAATATTGGACGAGTCGAGTCCAATATTTTAAAACTCATAGCGAGACCAATAAATATTGGGCGTAAAAGCATCAATTTTATCATTATTATGTTTTGGATCCAATATTATCACAACTTGGATCCATCAAAACATAATAATGCATATTATGGGGCCTAAGAGTGATTGTTCCAGCAAGGTATCAACAAGATATACTGCAAGAGTTACACACAGCGCATTCCAGGTATGGTTGAATGAAGGAGATTGCACGCAGTTGGGTTTGGTGGCCAAACATGGACAACGAAATTGAAGAGACGGTCAAACTGTGTTCCAGTTGTCAACAAGTGAAAAACAAGCCAGCAACAGCACCTTTGATGCCCTGGATGTGGCCTGGAGCACCATGGCAACGAGTCCATATAGATTTCGCTGAGAAAGATGGACAAAATTTCCTAGTCATTACAGATGCATACTCAAAATGGCCAGAAGTTATACTAATGAAGAGTACGACAGCACAAGCGACAGTTAACGTGCTACGAGAATTATTCACGAGATATGGGGGTTACCACTTCAAATCGTAAGCGACAACGGTCCGCAATTCAGGAGCGAAGAATATCAAAACTTCCTGAAGAAACAAGGAGTAAAAAGTATAAGAGTATCACCATATCAACCCTCTAGCAACGGAGCAGCTGAACGAATGGTTACAATCATTCAAGAAAGGTATCAGCGCGGCTACAGGGAATATACAACAAAGATTGGACAACTTCTTAATGACATACAGATCTACCAAACACGCGACAACAGGATGCAGTCCAGCGAAGCTGTTTATTGGACGAGAAATCCGAACACGCCTATCGCTAGTTCGTCCAAATCTGCAAGAACGAGTCATCAGTAAACAAGCAATGCAGAAAGACCATTATGACATGCACAGCAAATACAGAGAATTCTTTCCTGGTGAGACAGTGCTAGTGAAAGATTGTAGAAAGGAGCAAACATGGTGGCCTGGTACCATTGCAGAGCGGTCAGCGCCTAAGTCGTACATTGTGGACGCTTACGGATGGAAGAGTATGGAAGCGACATGTAGATCACTTACGGAGAGGAGAGGTGATGTCATCGCGACAAGCTACTCAAAGCAATTTGCTACCAGCTACAGAGAGTAATTTGCCACTAACGCCGTTTCAAAGATCAACTCCAAGGGAATGGACTCCAAGAGAAGCGAGTCCAAATCTTCCGACTCAAGTGAAAGCACTAGTGACAAGACACCGGTAGATGTTCCAAGTCCAGCGATAGTACCTCGCGGAACGGTTCCGGAAGCAGCAGCTCAAAGAAATGCACGTCAAAGTCCATCATCAGTGCCACGTCGTTCGCAGAGGAATACCACGACCTCAAGGAGACTAATTGAGGAGCTGTAACAAGGTCACAGAAGAACTATGTATTATCGTTACGTTTTAAAAGTTGAGTTAGCCAAGTTACGCTGCGTTTCAAGAACATTGTTCTACAAGTTGGAGTTGAAGTTATAAACTGTTTGTGTTACGTTACAAGTTATAAGAATTTATGAACTTTGCTACATACAACGAATTACCACGGGACTAGCTAAGAAAGGAGGAGTGTAGTATATTGGAATACGCCCATCCCTACTTATCATAATACGGACCTGATATCGCCCAGGACGTTGCCTTCGACCTTTTGATAATCACTGGACTCTATACCATTCTGGTAAGTCCCACCTAAATACATAATAAGTATCAAAAGGATGGTCCACAATAGCATGATTCACGTAACATGAATAGCAAACGCACTGACCATGTTAGTAATGAAAGGGTCTATACCATCACCAACACTGTGCCTCTTATCAACTCTGTCAGATCACAACAACTACGATTCCTGGGACATATCCTGAGGATGCAGGAAGATGAACCATGCAGAAGATATGCTCTCTACACCCCATTACATGGTAAAAGAAGACCTGGAAGGCAAAGAACATCCTACTTGTCTATATATGTGCAAAAACTGTTGGGGGATTTCGACAACTTTCTACTGCCAGATGCCTTTGCCACTTTGGCTTCAGATCGTAGTACATGGAGAAACTTTGTAGTCGCCTGCTTCGCAGTCGAATGAAATGAATGAATGAATGATGAATAGGGATTAAGGCTGTCAAGTAGAACCATGTGCTTCTTTTGTCCAATTTGCCATCAAGATTTCATACGGAAACAGTTCAGACCCAGAACACAATCATGTCAGAAATTAATAATTTGTTCTGGGACTAATTATTCGGACTACATATTTATATTTATATTTAAAATAAAGGATTTGTCAAGGAAACCCATATGTAAACTTAAGGTTGTCTATACTTCACTTGACCCAAATATATGATTTATTTTTGTGATGAGAGAATCGCACATGCTCTTTTATTTTTCAACCGAACGGGAGTTTGTGTCAAACAATCTCACTACTGCCATGAAAGAAAATGTTAAACAATTCTGGTCATATATAAAGAGACTTGGTAACAATGAAACAGGGGTTTCAGACCTGAAAGTCGATAATAAAATTATCAGCGATGGAGAGGGGAAAGCTGAAGCATTAAACAACCAATTTTCGAGTGTGTTCACATCGGAGGACGACACAGATATTCCAACTCTGAGCGGGGAAAACATCCCTGATGTACCCGAGCTTGTCATCTTTGAAAAGGGCGTGCTTAAACAACTGCAAGACCTTTTACCAAACAAAGCGCCAGGCCCCGATGAAATACCACCGTGGTTTCTTAAGATGTTTGCAGCAGAACTAGCACCCATTCTCACAGACCTATTCCAAACATCTGTAAACCAGGGAGTATTACCAAGGCAGTGGAGAGAAGCGAATATCTGCGGTGTATTTAAGAAAGGGGACAAAGCTGCTCCTGAAAACTACCGTCCTGTCTCCCTAACCAGTGTTGTTTGTAAAATAATGGAACACATCATCCATTCCCATGTCATGAAGCATTTGGAAGAATTCAACATACTTGTGGATTCACAACATGGTTTTAGAAGCAAACGATCTACTGAAACTCAGCTGATATTGACAGTGGATGACATTGCCAGAACCTTGGAGAAAGGTGAGACTATCCACATGGCTATCTTAGATTTCTCCAAGGCGTTTGACAAGGTGCGCATGAGCGACTACTGGGCAAACTCAATCATTATGGCATAAGAGGAAATTTGCTGGACTGGATGAAGAATTTTCTTACCACGCGCACTCCAGAGAGTAGCATGTGAGGGAAATTTGTCAACTCGAAACCAGTCCTGTCAGGGGTACCGCAGGGGACAGTTTTGGGTCCGCTGCTCTTTCTTCTGTTCATAAATGATCTTCCAGATAATATACAAAATAATGTCCGTCTCTTCGCTGACGACTGTTTGGTGTACTCAAATATCTCCTCAGAGGAAGACATGGATTCCTTGCAAGATGACCTTAAACAGCTTGAGAAATGGCAGTCAACATGGAAGATGAGTTTCAATCCCACCAAGTGTTCCATTATGGAGATATCGCATAAAAGCAACCTCCACACAGAGACTACATCTTCTGTGGCCAAAAACTCCAGGTTCCTAACTCTCATCCATACTTAGGAGTACAGCTTGATGACAAGCTAAATTGGGCTGAACAAGTAGACAACACAGTGAAAAAGGCAAATCGTACTATGGGCATGATTAGAAGAAATCTGTGGTTCTGCCCAAAGGAGGTAAAAACAACTGCTTATATCACCTTAGTTCGACCCAAACTTGAATATGCAAGCTGTGCATGGGATCCCTACAAAGCGGGACAAATCAAGAAAATAGAAGGGGTTCAGAGAAAAGCAGCTCGCTTCTGCATGAGGAACTACAAGAGGGAAGCAAGCGTCACCAAGATGATAGCTGAGCTTGGTTGGGAAACACTCGAGCAGCGGAGGGAAAGTGCTCGACTAAATATGTTACACAAAATTCAAGACAACTTGGTTGGTATAAACAAGGAGCGTATATTAAGCCTTCATGCAAATAACTGCCACTAGGACTAGGAAGCAGAAAGCAGAAGTGCCGTTTGCAAGAAAAGATGTTTTTAAATATTCATTTTTTCCAAGAACACTGTAAACTTAAAGCAGAATGATGACACTGTAAATTTTAAGCAAAATGATGACACTGTAAACTTCCAGCAAAATGGGGACACTGTAGACTTCAAGCAGAAAGACACTGTAGACTTCAAGCAGAAAGACACTGTGGACTTCAAGCAGAAGGACACTGTAGACTTCAAGCAGAAAGACACTGTGGACTTCAAGCAGAAAGACACTGTAGACTTCAAGCAGAAAGACACTGTGGTTTTCAAGCAGAAAGACACTGTAGATTTCAAGCAGAAAGACACCGTGGGCTTCAAGCAGAAAGACACCGTGAGACTTCAAGCAGAAAGACACTGTGGTTTTCAAGCAGAAAGACACTGTGGTTTTCAAGCAGAAAGACACTGTGGATCTCAAGCAGAAAGACACCGTGGATTTCAAGCAGAAAGACACCGTGGATTTCAAGCAGAAAGACACCGTGGATTTCAAGCAGAAAGACACCGTGGACTTCAAGCAGAAAGCAACTGCAGATTTCAAGCAGAAAGACACCGTGGATTTCAAGCAGAAAGACACCGTGGACTTCAAGCAGAAAGCAACTGCAGATTTCAAGCAGAAAGACACCGTGGATTTCAAGCAGAAAGACACCGTGGACTTCAAGCAGAAAGCAACTGCAGATTTCAAGCAGAAAGACACTGACTTCAAACAGAAAGACACCGTGGACTTCAAGCAGAAAGACACTTTAGACTTCAAACACAAAGACACTGTAGACTTCAAGCAAAAAGACACAATAGACTTAAAACAGAATGATGACACTGACGCTGACTTACAACAAAACGATGGCACACCTGCAATTTAAATGCGCGCAACCCACACAAGTTAGCGACTTGCGGAAAACCGCCCTGCTGACTAAACATTCAGAAGGTTCAGAAGGTTCATTAAATGTTGGCTGAATATTTTTGATGAAAGTCAATCTTTGACAAAGTTGTACTAGTACCAGTTGTACATGTAGTAACTACAAATTTCGAATGTTTGAGGACTTGTTCTCAAGTTGTAGGTGCCAGGGTGTCTACAGTGTTAATTATTTCCATTATAAATGTCGCAAAATATTCATATTGACAATAATTAACAACCTGTTTCACCTCTCCATATATTCATACATTGCTCACCTGTGTTTTCATATCATATTTTGTGGTGAAAAATGATTACAAATG
The DNA here is from genome assembly GCF_039555335.1 of Amphiura filiformis. Taxonomy (NCBI): domain Eukaryota; kingdom Metazoa; phylum Echinodermata; class Ophiuroidea; order Amphilepidida; family Amphiuridae; genus Amphiura; species Amphiura filiformis. Next base: position 69,037,375 of record NC_092636.1, on the reverse strand, counting down.
TGTAATTTGCAATCATTTTTGGAGCAACGATTTCTTCGTACTGACGGCTAAGTGTGTATGTGAATGCACATTAAACACATACAAACTCATACACAGCACCTGTTGGAACTCCCCGTCGGAGCGGGGAGTTTCAATTATTGGAACTGTACTAGTACTAGAAATTTATTTTAAGCTTATCATTCATTATTTGCTTATATCCAGTCACCTGTTTTAATGCTTGCTTTATTCAACGATTCCAGAACATCTGTTGACAGTGCAGGACACAAACCAACACGGAGCAAAGTCATCACGGATTCCCCATGAAATCAGCACTCTGTGGGATGTGCTTGCTGTGTGTTAAAAGCTGTATATCATGTTGATAAATGAAATCATCCGTCATTTTGGAAAGGAATTTCCCGCGGCAGGTTGATTCAATTCAATTCTTCACGTAGATCCGTCTATTGTAGACGCACCCATGTTGCCATGGTAGATGGGGGGGATGGGGGGGGAATGGGGGGTTGAAGATGGGGGTTGAAGGTTAAATTTAGGTTAAATTTAGAATTTAGAGGCAGCCCGTCGTACAGAAAGTGGGTGTTTTGTTGTTTTGTTGACACAAGGTTATTGCAGCTGATAACATCTGTGCATCCAGTAATTTCTTGGTAAATTCTAGGATTTGTTGACGTGTAGACTTGACAGCAGAATGGCAGACAAATATCCTGTGGAACAGGCCGATTTGCATATACCAGAATTACAGGAACTTGCTAGGGGTAAGCCAGGCAAAAATTAATTTTTAAGCTTACTGAAGCTGAAGTTACTCATACTGTCAGACGGTACTGTGATTTTATGAACTCAATGATCATGGTGGTAATCTGAACCTAATATGAATATATGATACTGCATATAAACACTCCTGAGTCCTGGTGGAGTTTATACATGTAGGATTAGGTGTGCGTATGAGTTTGAGGTATATCCTTGTTGGTTGAGGTGGTTTGTGACGGCTGCTTTCAATTGCTTATCTTCTATATTGAGTATGGTAAGCCCAGTCTTTGACTGTTTGTGGAAAAAAACTGTATTTGTGACATTTCTTATTTGAGGCAATAACTTGATATTAAACAGTTGGAATGTTGGTGCCGTGAATGTCACTGTGTACCCGTACACATTAAACTGGAAGCTACTGGAGCACACACAAGGTCTTAGCCAGCCATGCGTCCACCCGTCTCTAAGACGGCCTAATCTAATATTAGACGGGTGGATTTAATGGATTTTACAGATGTGATAGCTATAAAACAGATGATTTTAAGGTTATATGAACTTGAGACTAATTCAGAGTGACATGTAAAGGCCAAATCAGGACATATTTGACCCTAGTGACCCTTCCATGGGTATAGACAAGTTGTTTTATATTTGAGGGTCAAATTTTGGTGTCTGCTTGGACGGGTGGTTTCTGATTTCTGGCTAAGACTCTGAGCACACATGCATGGTTTTGTAACTCAACATTTTCCATCCAAGCTACAATGTATTCAATATAATCAAATTGATATTTTCAGTGTTACAAGATGGACTAGGTGAAAACTTTGAGTCTGTATCTGTGAATGTTGTGGATTGTCCAGACCTCACCCAGGAACCATTTACACTGGCAGCATCAGGTAAGCCATCAACAATTACATATGTTATGTATCATATAAAAGCTTGATTCCAGAAAAATACAGCACTCAATTTTTAGAATTAAAAAACACATTTCTTGTTTTGCCAAATGAAGCATAATCCTAACCCTTCTATTTGGCAATTTAAGTCAAAATAAGTCAAAGAGAGGCCATTTTACATGTTTTCTAACAATTATAGTCACAAAATTCTAACATTTGATACAAGTCTAATATAAATAATATAATTTTTGATCATAGGCATTATTTAGCTCATATTTGTAATGTTAAATTTATTTTATTTTTTGCTTTCCAAAAATTAGAATGCATAACTTGAAATTAGTCTTTGGACTTGGATTGTCACAACATACGAAAAACACCCTAAAAATATGTGTTGTTGTTTTTTTGCCCTAATATTCAAATTTGACTTTCATTGCCAGTTAGAACAAACTAAAGGATTAGGATTTAGCTATTTTTCATTTGGCAAAACAGGAAATATAAAAATTGGGGGTGCTCAGCTTTTAACCAAGCAAAGTGAGGCTAGTTCCAGTAACTGTAACTCGTCGTACCTAGATCCGTAGATGTCATTATGTTTATGATAAAGACTGAAGTCTTGCTGGCAGGACTAAAGTGAGGCAACAGCTCAACGGTGCAGGAGCCAAGAGGTGGTTGCATCAAGCTCCTTGGGGACCCGCGCCCCGCGGAAGTATCTTTAAAATGAATACTTCAGAACCAATTTATTAAACATATTTCCAAATATAATATTGTGTGACTCTAATAGTCAGTTCCTGAATGACCAATATGATACTGACATGTATGCCTATATGCTTATTGATGTTGTATAGGTATCTGTGGCAAGTCTTGTCTAGCCGATGCTGGTGGTCCACCGTATCTAATTCCTACTCCACAAATTAACAAGGTGTGTATTTTATCGATTAAGGCAGAACCAAAGAGTACCAACTCCGCCCTGTTTGTGTGTCGCTCTTGGAGGGCAAGTAGTGTCCAAATAATTTGCTATGTGGCTGGCAAATTTTGATTCTAAGTGTGTAGTTGTCTGCGTTCTGCATATATCTTGCTGTGTCAGAAATTCACGCCAAGAGATGACTGCGCAATTTAATCTTTTATAACACTCAAGCTTAAACATAAGTTATTGTTCTCTTGCTCTTGCCAAAAAACGACGAAGGTACAAAAAAATGTACACTATTTTGGTAACCAGTCACTGACTGAAAGGAGTTTGATTGACATCATACATGAACTAAATTTCTATTTGTGTCTTTGATTTGATTTTTGGTTGTATCATACTTGTGTATGGAAGTTTCTTTTACATCATATAATTTACAGTAACATTCTAACAAAGTTTTCACAACTATGCTAACCATGGACGAAAGAGATAACAGACAATTTCCAAGTCACACCCGATAATGAGAGCCGATTGTTCCATGAAATGTGACAGGTGAAACTGCTACCACGTACCGCATTGTTTTACGGTCTTTTGCGTAAACGCGATGACACACAAAGCTCTATCACATGCAAAGGCACGCAATGCTGATGTGATTGTAAGACACACACGATGGAACAATCGGCCCTCATGAATATGCGAAATTCATAGCATACAATGCACAGGGACATTGACTGTTGATAAAATAGTCTGTAGTAGTCTGTGATGCTAACATTAATGTCACATGATATATTGATATGTCATAATTTTTGTTATGGCTAAATATGGGTGTCAATCCTGGGGACAGGGGGGACATGTCCCCCCACCTTTTGGCAAAATGACCCATTATTTGTTCTTTTCAGCCACTTTTGACAATTCAGGCTGATTGTTCCCCCTCCCCCCACACACACACACATTTCAAGCCAGATTGGCACTAATGTGGCTAAATAAAACTCACAACACAGAGAAAACAACACATGACTTTGTATATTACATGAGCTTCATTGTAAACATCACTATAACTTGTTTGCCATTGAAAACACAGTAAGGAGCTCTAATTGACCATTCATCTGTCATCTGATATTAACAACTATATATGGCTAAAACCTGAAGATTGTACTTATAACTTAATAAGCATATCATGAAGATTTTGTTTCTCTTTCAGACATACAGTATTGATAAGATAGCTAATGAGGTTGGAATGCCAGGAGCTTTTGCATTGGGTGCAGGTGCCGGCCACTACCAATATGTGGGCACTGTTGCTGAGGTAAGACTGACAGGAAATAATGGAGCAAAAATGTATTTATGATGGCATGTCAAGAGTTGAGTTAATAAGGTTGGTTTACCACATGGCTTCTTTGGTTATCTAGTGAACCTCAGGTCCTAGATTTCGTTTTGGTTTGGGAGAATCAAAATCCATCATAGTCACTGCACTTACTGTATGATACAATGAGAGAAGTTGGTTCTTGCAACCCAATCTTACGAGAATCGTTACGAGAATTGATTCTGCGATTCTTGTCAAAATCTAGGCCCTGAATCATAAAATTATAACGAAACAATATGTCTTGCAAATCTGTGATGTCCGTTATATGGGGCCGGGTAGCCACGCTCCCTTTTTGTCCTCTATTTTGGTGTATTTGAGGTTTTTATTGTAAAACATACTGTTTATAAACAAATGTCTACAGACGTATTAATAATGATCCATGTTAAAATTGTCAATAAAGTACCAGTGCAATTCAAAACTGAATTTAAATGTTAAAAATATTAATCATGGACTGTCTTTTGGAATTTGCAGGAGAGCATTAAATAGCTCTTCTGGAGCATTCAAGGAGAGCTGTTTAGAGCACTTACAATAGAATGTAAAGAGAGAATGACCAACTAAGGAGATCTTAAAATCACTCTCCTATATCAGATTTAAGGAGAGCAGTAGAGAGTGATTGCTCTTGCTCTCCTCAAAAGGCAGTCCCAGAAGTGTGGGTTCATTGCCATATATTATAACGGTGCACTCAGATATTTACTGAAAGTAAAAAGGTGTAGCTCACAATTTTGCTCATTTTAACACCAAATTTGATCGGCGCAGTGCCTAATGACTAGCGCTCTGAGTGTATGCAGGGGAGAGAAGAACCATGCATCGCACACAAGTGCAAACTAATGTTAATTCAATGCATTGAAATCAAATTGAAATGAATTTTGGGCGATATTCATTTCAATGCATTGGAATTGAATTGGAATCAAAATGAGTGGGCTTGGGCATGAATTGAATTGGATTGGAATTGAAATCATCGTGAGCAATGAAGAATTGAATTGGATTGGAATTGAAATCATGCTGGGTGATTAAGAATGAAGTGGAATTGAAATGAAATTCAGCTTTGATTTCAATTCAGCATTTCAATTGACAAGCAGATGTCTGTGGTTCCAGATCATTACACCTGTATCCTAAACATGATAAATAAAGAGAAACAGTAGTCACCATAAACTGGTACTAAACATAAAGTGTTACAAAACATTGCAACTATAAAGTATTCTGGAAAGCTTTCATTTAAAAATGATAGCATAAAATACACATATATTGAAGAAAATTATAAGTATGGTATCATTTCTCATACACAGATATAGTTACTTTTTTGAGACTTTTTTTTCTTCTTTATCTTTCTTTAGAAGAATACATGTATCTACTGTCTCTCTCTTGTCATGTGGAAAAATTATAGGTTCTATGTTCATAAAGACACTAATTAATATCTTCTAGTATCATGTGATGCAAATTGATTCTTTGCATTTCCAATGTTTTAAATTGCTTGATACGATTGATAATGTGAGTATGGAAACCCCCCCCCCAAAGATCTCAAACTTTTGGCACTAATCATAAAGCTCCTATTTTTCTCAAGCTCCTAATTTTTATGCTCAAAAGTCATTGTACATTTGAACAAATTGTGAGAAAACCATTAAAGAAAATGCTGATATCTTTGACAGCTTTTTTCACACTTTTTCAAAAGTACAAGGAATTTGGGTGAAAAATCTTAGGAGGAACAGGAGACAAGTAGGGGCTATCTAATAGTATCAAAACATCTTTTGACATCTTTGAGGTCAGTGTGGGGACAGGGTCCCATTATCAATCGTACCACACACCTTAAGTTTAGAAAATAATGTATGTGCACGGTGGACAAGAAGTCAAGACAAATATTAGGAAGTCAGTCACCTAAGAAATTCCAGTTTCATAAAATAGGACCCAGAGGTCAAGGATCACTCGCATTGTCGTGATTGTTTGAATGTGAAAAGAGAGTTAATTAACATAACAATAAAGTATCTTCTAGCTTCTTCTGGGACTGTTGAAATGCTTTTGTGACAAGTAGTGTACTTGATTTTGACTTTGTGTTGCTGACTCAAGTGTTATAAAATAGGTACATGTAGTAAACTTTAAAACATGCACTGCAAAAACAGTGTCTAGATATTAAACACCATTCCAGACACCATCTTTGTCCTCGATTTGTAAACATGTCTAAATGCTAAAAATGTTTAGTAATTTGATGCCTTGTGTTTAGATATTAAACACTTGATGTTTTGAAGTTTGACATTTGTGTTTAGATTTTACATGTGTTTACAATTCGAGGACAAAAAAGTGTCATTTCATGTACATATCCTTAAAACTTTTGAATCCATGCTTTCTTCAAATGTTTTCAGCTTTGACAGCCAGGTGCAATGGCAATTGCCATGAGCATGAAAGTTAGTCTTAAAAACACAGTGGTCAATCTGTCATCCTAACCAGCTGGACTTCACTTGGGTCACCATACTATATGCCCTCTGGCAATTACAGCCCTGAAACTCACTCCCCTGCCCAGCTGACCTCCAGAGCACCAGTAATGTGTTGACATGCAAAAGGTCTAACATCAGCAGGTGTCGAGGTATATAAGATCAAATTATGAAATCCAATATCAGAAAATGAAACCAGTGAAACAAAATTTATTACCCTCGCTTTTCTCTAATCGAGGGTAATTTTGCTAAAGTTCTTTAAGGACCCGTCGACGAAATGTTCAATCTCCAGACACAGTTTTTGCAGTGTGCCTTTGGTCAATTAATACAAACTGCAACTGTATTGGAATTGGAATTGAATTGGAATTGAAATGAATGCTCAGAATTGAATTGAAATTGATTAGCTGTTCATTTCACTGCATTGGATTGGAATTGAAATGAAATGATTTTGAAATTGAAAAATTGAACTGGAATCGAATTGAATTAATTCTAAAGCAAGATGGATTGAATTGGAATTGAATAGCAAGACTCCAGGTGTAGAAAGAATTGAATTTGAATAGAATTGAAATCAATTTTCTGGAGTGAAATAACAATAGTGCAAACATGATACGAAAATGGAAACATAACATGCAAAGGCAGATGACATTTTCAAACATGATACCGTTAACCAAATTTGTACTTTCGAGCTGCAGTAAAAATAATTACACAAGTCAATTAAATTGATTTACATATTTAAATGAAAAGCTACCCTTCGAAATAACTCTAACCAATTTCTTTTCTGATTAACATTTTATAAAACATAATATCGTTAACTTTACATTAATGAACCAGGTGTGTACTTTCATTGAGTTGAAGCTAGTTTCAAAAAATTACAACAAAAATTTGTTCACTTTCAAAGTCTATATATTATATATTGATATTTAATTATGGCAGAAAAAAGGCACATTACACAATAATGTGAACATTGGTAGTCCAACAAGCTGTTTGGTTTACATTTTCATTATTTGCAATACACTGTATATACTTAATTCTTAATTCCGTGCACCATCGGTAAGAACCCGGATACCCCAATTTTCCCCTCATACTTGACAGCATACCGTATTGGTCCGAGTATAGTCCCATGTTCGAGTATAATCCCACCCCCCATTTTTCGAAAAATTTCAGAAATTGTAAAAAAAAAAAAAAAAAAAATTTTTAAGTTTATTTTTTTCCGGTTTTGAGTGTCCCTGGACCTAGACCTAGATGCTAGGATCATTCATGGTTGACCTAAAAAAAAAATAAAAAAAAAAAATCAAGATATTTTGTATTTTTAATATGAAAATTGATAATTTGTATTCATGTCATACTCTATTAATGATTTCAAAATGCATTGAATTTTTTTTTTTTTTTTTTTTTTTTTTTAGGTCAACCATGAATGATCCTAGCATCTAGGTCTAGGTCCAGGGACACTCCAAAACCGGAAAAAAAATAAACTTTTTTTTTTTGAAATTCGAGTATAATCCCACCCCCCAATTGTGAAAAATTTTCACATAAAAAACGGGTGGGACTATACTCGGACCAATACGGTAATTGTATTATGAGTCCCGGTTCTCCTTCTTTAATTCTGTGAGGTAATCCATAAGTTTTTCATGTTCTATTTTTGAAATTCTGTTTTGTCAATATGTCACTTTCCATGTTATTTTAGTTTTCTTGTGGCATTCTGTGTTTTGTTCATTTTACCATGTTTTGTCCACTTTACAAGTTTAATAAAGATTTATTACAACAGACACACATTTTTGTCTTTTTTTATTTTATTTACTTTTTTCAATTACTTCAATTTTATTTCCCGTATAACAAAAACTTTTATGGCTTTAGATTAAGATCATATCTTCCATAGGGGGTGTATGGATTTCAACTGAAAAATGCAAATGGTTTTCTTCAAACCTTCAACAGCCAAATAATTACGATCTTTTTTTTTCACAATACAGTTGATGCCTAATGTACAACTTGGCTCAGAATGTACTCATGAAAAGAATTTAACTCATATGTCTAAAGTAATACCAGAAGATGACAGCTACAAAGTGGAGAAATACCAGTCTACTAACTGCTCCCTGATGGTGAATCTCTTCCTAAGTGAAGGAAAACCTGGAAAGGTAAGCATCAGACTTGCAACTTTTCAGCTTTTTAGCGGTTTTAGCTCTTTTTGTTGTTCAAATTTACAAATTATCTTGTATTTTCTTTTTTTCTCTATAGGTCAGTTTCAGGTCTGAAGCATGTTAACCCTCCATGCTCCCAACACGGGTAGCACCTGCAGACGACAAGTTTCAAATTTTCTTGAAAAACTCAAAAAGTTCAGAATTGTACAAATGCATGACCATTTTTGGAATCAGCATGAAAATGCATTAAAATAAGTAGAAAACAAGCCCAGTATTGGTTTAGTGGTTCGTGAGATAGCTCTTGATATTTTAGGAAAATATTCCAAAACGTGGGACTTTTTATGTTGAAGTCCTATGGCCAACATGCAGACCACTAGGATCAGAAATTAATCAGTCATTCACACTCATGTATAAAAGTTATAAGCATTTGTGTGAACAAAAACATAGGTTACGGTTGATTTTAAAAAGCACATTTTTCCCAGGACCATCCTGGAATATTACCTAATCAGCAGTGAGGATATTATACTATTATCACTTAATGTTTAAAATATTCTTGATTTTTTTTCTTCCAAGGTACTGGAAATAAAAGCAAGCAAAAGAAAAGGACCAGAGAATTTTGTGACCTGTATGCGAAAGACATTGCAGACTAAATATGGGGATAAACCTGTTGGAATGGGCGGTACATTCGTGATGGAGAAAGGAAAAGCTAAAATACATATCATGGTATGAAAATAATTTTGTCACAATGGATGCATTGTGCTTCATAATATTTAATGAAACACACTTTCAGAGTAAAATATCTGAACCAATTAATGCTGATCTCAGAAGTCACAAGAAGGGGAGAGAGAGAGGAGAGGAGAGGAAGGCTGTTGACTAGAGTAGTGAGATTGGGAGAGAATTAAAGAGAGAGGAGGCAGAATAGATAAACACAGACTGACTGGAGGAGAGTCCAACAGGTATGAAAATGTTCACCGTTTTAGCTGACTTCGGTGCTTTTGTATTTGTTATTGTTTTCAGTGTTTTTCAGCCTATTTCTGAATCAAATTCACAGAAAATGGTAAAAAAACGGTTTTTCAATGGTTTTCAGTTTGTTTTTTCAAGACCAGTTTTTATGCCTGAACATAAAGTTTGTTTGGCTTATATAAGGCAGAAAAAATAAGACTCATAACACCGTGTATTGATATACAATGACATGCAAGCTGTTGGGCGCAATGCTTACGCTAGTTGTGCGTTGCGGAATGCGTGACTGGCGCACGCTTATGTGAATTTATGCTTACGCGAGCATGAAGTTGGGACTTTATTGATGTGTGCAGTAACAAAATCCAAATAATTTCAGCCTTTCACAAGCCGAACAAAGTTTAACAGTCAAGTTAATAATAAGGGGCATTTCATGATTGTAGCATGGTAGGATATGGTGCAATAGATAATGTATGAAAGAAAAAATTCTAACATTTCAGTTGATTTCAGACACTGAATTTGCAAGTTGTGCATGATTACATGTATCACAGCACCCCAAAGGCCACTGTGTTCAACAGTGTGTGATTACATGTATCACAGCACCCCAAAGGCCACTGTGTTCAATAGTGGGTGATTACATGTATCACAGCACCCCAAAGGCCACTGTGTTCAACAGTGTGTGATTACATGTATCACAGCACCCCAAAGGCCACTGTGTTCAATAGTGGGTGATTACATGTATCACAGCACCCCAAAGGCCACTGTGTTCAATAGTGGGTGATTACATGTATCACAGCACCCCAAAGGCCACTGTGTTCAACAGTGTGTGATTACATGTATCACAGCACCCCAAAGGCCACTGTGTTCAATAGTGTGTGATTACATGTATCACAGCACCCCAAAGGCCACTGTGTTCAACAGTGTGTGATTACATGTATCACAGCACCCCAAAGGCCACTGTGTTCAACAGTGTGTGATTACATGTATCACAGCACCCCAAAGGCCACTGTGTTCAACAGTGTGTGATTACATGTATCACAGCACCCCAAAGGCCACTGTGTTCAACAGTGTGTGATTACATGTATCACAGCACCCCAAAGGCCACTGTGTTCAATAGTGTGTGATTACATGTATCACAGCACCCCAAAGGCCACTGTGTTCAATAGTGTGTGATTACATGTATCACAGCACCCCAAAGGCCACTGTGTTCAACAGTGTGTGATTACATGTATCACAGCACCCCAAAGGCCACTGTGTTCAATAGTGTGTGATTACATGTATCACAGCACCCCAAAGGCCACTGTGTTCAACAGTGCATGATTACATGTATCACAGCACCCCAAAGGCCACTGTGTTCAACAGTGTGTGATTACATGTATCACAGCACCCCAAAGGCCACTGTGTTCAACAGTGTGTGATTACATGTATCACAGCACCCCAAAGGCCACTGTGTTCAACAGTGTGTGATTCCATGTATCACAGCACCCCAAAGGCCACTGTGTTCAACAGTGTGTGATTACATGTATCACAGCACCCCAAAGGCCACTGTGTTCAACAGTGTGTGATTCCATGTATCACAGCACCCCAAAGGCCACTGTGTTCAATAGTGTGTGATTACATGTATCACAGCACCCCAAAGGCCACTGTGTTCAACAGTGTGTGATTACATGTATCACAGCACCCCAAAGGCCACTGTGTTCAACAGTGTGTGATTACATGTATCACAGCACCCCAAAGGCCACTGTGTTCAACAGTGTGTGATTACATGTATCACAGCACCCCAAAGGCCACTGTGTTCAACAGTGTGTGATTACATGTATCACAGCACCCCAAAGGCCACTGTGTTCAACAGTGTGTGATTCCATGTATCACAGCACCCCAAAGGCCACTGTGTTCAATAGTGTGTGATTACATGTATCACAGCACCCCAAAGGCCACTGTGTTCAACAGTGTGTGATTACATGTATCACAGCACCCCAAAGGCCACTGTGTTCAACAGTGTGTGATTACATGTATCACAGCACCCCAAAGGCCACTGTGTTCAACAGTGTGTGATTACATGTATCACAGCACCCCAAAGGCCACTGTGTTCAACAGTGTGTGATTACATGTATCACAGCACCCCAAAGGCCACTGTGTTCAACAGTGTGTGATTACATGTATCACAGCACCCCAAAGGCCACTGTGTTCAACAGTGTGTGATTACATGTAGCACAGCACCCCAAAGGCCACTGTGTTCAACAGTGTGTGATTACATGTATCACAGCACCCCAAAGGCCACTGTGTTCAATAGTGTGTGATTACATGTATCACAGCACCCCAAAGGCCACTGTGTTCAACAGTGTGTGATTACATGTATCACAGCACCCCAAAGGCCACTGTGTTCAATAGTGTGTGATTACATGTATCACAGCACCCCAAAGGCCACTGTGTTCAACAGTGTGTGATTACATGTATCACAGCACCCCAAAGGCCACTGTGTTCAACAGTGTGTGATTACATGTATCACAGCACCCCAAAGGCCACTGTGTTCAACAGTGTGTGATTCCATTTATCACAGCACCCCAAAGGCCACTGTGTTCAACAGTGTGTGATTACATGTATCACAGCACCCCAAAGGCCACTGTGTTCAACAGTGTGTGATTACATGTATCACAGCACCCCAAAGGCCACTGTGTTCAACAGTGTGTGATTACATGTATCACAGCACCCCAAAGACCACTGTGTTCAACAGTGTGTGATTACATGTATCACAGCACCCCAAAGGCCACTGTGTTCAACAGTGTGTGATTCCATGTATCACAGCACCCCAAAGGCCACTGTGTTCAACAGTGTGTGATTACATGTATCACAGCACCCCAAAGGCCACTGTGTTCAATAGTGTGTGATTACATGTATCACAGCACCCCAAAGGCCACTGTGTTCAACAGTGTGTGATTACATGTATCACAGCACCCCAAAGGCCACTGTGTTCAACAGTGTGTGATTACATGTATGACAGCACCCCAAAGGCCACTGTGTTCAATAGTGTGTGATTACATGTATCACAGCACCCCAAAGGCCACTGTGTTCAACAGTGTGTGATTACATGTATCACAGCACCCCAAAGGCCACTGTGTTCAACAGTGTGTGATTCCATTTATCACAGCACCCCAAAGGCCACTGTGTTCAACAGTGTGTGATTCCATTTATCACAGCACCCCAAAGGCCACTGTGTTCAATAGTGTGTGATTACATGTATCACAGCACCCCAAAGGCCACTGTGTTCAACAGTGTGTGATTCCATTTATCACAGCACCCCAAAGGCCACTGTGTTCAATAGTGTGTGATTACATGTATCACAGCACCCCAAAGGCCACTGTGTTCAACAGTGTGTGATTACATGTATCACAGCACCCCAAAGGCCACTGTGTTCAACAGTGTGTGATTACATGTATCACAGCACCCCAAAGGCCACTGTGTTCAACAGTGTGTGATTACATGTATCACAGCACCCCAAAGGCCACTGTGTTCAACAGTGTGTGATTACATGTATCACAGCACCCCAAAGGCCACTGTGTTCAACAGTGTGTGATTACATGTATCACAGCACCCCAGGGACTTTATTGATGTGTGCAGTAACAAAATCCAAATAATTTCAGCCTTTCACAAGCCGAACAAAGTTTAACAGTCAAGTTAATAATAAGGGGCATTTCATGATTGTAGCATGGTAGGATATGGTGCAATAGATACGTATGAAAGAAAAAAATTCTAACATTTCAGTTGATTTCAGACACTGAATTTGCAAGTTGTGCATGATTACATGTATCACAGCACCCCAAAGGCCACTGTGTTCAATAGTGTGTGATTACATGTATCACAGCACCCCAAAGGCCACTGTGTTCAACAGTGTGTGATTCCATTTATCACAGCACCCCAAAGGCCACTGTGTTCAACAGTGTGTGATTACATGTATCACAGCACCCCAAAGGCCACTGTGTTCAACAGTGTGTGATTACATGTATCACAGCACCCCAAAGGCCACTGTGTTCAACAGTGTGTGATTACATGTATCACAGCACCCCAAAGGCCACTGTGTTCAACAGTGTGTGATTACATGTATCACAGCACCCCAAAGGCCACTGTGTTCAACAGTGTGTGATTCCATGTATCACAGCACCCCAAAGGCCACTGTGTTCAACAGTGTGTGATTACATGTATCACAGCACCCCAAAGGCCACTGTGTTCAATAGTGTGTGATTACATGTATCACAGCACCCCAAAGGCCACTGTGTTCAATAGTGTGTGATTACATGTATCACAGCACCCCAAAGGCCACTGTGTTCAACAGTGTGTGATTCCATGTATCACAGCACCCCAAAGGTCACTGTGTTCAACAGTGTGTGATTACATGTATCACAGCACCCCAAAGGCCACTGTGTTCAATAGTGTGTGATTACATGTATCACAGCACCCCAAAGGCCACTGTGTTCAACAGTGTGTGATTACATGTATCACAGCACCCCAAAGGCCACTGTGTTCAACAGTGTGTGATTACATGTATCACAGCACCCCAAAGGCCACTGTGTTCAACAGTGTGTGATTACATGTATCACAGCACCCCAAAGGCCACTGTGTTCAACAGTGTGTGATTACATGTATCACAGCACCCCAAAGGCCACTGTGTTCAATAGTGTGTGATTACATGTATCACAGCACCCCAAAGGCCACTGTGTTCAACAGTGTGTGATTACATGTATCACAGCACCCCAAAGGCCACTGTGTTCAACAGTGTGTGATTACATGTATCACAGCACCCCAAAGGCCACTGTGTTCAATAGTGTGTGATTACATGTATCACAGCACCCCAAAGGCCACTGTGTTCAACAGTGTGTGATTACATGTATCACAGCACCCCAAAGGCCACTGTGTTCAACAGTGTGTGATTACATGTATCACAGCACCCCAAAGGCCACTGTGTTCAATAGTGTGTGATAACATGTATCACAGAACCCCAAAGGCCACTGTGTTCAACAGTGTGTGATTACATGTATCACAGCACCCCAAAGGCCACTGTGTTCAACAGTGTGTGATTACATGTATCACAGCACCCCAAAGGCCACTGTGTTCAATAGTGTGTGATTACATGTATCACAGCACCCCAAAGGCCACTGTGTTCAACAGTGTGTGATTACATGTATCACAGCACCCCAAAGGCCACTGTGTTCAACAGTGTGTGATTACATGTATCACAGCACCCCAAAGGCCACTGTGTTCAACAGTGTGTGATTACATGTATCACAGCACCCCAAAGGCCACTGTGTTCAACAGTGTGTGATTACATGTATCACAGCACCCCAAAGGCCACTGTGTTCAACAGTGTGTGATTACATGTATCACAGCACCCCAAAGGCCACTGTGTTCAACAGTGTGTGATTACATGTATCACAGCACCCCAAAGGCCACTGTGTTCAACAGTGTGTGATTACATGTATCACAGCACCCCAAAGGCCACTGTGTTCAACAGTGTGTGATTACATGTATCACAGCACCCCAAAGGCCACTGTGTTCAACAGTGTGTGATTACATGTATCACAGCACCCCAAAGGCCACTGTGTTCAACAGTGTGTGATTACATGTATCACAGCACCCCAAAGGCCACTGTGTTCAACAGTGTGTGATTACATGTATCACAGCACCCCAAAGGCCACTGTGTTCAACAGTGTGTGATTACATGTATCACAGCACCCCAAAGGCCACTGTGTTCAACAGTGTGTGATTACATGTATCACAGCACCCCAAAGGCCACTGTGTTCAACAGTGTGTGATTACATGTATCACAGCACCCCAAAGGCCACTGTGTTCAACAGTGTGTGATTACATGTATCACAGCACCCCAAAGGCCACTGTGTTCAACAGTGTGTGATTACATGTATCACAGCACCCCAAAGGCCACTGTGTTCAACAGTGTGTGATTACATGTATCACAGCACCCCAAAGGCCACTGTGTTCAACAGTGTGTGATTACATGTATCACAGCACCCCAAAGGCCACTGTGTTCAACAGTGTGTGATTACATGTATCACAGCACCCCAAAGGCCACTGTGTTCAACAGTGTGTGATTACATGTATCACAGCACCCCAAAGGCCACTGTGTTCAACAGTGTGTGATTACATGTATCACAGCACCCCAAAGGCCACTGTGTTCAACAGTGTGTGATTACATGTATCACAGCACCCCAAAGGCCACTGTGTTCAACAGTGTGTGATTACATGTATCACAGCACCCCAAAGGCCACTGTGTTCAGCACAGGCCACTGTGTGATGTACATGTATCACAGCACCCCAAAGGCCACTGTGTTCAACAGTGTGTGATTACATGTATCACAGCACCCCAAAGGCCACTGTGTTCAACAGTGTGTGATTACATGTATCACAGCACCCCAAAGGCCACTGTGTTCAACCCCAAAGTGTGTGATTACATGTATCACAGCACCCCAAAGGCCACTGTGTTCAACAGTGTGTGATTACATGTATCACAGCACCCCAAAGGCCACTGTGTTCAATAGTGTGTGATTACATGTATCACAGCACCCCAAAGGCCACTGTGTTCAATAGTGTGTGATTACATGTATCACAGCACCCCAAAGGCCACTGTGTTCAACAGTGTGTGATTACATGTATCACAGCACCCCAAAGGCCACTGTGTTCAACAGTGTGTGATTACATGTATCACAGCACCCCAAAGGCCACTGTGTTCAATAGTGTGTGATTACATGTATCACAGCACCCCAAAGGCCACTGTGTTCAACAGTGTGTGATTACATGTATCACAGCACCCCAAAGGCCACTGTGTTCAACAGTGTGTGATTACATGTATCACAGCACCCCAAAGGCCACTGTGTTCAACAGTGTGTGATTACATGTATCACAGCACCCCAAAGGCCACTGTGTTCAACAGTGTGTGATTACATGTATCACAGCACCCCAAAGGCCACTGTGTTCAACAGTGTGTGATTACATGTATCACAGCACCCCAAAGGCCACTGTGTTCAACAGTGTGTGATTACATGTATCACAGCACCCCAAAGGCCACTGTGTTCAACAGTGTGTGATTACATGTATCACAGCACCCCAAAGGCCACTGTGTTCAATAGTGTGTGATTACATGTATCACAGCACCCCAAAGGCCACTGTGTTCAATAGTGTGTGATTACATGTATCACAGCACCCCAAAGGCCACTGTGTTCAACAGTGTGTGATTACATGTATCACAGCACCCCAAAGGCCACTGTGTTCAACAGTGTGTGATTACATGTATCACAGCACCCCAAAGGCCACTGTGTTCAACAGTGTGTGATTACATGTATCACAGCACCCCAAAGGCCACTGTGTTCAACAGTGTGTGATTACATGTATCACAGCACCCCAAAGGCCACTGTGTTCAATAGTGTGTGATTACATGTATCACAGCACCCCAAAGGCCACTGTGTTCAACAGTGTGTGATTACATGTATCACAGCACCCCAAAGGCCACTGTGTTCAACAGTGTGTGATTACATGTATCACAGCACCCCAAAGGCCACTGTGTTCAACAGTGTGTGATTACATGTATCACAGCACCCCAAAGGCCACTGTGTTCAATAGTGTGTGATTACATGTATCACAGCACCCCAAAGGCCACTGTGTTCAACAGTGTGTGATTACATGTATCACAGCACCCCAAAGGCCACTGTGTTCAACAGTGTGTGATTCCATGTATCACAGCACCCCAAAGGCCACTGTGTTCAATAGTGTGTGATTACATGTATCACAGCACCCCAAAGGCCACTGTGTTCAACAGTGTGTGATTACATGTATCACAGCACCCCAAAGGCCACTGTGTTCAACAGTGTGTGATTACATGTATCACAGCACCCCAAAGGCCACTGTGTTCAACAGTGTGTGATTACATGTATCACAGCACCCCAAAGGCCACTGTGTTCAACAGTGTGTGATTACATGTATCACAGCACCCCAAAGGCCACTGTGTTCAACAGTGTGTGATTACATGTATCACAGCACCCCAAAGGCCACTGTGTTCAACAGTGTGTGATTACATGTATCACAGCACCCCAAAGGCCACTGTGTTCAACAGTGTGTGATTACATGTATCACAGCACCCCAAAGGCCACTGTGTTCAACAGTGTGTGATTCCATGTATCACAGCACCCCAAAGGCCACTGTGTTCAACAGTGTGTGATTACATGTATCACAGCACCCCAAAGGCCACTGTGTTCAACAGTGTGTGATTACATGTATCACAGCACCCCAAAGGCCACTGTGTTCAACAGTGTGTGATTACATGTATCACAGCACCCCAAAGGCCACTGTGTTCAACAGTGTGTGATTACATGTATCACAGCACCCCAAAGGCCACTGTGTTCAACAGTGTGTGATTACATGTATCACAGCACCCCAAAGGCCACTGTGTTCAACAGTGTGTGATTACATGTATCACAGCACCCCAAAGGCCACTGTGTTCAATAGTGTGTGATTACATGTATCACAGCACCCCAAAGGCCACTGTGTTCAACAGTGTGTGATTACATGTATCACAGCACCCCAAAGGCCACTGTGTTCAACAGTGGGTGATTACATGTATCACAGCACCCCAAAGGCCACTGTGTTCAACAGTGTGTGATTACATGTATCACAGCACCCCAAAGGCCACTGTGTTCAACAGTGTGTGATTACATGTATCACAGCACCCCAAAGGCCACTGTGTTCAACAGTGTGTGATTACATGTATCACAGCACCCCAAAGGCCACTGTGTTCAACAGTGTGTGATTACATGTATCACAGCACCCCAAAGGCCACTGTGTTCAATAGTGTGTGATTACATGTATCACAGCACCCCAAAGGCCACTGTGTTCAACAGTGTGTGATTACATGTATCACAGCACCCCAAAGGCCACTGTGTTCAATAGTGTGTGATTACATGTATCACAGCACCCCAAAGGCCACTGTGTTCAATAGTGTGTGATTACATGTATCACAGCACCCCAAAGGCCACTGTGTTCAACAGTGTGTGATTACATGTATCACAGCACCCCAAAGGCCACTGTGTTCAACAGTGTGTGATTACATGTATCACAGCACCCCAAAGGCCACTGTGTTCAACAGTGTGTGATTACATGTATCACAGCACCCCAAAGGCCACTGTGTTCAATAGTGTGTGATTACATGTATCACAGCACCCCAAAGGCCACTGTGTTCAACAGTGTGTGATTCCATTTATCACAGCACCCCAAAGGCCACTGTGTTCAACAGTGTGTGATTACATGTATGACAGCACCCCAAAGGCCACTGTGTTCAATAGTGTGTGATTACATGTATCACAGCACCCCAAAGGCCACTGTGTTCAACAGTGTGTGATTACATGTATCACAGCACCCCAAAGGCCACTGTGTTCAACAGTGTGTGATTACATGTATCACAGCACCCCACACAGCTGTTTGATGTGATCATTTATTAGTTTTACAAACAAAACTTCATGTACAACCCAATTTTAGGCTTAAACAGCTTAAAGCTGTATCATACTAATGTATACAGATGCTTTTGAGTCATTTTCAACTTTAATTTCCCCTTATTTACAACATTATTCACTTTCACAGCATTTTTAAAGCTTTTTCGGATATAAAATGTATCTATTTATGACAAGATAGGTGGCGCTATTTAGATACTGGAAATTACTCTTTCAGGCTTTTAATAAAAATAATTCCTTTTATTTTGTGATGAAATATGCTTATAAAATTTCTTTTTGTTGCTTGTTTCACCTATTCCACCTGTTTAAATGGCAGTATTGATTACCTACCCCTTGCAAATGAAGAAATATGATTTATGATAAATAGCGCCATCTATAGTTTGCATTTTCTTAATAATGAAGCCAGTTCTATATACATCAAACAACCGTGCCCAAAGGCCACTGTGTTCAATAGTGGGTGATTACATGTATCACAGCACCCCAAAGGCCACTGTGTTCAACAGCAGGAAAATAAATATTGCACAATATCTTTGTCAAATAACCAAATTTGCAAGGTATTTTATGCACACAATTATTATGTAGTCCTAATGGGCTATTCCAGTTGAAATCCACATTCCCCCTGTGGAAGATTTTGGAAATATGTTCCATAGGGGAGTATGTTTTTCAAATGTAATTGGTCAGGGTTAATCATTTTGAAACTCATACTCCTCCTGTATTTAGCTTCATCTATATCTTCCACACCTGGAGTGAGTATTTCGAATATACCCAATTGTATATTCTATTCGAAACTCATACTCCCTCTGTGGAAGACTGTAGCTAAATCTTCCACAGGGGTAATGTGGGTTTTAAATGGAATAACCCAATGTATGTTTCTGACATAAACAGGCTCAACCTGTCCAGAGTCTTAACCACTGCAATTCACATTTGGTACCGCCTCCTTCTTCATTGATTATTTACTATTGGCTGCTTTATAAACACAATGAGATTGCCAGAGTACCAACTGTGAACTCGGGTAGTGCAGTGTTAAAACTCTGGACTGGTAATCCAGCAACCGGGTTCAATCCCTGCTGAGTCCTGATTCTTTCGGTCTCAAAATTTTCATATGCCAGTTTGCTTGAGCCCAAAAATCATCATTTTAAATCATAATTTCTCGGGTTTCCATCATTTATTTTCAATCCTCGCATATATTAATTTGTGTCTCTTATTGTCTTATGCCCAGCTATGGTGAAGCATACGAGAAGCCCCTCCTTCTTCATTATAAAATGAATAGTCCTTTAATGCATACATCAATATGTATTACTCATTTCAGCCTGAATTCTCCAAGACACCTATAACATCAAATGAAGATGTGAACAATTGGTTAAAGTTTTATGAAATGAAGGCGCCACTCATCGCCCTCAGTGTCTTTGTATCCAATGATCCTGTAAGTATTATGAACTATTTGTTTGCTGCCAGAGGGTGCAGGGGGCAGGACATTTTGAAAGTATGATATCAGGATGGCCATAAATATATGTCTTTATTGTGTACTCTATAATTTATTAAGCAGCATGAATAGGACAAAAAATTTCAAGCTGCATTACAACAAGCACAAGCTTAGTGCACCTGGGCAACATGATGACTGGCTATGCAGTCAAGTTAGCTCAAACGATAAGGCGTTCGACTATGGTGTGAGAGGTTGCGGGTTTGAACCCTGTCAGTGCCTAGTATGCTCTCGTGGAAAAATTGAGTTAGCTTGAAATTCCCCTGGACAAGGAACTTACCGCTAATTGTCTCATTGTAACCCGTACGAAACTCGGGGAGCATGGGTGTGCGCTCTTGTAGCAGCAAAGTCCCTGACTTGTTGTTAAATGGTTTATGGAATGATGTGGGGCCGTAGTGGTCAGCAACAACCTGTAAAGTGTGCTGAGGCTTGTGGATCGAAGTCAAGGCGTTGTGCCTGTGCGTAGCATACTATAAATCAACATATAGGCTAGTAGCTGCATGTGTATGCACAAAACTGTAACACACTCATAATAAACTGATCAGAGCTAGCATACCAGTATGTTAGATAGAAAAGTTAGTAAACTTGTCTTATTGTAAAAGTGCAGTTTCAGAACATAATTATGTCAGAACAAATAGGCTAGTAGCTATGAATGCACAAAACTGCAACACACTCACACTAAGTAATTTTTTTCTTGTATGTTTACTTTTCTCTTCAGGGATTAGACTTAAGAGTGGAGCACTCCCACTGCTTCAGTCACCATGGAGATGGCGGCCATTATCATTATGATGTAACTCCGGATGAAGTTTCCTATTTGGGATATTATGTACCAGCTGAGAAAATATATAGGGTGGACAGACCACAGGCAACCCATAAGATAGGAAGGGATGACTAGTAGGGTGTAGGTCAAGTGAATGTGACAGTACTGCTTGTTTGAGAGCTCACTGATGTGTGTGAGTTTTGACACAACTTCAACTCCATGTGTATGGATTATAATGCTAAAACCTTGAAAATATAGAAAGACCATTTCGGTATTTCAAGAAATGAAATCCTTCGCAAATGATAATGAAACTATGTCATCAACTAGGATGTGCATGTTAAATGCCTTTCTCAAAACTGCATCATGCATCTTGAGTAATATGCGCTACAATAGAACTATCCTTGCTATGGAACATGAACTAGTATTAAAGATGTGCATTTGTATTGATGGCATTGGTTTCAATTGCAAACATTTTTTGGATCTTGAGATGAAACCTATTAAAATATTGTGGCCTTTAAGGTGTAAGCCAAAGAAACGATGTGTGAGGGTTATCGGATGTCATTCCCTCAATGGGCTGTTCTATTTGAATGCCACACACCCTTTATGGAAGAGATAACAGGCGTTATAGATTACAAGTGGAATCACCCATTCAGATAACCCCATTTGATATTCAGATTCCCTGTGTGAGAGATTAAGGTCATGTCTTCCGTAGGGGGTGTATGGATTTCAACTGGAATAGCCCAATGTTACAAGGGGAGATTTTATAGAAAAGATTTTACATTCTGTAAATTGATTTTCTTTACATTTAATAATTCTAAACAATACATGATTTGGCGTAAAAAATTGTTTGATTGGCGTAACATAAAAAAATTAAGTAGGTAGGTAGGTAGGGATTTTTTAAAGCTGTAAATTGTATTTGAAAAAGGCCTTGGAACTTTTTTCTTCTTTTTTTTAAATTTACTAATTTTTTGTTTTTTAATTTTGGGTTTTTTTGTTTATTTTAAAAAAAAAAAAAAAAGTCAGGGTCAGGCCTACATTTAGGGTAGGTTGGGTTATGCCAATCAAACATTTGTTTTTTAGGCCTTATTTGTAAACTTGTAAGAAATGTGTGAGTACCATAAATATGTATGCATCTGTTTTGTTTACTGTTAAATGTAATAATAAGTTGACTGATACAACTTGCACTTGGTGCTATACCGGGGTGCTATATGTATAATGTCAGGGGTAGAGGTTGGTGGTTAACATTGTCAAATCTGAGGCTAATGAAAGGCAGTTCCCAGTTTCTCGTTACCCGACCCAAAAAATTGATGATAAAATAATTCATTAATGTATATGGAGTCCCCTGAAAACAGGAAGAGACTTAATTGGTAGATCAAGTTGTTTCCTACTTTCTACTATGCTTTTATGTTTGCTTCATATTTATTTATGAATATTATCAATCATCCAGGTACATCAAATAGTTGACTAAATTATAATTCTATTCAACTGGACTTACTATTTATGATGGCTACGGTATTACGGTCATATCCATGACGCATCATCAGGCCGAGTGATCTTGAATTGGCTCTGTATTCATATTTCATATTTAGTTTCTTCTAAACCTGAGGAAACTTATAGGTACAAAGAAATAAATTTTGAAGTCAATTGACTCATTTTGAGCTTTCTTTTGTGAGCCATCAGCAATATGACTCAGATATGGTTAAACGAATCACTTGCCTAACTTCAAATGAGTCAGTAATGAGTCAATTGACTCATTTAAAGTGCATAAAGTGACTCATTCAACTAATTTCTGAGTCAAATGACTCCAGTTGACTCAATAAAATGTCAAAGTGTGTCATCTCATGGACAAACCAAAGACTCATAAAAATGGGTCAACTGATTAGGTAATTTTTCAGTGATAGATCATTTTCAACTTTCTACCATGTTTATGTTTGCTTTGTGTTGGGTTTCTTCAAAACCTGAAGGAACTTGCAGGTAGATTGTCTTCCACTTCCTACTATGCTTTATGCTGAGACTATTATACCTGATATAATAGTCTCAGCTTTATGTGTGCTACTGCTTTGTATTAAGTTTCTTCAAAACCTGAAAGAACTTGTAGGTAGATTGTCTTCCACCTTTACTATGCTTACTGTGCTCTATTTGTAAGGTTATTATATGTGACGCAATCAAGCAAAATCAGTTGGAACTCGGTAATATTGATTTTGAGATATAGCCAAATAAAGTTAAGATTTCCTTTTGTTTCCTGTTGTTTTGGAAACTCTTTAATTGCTCATATCTTTGGAACTGGTTGTTCAATTTCAATGAGGTTTTCTGCATGCAAAATGCAGCTTTGCAAATTCTTTTTACTATCCTTTAAGAAACTGAAAATTTAATATTTCCGAGTTCTAACTGATTTTGCTTGATCGCATTTCATATGTCCAGCCCCGGGGTCCAGCCTGTATTTGTTGATTGTGCATGTGACATTTCAGTAAAGAAGTATTTCGTGATCCTAGCATCCAGCGTTTAATAACATTTTTCTATTCCCAAAATTTCAGTTGATTTTGGGTTTGTGAGTTATGCATGATTGTGTGTATTTATATAACAGACTGCTCCGTAGGCCACAGAACGTAATTTGACAATATTTTTGCTAAATGAATTCATCTGCAAGAAATGTTTGTACATAACCATTATGTAAAAAAAAAAAAAAAAAGAAAAGTGGGGGATGAGGCTGTTGATCACGAAATGCCCTTTTAACCAATATTCTTTGTGATTAAAGAGTTTAACTTCAACACTACACTATTTTTTCGCTCACCCGGAACGTTTTCACTAGTTCGACTAGCGTCTTCAGCAGATGGTGATGCTTTGATGATATCTTGTCTACAATCGGGATATCTCTCACTAATGACGTCATATGATTGACAGGATGACGTCATAGGATGTTACGATGTAGCGCCGCCCCCCTCCCCCTGGGCCCCGGCCCTGGGCATCAGCAAGTTATCCCAGATGGGGTCTATTTCCAGACCTTTGTCACGATTCAGTCTTGGTTTCTGAGTCCTTATGAATATTCCCAATATTCTTTGTATTTTGCTATCTATAAAATTGCTTAGTTTAGTTGTCAGTGTTTCAGTTTCAGCTAGGCAATGCTGAGCTCATATCTGGCCCTTGTTTTTGTGCTTCTGCTTTGTGTGCTATTATACCCACTTTGTTTGGTGAATGTTAATAAAATATTGTTGGGGGCCAGGGGGGCAGTGTTCTAAATTGGTAAATTACAAAAATAAATTGTGAATTGCTATAGACATATTGTGTGATGTTTGTTTATTATAGTTCAAATAAAGGTAAAAGCTGCCCTCATGTCCTTTTTTGATAATACTAAATACAGGTACTTTTTGGGGACCTAGAAAATTACACTTAACCCATAATCTGAGCCCTGCCTCCAGGGCTGTGCAATAATTATCTCTCCTGGGGGAGCAAAAAGAGGAACAATCAATTTTTGGCAGGTCAAAAGGAGGGTAAAGAGATTCTTGGCAAGCAGGGTGGCCAATTCGGGCAGGTTTAGGGGGCAAGGTTTTTGACAGTTGGAGAGGGGGCCATGCAATATTTGGCATGCAGGGGGGGCAAGCATTTGTGTCAGGCCATTTTGCACCCTGGGGTACAGATAATTATTGCACATCCTGCAAGTAGTAATATAGCTTTCCAGGACATCTTCCGGGTCACGAGGTCAAAGGTCACTTCCGGGTCATGGGTCATGAGGTCAACCGGAAGTGGTCAAAGGTCAACCGGAAGTACCGCCATTTTGAAAAGGTCAACCGGAAGTGCCGCCATTTTGAAAGGTCAACCCGAAATACCGGCATTTTGAAAAATTTCAAAATCAAATTTTCGAAAAAAAAAAATTCCAAAAAATTTTGAAAATAAAATTTTGAAAAAAATTTTTTGAAAATTTTCAAAAAAAACAAAAACAAAATTAAAAAACAAAAATTTAAAAAAAATGACATTTCAAAAAAAATTTACCTTTTTTTTTTTCAAAAGTGAACTTTGACCCGAAGTGAACTTTGGCCCAAAATGATCCTCACAGAGGGTATTTTTGTTCTAGAAACACCAAATTTTTAAAATAATTTTTTTTCCTAAGAGAGCGCACCACCAATGATTATGCGCCATTGGATAACACAGGAAAATACGCGACGTTTGGATGCCGTTTGTCACTGCAAAACGTAATATAGATCAAAAGTTTGGTATCAAATTAAAGCTTATCACGTGTAGAATATTATTCTTTTAACAGAATATATTGGTGACCATCTACTTTTTTTTTTTTTTTGGCCGCAAAAAAAAAAAGGTGCAAATTTAACCCTAAAAAATCACTCAATTTTTGAAACCGGACGTTGTTCAAATTCGCGCCAAAACTTCACCTCTGAAATAAAATATTGGGATTTTTTCTCCGATTCTTTCATGCAGACACTTGTCGGAAGCAAATGAGCTGAAAGCGAGCGAATTTTGACAATATCTATAGAAAATAAAGCCGCAACAAGCTGAAATAAGCGGTGGACTATTTTAACCGAATTTCACTGGTACATAGATCGTGGAGTGCTTTGGTGGTGCGCCCTCCTTATTTGAAACGTCGTATCGGTTGTTGTACGGTACGTAGCGGCGTCAAAATCTGTATACAGGGTGAGGGTTGAATTACAAACTACCCGCGGGGGTCGAGAGGTCAAAAGGTCGATGCGCTTAAAATATAATTTTGTCTAGGGAAATATCGTATTTTTCGTTTTATACTCCGTATCGAAGTAAAACTTAGAGGTGTGACCATGCAAAGCACAAGTGACCTTTGACCCGGAAGTGACGGTCGACCCTGAGTGACGATCTTTGACCCCTACATGACCTCTCCTCAAGTGCGCCAATTGCATCAAACGCGTCAATTTCGGTGAAATGAGTAAATGAGCGTGTAAACGAGTAAATGAGCGGTGAAATGAGCAAATGAGCGGTGACATGAGCAAATGAGCGGTGAAATGAGCAAATGAGCGGAGAAATGAGCAAATGAGCGATGAAATGAGCAAATGAGCGATGAAATGAGTCAATGAGCGGTGAAATGAGTAAATGAGCGGTGAAACGAGCAAATGAGCGGTGAAATGAGCAAATGAGCATGGAAATGAGCAGATGAGTATTGAAATGAGCAAATGAGCATGGAAATGAGCAAATGAGCGGTGAAATGAGCAAATGAGCATTGGAATGAGCAGGGTAATGAGCAATGAAATGAGCAAATGAGCAGTGAAACGAGCAAATGAGCATGTCATTGAGTCAGTGAGGAGTGAAAATGAGTCAATGAGCAAAAGAGGGGCGGCCATCCCCGGCCGCCCCTCTTTTTGAGAAATTTGTTATGTTTTTATTAATTTGGGCATATATTTGTAATTTGGCCGCCCCACATTTGTGATGGCCGCCCCACATTTTTCAACCTTGCTACGGCCCTGGGGTAGAGGATGTAGTAAATAATGGAAATTTAGGGATTACCTCATGTTTCCAGTGCAATGATTACAAAAATTGCAAATTTCTTTTCATTTTGATAAAAACAAATTCAAATCTTTTCTCAATCTGTTGCAAATCTGTAATGATGATCTAAGCATTGATACCTATTTTGAGATGTAAGTAATGAAATTTCCCAAAATAATGAATATAGCCTGATTATGACCCCCGACCGGAAACTAATCATTTCATTTCATTAGCCTTATGTGGCATTCAGATTGGAATAGGTATATTTAGCGCCAATCCAGCTTGAAATGTTGGGTGCCGCCGGGTTTATCGGCCTGAATTGTTAAAGAGTAGCTGAATAGAACAAAAAATATGGGCCATTTTGCAGAAATGGCCCATTTTGGGACAGGGGGCACAGCCTTCTGCCCCCCTGGATTGACTGACGCCCATGATTGAACTCAAGACGAGGTGGACTGAACTGACTAACTCTATTAAACTAAGTTAAGTTTTAGTTTAAAACTAACAAACTAAATAAACAAAATAAATAGGTCAAAATAAACGAACAAATATTTAATTGATTGATCTATTTATTGATCAGCATTAAGGTTACACGAAGAAACGTATAAAAAGCGTATAAAAGACGTATAAAGTTGTTCTCTAAAACCGCGTTTTCTCAGCAATCAAATATCGCAGTGAGTTAAATGTTGGTGCATGGATGTATCTTAACATTATTTTTGTGTGTTTATACAAATTTTTAGAATCCGTTTGAAAATCCTTCGTTTAAATCATTTTTACGCACCATGTTCACAAGATCAAAAACACGCTCCATGCAGTTTTTTTTCAAATATTCGCTCCGTATAAAACTACGCCGAGTGATTGTTTTCTCCTTTTTTGTATTGTACAACAAATCGACCAAAGAAATAATGTTGCCATGGGGAAGAACCAAAAACAGTACCGATTAAATTTTATTAGCCCGTTTTTTGGGAACAATTTTCGAGAATCTTGTACCACAAAACACTGTTATGTTACACTATCGATATCTGGATTGTGGAACATTAATTTTGATTTCTAACTGCCTACATTATTTCTCAAAAGTATGTCGATTCCTTTACCATTTGAATTTCACTCCAAATTTAAGCTACTTTTGCAAAAATCGAGGTTTTTCGCCATCGATACCTCCGACATTTACAGCGGTGATGAGATTGTTTATCATAAGAGCCTGGTATGCACTATTCCATAATAGTCAGTTTGAGATCAATCGATTTCACAGATCACTCAGTAGCTCAATCGGTTAGCGCGCTGGACTCACGTTCGACTATATAATACTATAGTTTTGAGCTGGAAAACTTTGGTACGTGTTCGAGTCCCTAGGTGGTCCGTTCCATCTATTTTATTTTATTTTTCTCTCACTTTTTCTTTTTTCTTGTTCGCTTTCTCTTTCTGACTGCAGCGATTGATTGTTTTTGCCCGCTTTTTTTTTCATTATATAATTCAGGAATTTTAAGGCTATACTAGTCTAATAGGAGCGGCCTATGAATATATTTTTACAAATTAGATTAACAAAATATTGGTTGTTGGTTTTGTTACTGTTGTTGTAGTTATTGTTGTAGGCCTATATATTGCATAATCAGGGTATAAATAGGCATACTAGGCCTATTATAGCCTATAGAAGCATTGATTTATTTCACGACAGATATCATCCCGGATAATTTTAAAAATTGAAAATTTAGAAAATCCAAAGGAAAATTGCCAAAACGGCTGCCCACAATCACACCCCCCCCCCCCATCAGCCCATATGGTCCTATCATGGTCGCCCCTTCCCTATCCCTGCAACATATAGGATGACTCACGACCGCGGTTTGTCCGTGGCCCTATTTCAGATTGATACACTATTGTACGCGTGAGTTCATTCTTTTCTGCATGGCTGTTTCCATTATTAACTTACGCCCCTCTGGAATCAAGCCTTGAAAATCAATTGTATTTAACCTTAATTGGTCGATCATGATAGATTGTATGATATCACGAGGGGCGGATTTAGAGGGGGCACAATAAATAAAATAAATAAATAAATAAATAAATAAATAAATAAATAAATAAATAAATAAATAAATAAATAAATAAATAAATAAATAAATAAATAAATAAATAAATAAATAAATAAATAAATAAATAAATAAATAAATAAATAAATAAATAAATAAATAAATAAATAAATAAATAAATTAAAAAAATAAAAAAAAATAAATCAATAGGAAATAATTCATTAATTCCTCCCCGGGCTCTCCCCCTCTCCTCAGCTCTGCTCTTAGGGACCATTCACAAACACTTGTAAGGGGGGCCTGATGCAAAAAATTTCATCATAAAAATCCACCCCCTTTAGAGACCTCAAACATTTCAGCCCCCCCCCCCTTTCGACATGAAAATTATGGGTCAACCCCATAAAAATGCATATAAACTCAATTTTCCCAGGATTTTTATTTCAGGCCCCCCCCCCCTTAGGAGGGTCACAATTTTTCAGGGCCCCTTTTTTGCATCAGGCCCCCCAACAAGTGTTTGTGAATGGTCCCTTACTCCACAGAATTAGAGACCTGTATCTTAATAATAATAGGCCTAATAATAGGCCCTATAAATAATAATAATATTTATTTGATAAATAAATATATCTAGGCCCTATATATAATTTATATCTTAGGGTGGTGCAATAATTATGTGTACCCCTGGGTGGTGAATTCTCAAAATGGTCTGCCAAAAATCGCTTGCCCCCCCCTTTGGCCGTGCCAAAAAACGCTTACCCCCCCTTTCGACGTGCCAAAAAACCTTTGCCCCCGCCCCCTTTTGACATGCAAGATTTTGGGGCTGAACCCGAATTTAAAACCTTATATTGTCTTATAAATGCGAGCGCAGCGAGCAGTAAATTTTGCATATTTGAACGTGTTCCTAACGTTTTCCTACGCCTTTTTAGGCGGCGTAATATAAAATGGTAGGCCTACCCAAAATATCTGTGCCAAAAATTGCTTAAATTGCTTGCCCCCCCTTTCGACCTGCCAAAAATCGCTTGACCCGACCTGCCAAAAATGCTTGCCCCCCTTTTGGCCTGCCAAAAAAATCTTTGCCGGGGGTACACATAATTATTGCACCACCCCTTACTTCCACTTTGAACACACCAGACACACCACATGTACATTTTAGTGATCTGCATAATGCAACAATGATTTTATACCTTTAAAGATCTTCTGGCCAATCAGCATCGAGCTACAGTCCGCCTCAGCGAATTTGATTGGTCCAATTTCCCATGACCGTGCATGTGCGGTGTTTTCAAATGCGACAGGAGCCAGCTGTGGCGTACGCTGGTTCCCGTGATTATCTTTTGCGTATCTTTTTTCACTTGTACAAAGATCTCTACACTATTGGGTACCAACTTTACTCAAAACAACAACGAAGAGGTATGATTGCAAAGCGTAAATTGGTCAGATTTGAGTTATAAAATTATAGTTTTGACAGCAAATATATGGTAAGTAATGATAACTGTATTTTGCAATTACATGCTGTAAATATGCATTGATAGCTTTATGATCAATGGTAGTTTACGATTATCAATTACATCGTTTTTAATTTTTAAGCTTACCTAAGAAAAAACGGCGATCTTTTCTTTTAGACCACCCGAGCTATAATAGGTCAAAATTACTTATTTATCAAATTAAACTTTCGCATCAAGGTTAAAAATGTTTTTAGCTATACAAACATACCTTTTATTTCATCAAACAAGCTTTATTTTGTTCCAAAATCGATGTTTTTATCGCTATTTTTGACATAAAAAGAGCCAGATGCAAAACCAGTGATGCCAGCTCCGAAACGTTCGCGTAGCACAAGCGCTTGATGAACGCTTGTTTTGACGGTAATTTACGCTAGCGTATCGTGCATTTTCAAGCGCATTTGGCAGTTTTTTTACTGCGTGACGCAATTTTGCATTTATCATGTTTATTCAAGATGGCGAATTTCTCGAAAAACGTGCTGTATTTTTCTAAGAAAATTCTGTCATTTCGCGAATTCTTTGCCACTCTCCACTCATCTGATCATCTTTTCATGTGACGGAAGTGATGCTGATTTTATGAAGGTATGTTTTTGCATTTCCGATTATTTTTTAAATGTTTTTTGAGACAAAAACTTCACAGCAGAATAGCCGTTTTTGCTTGTTTTAAAAAGTTGTTTTGACCTTGTTTTTACCCCATAATTTCCCTCATTTATCGAAGCCCTGCCCTCCTTCAAAAACATTAAACCTTGACTTCAAAGTGTTTGGCAACTGTTTAACCTTGATGCAAAAGAAAACCTTGATACAAAAGTAATATTTTAGTCCCTATATAGCGAGGGTGGTCTAAAGGAAAAGATCGCCGAAAAAACTAAGTTACTCACTGATAAAAAGGATCTCAATTATCTAAATTTGTTGTATGATTCCCTGGCCAAAATCAAAAGATCAAAAAATGATCATATTTGGTTAGGGGGGACTTCAACTTGGGTGATATACAGTGGAATTCTCAATCTGTGCGTCAAGGTTCCCCAGTCAAAAATATCTGTCACCAGATGCAGATGATAGATCTTGCTAATGACTTCAATCTTGAACAAATGGTGACGGAACCCACCCGTAAAAACAACATTTTGGATCTGTTCTTCACCACCAACGCTACGCTCGTTGAGAAGTCCATTGTGATTCCCGGAATGAGTGATCACGATGGGATTGCAATGTTGATCATCAATACCTCCCCCAAACGTAACAAACAGAAACCGCATAAAGCCTATTTATATAATAAAGCCGATATGCCTGGTATTAAAAACGAGCTCAACAGGTTTAGCAATGAGTTTTGCAATAAGTCTCACACAATTAGTGGTAATGTCTCTGTAGAAGAGATGTGGTCAGAATTCAAATCACATCTGAATACCACAATGGATAAATACATACCATCCAAGATCATGAGCAAGCAAAATAAAACTCCTTGGATAAGTCCCACAATAAAACGTATGCAAAGGCGTAAACAAAGAGCCTATAACAAGGCCCGTAAAAGTGGTAATAGCTCTGACTGGGACAATTTCACATCAATAAGGAAGGACACACACAAAGTGACCAAATTCTCATATAGAAAATATGTGAGAGATGTTTGTCTGGATTCCAAAAAGCAATTCTGGTCCTTTATTAAAAACATCTCTAAGGACTCCACTGGTATTTCAGCACTAAAAGACCATGGTGCTCTAGTGTCAGACAACAAACAGAAGGCTGACATCCTGAATAACCAATTTTGCTCAGTATTCACACAGGAGGACATTCATTCTACACCTAATATTGCTCAAAATACAACACCACCTATTGAAAACATCACTATCCACACGCCAGGGATTGAGAAGCTTCTGAAAGACTTAAATCAAAACAAAGCCGCAGGGGTTGATGGCATATCCCCCAGAATTCTTAAAGAAGCAGCTCATGAACTGGCGCCAATACTCTCTAAGATTTTCCAAGCATCACTAGATACAGGTGAACTTCCTTTAGATTGGCGTAATGCCAACATCTCCCGATTTATAAAAGGGTGATAGAACCCGAAAGCGGAGAACTATAGACCAGTCTCCCTCACATCAGTGTGCTGTAAAGTTTTAGAACATGTACTTCACTCACAGATAATGAAACACTTGGACACTTACAACATACTCAATAAATTTCAACATGGATTCAGACGAGGCCATTCCTGTGACTCACAACTTATACAAACTATGCATGACCTTTTCTTTTCTTTCGACAAACGCATACAGACGGACATGATAATAATGGACTTTGCGAAGGCGTTCGACACTGTACCCCACCATCGTCTTCTACTTAAATTACAGCATCATGGTATAACCGGTAACACAAATAGATGGATCTCAACTTTTCTTCAGAACAGACAGCAACGAGTCGTAGTGGGGGGAGAACATTCACAATGGGTTAAGGTTCAATCAGGAGTTCCACAGGGTACAGTGCTCGGACCACTTTTATTTTTAGTTTACATCAACGACCTACCAGACAATATCATTTCGACTGTGCGTTTATTTGCGGACGACTGTGTTTTATACTCCAACATAACATCGACCAAGGACGCCACCAGACTACAGGACGACTTAAACAAATTATCTGAATGGGAAAGGAAATGGCAAATGCGATTCAACCCGCAGAAATGCTTTGTCCTCAGAGTTTCTAATTCAAAAACACCCATTGTCTCCAGTTATAGTCTAGGGGGTACAATCCTGCAAGAAACATCATCTCATTCGTACCTCGGCGTTGAAATCTCAAACGACCTTAAATGGAACTTACACATAGCTAAAATCACCTCATCCGCAAATAAAATCATTGGTTTCATCAAGAGAAATCTTCACTCATGCACCAAAAATACAAAAGCAGCCGCTTATCTCACATTGGTCAGACCGACGGTTGAGTATTGCTCAAGCGTATGGGACCCATACACCAAAGAACACATACATGAGATAGGCAAAATACATAGAAGGGCTGCTCGCATGGTGACGGGTGATTATGACAGAACTACTAGTGCTTCAGGACTCATACGGGAACTCAACTGGGAAATGCTATCGACCAGAAGAAAGATTTCGCGGGTCAATACACTTCACAAAGCCTTGGGGGGTCACCTGGCCCTTCCGGTGTCAGACTACCTGCGCCCAGCTATTCGCCAGACTAGGAGATCGTCCAGCAGCTCATATATTCAAATATCAGCTCGAACAGAAGCTTTCAAAAACTCATTTGTGCCCCGCACGATAAAGGATTGGAATAACCTGCCATCCACCATCCAGACCATCGAAGACAACAAGCACTTTAAAGAAAACATTACAGTCTTCTTCAACGAAGAAGACAATCTAACCAGAGACTAAGGCGCCTACTTGCGCACTCACACCCTTTTCGCCTGGTTCCATTCACGGGACGTTGAAAAGTATCCTGAAGAAGAAGAGAAGAAGATGCCCATCGTCGACTCGCTTGCCAGTCTCATACCGTAACGCCGGGCGATCTTTTCCTTTAGAACACCCTCGCTGTACATGTACATGTATACATATATGGACTAAATTATTACTTTTGGATCAAGACTTACTTTTGAATCAAGATTGAACAGTTACCAAACACTTTGATGTAACTTAAGGTTTAATGTAATTGGCGATCCTGACTTTTAGACCACCGAGATAATATAGGGTACAAATTGCAAATTTATCATATTAAACTTTCGCAACAAGGTTAAACATGTTTTCAACTGTACAAACATACCTTTTATTCCATCAAACAAGCTTTATTTTGTTCCAACATTCATGTTTTTACAGCTAGTATTTTTGACATAAAACTAAAAGAGCTGGTAACAAAAGCGCTTGATGTACGCTCGTTTTGATGGCAATTTACGCTAGCGTATCATGCATTTTCAAGCACGTTTGCATGTTTGACATCGTTTTACTGCGCCACGCAATTCTGCATTTATTCAAGATGGCGAATTTCTCGAAAAACGTAATGTAACATGCTTGACGTTGTGCGTGTATACACAAGGGTTTAACTTATCCAGGCTGGACACATCACACTACCGTGTGATGTGTCCAGTTCTTCGCCGAACTTTCATATAAGATGGAGAGTTTAGCATAACGGCCTGCCTATTCACAAGCAAACTTCTGTACAAATTCAACTTTTGCAAATGAATCAACCACAGCTCATTATAACCCAATGACATCACCAGCTCAAATTACATCCCATTGAAATACATGTTACTGATGTAAGTGGAACCAACATTACTCAAATTTCAAGGCCTTTTTGTAAAAAATTACAAGTTTTTCAGAGATTTTCAAAGTTTTTCTACGGAAGTTTAAGGTTTATTCAAGCTACTTGTGTAAGAAGTACAAGTGGAGACAGTCAAATGTTGATGGACAAACGTAATATGCATGAGCATTTTTCATAGTCCAGAACAAATTTTCTTGAAAATCCATGCACCTGATTGGTCAGTTCAGTGCATGTGGTTGTAATGTGAGCAGCTCTGTGTGTACTGTTGTTTGGTGGTTTCCCAACTGTGCAATTGATCATCATGGTGGTGGTACCTGGTGTGTTCTCTTAATTATTTGTACAGTGCCAATGGTGCAAGTTTGATTGTGCTATTTACGCTTCCTGAAAACACTCTTGCACATAACATACAAAACCACAAATTCACTAACTTCAACTTGCACTACCGACACCATGAAAAATATTTTAATTATTACCGATCCTTCAGTAAATTCCACAATCTTCTGTCAGATCCAGGTCAGTAATCACAGATGGGCGAATCTACCAGCGTGACAAGACCAGAGATAATAAAGGATGAGAGGCCACGCCGTACAAATAGCTAGCCTGATTGGCAGCGGCGTCGCTGGCCAGATCTTCTACGGTCGTGTATGATGAGTAGAGACCATAGAGCCCTATATAGGGCTCTGTGGAAGAAACAGTTCCTAATTTTGAAGCCATGGATAATATATTCATAAAAATACGAGAACCATATTTTTGTACCAATCACAGAACAGAATTTCACCTACTCACAGCTGTCAATCATTCTTGTGAAACGTAAGCTCCGCCTAGTATCAAGGTCTTCTTCTGCGCATTGGTTGTGCGCATTAACTAGCCTCCAGCACAAATCCTGTGCACACGATCAGGTTGGATGGGCGGTTTACGCCTGGTTTACACAATAGGAACTGCGATGCATCCTAAACTGGATCGTTTCCGTGTATTCGCATTGCATGGTGGGTAATCGCCTGCCAGTTTGCGTAGCTCCATGTTCACAACAGTTTAAAATCAACACAGGTAAATCCATATAAAAATTAACATGGACACAAAATTGACATAGCTTATGTAATTCAAATAATAAAATAATAAAATGTAATATTATCATGATAGATGCACGTTTTATTAAAACTTGAAAAGATTATTAAGTCCAATAATTTGTTTGTGTTAGCTTGCACGAGTCACAAATTGGCGACCCATCACACATTTTCTGCATGTGCCGACATTAGTAACTCATAGTGACTGTCCTCAAACTAGCGCCAGTGTGTCTCAGGCCTGATAACGACCCCAGGTAATTTTATGCAGAAAGTTTTCTTGCGAACAGCTGCAGGTGACAATTAAACAATGAACACGGCTTGTTTATGTACATGCGTGGGGAGGCTTGTACGTCAGCTGACGTGTTTTGGACATGTTCCGGCATAAAAAGTGTCGCTTTTTCTTCATGAAAAATACCAGCGATGACCAGTTTTTTGTGGGCTATTTGATTTACAGGTATGTCGGTTCGTCATAGGGTAGAAATGATAGCTGTACAATTTGTATAACATACAGTTTAACATAGGCCTAAACATTCAATGGGCACAACTCGACCTTCCGTATTATGCACAAGTATGTGGAAGTGGCAGGCATAGGTTTAACTCTCTTAAGAACCAGGTTGCTAAAGCATAAAATTTGTGGGTACTTCCGTGGTCCGGGTTCGCGCTGGTGATCGGCAATCACATAGAATTGGCATCATAGGCGAGATCCCGGAGGATGGCAGAGATGTCAACAAGTCATTTTTTGCAAGTCAAGTCCAAGTCACAAGTCCTTTTGTCCAAGTCACAAGTAAGTCAAGTCATTTTGAAAAAGTTGCAAGTCAAGTAAAGTCACAAGTCATCAAATCACAAGTCAAGTCGCAAGTAAGTCACAACTTATCACAAGTCACTAGGCCTATAGTCTATTCACCAGTTTTGTGTTTGCTGGGACAGGACTCCGAGTTTTCATCCCGACATACTTTTACACCACGCCGAGCCCGTGTCAATGATTGAGGGCACTATTTATTTATGTATTTATTTATTTCCAGTTCAGGTTATGCCGGACATGCGGCCCGCCAGCGGATAATTCATTAATGTCATTGTAGGCCTATTAATATTCATCAATTCTATTCATAAATTTCAATTTACAGGAAAGTAACCTCAGACTTGCGTTGGTAACAAGTCAATTTTTTCCAAGTCAAAGTCCAAGTCCAAGTCATTGTATCTAAGTCACAAGTAAGTCAAGTCATTTTGCAAAAGTTGCAAGTCAAGTCACAAGTCCCAAAAATAGTGACTTGAGTCAGACTCGAGTCCAAGTCACACGACTCAAGTCTACATCTCTGGAGGATGGGGATGGTCCATACAATCACCCCCCCCCATGTTGACGCCTATATGTGAATTTCTGACAAATTTACCTCATATTTGGCCATTTGAGTCCCAAAAGTGCAATTTTTTTCGCGCTTCGCACGGATTTATTCCATTTCTGCACATTATATTTCAACAGTTTAGCTTCAAAATGGCAACAATTTTCGCGCGCTTCGAGTGCATTTATACCATAAATTTATTATGTCTACAAAAGGTGCTGAATTCACTATACTTCAAGAAATTTTCTCCAACCCCATCCCCCAATATCAAAAAGAAATCTACGCCACTTTACAGGAAAAGCGGTCGAGCCCCCTCCCCTTAACACCTTTTTGGTATGCTTTGGTGGTGCGGCAGGGAAGGCTTTGCCTAGGGCGGCAAAATCCCTAGGAACGGCCCTGCACTTCAAACCAAATTTTAAAAACATATCTCCTAAAAACATTGATTTTAATAACATATGGATTTTTCCCAATCTTCCATCAACAGATGCCTGAAGAAGATGGTAAAGACATACCAGTGCGTGTGGCACTCCGCTGCAGACCACTCATCACCAAAGAGATAGCTGAAGGATGTCAACAGTGTTTCAGCTTCAACCCCACTGAACCACAGGTGATCTTGGGCAAGGATAAAGCATTTACCTATGACTATGTGTTTGACGCTAACACAAGACAGGAGGTGGTGTATAGCAAAGCAGTGCAATGTCTAGTGGATGGTATTTTCAAAGGTAAGTGGAGGAGGGAACCTTCCTAAATGGTGCCATTATCATATCAGCTCTACCTGTTTGCTCAGTCTCCAATCACAAAACACAAGGTTTAGTAGAGCGTAGAGCTGTAGAGTGGACATATTTGTAAAGTCTAATGAATTTTTTTATTGCATGCAAATTGCAAAACAATATTAATAATGTGGCGTTCCTTGACATTCAAAATTTAGTCAATGTAAGAAATAAAATTTAGTATATAGTATTGTTGGTCATTGTTTGACTCCAGAGTAATTTTTTTTTGTAATTTTGAGAACATCAGACAAAATAAGCATGCATTTAAACATATTTACTCACCAGTCTTTGCGCAAGAACAAATGATAATGAGACAAATTAAAGGGGCATTTCGTGATCAACAGCCTCATCCACCACTTTTCTCAAAAAAAGTTGAGATTTTTATACCACAGGGAATCTCTAGCTACATGTACATGTTTTAAAAAAGAATTCTTGCATATTAATATATTTAGCAAAAATATTGTAACAAAGTTAACTGACTGCATAGTACAAACTGTTTCTTAAATTAGCATGCATTCACTATACAGCTCACCAAATTAGAAAATTGAAGCATTAATTTTTTTTTAATTCACCAGATCAAAATGAGACTTTACTGTGGAATATTGTCATTTTTTCTAGTTTGATCATAGACCTCTGAACTATGGTTTGATACTGTAACAATGGTAGTAGCATGTAACCATCCTATAAAGGAGTGATTTATTTATCAATTATAATAATACAATTTACACTTATATGAACTTCCATTTACAGGTTTGAATGCCACCGTGTTGGCCTACGGACAGACTGGCTCAGGGAAGACATTCTCTATGGGGAACATTTACAATTTGAATGATGCTGAAGTGAAAGGGATCATCCCCAGAGTCATAGAGAGACTTTTCAATGGCATACAAGACAGAACTGACACAGAATTCCTGGTTAAAGTCTCATATCTTGAGGTAAAAACAGAAAATTCTATTTATATTTTATAATAAAATATGGTCATTTTCATTTCTTTCATAACAATTTTATTCAAATATTTCATTTCAGGTTTCTATCTACATGTAAACCTAATAAAAGTTTAGTGCTTTTCACATTTTTGTGCAAACTTATGCAAGATGTATGAAATTTGGTGGAATGCATGCAAACATTTTCTCTTTGCGCACCACAGTGACAGCACATTCATATGTTGGATAGTTTTTAGAAATAACATGCATGTCTCTAGTCCAAATATCCATGTAGTTTAAAACCAAATTAATGATAAATCTACAGATGTTCATGATATCTGCATCATTACTGAAATTTGTTTGTTTCCATCTGTACAGTTTTGTACATGTGCTATGGTGGTGTTTTGGCAAATGCACACTGGCGGTATATTTACACTCCTGCAGTAATTCTTTCACACTTGCCTAGTGCCCAGTGTGGTCTTTGTAAAAATCCTTTTGGGGGTCCAGGTTTTTTTACATGTTCAGTGGTGTATCATGGTAAGTTTTCTATGGGGAAAGACTATTTTTTTTAAATATTCCCATTTTGGCCCTGTGTCTTTTCTGTACGGGTAGTCATGGGTAATTACCAAGGACATGGAAAACAAGATCAATGCATTTGCAACATCTTGC
The DNA here is from genome assembly GCF_039555335.1 of Amphiura filiformis. Lineage (NCBI taxonomy): Eukaryota > Metazoa > Echinodermata > Ophiuroidea > Amphilepidida > Amphiuridae > Amphiura > Amphiura filiformis. The sequence goes on along the minus strand of NC_092636.1, from coordinate 68,998,255 downwards.
TACAGAGTCATGTTAAACATCAAGCGTGTGGATCGGATTCCAAACGAAACCATCTACAACCTGACCAACACCACTCCACTGGTTGCCAGAGTCAAGATTCATCAACTCAAATTTCTCGCCATATACTGCGTCTTGAAGATGGCGAGCCTGTGAAAGAATATGCGCTTTATATTCCACCACATGGGAAGAGGAAACCGGGACGGCCCGCGACACTGTACTTACAGTATGTCCAGCACCTCCTGGGAGATACTGAAGGGATGCTGCAGCCAAACAAAATTGTTTCGCTTGCCCAAGATCGCATTAGTTGGAGAAAGCTTGTAGTCGCCTGCTCCGCAGCCGACTGATGATGATGATGATGATGGCCCTGTGATAATTGTGCACGAGCCAGGAATTTTTTTTTTCAATTGTACATTTAAGACCAAAATTGTGGTGAAATTTTGCGTTTATCAGACCAATTTTTAAACCAACTCAAAGAGGGGTTCAAACCCCTCTCTCGCAAAGACCACACTGCAGTCATACCCTGATTATCACATGTGCAACCATGAAGTAATAAGCAAGTACACATCAAAAATATACTAGAAATTTTGTATTTGGAATGAATTTTAAAAGGTTACAATAAGATATATTTCCTGCTAACATTCTTCATGTTACTATTTGCAGATTTACAATGAAGAGATCAATGACTTACTTGGGTCAGCCGCCAGCAAGGGAGATTCACTAGCTATACGTGAGCAGTTGGATGGAGGAATAAGAGTAAGTCACATGTAGTACAACCATGATCTAGCGCTAAAAACTATGCAATGCTTTAGGGCCATTCTTCAGAAAATGAAACTAATTTGAAAAAAAATCAAATTGTAGGTATCATTTATTTTTTAACTTTTTTGTGACAAGTACAGTTCAAAGTTTTAAGAACTATAATTTTTATGAAAAATTAATCGCCGAACACCCTAATTTGCATAAATTAACATAATTGTTAGTTTTGGGTCTAAAAGTATGGTTTTTGGGCCATTTTAACACTTACTGCAGTTTTAACTTTTTATAATTGTGTTTTTTTAATTTCCTTAAAAATATTCTGTTATGACGCCAATAAAACAAATCAGAACTGTTAAAAAAATTTTCAAACCACGACTATCCCGTAATTAACGAAACAAATTAATTGGTTTTGTATGTCACACACGTGACCAAAAACATGCAATTGTTTTTACCATCAGAAAAGATTTTATTAACTGAACTTCATATTTTATGTCAAAAGGTAGACTGATTATACCCTCCATTCCAGCTTCCTAAATGGAAATTATTATTCTTAGTTTTGATGTAATTCATGATAATTAACAAGTCACACACGTGGCGGGTCACGTGTGTGACAAGTTTGGTAACGTGTGTGACGTACAAACTCCGACATGGAATTCCATTAAGAACACCTTATGATGTTGAATTTTGGTATCAATGTATAGCTATGGGTCTCCTCTATCCACTGACACCAAAATAAGTACCAACATTCTTGATACCTTGCTGCTATGGTATCATTTTGTGGTTGTGTCGTCACAAATGTGATAAAACCTTGATTGTACACACAAATAGGCTAAAAATGGACTTTATGGAAGAAAAAAATCTGAACATGAAATTTTTACCTGATTTGTAGTTGCCATATAAAAGTAAATCACAAAATGAACCTAAACACAAAGTTTTAGCTCAACATCACATGAAATATTCTTAAAAGAGCAAAAACTGACCCATGTTTTACCCCTACCCCTAAGAATATGGATTTCTGTGTCACCATCCGGATATTTCAGTTTTAATGGAAGGTTTGTATGAAGTGATTGTTGACATCACACCACTGTTTTCCCCTAAACATGCATTCAGTTGGTTATAGGGCATATAATAAATAAATTTGGAAACAAATTTGCTTTTATAAAATACTTTAATTGTTCACCCAAAAGTTTGGTAACGTGTGTGACATTCAGACGAACAAAACCAAATGTCACACACGTTACCAAACATTTAGTATCAAACCCTCAATTACCACAGCTAGGCATGAATGTTTCTTGTCAATGTTGGTGTCATTGTAATTGCAAGATATCAATGCTTTACTACATTTGGTATGAATATGTAGGTCCTTTAACATTCACAGAAATTTAGAAATGAATTTTAAAATCCAAAAACTTGCATTTGTCTGATGTCACACACGTGACCGACCCTTTGTTGACCCCTGACACGAAAATAACACAACATAAAAAAAATATCAAAATATTTCTGAAAAGTATAGACATTGGTGCAACTATCATGCGAAAGATATGGTGTTAGCTGTTTTATTTATAAAGCAGGCACAAGAGCATTAGTGTGAAATAGCCCTAGTTATGTCACACACGTGACCGAAGAATGGCCCTTTATCATCCTGTAGTAAGTGTTTTACCTGAAGGTATTGCATGGAGGGAGGGGACTCTAATAGTGGGAAGATGGGTACAGGGATATTGATGTGCAGCAGGTTTGGGTAACATTTTCAGGCTCTTTGGTTTAGCTTAGAGTCCGAAATTCTCTGTTTTGCAAATGTAAAGTTCCATGTTTTTTTTTAATGTTTTCTAAAGATAACCATAACAATGCACCCACTCTAGGGAAATCCAATTTTTTTCATATTAAAAAAACACTGAAGAAAATATGTTTCTCAGCGATGCATAGCCAAAAAAAAGTAATGAAAATGACAATGTATGACCCCTTAAGGCAGCTGTGTACTCTAGACATTGTTTGTTTCGCAAAATTGAGTTTTTTTGATATGTTTGTACATGTACTTTGTTATGTTTTTTATAAATACAAGGAATGAAAATCCAGATTTGTAAACTCCAACTGCAATATTTTAACGATTTTATTTCACTATTCCACTCGTGTTTGAAATTAAAAAGGAAAGAAAATCTTTGTTGTACCAGCAGGGTACACGCGCGCAACAATGCATCGCGTTGCGTATCGCGTTAACGTATCGCGCAATTTGTTAACGCACAAATACGCTACGCACGCGACGCTTATCTGCATGTGCGGCGCATCTTATGGAAACACCACGGAAGCACAAAAACCTAGTGGTCAAATGGCTCCGTTTTAGCTGATAAAATGTGGGTTTTTCAAGTTCTTTCCCCGATTTAAATATCAAGTTATGAATGGATTTCGCTCAAACTTCTCAAGGGGCCGTGGATTTACCCGATGTTTATGTAATGTAAGGTAGAAAATTAAAAACTGCCGCATTCTATTATATTTTGGTCTATTTCCGATTTTAGGCATCATTTTGTGCAAATAGGCGTTTGTGAATTTTAAAAAGTTCAATTTGATGCCTTATATGGTCAATATCTCAAAAAATAAGGCCAATATCAAAAAATTTAAAAAAACGTTTTTGGAATGGAGCCTCAAGATTGAGCTAAAACAAAATAAAATATTTTGGAAAGAGTGTTTTTTGTTATGATGTACCTAACAAATATTGCCAAAAACTCACTTTTTGTGATTTTCTTCATAATTGTTGTTTTTACCCCAAATCTGTATTTGTATTAAGATTTATTGATGTAATGCCTTCATAAAAATGTATACTTTTATACCGTAAACCTTCGCCTAATGGCGCTATGGGCTGCCTTGACATTACTGGAATTTTAGGCACAATCTAAAAGTGCCCTCCCATAAAAATCCCACCAGCAAATGAGGGCACATGCCCTTAATTCTTGTTGGGATTTTCAGAGGAGGGAGGTCTCTATTTGTACCTGAAATTTACTCCAAGGCAAAGGAGCTCATGTGCGCCATTAGGCGAACGTTTACGGTATGCCTTGCGCGAATAATTACAAAGTTATTGTACTTTTACTACATGCATGTCTGAGAGTACAAGCCTCCTTAAGGCAAGTAATGATAAATTTGACATAAATTTCAGTGAAATATTTAATCGATTTGTGCATTCTGTTGAATGTACATGGGAAATTAGACCGAAATAAGCTTAAATTTTGCATTTTGTTGCAAAAGTCCATTTTCCGTTTTCTACTTGAAATTCTGTGAAATAGCTCTGTTTTCCGTAAAATGGAGAACTTCAGGCTCTAGTTTAGCTACATGGGTTGCAAATTTTAGAAAACTGATGTAGAAAAGGAGTGCCTTTTTAAATTGTCTCCAAAGATCTTGAAGGGTAGGAATCGGGGGGGAGGCAGTGTTGAAATATGCCTCAAAAAGTTACATGCCAGCCGGGCTTGACCTTAAAAAGTTACCGGCCAGCCGGGCCGGCAACTAGATGCCAGTCAGAAAAGTTACCGGCCAGGCCATAAAGAGATAAAAGCCAATGGCCGGCTGACCGGTCCTATTTCGAACGCTGGGGGGAGGTCGTTAATAGTGGGAAAAGGTCATTAATAATAATAATAAACCAAAGAATAAATGGCATGTCATGAAATCAGACCATCCTTTTTGAATTAATTCAAATCAATTAAGTTTAGGGCATGGATGCCAGTTTTCCGGATATTTCCGAAATCCGGACCGCACGTTTAAAAAAAAAAAAAATTCGGTCGGCCGATTCGCATAAAAAAATCTCCCGTTGGAAGGAAAAAAATCTGAGGAAATCTCCAATTTTAAAATGAAAATTCCTTAGAACCCTGACTGGATGAGTCAACTAGATAATGGTACTCATTTAAGGGGGTACTACACCCATTGATTTTTTTTTGCTTTTTTTTTTTTGTGAAGAAATTACAAAAAAAAATGGTCAAAGTGGTATGCAAAATGAAGGGGCAAATCTTCTCGTTTTATTGGTGGCATCGGTATCAACGTAGCTTACATGCTTTTACAAGTAGAAGCCAAAAGGTGGTACATCACTGATGATTTAAATTCACTTCATTTTGGAAAGCTTACTATCAACAGATTTCGTTAAAATTTTGGATATGTGTTGCTAACACGTTAGGGAAATAAAGTTGATATGTAAAATGGGAATAAGTGGTTCCTGATTTCTTTTATGACTTCATGAACTTGGTGCTCCACAACTATCAAAAAAGGAACTGGTTAAAATGCTTCTATTTTCAATGGAGAAAGGCGCTATAACTGATAATAGCGATATTAGCGCTCTTTTTTATACTAGACGCAATTGCGCTATTTTGTCATTCGTTTCTACACATAATTGCGATAATAGCAATGCTATTATCAAAAAGTGCTAATTTCGCTATTATCAGTGTATTTTTTAGAATTAGATGAAAATAAGTTTGGTGAAAATGGCTCTTAGACAAAATTGCGCAATTATGCAATTTTTACTTTACCCCACCACTCAAGTGATAATAGCGCTATTTCGCTATTTTCAAAAATGGCCTTTAGACAAAATTGCGCAATTTTGCAATTTTCACTTTACCCCACCACTCAAGTGATAATAGCTATTTCGCTATTTTCAAAAATGGCCTTTAGACAAAATTTGCGCAATTTTGCAATTTTCACTTTACCCCACCACTCAAGTGATAATAGCGCTATTTCGCTATTTTCAAAAATGGCCTTTAGACAAAATTGCGCAATTTTGCAATTTTCACTTTACCCCACCACTCAAGTGATAATAGCGCTATTTCGCTATTTTCAAAAATGGCCTTTAGACAAAATCCGCTATTTTGCAATTTTCACTTTACCCCACCACTCAAGTGATAGTAGCGCTACTTCGCTATTTTCAAAAATGGCCTTTAGACAAAATTACGCAATTATGCAATTTTCACTTTACCCCACCACTCAAGTGATAATAGCGCTATTTCGCTATTTTCAAAAATGGCCTTTAGACAAAATTGCGCAATTTTGCAATTTTCACTTTACCCCACCACTCAATTGATAATAGCGCTATTTCGCTATTTTCTATCAAATGGCCTTTAGACAAAATTGCGCAATTATGCAATTTTCACTTTACCCCACCACTCGAGTGATAATAGCGCTATTTCGCTATTTTAATACAAAATTGCGCAATTATGCAATTTTCACTTTACCCCACCACTCAAGTGATAATAGCGCTATTTCGCTATTTTCAAAAATGGCCTTTAGACAAAATTGCGCAATTTTGCAATTTTCACTTTACCCCACCACTCAAGTGATAATAGCGCTATTTCGCTATTTTCAAAAATGGCCTTTAGACAAAAAATTGCGCCAATTTTGCAATTTTCACTTTACCCCCACCACTAAAGTGATAATAGCGCTATTTAGCTATTTTCAAAATGGCCTTTAGACAAAATTAGCAATTTTGCAATTTTCACTTTGCATCACCACTCAAGTGATAATAGCGCTATTTCGCTATTTTCAAAAATGGCCTTTAGACAAAATTGCGCAATTTTGCAATTTTCACTTTACCCCACCACTCAAGTGATAATAGCGCTATTGCGCTATTTTCAAAAATGGCCTTTAGACAAAATTATAATTTTGCAATTTTCACTTTACCCCACCACTCAAGTGATAATAGCGCTATTTCGCTATTTTCAAAATGGCCTTTAGACAAAATTGCGCAATTATGCAATTTTCACTTTACCCCACCACTCAAGTGATAATAGCGCTATTTCGCTATTTTCAAAAATGGCCTTTAGACAAAATTGCGCAATTTTGAATTTTTCACATTACCGCACCACTCAAGTGATAATAGCGCTATTCCGCTATTTTCTATCTGTCTGACCTAACACGTAGCGGAACCGAAATTCTTATACATTAGACGTAACAGTTCTGCACCCTTGCGATGGTCCAGAATTTCGAATCGGCAATAAAAATATCCGATCTTTCCGATCAAAAACACAAAGTTACAAGTTTAAACATACTATTGTATTGACAAAATACAATATTGCCAAACAATATAGAATAGAACTTTCCACGTTAAGTTGTCACATTATTGCAGGAAATACGGTTACCAAACATTGGGAAAGTTCGCAATGCAATTCCCATTCGAGCGTGTGGGAAACTGAAAGTGCATTATAATAAGACAGGCTATCTTTTGATTAGCGTGATAGACACTTGTAAGGGTAACAGTAAGGAATGTGTGTTATTAACTGCAATGTCAATGAAAACAAAGCGAAGTTACCTGCTTTGAATACATTAGGCTTCCGTTACATTCTTGTATGTTTTTGTTTGTTTACTCATCGTGGAGCTGCATGTGAAAGGTTCCGATTATCATGATTGTTTGTTTACGATCATGTGATGAATCATGTGATTAAGCGGGACTGTCACCATTTTGTAGAGTGGGGCGCTATGTTTATTTAATAATAACAGGCGATGCTGGACATGACATGTGTGTTTTGTCGTGTTTTATAGTTTATGTTGTAGTCTTTTTTTTTTTTTTTTTTTCGTCGTGGTCTGCAATAATGATGAGGCAGTCGGCGTGGTGGGAGGGCTAAAATTGGTAAATGGCGTTTCAAAAATAGTTGCCCCTATGTTTGGCCCCTTCCATTTTGTTCCATTGCAAAGTCGTTGATGAATATTTTGCGGTTACTTGGTGTGTAGGCCTATTTTTGTCATGTACAAATTTTTTTCAATGTGTGTGTGTACAATTTATATGCAATGGAAATAAACTATATTGCCTTTTGGTTTGGTTTCAGTGTTGAAGGGGCTGTGTAATAATTGTGACAGGGTTCCTCTCCCGGGGGAGTTGCCAAAGGCATGTAAAGAAGTCTATCTTAGTGTCGTCATTTGGTTTTCTACCGTGTTTCTAATTCCCCCTCCCCTCCGGCACATGCATAAAGGGTTCGCAAATTGTAGCAGTGGAGGCCCAAATAGTCTTGATCTTGATTTATATTGCAAAGGGGGGGGGGGGTGAAAATGTGCATAGACCTTATTCGGTGTTTCTGTAGGCCTACTGTTTAATCTTGGTGTGTGGATCTCTCGAATGTGGAAATTCTAAATAATTTGGACGGGTTTCAAAAATTTGGAATAAATTTGTAAGGGGCTGTGCAATATCTATGAGCCCTGGGGAGGGTAAAATTGGGGGGGGCAAGAAATTTTTGGCGACCCCAAAAGGGGGGCAAGCAATTTTTGGCAAGCCGAGAGGCGGGGCAAGCGATTTTGGCACACATTCATGAAGTGCCTTTTAATAAAAACGCTCTAAAAAGGCTTAGGAAAACTGTACGGAAACTTTTAAATATGCAAATTGTCCTGCTCGCTGCGCTCGAAACATACATCTAGACCATTTAAGGTTTGCAAATTGGGATCCCAAAAATTTGACATGTTTAGGGGGGGGGCAAAGAATTTTTGGCGGTCCGAGAGGGGGGCAAGCGATTTTTGGGGGGCCCGGAGAAGGGGCTCAAAATTATTGCACAGCCGCTAACGTTGGGTTCAGTGTAGAGGTCATAAAGTTCATTCATCATGAACTTCAGCATCTCTACCGGGCACTATTTACACAAACAGCACGGAGGTAATTTCTTACCATTTTATTAAGATTTTGACAGCGCTCTTTGTCGAAATGCAAGAATTCTGACAGTTCCATGTTTCTGACGCAGCTTGTCAAAAACTTGGAACTGTCAGAATTCCAGGAGTTACGGACAGTGGGCGCTGTCGTAATTCTAGAATACACCTTTCGCCTTCTTTTGTTAAAGGGGCGGGGGTGGAGGTTGAGAATCACGCCAATACCATGTGACCACCCCCAAAAACAAACAAACAAAACGTTGGGCAGACAATGGGGGGGGGGGTTGGCATAAAATTGTGGATGACCAAAATATAAAAATTGAAGGATTACCACAGGTAGTGTGTTTATTTTGTGTGTCAATCACAATTTTATGCCCCCCTATTATTCTTCCCACAATATGAGGCCCCCTGGTGGCCCCCTTTCCAAAAGACTTAACATCAAAATAGGAACGTTTGGGTCATACAAGATTTATGATCCCCTATTTGTCTTGCCAAAAATTTCAGACCCCCCTGGTTGACCTACTTCCGATATCATGATTTAATGAAACACCCCTAGGCTATAAATAAAGATATACTGTAAGCAAAACGTTAAGAAAGTAGGCGCCAATACCCGTCAACCCAATTTCGCGAACAAGTCCCGATTATCATGATTGTTTGTTTACGATCATGTGATGAATCATGTGATTAAACGGGACTGTCACCATTTTGTAGAGTGGGGGCGCTATGTTTATTTAATAATAACAGACGATGCTGGACATGACATGTGTGTTTTGTCGTGTTTTATAGTTTATGTTGTAGTCTTTTTTTCGGATAAGCCGTCGTCGTGGTCTGCAATAATGATGAGGCAGTCGGCGTGGTGGGAGGGCTAAAATTGGTAAATGGCGTTTCAAAAATAGTTGCCCCTATGTTTGGCCCCTTCCATTTTGTTCCATTGCAAAGTCGTTGATGAATACTTACGCGGTTACTTGGTGTGTAGGCCTATTTTTGTCATGTACAAATTTTTTCAATGTGTGTGTGTACAATTTATATGCAATGGAAATAAACTATATTGCCTTTTGGTTTGGTTTCAGTGTTGAAGGGGCTGTGTAATAATTGTGACAGGGTTCCTCTCCGGGGGAGTTGCCAAAGGCATGTAAAGAAGTCTATCTTAGTGTCGTCATTTGGTTTTCTACCGTGTTTCTAATTCCCCCTCCCCTCCGGCACATGCATAAAGTGTTCGCAAATTGTAGCAGTGGAGGCCCAAATAGTCTTGATCTTGATTTATATTGCAAAGGGGGGGTGAAAATGTGCATAGACCTTATTCAGTGTTTCTGTAGGCCTACTGTTTAATCTTGGTGTGTGGATCTCTCGAATGTGGAAATTCTATAATTTGGACGGGTTTCAAAAATTTGGAATAAATTTGTAAGGGGCTGTGCAATATCTATGAGCCCTGGGGAGGGTAAAATTGGGGGGGCAAGAAATTTTGGCGACCCAAAAGGGGGCAAGCAATTTTGGCAAGCCGAGAGGGGCGGGGCAAGCGATTTTTGGCACACATTCATGAAGTGCCTTTTAATAAAACGCTCTAAAAAGGCTTAGGAAAACTGTAACGGAAACTTTTAAATATGCAAATTGTCCTGCTCAAGCTCGCTTTCGCAACATACATCTAGACCATTTAAGGTTTGCAAATTGGGATCCCAAAAATTTGACATGTTTAAGGGGGGGGGGGCAAAGAATTTTTGGCGGTCCGAGAGGGGGGCAAGCGATTTTTGGGGGGCCCGGAGAAGGGGCTCAAAATTATTGCACAGCCGCTAACGTTGGGTTCAGTGTAGAGGTCATAAAGTTCATTCATCATGAACTTCAGCATCTCTACCGGGCACTATTTACACAAACAGCACGGAGGTAATTTCTTACCATTTTATTAAGATTTTGACAGCGCTCTTTGTCGAAATGCAAGAATTCTGACAGTTCCATGTTTCTGACGCAGCTTGTCAAAAACTTGGAACTGTCAGAATTCCAGGAGTTACGGACAGTGGGCGCTGTCGTAATTCTAGAATACACCTTCGCCTTCTTTTGTTAAAGGGGCGGGGGGGGGGGTGGAGGTTGAGAATCACGCCAATACCATGTGACCACCCCCCCCAAAAAACAAACAAACAAACAAACAAAACGTTGGGCAGACAATGGGGGGGTTGGCATAAAATTGTGGATGACCAAAATATAAAAATTGAAGGATTACCACAGGTAGTGTGTTTATTTTGTGTGTCAATCACAATTTTATGCCCCCCTATTATTCTTCCCACAATATGAGGGCCCCCCTGGTGGCCCCCCTTTCCAAAAGACTTAACATCAAAATAGGAACGTTTGGGTCATACAAGATTTATGATCCCCCTATTTGTCTTGCCAAAAATTTCAGACCCCCCTGGTTGACCTACTTCCGATATCATGATTTAATGAAACACCCCTAGGCTATAAATAAAGATATACTGTAAGCAAAACGTTAAGAAAGTAGGCGCCAATACCCGTCAACCCAATTTCGCGAACAAGTAAATGGTAGATTATCGCGTCCGACCACTGCTGCATTGGCGTTAATCAGATGGTGCTCCTAATTAAAAAGGAATAAGAATTAATGGCCCCTTCCATAGAAGACAAACATGTCGCGATTTGTATAGTCGCATCCATTTGCATGAAAAGTGTGATGATCTGTCTGAAGGTAGACTGGTAAACGATATCGCAAGTGTGTGTTATTTCAATATAATTAGGATAAAGAGAGTGGAATATCGAGTGTCGCAAATGTTAATATTAAGGTGGGTGCGACTCTGTCTTAGACTTTAGTACAGGGATCGATCTATACGATGATTATTTTCGCAGGTTGACATTTAAAATACACGTAACCGATGCACCACGCATTTGAATAGCAGAGCGGTACTGCACAGTGCCGCTTGTTACCTGTCCATGATGATGATTATTATGATACTTATAGACGTACATCATCGAAAATGCTGCCGATATTCGGCTGTTCCATCTTGCGACCTCGCACACGAAGAGGACACTTACCATTGTTATTGCACTCAATGGGAGAAATCACAAAACATGACATAAAAGAAAGGTATTTGGATACAAAACATGCAAAAGTTGTATTTATGACCAGGAAATTGACTTGATTTCCCAGTGAACTAATTTTGCAATAACATACACGCAGCAGCCCAAAAATTTCGAGAACATGCTGCAAGTGGGACCGAAACGAACATGCTCCAAGTCATGGATTAAACGGAATAATTACCAAAGACAAGGCAAATGAGTGGTATTTTTGTTTTGAAAAATTGACTTTCAACTGAAAGGCCCTGTACAAAGCATTAGGGATTTTGCAATGTCCCCTTTCAGAACCGTGACAAGTGGGTAAATGCAATAGATGAAAAACCCGTTCGGCTGCTGCATGTATGAAATTAAGAAAAATAGAAACACATTTTGGCCGTAAATCCCCAGATGTGAAGGAAATGCGTAACCATCAGACCTAACACGTCAGACCTAAGAGTTCACACTTTCTTACTTGCCCTGCGGGCTCTTCCGTTTGGTCCCACTTGGAGCACGTTCTCAAACGCTTCCGCTGCTGCGTGTATGTTATTAAAGAAATGAGCAGTTCAGTTTCTTTCTTACCCTGCGGGCTCTTCCGTTCTGGTCCCACTGGGAGTATGTTCTCGAAACGTTTGGGCTGCTGCGTGTATGCGTAAACGTTGAACAGTAGAATGAAGAGGTAAAGTGAAATTCTCAAAATTTCTCAATAACAGTTCGCACTTAAACTGCATAAACATCAATTTCTTAAGAAAGACCTAACACATCAGACCTAACAGTTCACACTTCCTTACTTGCCCTGCGGGCTCTTCCGTTGTGGTCCCACTGGGAGCATGTTCTCAAACGTTTGGGCTGCTGCGTGCATGTTATTAAAAAATTAGCAGTTCACAGTTTCTTTCTTGCCCTGCGGGTTCTTCCGTTCTGGTCCCACTTGGAGCATGTTCTCGAAACGTTTGGGCTGCTGCGTATGTTATGAAAAAAATTAGCAGTTCACAGTTTATTTCTTGCTCTGCGGGGCCCTTCCGTTCTGGTCCCACTTGGAGCAAATAGAAACACATTTTGGCCGTAAATCCCCAGATGTGAAGGAAATGCGTAACCATCAGACCTAACACGTCAGACCTAAGAGTTCACACTTTCTTACTTGCCCTGCGGGCTCTTCCGTTTGGTCCCACTTGGAGCACGTTCTCAAACGTTTCCGCTGCTGCGTGTATGTTATTAAAGAAATGAGCAGTTCAGTTTCTTTCTTACCCTGCGGGGCTCTTCCGTTCTGGTCCCACTGGGAGTATGTTCTCGAAACGTTTGGGCTGCTGCGTGTATGCGTAAACGTTGAACAGTAGAATGAAGAGGTAAAGTTAAATTCTCAAAATTTCTCAATAACAGTTCGTCATTTAGCGCAAAATTGCGCAATTTTTTTGAAAATAGCGGAATAGCGCAATTATCACTTCAATAAAGAGGTAAAGTGAAAATTTGAAAATTGCGCAATTTAGCGCAAAATTGCGCAATTTTTTGAAATAGTGGAATAGCGCAATTATCACTTCAATGAAGAGGTAAAGTGAAAATCTGAAAATTGCGCAATTTAAGCGCTAAAATTGCGCAATTTTTTGAAAATAGCGGAATAGCGCAATTATCACTTGAATGAAGAGGTAAAGTGAAAATCTGGAAATTTGAAAATTAGCAAATTAGCGCAAAATTGCATAATTTTGTTGAAAATAGCGGAATAGCGCAATTATCACTTCAATGAAGAGGTAAAGTGAAAATCTGAAAATTGCGCAATTTAGCGAAATTGCATAATTTTTTGAAAATAGCGGAATAGCGCAATTATCACTTGAATGAAGAGGTAAAGTGAAAATGTTGAAATTTGAAAATTTGCGCAATTTAGCGCAAAATTGCATAATTTTTTTGAAAATAGCGGAATAGCGCAATTATCACTTCAATGAAGAGGTAAAGTGAAAATCTGAAAATTGCGCAATTTAGCGCAAAATTGCGCTGAAGTTATTGTCATAATTGCGCTATTTTCATTGAGCATTGTGAAAGATTCATAATTGCAATGTTTAGTTCAAAATTGCGCTAATTTCAAAATGGGGTTGATAATTGCGCTAATTTGGAAAAGTTATCATAATTGCGCTATTTTCATGGAGCATTTTGAAAGTTTCATAATTGCAACGTTTAATTCATAATTGCGCTAATTTCAAAAGATGGTTGATAATTGCAAATTCTTATCATAATTGCGCTAATTTCAAAGCCTCACATTGATAATTGCATATTAGCAGTCAGTGTTGCTATTCTGTGTTAATATCGCTATTGTCAGTTCCAGCGCCTTTATGTTTCAATGTTGAGCTATATTTTGTATTTTTAACTTGCGACATTATTTCACTGAAACTTAATTAAGCCACAGGTAACAGGTTACCACAACCATACTACAGCAATGTTGAAAAAAATTGTATTTCTTGTCACCTATACCACCATATTGTAGCTCGAGATACTCTAGCTAAAATACAGGTTTACATTTACTATCTTACATTATCTTGCTGTATTTCAGCTAGAGCTCCAAACGACAAGCTTCCGGTTTTTTTTGGAGAACAATACTGTTACGTAAGATGAAGAAGAAACCCGCCTCGGAGCCCGCCCTACTCATTATTTCATTGTACTTATTGCAATTTGCCTCCACACATTACGTAATCAACACAAAGCTTTTGTGAGGATTAGTGAGTGGATAAGAAATTGACAGTGGAGGATATGAAGGACACGCCGATTGTTAGTTGTCAATCATGAATTGCCGCAACATATTAATATTTTACTGCATGGCATTCCGCAAACACCAAGACAAATTATGCCGTATTTTTCCAAAGATCATCTCATATAAAGCAAGCTGAATGCGATATGTACTTTTGTAACATTCCGATCGCTTTTGATCACCTATTATCGGCGAATTTGCTTGAAAACACGTGAGTTCATGTTGTGTAAACATAATTAGCATAGACACAAATGAAATTACGATGCAATACAATGCAATTTGAATGCGCAGCAGATCTATAGAAATAACGTTGCCCGGTTTTATGCAGAATTAGACCCTGTCTGCCATATTGGGTAGTTTTCCGTAAGCTTAACGTTTGTGATTTTGGTAACTATTTTATATTTATTTGTGAAATCCATCGCAACTAGGCATTCTAAATTGTACTCACCATTTACATCCCAAGGTATATTAGTATATCTACCTTGCACTTCTCGATATATATCCAGTTAAAGGCAGAATATCAAAATTATTCCTCATTATGATATCACAAACTCTCACATGTGTATTCAAAATTGATGCTTAAATTTGACCTGAACCAATTGACCTATAACCTGACATACGGTGACCTAATAGCCTTTTCTTCTCCTAACAACACATTATAATATTATTGACTAATGACTATACATCCATTGTGTAAGTGTTTATATATTTTGCATGCACCACTAGATTTTCTATAGAGAGTATAACAAAGGATTTAATGTATTCTATTCATGTACCCTACTTGAACATGCTGAATAGAATAAATCATGGTTTGTTATGAAACACGCATCTGAGTAACTAGGATACAGTAAACAAAATATATATAGGGCTAAAATGACTTACTACAATTGTTTAAAAGCACTTTTCTTCTTCTTTTTTTCTTATTTTTTTTTATTTCACATGATCCGTGCATATATCGCCTAGCTATAAATGAAAAAATATTTATTTAGACCAATCAAACCAAAATATGGGTGTAGTACGCCCTTAACATGCATGTGGTCAAATTTTTATATTATTGAGAACACCTTTTCATGCCCAAAATTGATGAATTTTAGTCCATTATCGGACCAGCATAATATACTGAGTGTGTCGGCTTTTGCGTTCAAAAACTCATCTCTTTTTCCTCAACAAGTATTACCCAAGTAAGAAGTATGTACATGTAATGTGTATTAATGAACGATGACGTTTGAGATGATGCTGGACTGATGATGCTGATGCCGTAGGCCTATGTATCGCTCATTCTACAAAATCCGGTGCCAATCCACTAAAAAAATAGAAAAAATAAAAGTTGTTTAAAAAGACCTGCTTTTTGTGTTTTTTAAAAGTAAATGTATCACTACTTTCAGATGTAAAAAATTGCCAACACCACTTGCATATTTTTCTTTCAGGAAGTCATGATGTTTTTTAACACTAAAACTCAGTGTAATGTGAGCTACGTTACCGACTATAAAATGGGCTGGTTTTACTCAATCCAAGGTCATAAAAAGCAAATTAAAGATCACTTGAGTGAAATGTAAAACAGATTTCACCATTTCATAGAAGTTTTGAAGATGCTTAAATGAGTGTGTAACGTAGCTCACAGTAACGTAGTTCACTGGTTTTAATGTTTTAATGTGATTTTGCGAACGTTAGAACGTTATGTCGGTTAATTCTAATATAAATGGGGTTCGACCACTGGTAGCTTTCACATATTATTAGGAAGTACATGTAATACAAGTGCATACTATAGAATCCTGGTAACGTAGCTCACCAATCTTAACATGGTCGGTCGAAATTTCAATGTTTACAACATTTCTATGCCAAAAATGCTACAGCATCACGATTTTTACTGTGATTTTCAAAAACCTATGAGTGTTTCCTTTCAAACACTCCAACTAACATTGATACCTCTGTTTTACTTCTTTCCAATAACGTGTGTTAAAAAGGGGTAACGTAGCTCACAGCGTTTTGGTGGAAAGTGCAATTTATTTTAGAATTACACAAAGACATTTTAATAACAAAAAAATAATGTTGATAAACAATATGATGGTGCGTTATCTAATTAAAAAACAACAAATATGTAAAGAAATCGCATTTATTCAAAGAAAATATTCAGGGTTAGATGTGACACTTGAGCTGTGGAAACGCATTTTTAGCGATTTTTGAGCCTTTGGAAGGGTTAATCAGGCTGAAGAAAGCATTTAAAGTATGGAAAACTATATATGTCCGTGTAGATCTCGTTGAGTTCTACCAGAAAAACAACATATTTGATGCCCTAAATGCTCGACAAAGTTTTTGTGGACCAAAGAATGGAAAAAAGGCTATTGGCACCGGATTTTGTAGAATGAGCGGTATTCTCTAATATCAAGTCATGTTTAAGTCTAAATGGAAATGAACTTCGGTCAAAGGTTTGATATGAACCTTTTAGCTGTATCCTTTGGCTTTGTGTAGCCGTCGTTGTGAGCATGGGGGTGGGGGGAGGTTGGGTGGGGGTGGTTGAGTGTGTGTAGGCCTATGTATTTCCTTTTTAGGCCTACTATTTTAGTCCCAATTTGTAGTGACATCACTCTGTCTCCGTATGTTTAACATACCGAATTTTACAAATTACTCTTATCATACAATGTCCGGGTACAATGTATTCTTCATGCACAATCATAAGTACCCCCCCCATGTGGGCCCCCTTCCACATACCCGAAGGGGGGGGGGGTAAATTTTTTTGATGAATCATTGTTTTTATATTGCGCATTACATATATCAATTTCAATCATGTAGGCCCTGCACACCGTCATCATCCCTATATCTTTGTGTTAAAAATTGCTGTGATAGTACGATGAATCCTCACGTTTTTCAACAACTACGCAAGTACGCATGGTGATTTTATTCGAGATAGGCCGTGCAACTCAGGCTAAGCATACAATTTGAGATTTTGAGCGCCTGCCACACTGTTTCTATTCTATGTTTTACGATTTTCGCATGATCAATATATGGCTGGCGTAATCGCCTAACGTGGAGCTGCTACGGCGTAAGCTTACTTTTCGCTTCATGGAGCTAAATTGACCAATCATGTTAGATCTTTTCATTACGCGGAGCCAGTGGATGCATCCTCGTTCCCAGAGAGAAAACTCTTGCCAAAATTAATGTTTACTATGGGGATTTTAAATGAATCGATTGTAAATAAACCACGACCAGTTGTACAGGATCAATACCATTGTTTGATTAGTGTTTAGTCAATGTTACCTTGCATGCATGTGTAATGTGTGTGGCGTGTTTGTTTGTTTGTTTGTCTACTGTGTCAGGCCAGGATCACTGACACCCACGGTACTGATACTCTCATACTATCACGGTGATCATATTGTTGAATGTTGTTGACTTAAAAATAATCATGATGCAGTCATGTCTACAGTAGAACTCACCACGACCTTTGAAGGACTTAAACCCTATTAAAAGCTATTAAACCAAGATAACACTCAATGAAAACGGCTCAACTATGTTACATCAGATCTTCTCTGGTTAAATACACACTGCACTTGTGTCTGTTTTACCTGTGCAATGAGCAATGAGCTGGTATTATAGTTTCAGTTGGGTGAACGATTATAAAGCTTAACGCAAGGTAACAATACTGTGGGCTTTTGTTTACGAAATGAGACAATAGTCTGCTTATTGTTAACCAGCGTTCTTGAAAATGAGAAGCTTAATGACTTAACACGGTTTAGAAATAATTTCTTCATATTTTTTGGTACAAAAGTACCAATATTTCCAAACACCTAAATTAGCTAAAAATTTAGGACATGTTACAAAACTATATTTTCTAGAATTTCAGAGAATACTTTAAATATTGGCCGGTTATTTTTTACACAGTAGTGCGTCAACTAGGCAATGGCCTATACTTCTAACATACACTATTTGTAGAGGTCACGCGTCAATGGTGAGCGCACTGAGTATTGTGAAAAGGAAAACGGACAGTAACTACAGTATGTATGGCCTACTACTAGTATATAAAGTAAATCCGAACTGGTTTGCAGTTTGCTGAAGGTCGAATTCGCAGGGACACCGCATAAGTTATACAAATTAGCTCCCGATACACTGCAGATCGCAGAACTGTGTGCATAGTTTACCACCACTCTGCCTAGCTATATAGTTATGTACAATACTGTATGAGTTTCTTATGAGTGCATGTCCATCTTAATAATAAGTCAGTTCGTACTTTTCATAAACTACTTTTTGAATCATAACTTTCGTGACCGAGGATATCTTGCAACCACGTGACGCTTCGTCTGGCAAATTCTTAATGAATAAATTCGCTTCACGTAATGAGTAAGTCGATTTAATTATAGTCAGTTTTACCTCCGAGTAATGAAAAACTCTAACATGATCATGATTGGTCAATTTGGCTCCACGGAGCAAAAAGTCAGCTACGCGTAGCAGCTCCACGTTGTGGCGGTTGCGGCCTACCATATCAGTATCCCATATGATATTTCTATTGCAAGAAAATTTTATTTGTTGTCAGGTTTTATCTTAAATACACTAACTGGAAATTAAATACACTAATTAGTGAGGACCGGTATTTTGCTGTGGATATGTTTAACTGCAATTTGCGGGTAAAAATTTGAAATCCTGAGTAAAAATTTTGATCATATTCAACTCTTTGAGAAAAAATTTATATAAAAGAGTGCATGTAAAATCCAGCTGCAATACAATGTACATTATTGACACACTATCACTCTCTTTATCTACGGCAATAATAGAATATCGATTTCAATCGAATTGAATACGATGCTCAGTTTTGAGTTTGTAGTTGACTACTAAGCGACCTAAGCGATCGATTGCTAGCCAATCAGATAGAACTCCTTTTCTTGCGTTCGGTGAAATACCAGTCGCCCGTCGCTCACCAACGGAGTATTAAATTTATATTTATCGAATAGGAAGTCGACACTGTGCCCTGTTATTAGGCCAAAAAACACTTTGAAGAATGTCTCCCATGTACAAAAGTATAGGAAACAGAACATTTAAAACCACTTTTTTAGGATGAAGGAAGCATTTTTTTCAAAAAAAGTCTAACACAGGTTTTTTTAATCAAAAATGGTCTCTTTTGGGGTGCTAAATCTGCTAAAATGTTTGTCGTCCTGAAATTTTAACCAAAAGGTGGGGGTGGGTGGGGTGGGGTGGGGGAGGCAGTGGATGCCAAGCACAAATTGTTAATTATTGTTTTATTTTTCTTCTTCACATATCAACATCAGCCATATTGGTCATGTAATAAAGCCAAAAAACATTTTTTAAGAGTGTCTCTTGTGCATAAAAGTATAGGAAACTCAAAACTTTAAAGCATGTTTTCTGGAAGAAGGAAGCACTTTTTATTAAAAGTGTAGAACAAGCCAGGAGCTTTGAAATGTTCTTTTTACCCTCTGGCTTCGGGGGGCTTTGCCCCCTCGACCCCCAACAGGGGCTTTCGCATTTAGTATTTTATGAAATATTTTTTTCCTTCCCAACTTCAGGAGGCCACTGGTATCCCTGTTTAGGGTTTGTTTGTATTTAACTATATCATAATGTAGTAAAAAAGGTTACTTTCTTGGAGAAAGTAAATAAAATAACTTCATATCGGCAACATAACTGAAAGTCCTGTGTACAGAAAGCACCATGCACATATTCTGTAACTGACATTTTGCCTGAGCGAACACTTCTTATTTATATATTTTCTCAGGCATGTATCCTCTGTGAGCCTCGCAACATTTTTATATTTTAATATCTCACATTGACTGATGTGCGGTTAGGACACAGCAGATAGGCCACCTGTCTCTCTGTAATTAACATTTAATAACTTGGGATTTGCTTGTTGTTTTCCTTTGACAGGTGTCTGGGCTCTCAGAGGTCCAGGTGCAGAGTTCAGAAGAGACAATGAGATGCTTAGAGAGAGGTGCCGTTGGAAGGACTACTGCATCCACTGCAATGAATGCAACATCTAGTAGATCGCATGCCATTTTCACCATACATATAGATATGGTTAAAAAAGATGACAGGTTAGTTCTATGCAGAGGCGTACCAACCAGGGGGCTGGCTCAAAATACAGGGGACAAAATTGACCAAAATGTACACCGCCTTATGGCCTGGTTTTACCTCATTTTAGCCCATTTTAGTATCAGGTTAGCAGGACGATTGGGGAAATTTTGCCCCCCCCCATGGCTTGATGGCCCGGTACACCTGTCGTCTGGGTTTTTATGCCTTTTAAGTACCGGTAGGTCTTGTATTTGAGGTTTGAATTCCCTTAAAAGGGCATTTTGTGATCCACAGCATTATCCCCCCACTTTTCTCAAAAAAGGTTGAGATTTTTATATTACTGGAAACCTCTGGCTACATAATGTTTATGTACAAAATATTTCTTGCAGATTAATTTGATTAGCAAAGATATTTGAATTTGAATTTTGTTCTGTTAAATACCAGAACGAAATTACAACACATTGTCTATGGAGCAGTCTAATACACATAATCATGTATAACTCACAAACGGAATCAACTGAAATCTTGGGAATAAGCTTTTTGCATGGATATCTTCTGAAAAATGGTCATAAAAAGAGGATGCTAGGATCACAAAATACTCCTTTAAAATGAAGCAAATATTAAGAAGACATTTAGGTCCTAGCATTATTATCTAGTATACTTGCTATATGCACCTGTTGAATGAGAGATATGATCAGGTATCAATGAAAACCTGAACAGCCCTCCCCTCCAAAGTGGAACTGGACCATACCTAATGAGTGGTTTGTCATTTACATCAGTAGTCATGAACACAACAGTAACCATGAGTGAAACACACTACAATGATGGATACACACAAACACCTGAACAGCCCTCTCGCTCAAGTAGAACTGATGGTTGTATCATGAATGGATATGTGGTTTATCATTTTCATCAATAATCTTGTGCACTAATAGCTGTGTGTGAAACACTACAACCATGGATTATACACACAAGTATACTCAAGGCATTTCCCCAAAACTTGGGCTTTTCCCCCAGTCAGAACCAAACAATCACAAAAAATTTCTGTATTTGGGGCAAACATTTTTCACATTGCCTTCTTGTGCCAACACTGCATGCACATTGTTATTTCTAGTTCAATATAG
Source organism: Amphiura filiformis (assembly GCF_039555335.1). Lineage (NCBI taxonomy): Eukaryota > Metazoa > Echinodermata > Ophiuroidea > Amphilepidida > Amphiuridae > Amphiura > Amphiura filiformis. The sequence goes on along the minus strand of NC_092636.1, from coordinate 68,977,003 downwards.
TTTGGTCTTGCTTCAAAGTACCCCTATTTTTTATTTGTAATTCCATTAACTTTGCTTTCCCAACCATATTTTGATTAATAACTCCAGTTTTTACTTTGTTTATTTTAGCAACAGTTCTTGCCACGCAAAGTTTCATCTTGTGGATCTGGCTGGTTCTGAGAGGGCCAAGAAGACAAAAGCTCAGGGAGACAGGTTCAAAGAAGGTATGTTAGGCCTCTTAGGAATACATAATTTTAGAGGCCAAAATATGCACCTTAATTTTCCAAAAAATGCTAAAAATGTATGATGTAAAATGTATGATTTCATTTGATTAAAATTTGGTATATTTATTTAATTCAAGTGTTTAAGAACAAGAATAAAGGTATTGTTTGTAACCGCTGTCGTACATCTATCGTCTCATATAACATCGACAACTCGGCTTCACCTTGTTGTGTTACTTGAAATATTATGTCGCCCGTGTTATGAGACGATAGATGCCCCACAGCGGCTGAAAACAAAACCTTTATTCTTTCTTTAAGCATAGCAGTGTGGTAAATAAGAAAAGCAATTGATCATTTGCATGCTTTCTTACAGGTGTTAATATCAACCGAGGTCTGCTGGCTCTGGGCAATGTAATCAGTGCTCTAGGGGATGAGAATGGCAGGAAGGGACACATTCCCTACAGAGATGCGAAATTAACAAGACTGTTGCAGGATTCCTTGGGAGGTAACAGCCAGACACTGATGATTGCCTGCGTGAGTCCGGCCGACTCCAACATGGAAGAGACTCTTAACACCTTGAGATATGCGGATAGGGCTAGAAGGATCAAGAATAAGCCGGTTGTCAATCGGGATCCTCAGGCTGCTGAGTTGGCCAAGTTGAAACAGCAGGTGCAGCAGTTGCAAATACAGTTGCTACAGAATCAGGCTATTAATGGAGGTAGCTCAGTGTGTGATATTGGGTAAGGCTAGAATTATGGGGCTATAATGCATACAGCATTGGTGTTGAAAATAAAGATGATCAAATATATGGGATTAAGAAACTTGTACTACTGTTGTTAATTCTCAGACAAAGTGTACGTGCTGAGCGTTGTGTCAAATGCGTGTTCGTACTTCACAGAAGCTCAGACCTTAGTGATCGACTGCCTAGTAACAACTTTGCGTAGCATGATTGGTTTATTTTTTCCATCCCGTGCATAGTTTACAGCATTATATGAGTGAATGATGCCTGTGGATGCACCCCTTCGGGCCTTAGTGATCGACTGCCTAATAACAACTTTGCGTAGCATGATTGGTTTATTTTTTCCATCCCGTGCATAGTTTACAGCATTATATGTGTGAATGATGCCTGTGGATGCACCCCTTCAAATTGTACATGTCATGTCCAAGAATTAAATACGGCTATAGTAGTAGGTCTACACAACTTTTCATCTGATGTATGAATTAAGCACAATTTTCAGCACAATTTCCGGCAGCTACATTTGTACATCGTAACAAGGGAAACTGGTTAAGATGGGGTAGGAATGAGCCAGTCCAGTTGAAATCCATATACCTCCTACATTTTGTCCTATGGAAGACATGGCCTTAATCTTCCATACAGGGAGTGTGAATTTTAAATAAGATTACCTAAATGGACGACTTTGTTTGAAATCTACACCCCCCGGTGTGGCCTGGGATGTTAAGGTCATGTCTTCCATAGGAGGTGTATGTATTTCAGCTGGAATAGCCCAAATATCGTAGACTAAACAGTTATAATAATAAAACATGATGTTTAATGGTACTTGGTACTCTTATTCTCCAGGACATTACAAGGTAGTGCAGACCTGAAAACACTCCTTGATAGAAACCAAAGGCTGGAATCAGAAAACCAGAAACTGAACGTAGAATTAAACACAGCTCTGGGTCAGACTACGCATATGTGTGAGAAAGCCATTCTGGTAAGTCAAAGTCATCATAATATGGGATTTTTTTTTTTGTCTGGGGGGAGGTTTTGTGTGAGGTAAGGAGTGGGATTGTGGGTAATGTGTGGTGGTGGAGTAGGGTAGGGGTGTAGTGGGAGGGTAACACATTTGCACTTATTTAATCTAATAGAAGAAGAGAATAAGGCTGGGGATATAGTCAGAGGGCTGACAGTAAATTTCGCTGATCCCTCCTGTACTTTTCTATGTCGATTTAACACACGGTTCCCGCTGTTGTTTTGGTTCTACTTTAGCACCCCCTGTACACGCATGGAAGTCGCCATTTGAGGTTTTAGCACCCACTTTAGCACCCAGCTTCCATGACTACGCGTTCAGCATCGCGTACAGTACGCGTTCCCAACTGTCACTCATTGGAGGTCAATCACCTCGAGCTTGACAACGATATCTGAATAGGCTATCGCCAAGTCTTACGGGTATGCTTGTGAAATTTAGGTTAATTTTCGTGGTTGAAACAGAATTTTTCTTGTATAAATCTTGGCCCGGATAGCGGGATTGTTGGTTGATTTAATGCATTTGATAAATTAAGTTCATGGATGCGCTAAAAAATATAATTAAAAGTATGAAAAAAGCTGTTCAACATTTGAAAAAAAATGCACTGTAGCAGGCTTGAAAAAGTCTAACGTGGATGCAGCAAGCCGCGATTTTTCATGACTTGAACGCGAGCACGGGCGCGATGCAGCCGGTAGAAATCGCGGTAGTGTTCCAGGCCTACGCGATGGCAGGGTAATGGCGGCTTCCATACTTGTATTACTTTCATAATGAGCTGTCTACCGCCTGATATAGTGATGTCATTAACACAAAAGCAGACAAGACTAGGGGTTTGAAAAACACATAGTTTATAAAAATGTATCACCATGATGACCCACATCTTTCTGAAGAATATGTTTCATATTTGCAACATTCATATTTTATAGAGAGTTCAGAATTTTAGTACATCACTGAAACAGATTACCCTGTTTGTGTACCCACTCCCCCAGGAATCTAACTGACAATCATACATGATGCAATTAAAGCGTCACCATATGTGTATGTATCTGAAGGGAGGGAGGGGATTGAAAAGATCCATGTTTTTTTACATTTTCTATATGAGAAAATGGCAAAAATGTTGAATGTTAAGTCCTTGAAATGACCAATTGATCCAGTTCATTTCACATACACCATAACACTCATTGTTTTCCCCTCTGCAGGCTGAGATGTCTCGTGATAAACTCAAACAAAAATTAGAAGAACTTCGCTCACACGCAGACCTAAGCATAAGCGCCCTCAATGTTAGTTTAGACAACACACAGCAGAATGGTGAGCAGGTCCCTGACAAGTTAAATATCCTGAAGAACCTTCAGCAGAAGATCATTGATATGCAGGCAGAGGAGAAGAAAGGGATGAAGCAAGAGGAGTTATATGGAGAGATGAATGTGCAATCACCAATTAACAAGGTCCGTATGCTAGGCTTGGGTGGCAAGAAGTTCCATCATACAGATTATTCATACATGTTCTTTTTTGTGTACACAACATGCAAGAACATGTTTTCCTGCATTTTTGAAGCCCTGTGATATCAGTTTGTGTGTAAATGCAAGCAATTTATTATTATCACATACATGTAGTACTATGTTTGTACGGTACATAAATTTCAGTTACCACAAAATACTTCATAAATCAATAAATCCTGGTACTGTCGGACTGGTGAAAGTATACCAGAGTTGCACTTATGTGGTGTTAGTGTAGTAGCAATTTAATTTAGTTATTAAATATGTGTATCAAACAACTCTGGCTAGTAATCTTTTATTGGTTATCTGCCCAACTGATGAAGTGCCAAAAACAGGTACAAGATACAACCCTTCTTATAGACATTACTTTTGGACCATTAAGTATAAAGACACATATACTTATCTTCTTATCACAGTGAAATATTAATTCACTAGCGGTCACCCGTCTTTCGCGGTTCGTAAATAAATGCAATTTTACAGATGCATCACCACCAGCCAAGTTTTTATTGCGAATTTACCAACTCCCTAATTTATTACAGATTGATCAGTCGTTTGATTGAATTAATTTTAATCAACTTCTTTGTTACCCCCCTGTGTTTTCCCCTATCCTCCCGTTCTTTCCACTGTTCCCCCTTCAGCTCAAATCCCTCTTCTCCCTCTTATCCAATATCGCCAACCCATGGCACCCATGCACTCTCCTCACTCATTTTGATTTTCCCCGTGTTTATCATTCCCACTTGCTTCAGAGGCAGCGTGTTGATACGAGATGTCGCGAGATGACGCGATTTAAATGATACACGTTTTCTTGTTTGACGCGGCGTGTTGATACGCGAAGACACAAGATTTTCTTGTTTGATGCGATGTAGTTGTTAGGCGGATATAGTAACTGATTCTCACTGTTTTTAGGTCCCTGGATATTTTTTAATGGTATTTTTGCTCATTTTGAGACTTTAATCACTAAGATTGAAAAAAATGAGGTGAATATGCAGCGTAACTCAGTGAATGATCAGGTTTGCAAAAGTAAAATTTGCAGTTGCATCACCACCGTTCGAGTTTTTATCAGGAAAAGTTTTGCAACTCGGTAATTTATTATAGATTAATTACTTCTTTATCATATTACAAACTTACCTTGTTTACCCCCAGATGGTCTCTGAAAACCAAGAAGGCACCACCCCCACCCCATCAGCTGACTCTCCATCAGCCATGAGTAGCCACACACTGCGACAAGCCCAGCTAGGCAGGGAGTTACAAGAACTCAACAAGGCCTTGGCATTGAAGCAAGAGCTGGCGGAGAAGATGAGTAATAACGATGACCAGATGGCTGTCATTAAGATACAGTATGAGGTAAGATTCCAATTCCATTCAGTTTTTGGGGTGCCCTCTACTGACAGGCGGTATTGTCTTGGAATTGCAAATTGCTGCATTCCAATTTCATTCAGTTTTTGCTAGAATATCAGAACAAAGTGATAAAAAGTGATAAATTGATCAAGAAATATGGTATCTTAAAGCATGGTAATTACAAAGTGCATAGTATATGTCCAGTGGCGCCGACAAGGGAGGGGATAATGGGTATGTTACCCCTGGACCCTAGTATTTTAAGAGGCCTGTAAAAACATGGCAGATTCCCAAATTCCAGGTACTAACATCTTCGGTATATTTTTTTGTATATTTTAGAGCAATGTGAATCAACTGCAGAGTGACATCAACACATTACAGAAGGAAAAGGAGGATCTTATGGGTGCACTCAATGCAGCAAAAACCAACACTAGTGGCAACAAGTAAGTATCCACCATCTTTATGTACTGTATTTTCTCTAATTAAAGCCATCCTATACTAAAGACCTTTTTTTTTTTCAACCAAACCGTTCCATAAATGCTGCCAAAATATCATACAGTTCCCGCATTTTCAAAGATGTGATTGTCGATTTCATGACATCCATATTTGCAGCCATTGTTGTCAACAGTGTTTACAGTACAATGAGGTAGAAAGGATAGAGTGCCCTACTCGCCGAATCTGTGAAGCAGGTTTGGGTCCCGGTTTGGGTGCTGTATAAATACACAAAGTTGAACAAATCATGTATTAAAATGCATTAAATTTCCCAGTATACCATTGTTTTTATCAAAAAATTGCTGAATTATAAAGGCAAGCACGCCTGAATCTGGTATATCACCAGTGTTGCCGCACTAAACAACTCTACCACTTTTCGAAATTTCGCCTTCAGTCGCCGTTCCTGTAGCGCTGCATGGCAACGGGCGAATGAACTAGATTTAGGAGCGTGCTTGCCTATGTTATTCAGCAATTTTTTGATAAAAAATGATACACAGTAAAGTTGAATATGCTAAAACAAGTAATTTATTTAATTTGATTAATTCATACATGCTAGAGTAAATTCAGTTCCCATTTTAGTTGCATTTGATGCTGATTTAGTTAGGTCCCTTCATTTCATACTGGCTTATTTGGTGTGTGATTGTCAATGAAATGGCAATGTACCAGTTCGAGCTCAGCGATCTATGTTTTTCTACGTCATTGTTACAGTATTTGTAGAAATTTCGTATCATTTGTGGGGCACCGCGGCACTGTCAGACAGTACATAGAATTCAAGACCGAGTTAAAAAGATTTAGTTTGAGTATGATGTCCTGTCAACCAGACCAACAATGCCGTACTGTGCAGGTCAGCAACCAATCACGCTGTGCCTTTGACCTGACGTCAGACGCAAACTAGTCTTTTAATTCGGTCTTTGATTAAAGACCTCTAATTAACACGCCACTTTTTGGAAAATGCTGAGAGAATACGGTGTGCAGTTTCTTTTATTTTCTATCGTTTAAGGAACGCCATTTAATGTTCCACACAAAAAAAAAATCAATTTACTGAAGCAGCAGAATTAACATGTACTTCAACAGTATTCAACATGCCCGAAGTTCCAACATATCCCATAACATATTGATTGAAAAAAATTAGCAGGACATCATCTAGTTATCACATAAGTCGGGTCAATCCATCTTGAATTAGGGCATTGCTGCAAGAGTAAGCTTAAATACAGACATATACTTAAACTACAATTTTTTGCAGTAAACCTTTGATGAGTGTTTACTACTGTGATGTTGTGAAGTCAGAGCTAACAACACGTACGGCGCAAAGTTCATTCATAAATTTCCACTCGGCAACAGCAGATCGCCTCAGCAGCCAATCAGAGACAAGTGCGTTTCAACGCAGTAAATACGCGATGTACACATAAAATACGCTAGGGTCAAAGATTTACTGCAAAACATTATATTCCATTTTCTTGCCATTTTGCAGAGTAAGTGAGCAGCGTAGAAAGCGTCTCAAGGAATTGGAGGAGCAGATTATCCAGCTGAAAAAGAAGATGAATGAACAGGGCAAGATGCTGAAACTAAAAGAGAAAAGTGATCAGAGAGTCAACACACTCAACAGTGATATTAAAGTAAGTAATTGCCACTCAACCATGACAATGGGCTCACAGGTGTGCTTGTGGGATTCAACAGATACGTAGATCATCTTTATCATCATCACCTCAACAGGCTTGACAGAACTCAGCTCAAGTTTTGCAGACGGATCCTTTTGATGGTTCGAATCCAAGCAGTGGAATTGATTACCATCTCACATCAAAGTCCACATGTTTCAGCAAGCATACTGTCAGTAATATTTTATCGTTCTCATTTTTAGTTGTCTTCAAATCATCTTGAGCAAACTGAAATTGTTTGGTGTTGGTGCTATATAGATGCCATGGATTGATTTCAAATTATGTGCACATCTAAAATAGCACATTGTGTTCATTACAAAAAATTTCTGAGTATAATGCTCCATCTGATCATATTGAGAGTCAAGACTGCCTCTTATATTTGCAACAATGACTATACTATAGTCAAGTCTATAGTTGACTTTCATTCATTGCTTGAGGGAAAGTGTTACATGGCTGTAGAGAAATTAGTGCTGCTCAACTGCTTATATTCCTGTATAAAGGTTAAGAAATCACTATTTTGCTATGATATTTTGACAGGCAATGAAGCAAACCCGTGTTCGGCTTATGAAGCAGATGAAAGAGGATGCATCCAAATGGCAACAATGGAAGACCCAAAAGAACAAGGAGGTTATGCAGCTGAAGGCAAAAGTAAGACAACTGTTTGGGGGAATATAGGTGGCATTTTTTAAATTGTTGGGAGTCTAGAACTCTGAAAATCGCCTTCTTTTGTTATTTAGGACCCTTCTACATGTGTGTATGCCCTTTTGGATTAGGTTAGTACAATTTGAATATGCTGTAAAACATGGCGTGACTTAAAATTTGAGACTTGGTACACTATAGTACGTATACCTTCCTCGAGAAAGTCAAATCAAATTTTGTGTTTTTCTCAAAAACTGTAGAAATCTGTTATGCTAGTTGGATTCCTTGCATCATTTTTTTTCTGAAAATATGTACTGTTATATACTTCTCATCATTACATTTAGAGATACAATAAAAAACAGTATCTAAATTACTGACTCGAGGAAGGTATACAGACTATAATATAGTATTAGTTTTATGAACATGCTTTTCAAATGTTAAATGTACATAATTGTTGTTATCAATTCTTACAATCCACATGCTTATCACGTTTGTAGGCACCTTTGGCTGAAAGATTTTGTTGCAAACTAGAATCATTATTTTTTCGCATCGTTATTGGGATTTAATGTGTTCTATTTTTTCCACAAATACTAGGAGCGTAAAAGACAATGTGAGGTGAGCAAGATGGAGAGACAACACCAGAAACAACAGATGGTCATGAAGAGGAAAATGGAAGAAGTGAGTCCTCTATACTTATTACCTATGATGGCTTTGATTCTTGCCTGCTATGGATTTTTGGATTTTTTGGGAATTCCCGCCTATTTTCAGGCGCACCGCTGCTCAGCAGTGTACTTTTTTGCAGTGTACTTTTTTGTACATATCTGTATCACCATTTCACAACATTACACTAACACAATCTACTACCATCACTGCAGACACAACTACTACTGCCCTGGGACCTAGGGGAGGGTGCAGGAAACAAGCCCGGGGATGATCCCCCTACTCTTTTCGATAAGGCCTGCAACTATTTACGTGCTCAGGTATGAGGCATCTGACACACAGAACCGCCATTTTACGTGACCATTCGAACCACAAGACGCCGGGCACCCACCGTGAATACCTGCACATTCTATACGGTGGATGGGAGCGAGGAGAAATATCACAATTATATTCTACTAGACTGAAAGAGCTTATGATTATGATATTTCCGACCTATTGCAACTATTTAGAGTGAGCAACAAGGATCAAACAGGATGGGGTTTCGAACCACAGACCCCTCACTCAACTGTCCCTAATGGTCCAGCGCCTTAGACCACTAGGCCACCTCGCCCTCAAGGCTGTTGAAGGCTCTCCTGAAGTGGATTGATTGATTATCAGTCCACAAGTCATGATCTTGTCCAACAAGGAATGTAGTATTTAACCTAGAATATCAAAGTTTACTTGTATTTCAATATATGTGATGCGATCAAGCAAAATCAGTCGGAACTCAGAAATATTGATTTGGAGATAGAGCCAAACAAAGGCAATGTTTCCTATTGTTTTGGAAATGCTTCAATTGCTCTTTGGAACTGGGTGTTCAATTTCAATGGGGTTTTCTGCAAAATCCAGCTTTGTAAATGGTTTTACAAAGCTGAAAATTCACAATTTCCGAGTTCCGACTGATTTTGCTTGATCGCATCACATATGCAGATAATGGCAATAATTTGTTTTCAATGATTAGATATCTTAGTTATATAAACCATGTATATTTGTTTCAATCTCAGGCCTCGGCAGCTAACAAAAGACTAAAGGAAGCATTGCTGAAACAGAAATCAGTATCCGGTAAGAAGGAGGAACAGAGCCAGACTAATGGTATTGGCAAGAGGATACGGGTAAGAATCTCACTCAATTTGTCACTTGCCGTGCTGAAAATAAGCAGACTGTTCAGATTGTACACACCGAGGAAGTTTACCAAAACTCAGTTACTTAGTTTGTTTAACATGTGAATAACCCAGTGAATGAGACTGGTTTACCTTATATGACTGTATTCAAGGAGCTGGGACATATAAGAGAAATTATATGGGATAATGCAAGCCTAACTGAAAGTGAAACAGATTTCAAATAATCACATTGCATTGCAAGAAATGGGCTCTATATTTGTGTATGTATATCAAGGCAGGTCACTAACTTCATGTATGTATATCTTGTTTATTTGACAGAGTTGGTTAGACCACGAAATAGAGATTGTGTTTAGCATAAGGGAAGCTAAGCACCACTTAGCATCACTACTAACTGACAGGAAGGTTATCTCACAGGAGTTAGTTAACTTGGAACAGAAACAGAAGGAAGAACCACCTTCTAAGGTAAGCTTAAAAGTCAAGCACTCAATATCAACTCAAAAACAAGTGTTCTATAATGTGCATTATTTATTGACAGCTTCATATCCGCTACTTTACCCCATCAAAATTGGTATCAGGTGAAAGCTCATGTTTTTCTTTAATATACCCCAGTGAAATTTCATGTGTGGAATATGTTTCATTTGGGCCACGCTGATACACGTTTGTACTTCAGAGTGGACAAACTGTAAAGGCATGATATTTGCATGGTATGTTCTTAATGTACATTACAATCATGTAAAAATTAGAATTTTGATGAAACTTGAAGACATCCTCCTCAGCATATGTTACAATATGGCTTCAAGTTTTTCAGGGGTGCCCAGGGGTCAAACAAAATACATCAAAATCTTTTAAAAACACAAATACTTTTGGAAGGTTGTTTGTATGACCACATGCCACCTTAGTCATTTATGTTGAACTTCTAATCTGAAATCAATAAGTGTGTATTCTTTTGACAGAAAATGGCTACTCCCGAGAGAAGTATTCACATAGGAGACCACAAGATGAACAAGAGAATCTATGAGTTAAAGCAAGAGCTTGAATTACGTAATGTGCAGATAGCAGATCTACAACAAGAAATAGTTGATGCTGATCAAGGTAGGTTTTTTGTTAAGGCTGCTACCCTTATAGATGATTGTAGTAGTATACAAATACTACATGGTTAGAGGGGAAATAGGGCAAACTACTTTCCCCAAGGTACTGGCCTATCACCCCAAACCTGGAGGGTGATGGGTGTTTAGGCCCTTGGCCAGTATTTCGGGGAAAATAGTTGCCCTATTTGCCCGATATAAACCATGTAGTATTTGTAATCACCGACTTTGGCTGTGAGGATGAGGTTGTCATTTAGATAGGGGAAATTATCTCACTGTGAAATAGAGTGTATCATTTGCGATTGACCAATAAAGTGGCATGAATTGCTCATAATCCATAAGATGCAAAATCTGGGTTGGTCAGGCTCATAGAACATGTTTTATTTTTGATGCCTAAGGGTATTATTGTCAGCAATTTCATAGTAGAACTAAATAAGAATTTTGTAGTCAAGATGAAATAGCAACTGACATGTTGATTTCTTTTGACTTTTCAGAGGATAAACACAAGAGCAGATGGAGCAAACTGACAACAATGATGGAAGCCAAATGTGGACTGCAGTTTTTACTAGAGCAGGTAACCTGTCAAATGATGAGTAATTTTTACTCTCAATTCCAGAATATTGCAAACAAATTGTTCCACTTTCTTTTGTAACAGGAGTGGCAGAATTTGAATAAAAATTAAGCTATAATTATTTTGTAAGAACTACTGTATTTGTTCCATTCAGTGCCCATGCCCAGTAAGTGCCCCAATTGTTTTCAACTTGCAGAATGGGATGCTATTAACCGCCATATAAATAGTTTGCTATGCTTGCCTATACACCATAAATGCTGGGAGTACATGATGCTTCTTCCCTGAAAAATGTTCAAACTGGCGGGTAAAACAGACATCAGAATGTTATTTTCTATTGGAAATATTCCATTAAAATATACATGCGTATCACAATTGTTATAATAATTTCATGTCCAAATGCATTTTGAAGTGACCAATATAAAGGCACAGCACTCAAATTGGTTACTATTTTTCTTTTTTGTGTGTGCCTGTTTGTATTATGTTCTTCTGCATGATTATTTTAGAGGTAATATTCATTACCCTCCTTAATTGTCTTCCCCCAGACTGTGAGCGCCAAGTTAGAGACCAGTACATGCCGAGGTGAACTGCAAGAGGTGCAGACAGGCCTAGGTGATGCCTTGAAGGAAATAGATGAAGTCAAAGAGGAAAGGATGGAGGTTGAGAAGGAGTGTGAGGAGAAAGTGACATCTATGCAGAGAACATATGAAGATAAGGTAAGCAGGCTGAGAAAGAATCAAATAGCATCAAGTAAATTATGTTCTTTGCACCTAAAATGTATTTTGAGATATAGCCAAAACAATTGGTCGATTATTATCTTTGCCAATTTTATCGTTGTGTACAAAAAAACCCACATTTGTATCTAAGGAACTGTTGGTTTGATTTCGATGAGATTTCCAACCATTAGACCTGCACAAAATACTGACAGTTGAAAAATGATTAAGCATGGCGTAAGTTTCCGCTTGTTTCCGCTCTTGAAACCGCATTCCAATGCATACGTAATGACATAATTAACTGGCTAATCATACTAATTAATCACATTTACTTTGAACATGTTTTTTTTGTTTTGTTTTTTAACATGGATGCATAAAAGTGACGATATTTAACATTGTACGTAAACAAGGTGTTTTCCATTCTTTATTCTCCTCTGTGTTTTCTTTGTTGCAGATTCTGTATTTATTGTCTCAATTGCCAAAAGCAGCAGCCAAGGACGCTAAATCCAGTACTCCAAATACCCAAGATTTGTCCACTAGGTTACACTTCCAAGTAAGTTTGTTTTATCTACAAAGCAGTTTTATTTTGTTTTGGTTCAGTAGATGTAAATCTGATCAACCATATTAGGGCTTCTCAAAGAAATAAATATTTCTTGATGTTTTTCTTGTGTTCACTTGTAAATGGTAAGAATCGTAACAATGTAGATTGATATAGAATTCATGTGCACACAGCACCTACGCTAGTTGCAGTTTGCATAATGCGTGACTGGCACACTTTTATGTTAACTTATATGTGCTTAAGCTGGGCTCTGAATGATTTGGGAATATTTACTCCCGATTCCATTTTTTTTGGATTACAAAAATATTATCCTATTTTGCCAAATGAAATACAGCTATATTCTAATTCTTAAGTTAGTTCTAACAGGCAAATAAAAGTACAATTTTAATAGTTCAACAATTTGAAGGAAATTTGTTATAAGGATAGAATAAGGGGAGACACATTCGTCCACGTCGGAATTTGAGATTTCTTGATACTTATTAACACCAAGCTGTATTCTTTCACTTGAAATTACTGATAAAATACAACTTTGTAATATTTCCTCCCATTTCTTCTTGATTTATAAATCAATATTTCACTCTTTCCAACTCTAAAAAGTCACATGGCTCAAGACAGCTGAAGTAAATTGATGGGAAATATGAGTTGGGAATGCGCGAATGCGAAATATTGTTATAATAATCACAATATATATGACACGGCGCAAACCTGTGTATATGTCCAACGCAGTTAGGTGCATTCAGTATGTCGTTAACGCAGTAAACATGTTTAAACAAAACATTTGCAGGCAAAGTGCCATCCAGATTTTTTAATTATTTTGGATTTTGGTAAACTAAAAGCATAAATTTTGGATTCGTTGGTGCAAAAAGATGCATCTTAAGTCCATGCACGAAATACAGTTTTCGCAAGCGTGAAAGTCTTAATGTTTTAAAATATAAGGACATAAATTTTGTACATAAATTTGACAATTTTTTGGGTTTTTCCAAGATTTCTTACCCTCACTGCAAATATTTGATGTTGTTTTCAGGAACAAGTGATCAGTGATCTCAAGAATGTGCATGAGCAGCTCCAGGAAACAGTTACTGAAAATGAAGACTTGAAGAAGGTGGGTAGAACTATGAGCACTGTTCAAAATAAGTCAAAATCTTCAAGCTTAGATTTGTAAACTATAGCCTCAATAAGCCCTTGTCAATTTTTACTGGTCGCAACTCATGAATGTTACAATGGTCCACATTTTGTGACACTTTGTAAGACACCAGACTCGCAAATCATCACCAGGTGAAGCCAGTACTGATTGCTGGTGCAGGAAAGCATAATGGGGACTAAATTTGGTGCAGTTTCACACAGACTTAGTGATCTGGATTAGTTCTGATGCATACATGCTATGGTGCAGCAAAGCATAATGGGGACTAAATTTGGTGCAATTTCACACAGGCTTAGATATCTGGATTAGTTATTAGGCTGTTCAATTTGGTGGCCACGTTTCTACATATCAAGTTCATATGTGACCATCCACCACAAATGGGCTGTAATGTAGGCAGAACTTGTTACGAGATGTGGTTCATTGAACCTAAAAAACAAAGGATTTCCCAACCAGTTTACTGATTTTTACTGCCTTGCAAACAAACAACATGGGCATGTATTGTATCATTGTAAAGCTTATTTTGAAGAAAGATTACCTGTCCAAATCTCAAAGAGTGAATAAGCTGACATTACAACGGATTTGTGGTGGACTGTCATATTCAATTCATATAATTGTTAGGAATATGATCAATCCACTTTACCACCTCAAAACCAAATGATGAATACATGTATGTATTGCTGTCAGATCACTGGAGTATTTCAGGCTTCAATCCTGCCCTATCTAATGTAATAATGTTATGTTTACCTACCTATCCACACACAGCAACTGACATTAGCCAGCTACTCTTCAGGCTCCTATTCAACGGGGAAGAAAATGGCTCTCCTCCCCAGGATAGTGTCACCAGAGACATCACCAGACTACTCCAAACCAAAGAAGAAACCTGTCACAAAGGTAATTAATAGGTTGTAGTCCAATGTGATTATCATAATGATGTGGAAGACTGCTATACTAAAGCCACAAGTAAACATCATAATTAAACATAGCCATTTGATGTGGATACAGTCCAACCTCGTAATCCGGATAAGTGATTTGTGTACAATTCTGCATTGAATGTCACAAAGTGCTACATTTGGGACAACATAAAAGATGACTAAATATAGGATAATAACACTGAAGGATGGTATTTGAGTTCTGTATGCAACATTATGTCCTTCTAAATAATAGAGAGCATTGCATTAATGTGTCAAATCATTAAAAATGTGTTTCCTGGAGATCACACAGCTGGATAACAGAGAGAGAGATGTATAAAGTTTGTTCGGTTTATAGGTGGTGAAAAATAATTTTCTTTTTTGTTTCGATCTGCGCTTGTCAATAAAGTCCCAACTCATAAATTAGAGTAGAGATGATCAAAGAGGAACACACACTGGATGTACCAGACTGATGCTGAGTATAGTCCCACCCCGCTTTTGGGTGAACATTTTTCAAAATTGGGGGTGGGACTATACTCGAATTCGTTTTTAGTGTCCCTGGACCTAGACCTAAATGTTAGGATCATTCATGGTTGACCTAAAAAAATAAAAAAATTTCAAGATGTTTTGTATTTTTAATATGAAAATTGATAACTTGTATTCATGTCATACTCTATTAATGATTTCAAAATGCATTGAATTTGAATGCATTTTGAAATCATTAATAGAGTATGACATGAATACAAGTTATCAATTTTCATATTAAAAATACAAAACATCTTGAAATTGTTTTTTTTTTTTTTGTTCTACCATGAATGATCCTAACATTTAGGTCTAGGTCCTGGAACACTCCAAAGCCGAAAAAATAAATAACTTAAAAAAAAAAAATTTAATTTCGAAAATTTGGGGGTGGGACTTTACTCGAAGGTGGGACTATACTCGCGTCAGTACGGTAATTTCAGCATTTCAATGAACTCCAATGAATGGCATCAAATGTTATCAGTACTCATCTTCCCAATGGGAAAATGCAGGCCCGTACGCAGAATTTTTTTTTTGGGGGGGGGGGGTGATTTTGAAAAAGTTGACTTTTTTAGGGGGAGGCGATTTTGTGAAAAGTGGACTTTCCAAAATTATGAGAATTTGGGACTTTTTGTACACTTTAGCAAATTTGGGGTGTGCGACCCCCTCCATGCGTACGGGGCTGGGAAAATGGGTGCAAGTTACAATTGAAATATTATATATAGGGTACAATTTACATTCATATGGTCATGTGTTCCGTATACAGATATTAAACATTGTTTTACTATAAACTGTATAGTACCTATAACCCTTGAAGTGCCTTACGCGATTCACAGAGGGTGGGTTGTAACCATGGTAACCAATTCCCAAACATCGCCATCTAGTCTGTTTAAAAAGGCTATTCCAGTTGAAATCCATACACCCTCTGTGGAAGACATGTCCTTAATCTCTTACACAGGGGGAGTAGATTACAAATGGAGTCATCCATTCAGGTAACACCATTTTAAATTCTCACTCCCTATGTGGGAAATTAAGGTCATGTCTTCCATATGGGGTGTATGGATTTTAGCTGGAATAGCCCAATTTATGCCAACAGTTTTTGAAAAATAGTTACAATTGAAGTCCAACTTTTCTTTGTGCAGAAAAAGTCAGTAGCGATAACAGATGAAAGGTATACACTGGATGAGTTTTTTAGCGAGGAATCGGATATAGAGGAGGGGGACGATTCTGACTGGCAAATGACCCCCGTACAGAAGCGTCAACGTCGTGAAAGACGTTTAATTGTGAGGAAAGCACCGAAGGTAAGATTTCATGGTATTATAAAGATGGGTCAAACAAGTTCTTTTGTTGAGTGGAATCAGGGACCATGTATGGAGGGACTGGAAACGGCTCACTGATGGCTATTGTTATGGGATTACCTTTTACGACTTTTGATTACATGCAAAGTTTGATTTCTTATTATTTACTCATGTTGCTCTTCAAAATACTGAAGAATCAACAAAATATTATATATTTTCAAAAGTTGGGTCAAATTGTGTAACATTTCTATAAGTTGCATCACGCTCTACAGCGCACTATACACTCGCACCTCAACAAGCATCTTCCACAAGCAATTCAGCGCTAACAAGCTAAGCCACAGCCTTTGACCCAAGGAATGTATTATGTGTGCTTGCTCAACTGAGGATAATTAGTAAACCAGCAACTCGCATTATACAATGAGTGAAAGGTGTTCCAGTGCCTTCATGCACGGTCCATGGTAGAATAGATTATTGAAATAAAGCTTGCAATTAATTTTTAGTTCCGGTCCTGATATTATTACTGGGGTATTTTTTGAAAATTCACATTCAAACTAAAATGTCTGATATTTAGTGGCAACATTAAAATGTCTGAAATTGCAGATTTTTGCTGTGAAAAACAATAAAAAAGAGTCCTTACTGTGAAGCCTCTTACAAATGTATTGTAATTTAGTGGCAACATTAAAATGTCAGAAATTACAGAATTTTGCTGTGAAAAACAATAAAAAAAATCATTACTGTGAAGCCTCTAAATATTTGTCAAATTAAACTGTTGGCAATTTAGTTGTTACTATTAAAAATTGTTACAAATATAATAATTTGTTAACATTATATTTCAAACATTGGTTTTCTTTGATCTATTACTACTATTATTAGGGTTGCGGATGCAAAAGTAAATGTAAGGGCATGTGCGGATGTCGTAAAAATAAGAAAACCTGCACAGACAACTGCAAATGTGACCCAGAGCTGTGTGGGTCAAGAGGGGACACCAGCACTATTGAGGTAAGTCTGTCTTAATTTCACATAAGCATAATACTAAATTAAGAAAAATAAGGGTTAAGCCACCACTAATTGCAACAGAATTCATTTAATCACCATTCTTTTCAGAAAACAAACACATCAAAAGTCCCTGAAAATCCAAGTAGTGAAACAGTGCCTAATTTCCATCAATCCAAAATGGCTGCTTATGCAGGGGATTGAATTTAGAAGTTGGTCAAATCTTGTTAAAAAAACATATCAATATATTGCTCTCATCAAGGATTCAGAATCTCAAGAACTGTACATCAGAGATAGGCCACACTATACTCTTTCTAAATCCTTATGATGAGAGGAATACATTGATATGGTTTTTTTAACAAGATTTGACCAACTTCGAAATTTTGGATTTATGCAAATTAAGCACTGTTCCCCTGCTTGGATTTTCAGGACATGTTATATGTTTTTGTGTGAGCCTTTGGGAGATGGGCGCATGTGAAATGGATTCTGTTGTAATTAGTGGTGGGTGATAATATTAACCAATACTTAATAGTTGCAGTTGTGATTTATGAGAACAATATTTAAGGACCACAAAGTCAGCATTGTTACATGTATAGCCAAAATATTTAATTCTCGATCATGAAAGCCAACTTTTGTCGAGAATTGACCAATCACACGGTCGTTGCTAGGCGAGGGTCAAGGTTCGGTCATGCAGGTCGCGCGATCGTGTTATTCTATGAAAAGTACGCTGATGCAGAAGATACATCCTCTCATGATCGAGAATTTATTATTTTGGCTATAGTAAAATGATATAATGAGTTTCTTGTGCGCATAGTAAACTTTGTTTGCATTGCGAGTAATACGTTGTGCCGCAAATGCATGCTAAGTGCTAGACAAGCAACCTTTTTATTCTGAAACTTGATTTCAGACTTTGGCTGAAATATGCTGGAGGTATGCTGTTTTGGTTTCCATGTGTGACAAACCAAAATGGCAGGTGGATTTACCATTACGTTAAGTGTGGGGCAATTCTGAGTCTACTTTTTGGTCCGTATGAACAAAACAAGTTAATCTAAATTTAGAACTGGTCTATGGAGGCTAGACTTGAGGAGGGATCCCTTTATTCTTTTCTTTTCCTCCTTTACTCAAAATCCAAAAAATAAACTGCAGCCATCATTATTGAGCTACATGGTATTTGCCCTTAAGGCCAGTGTAATGGGAGAGAACATGGACCTTTTCGAGCATCATTATTTCTGAATTGTATGTCAAAAGTATATAAAACTATACATTTTTGGAAAGGAAATGAGTCAAGGAATCCCATGGTGACGTCAGATTTGTTCAAAAATCTCGAGTTTTTGAAAAAATCACAAAAATTCACTTTTTTACCCCAATTTTTTTGTGACAACTTAGAAAAAAATCCGTTCGGAGTAAAAAAAATTCAGTTAGCTTTTCATAAAGAAGAGACATGAACTTAGGGAAGGTTTTTTTATTTTTTTGAAATTCGTCTCTTTTTTCGAAATATTGAAAAAAACATGTGAAAAAAGCAATTTTGTCACTCTATTAAGCTAAAAATTGCACAGAATGGTGTATATTTTTGTTTAAAACAAATATTTTGAAAAAATGAGAAAACCTTCCCTAGGCTTTGATGTACTCTAAACGATAGTGCAAAAAGTTTACCTTTTGCTTGCATATTTTTCGAGTTATCTTGTCACAAAAATCGTGCAATATTGTCAAAAGCGAACTCGGAGAAATCGACGTTTTAGTAAAAAATGTCAAAATTATGCACAAAACGTCCTTATATTTTAAAACGGTAAGACTTTCTCGCTTGTAAAAGCTGTATCTGGTGCATGGTCTAAATATGCATCTTTTTGCACCAATAAATCTATAATGTCTGCTTTCAGTGCGCCAAAATTCAAAATAATTAAAAAATCTAAGTGGCATTTTGACTGCAAATTTTGTTTTGTTTACACCACATTTGCTGGCGTGAACAACAAACCGAATGCGCCTGGACTGCGTTGGACATACGCAGAGAGTTGCGCCATGGCGTCACGCTAAGCGAATCGCAGCGTAATCAAAATATTTCAGATTCAAGCATTTCTGACTCATTATTTCCGCCAATTTACTAAGCTGTCTTGAGCCATGTGACTTTTTAGAGTTGAAAAGAGTGAAACAAATCAAGCAAAAATACAAGTAAATATTAGCAAGTTGTATTTTATCAGTTTCAAGTGAAAGAATACATCTTAGTGTTGATAAATATCAAGAAATCTCAAATTCGGGCGTGAACGAATGTGTCTTCCATTACTCTGGCCTTAACAGGATCTACAAAAATATGTAATAAAGTATGTAAATAACAAAAAGTTCTTTCTCACAGGACTAATCTCAATAGCTGAAGTTTGTTCGATTTATATAAGGCGGAAAATAGAAGACTCATAACACTGTGTATTGATATAGAATGGCATGCACGCAGCTGGGCCCAAAGCTTACGCTAGTTGTGCGTTGCGTAATGCGTGACTGGTGCACGCTTGTGTGAATTTACACAAGCGTGAGTTAGGACTTGATTGACGCTCATATTATCAAAAGCCGAATAATTTCCACCTTATATAAGCTGAACAAACTTTAGACCAGGTCTGAACTTGTTTTGTGCATAAAGACTTATAGGTCTAACCTCTTTGGTGCTAAAATCTAAGCATTTTTTTTTCAATTCATATTCTGCATTTATTGAGACAAGTAGATTTGCCACAAGGCAAGATAAGTTGATTAATGAGTGTTTCAACCATTGTTTCTCTCTCTTACCAGGACACGTCTTCCAGGTCCATTGATAGTACTACCAGCAACTTACTTAACACAACAGTCACTATAGAACATTCAGACTCATCACCCATTGGCACTCCAGTCTTATTTAAATCGCCCATATCACCGCCAAAGAGGAAAGCCTTGATTGAAGTCAACCAAGAAAGACCAAGGTTTAAAAAGAAGGGTTTAAGTACCACTGTAGCCACAAAAAAAGATATGCCACAGAAACACGTAGCTAAAAATCCACTGTTGCAAAAAGCCAAGTCGTCAACGGTGGGAGGAGTTGCAAATCAAGGAATAGCCAACAGGAAGAGGAAGCTGTTGAGTTTATCGCACAGTACTAGTTTTTTCAAGCCTTTGAGTGATAGCTGAATGTTAGCCTCCCTAATGTGTGTAATGGAAGGGAACAGTATGACTGGGAGTACCATTGGGTTTGGGGACTGGGGAGGAGACTAACAAGTACCATTGGGTTGGGAACTGGGGAGGAGAGTAACAAATACCATTGGGTTTGGGGGTGGGGAGGAGACTAACAAGTACCATTGGGTTGGGGAACTGGGAGAAGAAAAACAAGTACCATTGGGTTTGGGGACTGGTGAGGAGACTAACAATTACACTGACCTTTTCAATGATTTGATGGCTTTACTAAAAATGTTTTAAAACTCAATGCTGCAGGATTTGTGTTATAATGATTGATATATGTGTTGTGGGATAAGTGTGAAGAAATAATTGTTTCTGATTCACCATAAAGAAGAATACACTATAATATATGGTCACTTAAGAACACACAAAATGATATCTTGATAACAAAATGGCAGTGAGTTTCAATGAAATTATACTTTATCAACAATCTGAGTATATTCAAAGCATCATATTGTCATGAGTTTGGCAGACAGCCAAATCCATGTTCAGCTTTTGGTAAATTCATGTTACACATGAATTATTTTTGAATTACCAAACAAGGGATCAACGCTTAAATAGCTCAAGAAGGCAGCATACCAATTTTGTTAATGGTGATAATTCGTCGGCCGCATCACATACTGACGTATTTGCAAAATACGCATTTCGAGAAAATTGAACTTGAAAATTTAGAGATTTTCAGTTGCTTCATAATCTTGATTAAAACATTATTTGGCGATTAAAACCAGGTTAGCAGTAACGCGAATATACTATATTTTCAATATAATTCACTTATTACTATCAGAGCATAACTTATTCTGCAAAAAAAACAATATTAAATAAAATACGTCACTATGTGAAAAGGACTAATGACAATTTCGCTGTTCAAATGACAAATACGTCGCGCAAATACGTCAGTATGTGAAACAGTTCGCAAATACGTCAGTATGTGAAAAGGACAAAACAGCGATTTTATCGTGTTGTGACAAAGTCGCGCAAATCGTCAGTATGTGAAACGGCAAATTCTTCAAATTGCAGATACGATATACTGGGCTTGCGCAGTATAGGTGATCGGCAAATACATTGTTATGTGATACAGACATTTCAAGGTTTTGTAAATACGTCAAAATTAAATTAATTAATATCTTAGTAATTAAGCCACTTTGAGGCATGGTTTTTGGTGAATATATAGAGTAGAACATAACAAACTAATTTACCAATTTTCTCAAAAATGTTTAAAATGTCGAATACGCCAGTATGTGATGCGTCATTTAATTGTTGACCTTGTATACCGCCCTCCTTTGCCTACTTATCATGCTGAACACAGGTAAATAATTGATATGCTGCCATCTAGAACTAAAATGTTTGATCCCTTGTTCTCTAATTCAAAATAATGAATTTATCAAAAAGACAAATCTGGACTTGGGGATATTCATGCCATCAGGTATAGCATTTGCATAACCATGATAACAGAACCATTACCACTTCACATAAGTATAGTCCAGTTTTCCTACAAAAAAGGAATAAATCTAAAATCTACTATAATTGAAGACAGATCAAAATACTAGTTTGCGTGTGACGTCACTATCAATCAAATTGCCTATGATCCTTGACTGGTTAATAGCTAGTAAAAGGAAGGTTGATTTATCTGGTGCCTTTTTCTAGCAACTTTTCTAGGTATTGTTGACATGGTGCCTTTGCGAAAGAAAGTTTCCACTATAAAGACATAACTTTTGAGATGGTTTGTATGTTTGAAGGGGCAAAATTAACAATAAGGTACCCAGTTTTATCGCAGTGTTCAGCACTGCTCATATCATCACGACACTTGTAAACAAACTGTGCTCGAGTTTGATTGACAGATGACGCCAGATGCAATCTAGTCTTTTTATCTCTGTATTCTAGTATAATCACTCCAATTATCCTCAGCTGATCCCCTATTGATAAAGCTGTCAACAGGGTGTGAAAAGTGTGCCGTCAGGTTCCATATAGTAACATTCAATTACATAACATTTTTCTATCAGTTGGTTTATCCACTAAAGTTTATCATTGGGGTGGGTCTGGTCAGCAGAGAATAAATTAGGCCATAGGGGGTAATTACCAGTAAATTGGCTTGGTTTTATATCCTTCTTTGTAGCAAAATTCCATAAGTGCTGTTTTACTTACTTGTCACTACTTATTAGTTTATTTTCATGACAATTTTGTGTTAAATTTAACAAACCCGATGGGCACCACTACATGTGGTGTTACTCTGGCTCATTTTGGTCCAATTTTGCAGACTCCTTTATTCAGGCCTGCTCCTGAAGGAGTCATTCTGTTACATTCAGAAAGCATGTTAGGGAGAAAAGGTGTGCTCAGCTAAGTCAAAGGTGAGACATGTAGCATAATATGTTCAAAAGAGGTGCAGGTATTTAGAGATTCAATCATGTTTCACCCATGTTCATCACCATTTAACATTTCATCTGTGTGGTTTACTTCGCGAGGGCAGCTTTAGCTGCCTGAGTGAAAGTAGACGACGTGGACATGAGTTGTTAAACGATGATGAACAACGGTGAAACATGATTGAACCCCTTTCAACAACGAGAACAAGCTAAAGATCGTATAATTCACATGATTATTTTATGAGGAATGTCCGTTAACCATTGCCACTCAGCTTTCAAAAAGATTGGTGATTAGTTCTGTTGATATCAGCAATAAAATAGAGAATAAAAGGGCAATGTTTAGTTTATATCTCCAAAATACTGAATTCAACTAAGCGTGTATACACAGACATGACAAATTTTTCGTGCTCACGCATAACACACATGCGCGTTTGCCTTCATGCTACTGTAAAAGTGTGAATTCATTATGGATTAGCAACAGTTTGCTCATGTACAAAGGTATAGGACGAGTTGTTGAATATGAGGTTTATGCTATTGTATTCAATCTAATAAGTGCCTTCC
Source organism: Amphiura filiformis (assembly GCF_039555335.1). Taxonomy (NCBI): domain Eukaryota; kingdom Metazoa; phylum Echinodermata; class Ophiuroidea; order Amphilepidida; family Amphiuridae; genus Amphiura; species Amphiura filiformis. The sequence goes on along the minus strand of NC_092636.1, from coordinate 68,953,733 downwards.
TTGCAAATCAATGCAGGATACTCAAGTTTGTTCGGCTTAAGACTCATATAAAACCATGTATTGATATGCTCGCAGTTGTACGCAATGCTTACGCTAGGTATGCGTTGCATAATGCGTGACTGGCGCACACTTAAGTGAATTTACGCGAGCGTGAGTTGGGACTTTATTGACGCGTGCAGTAACAAAAGCCGAATAATTTCCGCCTTATATAAGCAGAACAAACTTTAGTAACTGTAGTATCACCTTGAGTTGATGGTTACATCTATTTGCATATTTTACTAGTTAGAGTATGTCAAAAAATGTTGCCGTTCTGTTTTATTCAAATGACGAGCCAAAGTATATTTCTAGCTAAGACCCTTCAAGGACAGTTTTAATATAGGTAGTGGCACTGCTTGGGAATGTTCAAGTTCAATTAGGAAAGAAGCACTGAGAAGGTTGAACACAGTACATTACAGGTAAATTAATTATTTCTTGGCCAGACTCGAATATACCTGTTGTGTCCATGTAGCGTAGTAAGCGTGTACGCAATGTAAGGCGTGTGCAACTGTGCATGCTTTCTTGTTTACTGTGCTATGTGCGTGTTTGTTTATTGCACAGCCACTGGCGTTCCGTTCCAAGTGTTTGAGCTTGGCCAAGAATTTATCTGTAATTAAGATTTGGAGATTGAATGACAAAGTATGTAACAAAGGTGGTATAACAGGGTATATCTTGTTTACATACCACACCTCACTTGTACTCAAACAAAGGTGTAGAGCGCTTTTCCCAAACACTCTCAGTCCACCAAATGTTACTCACTTAATTTGCCTTATTAACAAAGCAATAATTATATCAAAAATTGAATGACATTGTGTTTTTTAATCTATTGTTGAATATAATTATGGTCTCTATTTTGTACTTTTTTGTATACACACCCTTTAAAAGATATTGACCATTTAAGCTCTGCCATATAAATATGAATAAACATTAATTAAGAACATGTTGGTGGTGAACTAAGTGAGTTTTGGAAAAGTTGATGGCCTCATTATTGGACAAGATAAAATGGGCTATTCCATTCAAAATACACACTACCCCTGTGTAAGATTTTAGAAATATCTTCCACAGGGGGAGTATGAAGTTCAGGTGGAATTTGCACATTAGGCTGCTCCATTTTAATTTCATACACCCTCAACCTGAATCATCCCCCGAGGGAGAGTGAGTTTCAATGGAGCTGCTAATGTGTTAATTCCATTTGAAATTCATACTCCCCCTGTGGAAGATATTTCCAAATCTTCCACAGGGGTAGTGTGGATTTTAAATTGAATAGCCCAATTAGCTCATACTTGCTGGTGTGTGTTGTTAGCAGTTAGCAGACTCATCTGCAACAGAAAGTCTCATTTTTTACCAAGTTGTTATATGTTTTTAGAAAAGAATCATGTAAGCAAGGCATGTCTTTGCAATTCACTGTAAGACACATTGCCACCGAATCAAGTATGTTTCTAGTATTTATTGGGAAAAAGTAGTTTTAAAAGGAAATACGAATTTGTACATGCCAAAGAATGTAAAAGATTTTTGATGATATACCACCACAGATTGATTCTTGCAATAATTTTAATGAACAGAGTTGCTTGAATCAAATTGATTCTTGTATGGTTTCAAAGTCCAAAATGATTACTTTGGGATTCTTGCTAACTTATTTTAAACAAGAATGATTGATTCTGAGTCTAAATTCTACCTCTGCTATCAACATTACAAACCACTCATTACAGTGGAAACTGTTAACACACAATTTCTGGTAACACAAAATGCTTTTCAAGTTCTATGCCTATATTTATGCAGAGACTTGATGACACAGTCCTGTTAACACATACTAAAATCTGAGGCCCTGACTATTTTATGTTAATGAGGTTCCACTGTAATTTGTCAGAGGTCCAGCAACAGCGCTTAATTTGAAAACCCTTGATTTGACCAATCCCTACAGAAGTCTTTGTTTCCCATCTCCCAGTCTCAATTCCTCAGCTTAATGTGGAAGCACCCATGCGTGTATAGATTACAAAGGCTTTCAAGTTTAACTCTGGAATTTGTGGTCACTGTCTGTCCCCTCCCTACAAATTGTTTGATTTGCTTTTTGCTTATTCAAATATGTATTTCTATGATCAATATAAGAAGAAAATTGTTTAATTTTCCTTGTATATATACTTTGTTTTATGTGTCTCATCATGCTGAGAGCATACAGTATTTTCTCACAGAGAGTAAACACAAAAATGTTCCTAAATTGTGATGCGATCAAGAGAAATCAGTCGGAACTGGGAAATATTAAATTTTCAGTTTCTTATAGGATAGTAAAAGCATTTACAAAGCTGCATTTTGCAGAAAACCCCATTGAAATTGAACAACTAGTTCCAAAGATTTGAGCATTTAAAGAGTTTCCGAAACAACAGGAAACAAAAGGAAATATTTCCTTTGTCTGGCTATATCTCAAAATCAATATTTCCGAGTTCCGACTGATTTTGCCTGATCGCATCACAATTGTTCTAAATGGTTTCAGTCAAAACATTTTTAAAACGTTTTATATGAAATCACTGCAACAACATTTTTAAATGTTGTCAAAATCATAAATGTTATTGCCTAATATTTGTTGCCAAATGTTTTTGCAGAATGAATATTTTGTCAACACTTATATAATATTATGTTAGAATGTTCTGCATCAAGTATTCAAAAATGTTTTCTGAACGTTATTAAAACTTTTTATGCCCTTTATATGTGACATGATCAAGGGGAATGAGTCAAATGTCGACCCTGGTCGAAAATGAGTTTTACATATGTTTCTAAAGAGAACATTTAGAGCTTTCAGAAACTGAAAACTCCAAGTTGATACAGCTTTTCTTTGCAATCTTTATCAATCGCTGAAAACAATAGGAAACAAAAGAATTTGAACACTTTCTTTGCCAATAGCTCAAAATCAATGTTAGCGACATCCGACTCATTCCCCTTGATGTGTAACCCAACATTTGAACGTTTTCTATAAAGCATTTTGTGTTTGCTGGGAAGTGACCCAATAAGTCACAATTAAAGCTTATTAGAAACTTATATACTTCTAGTGCCCGTTTCTATTCATCGTTATGTATTCTTCTCCCGTGCATTATTTTCGCGAACTACTACTATATAAACCTGCACGCTAAACAATACATTATCTAAAACCCATACGCTAAACAATAGATTTTAGATAATACGTGCACGAAATACTACTTTCACATTACTATATAACTTATATAACTATGTTCGATATATATACCACCAAAAAAGTACGAATATACATTCTGTGGTGTTAAAATAGTTAAATAGGGTATGGTATTTTTTCATGCGCACTTTGTAAATCATAGGTTACAAACTATTCTATTTTGCAACTATCATTGCCATAAATTATGATTAATGAACTCAAATACATCAAATGAGAATAATCGAGCTTCTATTAATTAAAAAGGGCTAAAAACAGGTAGACCATAATTATACAAGATGACACCATTAGAAAATATTCATCATTTTACAAATGAATTACATGTAGGCCTATATCTAAGATAACATAAACACGCCCGGGAAATACACACTAGCGTATAACATCATGATCATGCTTTATAATACTGAACAAATTGAAAAAATCCACTGTCGTGTGTTTTAACAATATTAGTAGATTTTAAAGTTCAAATTGTAGAACTATGAAGTCAAGTTGATATTGAAATATAAATTTATTCTCTCATCTCCATACGTCAAAATCGATTGTTTCCAGGTCAGCTGCTTCAGTGCTCTCTGTGTTCGGAACCACGATATTAAATGACCACAACATAAAGTCAATTGGTTACAAACCATGCGTGAATAAGAGTATGACGTATGGCGCAATCGATACCATTGATAGCTAACTTATACAGTGATTGATTTTCTTGAACAGTTACTAGTAAATGCTACCTGGTCAATGACCTGACGGCGTTTTTAAAATTTAAGATATTTTACCTAATATTCAAACTAATATAATGAATGCAGCAATTAATATTGCCTATTGTTTTAATACACTCAAAGTATATGACGGATAATGTACTCGTGCAAATGCATTCGTCAAGATAATCGCACTTGCCATGGAGTTATTGCATTTAGCTCTTGAGCCTATCGGCTCTCGAGCTAAATGCAATAACTCCACGGCGCATGCGATTATCTTGACTAATGTATTGCACTCAGTTCATTATCCGGAAAAATGAGACTTGTAACATCGTGTATTGAATTTGATATAGAATGAGAATGGCATGCAGTTGGGTGCATCACTTATGCTGGTTGTGTTGCACACGCTTTAATATGTGAATATACATGAACACAATTTGGGACTTTATTGATGCGCGCAGTAACAAAATCCGAATAATTTTATAATTATAAAACCGAGCAAACTTTAGGATAACATTCCAGCAATATATGTGTATGTAGTACACTCGTTCAAATCTTGGTAGTTTTATAATATGGTATGAAACCAGAGAAGATATCCTACCCTTCCCAGAATCGTTTGCAACATTATGCATCACCCCATTTCATCACATGACATTCCTATTATATACTGAAGATTCATGTTGAGAATAGACTGGCTAAGCATGAGTCGATAGTCAAGAAATAAACAGTTTGCAAGATCTGGATGTGCACTTTTCATTGAGGTCAATATCAACTCATGTTGCTCTTGATAGCAAATCAGTATAGAAAATTGAAATGGAAGCAATGCATTGTGGGAAGTGTAAGCTATCTTCTCTGGAATGAATCAATGGAAGTAGGTGCTGAATTGATCTTTTTTGTATCTTGTCATATATTGTAAATAGTTGTACAGAAATTTAAATCAAATGTGTGTTTTTTGTGACTTTTTGTACTTGTATATATCAAACTTGCAATAAATATATTTCCGTTAAATGGAAACTGTTGTGATTGAGTCAAATGTGTAATGACATCAAACGCTTCTCAACGTTCTATACAAATTAACAAAGAAAAGAATGACAAATGTGTTGGCTCAGTGAAAGCTATCTGTATAGAGGCCTTGCATGTGACGTATCATCCCGTAAATATGGCGAACTACTCAAATGCATTCAACAAAAGCATGATTGCACTACGATCAAATAGGTTGATGACAACGTTTGATTGAATGGACTGCACTCCGCCATAACTATGGTGAAGGACACCGGCTCAAATCCTTTGTTATGGAGCCAATCGATAATTTCATGCAGGGCCTCTATATTACAAACAAGCTCTACAGCAGGCTTCCTCAAATAGATTTGTTGAAGCGCCACATGAAATTTAAAAAAAAATGCAAAGCGCCACTCAATGGCTGCGAATTCGCGGGGGGAATCAGGGGGGGTTCCCCCCTCTGAAGCTATTGATTTTTTTTAATTTGAGGTGCAAATGACGTCATTTGGTGCAACATTTTGTACTATTTTAGCCTGTCTTTACAAGGATAACATGGGAATCGCATTGTTTATTTATTTTTTTATATCTAAACGGCGCTGCCAAGGCCACTGGAAGCCACGGCGCGCCACATGTGGCTTGCAAGGCCGCTATTTGCGGAGCCCTGCTCTACAGGGTGTCTCAATAAAAACAATACACAACTTTGACATCTTTTTTTCTCAAGTTTAGGTAGTCATTGGTCAGATTTTTTATTAGAACTGGCTCAGTTCCTCGGCGAAGCGTGCCTTCGCCGGCCGAGCCACATCAGAGCACAACTTCCAAGCACTACTGGTCACGGCACTGGGTCCAAGGCTAATTTTTATATATTCCGAGCACTACTGGTCACGGCACTGGGTCCAAGGCTAATTTTGATATATTCTTAACAATTTGATATTTCGATTCATTTTGTCTAAATTGTCATCTCAACTATGCAAGATGATAATTTCAGCATTTTTTTCAGTCAACATCTTATATGACAATACGGTTTATCATGAACATGTAAATCAACGGTTCCCAAACTGTGGGTTGAGCCCCTTTGGGGGGTCACAGCCTCAGTCTTCCAAAAGGGGTCGCTGGACTCGTTTTAGCATTCAAATTGCACATTTTCACCCGCTTCATGCGTATTTGTCCCGGTAAAGTCATGGGAGCTGGTCAGCAAAGCGACATGGAAATTTTGCCCGGTATCCTGCTGATACGTTTTGGTAAGTAACAGCATTTGTATTATACTGTGTGTCGCGGCATATTATTCCTGTGAAATTGGGGTCACAGGAAAAAAAGTTTGGGAAGCACTGATTGTTGGTTATAAATCAATCTGAGAAAAAAGGGGTCAAATTTGGGTAGTGTTTTTATTGAGACACCTTGTAATATCCAAGAGGCATCATTGCTATATTTGGTAGGAAACCACAGAGATCATGCCTTCCCATGGTGTTTTGCCATATTACATAGTTTAGTCTGGGTCTCATCTCAAGTAACGGCATGTTGGATTTCGTATTGGCAGACTCAAATCGGTGCAGTTACGCAGTTGGGTCACCAACGTACAGACAAGTCACCCTTCGCCGCCTATGAATACGCCCACAGGATTAGGTTATGCACGATTTGAATCTGCCACTGCGAAAACCAACATGGCGGTATTCTCAACTTGAGCCGAGATGCCCTATACCATAATGTGGAAGGTAGGCATGTGTACATATAGTAGTTGACGATAAGTGAGGGATATGTTAGCAAATTAAATAAAAATTGTGCAAATATCACAAGCGTATGCAAAAAGATATTTGCGCATAAACGCTAACAAGTTGAGCGCTCTTGAACACTTGGTGGGGGTGGAGTTCTCCATGGTTGAAGGTATACAAGTGTGTGCCACCGTTTTAGGGTACCTTTTCAGCGATTTTGGTATATTGATGGGTGGGTTTTCTGTGGAGGCAAAAGTGTCCTGAAAGTGCCCAATCAATTAGGGCAAATTTGGGTGCTTTTTGTTTATTTTTTTGTGAAAAATTGGTATACTGATGGGTAGCAAAAGGTAGGTATAGAGAAAGTCAGCATCCGAAAGTCATTGTGGCACGTCCCCGTACATAAAATTTCAAAAGATCACCGACACTTGGAACACCTGTGTTATTTAACCAAACTTTTATTTTTTATAAAAAATATACATTATTTGTAAAAAAAATACACATTTCATTATAATATATCCCAGATGCAAATTTAAGGTTATACAATAACAGCAAGAAATGATATGTACATCAAAATACTTCAATACAAAGCAATTGATTGGGGTAAGAAGCATATTCCACTGAAACATCTGAACATAATTGTCTGTTATGCAATAAACATTGAAAGAATATGTGCAAGTGCTTTTAAAAAATTGTTTTGTTTTTGCACATTGCTTGACTTGCTAAACCAACAATATACTGTTGAAACCAAAGAGAAAACTACATAGCTTTTGTCAAATTCAGAATTTAGTTCTGTTATGTTCAGGATAAGTTGTTAAATCAATATAAAATTCAGACATCTATCATGGCAATCGGATTTGATCATAATTCTAACTGTTTATCACTGATAAATGTGGGGTTTTTTTTTCTTTGACTAAAAAAAAAAAGACAACCAAAAAACAGTTTATTTATTTTAAACCTGACTTTCATTTAAGTTTCAATATAACTCTTGTTGGGGTGGGAGCAAGCAATATTTGGCAGGTCAAAATGTCCATATTTAATGAAGCCATTGTTGGCACACGAAAAGGTATATTAGTGGTGCATTTCAAGAACAACAACCCTTTTTATTCACCTTTTACGCTCAAAACTTTCACCTTAAATGTATGAGTAGTATCTCTATCCCACCCCATTTTAGTTTGCATGTAACGAAGACTTTCCTTATTTTGAATCCCCAGCTGTGCTAGTAGCCAAGACAAACAAACTCAGAAGACCGTCCTGTTAGGAATGCTGTAGAGAGTATAAACAAAGAAAAATGGACATGAAATAAAATTGTAAAAAAATGTTAATGATGGTCATATGTTTTTATTAGTGGATAGCAGAAGACCCACTACACAGCCAAGTGGGGTAGCCAGGGGACGTGAAAGGGGAAATCTGCCCTCCTGTAAGAAGTCTTTCTCCCTTCCTCTGTGGGATGCTAGCTACCCAGATATTTAAGATGTTTTTAAACATCTTAAAATACAAAATACAAAAAATACAAAAATATAAAAAAATATAAAAATATAAAAATACAAAAATATAAAATACAAAAAAGGCTTGTATTTTAGCCCATTTTTATCGTTTTCGTCATTAAAGTGTTCCCCCTTGAAAGTATCCTTGCCACCCTTTGAGCGGCTTTGTACACCTCCCAAAGTCCCAGTAAACATACATGTAAGAAATATTAATAACAGCATTGACATTTAAAATGGAAAATCCAATATGCAATAATTCAGTCCCCCTTGATTAGACAAGTTGCCAGTATAGTTAAAGGCATATCCAGTGATCCCAGGTATTTGCTATGAAAATTTGGCAAAAAAATGAGAAAAACAGCAGTATTGACGAATTTGAAGCCCCGTTCAAATACCTATGTGTATTTTTAAATTACAGGTTTATGTAAAATGTCCCATTTTTCAAAAAGAAAATTATGATGACTTCTTTATTAATCATTTCCTTTCTAAAATTGCATACTTTTGTGAACATGTCTTTACTTTAAATTATGGTGAAAATAAAATGTACTTACTGCTGTAATAATCATCCACATCTTTGCATATTTCTCTATACTCCCTGCTCCTGAGACCGGTGCGTAAGGCTGGATTAAACCATTCTGATATAGGGTTGTCTTTACGAATCATGAGGGCATCACCAGCTGTCGTACACGTGGTTATCTTATCGGAGGCTACTTCAAGTCTATTAGCAAGGTCCTCAAGCTCGTTGGTAAAGAACCCGGCATCAATCTATTTTTGCAAAAATTGGGGAAAAAATGAAGTGTCCTGTCAATAGATATTGCTCTAGAAACCGGTAATGTGAGTACTGTGAGAGCATGGCAAGGCACGGACAAGCTTGAGCGGGTACCTCTTCTGACTACAAATGGCTTTGGTAGCAGTGCCTTCAGATCTGGTGGGCACAAGCTGGTGTGCATTTTGTCCTCTAGATCAAGAATACTATCATGAAATATGGCGATACCCTCCAGGAAATAGATGGTGATCCCTCCTTTGTTAGATGTAGGTCTGTCTCTACGACAGCTGAGGGAGTATCCTGGTATGCAATCAGCACCATCATTCACAGTAGCATCCAAGAAGGTTTTCACGATGGCAATAATGGGTGACTTTAGTTCATGGCACATATTGAATAGCTCACATATGTTTGAACGTATATCCTCTGATGTTCACTTATAGTAAGTCAGGTCTGTTTCACGTAGTCGTCAGTTTGGCAGGCATGGTCGTTTCCGTATTGATCCGCCCATTCTATGCTTCTTTAACTTACTTGTAGCAAATGAAGTTGAAGAGTGAAGGGGCTTGCTGGCCCCCTCACCCCAGACGCACACCTAAGCGGTGCGGTGGGGGTGTACACTATACATGACCTAAACTGAAAGCATCATGAGATTCAGATCAGTTCGGGCATCCAGATGGTAAACGATACCGCTCGGTCAAGGATGTGTTGGTACAGCTTTAGGTTACACCCTCACTACCCTCAATATTGCCTTTACATCCTTTTACCATGTGAGGATTGTTTAATTAAAACGTGACAAAACCTGCATGCCAAAAGGAAGTAAATTGTTAGCGATGTAATTAATTATTCAAATGGTGTTCTGCAGGGTGTCCCTGAAAGAACTGTATCTACGGAAACTGATTTTTTTGGTATTTTAACGCATAAAACAAACATTTTACGAGAGTACCTCATTTGCAGCCCGTTCCACGGAGTCAAATATCTGCCAATGGCAATAGACGCCTCATGTGCTTATGGTGCACAGTGATTAGCACTCCGAATACAGATCATCGATTGATATTTGAATCCGTGAAAACGTTTGAAAATGAGAGAGGTTTGTAAAATTCTTATAGTTCACGAATGGTGTGGTCAATTGTCAAAATTCAAAAAGTATATAATAGCTGATTTATTCTTCAACCACACTAGTTACTTAGTTATGTTTAGTTGTGGCGCTAAAATACCCAAACAATAGCTTCCGACGATATAGTTCTTTCAGGGACACCATGTATGAAGTACATATTTTTGGTTCATGTATCAACATAAATTGATATACCAAAATCACTTCACAGATGAGGAGTGGGGCCAGGGTCAAAGCCATTCAACCATGGTGTACACTTCGTGCATCATCCCTTTGGTAGTCATAGTAGTGTACTCATGATTTAAACACATTATGAGAACAAGACATAGCTCCAATATCATCATATCTTTTGATAGCATGTACTTTGTACTAACCTCTCTTCTCTGAAGAGCACCATAAATATCTTCAAAACTGTAGTAAATAATTTGGCTGGAATCAAGTTTGGCACCCTGCAGTAATGATAATAATGATAACGGTCATGATGATAATGATAAACTATAATGATGTTTATTGCATTGGCAGATGTAAGCTATCTACTGAAGACAGCATTTATAACATTGACTGATGTAAACCATCTACTGAAGACAGCATTTATAACATTGACTGATATAAGCTATCTACTGAAGACAGCATTTATTGCACTGACTGATGTAAGCTATCTACTGAAGACAGTATTTATTACACTGACTGATGTAAGCTATCTACTAAAGACAGCATTTATTGCATTGACTGATGTAAGCTATCTACTGAAGACAGCATTTATTACATTGACTGATGTAAGCTACCTACTGAAGACAGCATTTATTACGCTGACTGATGTAAGGTATCTACAGAAGGCAGCATTTATTACATTGACTGATGTAAGCTATCTACTAAAGACAGCATTTATTGCACAGACTGATGTAAGCTATCTACTGAAGACAGCATTTATTATACTGATGTAAGCTATCTATGGAAGATAGCATTTATTACACTGATGTACGCTATCTACTGAAGACAGTATTTATTACACTGACTGATGTAAGCTATCTACTGAAGACAGCATTTATTACATTGACTGATGTAAGCTATCTACTGAAGACAGCATTTATTACATTGACTGATGTAAGCTATCTACTGAAGACAGCATTTATTACATTGACTGATGTAAGCTATCTACTGAAAACAGCATTTATTACACTGACTGACAGAAGACAGCATTTATTACATTGACTGATGTGAGCTATCTACTGAAGACAGCATTTATTGCACTGACTGATGTAAGCTATCTACTAAAGACAGCATTTATTGCACAGACTGATGTAAGCTATCTACTGAAGACAGCATTTATTACATTGACTGATGTAAGCTATCTACTGAAGACAGCATTTATTGCACAGACTGATGTAAGCTATCTACTGAAGACAGCATTTATTGCACTGACTGATGTAAGCTATCTACTGAAGACAGCATTTATTACACTGACTGACAGAAGACAGCATTTATTACACTGACTGATGTACGCTATCTACTGAAGACAGCATTTATTGCACTGACTGATGTAAGCTATCTACTGAAGACAGCATTTATTACACTGACTGATGTAAGCTATCTACTGAAGACAGCATTTATTACACTGACTGATGTAAGCTATCTACAAAAGGCAGTATTTATTACACTGACTGATGTAAGCTATCTACTGAAGACAGCATTTATTACACTGACTGACAGAAGACAGCATTTATTACACTGACTGATGTACGCTATCTACTGAAGACAGCATTTATTGCACTGACTGATGTAAGCTATCTACTGAAGACAGCATTTATTACACTGACTAATGTATGCTATCTACTGAAGACAGCATTTATTGCACTGACTGATGTAAGCTATCTACTGAAGACAGCATTTATTACACTGATGTACGCTATCTACTGAAGACAGTATTTATTACACTGACTGATGTAAGCTATCTACTGAAGACAGCATTTATTACACTGACTGATGTAAGCTATCTACTGAAGACAGCATTTATTGCACTGACTGATGTAAGCTATCTACTGAAGACAACATTTATTACACTGACTCACAGAAGACAGCATTTATTACACTGACTGATGTAAGCTATCTACTGAAGACAGCATTTATTACATTGACTGATGTAAGCTATCTACTGAAGACAGCATTTATTGCACTGACTGATGTAAGCTATCTACTGAAGACAGCATTTATTACACTGACTGATGTAAGCTATCTACTGAAGACAGCATTTATTACATTGACTGATGTAAGCTATCTACTGAAGACAGCATTTATTGCACTGACTGATGTAAGCTATCTACTGAAGACAGCATTTATTACACTGACTGATGTAAGCTATCTACTGAAGACAGCATTTATTACACTGACTGATGTAAGCTATCTACTGAAGACAGCATTTATTACACTGACTGATGTAAGCTATCTACAAAAGGCAGTATTTATTACACTGACTGATGTAAGCTATCTACTGAAGACAGCATTTATAACATTGACTGATATAAGCTATCTACTGAAGACAGCATTTATTGCACTAACTGATGTAAGCTATCTACTGAAGACAGTATTTATTACACTGACTGATGTAAGCTATCTACTGAAGACAGCATTTATACTGTCTATCTACTGAAGACAGCATTTATTACATTGACTGATGTAAGCTATCTACTGAAGACAGTATTTATTACACTGACTGATATAAGCTATCTACGGAAGACAGCATTTATTACACTGACTGATGTACGCTATCTACTGAAGACAGCATTTATTACACTGACTGATGTACGCTATCTTCTGAAGACAGCATTTATTACACTGACCGATGTAAGCTATCTACTGAAGACAGCATGTCTTACATTGACAGATGTAAGCTATCTACTAAAGACAGCATTTATTGCACAGACTGATGTAAGCTATCTACTGAAGACAGCATTTATTACACTGACTGATGTAAGCTATCTACAAAAGACAGTATTTATTACACTGACTGATGTAAGCTATCTACTGAAGACAGCATATATTACACTGACTGATGTAAGCTATCTACTGAATACTGCATTTATTACATTGACTGATGTAAGCTATCTACTGAAGACAGCATATATTACACTGACCGATGTAAGCTATCTACTGAAAACATTATTTATTACACTGGCTGATGTAAGGTATCTACAGAAGGCAGCATTTATTACATTGACTGATGTAAGCTATCTACTAAAGACAGCATTTATTGCACAGACTGATGTAAGCTATCTACTGAAGACAGCATTTATTACACTGATGTAAGCTATCTATGGAAGATAGCATTTATTACACCGATGTACCCTATCTACTGAAGACAGCATTTATTACACTGACTGATGTAAGCTATCTACAAAAGACAGTATTTATTACACTGATTGATGTAAGCTATCTACTGAAGACAGCATTTATTACATTGACTGATGTAAGCTATCTACTGAAGACAGCATTTATTACATTGACTGATGTAAGCTATCTACTGAAGACAGCATATATTACATTGGCTGATGTAAGCTATCTACTGAAGACAGCATTTATTACACTGACTGACAGAAGACAGCATTTATTACATTGACTGATGTAAGCTATCTACTGAAGACAGCATTTATTGCACTGACTGATGTAAGCTATCTACTGAAGACAGCATTTATTACACTGACTGATGTAAGCTATCTACTGAAGACAGCATTTATTTCATTGGCTGATGTAAGCTATCTACTGAAGACAGCATTTATTACACTGACTGATGTAAGCTATCTACTGAAGACAGCATTTATTACACTGACTGATGTAAGCTATCTACTGAAGACAGCATTTATTACATTGACTGATGTAAGCTATCTACTGAAGACAGCATTTATTACACTGACTGATGTAAGCTATCTACTGAAGACAGCATTTATTGCACTGACTGATGTAAGCTATCTACTGAAGACAGCATTTATTACACTGACTGATGTAAGCTATCTACTGAAGACAGCATTTATTACACTGACTGATGTAAGCTATCTACAAAAGACAGTATTTATTACACTGATTGATGTAAGCTATCTACTGAAGACTGCATTTATTACATTACTGCGTACTGGTCATAAACGGTATTTATGACCAGCAAAAAAGAGCGCAAATCCAATCAGAAACGTCGTAATATCGTGAGTATGTATGAACAGTATTTATTGCACTGACTGATGTAAGCTATCTACTGAAGACAGCATTTATAACATTGACTGATATAAGCTATCTACTGAAGACAGCATTTATTGCACTAACTGATGTAAGCTATCTACTGAAGACAGTATTTATTACACTGACTGATGTAAGCTATCTACTGAAGACAGCATTTATTGCATTGACTGATGTAAGTTATCTATTGAAGACAGTATTTATGACATTGACTGATGTTAGCTATCTACTGAAGACAGCATTTATTACACTGACTGATATAAGCTATCTACGGAAGACAGCATTTATTACACTGACTGATGTACGCTATCTACTGAAGACAGCATATATTACACTGACTGATGTAAGCTATCTACTGAAGACAGCATGTCTTACATTGACAGATGTAAGCTATCTACTAAAGACAGCATTTATTGCACAGACTGATGTAAGCTATCTACTGAAGACAGCATTTATTACACTGACTGATGTAAGCTATCTACAAAAGACAGTATTTATTACACTGACTGATGTAAGCTATCTACTGAAGACAGCATATATTACATTGACTGATGTAAGCTATCTACTAAATACTGCATTTATTACATTGACTGATGTAAGCTATCTACAAAAGACAGTATTTATTACACTGACTGATGTAAGCTATCTACTGAAGACAGCATTTATTACATTGACTGATGTAAGCTATCTACTGAAGACAGCATATATTACACTGACCGATGTAAGCTATCTACTGAAAACATTATTTATTACACTGGCTGATGTAAGCTATCTACTGAAAACAGCATTTATTACATTGACTGATGTAAGCTATCTACAGATGGCAGCATTTATTACATTGACTGATGTAAGCTATCTACTAAAGACAGCATTTATTGCACAGACTGATGTAAGCTATCTACTGAAGACAGCATTTATTACACTGATGTAAGCTATCTATGGAAGATAGCATTTATTACACCGATGTACCCTATCTACTGAAGACAGCATTTTTTACACTGACTGATGTAAGCTATCTACAAAAGACAGTATTTATTACACTGACTGATGTAAGCTATCTACTGAAGACAGCATTTATTACATTGACTGATGTAAGCATCTACTGAAGACAGTATTTATTACATTGACTGAGCAGCTATCTACAAAAGACAGTATTTATTACACTGACTGATGTAAGCTATCTACTAAACACAGCATTTATTGCACAGACTGATGTAAGCTATCTACTGAAGACAGCATTTATTACGCTGACTGATGTAAGCTATCTACTGAAAACAGCATTTATTACACTGACTGACAGAAGACAGCATTTATTTCATTGGCGGATGTAAGCTATCTACTGAAGACAGCATTTATTGCACTGACTGATGTAAGCTATCTACTGAAGACAGCATTTATTACACTGACTGATGTAAGCTATCTACTGAAGACAGCATTTATTACACTGACTGATGTAAGCTATCTACAAAAGACAGTATTTATTACACTGATTGATGTAAGCTATCTACTGAAGACTGCATTTATTACATTATTACATTGACTGATGTAAGCTATCTACAAAAGACAGTATTTATTACACTGACTGATGTAAGCTATCTACTGAAGACAGCATTTATTACATTGACTGATGTAAGCTATCTACTGAAGACAGCATTTATTACATTGACTGATGTAAGCTATCTACTGAAGACAGCATTTATTGCACAGACTGATGTAAGCTATCTACTGAAGACAACATTTATTATACTGATGTAAGCTATCTATGGAAGATAGCATTTATTACACTGATGTACGCTATCTACTGAAGACAGTATTTATTACACTGACTGATGTAAGCTATCTACTGAAGACAGCATTTATTACGCTGACTGATGTAAGCTATCTACTGAAGACAGTATTTATTACATTGACTGACAGAAGACAGCATTTATTTCATTGGCTGATGTAAGCTATCTACTGAAGACAGCATTTATTGCACTGACTGATGTAAGCTATCTACTGAAGACAGCATTTATTACACTGACTGATGTAAGCTATCTACTGAAAACAGCATTTATTACACTGACTGACAGAAGACAACATTTATTTCATTGGCGGATGTAAGCTATCTACTGAAGACAGCATTTATTGCACTGACTGATGTAAGCTATCTACTGAAGACAGCATTTATTACACTGACTGATGTAAGCTATCTACTGAAGACAGCATTTATTACACTGACTGATGTAAGCTATCTACAAAAGACAGTATTTATTACACTGATTGATGTAAGCTATCTACTGAAGACTGCATTTATTACATTATTACATTGACTGATGTAAGCTATCTACAAAAGACAGTATTTATTACACTGACTGATGTAAGCTATCTACTGAAGACAGCATTTATTACATTGACTGATGTAAGCTATCTACTGAAGACAGCATTTATTACATTGACTGATGTAAGCTATCTACTGAAGACAGCATATATTACACTGACTGATGTAAGCTATCTACTAAATACTGCATTTATTACATTGACTGATGTAAGCTATCTACAAAAAGACAGTATTTATTACACTGACTGATGTAAGCTATCTACTGAAGACAGCATTTATTACATTGACTGATGTAAGCTATCTACTGAAGACAGCATATATTACACTGACCGATGTAAGCTATCTACTGAAAACATTATTTATTACACTGGCTGATGTAAGCTATCTACTGAAAACAGCATTTATTACATTGACTGATGTAAGCTATCTACAGATGGCAGCATTTATTACATTGACTGATGTAAGCTATCTACTAAAGACAGCATTTATTGCACAGACTGATGTAAGCTATCTACTGAAGACAGCATTTATTACACTGATGTAAGCTATCTATGGAAGATAGCATTTATTACACCGATGTACCCTATCTACTGAAGACAGCATTTATTACACTGACTGATGTAAGCTATCTACAAAAGACAGTATTTATTACACTGACTGATGTAAGCTATCTACTGAAGACAGCATTTATTACATTGACTGATGTAAGCATCTACTGAAGACAGCATTTATTACATTGACTGATAAGCTATCTACAAAAGACAGTATTTATTACACTGACTGATGTAAGCTATCTACTAAACACAGCATTTATTGCACAGACTGATGTAAGTTATCTACTGAAGACAGCATTTATTACGCTGACTGATGTAAGCTATCTACTGAAAACAGCATTTATTACACTGACTGACAGAAGACAGCATTTATTTCATTGGCGGATGTAAGCTATCTACTGAAGACAGCATTTATTGCACTGACTGATGTAAGCTATCTACTGAAGACAGCATTTATTACACTGACTGATGTAAGCTATCTACTGAAGACAGCATTTATTACACTGACTGATGTAAGCTATCTACAAAAGACAGTATTTATTACACTGATTGATGTAAGCTATCTACTGAAGACTGCATTTATTACATTATTACATTGACTGATGTAAGCTATCTACAAAAGACAGTATTTATTACACTGACTGATGTAAGCTATCTACTGAAGACAGCATTTATTACATTGACTGATGTAAGCTATCTACTGAAGACAGCATTTATTACATTGACTGATGTAAGCTATCTACTGAAGACAGCATATATTACACTGACCGATGTAAGCTATCTACTGAAAATATTATTTATTACACTGGCTGATGTAAGGTATCTACAGAAGGCAGCATTTATTACATTGACTGATGTAAGCTATCTACTAAAGACAGCATTTATTGCACAGACTGATGTAAGCTATCTACTGAAGACAGCATTTATTATACTGATGTAAGCTATCTATGGAAGATAGCATTTATTACACTGATGTACGCTATCTACTGAAGACAGTATTTATTACACTGACTGATGTAAGCTATCTACTGAAGACAGCATTTATTACGCTGACTGATGTAAGCTATCTACTGAAAACAGCATTTATTACACTGACTGACAGAAGACAGCATTTATTTCATTGGCGGATGTAAGCTATCTACTGAAGACAGCATTTATTGCACTGACTGATGTAAGCTATCTACTGAAGACAGCATTTATTACACTGACTGATGTAAGCTATCTACTGAAGACAGCATTTATTACACTGACTGATGTAAGCTATCTACAAAAGACAGTATTTATTACACTGATTGATGTAAGCTATCTACTGAAGACTGCATTTATTACATTATTACATTGACTGATGTAAGCTATCTACAAAAGACAGTATTTATTACACTGACTGATGTAACCTATCTACTGAAGACAGCATTTATTACATTGACTGATGTAAGCTATCTACTGAAGACAGCATTTATTACATTGACTGATGTAAGCTATCTACTGAAGACAGCATATATTACACTGACCGATGTAAGCTATCTACTGAAAATATTATTTATTACACTGGCTGATTGATGTAAGGTATCTACAGAAGGCAGCATTTATTACATTGACTGATGTAAGCTATCTACTAAAGACAGCATTTATTGCACAGACTGATGTAAGCTATCTACTGAAGACAGCATTTATTATACTGATGTAAGCTATCTATGGAAGATAGCATTTATTACACTGATGTACGCTATCTACTGAAGACAGTATTTATTACACTGACTGATGTAAGCTATCTACTGAAGACAGCATTTATTACATTGACTGATGTAAGCTATCTACTGAAGACAGTATTTATTACATTGACTGACAGAAGACAGCATTTATTTCATTGGCTGATGTAAGCTATCTACTGAAGACAGCATTTATTGCACTGACTGATGTAAGCTATCTACTGAAGACAGCATTTATTACACTGACTGATGTAAGCTATCTACTGAAAACAGCATTTATTACACTGACTGACAGAAGACAACATTTATTTCATTGGCGGATGTAAGCTATCTACTGAAGACAGCATTTATTGCACTGACTGATGTAAGCTATCTACTGAAGACAGCATTTATTACACTGACTGATGTAAGCTATCTACTGAAGACAGCATTTATTACACTGACTGATGTAAGCTATCTACAAAAGACAGTATTTATTACACTGATTGATGTAAGCTATCTACTGAAGACTGCATTTATTACATTATTACATTGACTGATGTAAGCTATCTACAAAAGACAGTATTTATTACACTGACTGATGTAAGCTATCTACTGAAGACAGCATTTATTACATTGACTGATGTAAGCTATCTACTGAAGACAGCATTTATTACATTGACTGATGTAAGCTATCTACTGAAGACAGCATATATTACACTGACTGATGTAAGCTATCTACTAAATACTGCATTTATTACATTGACTGATGTAAGCTATCTACAAAAGACAGTATTTATTACACTGACTGATGTAAGCTATCTACTGAAGACAGCATTTATTACATTGACTGATGTAAGCTATCTACTGAAGACAGCATATATTACACTGACCGATGTAAGCTATCTACTGAAAACATTATTTATTACACTGGCTGATGTAAGCTATCTACTGAAAACAGCATTTATTACATTGACTGATGTAAGCTATCTACAGATGGCAGCATTTATTACATTGACTGATGTAAGCTATCTACTAAAGACAGCATTTATTGCACAGACTGATGTAAGCTATCTACTGAAGACAGCATTTATTACACTGATGTAAGCTATCTATGGAAGATAGCATTTATTACACCGATGTACCCTATCTACTGAAGACAGCATTTATTACACTGACTGATGTAAGCCATCTACTGAAGACAGCATTTATTACATTGACTGATGTAAGCATCTACTGAAGACAGCATTTATTACATTGACTGATAAGCTATCTACAAAAGACAGTATTTATTACACTGACTGATGTAAGCTATCTACTAAACACAGCATTTATTGCACAGACTGATGTAAGCTATCTACTGAAGACAGCATTTATTACGCTGACTGATGTAAGCTATCTACTGAAAACAGCATTTATTACACTGACTGACAGAAGACAGCATTTATTTCATTGGCGGATGTAAGCTATCTACTGAAGACAGCATTTATTACACTGACTGATGTAAGCTATCTACTGAAGACAGCATTTATTACACTGACTGATGTAAGCTATCTACAAAAGACAGTATTTATTACACTGATTGATGTAAGCTATCTACTGAAGACTGCATTTATTACATTATTACATTGACTGATGTAAGCTATCTACAAAAGACAGTATTTATTACACTGACTGATGTAAGCTATCTACTGAAGACAGCATTTATTACATTGACTGATGTAAGCTATCTACTGAAGACAGCATGTCTTACATTGACAGATGTAAGCTATCTACTAAAGACAGCATTTATTGCACAGACTGATGTAAGCTATCTACTGAAGACAGCATTTATTACACTGACTGATGTAAGCTATCTACAAAAGACAGTATTTATTACACTGACTGATGTAAGCTATCTACTGAAGACAGCATATATTACACTGACTGATGTAAGCTATCTACTGAATACTGCATTTATTACATTGACTGATGTAAGCTATCTACAAAAGACAGTATTTATTACACTGACTGATGTAAGCTATCTACTGAAGACAGCATTTATTACATTGACTGATGTAAGCTATCTACTGAAGACAGCATATATTACACTGACCGATGTAAGATATCTACTGAAAACATTATTTATTACACTGGCTGATGTAAGGTATCTACAGAAGGCAGCATTTATTACATTGACTGATGTAAGCTATCTACTAAAGACAGCATTTATTGCACAGACTGATGTAAGCTATCTACTGAAGACAGCATTTATTACACTGATGTAAGCTATCTATGGAAGATAGCATTTATTACACTGATGTACCCTATCTACTGAAGACAGCATTTATTACACTGACTGATGTAAGCTATCTACAAAAGACAGTATTTATTACACTGACTGATGTAAGCTATCTACTGAAGACAGCATTTATTACATTGACTGATGTAAGCTATCTACTGAAGACAGCATTTATTACATTGACTGATGTAAGCTATCTACAAAAGACAGTATTTATTACACTGACTGATGTAAGCTATCTACTAAACACAGCATTTATTGCACAGACTGATGTAAGCTATCTACTGAAGACAGCATTTATTACGCTGACTGATGTAAGCGATCTACTGAAGACAGCATTTATTGCACTGACTGATGTAAGCTATCTACTGAAGACAGCATTTATTACACTGACTGATGTAAGCTATCTACTGAAGACAACATTTATTACACTGACTGATGTAAGCTATCTACAAAAGACAGTATTTATTACACTGACTGATGTAAGCTATCTACTGAAGACTGCATTTATTACATTATTACATTGACTGATGTAAGCTATCTACAAAAGACAGTATTTATTACACTGACTGATGTAAGCTATCTACTGAAGACAGCATTTATTACATTGACTGATGTAAGCTATCTACTGAAGACAGCATTTATTACATTGACTGATGTAAGCTATCTACAAAAGACAGTATTTATTACACTGACTGATGTAAGCTATCTACTAAACACAGCATTTATTGCACAGACTGATGTAAGCTATCTACTGAAGACAGCATTTATTACGCTGACTGATGTAAGCTATCTACTGAAAACAGCATTTATTACACTGACTGACAGAAGACAGCATTTATTTCATTGGCTGATGTAAGCTATCTACTGAAGACAGCATTTATTGCACTGACTGATGTAAGCTATCTACTGAAGACAGCATTTATTACACTGACTGATGTAAGCTATCTACTGAAGACAGCATTTATTACATTGACTGATGTAAGCTATCTACTGAAGACAGCATTTATTACATTGACTGATGTAAGCTATCTACAAAAGACAGTATTTATTACACTGACTGATGTAAGCTATCTACTAAACACAGCATTTATTGCACAGACTGATGTAAGCTATCTACTGAAGACAGCATTTATTACATTGACTGATGTAAGCTATCTACAAAAGACAGTATTTATTACACTGACTGATGTAAGCTATCTACTAAACACAGCATTTATTGCACAGACTGATGTAAGCTATCTACTGAAGACAGCATTTATTACGCTGACTGATGTAAGCTATCTACTGAAAACAGCATTTATTACACTGACTGACAGAAGACAGCATTTATTTCATTGGCTGATGTAAGCTATCTACTGAAGACAGCATTTATTGCACTGACTGATGTAAGCTATCTACTGAAGACAGCATTTATTACACTGACTGATGTAAACTATCTACTGAAGACAGCATTTATTACACTGACTGATGTAAGCTATCTACAAAAGACAGTATTTATTACACTGACTGATGTAAGCTATCTACAAAAGACAGTATTTATTACACTGACTGATGTAAGCTATCTACTGAAGACTGCATTTATTACATTATTACATTGACTGATGTAAGCTATCTACAAAAGACAGTATTTATTACACTGACTGATGTAAGCTATCTACTGAAGACAGCATTTATTACATTGACTGATGTAAGCTATCTACTGAAGACAGCATTTATTACATTGACTGATGTAAGCTATCTACAAAAGACAGTATTTATTACACTGACTGATGTAAGCTATCTACTAAACACAGCATTTATTGCACAGACTGATGTAAGCTATCTACTGAAGACAGCATTTATTACGCTGACTGATGTAAGCTATCTACTGAAAACAGCATTTATTACACTGACTGACAGAAGACAGCATTTATTTCATTGGCTGATGTAAGCTATCTACTGAAGACAGCATTTATTGCACTGACTGATGTAAGCTATCTACTGAAGACAGCATTTATTACACTGACTGATGTAAGCTATCTACTGAAGACAGCATTTATTACATTGACTGATGTAAGCTATCTACTGAAGACAGCATTTATTACATTGACTGATGTAAGCTATCTACAAAAGACAGTATTTATTACACTGACTGATGTAAGCTATCTACTAAACACAGCATTTATTGCACAGACTGATGTAAGCTATCTACTGAAGACAGCATTTATTACGCTGACTGATGTAAGCTATCTACTGAAAACAGCATTTATTACACTGACTGACAGAAGACAGCATTTATTTCATTGGCTGATGTAAGCTATCTACTGAACACAGCATTTATTGCACTGACTGATGTAAGCTATCTACTGAAGACAGCATTTATTACACTGACTGATGTAAACTATCTACTGAAGACAGCATTTATTACACTGACTGATGTAAGCTATCTACAAAAGACAGTATTTATTACACTGACTGATGTAAGCTATCTACTGAAGACAGCATTTATTACATTGACTGATGTAAGCTATCTACTGAAGACAGCATTTATTACATTGACTGATGTAAGCTATCTACAAAAGACAGTATTTATTACACTGACTGATGTAAGCTATCTACTAAACACAGCATTTATTGCACAGACTGATGTAAGCTATCTACTGAAGACAGCATTTATTACACTGACTGATGTAAGCTATCTACAAAAGACAGTATTTATTACACTGGCTGATGTATGCTATCTACTGAAGACAGCATTTATTACATTGACTGATGTAAGCTATCTACTGAAGACATCATTTATTACACTGACTGATGTAAGCTATCTACAAAAGACAGTATTTATTACATTGACTGATGTAAGCTATCTACTGAAAACAATATTTTTTACACTGGCTGATGTAAGGTATCTACTGAAGACAGTATTTATTACATTGACTGATGTAAGCTATCTACTGGAGGCAGCATTTAATACACCGACTGATGTAAGCTATCTACTGAAGACAGCATTTATTACACTGATGTAAGCTATCTACTGGAGACAGCATTTAATACACCGACTGATGTAAGCTATCTACTGAAGACAGCATTTATTACACTGATGTAAGCTATCTACTGGAGACAGCATTTAATACACCGACTGATGTAAGCTATCTACTGGAGACAGCATTTAATACACCGACTGATGTAAGCTATCTACTGGAGACAGCATTTAATACACCGACTGATGTAAGCTATCATTGACTGAGCTAGCATTGACTGAGGTAAGCTTCCTACTTTAAAAGACATTTATTTTATATTTCACCTGTATTTTATCTGCATATCTTGCCACGCAATCAGGATCAGTGTACCAACCTGTCGGGAAACCTATTCTCTTCCCTCGCAAATCCCTCCAATTAAAATTGTTGGGGTTACCTGGTAAGACGTAGAAGAAAGCCTGTGTCTGAGGAACTATGGAGTCGGCGAAATCAAAGGCTAAAGCTCGTGTGAAAGTGGGTGAATAGCCTGGTAAAAACAAGAACAAGTTGCGTCAAATCATGCACGTGATTGAGCTGGGTTAGTTATAGCATATTGTATTCAGTAATATGGTTTATTTTTAAAGATAACAATTTTAAGACATGTAATAGCAAAGGTGAAAGATTTTCGGTGACAAGGGAAAGTCATCCGGAGGAATGCATAAAATCGTGAATTGGAGGAATATCGGTATTAAAAATAATTGATCAATAGTGTGCAAGGTCAGGTCTGAGCATTTGATATATGAAATGGTCAACGAGCTTAAACTTTGCATTTGACTAATAATTATAATTCATATAAATGTACATTATTTTAAGTACGGCTTTTGTTGAATCAGTTATACTATTTTGATTTATATCAATCTATGTAAGTCAGTGGCGTACCGTGGCCGCCCCAACCCCGGGGGGCTGAAGAAGAAACAATTTTGCCGCCCCTTCCTTAACAGCCCGAAAAGGTTGACCCAATTTTTTCACGGTCGTTTGAAAAAGTGAAGAGCAAAAAAAAAAAAAAAAAAGAGGATTTTACCCGCTAGCGCCAGAAAAACAACCTTTTTCAAAATTTTTATGCTTTTTAAATTTTTTGCACCCTTATTTCTTTGCTAATTCGTTTTGCCGCCCCCTTCGTTTTTGCCGCCCCTGTTTTTGCCGCCCCTTCTTCTTCCGCCGCCCCTTCGTTTTTGCCGCCCCCTACTTTGACACCGGGGGGCTGGCGCCCCCAAAGCCCCCCCCCCCCAAAATACGCGCATGTAAGTCGTTACCTATTGTTTCGTACCTACACATGCGTCATAATATTGACTATACAAGCCAACGCCTCCTCGTGCACCATACTCCTCGCTTGTTTCCCAACAAGTACTGCCCCCTGACGCCACAAACAGACAGTTTTTACCGGCCGCTTTACAAACTGTTGGAAAAAAGATAGCAAGATAGAGACTATAGGGAAATGGCGAACACCTACCATGTTTACTCAGTTTCAAAGGGTTTTAAGTACAACAAAATTAATCAATTTGGGGGTAATGGGAAACGTTGATTCCAAATGACTATCAATGGTGACTCAGGGTGCTCGTAATCACCCCTCTATAATGGCGTACAATTCTTTTACTAGTAAAATTGAAATAAGGGTTATGTTAATCTATTGCATATAAATGATATTAAAAGCTGTATACAAATTAACAGGCAACGTTTCATAGGTTTACTTTACTTTTCATAGTGAGCTCGATGAAAAATACACCACAACATCATTTTTCCAAGTGATTTTTTAATCTCCACTTATCACTTGCAGGATAAGTTAACACAACCATTAGGCCTATCTTAATAAATATTTTGAAATTTGATTTTGGATGATTTTGTCGATTTTCAGATTTAGCAAAACACGAACTGCATCATGCAGTTATTGTTAACTACATGTTTGCACACAACACAGGGGCACTCACATTAAAATTGACCCGTACTAGTAGCGCTGTGCTGTGGGTATATGAGACATATATCAAAAAGTATAAAAGCTCTGATTTTAGTACTTGCGCTATGTTTCAATTACTTATTCTTTTCAAAATATCTGAATTTTTAATCCGGTACAAGCTTTAATAACGGGGGAGCATGCATTTGTATGGAAAAGGAAATCTACCATCTTATCCAAACTCCCGTGTTAATCCAATGCACATTTTGCTTCACCGGGCCGCCCTGACTTGATCGCGTTTGGAATAGGAGTGCCACCAAACCGTAATAGGTACAAATTTAGTACTTTCTGTCAATCAAGTATGGTTTATTTTCTACATGTCAATCTTTAAATTATTAGCATAGTCCTTATAATAACGGTGGAGCGCCTTGATGAGTAAATGATAGCAAACCAGTGAAAAATCCCCAAAACTCAATCAGTGGAGCTCCACCCGTACATTCGACCGTAGCGGACAATTCGATCGCTCATTGGATTAATATTATCACGTGGTAAGAAATGTGCATTGGACAATCGATTACTATAATGGTTTAGTACTGCATATTTCGGTTTAATCTTCACTAAGCGGGTTTATGGCTGAAAAGGTTACGGTGAATTTGCCGTGGACAAAACTGCACTATGGATATAGCATTTAATAGAAGGGGACAGCTTACCAGCATCCATTACGTCAACGTAGTAGCCACCGTATTTACCAGTCGCAATGTCACTGCAAGACAAAGCATTTCAACATACACATATTATATAAATCCGCGTGTGGACCAGGCATGGAGCAGCTCACCGGCATTGTCATACTTTTTGCTGCGAGGTGGATAGGTGATATAGATGTTCCTTACCAGTATGCTTCAACTATATTTATAAATACGTTTTACGTGCGTTTCAGTTTATAAAAACGTATTTATAAATATAATCGAAGCATACTGCTTACTGACAGAAATCATAAGAATTTGTACTTAGGGTCTTTTATGCCAATTACAAAAACCTACAAAAACAAATATTCTGACCAGTAGTTTTGCTAGGAAAAGTCAAGTCCACTTTATACAGATGTCAATTACATAAGTGCTCAGACTGTGTTAAAAATACACCAATGCATTCTGCAAGTCATATGGAGTCAGGGAAAGTATAGTTATGTAAAGTATGACTTAAATCTGCGATGTGCCGTTTTCGAGTTATATGCCAAAAGGCCAAAATGCTCGCTCGACCAATTGTACAGTAAATGCAAATTTTTATATCCATTCCGGGAGCCCGATAAGGGCCTTGGGAGTCGGATTTTTATGCCAATACGGGGGTCAAAATCGGCAAAAATCATCAATTTTGTTGTTCTATTTTGACAGGAGCAGGAACCCAAGGACCTGCCCATGGTGAGTTCAATTTGTGTGTAATCTCAAATTTATAAATTTATAAGCTCCGCGAAAATCTACCCCTACGATCATACTTACTAATATGCTAAATTGCTCGAAACAAAGAAGGGAATGGCGATCGTCCAAACTCTGTCATATCCGCTGTACCCAAAACGGGTGTTTTCTATTCAAATGAGTAGCATAAAATGATACGAAAATACAGTAGTTAAATGATCAGTTTAATGTCAGCTATCTATTGAAGATAGCAGATGCACTGTGTATCACGCAGTGTTAATGTTGCTATCAACTGAAGATAACAGATAGGGACCTATACACGAATCCAACGAGCCAAGTCATGGTCATGCTTTGGTCGGCCATTATTAGGTCCCCGGCGTACCAAGCTGGTGTTGTTACTGCCCAATTGGGTTGATTAAAGCCGCTTAAAAATCGATGTTATATTGTATTGTGTTGTAAACTTTCATCATTCTTTTGGCTACGTGTAACACGGGTGATGGAATGCAGATTAAAATTCCCGCCAAGGACGCATCATTTCACATTTTAGGTGAGATATACTCAGCGGGGACCCAACCATGGCTGATATAAAATTGGATTGATTGAGCCCATATTTATTGGTCGAGCTATGAGTTTTTCGAGTCCAATATTTTAAAACTCATAGCGAGACCAATAAATATTGGGCGTAAAGCATCCAATATTATCATTATTATGTTTTGGATCCAAAATTTTCACACTACACTTGGACTCATCAAAACATAATAATGCGTGATTGGATTCGTCTATACCACTGATTGCTCAGTATAGTGCTATCTACTACAAATAACAGATATACTGCTGATCACGAGGTGTACTATAATTAGCCCTTCCATAAAACAGTGCCACAGTCTGTTATATTTTGGGGTCTACAACATCAAGTAGCAATGTAGCCCAGTAGGGAATATTATATCATTCTTCGATTTAGCCCTTGTAATATTCATGCAAATATACATGTCAGCAAAAATACGCGGCATATTAAATTATAGTCTACAATACTCTACTAGTAGTATATCAACATTATTGCGTCATGATGGAACATCACAACTAAGATATAAAAACATGCAAATAAATTTACAAATAAAACAAATCAATATAATTATCAATAATTATCTCTGCATTTAGTTTCTGATGAGTGAGGGCCATTCGGCCCTTACGAAACAGATTTGTAAAACAATAATGTAGTAACACCAAGCTTCTAGGATTTTACTTCTAATTATCAATTATATGAATACCATGTTGATGACAATCAATCATATAAACTGCCCTTTTTTAATCATGTTTGACTAATTTTCCCTTTCAGGACGCAATTATGGCTTTTTACTTTAAACACAAACGGAGCCTTAAACACTCGAATAGAATTACGTACTCCTGCATCTGCTTCCCTTGACCATATCGACGAAAATAATAGTTTTAAATGGTGATCAAACACTTACCAAATACATGCTTTATCGGAGGCCCAGCGTCGTTGTCGATTTGTAACATGGCAAGATTGTCCCTGATTTGCTTAGCCAGCTCTGGCTCTTCGCCTGGACCTCTGCGTCTTCCTGACATCCCCATTCCTGGACCTTCACCACCCACCACCCTTTGCCAGGTGAATATCTGGATCACCAGTGAGGCCACTGCCAACATGGCGACGAAGGTCAGCAACAAAAACACACAGAAAAATCCACCAAACTTGCCGTGATTTCCACTCATTTTGGCGCTAGTTTAAAACAGTTCCGTTGATTTGCTGGAAAACTTAGTGAACAATATTTACATTAACCACTGTAACCAGCTAAGTTGTCATGTATAAGCACGTTATAATGATGAGACTGGCAGTGCCCACCCTTGTAATGTCAAAGGCACTATTTACACACACCTTAGCACCAGTCACATGAACTTTGCTTCAAAACCCCAAGTAAAACACCGAATTCATGCAGTGTCCCATTGTGGAAATTTTTGAAGCGAGACAGAGTCGACAATACGACATTAATATTATTGTCTTCTGGGGTCAATAGTTAACATTGAACGCTATGCAACTTCAAGGCCAATGTAAGAATATTTTATTTATGATACTCGTACAGACAGAGATTTACTCTAAATAACATATTAACGTAACGCTAAATGGAGACGATCAAATGACAACTGACTGGTTCCGACTTAAGGGGTCGGTCACCCACCTTTGCACAGTATTTGTTGTGGGACCTGAGAGCACATCCCGAGAGCACATCAGACACACCAAATTGCATTATGAAAAGTCATTCTGATATCAAATACAGTCATGGACAAAAGTTTTGAATAATTTTTTTTGCATAGTCTTGTTTTTAAATGCAGATTTCTTACCATCAATGACCCGTCAGCCCTGCGAAATGAATTTCGGGTGTCTAGCAAGGTCTTAAGGGATCTGGAATGAGCGTTTTGAGCGTTTCGACAGTATTTTTTGTGGGACACGAGAGCACATCAGACATATCGAATTGCATTCTGAATACGAAGAATGTCTTTCTGATATCAAATAAATTTCATTTTTTTAAATTCACGATATAATACAAATTTTATGACATATTATTAAAATTTGATATTTTTCACATTTTTGATATATAACAGTCCTCGAAGTAAATTTGATAAATCTAATGATATATTCTTAAAGTGTATGTAGCTGGGAGGAAAAGCCGACGATCAATTAAAATTTTGACCTTTCAAATTGAAGATATGGATTTTTTTCCCCAAAAAGACCTAATTCTTTTTGGTGTTTTGGGGAAAATCCATATCTTCAATACGAAAGGTCAAAATTTTCAATTGATCATCGGCTTTTCATCCCACCTACATACACTTTAAGTATAAATCATCAGATTTATAAAGTTTACTTGAGTACTGTTAAATATCAAAAATATCAATTTTAATCATTTGCCATAAAATGTGTATTACATTGCGAATTTCAAAAATCAAAATTATTTGATATCAGAAAGACATTCTTCGCATTCAGAATGCAATTCGATATGTCTGATGTGCTCTAATGTCCCACAATAAATACTGTCCAAACGTTCATACCCCATCCCTTAAGGTATATCACACAATATGCAATGTAGGTCAATGGCTTCTTATGCCTGACCAATGGACCATTGGGTATCCTTTTCGCATTTATTTGCGCAATATGATTCAATTTTTCATTACCGTGTGAAGAAACCAACTTTACTTTGTTGCACCTGTCTGTTGAATACGATTTTTCGTATAGCAAAGCGAATTACAAATTTTAGTTCCAGTATTAGATTTAATTTACAAAATAATATTTTTCTGAACATTGGGTGCGTAGTTGAGCGCAGATTTATACGCCCACGTCATTGAATTACGTAATCGCGGCTACAAACAGAAGGATATTGGCACCAACAATCTAGGAATTACACAAGGTGCCGTTTCTAAAATTTTGAAGAGATGTCTAGAGACGGGTACTACTACTACTAGGCCAAGGTCAGGTCGGCCCCGAAAGGCAACCGCCCGGGAAGATCGTTCTCTCCTGAGACTTTGCCGCAATGGCCACACGAAGCCTGCATCTCGGCTACGAACAGACTGGCTGCTGTCCATAAACGGGCCTGTTTAATATCAGGATACTTGTGAACAATAGACTGGTTTAGTGCAAGACGACCAATAACGGTAGTCTGCAAAGACATCGGCATGTGCGCTTGTGTTGGTCACAGAGACAATGGAATTTGACGAAGTCCGGTTGCTCCTCTACAAACAAGATGGCCGATTCAAGGTCCTAAGACAGGTTGGTTGTATCCTGCCTAGAGTGCAGGGAGGTGATGGAATCACAGTATGAGGAGCATTTCACAGTAGGTCGAAATCACACCTCTACCGTCTCTACGTGCTAAAAGGACACACGAACCAGGACCGATACCTGCATGTTCTTGATAGAGTTACGCTTCCGTTTGCAAGAAGAGACTTCGGGAACAATTTCGTGATCCAAGACGACAACACCACAGCGCACAGATCCTGATGCGTGAGGGAATTCCCCGGGGGGGGGGGCGCTTCAATTTGAAATGGATATAGGTGTAGGGCTGGCATTTTCGCACTAAGGGGCATTCGGTGAGAGCAAAATGTAAAAAATATGGGGTCATTGGGTGAGAGCATAATTTTTGGCATTCGGTGAGAGCAAAATGTAAAAAATATGGGGTCATTGGGTGAGAACATGACTTTTTTTAAATTGAATCTTTGGGTGAGAACCGAAACAGCGCAACAGAAACCTCGACAATCGAATTTCTAGCTCTAAATTTCTTCAAATTTCTTTGTTTTTTCAAAATAAGTAACAAAATCAGTGATAAATGAAAGTTGCTCTTCAAATTGAACTTGTAAGGGTCTTTGAGTGACAGATCAAATGGAAAAATAGGGGTCTTCGGGTGACAGAGCATGTGTTCGTAAAAAATATGGGGTCTTTGGGTGACAGCGATGCTGAAAAAGGGGGTCTTAACAGCCCTACATACGCGTCACCTCCAAAGTTGGAGTGCCCCCCGGGGAATTCCTTGAAAATGAGAATGTAGAACACCTGGACTGGCCGGCTTTGAGCCCGGATATGAACCAGGTATAGAGAACTTATGGGCAGAATGATCCCGCAGGTTAGGTAACATTGACAACCAACCAATCACCCTGCAGGAACTTAGACACACCCTTATTGATTGCTGGCGAGACATTCCTTAAAGCCATAAGAACCTTGGCAAACCTGGTCGAGGTTTCTCGAGCAAGAGATTTATAATCTGAACATGTCACAGTGTCAGTGAGAGTTAAAGTTTTTGTTTAAACAATCAAGTTTGCTAATGTCTTTTATCTCATTTTGTGATACAAAGAAACCGCCAAAAAGTGTTGCAATTTTGTGATCCTTTCATTGTAATGCGCTTCCTCATGTAATTCTTTGTTTAATTGGCAAACTGTGATGTAAACATCAAAGGACATTTGTATCTTTCAATTAAATTCAACTGAGCACTCAGAACTCCAGAACAATAAACATGTTCCTTATATGACTAAAAACTGCATTTGATACAAAAATAAAAATATTCCAAACTTTTGACCATGACTGTAATTTTGAATTTTTGAAATCTCGAGATATAATACAAATTTTATGACAAATTATTGAAAATTGAAATTGGTGAAATTTTTGACTTTAACAGTCGTCGAAGTAAACTTTATAAATCTAATGATAATGCACTTAAAGTGTATGTAGATGGGATAAAAAGCCGTCCATCATATGAAAAAGTTTGACCTTTCGTATTGAAGGTACACATTATGTTCCTAAAAAGACCTAAATTTGGAAAGAAATGGGGTTTCAAATAATTGACCTTTGGAATTTGAAAAGTATAAATCTCGTTGGGTCTAAGGCTATGTTAACACTAGGATGACCATAATGTGTCAAATATTAAAACAAACAAGGAAATAATATCACTTGGTAGATATGTGTTTTGATTATATTGAACCAAAATATTTATTTCTTAAAAAAATATACATTATTTGTACTAAAATACACATTTGTATCAATAAATGAGGTATAAATAAATGAGGTATGACGTTTTCTATTCCAGAGTTTAAGGTTATACACAATAACAACAGCAAATCATAATAGCGAACTATTTTAATACAAAACGATTGGGTGGGGTAGATAAGTGACCGTTCAATATTTACGCCAGGGGGATTGGAGTTTGGAGGGGAATCTTGAGGTCTTGAGGTGGAAAACGGAATTTTGTATTTGAACCATGAGGGGGAATGTCAAGTTTTAAATGGAGAAAATTGGGAACAAAAGAGCGGATCGAACGGGGAACGCAAAATATTGTGTAGTTTTGTTTTCTTCAAACTCCCATCCCGCTGGTCCCTAAGATGCATATTCCACTTCCCCAGTTTGCACAAAACGGATTAGGGGAAACATCTGAACACAGTGTCTGCCATGTAAATAAACACTCAAAGAATATATACAACTGTGTTTTAATCTGTTAGGAAATTCGTTTTTCACACTGCTGATTGGACCAAACAGAAAACTTGATAGCTTATGTCAAGCATTGAATCCACTGTAATGTTCAGAATATTAAGCTATACAGCTGAACTGGCCAAGATACCTAATTCGATATAAGACTCGGACATCTATCATGGCAGTGAGTAAGATTTTATCATAATTCTAACCGTTTATCACCAATAAAATGTGTTTTTCAATAAAATGTGTTTTTCAATGTTGTACCATAATGACCATAAATAAAATACTAGAAATAAGTGCGATTATCAGTTGCCGATACATAAAGTCAGAACCATACTAAATGTTTGTCCCAAGTTTTGGAATGTATTACCCATGTATTTAAAAGAAATCTGGTCCTTTATCTTCAGACATTGTAATGCTTATTTTTTGTGGTCACTAAATATGAATTTATAATCTATAATCTTGTTGATTCAAATTGCTATTGTATTGTAAGCTTATTGAGCTTGCTTGCTACATATTGGTACTGGTTTTTAGTAAATATGTTTTGGCTGTGTTTTTTTGGTAGTATTTTTGTAAGGTATAGTATTTTTCTCAGTTTTGTATAGGGGGGTCAACATTTTGCAGGCTTATTGCCTTTCGTTGTACCTACCGCCCTAGGCAAAACCTCTCCCTGCCGCCCCACCAAAGCATACCAAAAAAGTGTTAGGGGGGTTTCCTGTTCTATTTTCGCCCCCTTTTTATGTTGCTTCCCGTGTTTTATTCCCTCATTTTTTCTTTCCTTTTCTTTCTCCATCCCCGTTTTTGTCTTTTTGCGCCCTAAATTGCGCCCTCTGCGTTTGCCGCCCTAGGCGACAGAATTATCTGGCCTAATGGTCGGAACGGCCCTGCTCCTTCATCTTTATTGTATTTGGTTATTTTCTATTTTGTATGTTTTTTAATGATGAAAATAAAATAACTATGAACTATGAATGATTCGTTGACTGAAAAAAGTAGCAGGAAAAGCACATTTTATTTGATAGTTATTTATTGCACGGCAATAGATTGTGTTTCCTCAAAGGTAAATATATAAGAATAATTATGAGCCACCAACCACCTTTATTGATTTTAAGGAACAAAAATTATCATGGGTTGGGAGGGGTACTCAAAATAATTTTTAGTATAAGGGACCGTTCAATATTTATGCCAGGGGAAGTGAAAGTTTTAAAGGGGTCCGAATATTTTTGAGGATCTTGCGGGGGAATCTGAATGTTTTACTTGAACCATGAGGGAAAAAAGTTAAGTTTTAAATTTAGAAAAAGGGGAAAGCAATGGGTAATCAGAACATTTTGAGCGGACGCGAGGGGAACGCGAAATATTTTGTCATTAATACATAATAAATTCCCACTTCCCCTGGCGTACATATTAAACGGTCCCTACGGAGATGTGAAATCATATTTATAACCACTGGGGAAGGGTAAAATTAGTGGAAGACATTTTTGGTAAACCACTAGGGCGATTTTTGGCACACATTTATGGGGCACCATTTCAAAATTACGCTCTGAAAAGGATTAGAGAAAAACAGTATACCAAAACGTTTAAATGTGCAACATTTTCTGTCCGCTACGCTCACATCATATATCTAGACAATAAGGATTGCAAGTTGGGTTCATTCTCAACAATTTGGCATGAGCTAAGAAAGGTATTTGACACATCAAAACAGTATCTCAGTTGGGCAATTCAAGAGCAACAACCCTTGTTATGGGTCACATTTTTATACTCGAAATTTCACTTTGGAACGTATGAGTACTATCTCTACCCCATCCCATAATGCAGTATTGCTGCTGCTTTAAAATCAGATGTATACATTTTGTTCCATCAAAGGAAGTCTTTCCTTTATTTTGAATCCCCAGCTGTAAAAGTGCAGAGATTGCTAGTAGCCAAGACAAACGAACTCAGAAGACCGTCCTGTTAGGAATGCTGTAGAGAGTATAGAAATAAGGACATAAAATAACACAAAAATGGAGACTAATAGTCATCATGTTTTTATCAGAGAAGACCCACAACCAATAACAAGTAAGTATTAATAACAGCATTGATATTTCAAATAGAAAATCCAATATGCAATAATTTAATACCATTTCTTTTGAAGTCAAAGACAAGAATTATGAAAGTACAGTATTCTTTAAAAATTAAAGGAATCTTACGATTTTTGGGAATTCTTAAAGGGGTATTTCATGATTCGAGCATGTTTTTACGGTATGATTCAATCGATATCCACGAAAACAGCAGTATTTTAAGCAATCAGGTCACAAAAACATTAGTCATACATAATTGACTAAATAATGTACTCACTATTGTAATAATCATCCACATCTTTGCATATTTCTCTATACTCCCTGCTCCTGAGGACAGTACGTAAGGCTGGATTAAACCATTCTGATATAGGGTTGTCTTTACGAATCATAAGGGCATCGCCAGCTGTCGTACACGTGGTTATCGCATCGGAGGCTACTTCAAGGCTGCTAGCAAGGTCCTCAAGCTCATTGGTAAAGAACCCGGCGTCAATCTATTCAAGATAATTTTGGGAAGAAAGAGCAATATAATAATGATATAAAAATTGGATCAATTGAGCCCATATTTATTGGTTGAGCTATGAGAATATTTGACGAGTCGTAGTCGAGTCCCCTATTTTAAAACTCATTGCGACACCAATATTATTGGGCATATACAAGTTACAATCTTTACCATATAAGGCAAAGCTATAGCTTAAATAAATTGACCAAAGCTATGGCAAAATAAATATTTTGTTTGTGATATAAACATGATAAATAGAAAATATGCCATTTTACAACGTAATCTTTTGATGAGATGAAATTGGACCATGCATCCTTACGCTATTGGACTTTCTTTTTCCCTGATTAAACCCATATGGAAACAGAACAAGTTTCATTGTCAAAAAGGTCATTCACATCTGGGCTAACCAACCTTCTCTGAATACGGACAGGGGTCCTACGTGTTATCTAGAGTCTACGATCCAGTTCTGACGTGACAAGTCAAGAGTAGTCAAATCGATCAACGAACTGGTATGAATCATTCTGCTGAAGCTCGAAGAAGGTTGTAACTGTAACAACCGCAAATTTCAAGTGAAAACTTTTATGTATCGTGAAAAAAGTTCAACCCTTCATTTATTTGATTACCGACACACATCAATTTTCATGCAAGTTCCATTGTCGTATTACACTATACACTAACCTCTCTTCTCTGAAGAGCATCGTAAATATCAGCAGCCTGGGCATAGTAAACGATTTGGCTGGAATCAAGTCTGGCACCCTGCACATAAATAATAAAACAGTCATGATAATAATAATAACAGTCATGATAATAACAGTCATGATGATGATAATAATAATAATAATAATAATAATAATAATAATAATAATAATAATAATAACACTACTACTACTACTACTAATAATAATAATAATAATAATAAGCTATCTTCTGAAGACAGCATTCATTGCATTGACTGATGTAAGCTATCTACCGAAAACAGCATTTATTACACTGATGTAAGCTATCTACTGAATACACTGAATTTACTGGATACAGCACTTATTACACTGACTGATGTTTGCTATCTACAGAACTTTGGGGCGCGAGCTCCCCGTGGTAAAAGCAGGGGGCAGCAAAAAAGAAGGGACGGCGGAAGAAAAGGGTCACAAAAAGAATTATTAAAGAAAAAGGGCGGAAGAATTCTGAAAAATGTATGAAAATTTTGACTACCCATCAAAATTTCGTGCTTTTAGGTCGCTAGCGCCTATAAACTTTTTTTTTTTGCTCTTCACATTTTCAAACCATCGAAAAAAATGGGTCAACCTTTTCCGACTGTTGATGTAGCCCCCGGGGGAGAAGCGGTCAGGGTACGCCACTGCTGAAGACAACTTTTACTACATTGACTGATGTATGCTATCTACTGAAGATAGCACTTATTGCACTGACTGATGTAAGCTATCTACTGAAGACAGCATTTATTACAGTGACTGATGTAAGCTATCTACTGAAGACAGTATTTATTACACTGACTGATGTATGTTATCTACTGAAGATAGCATTTATTACACTGGCTGATGTATGTTATCTACTGAAGATAGCATTCATTGCACTTACTGTTGTAAGCTATCTACCGAAGACAGCATTTATTACATTGACTGATGTACGCTACCCAGCAAACACAAAAACGTTTTAAATGAGTTATATTTTGGCTTTTGGTTTAGGTAAAACGTTTTAATAACATTAAAATGTCGGGTTATATAAAGGTCATGATAACGTTTTAAAACGTTTTGTATGAAAACACACTACAACAATATTTTTAAATGTTTTCAAAAATGTTATAGTAAACTATTTTTGCAAACATTTTTGCCAAATATTGTGTCAATACTTAAATAACATTATGTTAAAATGTTTGAATCCAGCAAACACAGAAATGTTCTTAAAATGTTCTTTTTTCAAAGCCTTTTAATAACATTTAAATGTCGGGTTATATAAAGGTCATGAAAACGTTTTTAAAACGTTATTGAAAATATTTTGGGCAAACATTTTTCGCAAAATATTTTTTCAACCCCAAAATAACATTCTGTTTAGAATGCTTTGTATCAAGTTTTCAAGAATCTTTTGGAATGTTATTAAAACGTTTTTATACCCTTTATATAACCCGACATTTGAACGTTTTCTGTAAAAAATTTTTGTTTGCTGAGCAGTAACTTATCAAAAAATGTTTTTTAAGGTTATGAAAACGTTTTATACTCTTAATATAACCTTTATATAACCCGACATTTAAACGTTTTCTGACAACCTTTTATAACCTTTTGCAAATAATGTCGAAAACGTTTTGTGTTTGCTGGGTATCTATTGAAGAGAGCATTTATTGCACTGACTGATTTAAGCTATCTACCGAGGACAGCATTTATTACATTGACCGATGTACGCTCTCTACTGAAGAGAGCATTTTTTACATTGACTGATGTAAGCTATCTACTGAAGACATTTATTTTATATTTCACCTGTATTTTATCTGCATTCCTTGCCATGCAATCAGGATCAGTGTACCATCGAGTCGGAAAACCTATTCTCTTCCCTCGCAGGTCCCTCCAATTAAAATTGTTGGGGTTTCCTTGTAAGACGTAGAAGAATGTTTGTGTCTGAGGAACTATGGAGTCGGTGAAATCGAAGATCAAAGCTCGTGTAAAACTGGGAGAAAAGCCTGGTAAAAGTATGAACAAGTTCCATCAAATCATACATGATTAAGTTGGCTTATATCACGTTGTAATGAGTAATATGGTAACATATTTAATTTATAAGAGTTTCAGGTGAAAGGTTTTGGCTAACAACGGAGAAATTAATAAAACCGTTATTTTTTTGTATTGCATGAATTGGATAAATATTGGTATTATTTAAAATAAAATTGATCAATAGTGTGCAGGGTCAAATGAGCATTTGATATACCTGTACATGATATATGAAATGGTCAACGAGCTTAAACTCTGCGTTTGACTAATATTTGTTTTCATATTTTTCATATTTTAATAATTCTAATTCATACACATTATTTCATGTACGGTTTTTGTTGAATCAGCTATATTATTTTTAATATTTTTTATTTTTATCAATTTATCAAAAGCTAAATCGTTGCCTATAGGTTTCGTACCTACACACGCGTCAACATATCGACTATGCAAGCCAGCGCCTCCTCGTGCACCAAAGTCTTCGGTTGTTTCCCAACAAGTATTGCCCCCTGCGTCAACAAATAGACAGTTTTTGCCGGCAGCTTTGCAAACTGTTTAAAAAAAGATATATAGGAAGATATAGCCTATAGGGGAATGGCGAACACATTTACTCAAATTAAACTGAAGTACAGCATAATTAATCAATTTGGGAGTAATGGGAAACGTTGATTATCCCGATGAAAATACGAGAACTAAATCGTGCAAACAAAAATAAAATTGTTTGTTTTTAAGAACGGCAATTTGAAACATCGACATTTCCCTTATTTATGACGTTTTTGGTATTATCACTTGCAGAATAAGTTAACACAACCATTCTCTTTATAAATATTTTGAAATTTGAATTTGGATGATTTTGTCGATTTGTCGGATCACTGCTATAGCATTTTAGAATGTAGAGGACAACTCACCAGCATGTATTACGTCAACGTAGTAGCCACAGTATTTACCAGTCGCAACGTCGCTGAAAGACAAAATAATTACAAATACGCAAATTATTCAAATCTGCATGTGGAGCAGCTCAACTGCATTGGCACACTTTTGCAGTCAGGCGAATAGGTGATATAGATGTTCCTTAATGGCAGAAATCATTTGTACATGGGGTCTTTGTTTTGCCGATTACAAAAACATACAAAAACAAAAACGTTTTGCGAGGAAAAGTCATGTCCACTTACAAAGAGGTCAATTACAGAAGTGCTCAGACTATGTTAAAATACACCAATGCATTCCTCAAGTCATATATGGAGTCAGAAAAGTATAGTTTGAACATGACCCACCTGCGATGTACCGTTTCGATTTATAAGCAAAAATGCTAGATCGTCCAAATGTACATCAAATGCAAAATTATTGCTATTGGCCATTCTGGGGGAATCCGATAAGGGAGTCGAACTTTTATGCAAATATGGGGTCAAATCGTCTTTTTACAGGAGGAGGCACCCTGCTCCATGGTGTGTTCAATTTGTTTTTAATGGCAAATCATAAGCCCCTCGGAATTTTACCCCTACGATCATACTTACTAATATGCTAAATTGTTCGAAACATGAACAAAGAAGGGAATGGCCATCGTCCAAACTCTGTCATTTCCGTTGTACCCAAAACGGGTGTTTTCTATTAAAATGAGTAGCACAAAATGATATAAAAATAAAATAGTTTAATCAATAGTTTAATATTTCAGCAAAATACGTGGCATCATAGTCTTGCAAAACTCCATATCAATAATTTTGCGTCATGCAGGAACATCACATCTAAGATACAAAACATACAAATAAAAAACAAATTAATCAATATACAGACTTGAAATTTAATATGGAATATTTTTTTGAAAAATTCCAAGACTGGTCTGGAAGGGGTTTGCATAAACTGCACGGGCTAAATATTAATTGGGGTGTGTCGGGAGATGGTGTAAAATAATTGTTTAACAGAAAATGTGCTTTCCATTAGTTTACATTATGGCGCTCATAATGTAGTGAATTGGCCTAAAATGGCGGATTTAAGGACACTGAATTTGATTTTTGTGAAGGTAAAATTCTGACATTTGAGCAACTTTTTTCTGATATTATCAAATTTATTGAGGTTTGAGGCGATATTTACTGAACCTAAATGCCAATAAGTGTTCGTCAGAACTGAAATGCACTTGTAATCTACCAGTTTTTAAAGTGTGAGGAGCTTTAAAAAATATGGCCCTTCAAAATGGTACGCACTCAGAAAGATTGAATGGTCCCCTGGAGCCAAATGTTATAAACTTACTGTACGCAAAGAAACAGCGTGAGTTCATTGGACAACCAAGAATCCGCACAGTGATTTTTTTACCGTACATTTATAACATTTCACGCCAGGGGGCCATTCAAACCTTCTGAGTACGTACCACATTTAAGAGCCCTCTTTTACGCCCCTCCCTTGTTCAAAAAATTGGTACATTACAAGTGTATTTCAGTTGTGATGAATGCCAATTGCTGGCGAAGTTTAAGAAATATCACCTCAAATAACTATGAATTTGATAATAACAGCACAATGCGGCAAAAGGTCCCAAATTGTGTCCCCCACAAAGCTAAAATTCAGCCTCCATAAATCGGACATTTTATGCAAATTCGTTACATTAAGAGCACTATAATGTAAACTTATGGAAAGCACATTTTCTATCAAACAACTAGTTTACACCATCTCCCGACACCCCCCAATTAATATTTAATCCGTGCGGTTTATGCATACTCCGTCCAGGCCAGTCTTGGAATTTTGCGAAAAAATATTCCATATTAAATGTCAAAACTGTATTCTGAAGTGAGCTTAGCCCTTAAACATTCGAATAGAACTACTTACTCCTGAATCTGCCACCCTTGACCATATCGAAAACAATAGTTTTAAATGGTGATCATCCACTTACCAAGTACATGCTTTATCGGAGGCCCAGCGTCGTTGTCGATTTGTAACATGGCAAGATTTTCCCTGATTTGTTTAGCCAGCTCTGGTTCTTCTCCTGGACCCCTGCGCCTTCCTGGCATCCCCATTCCTGGACCTTCACCACCTACCATCTGCCTCCAGGTGAATATCTGGATCACCAGTGAAGCCACTGCCAACATGGCGACGAAGGTCAGCAACAAACACACGCAGAAAAATCCACCAAACTTGCCATGATTTCCAGTCATTTTATCGCTATTTTAAAACAGTAAGCACCATTGATTTGTAACTTATATGATAAACCAATATTATAACCAAAGAAGTTATCTGTATAAGCACCTTATATTGGTCAGATTGGGCCCAACCTTTTAATGCAAAAGACACTGTTTACAAACATCGTAGCACCAGACACATAGAGCTTTGCTTCAAAAACCCAAGTAAATTCAGTTCAGTTACCTGTTACAATTCATGTGGAAATCTTCTGAAGCGAGACAATGTATACAATATAATTGCCTTCTGGGGGTCAATGGTATAACTATTCAACTTCAAGGCCAATGTAGGTATATTATTATGATATTACATTGTACGTACAGATTTACTCTAAACACGACGTAAAACGGAGACAATCAATTTACAACTACTTGTTTCGACTTTTTAAATCAATGTTTGCTAAAAATGGTAACTTTTATTGATTTAGTTATAATTGTTATAGGGCCCTAGTTATATTTGATAACGGCACAAAAGGTTCGAGCGCCTATTTAAAAAAGTAATTAAAAAAATTAAGAATCTAGATAACTTCTAAGCTACAAACTTGCATAACACCCGTATGAGCGCTTTCCCCGGCTCAACTGTCTTTGGCAGATGTTATTGCTCTGAAGATCTGGATTGTTTCTTGTAATGTTTTTTACGCCACTGCCCCGAATAATTCCGTTCGTCAAGAGTTTATCCCAACTGGATCAAGTTCTAATTAACCTTTGTTTCGATTCAAACTGTTTTGGTTCTGATATGAATGACTTCCAGAAACATACGGGGGTAATCCAATGGCTCCCCTATAACACTTTCATGCTTTCCCATTCGACCTGTTGACGTGAGTATTAAGAGTGGCGGCGGACCGATTTCGAAAGGGGCAGTCGGTGGCGGACGCAAAAATATAAATAATGCTTGCGCCCCAGGGTTGTCTGAGGGGGATGTGTCCCCAATAAGTGAGAAACTTTTGCAGAATGAAGGCCCAATTGAAGCCATTTGGTGAACCATTTTTGATACTGTTATTCTGTACAATTTTAGTTTGAAAAGCTGAAAATTGGTGAATGAAGACCGAATTGTACAGACTTGACATTTAATATGGAATATTTTTTTGAAAAATTCCAAGACTGGTCTGGAAGGGGTCTGCATAAACCGCGAGGGCTAAATTTTAATTGGGGTGTGTTGGGAGATGGTGTAAAATAATTGTTTAACGGAAAATGTGCTTTCCATTAGTTTACATTATGGCGCTCATAATGTAATGAATTGGCCTAAAATGGTGGATTTAAGGAG
The DNA here is from genome assembly GCF_039555335.1 of Amphiura filiformis. Classification (NCBI taxonomy): domain Eukaryota; kingdom Metazoa; phylum Echinodermata; class Ophiuroidea; order Amphilepidida; family Amphiuridae; genus Amphiura; species Amphiura filiformis. The sequence goes on along the minus strand of NC_092636.1, from coordinate 68,910,759 downwards.
ACTGAGTTTGATTTTTGTGAAGGTAAAATTCTGAATTTGAGCAACTTTTTTCTGATGTTATCAAATTCATTGAGGTTGAGGCGATATTTTACTGAGCCTAAATACCAATAAGTGTTCGTCAGAACTGGAATGCACTTGTAATCTACCAGTTTTGAAAGTGTGGGGGAGATTTAAAAATATGGCTCTTAAAAGTGGTACGCACTCAGAAAGTTTGAATGGTCCCCTGGGGCCAAATGTTATAAACTTACTTTACACAAAGAAACAGCGTGAGTTCATTGGACAACAAAGAATCCGCACAGTTGATTTTTTTATCGTAAGTTTATAACATTTGACCCCAGGGGGCCATTCAAACCTTCTGAGTACGTACCAGTTTTAAGAGCCCTGTTTTAAGCTCCTCCCTTGTTCAAAAAATTGGTACATTACAAGTGTATTTCAGTTGTGATGAATGCCAATTGCTGACGAAGTTTAAGAAATATCACCTCAAACAACTATGAATTTGATAATAACAGCACACTGTTGCAAAAGGTCCGAAATTGTGTCCCCCATAAAGCAAAATTTCAGCCTCCCTAAATCCGCCATTTTAGGCAAATTCGCTACATTAAGAGCACTATAATGTAAACTTATGGAAAGCACATTTTCTATCAAACAACTATTTTACACCATCTCCCGACACACCCCAATTAATATTTAGCCCGTGCGGTTTATGCAGACTCCGTCCAGGCCAGTTTTGGAATTTTGCGAAAAAATATTCCATGTTAAATGTCAAGTCTATATAGAAATTATTACTTTAAACATTAAGTGTCGGGTTTCAAAGTAGAAACGAAAAGAGCGACTTGTTTATGCATATGTAGAGTACTGTCTGAGGAGGATATTCTGAGAAGTGGAAAATGTTTGCAAACTGAAGGCCCAATTGCAGCCTGTACAGTGTAGAAGCGAAAAGAGGGGTTTGTTTATCCAAACACAGGGGGTTGCAAATATTTGGACCACTAAGCCATTATTTATGTTCACTAGACATGTGACACACCGTGTGGTGACACACTGTCACACACAGCACATTGTAGTGCAGGGCGATCTATTCAAAAATTGTATTCATCTATTGCTATGGTAGTTAATCCGATTATTACGTCACTTCTACGGCGAATAGTGCGGGACGAACATTCAAATATTGTTTAACCTATCGCTATGGTAAGTAATCCTGTTACATCACTACTTCTACTGCGAATAACATGCGGTAGACATAATTATAATCGGTTCACATCAGAGAAGATGAGCAGGTTGCAATGTTGCCTTGCGCTTTAGGGCCGTTCATTCGTATTGACATTCACATGTATACTACATGCACTGGCTATGAGGCTGGTCGAGTGCAGATCCGTCGGGAACACGCTTTTCAATACGGAATAAATACTAACCTCATCGTGATATCACCCAAGCAGCGAAGTTCATTTCCCATTGAAAAAGCGTTATCCGACGGATCTGCAGTCGACCATCCCATTCTGCTATACAAAAATACTCAGTCAACACGTGTGCGGTGTCAGCCAATAAGGAACATGTGGTCATATGAGAGCGGCTCTCTGCATCTTTGCATCATTTGAGCTCTTTGCTGAACATCCTTACGTAGGAATAGAACACTCCGAGAATGGAAGGAATGGGCAGTTGCGTAACTAGGGAGGGGGGCAACGTGCCCCGGGCGTTACCATTAGGGGGGCGTGAAATTGACCAATTCAGCATCGATTCTGCGCCCCTCCAAGCGATGAAAGTCAAAGAACATTTTAAGACCGATATTCAATTTCTAGTAACCAAATTTAATTAGTAGTAGGTCTTATTTGTCCAAAATGAGGCGCGTAAGTTTCGAGGATATAGGGGGGGGGTCGCCATTATGTATCCTTAGCCCTGGGCGCCACAACCCCTAGCTACGCCACTGCCCGCGTCTAAGCATAGGGCCTGCACTTTGGCTCGTTTTTTGCAGGTTTACATGGTCCAATAATCACAAGATGACTGACATGTGGTAACAAAGGAAGCAGTCAATGCAATTTGATTATGTCCCATATGATTGGCCATTCAAGACACCCCTGTGAATATACTATAGCGGCCTTTTCAAAATATAATACCTGTTTGCTTGACTGTATTGACAATACCCGGGAACAATACACACAGTATATGCATTGGACAAACTTTTTACAATAAGCATGATAAGTGATGATGTGACCTCCAGATTTATACATCGTTCGTCTCGCACACTGACAACATTTGATTGAATGGACTGTAGGCTACTGCGCCGTGATTACGGTGAAGGACACCGGTTCAAATCCTTTGTTTGGAGCCAATCGATAAAAGCATGCAGGGCTTCTATACCCATGTACAGTTTATCCAGAACCTATGTCTTGAATACGCTGGCAAAGTTATGTAATAATCGGATTCATACTATATAGCAGTAGGTAAAAACAAGTTTTGAATAATCCGCGCTATATAAAGTCCCATTCAGTGATCCCAGCGAAAGTGAAAAAAAAAATCAAATTGTTACGTTTATAAAAATTTTTTTGATGAAAAACAAATGGCAAAAAAACAAAACAGGAAAACGACAGTATTGACGAAGTTGAAGCTCCATTCAAATATACATGTAGCTAATTTATATACTGTCAGTACCGGTATATAAATTACAGACTCACGTAAATGCATTATTTTTTGTCTTAGATACACGGTTTTCGGCTGAACCACTGCACTAGCAAGCTATGTTAGCACATCTATGACAATGACGAAAGGTACAAAATCAGCCATAGGTCTTTAGATAGCAGAAGACACAAAAGTGGTGTTTTATGACCTTTGACATTCTTTTGTGGCGAGTGACATGGTCTTTCAATTCACGCCGAGTGTCCTTGACAGGTTTGACTATGCTTCAGTGGTCATGAAAGAATTCAAAAGATAACCTCTGCCCCAATAATCCCAAGCAATTGTCTGAAACTGCTCCTCGGATCATAAGAACTCAGTCCTCGAATGATAGTCATAATAATGTCCAAAATATAAAAATTACTGACTATCATTGAAGACTGAGTTCCGCAGTCTAGTATCCAAAATCTGAATTTTGATGATTTTTACGATCGTCGGGATGAAACAAAATCAAAAAATCACTGAATGGGCCTTTAGTTCCCTCTCCTTACCCTGGCAATATAAATCAAAGAAAAATAAAGAAAGAAAAAAAGAAAATTAACCAAATTAAGGGATCTGGAATGAGCGTTTTGAGCGTTTCGATAATATTTTTTTGTGGGACATGAGAGCACATCAGACATATCGAATTGCATTCTGAATACGAAGAATGTCTTTCTGATATCAAATAAATTTCATTGTTTGAAATTCACGATATAATACAAATTTTATGACAACTTATTAAAATTTGATATTTTTCACATTTTTGATCAATAACAGTCCTCGAAGTAAATATCATAAATCTAATGTTATATTCTTAAACAGTCCCTGGCATGATACCATACATGTATAGGCCTATGTATAGTAAATTTGTCTGCTTTATCTGTTTTGTGCTGTTTAAGCAAATAGTTAAACATAATTTCCATAAAATGTAAGCTTTTACTGTCAGCTAGATATGTCCCCTTTTAATTTTGAGCAGAACAAGTGAGGTAAAGCAAAGAAAATTGAAATTTACTACTACTAGCGCCAATGAATGTTATAAGATTGTAAAACGGTACGATCCTCTGGGTGGGGGGGTGTGTGTGTGGGTGTGTGCGTATGTGTGTCCTGCACGCGTATTTTTTTCTGCAACTATAACGGGACGCAATACGATACCGGTATGTTATAAGAATCAAACTTACAAGAAAGATGGCTCTTGTCAAATCCTACAATTCTGTCAGAGAAAATATGCATATTTGCATTAAATTTTTAATTAATTGACATAATTGATTAATTAATAAATATTTTATTTAATGAGTGTGATGGTTTTGTAGCAGATGACAGTGCTCATTCAAGCCTGTCAAGGTCAGTTAGTAGCCACTTGCTGAATGGATGGCCATGATCAGCTATCAAAGAGATGCCTTGTGCAGCTGCCAATCACAGTAGAGGTTTGATAACATTTTGTTAAAAACCCAAATGTGATATAAGGACAAAGCTGTGCATGTTGGTACTTAATTGTTTGGATTCTTACGTTGAAATTCCCTTGTATTAGTATTTTTATGTGTAGTGTATACTGTATAGTGGTCATAAATTATATAGCTTTTAAATTTTGGGCATTTTTGCTCTGTTGCACTGTACCATTATGGAATTTGAGCAAATCAATTACCGACACAAGCAGGTATACAGTGTATTATTTTATTTTTATTTCGTATCTCAGGAGCACAGCTCACTTGGTAAGGCATCAGAATTTGGTACACTAGCGCTTCGAACTTTAAATCGGAAGGTGGTGAGTTCGAGCCTCATCACGGTCACATTAATTTTATAAACCAAATATTGTTCGAACTTTTCATATTTGTTTTTCTTTTATTATTTCTTTTCTTTGTCTTTTTTTTTTTTCTTGTTTTCTTTATTTTTTTCTTTATTTTTCTTTGATCCATATTGCCAGTGTAAGGAGAGGAGGGAACTAACGGCCCATTCAGTGATTTTTTTCATCCGGACGATCGTAAAAATCATCAAAATTCAGATTTTGTACAAGACTGCGGAACTCAGTCTTCAATGATATAGTCAGTAATAATCTTTTGGTCATTATATGACTATCATCATTTGACGACTGAGTTCTTATGATACATCATCCGAAGAGCAGTTTCAGACAATTGCTTGGGATTGTTGGGGCAGAGGTTATCTTTTGAATTCTTTCATGACCACCGAAGCAGAGTTAAACCTGTCAAGGACACTCGGCGTGAATTGAACTGACCATGTCACGCCACAAAAGAATGTCAAAGGTCATAAAACATCAACTTGGTGTCTTCTGCTAGTGGTTCAGCCCTAAGCCGTGTAGGCCTATTTAAGACAAAAATAATGCATTTACGTGAATCTGTAATTTATATACTGACAGTATATATAAATTAGCTACATGTATTTGAATGGGGCTTCAACTTCGTCAATGCTGCCGTTTTCTTGGGTTTTGTGCCAATTTTTTTCATTAAAATTTTTATAAAAGTAACAATTTGATTTTTTTTTCACTTTCGCTGGGATCACTGAATGGGGCTTTGCAACGCGATATATTCAAAACTTGTATTCACCTACTGTTATAGCATTAATCCGATTATTACACAACCTCACCAGCGTATTCAAGATATCCAATGCAAATAATCACCTAGATTATGACGTATCATACCGTAAATATGGCGGAGTACTCAAATTCATTCAACAAAAGCATGATTACAAGCTATTGCAATCTACCGCGACAGCTCGTCTCACACACATAACAAATGCACAAATACGATCAAATAGGTTGACGACAACGTTTGATTGAATGCACTGCATTGTGCTATGATTACGGTGAAGGACACCGGTTCAATTCCTTTGTATGGAGCCAATCAATAATTTCACGCACATCCTCTATTATTGCCCAATTATTGCCCGGGATGATTGCACACTGTAAAAGAGCTATTGTTATAATGTTTGATGAAATCGTGTTTAACTACCGTATTTGCTTATGTGGTACATGTATATATACATATTAATATAGGGAATGTGTGTGAGTCGAGTATTACCTAATTATAATAGGGGCGTATCCAAAAATGAATTCACGCCCCTTTCAAATGTCGAGCCAAAGTGCAGGCCATATGATATTCTCGAGTGGGGGGGGGGGGGGTAGGGGCGCCAATTTTGTTTCTTGCCCCGGGCGCTACCAACCCTAGTTACGCCACTGGGCATATCAGATAAATAGATAATAAAACATGGATTTTCCTCCAAACCCAAAACTAACCAAACAACATGATCAAACTCAATTTGACTGTAAATGAGTTATCAATATTAGGATGACCAAAATGTGTCAAATATTAAAACAAAGAAGGAAATAAGATCACTTGGTAGACATGTATTATGATTATATTGAACCAAAATATTTATTTCTTAAAAATATACACTCTTTGTTTAAAAATACAATTTTTTATAAATAAATGAGGTATAAATAAATGAGAAATGAGGTACAAATAAATGAGGTATGAGGTATTATATTCCAGAGTTTAAGGTTATACACAATAACAACAGCAAATCATAATAACGAAGCAAAGTACTTCGATGCAAAACGATTGGGTGGGGTAGGTAAAGTGACCCATGATGCAGTCATGTCTACAGTAGAATTCATCTCGACCTTTGCAGGACTTAACCCCATTAAAAGCTATTAAACCAAGATAACACTCATTGAAACAGCTCAACTGATTAAATCGGATCTTCTCTGGTTGTGCACAAGTGACTGTTTTCATGTGCGATATCACAATAAAGCTGGTATTCATAGCTTCAGTTGGGTAACCGATTATAAAGGAAACGAAAGGAAACAATGTTATGTGTGGCTTTGTTCACGAAATCAGACAATGTCGTGCTTTTTGTAAACCAGCATTCTTGAAAATGAGCAACATAATGATTTTTGACTTAACACGGTTTAGAAATAATTTCTTCATATTTTTGGTGTTATCTGTCGTTTACATGTCCTTCCTAAAACACAAAAGTACGACCTCTCCAAACACCTAAATTAGCTAAAAATTTAGGACATGTTACAAAACTTTATTTTCTAGAACCTATTTAGAATAATTTAAATGTAGCTTTTACCGGTTTTTTGTGGCATCCTTCAGAAGTGAGCGGTCCGATACCAATATTTTCGGTCAAATCTCCATTCAAATAACACGGGGAGTTGGCTAGCTATGCCTTGCCCTCACTCATATTTTACAAAAGTACGACCATTTCTGAACATCTAACCTAGCTGTAATTTTAGGTCATGTTAGAGAAATATATTTGCTAGAAGTTTTGGAGAATAAATAAAATATTGGCTGGTTATTTTTCACACAGTGATGTTAACTAGGCAAGTGTCCATTCTCCCAACATACATCATTTGTAGGGGTCACGCGTCAATGGTGAGAGCACTGTGTATTGTGTATAGGAAAACGGACAGTAACTGCAGTATGCGTTCAATATTTACGTCAGGGGGATGGGAGTTTGGAGGGGAATCCAAACTGTTTTGGGTGTCTTGAAGTGGGAAAGTGAATTTAGTATTTGAACCATGAGGGGGAATGTCAAGTTTTAAATGGAGAAAATGGGAAAACAAGAGCGGATCGAACGGGGAACGCGAAATGCTGTATATTTTTCCTTCAAAACTCCCATAAGATGCATATTCCACTTCCCCAGTTTGCACAAAAAGAATTAGGGGAAACATCTGAACATAGTGTCTGTCATGTTCATAAACACCTACAGAATATATATAATCGGGTTTCGTTTTTCACACTGCTGATTGGACCAAACAGAAAACTTGAGAGCTTACTAGTATGTCAAGCATTGAATCCACTGTAATGTTCAGAATATTAAGCAATACAGCTGACCTGGCCAAGAAACCGTATTCGATATTAGACTCGGACATGGCAGTGAGTAAGATTTTATCATAATTCTAACTGTTTATCACTAATAAAATGTATTTTTCAATTCTGTACCATAATGATTCGTTGACTGAATAAAATAGCAAAAAAAAACCCACATTTCATTTATTTATTTATTTATTTATTTTATTTATTACACTTTAAATAAACAAAGGCTTGTCTCAAAGTTGGTAAAATCGAGCGATTTGAAAAAACAACAGAAATGCGGATTTTTTTTTTAGTTTATCAGACTTTTTTTCTCAAGATACCATAAAAATACCAAGTCGGGAATAATAATTTAAAAAAAAAAATCGCATTTCGCATTTGTTTTCAAACCACTAGTGAGCTTTGAGAACAACCTTTTGTTGACCTGACTTTATTTACTTACAACTTAAATATCAATTTGGTTTTTGATATGAAATTTATTCGGAAGGTTTGTCAATTTGAAAGTAACATTACAAATTTAGAAAATGTTTTTGAAAACAAGTTTATTGTTGCACGGCGATAGACTGTGTTTCCCGAAGTGTATCTCGAAGGTAAAGATATAACAATAATTATGAGCCATCAACCACCTTTATTGATTTTAAAGAACAAAATAAGTTCATGATCATGGGCTGGGTCTGTGAAGGGGGTACTCAAAATAAATATTTAGAATAAGGAACCGTTCAATATTTATGCCAGGGGAAGTGAAAGTTTTAAGGGGGTTCCGAATTTTGTTAATGTTTTAAATGTAGAAAAAGGGGAAAACAATGGGGAATCAGAAAATTTTGAGCGGACGCGAGGGAGACCGTGAACGCAAAATATTTTGTCATTTTTTTGGTCAAAAATCCCACTTCCCATAGCGTATATACAGTAAGCCAAAAAATTAAGGTACCAGTTGAGTTCACCCCTGTATATCCTATATAAAGAATCATGTGTCAAAATTAAAACAAGCAACCAATACCTGTACTCTTTAGCTCTGATTTAAGACCTCATTTGTTGAAATTGGTTGACAAATAAAGAAACGGTGGTCTAAAACCTAATAAAGAAACGAAACGAAAAAAAAATTGTGTTCTAATCAATGAAAGCACGACGCTAATTTTAACGTGTTAATCAATGGAAGCACGGCGCTGGTTCTCTTGTTCGTGAACACATTGTGTGCAAATCAATAGGGCACGCAATGGAGCAAACTGCAAATTTACATTGGCATCTTCCTTGGGTTTTGGATCGTCATATCTTTATTTCTTGAACAATTTCAACAAATGAGGTCTTAAATTCGAGCTAAAAGATGCAGCTATTGGCTGCTGGTTCCAATTATGACATATCTGTCCTTGTTTAGGATATACAAGGGTGAACATAACTGGTACCTTAATTTTTGGCTTACTGTATTAAACGGTCCCTGAGGAGCTGTGCAATCATATTTCTAACCACTGGGAAAGGGTGAAATTAGGAGAAGACATTTTTGGCAAACCACAAGGGCGATTTTTTGGCACCGTTTAAAATTTACGCTTTGAAAAGGATTAGAGAAAAATGGTATAACAAAACGTTCAAATGTGCAACATTTTCTGTTCGCTACGCTCATATCACATATCTAGACAATATAAGGCTTGCAAGTTGTGTTAATTCCAAACAATTTGCCATGAGCTTAGGAAAGTATTTGGCACACCAAAAGAGTACTGAGTGGTGCAATTCAAGTACAATACCCCTTGTTATGGGTCACTGAGTGGTGCAATTCAAGTACAATACCCCTTATGGGTCACTTTGTTATATTCGAACTTTCATTTTGAAACGTATGAGTACTATCTCTACCTCGCCCCAAATTCAATGTTTGCTACTGCTTTAAAATCAGATGTATACATTTTTTTCCATCAAACGAAGTCTCTCCTTTATTTTGAATCCCCAGCTGTAAAGCACTGAGATTGCTAGTAGCCAAGACAAACGAACTCAGAAGACCGTCCTGGTAGGAATGCTGTAAAGAGTATAAACAAAGAAATAAGGACATTAAATAACATAAAAATGGAGACTATTGGTCATCATGTTTTATTAGAGAAAACCCAAAGCCAATAATAATAAGTATAATAACAGCATTGATATTTCAAATAGAAAACCCAATATGCAATAATTGAATCCCTTGATTAGACAAGCTGCCAGCTCATATTGATGCGGCAAAGGTTAAGGATAGACAAGAATTATGAAAGTATAATATTCTTTAAAATTAAACAGGAAAAGGAAGCTTAAGATATTTGGGAATTCTTATTAAAGGGGTATTTCATGTTTCGAGCATATTTTTTATGGTATGATTCAATCAATATCCACGAAAACAGCAGCATTTTAGGCAATCGGATCACAAAAAGATTGAGGCATAATTCGTCGGGTTCGTCACATAGTGGCGTATTGTAAAGCAAACTGTAAAGTGCATTTCGGAGAAAAACGAGTTTGAAAAAAAAAAGGCGATTTGTAACAAGCCTGTGTCGTTGCAATAATTAGAATTCATTGTATGAAAACTGTTCCCAAGTGTACCTTATTGTACTATATTTACTTCATATTTTAGCTTTTAAATGGGTAAAAAGTCAGTATGTGAAACGGAAAAATGCCGTAAACACCAGGAAAAAGTGTATCACATACTAGTAGTGGCGTATCTACTATACGCCACTATGTGATACGCTTTTTACGAAAATTCCGCATCACATAGTGGCGTATCTTGATCACGTGATCACGATACGCCACTATATGATGCGCTATTTTCGTAAAAGTGTATCACATAGTGGCGTATAGTAGATACACCACTATATACGTGATGCGCCTTTTTCTAATTTGTGTACCATTTTTTAACTTTTCGCCAATTTAATTACAGTTTAATTACTTAATTTCAGCTTTGGGACTTGGCATAATTGAAGAGAGCGATATTTGAAACATGTATAACAAAAACTGCAAAAATGACCAAAAAACACGAAACGTCACTATGTGATGAACCTAACGAATTGACTAAATAATGTACTCACTATTGTAATAATCATCCACATCTTTGCATATTTCTCTATACTCCCTGCTCCTGAGGACAGTACGTAAGGCTGGATTAAACCATTCTGATATAGGGTTGTCTTTACGAGTCATGAGGGCATCAGCAGCTATCGTGCACGTTGTGATCTTATCAGAGGCTACTTCAAGTCTGTTAGAAAGGTCCTCAAGCTCGTTGCTAAAGAACCCGGCATCAATCTATTCAAGATAATTTGGGGAAGAAAGAGCATTAATAAATATATAAAAAAAATTGGATCGATTGAGCCCACATTTATTGGTTCAGCTATGAGAATATTTTAATGATAACATTTTTTGAGGTAAAGCTATGGCTAAAGTCAATATTTTGTTAGTTATATAGATAGAAAATACGTAACTACGATGCAGTTCTGACATCACAAGCCAAGAGTCATCAAATCGATCAACGAACTGGATCATTCTGCTGAAGAAGGTTGCAATGTTAACAACCGGAACTTTTAGGTGAGCAACTTTTATGTGTCGTGAACAAAAGTTCAAACTTCATTTATTTGATTGTCATCTGGTCGTTTGATATAATTTACTTTACTAACCTCTCTCCTCTGAAGAGCATCGTAAATATCATCAGGCTGGGTATAGTAAACGATTTGGCTGGAATCAAGTTTGGCACCCTGCACATAATGATAACGATAGGGATTATAATCATAATGATAACAATATTAAATGATGATCATCATCATCTCGATAAGATTAATAATAAGAATTTAATTATCGTTAGCTATCTACGAACCACAGCATTTATTACACTATGTATACACTGAAGATAGCATTTGTTACACCGACTGATGTAAGCTATCTACCGAAGACTGCATTTATTACATCGACTGATGTAAGCTATCTACTGAAGACAGTATTTATTACACTGACTGATGTACGATATCTACTGAAGACAGCATTTATTACACTGACTGATGTAAGCTATCTACTAAAGACAGCATTTATTACACTGACCGATGTACGCTATCTACCGAAGATAGCATTTATTACATTGACTGATGTATGCTATCTACTGAAGACAGCATTTATTACACTGACCGATGTACGCTATCTACCGAAGATAGCATTTATTACATTGACTGATGTATGCTATCTACCGAAGACAGCATTTATTATACTGACTGATGTAAGCTATCTACTGAAGACAGCATTTATTACACTGACTGATGTAAGCTATCTACTGAAGACAGCATTTATTACACTGACTGATGTATGCTATCTACTGAAGACAGCATTTATTATACTGACTGATGTAAGCTATCTACTGAGGACAGCATTTATTACATTGACTGATGTAAGCTATCTACTGAAGACAGCATTTATTACACTGACTGATGTATGCTATCTACTGAAGACTGTATTTATTACACCGACTGATGTAAGCTATCTACTGAAGACAGTATTTATTACACTGACTGATGTACGCTATCTACTGAAGACAGCATTTATTACACTGACTGATGTAAGCTATCTACTAAAGACAGCATTTATTACACTGACCGATGTACGCTATCTACCGAAGATAGCATTTATTACATTGACTGATGTATGCTATCTACTGAAGACAGCATTTATTATACTGACTGATGTAAGCTATCTACTGAAGACAGCATTTATTACACTGACTGATGTAAGCTATCTACTAAAGACAGCATTTATTACACTGACCGATGTAAACGCTATCTACCGAAGATAGCATTTATTACATTGACTGATGTATGCTATCTACCGAAGACAGCATTTATTACACTGACTGATGTTAGCTATCTACTGAAGACTACATTTATTACACTGACTGATGTACGCTATCTACTGAAGACTGCATTTATTACACTGACTGATGTATGCTATCTACTGAAGACAGCATTTATAACACTGACTGATGTATGCTATCTACTGAAGACTGCATTTATTTTATTGCACTGACCGATGTAAGCTATCTACTGAAGACAGCATTTATTACACTGACTGATGTAAGCTATCTACTGAAGACTGCATTTATTTTATTACACTGACTGATGTAAGCTATCTACCGAAGATAGCATTTATTACATTAGCTGATGTTAGCGGTCTACTGAAGACAACATTTATTACACTGACTGATTTACGCTTTGTACTCAAGACGGCATTTATTACACTGGCTGATGTAAGCCATCTACTGAAGACAGTATTTATTACACTGGCTGATGTAAGCCATCTACTGAAGACAGCATTAAGCTATCTACTGGAGACAGTATTTAGGCCTATTGCACAGACTAATGTAAATTATCTATTGAACACAGCATCTATTGCATTGGCTGATGTAAGCTTTCTACAGAAGATAACATCTATTACACTGACTGATGAACGCTATGTACTCAAGACCGTCATTTATTACACTGGCTGATGTAAGCCATCTACTGAAGACAGCATTAAGCCACTGAAGACAGCATTTATTGCACAGACTAATGTAAGTTATCTATTGAACACAGCATTTGTTGCATTGGCTGATGTAAGCTGTCCACTGAGATGGCATATTAAACTACTGAATACCGCATTTATAACATTAATTATGATATCTACTGAATACATCATTATTGCCTCGAATGACGTAAGGTTTGTAAGCTATTTATTGCAATGAAGACATTTATTTTGTACTTTACCTGTATTCTATCTCCATTCCTTGCCACGCAATCAGGATCAGTGTACCATATCGTCAGGAAACCTATTCGCTTCCCTCGCAAATCCCTCCAATTAAAATTGTTGGGGTTTCCTTGTAAGACGTAGAAGAAAGCCTGTGTCTGAGGAACTACGGAGTCGGTGAAATCGAAGGCCAAAGCTCGTGTGTAAGTAGGTGAAAAGCCTGATAAAAACAAGAACAAGTTGCGTCAGTTTCAGAACTTTTGCTGTTACATTTTTAAAACGTTTTAAAAACATTGCTGTAATGTGTTTTCATACATAACGTTTTAAAACGTTTTCATACCTTTATATAACCCGACATTTAATGTTATTTGACGTTATAAAAACCATTTAACTTTTTTTGGAGTAAGTGGGGACGATGAGGCTGTGGATCACAAAGTCCTACTTTAAGCTAGTTTACCATCAAAAGACCCGTTTTTACCAAATCGAAAACCCCCAAAATATAACCTGTTTAAAATCGTTTTGTGATTTGGGGGGAATTATGAACAAATATTTTGTGACCGGCTTTGTGGCTCAAATGATATTCATCAAAAATATTATATGTGCATGCTGCAGTATCTTATAATATTTATTTTTTAATACTTTTGCAGCTGTTGTTGTAATTCTCTATGATTATTTTGTTTTGTTTCTCTAATAAAAAAACATAATGACAAAAAAAAGGTAAATCGTTGCCAGTAAGTTTCGTACCTACACATGCGTCAATCCATTGAGAATGCAATCCAACGCCTCCTCGTGCACCAAACTCTTCGCTTGTGTCCCAGCACATAGGTGGGTTATCGGGGTTGTTATCTACAAACACAAAACGGCAGTTTTTACCGGCCGCTTTACAAACTGTTTTAAAAAAGGGATATAAAGAGGAGAATTAAGGTTAGCATCTATTTTAAACTGTTGCGATTTGGTAGTTATAGCATCTTGCGAATGGTAGTGAGCTTTGGCAATCATTTCATAGCAAGTGTGTAGAAGAATTCAAATATCACAGATATAATACTTTTGTAGGTCCTGTGGTTCTTGAGTTATGTTGTAAAGAGGGCTGAAACAACAACACTTTTGTAAAACGTACATAACTCATTAACAACAATAAATCAAGCAAGTTGTCAAAGTATATGATTCGTAGAATGAACTTTTGCAAAACATCAAAGTGTTATTTTTCAATAATATATTGATTTAGATAGTGAAAATTGATTTTGTTTACTGCTTCGACCAACAATACCTAGTCAACCTACTATATATATCATGGCTCTTGGCCGACGCAACCTATTTTAAGGTAAAGCGAAAAAACAAAGTTTAACGCTCCACTCGCTACGCTCGAATTGGATCGTATATATTGCGAGCGCCGCACCACTTTCAGGGCTTTCAAATTCATTGCGCCAAGCCTACAGTGTGGGCCAAAAACAACTTTACCCAATTTCAGAGGGTGGTTGCTCGAATTGTAGAATAGCTATTCATAATATTGTTACATATTCTAAATGTATATATTTCTAAAAGTATGTGATGAAGAAATGAAAGCAAAAGAAGCTAAATTAACAAAATGGTGCTAGTTTTACGTCCGAGGGTCAAAAATCACTTTGTCCACACGTACTTCAATGGGATATGTCCGATTGCTAAGAGTACGGCATACATTTGCGTTAGGCATAGGCCTACATGTAATTGGTAAACACGTTTGGCTTCTCTTTGAAAAGTGATGATTGTTTTACATGCATGAAAGAAATACAATCGATTTTAGCCCCCATTTAATTGTCATGTACTCGAACTTCACTCCTGTCATTGACCAATAATTAGCATAAAAATTACACAATTACAAAGGTTTTATCTGGCGCAATTTTGAATTTTAAATAGGCCTTTGTGCATTTTGTGACTGCGTGGCTTATTTCTAAATAGGTTTGCAAGATATAAGGCAATTCACAACACAAGAGATGACTGTTATGGCAGAGGTATACTTAATTAAGAACAGAAAGCTTTTTGGTAGTGCAGCGTCAATTTCGGATTCGTTTCTCGAACGTAAGATCCCACCGAAACCTACCATAACTCTAAATACGAACAACTTTCACAGTTCAGTTCAGTTCAGTTTTATTTCATCAAATTCATCCATTAAATAAATACAATATAAAAAAGCTTTTACAAACATCGTATAATATGGTGAAATGATGAGGATGCCACTGAACGCAGAGCGTGTTGTTGTGGCACCCTTTACAGAAGTTAGTATTAAATAATTATGATAAACTTTAGACTTTAAATTTTTAGAATAATAATAAATACAATAGCAAGATATATATGCCTTGTGGGTTAGGTATAAACTAATTATCACAAGAGCTGTGCTTTCAATTATAAATCAATGAGTAGTGATGGTGAAAATAACAACCAAACCTACACAGTAGGTGTAAAAGGTTGTAAAATCCCATTATAATATAAAACAGTTCAGGCATGGCATAAGTATTACGGTACAATAATAACAAAAATGTAAAAATTAGCCGGGTGAAAGCATAAGCACATGATTGCACGTGCACTTGCAACGAGTCTATATAATGAGCTAAGTTATAACTAACATAGCAGGTAACTATATATTTAATGCAATATTTTGTAAATTAAATCTACATATTTAATGGAACGATAAATTAACATGGTAAATGGTGTATAGTTCTGCAGAGCAAGAACAATGAAATGCAAAAGTGATAATCTGCATACAAGGCAAAGCGAGCTAACAAAATTTATCAAATAGCTTATTTTTAATATAACAAAGTAATAATAATAATAAATAAAGACTGGAACAATACAAACAGACAGACAAACGGGTCCGATTTGTTGTGGAACATATATACTGAATTAATTTTATGCAAGTAGATCCTGAAAAATGAGAAGGAAAAACCAAACAAAAACAACAACTGCAGGTGTAGGCTAATCAGTGTTGTACATATGTGCTGATGAGGATTTTTTTTTTTTTGGATTTGAAAGATGGCACTGAACTACAAGATTTGATAGACTGGGGAAGTGAGTTCCAATAAAGGGCTCCTTGAATACTAATTATATTATCAGCCAATTTGGTATTGGACATTTTAACGTGGAAATCATTGGCTTGCCTAGTATGGTGATGGTGAATACTTTTGTTAGTTCTAAAAAACTCCTTAATGGACAAATCTTTTGGAAGGAGATTGTGGTGGTATTGGAACATAAATGTTCCGAGTTGATGGAAATAAATATCTTGCACCTTAAGAGTATTGAGTTGTTTAAAAAGCGGGTCTGTATGGGCAAGCCAAAGAGAGTTGGTGCATGTCCGAATAATTCTTTTTTGTATAAGGAATAATGAATTTATATGGGAATTATTTTTTGTCAGCCCAGATAATGTTGCAGTAGGATAAGTAGGGGAGAGCAAAGGTGTTATAAAGTGTATGTAATGATTCCTGAGGTAGATAGGGGCGAACCTTACGGATAATACCATTATATTTAGAGACCATTTTGGATACATTGGAAGTGTGAGATTTCCATGAAACATCGTCATCAATTAATATGCCTAGAAATTTAGTTGTGTGAACTTTGTCTAAAATATGATTATCTATGAGAATTTTAATATCTTTGTTATGAATATTACTGTATTTATTTTTGAAAATCATGAAATTAGTTTTTTTGATTTTTAAGGAAAGTTTATTTAGTTTAAACCAGTTCGAAATGGTTACTAGTTCATTGTTAACTAGAGTTTCAAGGGAGTTTTGATCTTTATGTGAAAAAAGAATATTGGTGTCATCGGCAAATATGACGAAGTCCGCATTGTTGGAACAAAGAGGAAGGTCATTAATATAAATTAAAAACAAAAGTGGGCCCAATATCGATCCCTGTGGTACACCACATGTGACAGATGTCATATCAGAGGAACTCTGATTGAAAACTACATATTGTTTTCTGTTATTAAGATAGCTGCGTATCCAATTATTAGCAGTGCCTCTAATACCATAAGTGTCAAGTTTATTTAAGAGAATTTCATGGTTAAGTGTATCGAAGGCTTTGCTAAGGTCTAGGAAAATACCAACTGTATGGAGCCTATTATCAAGATAATTGGTAATTTTGGTGTAGAGTTCGTTGATAGCCATGTAGGTGGAACGTTTTTGTCTGAAACCAAATTGTTTGGGACTAAGGATATTGTGAAATGAAATGAAGTCATAAATTCGGTTATATGTAACCTTTTCAAGTAGTTTAGAAATAGCTGGAAGAATTGAGATGGGTCTGTAATTTGAAAAGTCATGGGAGTCCCCTGACTTGAAAATTGGAGTTACTTTGGCAATTTTCAGTTTGTCAGGAACAATGCCGTTTTTGATTGAAGAGTTAAAGATATGACAGAGGACCTTGCTGATATTATTAATAATTGATTTTAATAGAATAGTGCTGACGCCGTCCACACCCGAACTATGACTAGCGTTTAATTTTGCACATAATTTAGTTAGTTCATCTGGTGTTGTTGGAGATAGAAAATGCTGTTCATTATGGAAGGCGTGGATCGAGCCTGAAAATCCCTGTCAGGAGATGGAATTTTATCAGCAAGGTTAGTTCCAATGTTGGTGAAGAACTCGTTGAATTTGGTGGCAATTTCATGTGGATTAGTGATTTTGGCACCAGAGCTATCAGTGAAAAAATCAGGGAGTTTAGAATGTTTGTTTCTCCCAAGTAGACTGTTCAAAGTAGACCACATCTTTTTCATGTTATTATTATGGAGCTCAATTTCTTTGGTGAAAAATGATCTTTTGGCAATTCGGAGGAGACTATTAAGGTGGTTCCTATATTTAGTATATTTAGTTTTATTATCATCAGTGGGTTTAGATATAAATTTTTTGTATAATTTATCTTTAGTTTTAATAGATTGTATCAGGCCTTTTGTGACCCAGGGCTTTTTTGGATTATTACGGTTGTTAGATTTAGTGTTTTTCATAGGACAATGAATATCCAGTAAAGTAAGTAATTTATCATAAAACATATTGTAAGCTACCTCAGGGTCATCAGTATCATATACAAGATGCCAGTTAGTTAGAGAAAGGGCGTTATTGAGGCTTGAGTTATTAGGCTCACAACCTCAGAAGGGTGATGTATAGATGCAAAGCACGGAGCGGACGTCCAAGAACTGGTCGTTCAGCGGTAAATATTGCAGCGGTTCAAAGGAAACTTGCAGCTAACCCCAGAGTCAGTTGTCGACGCAACAATTTGCCGAACATAACGCAATAACGTCAATAACTTCAAACTTTCTTGTAGATATATATTTCGTAACGATAAAAATACCAGGTCTGAGGTTACAAATGCTTTGCGCATATTTGAAGAGAATTGTGTTTATCTTTGCAGCGTGAAAGCTGCATATCATGAAAAAATATCATAGCTTGACATTTAAATTTTTCATGTTTGATTTATTTGATTGTGTTATCTAAAATTGCTGCACAAATTTGTGTGTATACCGAGTGGTTCTCATTCTTTATCGAACTCGCCATTGCAAGTGATCCGACGCGACAACCAGTAGGCCTTCGCGTGGACAAAGTTAATTTTGACTCTTTGATTTAAAACTAGCGTCACGTTTTTAATTTAATACATTTTTGGATAGTTTTTTCACCAAATACTCTAAAGAAGATGTTCTTTACGAATATGTGAAAACAATTTGCAGCAGACTTTTCAATTTTGAGATATGAAACTTTTAAATTGGGTAAAGTTGTTTTTGGCCCACACTGTAGAACTCAATTTAAGTAAAATACTGGGTACACCTGCACAAAATTGGAACGCCAATGTTTTTGCTTGCTGGTGTCTCTGAGCACTCTTCTGAACAACGTATCAAAAAAAGGAGAAACAAAAAACAAAGTAAGGAAAAATGCTAATTAGAATCAGACAAAAATACCCACTTTCCTTTAAATGAGCAATAATGAGTGTTCGTACAGGCCTACCTAAATAAGCACACTTACCGGCATGCGTTACATCAATGAAGTAGCCACCGTATTTACCAGTCGCAATGTCACTGAAACACAAAATAATTACGAATGGTCGGACTGAAATTAGCTATATAGGCCTACGTTAAGTAATATTCAAACCCGCAGTTAAAAGTGACTGGTCATATTTGTTTCACATTCTGTTTTCTATCTTACACGAGACCTACAATGAAAGTAAAACAATCTTTTTCCAAATTTTTAGTTGTATTGCTACAGTGGATTTGACATGAGAAGGAAAAGCATGTATAACAATGCCTCATATAATATAAAATTTTGTTAACACCATCTAAACGAAACACAAGCTACATGTATCTTTGACGTTAAATTTCATGGGGTTAATGAGTAAACTGTAAGATATGTTCTTCTGATACCAAAATTTCGGTTTTGATGAGGAAAATGGGGGGGGAAGAGGCTGTCGACCTGGTTGCACATCTTGAAGTTGTGGCAAAAGTAGCCTCAATACAGTTGAGCTAAAGACATAAACTATTGCCTACTCTATAACATTTTTTAATATGCAGGGCACGTACCGAGTGACCCACAATGACCCATTTTTCATACTTTGACCCACGACCCATAAAACTGAATGCTGACACGGATATTCACGGGACTCATATCAATTTGTAAGCGCTCTTTAGCAAAGTCATAGTTCATTGAATTTACAACCGTATGACAAAACAGGCGAAAATAGTAACTTTTTGCACAAGATTGGTAAATTAAAGAGAATTGGCCATGGCTCAGTGAAATGAAGCTAGTATAATGGTCAATTGTGCTCTTTCATTTAATGACATACAATTTGGTCTTGGATAGGTAGTTTTCAACAGATTTACCACATTCGCCTTGCTATGAACATTGACTTGCGTTATCTGTTGACCTAATGAAAAAAAAAAAGTGTTTTTATGGGGAAGTGTTAGCTTTCGTTCGATATAAAAACAATTCTGATTGGATGAAGGGAACACTTGAGGTTTTGACAAAAACCAATCACAGATGCCTATTTTCCACTAAATCTCACACAGCTCTTATGATGCTATGCACTCAACCGTGTAGTATAAACACAGAGTGCGTAGAGGGTAGACTCGCTGTGTTTGGAAATACCTGTGTGCTCGGGTGTATCGAGGTGAAAACTGCGTATTATGCATTTATAAGAGAATCGTTTTTGTAGTCAAACCTTTTCATATGGGTCGGTATCGGAAAGAATTGAATTAAAGCCTTAATGTATGATCTTTTTAAATTTTAAATTTTTTCTTTTTTTCTTCCAAAATGATAATATGCAATCAATATGAAAGTTCCCAATACATTTGGACGCGAAAAACATTGGAAATTTACAAAGAAACAACGTCATAAACTTCATCTCTATATCACTCGAAATATCTTGCACTTTTTGGATTGGGACGCCGAGTGCGGCCTCAGAGTTAGTCTCCTACGCAGCCAGTTTGGTTATGCTCCCTCCACATGTGTGGAGGGAGCATAACCAAACTGGCTTCGTAGGAGATTAAGATTTGCGATCGTTCCGACATATTATCATAATCTGAAATATGATGATAATATGTCGGACCAACAGAAAATCATGCCGTTTTATTACAAATAGGGCGAATTTGACAGTTTGCTCATAGATGTAAGTTGGAACATATGTATTACAAGTATGCCAAAAAAATCGGTTTTGAAAAAAATGATAAAGGTATATTCTGAAAAAAGATCGTACATTAGGCTTTAAATTGAAATGAAGTGAATATAATTATGAGTGCCGCCCAGCTTTCTGTCAGGTGTAAAATATCAAAAACACGCTATAGATCAAAATTTACGGGAATATTCTAAAATTAAAATTTGTTCAGGGCAGGCTCCATGCAGGGTTTACCCCTACGACATACAGGTGGTCCTAACATATGTTCTACTTACTAATATATCAAATTGCTTTGAAGAGAAATTAAAATCCCCATCGTCCAAACTCTGTCCTCTCCGCTGTACCCAAAGCGGGTGTTTTCTGTTAAAATGAGAAACATAAAACAAGACTTTAAGACAATGAGATTGGCTCAATTTTATTCAGGGCGTGTACTGTAAATGGAGCAGCGCCTCTGATTAAAGATTTGAAAAAGAATATAAAATATTTCACCACCAGGTTTCGAGGGCAATTTCGAGATATGGCGGACACGATAGGATGGCGCTGCACGAAGTGGGTAAAGTCTTTTGAATTTGCCGGGTTTTACCCAGATTGAAGACTGCCTGCCGATCCATGCTAATCCTCGTAGGTTTTTCTTCGGGTTCTCCGGTTTTCCTCCTGTATCTAAAATCGGATCTCTTCCCATATCCCTGTCCCGTAAAGTCAGATTGGCATCCCTTCAATTTAGACGCCTCTGGCCTGGCTTCGGCCGAATAAATAAATTTGTCAAAATACCAATATTTAGAATATTCCTTTTAAAATGGGTGTTTTTTGGAAAAAAAGTGCATTTCTCACCTTTTCATTCACTATTTTCAAATAGTTGGATTTCTCGGATGTACAATCAGCGAATCTTCACTGCTAACACTGCACACATACGTATACATACTCATACATTTAAGAGCTTGGCGTACAGATGACAAGTCTGTTTGCAAGCAAATTATATTTCGTCTAGTCTCTTCTCTAAACTTTTTTATATAACATTCGGCCGAAACCAGGCAAAGCCCAATTGTGCTTAGAGGCTACCAAAATTTAGGGATACGGATTGCCAAGCGAATATGACGTGACAGGGATATGGGAATAGGTCCGATTTTAGATGCAGGAGGAAAACCGGAGCACCCGGAGAAAAACCCCGCAAGGACGAGCATGGATCGACAAACAAACCGTAACACGCGGGGAATTGAACCCGGGCCGCAGTGGTGAGAAGCGATTGAGAAGACCACTACACTAACCCGTCCTCCGTAGAGTCTTTTAAACATGCTAGCCATATTTAAAGATACTATTCAGGAGGTAATCAATCTCGAAATAAACTTCTTTGGAAAAAATAATCCCACTAAGGGAACGTTCATAAATACCTTGGTGGGGGGGCTGGAAAATTTGTAGGGGGTCTGTAAGAGTGACACTGATAAATGATTAATTTATTGCGGATCTGTTTGCTTGAATTTGTAACAAGGTTGAAACTGTATAAGTTTAATCCACTGTAGGCCTACTAGTAAAATAAAGCATTACCTATAGTGGAAACAAGAGTGGAGTATTTTAAGTACTAGTATACCTTCATGGTGTGTGTGTGTGTGGGGGGGGGGGGGGGCTTGGGTGTATACCAAGGGGGGGGGCAACAAAGTTTTCAGTCCATAAAGAGGGGGGGTTCTAAAAGTTTAACATACAGACAGAGGGGGGGTCAAAAAAGTTTTGACATACCGAAATCAAAATTTTCCAGCCCCCCCCCTACCAAAGTATTTATGAACGTTCCCTAACCTGCCTTAGTCAGGCATGCAGTGAACAATCACGCATACAAAATCTAAACCTGGGTCTGAGACTGGACCTTTTTCAAATGTCAAAAGAACATGTATAGTTGAACTTATGAGTTTTGAGATGAGTAAAATAATTGTCAACTTTGACATTTTTGTCTACAATTCCCAAAAAGTTGATCAACTGCCGGGATCAACTGAACCCGTAAACGCAACAGTGTCGACAAAAATAATGGCCATATAATGTTTAAATAGTGATCATACACTTACCAAGTACATGCTTTATCGGAGGCCCAGCGCCGTTGTCGATTTGGAACATGGCAAGATTTTCCCTGATTTGTTTAGCCAGCTCTGGTTCTTCTCGTGGACCCCAGCGCCTTCCTGGCATCCCCATTCCTGGACCTTCACCACCTACCATCTTCCTCCAGGTGAATATCTGGATCACCAGTGAAGCCACTGCCAACATGGCGACCAAGGTCAGCAACAAAAACACGCAGAAAAATCCACCAAACTTGCCATGATTTCCACTCATTTTGCTTTAAACAGTAGCGATAATTTGGTGGAAAAGTTACCACATTAGCTAGCGACGTTTTCTGTATAAGCACGTTATTATAGTCAGATTGTATCCATGCACCCTTTGAATGCAAAGGACACTATTTACAAAATATACCTTAGCACCACAGTAAGCTAGGGTACAGTCTTTTACATACGCTTTGCTTCAAAAACCAAAATAAAACACCGAATTTAGTTTACCAGGTCACTGGTCACGAAATAAAAAACTCAAGTTCAGTTTGCAATTATGGATATTTTGTGAAGCGAGACAAGGCGTTGTATAACTGGCCAATACACAACAATCTGCTATTGTCTTTTGAGGTCAATCAGTCAATGGTTTACATTTACCAACTGCAAGGCTAATATACACATTATATTACATCGTACATAAAGATTTACTTTATAAACGAGACATATAAAGGACGAAAAACAAAAAACATTATACTTGACACGACTTGATATTTTAAGCTTTATTTGTAAATAATACATGTACCCTTTAGCCTATTCGCCAAATCAAAATATCCGCCAGAAACATAATCTGTCATTTGTTTTATTAATTAAGGGTAGACGAGGTATTGTTAGTCGAAGCAGCCAAAAACAAAAAAGATTTTCATTATCTAAATCAATATATTATTGAAAAATAACACTTTAATGTTTTGCAAAAATTCATTCTACAAATCATAAACTTGCTTGATTTATTGTTGTGAATGAGTTGTTGTTTCAGCCCTCTTTACAACAAGGCCCTAACTACAGGACCAACAAAAGTATATCTGTGATATTTGAATTCTTCTACACGCTCGCTAGGAAATGATCAATGCATTTTTTGCCAAAGCTCACTATCATTCGCAAGATGCTGTGAACGACCAAATCGCAACAGTATAAAATTTGCCCAAGGCTATATTGCTATATAGAATTATTACAAAGTTGAAACTGGACGTTACTGGAACGTTGAGTGCAGCAGAGCAATGTAATAATCAACAGGAAGAGGAACGGATAAGCAAGTGCATGTAAACATTGCAGAATTAACCCTTTAATTTGTTGATGTATGCATGCATGTTTATTACACCACATTTCGCCATACTGCATTTTAGAAACGCTTGCTGTTAGAATAAGAAAAATTTTAATTGTAATTATTGCACAGGTCACGGCGACCCTGTGACCTTTCCGGAAAAAAGCCGAGTGGCAGGTTTTTCAAATAAATATTTTCTGTGTAAAAACTGTACCATCAGATAGGTAATGGAATATATGAATATTAACTGTACATATATCACAACAATTTTTGATAACAACTTGCGTCACAATTGATCTAGTATAGAAGGTAGAGAATTTATTTCAATCTTATATACGACATTTTTTTTTTGGAATTAAGTGAAAATTAATTTGGTAAAAACGGTATTTTTTTAATGTAATTTTCACATTAGACCCGACAAAAGATTACCGTTTTGTTGTTATGATAATCTAATCTTTTGATTTCGTAAATAAAATTAGGGTCTAATGTGGATTTAGGATGCAAACTGGAACAATCCAATGCCTTGTCAAAAGCATTTGCTTCAAAATAGAGTTCGGATGCACTTCGTAATACAACTTCCGCCACTACGGGAAACCACATGCACAGCAGAGCACGTGGCCGATATCAAAATCGATTTTATGTATTGTGTATGTAGGTCTATTCATAGGACCCTCGTATTAATTGTCTCTATGCGCTTGAGAATTCAACAATATAAATAATGGTAGCTTTATTATAATACACATTAATGTTTTAAGCAGATAAAATTCCAAAATATGATGTAGTAATGAAGTTGCGATTTATTAATATTATATGTTTAAATTTTCACGATGACACTATCAA
Source organism: Amphiura filiformis (assembly GCF_039555335.1). NCBI lineage: Eukaryota > Metazoa > Echinodermata > Ophiuroidea > Amphilepidida > Amphiuridae > Amphiura > Amphiura filiformis. The sequence continues at coordinate 68,885,779 of NC_092636.1, read as the reverse complement.
GTCCTTCGTGGTCGAGCGGTCTAAGGCGCTGGTCATATGGTATACATGATAGCTAAAGTAAGCGGTGGGCTGTGAGTCCGAACCCCGCCTCTGCCAAACTTTAAAAGAAGTAAAATTAAAATTTAACTTTTTAAAAATTTCATATTTGGGAAATATGACTGGGAGATTTTATGTATGGCGTGGAGTGGTGTGCATGTTTATATGCCAGCATTTTGTCCAATTATATTATAGTTGAAAGAAAAAGACGTACACCAACTTGACGTGGGGAAACAAGTAAAATAAAGACTAGACGGTACAGAGGAAAAAAACAGCATTATATAGGCATTACAAGTAGGTAAAGTTCGATAGCCAAAACTTAACAGAAGTGCTGGACCTGCAAAAACAACTTTGATCAATGGGAACACAAAAGTACACTTGATGAAGTTACAGTACAATAGTACACTGGAAGTGATGACAATCACTGTGCACATAGCAGACAAACAACAATAATCCGTCTTTTTAAACTTCAACATAATGTTGCATGACATCAATAACCACTTGATCATTGTCTTTATTGACTCAAATGTTCTTTGGAAAGTTAAAATATAACATATTGCACAACATAAAGAAATAAAGCTGGGATACTTCCAATTGCAGAAATCCAAGTTTTCTTGGTCAAAATATTGCTTCAAAACATAATTGTCATGAATAATGAATGCAAAAGTTTGAACTTTAAACAAAAACTTAGTGCATTAAACATAATATTGCACTGTATCAAAAATTAGAAGCTTCAAGCTCATGCCTTTCTTTGTTTTGTTTTTCAAAGATTAAAATATTGCAAAAAGAATTAAAACTGTTAATGTTATAGCTATCCAATTTCAGGAATCTATGTTAAGTTTCTTATAATTCAACCACTGTGTATTAATGTGAAGGTAAAGTTATATTCAGGTGTTCACCTTCAGTGAAAAAATGAAGAACACAACACTGTCGGATTATAGAATAGATAAGAGGACGAACATTAATGAGATACAAAAACTTTAAGAAGGGGTCAGCGAGTATGAAAAAGGGCCTGATGATCAAACTTGGAATGAATTTCATTGATGTGCACATTATGATATCGAACATTTCTTCGCAACCAGTCAATCAAATAAAAAAAATGATTCGGATCCCTATTTCTCGACTTATGTCTTACGACTTATGGGACATTTATAATATACTAGTATACATAGTTTCCCACCAAAACATAAACTTTGTAGGTCTTTTTGGAAACTTCATGTATATATATTCAATACAAAAGGTCAAAATTTTGACGATGGTCGCTTTTCATCCTAGCTACATACACTTTAAATACATATCATTAGATGTATAAAGTTTACTTCGAGGACAGCTAAATGTTAAAAATATCATTTAAACAATACTTTGCCATAAAATTATTTGATATCAGAAGGACATTCCTCGTATTCGGAATACATGGTGTGTCTGATGTGCTCTCAGGTCCCAAAAAAACTAGTGTGCCAAAGTGGGTGACCGAGCCCTTAAGGTTAGCAACTATTTTAAACTGTTGCGATTTGGTAGTTCACATCATCTTGCGAATGGTAGTGAGCTTTGGCAAATATTGCATTGATCAATTCATAGCGAGTGTATAGAAGAATTCAAATATCACAGGTATACTTTTGTAGGTCCTGTGGTTCTTGAGTTATGTTGTAAAGAGGGCTGAACCAACAACACTTTTGTAAAACGTACATAACTCATTAACAACAATAAATCAAGCAAATTTTAAAGTATATGATTTGTAGAATGGACTTTTACCAAACTTCAAAGTGTTATTTTTCAATAATATATTAATTTGGATAATGAAAATCGATTTTCTGGCTGCTTCGACCAACAATACCTCGTCTATCCTTGAGAAGGTTTAAATTTTTTTATAAAAATCACTAATTTTACGTAAGAGACTTACCTTTCTGCAGCTATTTTTTTATCAATCGACAACAAAAAATTGTCTATTGATGTGCTCTATATACATTTTTTCTTTTAGGGTTTTCAATTTAAATAAAGTACGATTCACAAGTAAGGGTTGATTCAAGATAAGTTTCAAAACAGCATCCAATAACAAATACACAAAGTTGAACTTTTTTTATCAAGGGAGAGAGACCAGCTCTATGTATAATGTACTATAGAGACCAGCTTTTGTCTTCAAGATATAAACTAAGATATCAAGGTAAAGTATTTCTTACCTCCCTGTTTTCTGAAACCTAAATAGACAAAGGTCAAAGTACAAATGTAGGCCTAGCACATTCGACAGGAATATAGATTATGTGAAAAGAAGAACCTTTTACATGTAAAAGCAGTATTGTATTGTATTTCCCCCGGCGATTTTTCTAAACATTTCTTCAAATTGTCAATGCCAGACGAATTCGACAGCTTTTCCCCATTTATCGTTCTCAGAATGCATAGTCCGAGTCGACTATTGCCGATATACGAGTGTTAACAGACGACTATGGGATTAGAGTACAATCGTAAGCGGTAGCGAGATTTATGGATCACAATTTGTTTAACAATATGCTTCGACTATATTTATAAATACGTTTTTATAAATACGTACATGACCCATGGGTACGACCAGAGGGGTGACACTTCTCCTGAAGCATGGCAGAATGACCCCTCTATTGTGTTTGTTCATTTGTGTATGGAGAGCCAGTATACTAGAAATACCTTTCAAAAGCATTAAATTAGTATCACCCTGGCGGCCCCGTGCTCTGGAAAACCAGAATCTGTTATTTAAAAAGAAACGAAAATACAAAAAAAAAAACCAGATCCGCCTGTGTACATATAAATGGGTAGCAAAATTGGTCTCGAATATTAATGAATTAAAAGAAACAAACGGGATATAATGAACCATTGACCTGACGCCATGATGGCAGAATGTATTAGTCGTTTTATTCCATGTTTTTATAGTATGTCAAAATCCCACTTCTTGTTTAAATTATTGTGACTTATTTTTTGCATGTTCAATGTGCAGTCCATATGCACAAATAAATACTTATCTTTTCGATATTGAGCTTTTTATACAACTCATATAACATGTCATTAAAGCAGGTCATATGTGCTGACCTTCTTCTATTGTATTTGTTCATCTGTGTATGGAGAGAAGAACGCCATTGAAACTCCATCGGTATTAGGGCGTAGTTCATTGCACTCACCGGATTATTATTCCAAGTATTTTGATAATACATATAATATGTACTAATGAGTCGAGGCGATTGCATTATGTGCTGACCTTCTTCTATTGTATTTTTTCATCTGTGTATGGAGAGAAGACGCCTTTGAAACTCCATCGGTATTAAGGCGTAGTTCATTGAACTCACCGGATTGTTATTCCAAATACTTTGATAATACAGATAATACGTACTAATGGGTCGAGGCGATTGCATTGAAAAACTAATAAATTATTCATAACAGTTACGTAATCAATCGATAGTGCGGACACTTTTCATTTGCAAACCACCAAAATTCGGATCTTTTAGCGTTTGAAAAGAAACCACGTGAATAGAGTGCCCTCTCAAGAATAACTATATACTCTCTGGTACGACATACCAAGACTAGCAAGCGTGGCCAAATCCTCATGCATTAACCACTATACAGAAATGGAACTCTGTAGATAAATATCATCAATAAGGATTAAATGAATAGCAAAATTTTACACATGGGGGATTCTGAATTTTGTTATCAAAAACAACATTTTGAAAGTATTTGATTCGGAATTTTGTTATCAAAAACAACATTTTGAAAGTATTTGATTCCGAATTTTGTTATCAAAAACAACATTTTGAAAGTATTTTACGACGGAAAAATATTCAACGACGGAAACGTTTACAATATAACCATAAAGTTTAACAAAATAGACAATTTTGCTGCACAGTAGTTTCATGTTGTTCCGCCTTCGCATTCAAATGTATAAGAAGACCACCCGATATATATAGAAGGTCACTTCGAGACTTACTGTCTACAAGCTGTTATGGCAGTGCGGAGGTGGTCACGTGTGTATTTGAAGACCTGAGCGCAAGAAGACCGTAAGTCCACTGGGCCCCTCAACATGTATATACACATCATGAAAGGTTGTGAAAGATTTGTTTTAGCCCCTGAACATGTATAAAACATTAACAAACTATACAAAACTATACGCAACTTTAGTGTATACATGTTGAGAGGCCAAGTGGACTTACGGTCTTCTTGCGCTCAGGTCTTCATTTATAAAAACGTATTTATAAATATAGTCAAAGCATACTGTTTAATGACGAACAAGGCTTTGCAATGGTACTTTGCGTTTTATGCCCTATCAGCTGCAATACTAAACATCCTTGCTTCGCGAAATTAGTCACGATTTATGACTATAATTTCATACGGTTTCGGTACAAATGACGCCCCCAAAGTACCTTCCAACGAAGTCTCCACACCTGGCGGCGTCTTAAAGGTAAACCGATGAAGAAGGCTCGAGAACACGATGAAGAGCTCCTTCTTGGCCAGATTTTCACCAACACATTTCCGCAAACCTAATAATAGGAGTGAAAAAAACATTTGTTTTTCAATAAAATATCCATGGGCGTTTTGCGTGTCAATGAAAAGAAGGCAACGATTTAAGAAAATGTCTTGCATTATTTTTAGGGGCGTAGCTAGGATTTGTGGTGTTAAAATCCGCCAATAATACTGTACTAGTGGTAGCAGGGTGTAAAAATATATATACAACAAAGTCATTCTTTATTCTCAATACATTATGGTGCAAATATAAACATTTGAATAATTTAACAATAATTTTAACCTGAAAACAAAAATGAACATGAAAGTTCTTAAGTGTTTTTCCTACATATTTGACTGTTGGATAAGTATTGGTGTTGCAGTTTTGGAGCTTTGGCAATATGGCGCATTACTTTGAAGTTGGTAATGGGTAAATTGCACTGTGCCCGGGGAAAAGATACCTGAAACAATTGCGCAAAATTGTGCACAAATACTACTAGTTTGGTTAAAACCAAGTTGAATTTCAGTCTTAAAACGGTCTTTCAAATGACATGCTTTCCCTTGCCCCTGTTTTCCCTTTTCAATTTATCTCCGAAGCGGGACCGACATGAGACCTAATGAGGAACCAATTGTATTTTACGGTGAGGCCAATTAAATTATTGTTTTAGGATTGTTTCAACATTGGGGAGATTATAAAGATGTCAATCATTATTGAGATAATACTTCTGTCTAAGGACTCATGGTTCTAGGTACGCCACTGGTCATGCATTCAACCTGTGGATATGGCGATCGCCAAAACTTCGGTTCACTAGACTGATTTAGAATAGAATATTATAGAATACTCCCAGGCCACTAATATGGATTTAGAGTAGAATATTCTGGATATTAAAATAATCGATGTTTCAAAAACAATTATGATCTCAACATTACGGTACCTCCTTACCCACAGAGAATGGCATGTATTCCTTAGGTTGACAGATGTTTCCTTCGTCATCCAAAAATCTTTCTGGGCGAAATTCCTCTGGATTTGTCCAGACCTCAGGATCATGATGAATAGCCCAGATATTGGCAAGAATTATAGCACCTTTAGGAATTGCATACCCTTGTAAGAACGTGTCGTCGACCACTTCATGTGGTACACCTAAAGGCGCTAGGGTAGCGTAGCGTTGAACCTCCATGATAGTGGCTTCTGTGAAAGGAAGATGATCGTCAAGGCGAGGCAGACGATTTCTCCGACAACAGAATCAACTTCACGTTGGATACGACGCTGGATTTCCGGAAACACCGTCATTAGAAGTAGACTCCATCGCAGACTGGTAGCGGTTGTCTCAGAACCAGCGGCAAAAAGTTGAACAATTGATTGATGTAAGATGGTGCCAATGTCGTAATTGTGCGCGTTATTATTAAAATTATTATTATTATTCTCAAGTTCGGTCAAATAAACATCGATATAATTGGATAATTCACTGTTGTTCAAATTTTCTCTATGTTCCGCAACAATGGTATCAGTAAAAGTCCGCAATTGTTTGTGTATTTGCTTGATAAGACGTTTTGGTAATAAATTAGACAGAATTGGCACAAACATCATTACTGCTCCGTTTCCCGCCAATTCGAATTGTTTTTCCAACAACTGCGTGACACGATGAAAATTTTCATCGGAGTAATTAAATCTTTTGCCAAAAATGACCGAACATAAAACATTAGACACGGCATTGGTAATATATGTAGCAGGATTCATTGGTTTTCCATTGAAACGTTGAAATTCCTGAACAAGAAACACAGTTTCTTCGGCAATTTTGACCTGAAAGCTGGATTTCCCGATTCCATGTTGACGGAATTGATGGAGCGTAAATCGACGTTGAAATTGCCATAACTTTCCAGACGATCCTAGAATACCTGAAATTAGGAATTAGAAAATACCAGATCATTGTGGCACTGAGTTTACTTAAGGTCATTGCACTCTCAACATGTGTGTTGAAAGCAGACGACACGTTCCGAATTTTCTTTCAAATTCAAAACATTTAGAATTGAACATTGCCATAACCGTATTTGGAATCAGAATATAAAAAAAACATAAAAATGAGTGCAAACAAGCCATGACCTGTACATTTTGACCTGAAACATGTACATTGACCCCTGGTCAAGTAAAAAGTTTTTTCATGTCGATTGGTGACGCACTGTAAAGAAATCTAAATTTTCGAGAGTCGAACTAGAAACTTTTCTAATACTTCATTTTCTTTATCTTGTCGATATATTCTGCGAAAAATACTTTCGACTTGTCCCTTATTTACTCGTATAAACTACTCTAATAAATTTCTACAATAATTTTGTAATGTTCTCGCGGAATCACTGCAAATCTGTTTAAAAACGCATTTCTCAAAATTGGTCAGTAGACATATTCCGTGTTTTGTGGACTCAACTACCGTGTTCAACCAGGAGAGTTCTAATTCTTGTTGGTTCAACCCATTTCAAACAAGCCATTATTTCGTCTTTTGAAATTCAATGAGCCATGAAACAAGAGTACTGGTCATTTGGACGAATCTGTCACTTTCACGCTAGCCTTATCATGTGAAAGTAATTCAATAGTTTTCTTCACATTTGTCTCTCATATTTACGCAATCTGTAAGCTCCTGTATGTATAATGCTGGTAACAATTTGAACCACAGGCCAATGTTTGAAAAGGAAAGAAAATTTCCCGCAGTTTCTCACCAAATTTACCTTATGTAAGGCAGCTTACCCGCAGTTCTCACCGTATTATAAGGCCATTCAAACATTCACGTTAAAAAAATCCTGTCCGAATACCGTACTGATATTCGCCTAATAATGGCGCTATGGACTCCCTTAACATAACTGTCATTTTAGGTACAAACTAAACGTTCCCTCCCATAAAAACCCCACCAGCAAATAAGGGCACGTCCCCCTAATTCTAGTTGGGGTTTTCAGAGGCGGGAGCAGGGCGGGAGCTCTCTATTTGTTCATGAAATTTACCCCAAGGCAAAGGAGCCCATGTGCGCCATTGGGCGAATCTTTACGGTATCCGTTAAGTTTCAATATTAAGATAAAACCTTTAAAAGCCATTATTGTTGAAGATAAAAATATTGTCATGCACTATCTATGTCGAATTGCCGAGGTGCACTTCGCGCATGGCTCAGACCGTGGCTACTATACCAACTTCGACAGTTATATTTAATTTTCCGCGGTATTATTTTTTCGATATCTTATTTAATCATTCCATGTCGGACATAATATGTTCAGCCATAATTTCCAGTGTAGGGTGAACACACAACCAGGCGTTACCCTCAGCGGGACTGGTACATGGTGCGTGATCTTTGTCATTCAATGTATGCCCAACAAGCATGACAATAGAGCGAATGATAATTATTTGATAGTTTCCTGCCTTGGGAATTGAACCGAGGACCTTTTGCACCAAAAACTTCAAACCGGGTGAAACTGAAAGCAACAACTATTTTGGAGTTCATGTCCAAAAACCATTCGAAATATTGAGCAATCGGTATTTGCAAATTAGTTGTGGTACTGCTATTAGATTTTCGTGCAGGACAGAATAAATTTATCTATATATTTTAAAGTCCTATATACAAATATAAAATACTTACCTAAATGACTTTCGGGAAATCCTTGCAGAACCGGCCGATTCGTAATCTTTAAATTCCTGAAAGCCTCACGAGCTGCTTGATAATCATTAAGTATCACCACAAGTTTGCTTCCCATGTAGAGGCTGTATACCTTGCCATACTTCTCAGACAGGTGGCTAAACATACGGTAAGGTGTCATACCCGTACGATAAAGATTGATGGCTAGGTTTGGAAGATATCCAAGAACTGGCCACCCAATTGGTCCTGGTGGTAGCTTACTTTTTGATTTTTGATTTTTAAACATGCAAGCTAGGATAATAAGAAATGCAGTAGTGCCCACGACTCCCGTTGAAAGATCCACAGTTGCAATGAAAGACATGATTAATAAACCAAAACGACTTTTGCAGACAATGATCAGCACGCTTCGTTGCATGCAAACTCGACTTTGGTTCAGTCAGCTTGGTTGTTTCAAATTTCCCTCGAGCAGCTATTAAATGTAACCTTATGTTAAAAATCCTTTGTCCAGTCCATAGCTGCAAGTCCAGTCCCAATGCAGGCTGCGTGAAAATCTCACACTTGCCAATTTCTGAGCTCTCGAGCTGGAGAGGACATGGAGGAGGAGGATCCGAGGCTCAATGATTACCTAACTATAGTAATACCAAACTGATTCTACCAATCAAACGACAGAACTTGCTCCATAGGCATGACTCAAAGACACTACTCAAGAGAGCTCACACGTACACACTACATATCCAACAACGGGATTCTATATGAATAAAGTTCAAAACAACACTATGTTTCGCTCACCAGGAACATTTTTCATGGTTCATTAAAAGGGTATAATGCGTTCACAATGTGTAGCTATGCGTGATGCAAAAACTGAAACCGAAATAATGGGTAACCACGGTAACATAGGTAAGGCCGGGAGGGGGGTAAGGTAATTCTAATGTCTAGTTTTTGAATGGTTTTTGGTATTGTTTCACTTCAAATTCACTGTAGCACTCCGACAGTGTGTGCAAAGTAACAAATGATTCTCAATATATTATTTGCTAGCAAATGTTCTCAAATTAGCAATTTTTCTCAAATTTTTAAGCAAATGATTCTCAATATATTATTTGTTAGCAATTGTTCTCAAATTAGCAATTTTTCTCAAATTTTTAAGCAAATGATTCTCAATATATATTTTTTTAATTTTTCGTTTAAATTTTGTATACTCGTTAAAACGTGTGTACAAAATTTACACCAAATCCTTTGTTTTTAAGCTTTCTAAAATGAATGGAATTTGAAAAGCGACAAATGCTTGAATGTGGTAAAAATCACAAAATTCAGTAGCACCACAGGTTTTCTTTTGGCTCCGAATAAAACGATTAATAGGAATCCTAGCTTAGACCTTTATCTTTCATTGCACTGTGAATTTTCATCTTACGATGTTTGTTTTCAGACAAAAATAATTTTCAAAGTGGCTAGTGCATCAAAATGGTGCACAAATGTTGCCAAAACGAGTGTCAAAAACAGGAGCCAATTTTTTGTACGTTTTAGCCAGTAACCATGGTAACTATACATTGATCTTATCACTATCGTACGGGCATGACCCCTGGTATGACACCTTTAATACCATTATGTTTAACCACCTCTCTGCCAAGTATGGCAAGGAATACGAGGATTGGAGCTTCCTTTTTATATAATGTTAATATTGTTGATACTGTTCCTCGTTTAATATTTTCAGTTTTGTTTGTTTGGAATATGTTTTTGCATGACCATTCTTGCACAATCACCACAAACACATGGTGCAACTTCGTCTCTGCTTTAATACTCAAAATTTCCGGATTATTTTAATGCTAGCAAGGTCATCTCTTTCGTGGCATATTGGACCAAACCAAGGCCGTGTATGTGCAAGAATTGTAAGATTTCCGTCACATTTTAACTTTGTGTTATTCTTTACTCAAAATGCTGAGTTAATATATTAATAACTCTCAGAAAAGGTTTCTGTTTATATGCCGAAATACCAAAGTAAAGTGCAAGAAACCCCATTGGCTATTTTGGCCGTTTAACCCTATGGGTCTTAATGTGTGAATTGTGACTTGAATGGCATTCATTGCTCAGTTTACCTGACAAACACAGCCAATTTGGCTGATTCCATTTAGGTATAAGTTGGGAATGTTCACTAGAAATTATCCCAAAAATCAGGTTCGAAAAATATTTACCAATTTCAAATTTAAGATGGTACATTATATTATATGGCTTTTTAACTCTAAGCAACTATTTTAAACTGTTGCGATTTGGTAGTTCACAGCATCTTGCGAATGGTAGTGAGCTTTGGCAAAAATTGCTTTGATCATTTCATAGCGAGCGTGTAGAAGAATTCAAATATCACAGATCTACTTTTCTAGGTCATGTGGCTCTTGAGTTATGTTGTAAAGAGGGCAGAAACAACAATACTCATTAACAACAATAAATCAAGCAAGTTTTCAAAGTATATGATTTGTAGAATGAACTTTTGCAAAACATCAAATTGTTATTTGTCAATAATATATTGATTTAGATAATGAAAATCGGTTGGTTGCTTCGACCAACAATTAATACATAGTCTACCCTTAATACTTTACCCAGGCCTCGTCTACCGAAGGGGTAATTGTTGCAACCCAATCAGAATTTTTCTGGCACGCTAAATGGCACACACACTAGGATCCACAACATGCTCATCTATCAGGGTACAGTTCTTTAACCCCAATACATTTGTACATTCATTGAATGACCTTTGAAAATTTGGGTACAAAAACTCATAGTCTGCAACTTGAGGTCGAATTTTGCACTATTAATTGAGGTTATTAAACTATTGGGATGAGGCCATTGTGGTCCATAGTGACATTTACCGCCAAATGACTAGGGCTAATTGTGGGTCATCCTATGCACTCATTGACCTGCTACATTACCCGGGTTACGGGTGGCCATCGGCCAAAGGTGGTAGAGGGAAAGTTGCATTTTTATTTTTGTATTTTTTTGCTCTTATGAAAATATTCTAAGGTGGAGCCCCCGGTGGGGCCCGGGGTGGGGCCTATATGCAGTGGCGGCACCAGGAATATTTTTCGGGGGACTGAATTTCGGGGGGAGTGAATTTCGGGGGGGGAGGGGGGGGGGGTTGGCCTCAAAACTGGGGGGACAAGAAAATTATTTGAGGGTGAAATGCACCCACCCCCTTGGCCCCCGTAGCGCCGCCACTGCCTATATGGATTTCAAACTTGGTGTTTAGATTAGAATAGATTGACTATATATACTTAGCCAAAACTTTCGAAAAATCGCCTCATGTAATTAATTCTTAGCCGAAAATTCTTGGCCTATATTTTCTGTAAAACAGAGACTTTCTATATTTCATGAGGGGGCACTCACATAATGACGTCATAATGGCATAATGGGAGATTGTTGATACTTATTTTGGGTTGGAATCAATAACATCACTATAAAAGTATAATACGTTTAGTATTAACAAATTCGGAGGGGGTTGCAACAACCCCTCCCGTGTAATAAAATATACCGCCGGTACACGATGGTTGAAGGGGAATTCTGTGATTCTAGCATGGTTCAATAGATTTCAACGAAAAATTCAATTTCCAGAATTTCCAGAATTCGAGTGATACAGACATTAGACTTGCATTGGAACTGCATAATATAATTTGTGTCTACAGACAGAAAATATCAATTGGACGATTTCTTTGTCAAACGACCGAACATGCATGAAAGGTTATGAACATAAACATTATGTAGCCCTAGGTTTCTGATGGTACAAAAAATGTTTGTGAGCGGATGAGGCTGTGGATTACGAAGGTCCCCTTTAAGACTTTAAAAGTTTGAATCAACATCCAAGGATACCTCTGCAAGGATACTATGAATAGCAGTGCTCTTGTGCCAATATTATTTTTCACTGCGCATCAAAATATCGACATATGGTGAACGGTAAAATCTGCGGGAAACTGACTTATATAAACTACGGACATTGACCAATGACCCAACCAGCATGAGAAACAAATACGAAGCAAAACATTGAATTATTTACACATATGTCCCGAGGCTGAACGTCTAGACATGACACATAAATGAAAGATTCGTTCAATTTACAAGTTCAAAATCCATGTCCCTTCTACAGTCTATGGTTCAAGGTCATTGAACGCCGAAACATAAATGGGGATAAAAGAGCTAGGAATTGATTTTTTTTTAATGGGATGAACCCCCCGGGGGAGGGCAATCGATACCAGGGAGGTAAATAGCATGTTAACTGGGTGGGCATTTGCCCACCCAGTAAATTATTTTGCCCACCGAGTAGATTTTAACTTGCCCATTGCCCCAAAATTTACTCAGTAAATTAGTTTGCCCACAAAAAAATGGGCACCATAATAATTATAATAATTACCTTAAAACTCAAAATTAACTTCTTAAGTTCAAAGATACTCATTGAGTATCTTTGTTGAGTTGCACCTTCGAAGCAGGAATATGTATCACACAGTAAATAATAAGAGAAAAATTGACACTTTTGGGTCAAATTCATGACTGAACGACACTTATGAAATCCATCGAAACATAAATTATGGGCCAAAAAGATTTTTGAGAATGTTTTCTTATCTTTCTCAAACAACTGAAATTTTTTTGAAATTCCACATTCACCAAAATAATTTGAATTTTTGGCACACTTTGGTTCCGCCCTGGCCCACTGTGCGGTGGCAGAAAGGAAAATCGGGAGGAAAAAGAGGGCTACCAGGAGACTGAGGAAAAAGACGGAAGTAGAAGGATTGCAGAAAGTAACCAAGACGCAGATGATAAACCGACTAAATATTAAATCAGCAGGGATTAAGTATTTTTTCCTGAAAGGTCTTTCTTTGTACCCCCCATGACAATTAAAGAAAAAAATCCTTGTTCTTAGTTCTGTTTGAATACGCACACTTTCGGTTTACCTTGACACCAGGCACAAAAAGAAACTCGTCAGTTCTAGTCATCTTTGCTGTTCAACAACCTGATAATTCTGGATTATTCTGAAATATAAATTTTGTTAATTGGATTTGCGTTCTCATTAGCTCTCATTTGACACCCTGTTCGTGAAAATTGAGCAAGAATTGACCAAGATATGCGCCTCCAAACCCTAAAACCCCAAAATCAAAAGTTGCAATTTCAACAATTTTCCATGGGAACGCATCGTTGTATTGCACACAAGCACCACGGGCCAATCAATAAAGCACACAATGTAACAGGCACAATTGAATCGTTTTGATTTTGGGGTTTGAGGGTTTGGAGGCGTATATCGTGGTCAATTCTTGCTCGATTTTAACGAACAGGGTGCCAAATGAGAAAGCAAAGTCCAATTAACAACATGTATATAACAGAATAATCCAAAATTATCAGGTTGTTGAACAGCAAGGATGACTATATATACTTCTAGTGCCCGTTTCTATTCATCGTTATGTATTCTTCTCCCGTGTATTATTTTCGCGAACTACTTCGCGTGCAGGTTTATATAAACCTGCACGCTAAACAATACATTATCTAAAACCCGCACGCTAAACAATAGATTTTAGATAATACGTGCACGCTCAAATACTAGAAATACTACTTTCACATTACTATATAACTTATATAACTATACGTTCGATATAATTATATACCACCAAAAAAGTACGAATATACATTCTGTGGTGTTAAAATAGTTATAGGGTATGGTATTTTTTCATGCGCACTTTGTAAATCATAGGTTACAAACTGTTCTATTTTGCAACTATCACTGCCATAAATTATGATTAATGAACTCAAATAAATCAAACATCAAATGAGAATAATCGAGCTTCTATTAATTAAAAAGGGCTAAAAACAGGTGGACCATAATTATACAAGATGACACCATTACAAAATATTCAGCATTTTACAAATGAATTACATGTAAGCCTATATCTAAGATAACATAAACACGCCCGGGAAACACACACTAGCGCATAATATCATGATCATGCTTTATAATACTGAACAGATTGAAAAATTCCACTGTCGTGTGTTTTAAAAATATTAGTAGATTTTAAAGTTCAAATTGTAGAACTATAAAGTCCAGTTGATATTGATATATAAGTTTATTCTCTCATCTCCATTCACCGTAGTACTACATGTAGTGGGACGTCAAAATCGATTGTTTCCAGGTCAACTGCTTTGACAGTGCTCTCTGTGTTCGGAACCACGATATTAAATGATCACAACATAAAGCAATTGGTTACAAACCATGCGTGAATAAGTTACTAAAGTATGACGTATGGCGCAATCGATACCATTGATAGCTAACTTATAGAGTGATTGATTTTCTTGACCAGTTACTAGTAAATGCTACCTGGTCAATGACCTGACGGTGTTTTTAAAATTTAAGATATTTTACCTAATATTCAAACTAATATAATGAATGCAGCAATTAATATTGCCTATTGTTTAAATACACTCAAAGTATATGACGGATAATGTACTCGTGCAAATGCATTTTTCAAGATAATCGCACTTGCCATGGAGTTATTGCATTTAGCTCTCGAGCCTATCGGCTCTCGAGCTAAATGCAATAACTCCACGGCGCGTGCGATTATCTTGACTAATGTATTGCACTCAGTTCATTATCCTTATCATAACTGATGTGATGTATTGTACCCTGTATAATCCTATGTCATGAAATAGGGGAAGTTACCTTTATAATCATGCAATAGTTTGTTTATTATGATTTTCTGGAAAACCTCTGTAGAAATAACAACATCATTTATCAAGACTATTTATTTATCAAGACGAAAACCCCTAGAGATTGTTAAGTGAAATTGCATCACGGGGAAAACCCACACGAAGAGATGTAATGTGAAAGGTTAATGTCTATTATTAGAACATTGGGGAAAATCCCAGATGGTTATAAAACATCATGTTTGTAATAATTCTTGGCAGACCTGTATCAATATGATTGTAATGTGAATGGATGTAGCTAACTCTCAAAAGAGAGCAATGTTAACTAGTTAAAATCAGGATACTCAAGGAGTATTACTGAGTGTGGCCATGGAGATCACGAGTTTCCTACAGTGCTATTTAAAATAGCCTCTGAGCGATGAAGATGGATGGATGTTTTCACCGACAAGCTGGAAGTATGGTTGTTTCAAAGCTACGAAAATGGACCAAAGTAAGATTGTATTAGACTTTATGGAAATGTTACAATTATTATCATCTGGATACAGATCTGACAGGCTGTAATAGCCTTTATTATGAGAGAATGTCATGGGAGATTGTAAAACTCCACATGTGTGTGTTGGTCTTTGTGCTTCAAAAAGAAGTACATTTTAACCAGTTTAAATAAGAAAGAATTCTTATAATTCTTATTTAATATATATTCTGTTTCCTCTCGTAGCGAGCAATCGTAATTGTGTTTATTTGTTCTTGTGCAGGATGCGTATCCCCATTACCTACTTTACTTATATTATACTGGGGAAACGATTAAGCATCAGTAATGATCTCCTTCACTTGTGTGCTTGCGTAATATTTGTTTGTGTGTATTGTATACCTCGACTGCTTTACATCAGACCCAGTTTTAACCACCGTTTATCAGTGGGAGCTGGTAGCCTAATGGATAAGGTGTCCGTCTAGAGATCGGAAAGTCGTGGGTTCGATTCCCATGCCGGCACATTCCCTTGCTTTTTTTCAAGTTGGGTTGTGTGCCGGTTGGGATTTGTATTTAGTTGTTGTCATGTTTAATTGTTACACTTTGAGTTGGTAAACAGTTCATTCTTTCTTATTTATATTCTGTTTCCTCTCGTAGCGAGCAATCGTTCCCCATTGTGTTTATTTGTTCTTGTGCAGGATGCGTATCCCCATTACCTACTTTACTTATATTATACTGAGGAAACGATTAAGCATCAGTAATGATCTCCTTCACTAGTGTGCTTGCGTAATATTTGTTTGTGTGTATTGTATACCTCGATTGCTTTACATTAGACCCAGTTTTAACCACCGTTTATCAGTGGGAGCTGGTAGCCTAATGGATAAGGCGTCCGTCTAGAGATCGGAAGGTCGTGGGTTCGATTCCCATGCCGGCACATTCCCTTGCTTTTTTCAAGTTGGGTTGTGTGCCGGTTGGGATTTGTATTTATTTGTTGTCATGTTTAATTGTTACACTTTGGGTTGGTAAACAGTTCATTCTTTC
The DNA here is from genome assembly GCF_039555335.1 of Amphiura filiformis. Lineage (NCBI taxonomy): Eukaryota > Metazoa > Echinodermata > Ophiuroidea > Amphilepidida > Amphiuridae > Amphiura > Amphiura filiformis. Next base: position 68,869,507 of record NC_092636.1, on the reverse strand, counting down.
TTATTTAATATATATTGTTTCCTCTCGTAGCGAGCAATCGTTCCCCATTGTGATTATTTGTTCTTGTGCAGGATGGGTATCCCCATTACCTACTTTACAGTTTACATAGCCAATAACTGAGCTATTTTAATACAGTGATATGACTCAGAACTGATGTGAAAATCCACTCGCCAGTTATTTGGTTAATAGAAATTAAACCAGATACATGGCCAATGGATCTTCCAGTGAGACGGGGAAAGACTCACACAGATATAAACGTATAGCAAAATATAACTTCACAAATAAACTTTAATTCCTCATCAACAAAGTGATCACAACATAATATAGATGAGTGAATATTCTCACGTCCTCCCTCCACAGCGGCTGACTGTCAACTACCCAGAATAATAGGCCAGGGTAATTGATGACACGAAGCCGCGGAGCGATATATTTAAATTCAAATTGTGGAAAAGAAAATAGCGCCATAACACACGCCCTGCCTTTCTTGAATTGGCGCCTGACAATTCTAATTTAATAATATAACTTTTTAAAATAGCAATTTAAATAATTATATCTTTTTAACATAAACTTTAACATCAGACATAACATTCATCAAGTACCTGCATGATTAATAATTAACTGCATCTTTTAATCTGAAACATTTAACTCCAAAACACGATTGGATGGGGAGAAAATTATTTTTAAAAACAACATCTTTTAAACTCTTTAGCTCGTACATCAGACAAGGAAAAGGGGGAAAGGGGATGACAAACTAACACAATTCTAAAAGACATCGACCAAGACCTTGCACAATCCCCAAACTGGGCATTTACAATGTCAAGTTCCATGTGTTTCAGAAAGTGCGAAGATCTTACTCTACACCTTAGAATTAACCCTAGAGTTCATAATCTTGAATCGCTGAATCCCTGGCCAGTAGATCCACCGCTGTCGACTTGAACCCATTCGCTGCACTGTACTTGACGTTGATCTTGACGTTGAACTTGACACTTGCGTGATGAACTCGACACTCAATTTGTCGGTGTGATTCAGATCATGTTTTCCATAAAATTTTAAACATGACGTAACAAGAATTGCTTTTTGCAATTAGACGATAACTAATGACGGATGTCAATATAAATAACAGAAGAATTGATTTCTTCACATAAGTGCAGTTTTCCATGCACCAACATTGTGAAATAAGACGCAGTTCCTCCCGTAGATACAGTACTTGACGAACACGACGAAACAATTCCACACGACGAAATTGCACTTTGACATTCAGCGCTGAAGACCAATACCTTGGCCTTGATAACATTTGATTCAGAATATAACGGGCTTACATTAAAATCGTATGCAAAGTTCCTAGGAAAAGGTTTTAAAGTTGCAACATATTTTGCATGAAATGATGTCATGTATCAGGTCACAGTTAATAACCCGTATAATATTTCTTTATTTCTGAATCAAATCTTATTCTGGAATCACACAAATATTGTACTGACGAAAATTCACAATAATTTCAGAATCACACATATTGCATACCAACTGGAACAAAATTCTTCTGTGTCAAGTTCAAATCCAAATGCACCTATTGTTCAGATGATTGACCACGAAAATGACCGAAGAACTCCATAATCCATTCAGCACGACTCGAATTCTCTGAAATATAAACTCAAGCAAAATACACAGTATAAGTATAACACATACATACTATTCCTTAATTCAAATATAAGAATACCGTATACCATATACAATATAACATGATTTATACAGTATAACATCATAACATAACATACGCTGCCTTTCTTAAATTCTTCACAAATTTTGAAAAATTAATACAGCCAAAATTCCATAAACACGCAATATTCAATTCAAAAATTCATAATTGAAATTACAATCTGCTCTATGCACAACATTAGTATTACAAAATTTCATTGCAACACATTCATCTGCTTTTGCCAGATATCTTCACAGGATTACTTTTCAAAAATTCCAAAGCAGCTGGGTTTAAATTGTCAGCAGGCTCCCAAGTATTTCTGGAACTTGGGAAATCACGCCACTTGATAAGATAATGAAGCTTGTTGTCCCTGTACCTACCACGTAAAATCTTCTCTACTTCATACTCACTACTTGTGGTAACAGGAGTCAAAGGTAAACCCGGTATAAAAGATGTGCGCTTATCCAATTCCTGGGATGCCATAAGTGGGGCAAACGAATCATCTGGACAATCGGCATCTACAACACCTTCTAGAGGATCCCTTTGCACAAAATCTTTGGGCATGACATGATTTTCTGGTCTGGCATACCGATCATAGGCAAACTTCATTCGATTAACATGCACTGGGGCTGACATCAACTTATTGTTTGTCAGATTTCGAACACGGAAATTCACGGGCCCCGTTTGCTCTACGAGTAAGTATGGTCTTGACCAAAATTTCATGAGCTTCTTGGACAAGCCTGGTTGAGTGGCTGGAATATATAACCAAATTGTACCACCCACCTGAAACTGTACATCACTTGCATGTTCATCATAACGGTCTTTCATGCTAGCTTGATTAAGTTCAAGATGTTGCTTAGATATTGCACGGAACACTTCTAATTGAGATACCAATTGATGGATATGTTCTCTCATTGTCTTCTCTGGGTATTCACTCTTAGCCATCAATGTCACATCCAGGGGTAGTCTTGCTTCCCTGCCATATAATAAAAAGAAAGGGCTAAATCCTACAGAATTGTCTGCTGGTGTAGAGTAGACCTATATGCAAATTGAATGGCTGGAATATACTCATCCCAGTTTGTCTGATACTCATTAGCATAGTGTGACAAGGTATCTAAAATAACAGAGTTAAAACGTTCCTGGATAGCATTACACTGTGGATGATAACTACTTGTATTCAACTTTGATGTATAATTCTACACACTTCAAGCACCAGTTTACTGAGGAAATTTGTACCTCGATCACTAAGCAAATATTGCGGACAACCATGTTGACATATAATATGATCAAAGAATGCTCTAGCTACTGTGGCTGCATCAATAGTCTTAATTGGAACTAAGATAGGCCATCTGGTACAGTGATCTGTAAAATACAATACATACCGATTGCCATTGGTTGTAATAGGTAGAGGACCCAAGATATCCACACTTACACGTTCAAATGCACTGGGGACCTTCATGGTCATCATGGGAGCTCTAACTTTGTGTCTATGTGTTTTTCTCTGAGCACAAGATATACACGATCTTACCCAATTGTCAACATCTCTAAACATACGTTTCCAGAAATATCTTTGGCGGATTTTGTGATATGTTCTCTGAAAACCAAAATGAGCTGCTAAAACATTATCATTACAGTTGTTAAGTATGATATCAATCATGGTTACAGGTACATAAAATTGCACAGTATTTTTTTCTGGCATGTGACGTTTGGCGGGTGTGTGCCATATATGATACAAAATACCTTCATGGACATAGTATTGATCTGACTGCAATAAAATATCACGTGCTTGTGATAATAAATATCACGTGCTTGTCTTTGATTATCAGGCAAATATGTCTTCATCCAAAAATCTTATCATGGGACCAGCAAAAGGATCAGCTAATTGAGCATCTTTGAAATGGTCCACATTAACATCAGTTGGTAAAGAAGGAACTTTTTGAATATCTACAGACTTTTTGTCTCCATCCAGTCCTCTATTTCTCTGAAATCTCAGATTTCGAACAGGATTCACTTCTGGATCTGGCTTTGTCTCTAACGCAGGAGAGTCATTGATGACATCAGTCATTGTCTCCAAGCCACATTCTCCAAGCCACATTCTGTCCAGTTTGAATCTGTTGCTGAGGAAGTAGGGGAGTCAATATGATATAAGTTACATGAATTACAAGATTCTGACACTTGAGTTGTTATTCTACTTAGTGCATCTGCATTACCATTCTTACATCCTCTTTTATGGACTACTTCATAAGTATATGATTGTAACTTCAGTACCCATCTTGCGAGGCGACCTGTTGTACGCTTTTGACCAAACAACCATTTCAATGCACAGTGATCAGTCTGAATTATGAACTTTACAGTATGTTGAAGGTATGGGGAATATTTCTTAATCCCTTCAACCACAGCCAAAGCTTCAAGTTCAGTAGTTGTATACGTCTTTTCGGAATCATGCAAAGCTCTACCTCCATAACAAATTACCTTCTCTTCACCATCTTGTATCTGTGCTAAAATGAAACCAAGACCTTTTATACTGGCGTCTGTTTGCAACATAAATTGAGTACCATCAAAACGAGGGTAGGCAAGAATTGGAGGTTCTACTAGCTTTTGCTTTTTAGGATTTCAAACGCTTCTGCACACTCTTTTGACCAAATAAATTGAACATCTTTACGAGTGAGATATGTTAAAGGTGCGGCTATTTTACTGTAATCTCTAATGTACTTCCTATAATAGCCTACAAAACCTAGAAATGATCTTACTTCCGATACCTTCGTTGGAACTGGATACTCTTGGACTACTTTGGTTTCTCTGGATCAGTAGCTATCCCATCTTTACTTACAATGTGTCCTAAATAACGTACCTGTTCTTGAGCAAAAGTACACTTTTTAGGCTTGAGCTTCAAATTGGCTTCTCTCAACCTCTGAAATACTTGTCTCAAATGATCTACATGTTCATTAAAAGAATTGGAAAACACTATTACATCATCAAGATATATTATATATTGAACAGATCTTTATTCTCAAACAGCTAAATTAGCTCACCTTTTGGTAGCTTTCTGTCTGCAATTCGCTAGACTTTCTTCAGCCCCAATAAACACGTGGGGGCGCTGTTGGGTGTGCTATTGAGACTCAGCACCGTCAGACGGTGCAGGACGTCTCAATAGCGAGGTGTAAACTGCTGGTAGGTAGTACCGGCCGCCGTCCCTGTTCAAGCTACTCCTGCTCTGTCTGATGTGAGCCGCTTCCCGGACTCCTCTGCCCACCCATGAAGGGTCTGTATCCAGGATTTTAGCATCCGTTGTAGGAATAGAGTGACCGGTTTTCTTGGCGTGTTCCGCTACAGGGGAGGGCTCCCGCCTATGCTCCGAAACTCTGATGCCTAGGGGGCGCTTGGTCTCGCCGATATAAGCAGCATTGCAATTCTGGCACTGGATATTGTACACAGTATGGCACTTTTCAGTCTTGTTGATTTTGTCCTTTGGTGATACTAGGAATTGCCGAAGAGTATTTCTTGGCTTAAAATGCACTTGTATACCGCGTTTGCACAGAATGCGGCGAAGTCCTTCAGACGCTCCCCTAACATAGGGAAGGGTGATGGAACCCTTGGAAACAGCAGTTGTTGAAGGTTGACGGTTAGGAGGATTGTGTGTATTTGCAACTGCGAAATGTGACCGTTTGTAGCCACACACACCTAGCGCTTTCTGGATCTTTTCCAACTCCAGGACTTTATCCTCTTCTTCTGTGACTAATGACTCTGCTCTATGAACCAATGTTCTGATGACCCCCAACTTATGTTGAAGTGGGTGGTGCGAATCCATGAGCAGATACTGGTCGGTGTGTGTGGGCTTGCGGTAGATGGTAATTTTAGTAGAGCCAGTGTCCTTTCTGTGAATAAGGGTGTCGAGCATAGGAAGCTGATGGTTTTCCTCCCGTTCCATAGTGAACTTGATGGTGGGCGAAATATTGTTGATGTGGGTGGTGAATTCGTCGATATATTCCTCGCGAATTACAACGAAAGTATCATCGACGTAACGGGCCCAGAAGGATGGTACGTGGGGAGCAGTATCTAGTGCGCGGACCTCAAACCATTCCATGAAAATGTTGGATGCGAGCAGCGAGACCGGAGATCCCATCGCGAAACCTTCTCTTTGTTGGTAGATTTTGCCCAATCCCATCATGTATGTGGAGGTGGCGCAAAACGTAAGAAGTTCCATAACATCATCAACAGACAGTGTAGTGCGATCAGGGAGGGTGACGTCTTCCTCCAATCTCCTCCTGATAACGCGGAGGGCATCCGGAACTGGAGTGTTAGTAAACAGTCCGGTAACATCGTACGACACCATGATTTCACCTTCATGTAGTGTGAGGTTCCCCACTCTTTCAGCGAAATCCGCAGAGTTCTTAATGTGATGTGGGATTGGCCTACTAGTGGTGCAATAATGTCCGCAACAAATTTTGCCACTTGGTAAGTGACCGACCCAATTGACGAGACGATGGGGCGCAGAGGGCACAATGGTTTGTGTACCTTCGGTAAGCCATAAAAGCGAGGCACAGTATCAGACGAGGGCATGAGAAGGTAGTATTGAGCCTTCGTAATACGATCACTATCACAAAGTCTTTTCAAGATCCCTCTTAATTGTTCTTTGTACTTCCTAGTGGGGTCTCGCTTGAGAAGGGTATAAGTGTTAGCATCGCTCAACAGATCATCAACTTTTTGCTTATAGTCTGTGGTATTAAGGACAACTGTACACCGACCTTTGTCACTGGGTAATATAGTAACACTCTCATCAGTACGGAGATCTTTCATGGCTTTTCTTTCACCAGGGTCAAGTTACTTTTGGGTGCATGACTAGACCCTATGACTTTCACAGCCTCGGCTCTGACTTGGTCTTTTTCAGTCTTATCAGTAAGCTTATTACATGCCAGTTCAACACCAGTGATCAAATCAATGGTGGGGATAGATATATTAATACAAATTTCCAATTTAAACCTCTGAACACTTCTTGCATAACTCTTTGAAACGTGGCTGGAGAATTTGTACACCCCATTGGCATTACATTAAACTCATACAAACCATCTTGTGTAATGAAAGCACTCTTTTGTTTTGAGCTTTCAAGTCCAATTTGGTAATAACCTGACGCTAAATCTAATGTAGAAAAATAATTTGGTGTTCCTGCGCCTAAGCTATCTAATGCATCATCTATGTGAGGTAGAGGAAAATTATTCTTTTCCACAATTTGGTTACATAATCTCATATCACAACAGAATCTTAGTGTACCATCAGGTTTAGGAATCATTACAACAGGAAAACTCCAACTACTGGTGGATTCTCTGATTAAACCATCTTCTAACATTTGATTGACTTGTTTACGTATTTCAGCTTGCACATGAGGAGGTTGTCTATAAGGACGACATTTGATTGGCGGATGATTACCAGTTCTTATGACATACTCAATTTTCGTATATCTTCCTCTAGGACTATCTTTGGTTTGAAAAACGTCTACGTACTCAGATATAAGATCAGATAACATATCAGAATCGGTTTCAGTTAAATGAGAATCATTGAAATTGACCTGAGAAAGAACTTCACGTACCTTAGGATCTGGCGAATTCTGTGCCTTTACATGGACTGATGATACAGGTACTTCATCTACTACAGAGTCATCTATATCGGTAAAATGAATGATTTCACTGTTATTTACAAGTGTAAATGTACCAAGTTTTGTTCTAGGATACAACACAATTGGTTCATTGCTAGTGTTTAACACAAGTAATTGAGTACCACAACTAGATTGGTAAGCAATAGGTTGAACACTTGATACTGTATTGGCAATCAATACTCCTAAAGCAGTGACTCTCCGTCCTCCCTGACATAATCCTATTGTGCCTTTTGGAAGATTATTCGATAACCTCGCACGCACCACTGATTGTGAATGAGGCGGAATTTCTTGCCTTTCAATTACACGTAAATGACTCTTGTTAAATAACCGCAATTTCTGTGTGTTAAAATCTAATCTGGCCTTGTGTTGTTTTAGGAATCTCTTTCCCAACATGATTTCCTGACTAAGATTTCGAGCAATATACATTGGCACGAGAAATTTTGAACCTTCAATAAACAACGGAACAACAACAAAACCACTGATTTGCAACACAGATTTGTTAGCGGTACGGGCTTTTGTTAATCGCGGTCTTGACACTGCAATTTGGTGTGACAATTCCAAAGAATGCCAGTACTCATGATCGATTAGATTCATTGTACAACCAGTGTCAATTAAACAGTCAATGTTTTGGTTACCAATAGTGACAGAAATATAAACTTCTTCATCAAAATCTGTTTCAACGTTATCACTATCGCATTCAGACGCGGCAAAATTTGAATGAAATTTTCCATTGCGCGGAACTTGGGCTGAATTACATGCAGAATTATTGCCCTTTTGACGCGTTTGCTCAGTCACACTGTTTACATTACAACTATTTGAAACAAATTTCTGTACAGTTTGTGTATGTATTACCTGGTCATCAGTTGGATAACAACTACGACCCCGATTATACACATCTTCTTTTTCAGGACACTGTCTGTAGCTATGACCTAGTGTATTACATCTGTAACATTTCATATAACGGTCATTAACCTCTCTACATGTATACGGACTCTGATCAATACAGCTATTACTGTTTACAGGTGCATGACATCGATCATTTACATTTTGTTCAATAGATTCAATGTACCTCTCATCGGACAATATCCTCTCATTGACCTCGCCAAAACGATTGTTTGTATGTCCTACGTGTTCGTGTACTACTTTCACTAATGCACTAGTGCTTGTATCCACTAATTTCACTATTTCATGACTGAGTCAGAGAAGATCATTATATTCAGTACTATTTATTACCTTCTCTGGCTGCTCTGCATCTGTGTCTATATAGGCCTTGCCTAGGGGGTGGCTTATTATAGGAGCCATAATCACATTTACTTTTCGCCATTAATATACACTGTATCAATATAAGAATATCACGCTGCAAAAAATTTTTCGCGCCACAAATCAAATTTGGCGGGAAATCAATAGAATTTCACTTAAAACTACCAAAATATCACATAATATATATACAATGAATCAATCCAAAATTGCTATAAATAATAATACCAAAATAACTTACCTGGGGGTTGGTTTTTTCCCACCGCAGGGGTAGCCGACAGCCAGTCACAGATTGGTACCGGAAAAGATCGGATTCTCCACCATTTGATATGACTCAGAACTGATGTGAAAATCCACTTGCCAGTTATTTGGTTAATAGAAATTAAACCAGATATATGACCAATGGATCTTCCAGGGAGACGGGGAAAGACTCAAACAGAAATAAACGTATAGCAAAATATAACTTCACAAATAAACTTTAATTCCTCATCAACAAAGTGATCACAACATAATATAGATGAGTGAATATTCTCACGTCCTCCCTCCACAGCGGCTGATTGTCAACTACCCAGAATAATAGGCCAGGGTAATTGATGACACGAAGCCGCGGAGCGATATATTTAAATTCAAATTGTGGAAAAGAAAATAGCGTCATAACAACAGCAACGAATGAGATTTATGAGTACGCGAATGTGCTCCTCCTCATCAAAGGATTAAAGTTCTTCTGTCGAATTGCTGGAATCTGGTTTAATATAAAACAACACATCTGTCAAATACAGTGGAGCAGTGTTAAAAAGCATGTTCCCTGGAGAAAGAGTGATTGGTGAAAGAAATACCATTTTGGAGAAAGCAGCACAAGGAGATAAATGTTTGGAGAAAGCAGCGCAAGGAAATAAGCGTTTGGAGAAAGCAGCACAAGGAGATCATTGTTTGGAGTAAGCAGCACCATTTTTGTGTGAGGGTTTTATACGCAAGGATATTTGTTAGTGCAAGTGTACAAAGGACTTCGCTGATTTTCGCAGGACAAGTAAATAAAGATACATGCATCAGCCGTCAAGAACATTGCACGAACTCAAGAAGGAGATAAATGTTTGGAGAAAGCAGTGCAAGGAAATAACCGTTTGGGGAAAGCAGCGCAAGGAGGTCATTTTTTGGAGTAAGCAGCACCATTTTTGTGTGAGGTTTTTATACGCAAGGATATTTGTAAGTGCAAGTGTACAAAGGACTTCGCTGATTTTCGCAGGACAAGTAAATAAAGATACATACATCAGCCGTCCAGAACATTGCACGAACTCTAGAAGGAGATAAATGTTTGGAGAAAGCAGTGCAAGGAAATAACCGTTTGGAGAAAGCAGCGCAAGGAGATCATTTTTTGGAGTAAGCAGCACCATTTTTGTGTGAGGGTTTTATACGCAAGGATATTTGTAAGTGCAAGTGTACAAAGGACTTCGCTGATTTTCGCAGGACAAGTAAATAAAGATACATACATCAGCCGTCCAGAACACTGCACGAACTCTAGAAGAAGACTGCTGGTTCAGAACAGAATAGTTAAAATATGATTGTGTGATTATTTTATATGTGCATTTGTTGTCATATATTGTACCAATCATATATATTGCTTTCAATTAAAGACTTAGATTTTGTTAGCTTAAGGGCTGGGGTATGAACGTTTGGACAGTATTTATTTTGGGACATCAGAGCACATCAGACATATCGAATTGCATTCTGAATACGAAGAATGTCATTCTGATATCAAATAATTTTGATTTTTGAAATTCGCAATTTAATACACATTTTATGGCAAATCATTAAAAATTGATATTTTTGATATTTAACAGTACTTGAAGTAAACTTTATAAATCTGATGATTTATACTTAAAGTGTATGTAGGTGGGATGAAAAGCCGACGATCAATTGAAAATTTTGACCTTTCGTATTGAAGATATGGATTTTTTTTCCCAAAACACCAAAAAAAAAAAATAGGTCTTTTGGGGAAAAATCCATATCTTCAATATGAAAGGTCAAAATTTTCAATTGACCGTCGGCTTTTCCTCCCTGCTACATACACTTTAAGAATATATCATTAGATTTATATAATTTACTTCGAGGACTGTTATATATCAAAAATTTGAAAAATATCAAATTTTTATAATTTGTCATAAAATTTGTATTATATTGTGATTTTCAAAAATGAAAATTATGTGATATCAGAAAGACATGCTTCGTATTCAGAATGCAATTCGATAGGTCTGAGGTGCTCTCATGTCCTACAAAAAATACTGTCGAAACGCAATAAACGCTCATTTTAGATCCCTTAATCAATCAGTGTATTTGTGTTGTGCATTCGTGTGAGTTCGGGTAACAGACTAACAGGTGATTTTGGCCTTGAGTAAAGTACGACTCGTAACACTGACGAGTTTCTTTTTGTGCCTGGTGTAGTGTAAAATTGCAATTTTTTGCGCGCTTCGCGGGAAATGAACCCAATGTGTATCAACTTTCACTTCAATTAGTATGAAACTGAACATTTTCTCGCGCTGCGTGCGCATATATCCCAGTAAAATCGGGCCGGAATAAAGCTCACTGGCTAATGTCCCCACCCCCCGACAAAGTTTTTATAACTAGAATTTACACAATAATAGTGTAAAAAGTGTCCACCAAATGCCTTCATTGGCGGCGCATTTTGTAAAATTTCCCAACTACTGAGGGGGACACATCAACAAACATTGTGCCCCCACGATCAACTTCGGATTGACGCCCTTGGGTGTGTGTGTGGGGGTGTCGGGTGGGGGATGCGTGATGATATTGCTAGAATATTCAATGATTGATTATTGGCAGACATTTAGTTCATAATGTGTGGGGGTGTGTACACCCCGGTGTGTGTGTAAATATCCATGATTCTCTTCATATTGGTGGAGTGGGATGGAGTGTCGGGGTGCGTTGTGCATATGTGATGATAAGGACATATTACAGACTCTACCTTGTTGATATGTGGGTGTCTGTTCGGGGAGGGGGATATGCAGGTAGGGTGTTGGTGTGGAGTTGATATGGGTGGAGTATTTTTTCGGTGTTGCAATGATGTAGTTCTGTCAGACAGCATCACACGACAAAACAAACACACTACATGGCTCAACTGAAGACATTCATCTTTTTATTTCACATGATAAAATGATTCAATTCAATAACAAATCAAAAGCGATCAACATTAAAAACATGAACATGCTTGATACAATGCTTATATTATGTAATAACATGGCATCAACTCATGTTATATGTGAGATTGTAATATAAAAATGGGCATAATGCTCACAGTGCACAATATTCACCCAATGTATTCGACATATGATCACTAAATATACGATTGCTGAAAATAATATAATGCAGGAAGATATTGAAAAATTGGGTAGGTATACTTGAGAAATTGGTATAGGCGTTTGGCATATTGCGGAAGATATTCGATTTACAATTTCGCGCTATTCTGGTAATTCTAGGACATAAAAAATTGTGACAATATGGGGTTTAATAAAAGTGGTCCTGCTTTATTGGTAAACAACAATGAACATTAACAACTAGTCTTGTGTGCTAGTATCCTTGCAGATTGTGACATCAAAACACAGGGTTCTTAATGTTCTTTACCAATTCTCTGGCAGTAATTTTTATCATACTGACTTCATGTATAAACCCTATAGCATGACTTTCATTAAAGATGACTAACACATAATGTTACGAATACCTTTGACATGAAAATTACCTTTGTGCATGAATCTGAATGATCTATAAGGTCATGTGGCGACTTTATCATGTGGGCCCTAATAAACCTTTTATTTTTTGCGTAATATATAATATCAGTCATGTCAGTTAAAAATCACACCTCCGACGCATGATAGTGACCCGATTTAATTGGGGTTTTTGCAACAAAATATGGGAAAATATGAAAAAAAAAAAAAACGCCATTAAGAGTTTAACATACAAGTACTGCATTGCACTTTGGATTAGAATTTACATTAATGACTCACTCAATATTAAAAACGAGGGAAGTCAAATATTGGGGAGTTATTATGGGCCGCGACTGGGTGAGGTCGACATCTATTTTCAGCGGTTAAAATGAAAACAGAACATGGATCACAGTAATAAACAATACGTTCATTCATAAAATACTGCCTTAGGATTTAAGAATACGCACATCTATAAATAACTATCAAGAGAAACAAGACGATTTACTATGTCTTATGATACAAGCATATAAATAAAATCAAAACAGATATATATTATTATCATTTAACTATCATAAAAACAAATGGTGTACGAATTATACAAGTGTTAATATCGCACATTATTTACAAAAAGATTACTAGAAATGATGATATGAGATTATAATTATGCAAAATTGCAAGATGATTTTTAATCATATCAATTATTTTTTATCATAGTGAACGAACTCGGTTCATTCAAAATTTCAAAATAAGTAGAAACCGAAGGCAAAAGATTTTTTTGAACTTGATACAAGTATTTTGTTATAAAAACATGTTTTGAACTCTGTTGACATTCATCACGCATAACGAGGGCTATACATTTAAAACATGTTGACGTGAATCATGATACACAATATGTATAGAAATGGCTTTGATTGTCTTCATGATTATATACCCAGTGATAATGATTATGTTTAGTTTAAAAAAGAACATTTTGAATATGAATCTCCAAAAATGTTTTTTGAAACATTGCAAAGTTTGAAGTGAAACACGCTTTGGTTTTTTGTTAGAAAACAACAAAAATTATGTTGTGGAACAGATTTAGTATAGATGACATACACAAACACACACACCACATATATGTTATTTGAAAATATAACAATTTAAAACCTTATTTCCTTCTTTTTAGTTTGTGATAATTGTGTTTAAGAACTGTCAATAGAAATGAGGTCCGGATCATATTTTTTTGTTATCATTTTGCGTCAAAGATACAGTTAAATTGCATCATTGACGCCATGTCACCGAATAAGATTAAATATTTCTTCATATTAACCTGGTTCAGTGCCGTGACTTCCACCTTCCATAACTCGGGGCAAGTAAACCAGTTTAAGCGTCACTATACATAAACCAGTTTAACATCACATTTACATACACTAAGCTTGATCTGGATTGCTACGGTAGCTATTAAAATACAATCTTGTTTTAAGAATCTACTACTTACAAGTTTAATTACATGCCTGTACATTCTTGACCAATTTCAAAAGTTGGTCAAAAGGCCGATAATACTTCCAAGGTATAACCCAGGTATAAAGATTACCAACAAACTATACATAATATATCCTATTACTTTGTCTATATACTTGGGTGATTTAATTTAAGGCCAATTCGCGTATATTCAATAGGTTTCAGTAAAATTAAGTTACACAGTGATATTTATTTATTGTGTACATATTTTCCAAATTATTCATGTTCACCTTATTAGAGCACCCTAAACTTTCTTGTGTGGTTTTTGTGATATATAATTGTCTGCTGTCATTTATGAATGGCAGATGCATTTCATGAAATATTAACAATACTTGGTCTAAAAATAAACTTCACGATATATAGTTGTATCATTCCTTGATAAAGTTAAACGATGAGTGCCATGAAAGCAAAATGCTGATACAATCCGCTGACCGGTTAATAATCACCTGTCTAGTAAGGCATCTGTCAAGTATGTGGTCCCACAGGGCTCCATTCTTGGCCCCTCCTTTTTACCCTATATATCAATGACTTGCCTACCATCCTTAAGAGTGTTGATTGTAGAGTAGATTTATATGCAGATGATACTGCCATTTTCTCCCCAGTTGGAGGTAAATTTTAGGTTAACGTCGACGAAGAAGAGACAGCAATGTTATACAAAGAGGGCGTCCCAAATGTGTACAGGGAGCGGCTTAGCGTAGCGGTTTGTCATCGCTTTACATCACTGAAGTCCAGGGTTCGAGCTTCGGCAGTTCACAGACGACTTTTAGCCATTTGGTTTCCAGTTAATACTCGCTCTTATTCAAGTTCCTCCTGCATATATCCCGTATAGCTGTGATAAAATATGGGTATTGGAAACTGACAAAAATGGTCTGCGTAACCGATAAGTGCCATAGCATCCAACCTAACCATACAGTGCACTGGTTTAATGGTCAAATCCGAAAACAGTTTCATAACTGTAAATTCACCTAATTTTTCTTCCACGACATCAGACACACCTGAAATATTTACATGAATACAAAATATTTATTTCTTATAATTATTTAACAATAGTATCTCAAAATATCAATTTTGATATAACTTTGATATAAACAGCTCTGGTAACCGTTCAAATATATAACATGAAGGACTCAAGAAATAGTTTCATTACGAGTTGAGAGCCCGAGTGCCAGAACATAATCTATGACATCAATCAATTATCTCATTCATGTTTTAGAGCCATTGTGGGTTACTTCCATGAAAACAAAATACACTTTTAAAGGTGACCTTTTTGTACAAACTGCATAATAATAATAAAAAAACAAAAATTAATGCAAATTACCAAATTTTTGAAAAAATTATATCATCATAATATAAACCTTTTTCAGTAACCGGGGTTTGTACAGAAAGTTGTCTGATGAAAGAAAGTCCTTATTCTAAATGAAGATATTAGACAGATAAGCTTGCATCGTAGCATATTTCATCTGGATTTTGTTTATTTAACAAAAGACAACGATACCATTTTAAAATATGAAATTGATCAAGAAACTTTTATGTGATTGTAAATTCAATGTATTGATGTTTGTTTTAACGGGGCATTTCGGGATCCGCAGCCTCATATCCCCATACATTTTTCTCAAAAAAAGTTGATATTTTCATACCACTGGAAACTTCTGGCTACATAATGCAACACAAATATTGTCAAATTTATACTTATATTCTGGTTAACAGAAAACAATTACAACATAGTGGCCTATGGAGCAGTGTAATACACATAATCATGCGTAACTAGACAACGCAAAATCGGAATCAACTGAAATTGTGAAGAAAAGCTTTTTTCGTGGATATCCAGGCCTACTGAAAAATTTCATAAAAAGAGGATGCTATTATCACAATATAATCCTTTAAGTAGCAGATTTTCCTAACATGTGGCCATCTTATTTTCTTAACATGAAGACAGATTAATTGGCAATGCGCAATATAGAACTGTTCTCCATCACAAGTTAGATCTAGAGTTGAAATCCATAAATCCCAATGGAAGAAATGACCACACTATTCCACGCAGGGAGTGTGCTTTTCAAATGGAGCCACCCATTCAGGTAACCACATTTATAATTCACACTCCCTGTGTGGAAGATTAAGGTCATGTCTCCATAGGGGGTGTATGGATTTCAACTGGAATAGCCCATTATGTTCAGGTGGTAGCAGTCAAGTTCAAGATATCCTAAATTTTGACGGTGCCATTTACGCAAAGCTGTGTCAAATCATTAATGTGTAATATGTAACCAAACGATATTGCTTCATTCTAAATCCGCTGGAGTTGTCGAATTAACACCATTGTTAATTGGTCTCATTGGTCAGTTTGCTATATATAGTTTGGTATAGCTCCACTTTATCATGACACCGCGCTAGGTGAATGAACGTGACAGTAACGTAGCCAGAATTGTAATGGAGGGAGCAAAGTCAAATTTTCGTCCCCATTAGTCAATTTTTGTCCCATTTTTAGTAATTTTACACACACCTTACTCTTTGCCGTCCCCATTTTATCCTCGAAAGTTTTTGGAGGGGGAGGGGATCCCCCTGACTACACCCCTGGAACGTGAACGCATATGATGTCACATTATTGGTGCATTCAACAAGAGTGCCGATTGGTTATATCAGCATCACGTGACTTGCGTGTTAACGTACCGAATTCACGTTCGTTCACCTATAGAGTACTGCCCGGCTGTCATGTTCTACGTTAATCCTATCCGATTGGAATATCAAATAACATTGTTACACATCATTTCAATTTTAGTACCACCAAACCATTTGTGTAAAAGGTAAGCCTTTTAGTGAATACCGATTATCACCTCTAGGCCCACTGTCTAGACACAAGACGTTCAACGAGTGAACTAAAATACAAATCTACAGAGCAATAATGGAAGACTTTCTAATACACGCAAATAAAAGGTTAGCCTCCAAGATATAAACGTGACAAAATATTAAAATCTCTAATTATTATCTGGGTTTCTTAAAATCATGAGCCACTTAAAAAAAAAAAAAAAAATTGTAGGTGTACAGACTTGGCGAGAACATTGTCAATTGGTGGGTGGTTTATTAGGATAATGTGGATGGTTCTACAAAATGATAATTTGTGACATGAAAACAATGTTGCACATTTATATACAACTCATATACAAATCATGTATAATAACACTATACAAAATTAAAAATTTACACTGGTTTTATATAAAAACCAAATGCAAGGTACCTTGATAATAACTTACGTCATCATAATAGGCTTACGTTGATCAAAGGCTGGGTTACTTTATACACAGATCCTGGAGAGAAATCTGTGGTTTATACAAGCAACTAACCTGTATAGTAAGTCCACACCACAAAATTAGATGCCGATAACACCCCTTTTGCCTGGATTTTTTGTTAACAAAAAGGTGTAGGCGTTAAATTAAGATTATACAAAAAAAGTAGAAACTGTCACGGTTGTCTCCCTTTTACCAGTCGTATAAGCATACCAACAAAGAGGGACATTGGACTATTCCATTTAAAATACACACTACCTCTGTGGAAAACTTAACTGGGTAACTTCCATTTGAAATACTTACTCTAGTTGTGGAAGATATAGGTAAAGCCATAATACAGGAGGAGTATGGGTTTCAAAATAATTAACTCTGACCAATTACATTTGAAAAACATACTCCCCCCTATGGAAGATATTTCCAACATCTTCCACATGGATTTCAACTGGAATAGCCCATTGATTGAACATTTGATCTTTTTTTCTACATGTGAGCACCAAACAGCTTAGTCTTCGAGATCTAGCCGTGACAAAAATGTGCAGCTCAACCTATTATTTCCCCTAGTAGTAGTATTTACTCCTAGTAGAATGGTAGTTCAGTTGCTAAATTAAACCATCTGTAAGTCTGTAAGAACTGAGCAACTTATGAAGACAAAAAAAAATACGTTTTTGTAACGCCATTTTTGTACATATTTTGTGGCGTGATCCCTACAATAAAATGGCGTTACAAACTGTAAGTACTAACCCCGCCGCCATTTCCTGACCGACCTTTTGACCTAAATGCATGTATACGTTTAGAATGATTGAGGTGTTCATCCTCGTACATGTTTGTGCAAATATTACGGATTTATGACTGGACATAAAAAAAATAACGTCCATTTGTGTAACGACGATAGTTATTGAGCTTAATGTTTTTGCTAAACTTTACAGAATACAGACTGCCGTATATGAGACCTCTGATTATTTGATCTGTTCCGCTCAAAATATTACAAGCAAAGATAAAATTTTGAACGAGGATAAACGCAACTTTTCATCCTCGTTCATCGTTTTTTTGTGTGTGTAAAATCGTAAACGAGGACAAATGCACGAGGATGAATATACCTTTTCATGTTCCCATGGCTACATTCTACAATACAAATGTATAAATCGCTGTAAAGTTTCATTATAAGATCAAGAAACCACAAATATAAGAGAAACACGATCCACTCTGTGGACAACTGTCTTATAGTTGCAACACACAAACATGAATGCTACAATACATACAGACAAATTCAATCCATTTTTGACATAATGTCACAGTAATGGTCTTGTTCCTTATTATATAGAGTACCTTTCAATTGGCACATATGAGTGAAAATTCAGTACAAAATTCTCAAAAATTAAAGCACCATACATCGTGTGTTTGTTTAATTCACCATACACAAAATCTCCTACATGCACGCTTCAACATTTCAGACAATAACAACATAAATACATGGCAAGTTTAAAAAATATAAAAAGCTGCAATATACAATACATATGAGACAAGTCCTGTATGCCTTAAAGTTGCGTTTCATGTGAGGAGTATGTTAAAGTTGATGTATCGTGTGGACTGGGCTGGATCATAATCTCATCGTAATTAGGTACCTGAGTGTCCGATGAGAACATGTGCCTATCACTAGAGTACAAGTCCCTGCTTGCTGGTGTGTATGTACTTCTGTCTCTATCTGCTCTATTTGCGGTACCGTATATAGACCTTTCTGTCGTTGCGTAATTTGATCTATTTAATGGAGTTGTACTGGCGTAGGTCGCTCTATCAACCGTTGCCGTATCGTAGGCTGACCTATCAACTGTAGCATAAGTGGGTCTATCGGGTGAAGTGTATGTAGATCTATCGGTTGTAGCGTAGGTAGACCTATCGGTTGTTGCGTAAGTGGGTCTATTCCTTTCAGCAGTAGCATAAGTAGATCTATCGTTAGTCGCGCTATCATAACCAGACCTATCATACGGATCATCGTGATCTGCCATCATTTTGGATGGTGTCGGTGCGTTTGATGGATAAGTTGCCATTGACCCAGGAGTTGCCTCGTACGTCGGATGAGGCCCAATGCCTCTTGGTGGATAAGTCCCTACAGGTGATGGTTGGTTTCTACCATAGGGTGGTTGGGCGTGTGGTGGAGTTGCTGCTGCTGCTGCAAATCTATTGGTCTGAAGTGGTCGACGTTCTCTAGGTTCTGTTCGCACTATATCTTCTGTTGTACTCCGGTAGCCTAGTTCTAGACGGTGTTTTTCAGTAGCTGGACCCCAGTCAGCAGAAGGTTGGGCTGCCTTCCAAAACATCTATTGGATGAAAAAAAGAAACATTGTAATTTATAGACACATACAGGGTGCCCCCCCCAAAAAAAAAGAGGCCCCTCATTACGCCCTCTTTTTCGCCTATTTCTGAAAAGTTGATAAAATATGTTTTGGTATGTAAAGAAACCTTTAATTATTAGCTTTAATAAACCAAAACAATTATTTCAATCGGCTCACAACTTTTGAAGGTATGACCTTTTAAAGACAAGTACCCGTTTTTCACTCTGTCCACGGATAGCAAACAGAGTGGTTGGGATGGGTCATGCTGTGGAGTGGCCTGCAAGATCACCAGACCTCACACCACTTGATTTCTTCATTTGTGGCAAAATCCAAGATCTTTGCAAACGTATTACTGCTATATTTGCAAGTATCCGGCGCACAAGGTTGGTACGCAACGTAATTGATGCAATGAGGACTAGGGCTGAAACCTGTATTCGTCAAGGAGGCAACCAGATAGAGGGCAGAGCAGCACAGTAAACTCACTTCAAAAGAACTAAAGACAAACTAAACAGCCCTTTTCAGGGCTACCTTTTATTCCAAAAAGAGAAATGACTTATGTTGTCAATAAAAAGAAAGCAAGAAACAACAAAGTAAGAAACATAATAAAACAAAAAGGCATAAAACAACCGAGAAAAACATAAGTAATTGCAAGTATAGCAAAAGAAGTCCCATCCAGGCCTCGAAATAAGAAGAAAAATCCAAGGGTCCTCGACCCTTGCCTTTGAAATTTCAAGGGTCCTCGTCAATTTTCAAGGGTCCGACCCCGGACCCATACCTTTGAAATTTCAAAAGAGAGAATTAACTACGGGGATCACGGTATGTAGCTTGTAGAAAATTGAAAAGTGTACTCAGGGAGCTGGACCTATTACGTGAACCAAATGTTCCAGTGGAAACATAAAACTAGGATTTCCTGCTTTTTACGGGTCACACGGACCCGTGCCATAGGAAATTTGCGGGTCCGCGCCTACTTTCACGGGTATTTGATGCAAGGACGCGCCTTATTTCGAGCGCTGGTCCCATCCCACATCAATTTCGCCCAAATTAATGACACTTAACAAAATCCATAACCCATAAGCCCACCGGTAAAGCCCATTCCCTAAAATAAAGTTGTTATTTTAAGTTATCATCGAGGAATGTTTTTATTCATGCATGGTATATGCACTTTTCAATCTTTGAAGTAGCCAAACCTCCTCCGTGGACAGAGTGAAAAACGGATACATCTCTTTAAAAGGGCATATCTTCAAAAGTTATGAGCCGATTGAAAAAATTGTTTCGGTTTATTAAAGCTAACGGGTAAAGGCTTCTTTACATACCAACATATACTTGACCAACTTGTCCAAAATAGGAGAAAAAGAGGGCGCAATGAGGGGCCTCTTTTTTTGCGACACCCTGTAGTTGATAAAAGATACTCTTATATGTAAAGCCATAATGAATATTGATATATTGTCTTGCTCTATTAGTGCACAAATCAAAATTCAAAAATGTTCATATGCCTTTGGGATCCAATGAAATCATTTCAAACGTCAAGAAATTAGGACAATAAATATTTTCTTGAGATGTCTTCTTATGACACCTGTGTACTGAGGTCATGTTGAGCTTTGAGCTTGGGCCTCATCTACTGAATGAGTGATCCAGGCAAAAGAAGAAATAAAACAAACAAACAAACAAACTTATAAGGATGTCTAAAGTGACCCTCGACAGATGCTAAATAAAAGTGGTGGCTTATAAGCCAGGTTTTACGGTATATGTTATAAAGATTAACATTGTGGTCTAACTTCATGTTTAATTTATTGCACAGTCAAATAAATCTAATCATAGACCATGTGATAGTCTATGATCTGATACAATATCCAACTCTTACTCTAAAATC
Organism: Amphiura filiformis; assembly: GCF_039555335.1. Classification (NCBI taxonomy): domain Eukaryota; kingdom Metazoa; phylum Echinodermata; class Ophiuroidea; order Amphilepidida; family Amphiuridae; genus Amphiura; species Amphiura filiformis. Next base: position 68,848,216 of record NC_092636.1, on the reverse strand, counting down.
AAAATTATAACATAAAAGTAAGTATTAAAGGAGTATTTCGTGATCCTAGCATCCTCTTTTTATGACATTTTCAGTAGATATCCACGAACAAATCTTATTCCCAAAATTTCAGTTGATTCCGATTTTGTGTATTTCACTGCTCCATAGACAATGCGTTGTAATTTCGTTCTGGTATACCAGAACGAAATTCAAATTTCACGATATCTTTGCTAAACGAATTAATCTGCAAGAAATTTTTTGCACATAAACATTATGTAGCCAAAGGTTTCCAGTGATATAAAAATCTCAACTTTTTTTGACAAAAGTGGGGTGATGATGCTGTGGATCACGAAATGCCCCCTTTAAGATATTTGCTTAATAGTATAAATGGCATTAACATTTGAGGTATATCAGACATGACTTACCTCAGTAAAGTATGAGTGTGAATTTCTAAACTGACAGAGCTGATATATAATGACGATAATAACGCACAGAATTATGGGTACAATTCCTATGAGGATGAAGACAAGTGCCAACCATACTGGCATCTTCTCTATGTCTAGGTAACCGATGTAGAATAATACCCAAAACTGGAAAGAAAAATAATCATATGGATCAGTCTCTGGTTCAAACATATTCAACACAATACTGAAAAAATCATTAATTCGCGACTACCAGTATGATCACCATAACATCAGGTAGCCGATGATTTTGATCTAAAGATCTCTTACATTTTGGATGTAAGTAAATTCACCTTGTTCTCAACATATTTAAATGAATGATTTACATCGTAAGGTCTCTGCGGGTATGAAAACAGTTTTCTTCTTTGTTTTATCATTCTAGACGTGATGTGACAGAAATGTTGTTTTCTTATGATTCCCACTGCATTTGCATCATTCATATATTAAATTCGTTTTTTAAAAAGGATTTTAAAATGCTATGTTTCTTCCAATATTCTCTTATAGCTGCGGTCGTGGGTTTGAGAATACAATGTAAACACAATAACAAATAACAACATCACAATAACTCTAATGTTTGGTTTGATCCTGCTCATGATTACAAAACTGATTATATCTGTATCTCTATCTGTGTAATGCTACTTACCCCTGTCACGAGTGGGATGAAAACTGCCCAGACAATCATGAACAAAATTTGACCACACCCACTGAAGCTGCCCGTCATGGAGCGAATTTCTTGTGGAAATTTGAGAATTCGTAGCTTTGGTATAGAACCTATGAATAACACAGACAACAACAACAAAAGATTATTACTTGTAAATAAAGTACAAATAGACGTATTTTTGTAATCAATGTATTGCATTCTTATATATCTCTAAGACATTCTTCTTGACAGTCCAGAGATGTATACAGCAGTGGGTGAACAGAATTTAGTGTAAGGACAAATAAGACGTATTTTTGTAATCACTGTATTGCATCCTTATATTTCTCTAAGACATTCTTCTTGACAGTCCAGAGATGTGTACAGCAGTGGGTGAACAGAGTTTAGTGTAAGGACAAATAAGATGTATTTTTGTAATCACTGTATTGCATCCTTATATTTCTCTAAGACATTCTTCTTGACAGTCCAGAGATGTGTACAGCAGTGGGTGAACAGAGTTTAGTGTAAGGACAAATAAGATGTATTTTTGTAATCACTGTATTGCATCCTTATATTTCTCTAAGACATTCTTCTTGACAGTCCAGAGATGTATGCAGCAGTGGATGGACAGAATTTAGTGTAAGGACAAATAAGATGTATTTTTGTAATCACTGTATTGCATCCTTATATTTCTCTAAGACATTCTACTTGACAGTCCAGAGATACGTACAGCAGTGGATGAACAGAGTTTAATGTAAGGACAAATGTGGTGTGATCAAGCAAAATCAGTCTGAAGTCGGGCATATTCAATTTTCGGTTTTTTACATGATTGTATAAAGCATTTGAAAAGTTACATTTTGCAGAAACCTCATTGAAATTAAACAAATCTTTCCAAAACAATATATAACAAAAGAAATGATTGTCTTTGTTTGGCTCGATATCTGAATCACCGTATTGCATCGCTATATTTCTTTAAGACATTCTACTTGACAGTCCAGAGATATGTACAGCAGTGGGTGAACAGTGTTTAGTGTAAGGACAAATAAGACGTATTTTTGCAATCACTGTATTGCATTCTTATATTTCTCTAAGACATTCTTCTTGACAGTCCAGAGATGTGTATAGCAGTGGGTGAACAGAGTTTAGTGCAAGGACAAATAAGATGTATTTTTGTAATCACCGTATTGCATTCTTATATTTTTGAAGACAGTCCAGAGATATGTACAGCAGTGGGCGAACAGAATTGAGTGCAAGGACAAATAAGATGTATTTTTGCAATCACTGTATTGTATTCTTATATTTCTCTAAGACATTCTACTTGACAGTCCAGAGATATGTACAGCAGTGGGTGAACAGAGTTTAGTGTAAGGACAAATAAGATGTATTTTTGCAATCACGGTAATGCATTCTTATATTTCTCTAAGACAATCTACTTGACAGTCCAGAGATGTGTAAGCAGTGGGTGAACAGAATTTAGTGTAAGGACAAATAAGATGTATTTTTGTAATCACTGTATTGCATTCTTATATTTCTCTAAGACATTCTTCTTGACAGTCCAGAGATATGTACAGCAGTGGGTGAACAGAATTTAGTGTAAGGACAAATAAGATGTATTTTTGTAATCACGGTAATGCATTCTTATATTTCTCTAAGACAATCTACTTGACAGTCCAGAGATGTGTAAGCAGTGGGTGAACAGTGTTTAGTGTAAGGACAAATAAGATGTATTTTTGTAATCACTGTATTGCATTCTTATATTTCTCTAAGACATTCTTCTTGACAGTCCAGAGATATGTACAGCAGTGGGTGAACAGAATTTAGTGTAAGGACAAATAAGATGTATTTTTGTAATCACTGTATTGCATTCTTATATTTCTCTAAGACATTCTTCTTGACAGTCCAGAGATGTGTACAGCAGTGGGTGAACAGAGTTTAGTGTAAGGACAAATAAGATGTATTTTTGCAATCACCGTATTGCATCGTTATATTTTTGTAAGACATTCTTCTTGACAGTCCAGAGATGTGTACAGCAGTGAGTGAACAGAGTTTAGTGTAAGGACAAATAAGATGTATTTTTGCAATCACCGTATTGCATCGTTATATTTCTCTAACACATTCTTCTTGACAGTCCAGAGATGTATACAGCAGTGGGTGAAAAGAGTTTAGTGTAAGGACAAATAAGATGTATTTTTGCAATCACCGTATTGCATTCTTATATTTCTCTAAGACATTCTTCTTGACAGTCCAGAGATGTATACAGCAGTGGGTGAACAAAGTTTAGTGTAAGGACAAATAAGATGTATTTTTGCAATCACCGTATTGCATCGTTATATTTTGTAAGACATTCTTCTTGACAGTCCAGAGATGTGTACAGCAGTGAGTGAACAGAGTTTAGTGTAAGGACAAATAAGATGTATTTTTGTAATCACCGTATTGAATTCTTATATTTCTCTAAGACATTCTTTTGACAGTCCGGAGATGTGTACAGCAGTGGGTGAACAGAGTTTAGTGTAAGGACAAATAAGACGTATTTTTGCAATCACTGTATTGCATTCTTATATTTCTCTAAGACATTCTTCTTGACAGTCCAGAGATATGTACAGCATTGGGTGAACAGAGTTTAGTGTAAGGACAAATAGATGTATTTTTGCAATCACCGTATTGCATTCTTATATTTTTGAAGACATTCTTCTTGAGAGTACAGAGATATGTACAGCAGTGGGTGAACAGAGTTTAGTGTAAGGACACACCAGAGGAATATCGTTGTACTTTTATCGCATCTTTTCGTAAGTATTTCGGGGATTGTGGAAATTTTTAAAAAGCAAGGGATTTCAAATAAACTAAAAATGTATAATTTATCGATTATTGTATACACAAGAAATAATTTGAGCTTTGCTTTGTTTGGCTAGGCAGCAAAAACAAAAAATCACACTTACCATACACCCATATGACGAGAACAGGAAGAGAAAACAAGGCAATGAAGAATGGTATTTTAAATGTGTACTCCTCCAATGCTTGGGCTATGTAAAAACCAGCCTAGAAATATAATATTTAAAAGAAGAAAGCATTGTTTAAGGAAATTAAGATGTTCTCTTTTTTATATATACTGCGCCAATAAAGTATCCTTACACTTAGAAAAATAATCACAATTTCCAAAGTGAACAATATTGGGGTAAATTTGTTTTTGTAATAGATGCACTATGTAATCCTGTACATTATGACACCACATTGAAACCAATGTGACTTCAAGAAGCAAAGTTACAAGCATTTGATTAGACGAATGTACAGTTTTAAAAGTGACAAACTGGCCTATTCAAAACTACACAGACTAGACATCTGGTTTAAAAGTGGTGAATGGCTAATTTATGCGTTTGGCTTTAATTGAAAAACAAAAGGAACAAAAGAAAACTGAAACAAAAGAACTGACAAATAAAATGAAAGTTATGAAAAGTACAGAGAAGTAAAAACTGAAATAAAAACTGCTTTAAATAACGCTTCATTGAAGAAACTGTGTTGTCTCTTTGTTGCGCTTGTTGGAATCTTTTTGCGCCTTGTATAGGCCTGTTTGTCACTTTTAAAACTGGACCTTCATCTATTCAATTGCTTGTAACTTTACTTCTTGAGGTCACATTGGATTCAATGTAGTGCCGTAATGTGCATGATTAGCTATTGCATCTATTAAAAAAACAAATTTACCCCAATATTGTTCAGTTTTGAAATTGTGATTATTTTTCCAAGTGTAAGGATACTTTATTGGCGCAGTATATATTATAGTATGCATTGTGTTTATCTATTGTTTGCCTTATGTTTTGTAAAACGCACTGGTTCCGTAGGTATCTAACTGGTCGTACCCAAATTACTTGTATTAATGATGTTAACTCAAAATTTAATGAAATAACATCAGGTGTACCACAAGGGTCTATTATTGGGCCGTCAGATTTTAACGTGCATATTAATGACCTACCTTAGTGTCTCAAATACTGTCAGATATGTACATAGATGACATTGTTTTATTCTGCTCTGGTAAATCTAAGATTGAAATTACTGAAAAATTCAATGAGGATCTAATCTAAATCGTGTAAAGGAATAGCGCAAAACAACATCAAGCTCAATCTAAGAGTACACAATAACAAGCATTCCCTGTTTATTACCGCGTATTGTGTGAAATGTTACTATTTTTAGTTTTATTTTATTTATTATTTAACCAGTGTGACTCATTCAATGCCAGTTCTCCCAAGGTGCCAAGGGCTGATTGTATAGACAGCCAAGTGGTACCCTGATTGGAACTTGCAGCGCCAGATATCTTTGTCATTCACTGCATCTGCCCCGCAATTCAAATGCAGAGATAGCGGATGGAGAGAGCGCATTATGTATTTGGACCAGATGACCAGAGGAGTATCATATATACAATGAAATTATGAGTCGCTAAAAGATTTGTATTAATAGATATGTTATGTTTGGCGTGACTATTATTATGTATGTCTGTATGTCTGCCATACCCAATCCAATGACATCTATTTTCTTTGGTCATACCTGAGTAGTAAGTGGAAGTCCTAGCAGAAAACATATGACGCTTACTGGGACGAAGAAGAGAATTGCAAACACCCATGAGTGAGGTAACCGAAAGGCATCCATAAGCGATACTGAAATTGCTTGCACATAAAATACCTGCGGTAATAAAAAAAAAAAGGAGGAAAATTTGTTATCAACATCAATATCATCATCAATATCAAAATCAACATCGTCATCATGCATCTAAGTTTACATTTGCTACAAAATATTTCACAATAAAGAAAAAAATAAATACAATGAGATGATTTTGATGTCTACTTACTGATCTGCAGATTCCCATGTTGTACATAAATGCGAAGAAAACTAGACACCATATTGGTGCCCATTCTAATGAAGCTAATGCATCTGGCATACTAACAAAACTAAATTCAACACCTGTGTAAATAACAAGAAACACACGATTTAGTCACAAAAATATCTAAAAATGCAACCAATTGGAGCATAATGCTGCGAAAGAAATATCATAGTTACGAAATGCAAGGGACTGCAATCCCACAAGCTCAAACGTGTTATTTTTGTAATAGTATATAGCTGTATATATAGAACTGTGCACTCTCAATCTCTGGTTTAATTAGGTTTCTATATCACAAACCTAGTAATGTGCTTTGTCTATAAAGTGGAAAATAAGCATGAAAACCTTTTATGATTTGTCAAACATTTAGCCACAGGCTGATATTTCAAAAATAGATGGAAATATTACACACATCATATCGCAAAATTTGCTTCGTGCGGTTAACTTCTACGTTTTAGCTTGCAAGTTTAGTAGAATACGCTCACAGAATTATTAACAGCCTTTTCCCCACCAACAAAAACATTTTTGAAATGACCCTCAGGGCTCTCTTTGAAATAATTTCTTGGATATACTTGGATATTTATGAACTATTATATCCTGTTATCATGAACACATCAAACATTAAACTACGAACATTAAATTAAACTACATGTATCATAAAGGTTTCGGGGATCAAATAAACATTTTCTGGGTAGACCTTTCAATAAACATAAAAACAAAGATACAAACATCTCTGTAACATAATCATAAGTGTTATTGTTCAGAAAGTTCCATATCCACAGGTGTTGTTCAGATATTGCCCACACGATAATATGCACTCCAGGTTTATGAGTCAGCAGTTACCTTCATAAAGGGATTTCCTCAGAGACTGAAATGTGAGTGTATATATAACGACGGCAGCTATTATGTATAATACATGAACATGCCTGAACAAAAGCCCAAACGAAAACGGTAACCTTTTAATTCTACATATCTTTATTACATTCATGCAGGCTTTCGGTCATTATCACTGAAGAAGGGGTCGTTATTTGGCTTAGGAGAGGAAGATTATGTCTTAATTCTTTCATTTACACGTAAGTTTTGTTTAGTATAGTACAATGCAGTGGTGTCACATTGTTACTAAAAGGGAAGCTCTTCAAATCAACACTAATATAATGTTCAAAACATATATTGTTTTAAGGGCTATGGTTCCCCCACCCAACTATGATATCATAGAAGTTCACTAACCCAGTAATCTGAACGAGACCAAAAATACAGGTGGGGACTTGATCAAAGTCTCAATTAACTACTCAATTAATTGCAAGTACAGAATCTGACGTGATGTTTGCTTAAACGTAATATAATATACGTGCAACAGACGGTTGTTACCCAACCAGCCATGGTATGTCTTGGGTTTAACAATCATGATATTAATATAAAACGGTCTTAGTACTGAATAATGCCACGGAGGTAGCACTAATAACTGTTGATGATGAAGTCCTTTCATTTCTGTCTAACAGAATCTCGGTTTGCATTTTGTCAGTTTATATCCCAGTGTTAGATTGAAACATGAGTTTTGTTTTATATTGCTTCTCGAAAACTGTAACATACTCGAACATGCCTGAACAAAGCCCACACGAAATCGGTACCCCCTTAAATTCAACAACTCAGTGTATAACATTCATGACTGCAAGCTCCAGGTCATTATCGCTGAAGAAGGAGTCGTTTATTTGCCTTAGGCGTGGAGGATTAAGTCCTATCTCTTTCTTTTACACCTAAGTTTGTTATATGTCAATCCCCGTGTCAATCGCAATAATACGATATAACAGTATCACATTGCAACACTTTCCAAAAGGGGAGATCTGCAAACCACAGATATATAATATTTGTCCTCTTGGCGAGTCAGTGACGTCAGTGCGAATTTTACTCGCCACAGCTTCAAATCGTGATCGTTCGTTTCAAGCGCTGACGGACCCATCCACACACGCGTTTTGCCGCATTGATGCGAGTGCAAAACACCTTCCTGAACGCGTTGACGTCAGTGACTCGCTCTGACTTTACATGGCTATATTAAAGACCCATTCAGTGAAATGAAAATTGTTTATAAATTGCTTAAAAGTGAAGGATAAGTCATTCAAATTGTCATTTGGTATTTTTGAAATGACAAATTTGGGAAAAAACAAAGAAAACAGCAGTACTGACGAAGTTGAGCTACATTCAAATGCATGTAGCTAATTTAGATACTGTCAGTAACTCAGTATCTAAATTACAGATTCGTGTAAAATGTCTTATTTTGTCTTAAATACATGGCTTTCGGATGAACTACTTGCAGGCTATGTTAGCACATCTATGACAATGACAAAGGTACCAACATCTGAATTTTGATGATTTTTACGATCATCCGGATGAGCAAATCACTGAATGGGCCTTTAAATTAGGAGGTGGAGTGGAAATGGATCATACTAGAAGCCGGACAGAGTATCGTACAAAATGTTACTATGTAACTAAACGACGTATTAGCCAAATGTTGCGTACATACTGATAGTATTGTGTTACCTTGTGTGACGGCTGCTCTAATCTGTTCCACGCCGCTACCTTGTTTTACTACTACAACTAAGTACCCGAAGAACATAGCGAAACATAATACAGATATGACATGAAGTATGAAAGTGACGAATGTAACAGTCAGTGCGTCTCTGTAATTAGAAAATGGAAACGAGATCGTTAGTATCAAAGAAAGTAACGAGATCGTTAGTATCAAACAAAGTAGGTTGGTTGGGCGTAACAATTACAAGTTTTAATCTTACTTGCGAGAGAGGGTTTTTGTTTTAAACCGATTTCAGCTTCAACACTAAAATGGTAAGGAATATGAGTGTAGTATTACTAGTGCTTTTAGCTTAGCGACAATGTGATGATATAATATGCTTTTGAGTAAGAGCTACAAAGCACCATATTGGGGTTTTTTTCAGTTGTCAAAACTTGCTCAACTTAATTAAAAAAACAAAAAGCGAAAGAAAGATTTTGAATTTTTTCAATACAGTCAGTCGCCCACAAATGGCAGAAGCATAAAACACATTCTTCAATTATTTAATCTCTAGAATCGACAGTTAAATGCTATTCTTAATATGTGCATATTTGTGAGAAAAAAAACGAGTTGGCCTTTAAAGTGTTTTTAATTAATTTGTTTTAGGTTTTGGCATCCCTGAAATAGACTCATCTAAAATCTGTTTAAAATTGAATTTGTGAAGCTTTTTGCTTTCACTGATGTACACTACTGCTGGTATTATCGTAAACATATGATTAGCCTCATTTACTGTCAAAATAGAGTGGTATAAGATCAATATTGGGCGTGGATGATTAATTTATTTTTATCTCTAAAATGCTAAAAGCAAGTGAAATGTAATAGAACGTATAAATTTAAAAGAGCTAAATTTGTCTAAATATATATAAGTATACATTGATGGACAAAAAGTACATCAATTTGTGTTTCTCCAAATTGCATTTTTGGTGTTTATGGCTTTCCGTGTTACAAGCTACACATAAAAATGCCAAAGTGTCTTTAAATTCCGAACCACGCGGTTGTTTTAGTGCATACACTTTTAAGAGCACTTGTCTCAAAAGTAAATTTTCATTTACAAGACAAAGAAATTTAATTAAAACAATACTCACGTTATGCAGTTATTACGAAATCTATTATGACTAGCAATTGAAAGAATTACACCACTACCCGACATAAACGTCCATATAACAATATGGAAAGCATCCTGCCAGAACTGTTAAAACAAACATAAGAAATATCAAATTTCATAATAACATATTCAGGTAACATCTTACATGTCTTATGACATTAATGATACTCTACTCTCCTACAGAGTAGCATTCTGGCAATTTAGAGATCATAATTATACATACGTCGTAGAGCCATTAAAAAGGTTTTTAGTTTTAGATAAGCAGAATATAGTATTTTCAACATAACAGTTTTGCAACTTGAAATTTCATTTTTGTTTTCATCTGTCAGCATTGCTCACATTCTGACCTTTAATTTCATCATTTCTTTCCGAGAATAATTGAAGTAACGGCGATCTAGAGCCATGGATTAGCAGTTAACATAGTAACAAGTGGGTAAGATGATGAGGCTTAGGTAGAGTTAGAGCCAGACCACGAGACGAAGGCTTTCCTGTTGCCTGACCTATATTATGTGTATATAATATGGTACAAGTGTGCCAGTGTGCTCTACAGAGACATCTCCAAATGTGTTTAGATGTATTAATATCAACAAGTGAGCTGGCATAACCAGATCAGGTAAATGATTTGGTAAAACATTCAACGTGCAATTCCCCCATCAAGTGTTAAGTCTGTGCCGGGGACAGGGTCTGATGTTACAAATGTTTAACGGTTCATGTCATTGCTTACTAAATGTAATAAATTATGCTAAGAATCCTAAAAAGACCTGTTCAGTTACGTGATTTCCTTTATCTTTAACACCTATTAAATACTTTCTACTGTAATAGATGTTTGGCATTTCCATAAAACAGTTGCAATTACGTGAAGCAAATACAATTAGCCGGAATGAGCACCACCCTAACACGTAACGAGAACATTAGCTAGGTAACAAAACTGCGAGTAAACTGCGTTAAACCATCAAAAATATAATGTTGCGAGAGAACATTATACTTTCTTGAATTGCGTGCTTGAATACTTACTTGAAAAGTTAAAGCCTTGTTTAGGTCTGGGTAAAGGCAGGCCATGATTCCATCAACAGCCGCTGGATTGTCAATGGCACCTTGAGCGATCAGAGGGATAAGTAGAAGTACGGGGGTAGGCATCAAAACATACGCTAACTGTAATGGAAGGATAAAAAAAGTAAAGCAAAGTCATAATACTCAGAGGGGAACATAATCTTACGTCGTCATGGTTTATTTGTCAAAGGGACGAATACCAGAGTACTATAAACCGCGCCATTGAATCTGTCTGTGAAGCGACAATGCCAAACATCGTCGCCATCATAAAGGCCTACAGATTCATCGGTTGGTAAATACTAAGGGCAATTTATACCATATGCCGACATTCATTATATCATAGGAAACAAAAACCCTAAATCAATTGTATCACAGGAAAAAAACCCCTAAATACACACCAGAAGAACAAACATTAATGCCAACACAACCACCTATGAAGATAAACCAATGCAACTGCATGCAACAAAATCCTATCATATCAGCGGTATTACAATGTAAAGGCGCAGTGATTTTTAGTGCGCAAGGCACAGATACAACGCCTATCGACAGTCTAATTCGGTTATATAAATGCGCTTTTATAAATGCGCACGTGACCACCTCCGCGCTGCCATAACAGCTTATAGACAGTAAGTCTCGAAGTGACCTTCTACATAGCGGGTGGTCTTTCTATACATTTGAATGCAAAGGCCGAACAACATGAGACTACTGTGCAGCAAAAGTGTCTATTTTGTTCAACTTTGTGATTATATTGTAAACGTTTACGTCGTTGAATATTTTTTTCCGTCGTCAAATACTTTCAAAATGTTGTTTTTGATAACATATTACAAATTCGGAATTGCAAAATGTGTAATTATTTTGCAATTCAATTAATACTTAAATTTGATGATATTTATCAACAGAGTTCCTATCCCTTTCTGTATAGTGGTCAATGCATGAGGATTTGGTCACGCTTGCTGGTCTTGGTTTGTCGTGCCCATGTGTCACGTGCGCATTTATAAAAGCGCATTTATATATATAACCGAAGTACACTGATAAACGTTGATCCACAAGCCTCAGCCTTTACAGGTTGTTGCTGACCACTACGGCCCCATATCATTCCATATAACCATTACACAACAGCTCAGGGACTTTTCAGCTTACGAGCGCACACCCTAGACATTCCACAACAGCCAGGATCGGCTCACCGAGTTTTGTACTGGATAACGAGACCATTTTAAAAGTTTCTATTCCAGGGGAATTTCATTTTTTCACGAGAGCGTACTAAACTACCGCTGGGGTTCGAACCCGCAACGTATTGCATCATAGCCGAACGCCTTATCGATTGCGCTAACTTAACTGTTATTCTGATATATTTTGATTTTTGGGTGTTTGCTGAAGCATTCTGGGTTTACAGTTCAAATTTGGCATGCTGTAAATGGACGTGTTACACTTATTAGTCTATGGTTACACTATCTAATAATACCGTAGAAATTCGTTAACAAGCATAATGTTTTTTATTTTTAGGGTAGTCTGTTAAACCGTTTCATTTTTTTCCTTTTAATATATAGTTTTTACGGTAGCCTATTCTGTGTCTCTCCAGTCAAATAAATAGCATTACCAATATCATGACAGTGTTACTGTAGGAGCTCTGTAGTGAGAGGAAAAGATGTGATGAATAAGGCATCATTTCATATTAAATCAAAAGACATCTAAAACTATACTCGAATTACTGTTTCAAACTCGAATCATGTTTACAATGCAGTAAAACGTTTAAATATTGAAGCTATCTGCAAGGTTCGTACCTAAACCATCGCATTTCATTGGAAGAGAGACACCATACAAGTTGATCGATTTGCTTTTCCCGATTGTATACGATACAAGCCTTTCCTGACGAATTCTCAATTGCAACAAGGTAACATTAAACCATTGCTTTACGCATTCTGCTCATGTTATTGCATGTATGTTCTGTGTTCTCACAGTGGGTACTACATGAGAGAGCTGATCCACAATAATGTGCATCAATGTAGTGCATATCCGTCGTCTGCAGTCTCTCCAACCACCGAGCACACCTATTAATACTCAATGGTGTACCGCGCAACATTTTTTATTGCGTCTTGTAATGCAGTGCTAAAAGGCGAGCGTCTACGCTTGCATGACGCAGGATATGACGTGCATTTACGCGTTTTAGTTGAATTCATATATCGTAATAACTCGCTTATATACTGCGTGAAATTTACGCGAGGTAGACGGTCCCAAAGCGTGGCATTTCCAAGCATTTGAAAGTACTACATTGATACAATGCGGATTGAATTTCCCGTGTAGATTATCACTTTATGTTCCTACAGTTAGTTGCGTAGAATCGCTGTGGGCTTTTCGGTATCAAAATTTGTAATGGGAAAAACCTGTCTGAATGCAAATATTCTGTTTTCCCCAATTTATATAATTTTAGATCAGAAATCCCATAAAATATGTTCCGTTAAATCATTATAGTGGGTGTCAAATTCCCTTCAATTTTGAACAATACACTTCATTACAGATTTTGAATGTAATTTTATGGCCGATAGGGTGAGAACTGAATGACAGTTTTCCCGTGGCAAAACGTATTAGTTTCTAGCTATTGCAACAATTGCATAACCTGTGACTGTAAATGAAGGTGTGAAAGTAAATTATCTCCTGCGTTCTCAGTAGTACAGTGTCAGCATTGGTAAGATCGGCAAAATTGTAATTACACGTCAAAATTTGTAATATTGTACCCTCTCACATTGATGAGATATGTAAATAAGAAGACAGGCATTGACACACTAATGGCACACTTATTCTTGGATACAAACCGATTGTTAAATTGCAAAATTCGTGACACGCGACGAACCTGGCACGGAATATAGTCTCTCTTATCTCAAACGAGCAAATCATACAACAGACTTATACACTGCTTCAGGTATAATAATCTGAATCAACTGTGTTATGAATACTAATCAATTAATTGCCGTGATTATGGCAGCTATAATTGTAGGGGCAATTCAAAGTCATGTATAGTAAACATTACCTATTTTATGAATCAATATGGAACGAAAAATCATGAAATGATCTTCCGTATCTGAACCATAAAAGGTGTAAAAATCGGTATCCATCAATTTTCAGCGATTTATTTGGATAAGACTACCATATTCAAAAGTACATTACATCTTCCCAAGCCTTGACAGTACAACAAAGTTCTAAAAATTCAAATAACTGGACCATTTCAAACGTTTGCATCTGGCAGGTTTTTGATTACACCGGCAACCCGCGACTTACTGGGGGTGGTACCAAGCATTTAAGATGAATTAATACTCCATCGCTGAGCGACGAGCGATTGGTATTTGACCACTGAGGTAGCGCGCTTTTCCTGACGCAACAAAAAGCGCTCTACTTCATTGGCTAAAATTCAATCACTATCGCTCAGCGATGTAGTATAAATTCAGCATTATTATATATTCTCGGTGTATACAATGCTCAAATAAGCGCCCAAAATATGACTCGATCCTTTGCACTCCATTTTGCGAACATTAAAGCCATATTATAACATTTGCTGAGGAGAACGCCCTCAAAAAAAATTAAATTCTGTTTTTTACACGATTGTAATGTACTTTAGTCAATAAAGATACTCTGCAAAAATCAAGACTTTAGGTGCTGTAGTTTGGTCAAAATCCGAGATTTTGAATAAAACGGAGGAACCGTCGTTTTATTATTACAATGGAAATGCGGCGTGCGGGCGGGACACAAACACCCCCCCCCACACACACACCAGAGGGTCGTACCGTATTACAACCGCTGGAGTAACATGCATTGGCGCTAGTAGTAAAAATTCCAATTTTCTTTGCTTTACCTCACTTGTTCGGCTTAAAATTAAAAGGGGACATATCTGACAGTAAAAGCTAACATTTTATGGAAAATGAATACTGATCTATTTTTACAGAAATGTTATAATATGGCTTTAAGTTGACCTACCACCATAACCGGTACGGGATAGAGTGGTTAATCAAACTTGAAGGGTTAGGTAGTGGGTTGTTGAGCCCCAGCGATAGTTGCCCTTACAAAAATAGTTTAGGTAATTATAACGAGATTTAAATTGATGAATGTTTTCAGTCATCCAGTTGTAGTATACGAAGTCGGGAATGAAATCAAAATACATGAAATACTGGACTTACTATTTTTTAGCAAAGCTACGTTGCGTGTGATACCATCACACTTCATCAGACAACTGATTTATTTCCAAACTTCATATAACGAGATTTCATATAAACTGCTCAAATAAAGAAAGTCCGCAGTCATGTAACCAGTTCTACACCAAAACCTGATCTTGTTATGAAAATTTGATTGATACGGTTGTGTGCAGAATCTTGTTATCTCTAATTTGATACCAAATTTGATACCAAACACTCAAAAGTGACAAAGACTGATACCAGTTTATGGCATTTGGTGCATTTTCAAAAGTTGCAAATCAAAACGATAACGCGGTCGAAATTGCTTAGCGTGGCAATGTGGTCAATCTTGCTTGCCCACGATGAACCCATGTCGACTATCCCAAGTGCGCGCTTTATTCAATTGTTAATTTAAAACGCATGGATTGCTACAGTGCTTTACTGATGAATACTAGGGCACGATGCGATCGATATGACCTAGCGGTTGTTTCGGGCTATGTCAATGGTCGCGCTGTGCCATTCACCTCTACAGCTCCGCGTGGTCCATTTTTAATTTGCAACTTTTGAAAATGCACCAAATTTCATATACTGGTCTCAATCTCTCTGAATTTAGAGTTTTTGGTGGCAAATTTGGTATCAAGTTGGAGCTAACAAGATTCTGCATACGACTTTATCAATTAAATGTTCATAACACGATCAGGTTTTGGTGTAGGACGGGTTACATGACTGCGGACTTTCTTTATTTGAGCAGTTTAGTTCTAGTCCAATGAAACAGTACTCACTGTCATGACTGTGGAGGTTTCGAAGTCTGTCTTGCAGACTCATTTTTCATATTGAATTCAAACGTGATACTTAGATTCGAATAGTGATTTTCTTTCTTAGCGCACATTTTTGCATCACTGGACGGAGAAGATCTATTATAGATATTGTTTGGTATAATAGGGTGTTCCAAAGTTGCATGATTTAAAGTATGTTGAAACATATTGCCTATTTCAGCCCAATAATTATAATGTTTGTATGCTTGCACGGAAGACTTCCGTTAAGTGTAACCATTTCACGTGAGTGGTTCAACGTCAGTAATATAATACGATCGAGTGACATTTTACCACTCTATGTGGAAGTAAGGTTCAAGAGACGAATTGTTTCAGCATGTTGATTAAAATAGAACATGCAAGCTGCTTCTGCATGCTACCTTATTTCTTCATGTCTATGCAATGCTTAATGCTCTGCGTGCTAGCCATGCGCTTCAATGGAAAAAGTTCAAGTTTTGAAATATTTTCTCAAAATATCAAGAGCTATCTTAAGAACTACTGAACCAATACTAGCCTTGTTGGTACTCATTTTAATGGATTTTTCATGCTGATTCCAAATATGGTCATGGAAATTTACATTTCTTACATTATTGAATTTTGAATTTTTTTCAAAACTTGTCGTCTGCACACTCGCGTGAAGAGAGTTAACTACTGTTCCTGTACTTAAACAGGAATGTTTGAGGCAATATGTGAGCAAAACAGAGACAGAGATTTTCCCTAAATGCATCGGCAACAAGTTCGTTTTATACAAGACGTCATGTAACTATATGCACAAGCACTTCAAAGAAACTCATGTGTAAGCATTCAACACATATTGGTATATACTCTGTCAGGGTTAATATATGAAATAATGTCAAAGTAATATCACTCCTCCATCAATACAGGTGTTTCAACATACGCATTTGCTCTGATTGCACGTTTTAGCATATTTAACATGATATCATTAATTAGTCCATCACAATAAGTTCACATTGTGCATCTCGGACTTGAGACCAAACCTGTTTCAATTCCCATATTTACTTGTAATGGGCTATTCCAGTTGAAATCCATACACTTCTGAGGAAGACATGACCTTAATCGCTCACACCTGCACACTTCAAATAAAGTCGCCCATTCAGGTAACCCCATTTAAAATTCACACTCCCTGTGCGGAAGATTAAGGTCATGTCTTCCATAAGGGGTGTATGGATTTCAACTGAAATTACTTCAAATCGTCCTCCAGAAGACATGCAAATCCATGGAGTACAATACCAAGCACATGTTAAAGTCGCATTGATTCTTTTGTATTCCATGCATTTGCATGTCTTCTGGAGGACGATTTGAACTAATGATCTTTCGTGCAATCGTCCTATTGTAACAGCTGAGGAAGCAGTTTCAAGTTGTAAATAATTAGTTGTAGGTGGTCATGGTGGTGAGTCGTGAAAATTATCACCCATAGAGGTACCAAATACTATGAATTATTAAACTATGATAATCTGATGTTTTGGATTTACTTTGAAGTAATAATTCATAGTTCTATAGGTGGTGCATTTATTTGTTATAATGTATTATCATAAGGTGTATGTACTGATATTGCCACATATCATTAGCACTTCTAACAAAATCTCGCTAGAATCAGGAACAGGACTCGGCGATTATGATCTCAAGCTTCAAAATTGTTCTTGTCAATACTATATTTTGTAATTCTTAAACAAATTATTACATGTGTTGATTCCAAGGAATTAAACATACAATATATCTTTTCCTAGCTACTTTTGTGTGTGTATAATATGGGTTACAAGTCAGTCAAATGTATCATTCTTCTTTAAGATAGCACCTTAAAATAACACAAAATGTCACATCTGAAAAAAAGCGAATGACAAATGTGGTTGTCACAGCCGGCAATATCCTGTACTGCGGGGAAAATCTTATTTTGATTCCTTTCAGATGAACATGATGAATACTTGATATCACTGGTGCTCAGGGCTGCCTTTGCAAAATTCTATCCTGTATTCTCACAAGATGAATAGCACTTTCCAGTTGCGTGATTTAGTGTGAATATCTTAATGTGAGCAGAGGATCTTATTGATACTTATTTTTAAACGTAATTTGCAGAAGGATGCAGATCTGACTGGCAATAATTCATCTATAAATACTCAATTAACAAGAAAACATTAAAGGTCGATAACTAGTTATATCAACTACATTACACTACGTTTCACATAGCATACTGTATTCACAATCACAACTGATTGCCTATTTGACACGTCAATAGCTTGCTTATATATTTTTGCAGATGAAGAAGATGAGAGGCCTGGCGCACGCGCGCGGCAAATGTGCTTACACATTTCATCAATTATTCAATGCGTTCGCTATTCATGACATTACGTGGGTAAGTGCAGTCTGCAATAGTCTTGTGGGACGTTCAGTTTTTCCTTAAATTAAAAGTACACCATGCAGCCACATAATGACTTACAATTAATCTGGGTGGAATTCAATTAGAAACTGATAGTCGAAGAGTGTCAATTAAAAGAAATTACTTGTTACCAAAATACAAAAGGAAAACAATTACATCCTTAATGAACGTTAACTCTTTACAAAAGTAAACTCCTTTTGGGCTTATAAACATTCAATCAAGTAACTGGTTATTGGTTTCTTCTTCATATGACCGCACATAGCCTATAGAAAGGCACCTGTAATCATTCAATATACACGGCAACGCACTTATAACAAGTTTAGGCTCAATTTTGGTACATCCACTGTTGTAGTGACGGGCAATGCTGTTTTTTTTCGCCGCAAGAATAAACGACCCGATACGATCTAAAATGTGGGTGATCTATTCGCCAATTGCTTACAATTGAACAATAAAGCTGTATTTATACTCCCTTGGCTAGCTATGAGCGATTGACGTGGTTACTATCTAAAGATCTTGGCTGTTTGTAGATGCTTTACAAATGTCAATTCAATGTATTGGTTAAATTGCAGTGAATTTTTGCTAGCTATTAAACCTATACTCCAGTGTAAAGATTCAGCTTACTTTAATAATGATAGTAGGGCTGTAGACCGAAACGCCGAACCACTAGTGAACGGCAATTAGATTTCGCTTAACGGTGTGGACCATACTTGTCTAAACTTTATGTACATCTTCTCACCTTTCCTATTTCTTTGGCTCCAAGAAAAGTGAGGAGGATCACGACTCCCCAGGCCGTCAGCATGGCGAATACCAAGGGTGGTTGAAGGAACCTATCTCAGTTATATTAGACGATTTAACAAGTACGTATTCTCTGCAAAGAAAAATGCAAAAGAGTAGTTAATAAAAACATAGTTACACAATGTTGCAAATTTCATTAAGTTTTAATAGAGGGCGATATGTATATTACCGAACTTATGACCGATTAATATTACTGTCCTTCTTCGTAGGCACCAAGACACTGCAAATGTCTTGGTATTAAATGAACGTGATTGGGGCGAGCTCGATACTTGCAGAAAACTTGACTATACAGAGAGAGTGGTATACTCTTTAATGTGATTAGTGTGAAAGGTCACTAAAACTGACTTATATGGCTGTCAATTAAGTAGGTGACAGAATCGCACATTGAATTAGTGCCAAATTGGATGGTGGGTATATTAGAGGGTTTGCGATATTCCATACGCCTTGCGTGGTCCGTCCGTTCATACGTGCGTACATACCTCTAGTCTGGGTTTCAAGCTGGATTGTGCTCGTTCATCACGAAGGAGCACAAGCCGGCTGGGACCGAGACTAACACTACATCTGGCCTCATGAGGGCGACAAACAAGATATTTAGCGGTCTAGGACCTATGCCCGGGTTTTATGTCTTCACTTCAGCATGCTTTTGATTGTTACAATAACCCAGGGCTAACATATCGCTTCAAAGTAATTGTATTTCGGTGCTTTCCGAATATCATGGTTGCCGAAAACAAATATTTCGGTACATTAAAGATCATTACATGTATATGTCATGATACTTTTTCGTGCACAACCCGCGTGATGCAGTACAAACCTTTAACTTCAACGTCCTTCTTGCGTTACACGTATATCAAAGATGCAAATCGCAATCTCTTTTCCATACGGCCGATCTCATCCGCATTTTAAAGGACAATCTGTGCGTATAAACTGCACTTATGAATGAAGTCAAATTTTCACACCTCTTTGAAAAACGGATGAATTACGTGCATTTTCTACGTTGTCCGCGCGTTCATTTCGTACGTGCAGAATCTTCAATACTGATTAAATAAGCAATATCGCTCCGTCACGGCTTTTGGCAAAATCGCAACCTCTCTATTAAGTCACCAGGTCCGCTAGCACGGGCTTGCTGTCTTACTGTTGCAAATTCGACATGTTGGTGACCATCTAAGTCCGGCATAGATCTATGGGAGTTGATGAAGATTACATGTGGGCGAGTTATGCATACCTTTGAGATATTTCGTATTATTGCTGACTAATCATAAATATGCGTTATCAACACATGTTTTCCACCGGTAGTATATAAAATCATTCACTCACAAGTCATAAATAAATTTAGTCTTAATGCTGTTATGTTTGCATTGCTCTATCTAATGCTAGATAATCATTCCTTTATATTCATGATGTACTCTAAAAACTGTGCTTAAAATTTAAACACTTTTCTGAACACAGTCATGCTACCACTTTGAAGCTAAACGAATTCCTAGACAACAATTAAGACCATATAATTATTGCTAATATCAACACTTTCATTTTTTTATAAAGTGATGGCAAGATTGTTTAGCAAAAGTGTTAATTACAAACAGAATATGTAGTGTAAGTTTTATGGTTGACAAAATCAAAATTACAAACAAGAGATGTAGAGTACATTCCCATTTATGTTAACTCGGAACGTATACCCTTCTATCTGTCTGAATTTCGGACGAGGATAGAGAATCTTAAGCTTCCTTTAAACTCACGGACCTGGATTGACCCAAAAGCTTTTTACTTATTTACTGAAGTCTTCTTGTTTGTGTAAAATTCACGTCTTGAGTGCCGTCGCTTTGAACCTGATAAGCGTGCAGTCACGTATGTGGAAGACTTCAGAGATACAGAATAAGAGTGTTCTGATAAAAGGTTAACATTTACGCCTTAAGAACAATAAGGTATTAATGAAATTTCTTTTGAAAATAAATTGCTGTAAACAGCCAATCTGAGTCGTAGAACGTGCAAATAATATTACGTGATTCGTGAATAAAAACATGGTGGAATATCCTTTCGCTTTCTCCACCAAATAAACAATATTTTTTTAAATGGGGCATTGTATCCAGAAGACAGGTATATTATAATGTGATACATGTTGATATTTTTTTATTACCCTTTTAAAAGGAAGTTCTATCTTTTTCAGTATTTTATAGGATTACCCTAGTTTATGATAATTGTGTTTAACATCTAGTTAAATACTTTTCATGTACCACCATTGACACACTTGTGTATGAAAGTGGCCCAATGTAATTCAATTTAATGCAATTTGGTGCAACAATTGTGCTATTCTTTACCATTTTTCTGAGCATGTTTTATTGTATACAGTTTTTTGTTTGTTTTTATAAAATATAAGTGTAACTTGGGGGACACTCTGTGTAACATTACAGTTAAAAGGGCATTTCGTGATCCACAGCCTCATCCCCCCACTTTTCTCAAAAAAAGTTGAGATTTTTGTATCACTGGAAATCTCTGGCTGCATAATGTTTATGTACCAAGTATTTCTTACAAATTAATTAGTTTCGCAAAAATATCGTGAAATTTGAATTTCGTTCTGGTATACCAGAACGAAATTACAACACATTGTCTATGGAGCAGTGTAATACACATTATCATGCATAACTCGCAAACGCAAAATCGGAATCAACTGACATTTTGGGAATAAGCTTTTTTCGTGGATATCTACTGAAAATGTCATAAAAAGAGGCTGCTAGGATCACGAAATACTCCTTTAAAATGCTGACTTACTCAAAAAATTCTTTTGTTGCTGGTATAGGTACCAAATAGGACGGCGATGAAGACGAATTCTCACGGTATTGTGCTATACTGCTATTGGAAGCTGCAAAACTAAATACATCAATACATTGTTTGGAGTTCCACCAATGATGACAGCCTATCCATTGTAGGTCTCCCCACCAAGCCACGGAGAAAAAGGCATATATAAGGTGGTAAGTGGTAAACAAGTGCTCGTAAACACAAGCAATGATGACAAGCATGAGTATACCGAAGCTAATACCTGTAAAACGAAGAGAAGTAAAACGAGATTTAGTTGATGTTGAGCTTGTTAGTTCCTTACAGCGAGTTCATCTATTTATGTAGCATTACACTAGTAGCATGTTTGTACAACAACTTTCACTTCACAAAACATTTGTTGTTAATAGGTTTCCTTCATCGGTGTTACGTGATTGTTCGGCAGTGTGAATTTTTGTGTGGCACTTCATGCCGTTAATGGGTACGGTCTGGGGTTTTTATGGTTTAGATAACTTTACGGTTTAGTGTTGTAAAAGTAAAGCTGATAGGGTTAGGGGAACCCAGGTAATTTAGTGCAAACAGTAGCCACCATCATATTATTACAATAGCAAGTTGATAAACACCTAGCAGTCCACAGCAAAATTGTGATAAACCACTAGTATTTTCCATACCCATGTACCATGTGATGTAACAATCATGTAGCACCGGTTTCATTAATTACGATAAGCGAATAAGCACTCTTCATTTACAACTAAACTGTACATATTACCCATAAATATAACATTAATTCCCTTAAATATCTCATTATCATTGTTTTCTAACTTCCTTACACACGAGGAAATTAGTACTGAATATAAACGATACATTGAGACAATTCACCTATCAGTCACGACTAGGCCGTATAGTTTCTAAAAAGCTATTGGAAAGGTTAATAATAGTGAGAATTTAAAGATATAATTACTTGGAAGAACCACTGAATGGCCAAAAGGAATAAGTGGCTTCAGAATGGTCTCAGGGACAATGAAAAGATATATTACTGCGAAATTACCACCTTTATAAGAGAACTGATCTTGATGACACCAATCAACACGCGCTTGGGGAACGATTCTATACGTGGTTGACATTTAATTGACTATTTCAATATTTGATGAGATACTAACAAGGTTTGAAATAAGATAAACCCCTTTTGGGTTAATGTAACACATGATGGGCTATTCCAGTTGAAATCCATACACCCCCTATAGAAGACATTACACATCTTCCATAAAGGGAGTGTGAATTTCAAATCGACCCATCCATTCAGGTAACCCCATATGTGAAATTCACACACCCTGTGTAGAAGATCACGTCTTCCATAGGGGTGTATGGATTTCAACTTGAATAGCCCAATCACCCTCTAGCATGTCTATTTATATCTCATTTGACGACATCATTCAACAAAGTGGTGGCAAGGATGTCTAACTGCCACCGCATATTCAATCATATACTTTGAGGATTTGAAGGTGCAGTTTTAAGATCAGTTTTAAGGAAAGACTATATAATTGAAAATTGCGGATTGCCTTTTAACAGCCAAGATCGCGTATTTTGGTTCAAAATGCGGGTTTTTTTGGTATTTGAGGACGACCTATAAAAACCAAAACCGTCCGTTCATCCGTGGTTGTGCCTCCAAACCTAAGTGCTTTGAATGCTGCATGTATTCGGGTCAAGGGCGAAGGTGATAGGAGACATTATTCCAATCTACCTATGTTCCAAGCCACAGCAGACGTGTAACCGACTATGTGAATGAACCAAAGGGCTATGAAAACAATATGTAGTGGGATTCGGGGTAAGGATGAAGGTGATAACAAACATACTCCACCTTACCTATCGCATGTGTACACATATTCGAAGAAAATATGTAATAGTATGTGGACAAACCAAAGAGCTATGAATAGTGATTTATTGGGATTCGGGTTAGGGACGACGAAGGTGGTATGAGACGAAGGCGATACGAGACACGGTCATACTCAACCTACCTTTAGCAAATGGACATATTTTTCAAGTAGACAGATAACCGAATATATGAACCCAAGGGCTATGAATACCGTATGTATTAGGGTCGTGTTAAGGACGAAGGTGACATGAGACGTACTCTAACCTACCTTTAGCAAGTGGACATAGCAGAGTTAACATACACCAAGCAGACAGGTAACCGACTATGTGCACATACGGTCTATGAAGACCATAATTATTACTACTAATCCTCACTTGATAACTTCAGCATGCATATTGGAATATGCACCTCCTTAAGATTTGCCCTAACAAAATTTAAATGCCATTTATGGAAAGATTATACTTTCCTGTTCAGAAAATGTATAACTTGTGCTATAATAGGGTCTATAGTTTGTTAATTATGAGTGTTTCCATGTAAGATGATGCACGATCCTTGAAATTTACTGATGAAATGAGTGCACATGTTCTCCCATAGACTTTACATGTGAACCGTATCCCAATTTCCGTATTTCACCACCCTGCGTTTTAGTTTACTTTAATCATTACATTCAGCTGTTTTTATCTAAAATATCAGAGCATTAATATCACTGAATATTGATACTTTCTGATACAGGTCATTTTTTAAGTTCAAAGAGGAAACACCACCACCCTATTGGGTACCCTACAATCTTGGTAAAAAGTACTTGGGACACTTGGTACACTATATCGAAATTAATTCCCTGCAGAATTTATTGTGATCTTGGAAATGACGTAATTGTGTTTTGAAACAAACATGACATCTACAGCAATGATTTACCCTTCCCCTTTCCCCATCAAACAATGTTGGAACACACTGGGAAACTGCTGAAGACATTGGCATTTCTCAACATTGTACAGGGGAGAGGGGGTGATAGTTTCCCGTTCTTTACACGAACGTGTTGCAAGACTTTTTTCCAAGATTGCAGTTCATGACACATGGCCATATGGTGATATGAGATATATTCCAACCTACCTTTAGCGAGTGGACACATATTCCAACAAGACAGGTAACCGACCCTGTGCACCTAAGGGCTATGGATAGAATATGTATTGGGGACGAGTTAAGGACGAAGGTGATATAAGACATATTCCAACCTACCTTTAGCGAGTGGACACATAATCCAAGCAGACAGGTAACCGGCCCTGTGCACCTAAGGGCTATGGATACAATATGTATTGGGGTCGAGTTAAGGACGAAGGTGATATAAGGCATATTCCAACCTACCTTTAGCGAGTGGACACATAATCCAAGCAGACAGGTAACCGACCCTGTGCACCTAAGGGTTATGGATACAATGTGTATTGGGGACGAGTTAAGGACGAAGGTGATATAAGGCATATTCCAACCTACCTTTAGCGAGTGGACACATAATCCAAGCAGACAGGTAACCGACCCTGTGCACCTAAGGGTTATGGATACAATGTGTATTGGGGACGAGTTAAGGACGAAGGTGATATAAGGCATGTTCCAACGTACCTTTAGCGAGTGGACACATAATCCAAGCAGACAGGTAACCGACCCTGTGCACCTAAGGGCTATGGATACAATGTGTATTGGGGACGAGTTAAGGACGAAGGTGATATAAGACATATTCCAACCTACCTTTAGCGAGTGGACACATATTCGAACAAGACAGGTAACCGACCCTGTGCACCTAAGGGCTATGGATACAATATGTATTGGGGACGGGTTAAGGACGAAGGTGATATAAGACATATTCCAACCTACCTTTAGCGAGTGGACACATATTCCAAGCAGACAGGTAACCAGCGCTGTGCACCTAAGGGTTATGGATACAATGTGTATTGGGGACGAGTTAAGGACGAAGGTGATATAAGACATATTCCAACCTACCTTTAGCGAGTGGACACATATTCCAACAAGACAGGTAACCGACCCTGTGCACCTAAGGGCTATGGATACAATGTGTATTGGGGACGAGTTAAGGACGAAGGTGATATAAGACATATTCCAACCTACCTTTAGCGAGTGGACACATATTCCAAGCAGACAGGAAACCGACCATGTGCACCTAAGGGCTATGGATACAATGTGTATTGGGGACGGGTTAAGGACGAAGGTGATATAAGACATATTCCAACCTACCTTTAGCGAGTGGACACATATTCCAACAAGACAGGTAACCGACCCTGTGCACCTAAGGGCTATGGATACAATGTGTATTTGGGACGGGTTAAGGACGAAGGTGATATAAGACATATTCCAACCTACCTTTAGCGAGTGGACACATATTCCAACAAGACAGGTAACCGACCCTGTGCACCTAAGGGCTATGGATACAATGTGTATTTGGGACGGGTTAAGGACGAAGGTGATATAAGACATATTCCAACCTACCTTTAGCGAGTGGACACATAATCCAAGCAGACAGGTAACCGACCCTGTGCACCTAAGGGTTATGGATACAATGTGTATTGGGGACGGGTTAAGGACGAAGGTGATATAAGACATATTCCAACCTACCTTTAGCGAGTGGACACATATTCCAAGCAGACAGGAAACCGACCATGTGCACCTAAGGGCTATGGATACAATGTGTATTTGGGACGGGTTAAGGACGAAGGTGATATAAGACATATTCCAACCTACCTTTAGCGAGTGGACACATATTCCAACAAGACAGGTAACCGACCCTGTGCACCTAAGGGTTATGGATACAATGTGTATTGGGGACGAGTTAAGGACGAAGGTGATATAAGACATATTCCAACCTACCTTTAGCGAGTGGACACATATTCGAACAAGACAGGTAACCGACCCTGTGCACCTAAGGGCTATGGATACAATATGTATTGGGGACGAGTTAAGGACGAAGGTGATATAAGACATATTCCAACCTACCTTTAGCGAGTGGACACATATTCCAAGCAGACAGGAAACCGACCCTGTGCACCTAAGGGTTATGGATACAAGATGTATTGGGGACGAGTTAAGGACGAAGGTGATATAAGGCATATTCCAACCTACCTTTAGCGAGAGGACACATATTCCAAGCAGACAGGTAACCGACCCTGTGCACCTAAGGGCTATGGATACAATATGTATTGGGGACGGGTTAAGGACGAAGGTGATATAAGACATATTCCAACCTACCTTTAGCGAGAGGACACATATTCCAAGCAGACAGGTAACCGACCCTGTGCACCTAAGGGTTATGGATACAATATATATTGGGGACGGGTTAAGGACGAAGGTGATATAAGACATATTCCAACCTACCTTTAGGGAGAGGACACATATTCCAACAAGACAGGTAACCGACCCTGTGCACCTAAGGGCTATGGATACAATATGTATTGGGGACGGGTTAAGGACGAAGGTGATATAAGACATATTCCAACCTACCTTTAGCGAGAGGACACATATTCCAACAAGACAGGTAACCGACCCTGTGGACCTAAGGGCTATGGATACAATATGTATTGGGGACGAGTTAAGGACGAAGGTGATATAAGACATATTCCAACCTACCTTTAGCGAGTGGACACATATTCCAACAAGACAGGTAACCGACCCTGTGCACCTAAGGGCTATGGATACAATATGTATTGGGGACGGGTTAAGGACGAAGGTGATATAAGACATATTCCAACCTACCTTTAGCGAGAGGACACATATTCCAACAAGACAGGTAACCGACCCTGTGGACCTAAGGGCTATGGATACAATATGTATTGGGGACGAGTTAAGGACGAAGGTGATATAAGACATATTCCAACCTACCTTTAGCGAGTGGACACATATTCCAACAAGACAGGTAACCGACCCTGTGCACCTAAGGGCTATGGATACAATATGTATTGGGGACGGGTTAAGGACGAAGGTGATATAAGACATATTCCAACTTACCTTTAGCGAGAGGACACATATTCCAACAAGACAGGTAACCGACCCTGTGCACCTAAGGGTTATGGATACAATATATATTGGGGACGGGTTAAGGACGAAGGTGATATAAGACATATTCCAACCTACCTTTAGCGAGAGGACACATATTCCAAGCAGACAGGTAACCGACCCTGTGCACCTAAGGGTTATGGATACAATATATATTGGGGACGGGTTAAGGACGAAGGTGATATAAGACATATTCCAACCTACCTTTAGCGAGAGGACACATATTCCAACAAGACAGGTAACCGACCCTGTGCACCTAAGGGCTATGGATACAATATGTATTGGGGACGGGTTAAGGACGAAGGTGATATAAGACATATTCCAACCTACCTTTAGCGAGAGGACACATATTCCAACAAGACAGGTAACCGACCCTGTGGACCTAAGGGCTATGGATACAATATGTATTGGGGACGAGTTAAGGACGAAGGTGATATAAGACATATTCCAACCTACCTTTAGCGAGTGGACACATATTCCAACAAGACAGGTAACCGACCCTGTGCACCTAAGGGCTATGGATACAATATGTATTGGGGACGGGTTAAGGACGAAGGTGATATAAGACATATTCCAACCTACCTTTAGCGAGAGGACACATATTCCAACAAGACAGGTAACCGACCCTGTGCACCTAAGGGCTATGGATACAATATGTATTGGGGACGGGTTAAGGACGAAGGTGATATAAGACATATTCCAACCTACCTTTAGCGAGAGGACACATATTCCAAGCAGATAGGTAACCGGCCCTGTGCACCTAAGGGTTATGGATACAATATGTATTGGGGACGAGTTAAGAACGAAGGTGATATAAGACATATTCCAACCTACCTTTAGCGAGTGGACACATATTCCAACAAGACAGGTAACCGACCCTGTGCACCTAAGGGCTATGTATACAATATGTATTGGGGACGAGTTAAGAACGAAGGTGATATAAGACATATTCCAACCTACCTTTAGCGAGTGGACACATATTCCAACAAGACAGGTAACCGACCCTGTGCACCTAAGGGCTATGGATACAATATGTATTGGGGACGAGTTAAGGACGAAGGTGATATAAGACATATTCCAACCTACCTTTAGCGAGTGGACACATATTCCAAGCAGACAGGTAACCGGCCCTGTGCACCTAAGGGTTATGGATACAATGTGTATTGGGGACGAGTTAAGGACGAAGGTGATATAAGACATATTCCAACCTACCTTTAGCGAGTGGACACATATTCCAAGCAGATAGGTAACCAGCGCTGTGAAACTGTCCAATCGTCATCTCAAGAAGAAGCATCGGGAAGGCAATAATAAGCATCACTATGAAGTAGGCTGCTATAAAAACCGCTGTAAGAAGAAAACAGAATAAGAGGTCAAGCTATAGCTTAGTTGGAACAGGGATGTGAGAGTAGACTCACATCCCTGGTTGGAAAGAATGGTGAAGTTACTTGTGATGCGGTTCATTTGGAAAAATTCTGGCACATGGGAACAAAATGAATGAAATAATGTACTCCAGAGGACATACTAAGTAATGGCAAGATGCTCATGGGTTATTATCCCATTTTGTTATTAGTTATTATCTAATACTATCATGTGACAATACCCATACTGAGCGTTTTGGTCAATTAGAAACTAATTTAACAGTGTATAACAAATAAAACAAATGGTGTACGAATATGGAATGTTTTTCAAAGAGGTTCACAAGTCGTGTCATAATTCACCCATCATGGTCAATAGTGTGTGATGTTATAACGTTTGCTATTGTTTATTAATAACATCATTGGCCAGTTTGAGAATTAATGGTACATGTATGTGTGTGTATGTGTTTGTTTATGCCAAACGTAACTAAAGCAAGTCAAATTTCTAAAAACCAGACATGGTAATTCATTAGCCTACTTTAAGAAACACGTAGGAGCGTTTAAGGTTACATAAGGCGTATTTTTGTCTTTCATGTCTTTTGTCCATTATTTGTAGCTGTGCAAAGCAGAAGTACAATGACATACAGTCCAAGAAAATAGCTTATGGCTGTGAAGTTGCGTACTAATGTAGTTTTGTAGTATCCACCGGGTGCCAAGAAGGCACCCTTTAACATACTAAAGCAAATTGAGTTAATGAGGTCAAATGTCACACAAGGGAATTTATGAATCTACATATCCCTCTGAATACTTGAAGCAAAAAATATGCCATTAGTATGCAACTTCAAGTTATTCTGGGTTTTCAATCCTCGACTATATGCAAATAAAAACTATACAATCTACACCTGTATCAAAAGCATCATATCATTTATATTCCAGATTTGGTATAAATATTTACACATTGTTTTCACTTCAAGTACTACTCCTCTAACCCTGTCATTTCCTGTTTATATCAGTGTTGTTGTATACTTTACCATCCTCCATGCACTTTTATATAACCTGGATGTCCACATTAAGCAGCTTGTGAGTGAACTTGATACTAGCACTGACATTGATCTGCTTAAGATGTTCAGTATGGCTTGTCAATAGTACCTTATCGGATGACTTCTAATATGTCGTCGCTATCTCAGTATGGAAGGCAAATTAAGAGATATCTATTTGAGCTGCTTTCTATTATTAGCCCCAATAGAGGGTTCAACATTTGTTTTTTAATTTCAAATTTGTGAGACATTGATTTTTGGTTCTTTGACAGATTGAGATACTGATCAGGAACCATGTTTATGATAAATGTATGTAGGTAGCCACTGTACAACTGACTTGGTATTAACAACTGCAACGGACTATATATTATTTAAATGTATTTCATTTTAAAAAAAACCCTAAAAGGTCTCTGTTTACAAAGGGCAGACATTAATTCGCTTTTGCTTGACCTTTTACAATATGTGTTCAAATAAAAAAGAAAGAAAGAAAAAAAAAAGACAGGCAGACAGAAAGAAAGATGCATCTACACAAGGCAGCCATCCTGGTTGCACTGACATGACCTGTTGTGGTGTAATATGGTGTAGGTTTGCAAATCAAGGAAATAATAGCTTCGCCTATAACGCGTTGCTGATGTATCGGAATGTCAGACACGAAATAATTGCCATTAATGCAGATATCTATAGGCTGATGCCTTTGCTGGTAGGCTTTTGTCTCATTTCATATTTTGCGTAGTACTATTATTATCTGTCATGTATGTGAATGTAATTTAAGCATTAACTCCTAATATTGCATCTAAAACCTATTGTACATAATACATACGCGCAGAGCATTGGTTATAATGCGTTCTTTCACTGAAACCTGTCTGACTCTAACCAGTGATGACAATCTACAGATTCCTGGTTTGTATTCATTGGTCGCATCAACGACGAACAGCAATTTAAAAAAATTTTAAAACAAAAATAGAAATTTCAAGGAACCCCGTTCTTTTGGGAAGAATAATTATGTTATAGGCTATTCATGAATAAGCACATTCCAATAATACCAAACAAATTTTACTTTTGGCCTTGAAATATAGGTAGTATTTTTGTTTCTTAATTCTATGAAAAGTAAATGAAAAACTTCAACAAATTACCTTTAAATATTTTTGTTTCAATTTTCAGATATGTACCTTTTTGAAAGTAGTAAGAAGTATACGTACAGATTAGCAATTCCAAACATTTTATGATTAATGTTTTCTATAGCATATCCGTACTAAGCTGCATATTGGTATATTATAACAGTACGAATATATGACGTTTATGGGGGAATTTGGGGGTAGTCCGTGTTACAAAATGTGGCTCAGCAGGACGAGGGTTAATGGACCATATACGATGTTGTGAGTCTCATTCTTTCGCCAATTTAACACCATAAAAAGCCAAACAAACTGAAACTTTACTTCAGTGTATCGCCACGATCATGGCTAAGTTGCCGAATTGGCTACTCAAAACCAGTTTGCTCATAAGAATTACTATTACCCTGTTTATCATATCAAGGAGGAGAATGGTTTGGTGGTACATGGTTAGAATGTCTAACTAGCACGCAGAAGGTTGCCGGTTCGATTTCCAAGTGCATTCCAAGTTTTTATAAAATATCTTTAAACTGGCGCTTAATCTCGTTTGTCTCAGTTACTGGTTAAACTGGTACGTGGATTAAACTGTTATTTCTGCCACTGTCTTGATCAGTATTTTCAAATACTTGGGCGCCCTGAGAGGACCCCCAGCATAGCGCCAACACCCCGTGAGATTTAACAAAAAAGCTGGAACACTACTTCTCCGTGCCGTGGTAAGTGTCTTGTTTTGTAATTGCTTTCTGTGTTGGATTTTATTTTAAAGCGTCCTACATTGAACGTTGAACTACCTCAAGGCATGTTATAATAAAAGCTAATAAATGAATGCTGAAAGAGTTCAATTCCAGAGATTGGTCCGAGAGAGATTGAAAAAGTATATGTTTCTTTTCAATAACATAAATATGAGCTGCCAGATGTACGGTACAGATGACACGAATATCATTAAAGTAAGATGGGAGTATCTGACATCATCATATAATATCAGCCACTACAAGGTGCGATTAACAGAAATGTCAATTTGATTCTCATTGTTTATCATATAATAGTAGACATCAATCATATTTACAGGGACAAGTGAATTTGAATGTATGTCAAGCAGATGTCATTTGGCAATGACCTGCCATCAAACTGAATAACCTCAAGAGTGTTGGTTGCAGGTGACAGTGTAATTACCTATGTTTGTGATACAGAGGTCACTTGTTAAAGCTTGAAGAGGAAATTGAGCTTTTTATAGAAGCTTGTTTCGTCCATAGTGCTGTTGCAGTTACAGTGTGTTTATCATGTCCGTCGTGAAGAAAACAAACGGATTAAAGTACTTCACGATCTAAGGTAGCTTTCTAGAATGTTCTATATGCACTATGAGTGTTGACAGGTGACTACTAAACACTTACAATTGGTTAGAGAAAGCAAGGGAGTGAATTCAAAATGGAAGTGATAAATGCCGGGCCATGCGGTAGCCCAGTAAT
This sequence comes from Amphiura filiformis, assembly GCF_039555335.1. NCBI lineage: Eukaryota > Metazoa > Echinodermata > Ophiuroidea > Amphilepidida > Amphiuridae > Amphiura > Amphiura filiformis. Next base: position 68,815,736 of record NC_092636.1, on the reverse strand, counting down.
TGTTCCCATTACGGATTGTTGGTAGGCTTTAGTATCATTTCATATTTTGCGCTGTACTATGTAGTAATGATCTTTTTATGTCTCTCTCTCTCTCCATCCAGAGATGACGATCTACTCGGGTTCCTGGGTGGACTTCCTGTTTGTACACTATCAAAATATTTTACTCAACACTGAGTAAAAAGGTCACAGCTCAACAGTTTAGTAAAAATTTACTCAACATTAAGCTCATTATAGATCACAACCCAACAAATGAGTAAAAAATTACTCAATGTTGAGTAATTTGTACTCAACAGTTGAGTTGTGACCTATAATGAGCTTAATGTTGAGTAAATGTTTACTCAACTGTTGAGCTGTGACCTTTTTTCCTCAGTGTTGAGTAAAATATTTTTACAGTGTATTCACTCATCGCATCAATAACAAGCAACTGTAACGAGACTTATTTCACAGCAACCACGTTATCGTGGGAAAATTTAACCGTACGCGAACTAGATCTATATTTTTAATTTCATTACCTTTGTCATGTTTGTTGATGTTTCTGTTTACTTGCCTTTTTTAGATTAACTTTTATGAAAAAGGGAACAAGTGCGTATAGATTAGCAACTGAAGCCATTTTAAAATAAATGTTCTCTATAGAATATCTAAAATATCGTTTGCAATCCTCGGAAGTATTGGTGGATCACCAATCTTGCAGAAACGTTACCTAGCTAGAAGTACCTGACTTTTTATACTCGAGTTACATATCGAGAGTGTTGCCACGACCGTGATTAAGCTGCTAAATTGAGCTACTCAAAACCGATTGGTACATAAGCAGTACAAGCCCTGTTATCATATCAGGGAGTACTGGTGGTTTGGTTAGAATGTCTGCCTAGTACGCAGAAGGTTGCCGGTTCGATTTCCAAGTGCATTCTCCAATATATCTTTACACTGGCACTTAATAATAAGTTTTTATTGTATTACTGGATAAAATAGTGAGCTAAACTGATATTTTCTGTCATGCCTTTATCGGTATTTTCTAATAGTTACGAGAAATACTAAGGTGCCTTGATATGGCCCCGGGATAGCGCAAACATCTCGCGAGATTTAAAAAAAAATAAAAATAAAAATAAAACCATGAAAAGAATTTAAAAAAATATAAATAAAAAAAATGGAACATAATTGCCTCTCCGTCCTGGTGAATGTCTGTTTAGTAATTGCTATCTGAGCTGGATTTTTTTAATTTTTTTATAGCGTCCTACATTGAACGTTATTCTACCCCAAGGCATTTTTATGATAAATGAAATGCTGAAAGAGTCAGTTCCAGAGATTGGTCCGAGAGAGATTAAAAAAGTATATGTTTCTTGCCTAAATATAACGTGAGCAGCCAGCTGTACGGCAATGATAACACAACATAATGTGTCCTAAATAAAGTCAAGATGGGAATTATGGCATTATCATATAATATTATCAGCCACCCACTACAAGGTGCGATTAACAGAAAATGTATAATTGAATCTCATTGAAAAGATAATTAGTAGGATGATGGTGTATATTCTTAAATTATTTATCATATAATAGTAGACATCAATCATATTTACAGGGACAAGTGCATATGTCATTTGGCAATGACCTCCCATCAAACTGAATAACCTCAAGAGTGTTGGTTGCAGGTGACAGTGAAATTACCCATGTTTGTGATACAGAGGTCACTTGTTAAAGCTTGAAGAGGAAATTGAGCTTTTTATAGAAGCTTGTTTCGTCCATTAGAGCTGTTGCAGTTACAGTGTGTTTAGCATGTCCGCAATGAAGAAAAACGGGTACTTAAGTACTGTAACTATAGGTAGCGTTTCTAGAATTTTCTATATGTGTGTTGACAGATCCGATAAACACTCTAATAAACAATTGTAGTGTGAGAATGTAAGGGAATGGATTCAAAACGCAAGAGATAGTTGCTGGACGGCGGACGGCGTTAACCCTTCCACGTAGTGGTTTTTCTCCGTCTCTTCTCGCCAATTGTAAAAGAGGCATTTGTAAATTTACCATATTGACCAACAACTATCATTTGAGTTTTGACGGATTTAATTCCTTTAAATTTGATTAGCACCTACCGCCTCCATGTTTGACGCACAAATACGGTAATTTCCATACTGTTTCGATATTGAATCCAAAGGCAATACAAGCAAATATAAACTCAAGTTTATAACCATAATTCCCTCGTCGGTGGTTCTCGTCTCGGCGTGACACAGGAAATGTAGGCGGTGGTGGCGGGGGTGTCCAGGCGGGTCCATCTGAAAAAAGGGGTTGCCGTGACGGCTCGTCTAGATCTTCGTTGCTACTGCCAAAGTGGATGGGTTTGTGTGGTTTGTGTACTGAGGTTTCGCGGTTCGACATGGTGGAATGGTTGACGTTTACGCTGGGTTCCTGAACTGTAAGAAATAATAGATAATATAAATAAAAACAAATATATTGGGCTTAAGTGAAAGAAGTTTACAGCACAAATGGTGCGTACGTTTTCTGTTTGCTATAATCATGGTTATACTAAATTCTAAAAAAACGTATGTGCAGGAAGGCTACCAGACGTTAAGAGAAACATGCAGAGATGCATTAGCATGAGATATTAGTCGCATCAAACACATGAATTTTAAGACATTAAATGCACAATAGTAATGATTAGCCTACATTATAAGCCTTTTATACTGTGATGTACTATGAAAATGTGTATTTAAGGTACAATCTCCATACGCCAAATTGAAAACGAGATTTGAGTTGCTTGTACAAGAACCACTTCAAAGTACGAGTCTGTATCTCGACATTTTCATAATGAGTCTACAGTTGAAATGAACTCTTAAAGGCACTGTTAGTGATCACAGCGTAAAAAATAAAATCCATAGGAATTGCTAAAAGTGACGAATAAGTCAATGTATAAACAAAACGGCAAAAAACAAGAAAAGTGAAGCTACATTCAATCAGTCTTATCACACACATTCTTTATTAAACATAAATGCAAAAACTATGATTCAGTATGATTTTTCAGATGTTCTGATTAAAGCGAATGATAGTACTACATGTGGTACCTTTAAAGTAAACCAGCTAGTAAGGATTATATCGTAATTATAATCCAAGTCTCATGAAAAAAAGTATTTCCTAGATAAAAGCGGTTTCATGCAATAGTTGGAATATCCCATTACCATTATTAGCCGTGTGAATTTTATGAGATGGAGACGGGACCCGGATGGCTAAATGGCTAACCCATTTTGGCTACATGCGAATACTCTAGAAGGCCAGGCGTCCTATTTTGGCGAGGAGTCGTAGTTTGGCTAGTTACAAGTTTCAAGGTTATGCCAGTTACATTCGTGTGCGGCTCAGGCTAGATAAGTTTTAAAGTCAAACTAGTTGAAAGTTTAAATTGGCAGGTTAGTTAAAATTTGAAGGTTAAACCAGTTTAAAAAAATCACGATTGAATTACAACTTGAAAATTGCCAAAAGTACAATGCGCCAAAAGTACAACATTCCGCCACATCATCATTTTCAACAATTATGTTCTAGTATAGTATTGTGTCACGAAATATCTTCAAGAGTATGCAATGTATTTTAGAATAATTCTTAAATAAATGATAAAAAATTATATAATTATATAACATTCAACTGGCTTGACCTTGAAAGTTTTACTGGTTTGACTACTGGCCGTGGCCGGGCTTTTAACTAACACTTTCAAACTTTTAACTGATAAATATCATCAAATTTAAGTATTAATTGAATTGCAAAATTATTACACATAAGGGGATTACGAATTTGTAATATGATATCAAAAACAACATTTTGAGAGTATTTGCCGACGGAAAAAATTTTATATCACTAAGTTAAACACAATAGACCACCTTTGCATTAAAATGTACAGGAAGTCCACCCACTGTGTCGAAGGCCACTTCCAGACTTCCTATCTACAAGCTGTTATGGCAGCGCGGAGGTGGCCACGTGCGTATTTATAAATGTAGTTGAAGCATACTGTTTTAACAAAAACCCTTTAAATAATTGTTTACAACCTGCTTTTAAATCAGAATTCAATAATAGATGGATGTCTAGACCGAATATGTGGGCGATATTAACGAGGCGTTTACTGTCATTGCTAATAGACATGTGAAAACACCTCATTAATAAATTATATTGGTATATTGGGAGTTCAAATTACTTGTCTAATAATACCACAAAGTGTCATTACTCAATGAATGACACAACCTGTTGACAGTTTGTAAGATTCTAACAAAATCTATGAAAAACCTGACCAAAATGTCTATTGCTAAAACATTGGTCATGTTGGTGATGTAGCAATAGCCAGGCTATATATTATAAAGATATTTTGGTAAGCTAACCGTGCATTTTATATATCATAACGCTCTGTACCTCTTCAAAAATAATTATACATTGTATCTTGAAATCTCTTAAATCACCCTCCTTCCTCCTTTAATCGATCTCTAGAATCCTGTTTTCTTTCCCAGTTTTTCTTGATTCCTTTCTCATCACATAAGTTGTATGTTGTTGTTTGTACAATCAAGCAAATTTCAAATCATTTATTCCTATTTACATTCTACATAATCATAATGTTCACTGTTTATGGTGATAGCCAGTTAAACGCTTTCCTTGCGCGTTCTCCCGTTTTTATTCTCCATTATTTCCACATCCTTTCACCTTTCTCATTTCACCATCCGCAATTACGTTCTACGCACATTATTCCAATCTTCATTAATCAATTCTTGCTTTATGCATCCACGTTTTGGCCTTTTGATAAAAAATACTCCAATCTTGTTCCTCCAGAACCATAATTTCCTCTGCCCCAACTTCCCGTCATAATTTCTCATGTTTCCCTATATTGTTTTCTGTTATAACATCTAATCTGTACTTGTATTTATGTATGTAAGCATGGTAAGCTCTGGCCTCTTGATACATGATGATACTCATTAACTCTGATTCCACAGGATTACCGCAGACTATGTGTGATATAGGCGATTAATGAGCAACAAACACATAATAAATCCTGCAGAGAACATCAATCTTTAACACCGGTAACCAGTTCCTTTACTCAAGACTACAACTCAAACATAACATCTCTAAATCCCATATTATGTTATCTACAATCCTGCCTTATTTCACAGGTTTTCTCTCATTTCATTCCTCATCTCATAAGTTTCTGTTGTTGTTAATTTTACTATAAAGCAAATTTCAGATTATTTATTCCATATCCATGGTGCAGAAAACTTTTTGCGACAATTACATCAAAGTTTAGGAAGGCGCTTAATGGTTGTTACACAAGACTACTGAGAAAAGCACTTAATGTTACCTGGCAGTCGCACACCATCAATAAGGAGCTGTACGGCAATCTCTCCCCAATCTCCGAAAGGCTGAAAACAAAAAGGCTGAGATTTGCTGGACACTGTACCAGAAGTGAAACTGAGGCAGCTTCCAGAGTTTTGCTATGGCAGCCTACGCATGGTGAAAGATCAAGAGGACAACCACGGAAGGACTACATTAAGCAACTAATCGAGGATACTAGACAAGACATTAGGAACTGCATGCAGAACAGAGTTGTGTGGGGAGCCATCAGCGGAGTCCGACTAGACAAGTCGACATAAGCAAAGCAAGCAAGTAAGCAATCCATGTACCGGTCTTTGGTTTTAAACCCTCAACCTCTCTCCCTTCTTATTCTCTATCTGTTCTCCTTTCTCATTTCATCGCCAGCAATTTTCTAAGCATACATTCCAGTCTTCATAATTGTCTATTAAACCCTAGATCATTAAACCATCCTTGAATCTGTATGCACGTTTTGGCCTTTGAAATTAAAGGATATTATCTTGCTTCCTCCCTTCCCCTATTTTGTTCTTAATTTCCCTTTCCCCATCAACTTCCATCACAAATTCTTATGTTTCCCTATATTGTTTGCTATTATAACATCTAAACCGTACTTTGTATAAGCTCTGGCCTCTTGATACATGATGATAGTGATGAACTTTGATTCGACAGGGTTATTGCAGACTATGTGTGATATAGGCGATTAATGAGCAACAGACACATAATGAATCCTGAGTGCCAAACTGCAGAGAACATCAATCTTTTTATACCGGTATCCCAATTGCCTTACAGGGCGAGCATGTAAAATAAATTTCCTTACTCAGGCTCTTGTCTCTTCAAACATAATCGCGATAGTGGTACAATGTATCTTGAAATTTCTCATTCATTCACTTTATCTACAATCCTGTCTTCTTTCCAAGTGTTTCTCTCTATTTCATTTCTCATCTCAAACTTTTCTGTTGTTGCTGTTTGTAATATCAAGCAAATTTCAGATCATGTATTCCATAAACATGTATTACCGGTCTTTGTGGTGATGGACTCCAGCTATCATGTCTGTAACCTTTTCCCTATCCATTCTCCTTCCTTATTTCTCCGCACGCAATTTTCTAGGCACATATCCCAGTCTTCAAACCTATTAAGCGCACCCCTAGGTCATTAATCCATTCTTGACTTATACACGCACGTTTTGGTCACTTGATATGAAATGATACTCTTATTTCCGTGAATAGATTACCTTGAATTGTTTTTTATACTCTTATCTTGAATTATCTTGTTTCCCCATTTTCCCTCGTTTGCTCCTAATTTCCTCTTCCCCAATTTCCCACCACAAGTTGTTATGTTTCCCTAGATCTAATCTGTACGTGGTATTTATGGATGAATAAACTGTGACCTCTTGATACATGGTGATACTCGTGAACTTCGATTCGACAAAGTTACCGAAGACTGTACGAGCGTATGATACCAATGGATACCCATATAGGCGATAATTAACGAGCAACAGAGTGAGACACATAATGAATCATGAGTGCCAAACTGCAGGGAATATCAGTTTTTAATACCGTTATCCAATTGCCTTCCTTGCCTATAATGATAGTGGTATCTCTATACATATCTACAGTCCTTTCTTCTTTCAATTTGTTCTCTATATACTACATTCCCTTACCATATGTTTCGGTCTGTTTTTACTATCAAAGAAATTTCAGATAATTTATTCCATCCATACACATGTATCTTTTATGAGTACCGGTCTTTGTGGTGATGGACAGTTTTAAAACCTCGAGCTCGGTCCCTTCTTTGCATACTCTATCTATTCTCTATTCCCTACCCTTGTTCCTCTCTCATTTCATCGCCCGCAATTTTCTACGCATATATTCCAGTCTTCATTCTTGTCTATTAATCCACTAGATTATTAATCCATCTTTGAATCTGCATACACGTTTTGGCTTATTGTTTTGGCCTTTAAAAAGAATATATTATCTTGAATTATCTTGCCTCGTCTTTTCCCCCTCCTTTCCTAATTTCTCTTCCCCAATTTTCCCATCACAATTTGTCATGTTTCCCTAGATTGTTTTTAGTTATAACATCTAATCCGTACTTGTAGTGTGTATGTAAGCATTGTAAGCTCTGGCCTCTTGATACATGATGATACTCATGAACTTTGATTCGATAGGATTACCGCAGACTATGGTGTGATATAGGCGATTAATGAGCAACAAACACATAATGAATCCTGAGTGCCAAACTGCAGAGAACATCAATCTTTAATACTACTATAGTATCCAATTGCCTTACAGGGCAATGCCAAGATTAGATGTCCTTAGTGGTCCAAGGAAGAGCAAATAAAAAATGGACCGTAATAAGGTGAGGTAATGTAAGTTTTTGAATTCTGTCACGTCTAAGGAAACCAAATATTTCCTTCCAAATACTTTGATTTGATCATCTGATCATGTTTATTCTATTTTCAAAGTCGGGTCTAAACACATTGGTAAGATTGGTATAATAATGTAAATATAACATTCAAACAACGTCAAGACTTGCAAACAATATTATATAGGATTAAATGAAAAAGAACATTTATGCTCAGTGCACCCATTAAACAGCTCTTTAAGATTTTTTCGACGTTTATATAGTACGAAACATGTAAAATCGTTACAAAAATAACCAGCTTGCTTCAATTACCAGCAGCGTGATTTCTAGGTGTGACTGACATGAAGGTGTACTGTTTAGGTGACATGATGGGTGGGGCAACCGGCAAGCAATTTACTTTTCTTTTACCCCAAGTGGAAAGAAGAATTCAGTCTTTTTACACCCGCTTTCTCTCCTTTTCTTGGCCATTTCAAGTAATTGCTACAATTCATGTCAATCTTCATTGTATACGTGCCTGCATTTGTTTATCTGATTCATTTGTAAATGTCATACAGTTAAAGGAAGTGTTATACATACAGACAATGAGAAGGGGAACATCAGTTTTAAGTGTCTGTGTTACTATTTTGACATAAAAACAAATCACGTTCAAATTTGTATTACATGTATATAGAAATTAACTGTATTATATAAAGCAATATCAAAAACTCCTTGTATCAAAGCATAAACTATAATTGCAATGACCTATATTATGCACGTTTTCCCTCAAAGTAAATTAAGCTTACAGTGTGTTTATTCATATAATATTTAGAATTGTTCTAATTTCCTTCATACAATGCCCCCTTTCATATTACACTTCATATTATTAATCTAAACCCTTTCTCATATTTCCCCATTTATTAAGAGTAAAAAATGGAAATTACTACTGCTCCAAGGCGTCTGTAAGGTCTTATCAGAAGAAAACTGACATATGTTGTTATCCACGGTATATCGCAATCAAGACTTTCTTTCATTTCCATTTTTAATATCAGACAATTTTGAATATGGGTATGACTCAAATATTTCAATAGGCAAATTACCTATAATAAAGCACAATATACCCACATTTATGATGATAATTATTATAAAACATTTTTGTTCGGATTCAATGCGCTATTGTTATCTTATATATCTGATGCATTTAACAAATTTTTCCCTGGTATGTATAATTATCATGATTGAAACTAGTATCATGATGATATTCTTCTATTAATCATCAGACCTTAATTTCAATGAATGCTGTAACCATGGAGGAATAATATAGACGGAACATCAAAAGCACTATGACAAAATCGACATTTGGTGTTAATCATCATCATCATTCTCTTGAAAGCGAACATAATTAAAAGATGCCCTGACACCAGCAACCACTGATGATACTTGGATGCTCTGCGTCATTCACAATTTATCAGCGCATACATTATATAGTTGGTCACTGGTCAGTGATGAATTTGACCAGAGAAGATGTCAGGAAGTCATTGAACAATGTAAGCTGGTAAAAAAATGATTCACACTTGTGAAGTTGTGTCCAATGTAAAAATGTGATATTCATTTTTGTTCGATGTATAACAATATGGTTACCACGTTATTGCACGTTATGGACACAGAATAAGTCATGTTGACTTCAAATAAATTTATTTATTTATTTAGCAAGGCCCTATAATGATTAGTTATTTACTTGTTGTGAATCTTGTAAACAGCTACAGATCACACATGATCTGATATAAGGGAACATTTCATATTGTTTGAAAGAAAAATCTAAATAAATCATGCCAATTTATGCTGAAAATGTACTTTGATAAAAACACCATAAAGAAATTTCTATTACAGTTATGTCAAAAGCATTTTACTATCTTTATAATGTTAAACTACCGTAAACGTTCGCCTAATGGCGCTATGGGCTCCCCTGACATAACTGGAATTTTAGACAAACTAAAAGTGCACTCCCATAAAAATCCCACAAGAAAATAAGGGCACGTACTCTTAATTCGTATTTGGGATTTTTAGAGGGGAGCTCTCTATTTGTACATGAAATTTACCCCAAGGCAAAGGAGCCCAGGTGCGCCATTAGGCGAACGTTTACGGTATTATAATACGGATGTTGTTCACATTTGGCTCATCTCTAGTATAACATCTCCGTCGTATAATCTGATAATGACCCATAAAAGTAGATGTATTATATCCATTAAAATTGAGGTGTAACAGTCAAAAAGGTATGAAGGCAATGGTCACATATTGCACATCACATCTCTAGCGTGTGTAATTGTTTTAATGTGTATACTGACCTGCTAAATGAAGTATATGCATTGTAACCTTTAAAATAGTGCTTTGAGGCCGGTTATTATCTAGTTCAAACTGTTGCTTTGTTTAGTATTGAACGGTAAATGGGCAATAAGAAACGATCTTGTGCCAACAACTGCTTTCGAATCAATGTCCGTAGTATTTGGTTTCAAGCCAGCAGTGCATATGACATGGCAAATGACAGACCTAGATATAGCTACATTCTAAAGTAAAGTGTCCGAGTAAAATAAAATTAACACATCCAAATCTTAAATTTGGAGGTAAAACTATTCAAACAGGTAAATTATATGCTACCAGTCTCTTTACGATTCTCCTATGTTCGTAGGTACGTATGCAATACAGAGTATCAGTAAAGGGCAACAGAGACAAGAGACACGGAACAGAGGCAAAATACGAAACATAATCGCGATGGTTAGATTTCCATGGGCGTATTAAGTTGTTGCAGGGATATCCCTGGTGTGGGTGCAACACCTGATCCAGTAACCCAGATTAGAGAGTATCAACATTATTTTTAAAACAACAACAGCAACATTAAATCGTCATGAATCTTGCATACTGATGAATCCCAATTAACTACAAACCGTCCCTTTGTATATAACAACTAGAGAGGGCGCCGTTATCAATTGTTTTTTTGCATTGCAAAAAAGGTTACAAAACATGGACCACATTTCAAGAATATTTTGATTAGGATCTAGTACGTATAATTCAATTTTCTTCACATATCGACAAGTTTACACTTTACTTGCAGTGAATGGCAAATTCCACTTTTTTCTCACACCCTGAAAACATTGGACGTGGCAAATGCAGCCCAGCCAAACAGGGCCGTGTATACGTACGCTGAACTGTAATAATAAATTATATGGGCTATGCATTTATCTTTTGTCAATAATTCAACGCGTATGATGCCTGATAAGAGACTCGATCGTATGCAATAATCGTGCTCATCATATTGGCTATCGTATCTGAAATGTGCATGTGTTAAACCTACCTAACTTGCAATAACACATTTCAATTCACAATTGAATTAAGTACAGCCACGGGGATATATTTGATGCATAAATTGTCCTCAACGATCCTTCAAATCCAGTCTATGTTGTTATTTTTTATTCCAGTATTCACCAGATCGGTGTTAATAAGTACAAACAACAGGGATATATATGGATTTTGGTTCGTTGATGTGCGATAAAGAGAAGTGATGTCTTTGAGTATATATCTATCTAATATCTAATTTATTAGTACAATATACCTAATAATATCTCAAGGATTATTATAGAGCAGATATTCACTAGGCATGTTTGTACGGCGTATATTAATTTTACTTGCCGACAAGATTTGAATTTGGATATTATGTGTATATCGACAGGATTTGATACGTCATGGCGGCATAGGCCAAGGCGTGTTAATGTTATGATGCCTGCATATATGTTAACGCAATAAAATCCATACGTAAATGGCAAGGCTTGTCCCAGGTGAAAGCTTCACCAAATCAAAATATTCGGTTTCAGACGATGCTGCAAAATTGAATATAAATATGCACTGACTGACTGACTGGCAATTCTAAATTAACTTTATAAGGTATTAGTGACAGTGTGCTGAATTCAGCAGGGTAAAACGCACAGGAGTAAACATATTTAATCATCCAATGAGTTCAACTTGTCATTTTACAGGTGAAAATACCCACATTGAATATTTGCTAAAAGCTGATACCTGCATGGTAGCTAATATAGTATGTATGACATGTTTTGTTTTCATCATCCGATCAATTAAATTATTCATTATTAAATAAAGTAATTATTCGCTTCACGTTTATAAATCATACTATTAATAGATGACCTAATTACTCAGCCAATGCAAATATTCCAATTGTTAATATGACTAGAGGTAATACCCGTATGCGTAAATGATTATTATTAAGCTCAATATGCCCATATGCACAACGGCAAAATAGCCGGACCCACATGACCTTTGACCTGTTTGATGGCATTTGACCTCAGATGACAATTAATTCATTCACTCATTTATTTATTTTTACTTTTTTTCTTTCTTCAGTTAAAGGGTTAATATTATACAATCACCAGCATAAAATGGTATAGGTCTAATCCTGGGGACTTTTATTTATCATAGCCTGATTCCTCAGATTTATTTTACCAACTTTAAGCCCAATCCAGCTGATAGGGTACTGTTTCACCCCGTTGACCCCTTATGACCTTTGACCCTGGATGACCTGTTGGATATAAAACCCACATTGGCTTTATATAGCAAGAGTTGGTATATTGTGCAAGGCCTATACATGTATCAGCATGATCAGAGCATATCATCAGAGCTATTTATAGATTAACAGAGAGGGCATTGAGGGTGCAATACCATACTGTGGATTTTGGATAAAACAAACAAAAAATCACATTTTCGCAGATTTTGAGCCCAATTCTTTACCAATCTCAACCAAATGTGACCTCCGCATTCCCCTCACATCAAGGATTCCACTCACTGAGTTACAGCCCAATCGGACCAAGAGAGCTATACCCGTATGCGTAAATGATTATTAAGCTCAATATGCCCGTATGCATAACACTACAGGAACATAGCCTGAACCCATACGACCTTTGACTGTTTGATGACCTTTGACCTCGGATGACATTAATTAATTAAATAATTAATATTAATTAATTAATGTATTTATTTAACTGACCATTTCTTTCTTCATTAAAGGAGTTGACCTCAAATGACATGTATATATTTGCTTGTTTTACTGACCACTCTTTCTGTCTTCCTTCATTTAATGGGTTAATATAAAACCCACAGTGGAAGACATTGGCTTTATAGATTTTACCAGCCTATGCCCAATCCAGCTGATAGGATACTGTTTCACCCCGTTGACCCCATATGACCTTTGACCCGGATGACCCGTTGGATGACCTTTGACCTTGGATGACATTTATTAATTAATATTAAATAATTACATTAATTAATGTATGCATGTATTTATTTTACTGACTACTCCCTTTCTTCCTTAAAGGGTTAAAACACACACCACATTACTGCAAGTATATACATGTATTATAGTGGCATCAGAGCTATTTATAGATGACCAGATCCAAGAGTGCACACAGGGATTTTGGATCAAATTGAAAATGCGCATTTTCACCGATTTTGAGCCCAATTCTTTATCGATCTCAACCATATGTGACCTCTGCATTCCACTCACATCAAGGATTCTACCCACTGAGTTACAGCCCAATCGGACCAAGTTTAAAATTTGACCTTTGACCTTCGATTTTGCCCGAAGGTAGCTTACGACACTCCCCGTATTTTTCTGCATCCCCCGTGCGAATTTGGCGAGGTTCGGATCAAAACTGACGGAGCCTTTTACACACATACATACACGCAACATTAGGCAAATTATAGTAAGATAACGCGAAGCTGCAAGTTTTTACCACCACCATGCACCGAGACAGGTTTCAATCTCTATGATATAATGTCGCATTTGAAACGAGGAAGGGGAGATTCAATTAGACTAACTTCGATAGCGTGGGGAACCTTCAGATCAGGGGGTATATTCAGTGAGACCACTAATTGGCTCATTGAACATGATAAAAAAAAGTCAGTTTTTGTCAAAATTTAAAATTGTCTACAAATCATAATTTTTTCAAAGTCATCCTTCTACTAGTACTTGGAACATTTTGCAATGGATGATAGCGTGTATAATTCGGTACCCGACCTTATTACTTAAATTCTTAATGGTTTCACGTGAAATTCGGTACCCGACAAAACATCTGGTGTAAAACAAACTGCTCACATTTACATGGAGAATGAACGAGTGGTCTTAGGATGCCACGTACAAAAATTAGTATCACCAAAATGCACGTACCCTGAATGCCAAATATACGACTGCCTCCCTAAAATGCGTGGATCTATATTACCTAACATAATGTGAAGCTACTGATAAATGTATTGAATATTTAAGTGAAAAGATAGAAAAAAAGGTGTATAGCGTTAACATGGGAATGAAGCTTGTCCCTTACTAGCGGAAACCATTTCGAACAGACTGTAATGCAGCAACCTCCAAGGAGAGAGAGACGGCTTTCATAGCCTACTCTTGGAATATGTAAAAGTCAATTTATTGATCAGGAATTTTTCAAGTAGACATCATTGCATATTTATAAAGACGATGAGTCGTACAGTTCTAGATGCAACAGATAGCTTGTAATACAATTTTGTTTTTTGATTTATATTTGATTCTGACTTCCCCTACTACGTCCCCGTATAGCATAATCTAAAATTGAAATATTAATTTATCAATTAGACACAATCTCAGAATATGATGATTTATAAATACTACCACAGCAAACATTTAGTTAAAAACTAACTTCAGTAATTTGCTGACATGCCCAGGATATGGTGATATATCTATGGAAATATATAAAAGTATGACAGTGAAATATGCATTTGGGAGTAAGCACGCGCCAAGTCGAGTCGACAGTATGCAGGGAATGCATTCAAGAGGTACTATATAATGGATAATGCTTCGCGCGTCATTTTTATTGGTAAATTAATGGCGTGGCTGTGAAATGACCACCACGATTATGGATGGAATCTCAGTTGAAATATTTCAACAAATTTAAGATTAAACTCCATTACCACTTACAGAAGTTTGTTATAAGAGGCCTACTTCAAATACAAAGATTATTCTCCTGTGTTTATATATACTTTAACAGTACATTTCATTATGTTACCAATATGAAGTCGTTTACCTTGATATTTCAGGAATTCGTAAAACTAAATTGCCATCTCATATTTCAGATAGCACACACGGGACACGAAAGGCCGTGTATGTGTAGGCTAGATGGGTGGGCGGGGAGGGTGCAAGTGAGTGAGTTTTGTGAGGTGTGTGGATGTATGAGTGTTACCTTGGTATTCCAGGCATTGGTAAAACTACATTAATATCATATTTGGCCATACATGAAGTACATGTACATACCGACACGAAGGGAGGGGGAGTTCACTGTTGGGTAGGTGGGTGGGTGTGTGTGTGGGGGGGGGTGTGGGGGGTGATGTTGTATGCGAGTGGGGTGAGTTTGTGTGTGGGTTTATTTAGGTATATTCTTGATATCTGTTTTGGGAATCGTTCAACTTGGTATTCCAGGAATTGGTAAAACTACATTAATATCATATTGGACCATATACATGTAGTACATACCGACACGAAGGGGGGGGGGGTCACTGTTGGGTAGATGTGTGTGTGGGGCACTGTTGGGTAGGTGTGTGGGGGAGTATATATATACAAGTGGGGTGAGTTTGTGTGTGGGTGTATCTAGGTATATTCTTGATATCTGTTTTGGGAATCGTTCAACTTGGTATTCCAGGAATTGGTAAAACTACATTAATATCATAATTATTAGACCATACATGGAGTACATACCGACACGAAGGTGGGGGGGGCAGTAAATACAGTAAGCAAAATAATTAAGGTAGCAGTTGTGTTCACCCCTGTATATTCTAAATAAAGACAAATGTGTCAAAATTAAAACAAGCAGCCGATGCCTGTACTGTTTAGCTCTGATTTAAGACCTTATTTGTTGAAATTGGTTGAGAATTAAAGAAACGGTAGTCCAAAACCTGATGAAGATACGAAATAAAAAGTTGCACTTTTGTGTTCCAATCAATGAAAGCACGATGCTAGTTTTTTGTGCTATTTTAATAAATCAATAAAAAGCACAGTGCTAGTTATCTTGTTCGGGTACGCTTTGTGTACAAATCAATAGGGCATGTAATGTGACAAACTGCAACTTTTATATTTGAATCTTCCTTGGGTTTTTGGATCGTCGTGTCTTTATTTCTTGGACAATGTCAACGAATGAGGTCTTAAATTCGAGATGAAAGATGCAGCTATTGGCTGTTGGTTCCAATTATGACATGTTTGCCTTTGCTTAGGATATACAGGGAGTGAACGCAACTGGTACCTTAATTTTTTGGTTTACTGTAGGTGGAGATGTTACATGCGCGCGACATTTTAGGGTTCATCTTTTTAATTTTCTCAGTTAATATGCAGCCTATGTAGTTAAATTTGGTGTCAAATTAAAGCTTGTGATGAGACCAATACAGTAAACCTTAAAAAGTTGTAAAAAGTTATTAACATTTGAATAATTTGCATCTAATTAGCATAATGTGCGGGGTGGAGGAGGATCAGGAGGAGGAGGATCAGGAGGAGCAAATTTAATAAAAGTGACCCCCAGGGGTCATATGATGCAAGAGGTCCATTTCTTTTTTCACATTTTTATAATTCACTTTAAACTGCATACTATAACACCATACAATCATATTCCAGGTAATTTAATTTGCTTTGAGAAGCAATTTTGCATATTTTATTTTCCGTTCGGGTTACACATTGAAGTCAATGGGAAAATATGCCTTGAAAGAGGCTGGCGCAAAATCATTTTAATTTTATTGAACCCTATGATGTTATATATGTAATTTTTTTTTAAATTTGTCAAATTTTACTTTTTTCCCTAAAATATTTGGTATTTTCAGTTTCATAACTCCTTAGTGTTACACCCTGTGTCATTTTAAAGTGCATTTTTGGATTCCTTGGTTCATTTGCAGCCAGAAAATGTATACTTTTATATATGTTGGGTATAATATGTGAAAGATATTCATATCTAAACGAAAAAACATGCAATTTTCATCTCGCGAAAACATGTAACGCATTACCGGCCCAACTCAAAACGCATGGCCATTTCAAATGTTTACGATGAATTTGTAATGTTGTGTTTCTTCTCATTTTTTAAAACTCATTTTCAAAGAAGATACATGTACTTAAAAGGTTTTAAAAGATGTTAGACTTGTTTGGTCTAGCTGTAATGCATTAAAAAAGCATTAACGAATTAAGATCACGGGGTGTATTATCTAGACATTAAGCTAAATACCCTTCGGCATTTAAGTAAACCAAGCGTAAAACGTGTTCCAAATCCAAATAGCAGGTCTTGTGTTGCACATGATTACATCTTGAATATTGTTACAAATATCATACCGTGTAGATATCGTACCGACCATCTGTATTGCGCAAACCAAACATTATTACTGTGTATAATGACTATGGATGCAAAATGATACTAAAATAATGAAAATACTTTTCTTTCTCGTTCGTATTCTAACACGAATTTCCTTTTCAAAGGAACCGCATTCATGAGAGTTTGAGAAAAAAAGGTTTACTTGCTAATTATGATTTGTAGGTAATAAGTTTCAATATTTCGATTAGATTAGATATAATTTCACGTGTCACTTGAATTTTGAGATGATTTTGTTATCAATTACTTCCGTAGAGAAAATATCAGGTAATTTTGAAGCTTAGCACAGTGTACTTTTTATATTAGTTAATAATATCACCACAAACTATCTAACCCATACATTACCTGTTTTACAATTTGGGATGATCTAGGAGGAGATAAATTATCCGTTACACAGAAAACCTTTGTTTGATATCCAATACTCGTTCTTGAATTCCCATGCTATTCATGCCTCTTGAGGTAAAATAGGTCGCTGACCTAAATATATCCGAAAATGGGGTTACACATGCATGGAATTTTCACTATTTATCCATTTCGATCTTGGTAACAGGCAACATCTCAAATATTAACATATAGAAGACAAAAGCACACAGCACACGTGTTGGATGGGAACATAAACACACACACATCCTTACGTGGTCTTTCCCAAACGTCCATCTGATATTCCATGTCCTATTGCGCATGCGTAGAAGGAGATTACTGGAGATACCTGATCTCAGCAATCTTAATATTATGGAGGACCACCCGAGACAGAGGAGGCAATGTGCTCCCTGCCTACCGATGGTCTGGTCTGGTTATTGTTAGAAAGCGTTCTACAGTAACGCTAGAGCTATAATTAATTCATTCACGCACCGTACTGATTTGATGAACAAAATGTGGAGTTGTCGTGGGGCAGGAAACATCAGTTCGCCCACGACTAAAACTCCGTTTCAAGACACGAAATACACGTTGGTCGCCTTCTTCTTTGGCTACTCCATAATAGTAACCATGGTAACACTAGTCCACAATATCACATCCATAATTAGGTCGGATAGATTCATTGAAGACTTAGCATTCAAATTTCCACTGATTACAAGACTACAATAGTAAATCCTGATTGCATGCAGAAATCATACCTGGATAAAAAAAAGAAAAACAAAGAAAATAGAAAGAATAATGTATTTACTAAGAAACGAAAAGATAAACATGCTTTTATAAAATCAAATTAAAATATAACTAATTGATGAATAAAGTAAAAGCATGCCATGCATTTCATTTATATAGACATCGAAGCATAATATATACATCAGCATATCACTTTGTAGAATACCAAATCACTATTATATCAACAACATGATAAATTTAAGCATCGTCCATCTGATAAACGCACCACAGTTTACATTTGTTTGTTATTGGGAAATTCTTAGTTTGCTTTATGCAATTATAAGTTATGACATGTAAGGCAGCAGGATATACGACAGAGCCTGCAAAACGAATGCCGTTCAACAAGTGCTATTCAGAATCGCTGATGTATATTTTTAACACTTTTAAAACACGTTTAACGATGCGCTGTGTCTACTACTTATGCAGATTCCTGGGCCCAATACGTCTGCACAATCTCCTCAGGACATTTACTTATCATCTTTATGATATGAAGGTTGTCTCCGTTGAACATATAAAAATGCACAACATCATTTATACAGAGACCATCAGACGAAAGTTACTTGTATAGCGATTTAGTCCCGTTTTTGCACAAGTGGAGAGCAACTTTCGTCTGCAAATCATAACCTCTTTCAAACCATAACCTCATAGTCATACCACATCATTCAAATCTATTCAACATATTTATTCTTTCCTATCATCTCAATTGAAGGTTGACATGACTGCGCGAAATGTTATTATATTTTGACACAATTCGATTGTAGAAAATTTGATATGCAGTATAGAGTTCGGTATTGTGTGTTGATCATAAATTATTTCTCTAAATATGTTTTTCAATCTTTTCCTCAACGTTTTCCCTCATGTCTCCCCCTCTCTCTCTTTCTCTGTTTGCCCCTTTCTCTCTCAATGTTTGTCTCACTCCTTCTCTCTCCAGTAAGAAAACGTCTTTCTGTCTCTCTTAACAGTAAAAAATCCTTCATTTGGAATTTTATTTGTGAATCCGTGACATTCTTTATCCTAAATTCAGACTTTGTTCGGGGTTGAAATTTGATTTTAGAATCCACAAACACTTTTCATGGAAGTATTCTATATAATTCAACAAACTTGATCTCTGATTCTGTGCCGTGGTTTTTGAACATCGCTCTCCAATATTTACCAAGTACTTAAACGTGAGAAGACGCACACTTTCAAATAACCTCCTTTTCGCTGATAATTTTCATAGTAGATGTAAAGACATGAAGTACGCCTATTTGAGGCATGCATTTGGATGCATTGTCAGGCACATTCTGATTTATACATCTTAAGGCATGCAGTGAAAACTAAATGTTTTAAGGATAAAATAAGCGCTTGTTATATAGCAGTCATCTTCTAAAGAAGCTGTGGTAAAAATGTAGTGTAAAAGATTACAAAACACGGTTCCTCATACAACATCCATAGGGTTTCAGATTTGAGAAATAAGTGTATAAACGAATGGCTTGATAGGTTGTCTTACGACACTTATTTCAAACACGTCCAATGTTTTAGGGATTTTCATGATCCGTCACTTTCTGAAGTCGCTTCAAAATGATTGATAGGTCGGGGGAAATCCCTTAAACCATTAAATTATCTAAAATATGAGGAAAACTGAAACGATACGTCCGTCTTTGAGAATTAAGATTTTTATCTTTTGACAAGAAATTACAGTTGTTGTGGGTACATGTAGTTACATGAGTTAAATATTCTAAAAGTGCGCAAATAATGACGTGCGCGGGGAATAGTATAGTTTGGGATTGCAAAAAGTCTATAATATTATACAAATGCAGTTGTCCATATAAATACCGACCGTGTCTGGTATACAAGTACGATAACTGCCCATCATGTCCATCTAATGTTGTAACGGGTTCCAAAGCGCCTTTCTTATAAGCCAGACACCTCCCCGACGGTGAATTGGCATTGCAATGTAGTTTATTTACCTACCCTTTGGTTCTTGTTACGGGATACTATCGTAACATAGTTACTTTAAAAATAAAGAAATCCTTTCATCTTGTTTTTCATCCAATTTGAATTGAAATTTAATTAAGATCCACTGCACATTGGGGAAAAAGATTTGGTCTGAACGAGAAAGGAATTAATTATTCTCACTGTGAAGTCAAAATGCGCTCCGTAAATGTCACTTTGTAAGAAGACGTTTTTCGGGGTTTTTTTTACTTGTAATTATATGCAGATTTGGTAATAATGACATTAAGAATTGATGTGCATGGCATACTCATGTAAACACAGTGAATGTAAAAATAGTGTTCAAATCCAGGATTGGCATAGATCAATAGCCTGAATGAAGACGCTCAACGTCTCACGATGGAACAACGGAAATGAAACGGTATGCCTCAACGTGCGTACCACCTAAATGAAAACACCTATCAAATTGCGGGTGGGGACTCGGGATGATCAGCAAATGTAGGCCAGTGTTGAATAGCTTTTTTCAGCGCGAGGATATCTCAATATGACACATCGGAACCGTACATTCGCATGGGCATATGGTCCGATAAAATGTAATCGACGTTTTTGATTACTGTCACACGGTAATCAAGTAGTCCCTAACGGCTGAAACTTTACAACCGTCACATTGGCTGTTTATGCAACAAGAAGAATCCTGTCTTTTCACAGATATGTGTAGCGTGTATAAAATGAAGACGAGTCTGTGTTTGAATAGCCGAGGGTGGCAGTTATATTACGGACTGTGTGAACTTGGCTTAGGGGTCTTTTGCGTGTCTTGTCGCCATATATCACGGATGCATGTAGTCTCCTCTACACTCAGTCTAAAAAAATATTTACGGTATTGTAGGATACAATGGGATCTCAAATATTCTAATACTTAATTATGTCAGGATATACAGGTCCTTTATTCTAATAATTCGGTCTACACCTGCAAGTCTTAGGGTTCGTAAGTCTTATAAAGAGCCGGCAGTCCGAAAGTTGGTTAATCCTGCTAGTACAATAACGCCAAACCTAACTATATATAAACCTATAAGTATAACCTTATATAAATTGCTTTAAAATATCTTACATAGGGCATGGTGAACTGATCTACAAAATTCTTAATTCATTCATTCAGGTAAAGATGAATGGGACTTTCAGGAAAACGAAATGGATTTCTTTCCGATACCAATAAGTTAAACATCAAACCATGGAGTTATATATATGATAAAGAGGAATCATTTTAGCATTTGGTTAGCCAATAATAAATGTCAAACTAAAACATGGTTTGCAAGCAAGAATTAGTTCTGATAAAACCTTCCTATACCCCCCTTAAGCTAATCACAATATTAATCTTATTTCTGTGGATATGCACATACATTACGTGTGATATATATATTATGCAGGCTGGGATCGAATCGAGTGTGTTATGGTTTTACACAATGTTATTGCACGAACCGGCAAAGCTACATTAGGCCGTGTAAAATTAATATTTTGGTTCTCGTCCCTCCCTCCTCAATTTCTGGGATTTGTCAGATTTTTTTTTTTTTAGATTTTTCAATTTTTTAGACTTTGGAATGATTTATGAAATCTTCATACATATAAATAAGTTTATTAGAGAACAAGCATCACTTCCAAGTCTTTTTGTAGTACTCTCGGGGGATTATAACTCAGAATCTCACATTTGAAAAAAAAAAAAGGGCCTCATCGTTTCCTCGAGCACTGTTGGAGAAGAACGAAAACTACTGACAATGCTAATTTTACATTGAAAAAAAAAAAAAAAAAAACACCTCCCTCCCTCATCAATTCATGAAAATCCTCTGGACGAGAACCAAAACATTAATTTTATACGGCCTTATTGTACCGGTTCTTATTAATTACTACAGTGGCATGCGGTTCATTTTCAAGAACTATACCGAGTAGTGTTGAATACATTGCAACACATATCCTATCCCTCACACGTACACACCCCACCCCCTTGTATACCCACACCCACAATACCGCACACACCCCCACATATAACGCGTGTAAAAAAACCCAAAAAACTCGGACTTCCGGAAAGTGGAAAGTCGACGCTGATATCAAAATTCACAACTTCCTATCACATTGCGTGTGGGTGTGCATGACTGCATACATGCCCAGGGGTTGATGTCATGAAAATCAGGGTATTATTTATAGAATTATTATTTTGCAGAACACCGACCCACAAAAAATTATAAATATGGCGCCTTTATAAAAAAAAAAGTAGTTAAACGTGAACTTCTGCACGAATTTTAATCTCCAAGCTCCAGGATGTTTAGAACACACTCTATAACTTTAATGGTGGTAGAACACCTGTGTGCTTCATATAGCCTGATGTGGTAAATCAACCCGAACTTGACTTATAGATCTAAATTACATGATTTGAATATGTTTCCATATAAAAACTAAAAAAATATATACATTAACAAAACCGCACATAATATAATTATCTTTTGCAATAACATTTTTACTACATAGAGTATATATTAACATTTCTACTATTTTCTTTCGAAAATTTCTTGCAGCCAACCTAAACTGTACTAACGTGTTCCCCATCCATCGCACTCTAGCATCTACCCATCAAGTCTACGTGTTAATAACAAACCCTGGAGTGTGTAGCAAAACACACAACAATGTACAAGACGAGAATCTAGGGAAGACAGTGAAAATGACAGGCAAAACAACTTGTGACACGAGTGCTCTATAGCGCTATATCAAGGTGACAGATACAACTAGAATTAACACATAAATGTCACAAGAAATAGTTCCCTTACGCAGGTTTCACTCTGATGTAAGTAAAGAAGGAAATCAAGAAGTTCGATTTTTAAACAGTAACTTCTTATCTGATATTTTACAGTTTGAAAGCTGATATATTTTAATGAATTTTGTTTAAGGTTACTTAACATAACATATAGGTGTTCGCCCGCCCGAAATAAGGTTCGCTGTGTCAAATATGAAATAAGGTTCGCTATGTCGAATATGAAATAAGGTTGGCTATGTCAAATATGAAATAAGGTTCACTATGTCGAATATGAAATAAGGTTCACTATGTCGAATATGAAATAAGGTTCGCTATGTCGAATATGAAATAAGGTTCGCTATGTCGAATATAAAATAAAGTTCGCTATGTTAAATATGAAATAAGGTTCGCTAGGCATATGTCGAATATGAAACAAGGTTTGCTACGTCGAAAATGAAATAAGGTTTGCTATGTCGAATATGAAATAAGGTTCGCTATGGCGAATATGAAATAAGGTTCGCTATGTCAAATTATATCAAATAAGGTTCACTATGTCGAAAATGAAATGAGGTTTCCTATGTCGAATATGAAATAAGGTTCGATATATCGAATATGAAATAAGGTTCGATATATCAATATAAAATAAGGTTCGATATATCGAATATAAAATAAGGTTCGATATATCGAATATGAAATAAGGTTCGCTATATCGAATATAAAATAAGGTTCGATATATCGAATATAAAATAAGGTTCGATATATCGAATATGAAATAAGGTTCGCTATATCGAATATAAAATAAGGTTCGATATATCGAATATAAAATAAGGTTCGATATATCGAATATAAAATAAGGTTCGATATATCGCATAAGGTTCGATATATCGAATATGAAATAAGGTTCGATATATCGAATATGAAATAATGTTCGCTAGGGTTAAGGCTGGTGCTAGGTTTAGGTTATGATTAGTGTTAAGGTTAGATTTAACATAGCGGACCTTATTTTATATTCGTTATAGCGAACATTATTTATGATATATCGAACATTCAACACAGCGGACTGTAAACCACATTTACACTCAAGTCGGTTAATCAAATTCAACAGAATCATCGCATATCTTTTTCCAAGGGCTCACAAGCAGTAGATCGAGGTAATTGTTGCCAACGCCGAGCCTGACAATCCCTATGGTTAAATCTTATTAAAGGTCATTAAATGACCAGAGGCAAATTTCTGTTGTCAAACCCCCTGGCTATTCTATTGCAACAACCTTAAAGGTGCTTGACCAAATCCACAGCTTCATCCCTCTACTTTAACACATCAAAATGTAAATGTTGGTATCAGGTCATAAATGTTTCTTATAATCCCAGTGACATTTAGGTCTAGAATATATTTCATGTAGGCAGTGCAGTATTAAAATAAATACCACGGTTGGTTAATTGTTACCAACCCGGAAGTCGATCGTGTACTGTTAAATGTGCCAGGATACACATTTTGGTCTTCTAGAATTAAAATCGCTGGAGCAATTTAACTCAAAACTTGGAACGAAAATGTTGGATGCACATGGGCTTCAAAGTGAGGTTGAAAACACAATTGGACCTCATCTGGTCAAGCACCTTTAAGTGAAGGCAAATTATTCATTGTTGTCTTCTATTCCCAGGTTGATGTGACAGAGTGACTCCTTGTATGTTCCCAAGCTCTTATTTTGACCCCTGTTCTTTCGCCAGTCGAGTTCCAAAGAATGAGTCAGCAGTATTATATTAACTAGGACATCTTTGTACATCTCCTGTGCTTAATTTTGTTGAAAAAATTATTAAAACTTTCGCTGTAACCAGGTAACACGAAACGTCACGATCGTTTTCCTTACTGACAAATGTAAATGTCCTGGCAATGGTGTCCATATCGGTTTCACCATATGGTGTCATATTATAACAAAACGGAGATGGTCAAAACAAGGTACTCATCCCTATGAAAGCACCGATAGTCTCAATAAGAGGCTGATTGTGAGTATCACAATCGTCAAGTGTACGCTCGGACAATACCCAAATGCTGCAATTTATATTTGAATAAAATAGACTGCAAAATGGCTCGTCAGTCTGACCATCGAGATGGTCTGATATTATAATTCAAGACCGAATTAATAAAAATTCCTTTAAAAAAGAATGGGGTGCCCAAAAGACCGAAAATGCCGCACTGCGCAAGTCAGCAACCAATCACGCCGCACAGTGTCATCGCCCCGATATCTTCATGGCAGAAAATACCATGGTAGGTTGAATCCACAGCCACGCATGGCCATGTGTTCCCACCTGTTTAATAGTTTTTAAATGCATAGTGGGCTGAAGGACATCCGACTAAGGCTAATGACATTAGCCTGTGACTGACCTCTGTACGGTCAGCGAGCATACATTCGCCATTGTCATCTGCTTAGACTGCCTCTCCGATAGTCTCCTACACAGCCAGTTTGTGTCAGTCGGTCTGACACTCGTCGATCCTGTAATATGTTCGTGATAGCCACATATAGTCTGGCCCGAGACTTCCTCCACGAGGGTTTACGCTGCGCTATTTAAAATCTTGAATTTTGGTCACTTTTTCAGCTCAAGACGCAAGCTAGTACTCTCTCAAAGCGCAAACTAACGACTATCATATCTGTTCAAAATATATATTCAAGTGCAAGGAACCACATCTGGTTTCTTTATACGAAATCATTTACGGGAGATATTCATCATTTTCCACCCCGGTATCCAAAGATTTATCGTCTGAATATCAATCGTGCATAGCACATTTACGTGTATCGATCCCGTGTATTCATTTCAGTGTCTCTGGTTGTATAATGTAATTATTAACCGGGCGATGTCGGTGTGCGCCGCGCCTTTGCCCTGACGTCAGACGCAAACTAGTCTTTTTAATTCGATCTTTGATTATAGGACGCAACCCGAAGTACTTCAACCCGAAGTACTTATCTAAAACGGGTTTTTAATCCCTTCCCCCCCAAAAAAAAATCAATATGAACCTAAATGGTCGCATTCCCAATGTCATAGTTCAATAACCTCCATTCAACAACCGCAGTTGAAAATAACCTCGAATGCCAATATCATGAATATAAAAATCACAGGTCATTTTGTTTATATTCAAACATATTAGGGTTGTACAACTGTACTGTAAGAGATGGGCATGTTTGGTATAGTGATTATTTGTTCAAACGATCAGATAACACAATGTTGCAAAATATAATCTTCCAAATCCGACTAAAATTAAGGAAGCACCTGCCGATGCAGATGCAGCACATGTTAAGACATGTATCGTCTGAATTGATTTTTTCAGTACATTTTGAGCGGTAAAAAGTTACAGACGATTGTCACAATTTATAACATTTTAGATGAATTTATAATTTTTAAGAACAATCAGACGATTATATACTGTAATATTACATCTGTACTAGAAAATAAAACACCCCAACATGTCTTACTATACATACGATGAGGCAGACACAAATAGAGAAACAATTCAATATTATCCGATTACATGTATCTGCATCACATGCACACATCGGATAGAAAACGTTCAACATATAACATAAACTGATAACGCGACTTTTCCGTGTGTATAGGCCTATATTTTTGACGTACAGTATTATTAATTTTGGGAATTTTTGGAAATTTTAGAAATCTGATTTACAATGACGCATGTGTCAGTATATTTCACATTTAGTAAAATCACTTCCCTTATAGAATATATTGAAAGTCTTTGACTCCTTTTAAATTTACATACTCTCCGAATAAAAATTTATAGTGACGAAAGCTAAATTCATACTGGAGTCGTCCGCAAAAAGCATTTGAAGATCTGACCAATGAGATTGATGGTGTATGGATTTGAAGTGGATGAGTTCATATTCAGTGAAGAATCAATGTGCTCGCTTGTCGCTGTAATATACTAATAACTCAGTTTCGTTTTATTAAGCGTTCCCCACCACGTACACGGATGTTGATCGAGTAGACCGCAGCAAATTTGACAAACTTATTTTTTTATTCGAAAACAACGGATTTTTATGCCCACGCTTAATACATTAAAAAACCCATTCAAATAAGTACAAACACTCATGGTGTATGTTCAGTGGTTCTTCTTGAATGCTCGAAAACATTTTCAGAGGCAATCTCAAACTTGTTTTCAGCCAAACCTAACTCACTCATCATCACCTTCATACATATCGGTATACTTCAATAATGAAGCAATTACTGAGGATACGTGTTTAGTTGAGTCGTAGTAATTTAATATGTCAAGAATACGTGTTGCATCTAGATGATCGAAGGAAGGAAGGAAAAACCGAAGGGAAAAACGACAAATGTTAACTTGTCAGCATCAGCTACATTAACATTTCGAGCGACTGATTAGCTACATGGTGATATAATGCTTTTTATGCATATTATAAATAATCTTTTATAATTAATTTATAAAAGAATTATTAAGTCACATAATGGCTCGTATTTCTCCTTTTACAAGTTAAGCGGATACATTGTATATAATATAAAAAGCCATAATCTCCTTGAGAGTTATTCATATTTTTTGGTCGACTCAATTTCAGTTTAATGCTCAAGTTGAAATTCGACACCATACTGTCGCATTTCCATCCCCTTAGTGAGAGAGCGGTACGGTTGATAAAACAAGCGAAATTTGACTCCAAAAGAAACGGCTTTTCCAAGTCACTAAAGATAAAAACTGTCATATTGAAATTTAAACATGATGTTATTTTAAAGGACAGCCACCCGGCACTTTATTGTCTTATAAAGTTATAGATATAGCGATATAAGTTCTGCGTTATGTTTGAAAAATGGCGTCATTTTCAGGTATCGAATGCTTGAAACGTAACGTGCAGTGATTTTTTAAACAACATAATCCCGAAGTACATACAGAAATTCACAACTATAACATCGGGGCGTCATCATCATCATCATCATCATCATGAGCAGCAACAACAATAATAATAATTACATCAATAAAACAAAATGATCTGAACCCTAATTTTACCGTAAGTTTATATGAGAAACCTAACAAACAATGCTATAAATAAAATCAAAAGAAAAATACTTGGCCAGGAAGAATCAGTCAAGGTGTCCAAATTCCCAACCTGTAAATACATGTAGCACTTATAAATCCCCAATAGGTACATGTACAAAATAACCTGTGATTACCCTGCGTTGATCAATCAAACCATACGCCAATCCTTCAATTAGGAGTCTTATATTTCCTGCTATCTTCCGTAGACAGCATCGAAAACCCTAAATATGTCACCACCATGAGAGTCAATAAAGTGCATTTCCCATTGCCACAACATCGAACAGTATTGCTTAACTACTGAAGTGGAATAGATTGACTCTTAGTATAAACACTAAAGGTAACATAAAATGCGCTGCATTCTTGAGATTCATTACAGTATCAATCGTTAAATAAACACCTATAATTCTCTATAATAATATTTTTCTTTATACCTTTTAAGTATCCCGCTAGCAAAGATATATATAGCTTCTAACATCTCTACTCTACTTGCATACTCTCCTTAAGCTGGCATCATTTGCGATGTTTACGGTATGTTGTTGTTCATTAGAAACAAATTGATACAATGACCACTTTATGAGTGCATTGTACAGTAGTTAATTTGATTAGGTATGAGCGGAAACAATTGCTGCTGATCGAAAAATGTCTTTCTAGTGCATTTGTTTGGCAATATCGACATTACGAAGCTTGCGGGAAAGATAAAGTGGAAGAAATATACTTTATTGGAATAGTAATAGAATATTTGTTTGGTTAAAACAAAAGTAACAAATAACCTGAAACCAGAACTTCATTTTGATACAGAAGCTTATGCAGTGAGGAGGACTACGTAAATAATCAATGCCAATGATTTATAATATGGAGGATGCAGGCTGAAATGTGTGAATACAGAAAAATAGTAAACGTTTTGTCTTCAAATTTAAATAGGTCAAATTATTCCACGGTAAGGCTGTATCTCAGGATACCGACACTTCATTGTAAAAAACAACAACCAAACAACAACATTACGATGAAATAAATATGGTCGTTCCAAAATATTGTAAGGAGACTCATAAAAAAAGTATTATTGTAGAAGTTCGTTCATATCAGGATAGGAGCTAAAACGTCACGACTGAAGTTGATCAGAACATGTACATGATGTACGGTTGCCGGTTGTATAAATGAGTATTTATACGCTAATCTTAATTAATTAACAAAATTCCCACTAATTACCATGATACTACGTGTATGCAATATTATCTTTGCTGATAGTATAGGCATACTCTCGGAAATGCCTTCTTGAAAATATTGCCGACAGCTTACTAAAACCAGACCAACCCATGAATATGTTGTCTTCAATATGCACATGCATCATCGGTTTCGTCACATATGGACTGGAAAAGTCACCTACAGCAATATAATGTATGCATGTTTGTAACATGTGTCCCGCATTATCTATGATAAGTACGCATGCATGAGATACCTATCCACGCAGATTTACTATGTGTCAATACCTAATGCTTTATGCAGCATGGTATCGGGACCGTACAACATGAAAACTATGTGTCAATACGTAATGCTTTATGCAGCATGGTATTGGGACAGTATAACATGAAAACAAACAGAATATCTGTCAGTTATAAAGTATACGAGCATCCCAATAAGATTATCAATTCAATTGGTAAGATTCAAAGTGTCTTCACAAATAAAATATTTCAACTAATTCTAACAAATATCGCCTTTAAATGTGCTTTTGTATAACTATATAAAACCAACACATAGGCCTACATAAAAACTAACATGCACTTTGATCAACCTCAGAGCTGTACATTCGCATCCAATATTTACCAGTTCTAAACACAATGAAGAGGGAATGGGACTGATTCATAATGATTATATATTCAAGTTTAATTAATTTGCGTTCTTATTACCTTCAAAATGTTATTGTGCTCCACGAGCGTGCGAACACAAGAAGTCAATTCTGCCAGTGCCATATTGAATAACATTTAATTCCCCATATATTGGAGGTAAATAATTAATTAACTCCAAATTTAACGTATAAGTGCCGAAACAATCATGTAATAGCATAGTGGGGTTATTTTGCATATGAATCTTACATTGAATACTCGATGTAAAAGCTCCCTTTTAAGTTTAATGGGCATTACAGAATAAAGCATATAGATTGTTTGACTATATATGACAAATTCGAACCCAAACGATTAATTGCTATCTACAGTAGATAGCTCGGGGATTCCTGACCTTTCCTACACTGCTAAAAATGTTGACTTTTACATTGGGCGGTTTTATTGTCTTCGCCATCAACGCAGGCAATATATCGGTGTTAATTATTTGTCTAAATTCATCAACTTGAATTTGTTTCTTGCTGGTACCATACATTTGTTTTATATACGGATTAAAAAGAGCTAGTAATAGTTGCGAGTAATAATCGCAGTCACCTTTTCCGTCCGCGCTGTTGTTTATTACGAACCAGTCTCAAAATCGTGCCCCTACGGCTAAAAAACAAGGGGTTAAATTCTCCATTACACCTGAATTAAGTACTGCTATATCTCCTCCCATTCTATCAATCGAGATTTACACGGTAAAATGCCTTATCTGAATGTTGAATGTGACTTAATGTAGCAAGAAGAAGCTCGTCAGAAGAGATATTCACACTCACAAAAATAAATATATCTAATTGATTTCACAATTAGATTTACTTCTAAATTAAAACTCTGCAAATGTTACCTTACAAATTCTTATCGTGATTTACCTTGTATCGCAGATATTCATGTATGTATGACAACACAAGTACCACTGTGATACTATTGATACAATTTCATGAGTATCAGAGACTCTCAGACACTGTTTACGCCGTAAAGTATCTAATATGAATATACAGTCAATACATCACCATCATATGATTCCGACTGCCATAATAACTATTTCAATATTTTATTAGATAGCATCTGATGAATGCGAGCAAACTTCCTGTTTGAAATCAAATACCCCAAATACATGTTGTGAGAATATAAAGATGATGTTATCCACAAAGGATCTGAAAATAGATAATGTGTGAATACAGAATGACAATGTCTTTACTTAAGGTGATGTGTTGTAAAGCGGAGAAAAAAGACAAAAAAGATTTATGCTGAAGATGACGGCAACAAGTTTACAAGAAGATGTTATACCTGATAACGCGCAAGACGTGAGAAAGGAAGAGAGAAATTGGATTACCCTTAGCATGTATTCATGGGCTCTTACAAACTGATGATCACCACGATCACACAACTACTGCCTTTTAAAATATAGCAATATGTAGATTATGTTCATATTCTCATATTAATACCGTAATAACTATACCTATAATACATTAGTTTAGGGCTAATATATACCAAAAGTGTCGACATTGCAACGAAGAGTAAAAACATCACGAAATCTACCAAATCATCTTGACAAAATGTACTATACGTACGCAACCTGCAACGTAACACTGATAAAGCGCACTACTAGTTAGTATCCGAGGGTTCTATTTAAAATCACACACTAAATAAGAGTTGACAACCATTCAATTTCAAAATGGCTGCCCGCTGGTTGATCCAGAAAAAATGCGCTACAATTTTGACGAGTTTATATCTGCATGTAATCACATGCAATCGGTCTCCCAGTTAGAGGAGGTTTGCATATAGGTGTAAATAAGTCGGGCTACGTTTTAGCTTAAATACTGGGTATTTTACAGCTTGTTAAAGCCGTACGTGCATCGACTATAGGTTATAGCTACATAAATGACACAGAATTAGAAACTGTCGCGTCAATTTCTATTGCCAAAACTACTTCGTCAGTCCAAAAACACTCGGGATTTATATAATAATCAGAAGCTCACACTCGAGTTCAAATAAGTGTAAACATAGTAAAAATAACACTAATTGTCAACTGTTCTCAAGATTCGACATATTTGGTAGACGTATGATCATGTATTTCAAACAAATAATATACCTCTATCGTTAAATATACATCTGATTGTGCTCAATCACCATGATCACTCCCAGTCATTCATGAAAGTGTATTATATTTTAGTGTTTTTCATATAATCGAAAGATTAGTCTCAGCTTGCTGGAGGCGGCGAAATAATTAATAACGGTTTCGTCACCAGTTTATTGTCGTAATGCATACTCAATGGTACAGGTTCCTAAGTGTATTATATTTTCCACTTAAGAATGAAGATAATTCCTCACCATTTATCTATTTCATCATATATTATTGAACATTGTACACGCAAAGGATTGATGAGTGTTGAAAGGATAACTTTCATCTCAATACAGATTTGTCGTTTTGACAGCTTAGCTTAGGACTCAATGTTCTGTTCATAATATTTATGAGGTGGATATAAGTCATGTAAGTAGTGCAATTACGTCTAAAGTGTATAAATGGAGTCTTGCCAGTATGACCGAATACATCTTAACCACTTTGTCCAATTTGTTTGGACAATGGCTGTCTTTACAAAAATTTCAGAATTGTACTTCATGTATTTAAAAAAATCTATTTTGATTTTGTTTTTGCATTGAATCGTGCTGTATTTAATAGTGGGTGTGCCCAGTAGGTTGGGAGGTATCAGGTTCGTCGGAATAATATTATTTGAATAAGACTCCGTTACATCGATTCTCCACATTCCTATAGGTCTAACATCCTACTGTATAATTTGTCAAGATTTATTGATTTATTTAAAAAAATTTATTTGCATATTCTAAAAAACCACTCCTTTTATAACTATAATCAGTAAAAATAAGATCGGTGCTTTCCACGCATATTTTGCACATTTGGAGAACTAAAGGTTAACTGAAATAAGCACACAATATGCCGTTTAAAACATCTACACTCAATACAGCACACGCTTTATTCCCGCCAAAAATGTAAGCAACAGTTCGTTTTGATTAGATATATGTTGCACGGGTAATTAATCTGCAGGTGCATAATGTCATAATGTTGAACCATGAAGGTATGCTGGTGTGGCATCGGTAGGATAACATATCCTCTGCCTTTTTCATCACTCTTGGTAGTTCGCAGCATTTGCTCTTTAAAAAAAAAAGTTTAAACAGAGGTATTGGTTGGGTCCTGTTGTCGTGGTGGGGCAGTATCATTTAAATCTCATTGTCATAATCTGATTGTATCTTTGTTTCTATCATGGTTACCGCAATTAAGATGGGGTCTGGTGGACCATGTCTGTATGTTATACTTTCCCTTCCACCAGGCTCAAGTACAGGTGAAAAAAAAGAAAAAAACCCATATCCTCCTCCTCATTTATTTGTCTTGTCGTTCTCATCCCTTCATCTCGTTATGCCTTCCGGATACATCTTATAACCGTATCTCAAATATATGGCAATTTTATGGTCTGTGTCGTGCATGACAAATAAATTTCAAATTTTTCTTCTTTAAAAGACGGCCGTTAGCTTAAAGATAGGTAGTCCAATTTTTTCATATGTTGTTTTCTACCTTACACTCAGGCCTACCATTAAAACAATCTGTTTCCAAATTTTCAGTTATATTGCTCATAACAAAACAATGCCTCATAGAATAGTGTGTACTTCCGGGGGTGGTTACCAAATTTTGGTGTACTCCATATAAACGAAACATATCTCGGGCATACAAATATTGGGCTATTCCAGAAAATAAACGCACATCCCCTATATAGAGGAGTTCCAGTTGCAAATGTCACTTGAAAAAGCTTAGAAATCCAATTAAATGAAGGACAAATCACGGAAATGTCCAAAATGAGCTTTGATTTTGAACTATTTTTCTGCTGGATTTTTTCACCTTTGGACACTGAGAAAGGTCTGGCTTTCCAACTTCAGATTCAATAACAGTATCAATTTTTTTAAAAACACCTAAAATACCTTGTAATAATATTTTTCTTACACCTTATAAGTATCCCGCTAGCAAAGGTCTATATTTCAGTTGTTGTTTTTTTTACTTCGCCCTGTGTATTTTTCCCATTGTACGAAGTCCAGTAGTTTACCAGGCATCATCTACGGTATTTTGTTGTTCATTAGAAACAAATTGATACAATGACCACTTTATGAGTGCATTGTACAGTAGTTAATTTGATTAGGTATGAGCGGAAACAATTGCTGCCGATCGAAAAATGTCTTTCTAGTGCATTTGTTTGGCAATATCGACATTCCGAAGCTCGTTGTTAGCAGAGAGTGGAATAAATAGATTTATACTTTATTGGAATTGTAATAGACTATTTGTGCGATTAAAAGCACCAAATAACGTGAGACTTAGCCAAAAACAAGAACTTCGTTTTCAAATACAGAATCACTTTAAAGACGTTATAACATGGAAAGGCAGGCTAAAAATTCGTCTTTGTATTTCACAAAATTTGGCAAATTTTGTTATATTTTGAATTCCACAATAAGGCTGTTCCACCCAAACGGTGCCTTTAAACCAGTTTTGAAATACGACACTTTCTTTCAACTTGAACATTACACTGAAAATATATGGTCGTTCTGAAAACTTGCATGGCCAAGGATGCCATTTCAAAGTACATCACAATGCATTTAAACTCCATCCTTTATCATTATGTGTAAATTCGATCACATCATGCACGGTTTTATAGCAGAGTTTACGTTAACAACATTATTAACTAGCATGATACTACAGCATGCTAAGGATAACTCATTATCTCATAGTATAATGTCACAAATCAATATCTGTCTAATTGAAAATAATGCCGAGAGGTTAATCAAACCAGACCAACCCATGCATATGTTGTCTTCAATATTCACATACATCATCGGTTTCGTCACATGTGGACGGGAAAACACACCTACCTACAGCAATATAATGTATGCTTGTTTGTATGTGTCCCGCATTATCTATGACTCCGCATGCATGGAGGTACCTATCCACCTAGATTAGTATGTGACAATACGCAATTCTTATTACTATGCAGCATGGTACCGTAAAACCTCGTCTACAAGCATATAGAGTGCTTCTGATGAAAACTAAATTAATCCAGGCGCCATTATGGAGTTTGAGCAAATGAATTACAGATCCAAGCAATGCCTGTTTAAAATATACCACTGGCCATTACACATCCCCATAAGCATGATGAGGTTTACTAATTCGATTGGTGAGATTCAAAGTATTATCACATATGTTGCAACTAATCCTAACAAATATCTCCTTGTATTTGTATACGTATTAGAAACCAACATCTACATACATAGCAGCAATTAGATCACTATTAATGACTTTTTTTGAAAGTGGATATTTTTTCAAATAAGTAACAAAAACTGGGTGTCTAAGTTAATTGGACAGACAGTAGGAGTAATATAATATAAGTACAATCGCATCCCATATTTACCGTGCTAGTATAAAAACTCGGTGAAATAAAGGGAAAACGATTGATTGACAATAATGATTATAGATCCAGTTACATTTCATTTGTGTGTTTTTGATACATTGAAATTCATGTTATTTGTGCTCTATTTAACCGAGCGCGTGAACACAAGAAGTCAATTATACCATCTTCATGATTGAAAACGTTTTAATTCCTCATATATTGAAGGTAAATATTTTATGAACTCCAAATAATTGAACGTATAAGTGACGAAGCAAGCAAGTATAATGTGGTGCTAGTTTGCATCTTATATTGAACACTATAAGTAAAAGCTCCCTTTGATGTTTAATGGGCTGAATAAATCATAGATTGTTTGACTATACCACAAATTCGAAAACCAACGATTTATTGCTATCTACAGTAGATAGCTCGGGGATTCCTGACCTTTCCTACACTGCTAAAAATGTTGACTTTTACATTGGGCGGTTTTATTGTCTTCGCCATCAACACAGGCAATATATCGGTGTTAATTATTTGTCTAAATTCATCAACTTGAATTTGTTTCTTGCTGGTACCATACATTTGTTTTATATACGGATTTAAAAGAGCTAGTAATAGTTGCGAGTAATAATCGCAGTCACCTTTTCCGTCCGCGCTGTTGTTTATTACGAACCAGTCTCAAAATCGTGCCCCTACGGCTAAAAAACAAGGGGTTAAATTCTCCATTACACCTGAATTAAGTACTGCTATATCTCCTCCCATTCTATCATTCGAGATTTACACGGTAAAATGCCTTATCTGAATGTTGAATGTGACTTAATGTAGCAAGAAGAAGCTCGTCAGAAGAGATATTCACACTCACAAAAATAAATATATCTAATTGATTTCACAAACAAGCCTCGCAGATATGCATACAGATTGTTGTATTAATATATACCTAGGCACATTTGTGAAAGAATTGAAATCGTGATATACTTGTGAATTTTGTATTGACGTGAATTATGAATCAAACATCGTTGCAAAAGTGTATATTAAAACGTTGATATTATGCTCGGTGGAAAAATATAAATAAAACAGTACCAAAACCTTGACAATAAAGAAGATTTCAATTTTGAAGCCATAAATAACACCATGTAGTGACAATTATACATATAATTATAATATACTTCTAAATTAAAACTCTGCAAATATTACCTTACAAATTCTTATCGTGATTTACCTTGTATCGCAGATATTCATGTATGTATGTATATGTATGACAACACAAGTACCACTGTGATACTATTGATACAATTTCATGCGTATCAGAGACTCTCAGACACTGTTTACGCCGTAAAGTATCTAATATGAATACAGTCAATACATCACCATCATATGATTCCGATTGCCATAATAACTATTTCAATATTTTATTAGATAGCATCTGATGAATGCGAGCAAACTTCCTGTTTGAAATCAAATACCCCAAATACATGTTGTGAGAATATAAAGATGATGTTATCCACAAAGGATCTGAAAATAGATAATGTATGAATACAGAATGACAATGTCTTTACTTAAGGTGCTGTGTTGTAAAGCGGAGAAAAAACACAAAAAAGATTTATGCTGAAGATGACGGCAACAAGTTTACAAGAAGATGTTATACCTGATAACGCGCAAGACGTGAGAAAGGAAGAGAGAAATTGGATTACCCTTAGCATGTATTCATGGGCTCTTACAAACTGATGATCACCACGATCACACAACTACTGCCTTTTAAAAATATAGCAATATGTAGAATATGTTCATATTCTCATATTAATACCGCAATGACTATACCTATAATACATTAGTTTAGGGTCAATACCAAAAGTGTCGACATTGCAACGAAGAGTATAAAAACATCACGAAATCTACCAAATCATCTTGACAAAATGTACTATACGTACGCAACCTGCAACGTAACATTGATAAAGCGCACTACTAGTTAGTATCCGAGGGTTCTATTTAAAATCACACACTAAATAAGAGTTGACAACCATTCAATTTCAAAATGGCTGCCCGCTGGTTGATCCAGAAAAAACCCGCTATAATTTTGACGAGTTTTATATCTGCATGTAATCACATGCAATCGGTCTCCCAGTTACAGGAGGCTTGCATATAGGTGTAAATAAGTCGGGCTACGTTTTAGCTTAAATACTAGGTATTTTGCAGCTTGTTAAAGCCGTACGTGCATCGACTATATAGCTACATAAATGACAGAGAATTCTAACAATTGAAAATGTCGCGTCAATTTCTATTGCCAAAACTACTTCGTCAGTCAAAAACACTCGGGATTTATATAATGCTCAGAAGCTCACACTTGAATTCGAGTTCAAAATAAGTGTAAACATAGTAAAAATAACACTAATTGTCAACTGTTCTCAAGATTCGACATATTTGGTAGACGTAGGATCATGTATTTCAAACAAATAATATGGCTCTATCGTTAAATATACATCTGATTGTGCTCAATCACCATGATCACTCCCAGTCATTCATGAAAGTGTATTATATTTTAATGTTTTTCATATAATCGAAAGATTAGTCTCAGCTTGCTGGAGGCGGCGAAATAATTAATAACGGTTTCGTCACCAGTTTATTGTCGTAATGCATACTCAATGGTACAGGTTCCTAAGTGTATTATATTTTCCACTTAAGAATGAAGATAATTCCTCACCATTTATCTATTTCATCATATATTATTGAACATTGTACACGCAAAGGATTGACGAGTGTTGAAAGGATAACTTTCATCTCAATACAGATTTGTCGTTTTGACAGCTTAGCTTAGGACTCAATGTTCTGTTCATAATATTTATGAGGTGGATATAAGTCATGTAAGTAGTGCAATTACGTCTAAAGTGTATAAATGGACAAATGAGTCTTGCCAGTATGACCGAATACATCTAAACCACTTTGTCCAATTTGTTTGGACAATGGCTGTCTTTACAAAAATTTCAGAAGTGTACTTCATGTATTTTTTAAAATCTATTTTGATTTTTTTTTGCATTGAATCATGCTGTATTTAATAGTGGGTGTGCCCAGTAGGTTGGGAGGTATCTGGTTCGTCGGAATAATATTATTTGAATAAGACTCCATTACATCGATTATCTTTTTTAATTTATTTGCATATTCTAAAAAAACACTCCTTTTATAACTATAATCAGTAAAAATAATATCGGTGCTTTCCATGCATATTTAGCACATTTGGAGAATTAAAGGCAATACTAAGGTTAACTGAAATAAGCACAATACCGTAAAACCTCGCCTAAAAGCATATAGAGTGCTTCCGATGAAAGCTAAATCAATTCTGGCGTCATTATGGAATTTGAGCAAATAAATGACAGATCCAAGCATATACAAACAAGTATTATTGTAAGACCAGTCTATTTTATTGGCATATTTACGTGTGTATCGTATTGACTTAGCTTTCATCAAAGACACTATGCTTATAGACGAGGTTTTACGGTATGCTGTTGAAAACATCTACACTCAATACAGCACACACTTTATTCCCGCCAAAAATGTAAGCAACAGTTCGTTTTGATTAGATATATGTTGCACGGTACTATATCTGCAGGTGCATAATGTCATTATGTTGAACCATGAAGGTATACTGGTGTGGCATCGGTAGGATAACATATCCTCTGCCTTTTTGGGGCGCCCTCTACGGAGGCGTCCCACAATATAGGCATGTGTTTGTGAGAAGCTTCTAATTTCACTCTTACTAGATTTACTCCGCAATTGTTTTGCTAAAATTATGCCCTTGCTCAGAATTAAAACCACAATATATTTGGATTTTATTTTATTATTGTTTTCTGTTATGCACAGGATAAAATGGTGTGCGTATATTCTTTGTTTAAAAGACAAAATTAATGGATTTGTAAAAACACCAAATAATCCGCGACCTTTGTATGCCTTCAACCTGACCACCGTTTGTCTTAAAACCCGATAGACGATGACATTTGACCATAAGATCAATGGCACAATTGGGCGGCAAACTGTATGGAAACAACACGGCATATACTTTGACCATACACCAGGATCCACAACATGCTTATCTATCATGGGAACAGTTCTTAAACCTTGATGCTACCCAGTAATGTTTGCTTAATTAGATGTTATCTTAATTAGAGCTCTAGTAGGCCAAATGTTATTATTTGCATGGTATAATTGACTTGGAAAGTTTGTTTGCTGGGGAGTTATAGGCCTATATGTCAGAGTCAGGATGTAGGTATCATTATGCCTCAAATCACGAATTATTGTAAGATTTAGTGCAGAGTAGGTTAGATATGAAAATGGAAAGTTACAACAAATGACTATACACCTGATTCGTGAAGTGTCATTTTGAAAGACTCTTCCTCTTTATCCTTCATCTCTATTTGATTTTCAGTGTATTAGCAAGTAGATGATGTATATGTATCACAGACGTTATACATTTATAAAAACTTAACGTTTTCTATTGGTCAACACAGGCGTAGATCCCGGGTGGGGGATAACCCCCCCCCCCCACCCATATTTTGCCAGGGGAGCTTACTTATTTGTGTCTTCTATACTATTCATCATATACCCCTGCATAACAAAATTCAACAATATTCAATATCCAAAGCAATATCCTCACTATAATAGGTCCCAAAAACAGAATTTTTCCCCACCCCACATAATCGCAAATTGACACGAAAGCTTCATTCCCATTTTTTTCATCCAAAACGGTCCTGTCATACATCTTCCCCAATCAAACACATTTCTCTTGCATTTGATCATTTCCTACTCTTCCCGAGAAAAATCATTATAATACCAAATCTACACACCATGGAATTCACCATATCACGTCCAAGCACTATTCATCATATACCCCTGCATAACGAAATTCAACAATATTCAATATCCAAAGCAATCTCCTCACTACAATAGGTCCCAAAAACATAAATCCCCCACCCCACATAATCGCAAATTGACACGAAAGCTTCAATCCCATTTCTTTCATCCAAAACGGTCCTGTCATACACCTTCCCCAATCAAACACATTTCTCTTGCATTTGATCATCTTCTACTCTTCCCTAGAAAAATCATCATAATACCAAATCTACACACCATGGAATTCACCGTCACGTCCAAGCTCACATTGGGCGCCCCATTCCTTTTTTAAAGGAATTTTTATTCATCACTCTTGGTAGTGCGCAGCATTTGCTCTTTAAAAAAAAAATTTTTAACAGAGGTATTGGTTGGGTCCTGTTGTCGTGGTGGGGCAGTATTATTTAAATCTCATTGTCATAATCTGATTGTATCTTTGTTTCTATCATGGTTTCCGTAATTAAGATGGGGTCTGGTGGACCATGTCTGTATGTTATACTTTCCCTTCCACCAGGCTCAAGTACAGGTGAAAAAAAAGAAGAAAAAAAAACATATCCTCCTCCTCATTTATTTGTCTTGTCGTTCTCATCCCTTCATATCGTTATGCCTTCCGGATACATCTTATAACCGTATCTCAACTATATGGCAATTTTATGGTCTGTGTCTTGCACGACAAATAAATTTCAATTTTTTCTTCTTTAAAAGCTGTTAGCTTAAAGATAGGTAGTCCAATTTTTTCATATTTTGTTTTCTACCTTACACTCAGGCCTACCATTAAAACAATCTGTTTCCAAATTTTCAGTTATATTTCTCATAACAAAACAATGCCTCATAGAATAGTGTGTACTTCCGGCGGTGGTTACCATGGTTACCACATTTTGGTGTCCTCCATATAAACGAAACATATCTCGGGCAATTTGTTGTTTTGTCCCAATTTTGTTGTTAATTGCCAGATGAATAAAATAAAAAAATAAATAAAAAAAATACAATATTATCTGGCTTAATGAAAAAACTATGAGCTTTCTTATCATATCAAAATATCAGTCGATTAATCGAATTTTTTAAATTTGA
The DNA here is from genome assembly GCF_039555335.1 of Amphiura filiformis. Taxonomy (NCBI): domain Eukaryota; kingdom Metazoa; phylum Echinodermata; class Ophiuroidea; order Amphilepidida; family Amphiuridae; genus Amphiura; species Amphiura filiformis. The sequence goes on along the minus strand of NC_092636.1, from coordinate 68,774,487 downwards.
CCAAATTCAATATTTTACATTCACATATTGTTCAAATATGTTCGATTAATGCTTGGAAACGCATAGCACTTTGGTTTATAATACCCTAAGTATTTTTTCCATGTGCTGGTTGTCTCTCTTTACTACAATGAAATAGATGAGTTTTTTTACTAGTTGTAAAGTTTTTTTTTACTAATTTACAAGATTAGCTTTTCTACCACGTGTAGTATCAACTACACGCCTGCTAAGTAATGTCTGTTGTCAGTGTCCTGTTTTTGTTGCTCATTTGTTGCATGTTTTCAGCACAACAATATTGTAAAATATTACTTGTACTACTATACTGATCATCACCATCAGGAACAGTATTTTAATAAAACAAGATTAACAATATAAATATTACATATCAATTGTACCGAACCCAGACAAAATGATCTAAACCCTAATTTCATCGACAGTAATATAGCTATAGACAGTAATATACATGAGAAATCTATAAGCAAAAAATGCTAAAACAAAATCAAACGATGAAATACAAGGCATTTTGAATCCGTCAAGGTGACCACATTCCCTACCTGTAAATACCGCTTATATTCATAAATCCCCATAACCTGTGATTGCCCTGCGTTGATCAATCCAGCCATACGCCAATCCGTCAATTAAGACTTTCCATGCTATCTTCCGTAGACAGCATCGAAAATCAAAATTACGTCAACCACCATGCACAGTACAAGTCAATAAAGTGTATTTTCCTTTACCATAACATCCAATAGCACAACTTAACTACTAGAATGACTTCAAAGACACTACAGCTTACACAAATAGCGCTGAATTCTTCAGATTCAATAATAGTATCAATTTTTAAATAAACACCTGAAATACCTTGTAATAATATTTTTCTTACACCTTATAAGTATCCCGCAAGCAAAAGTTTACATTTCAGGGTTTTTTCTTTTACTTCGCCCTGTGTATTTTTCCCATTGTAAGAAGTCCAGTAGTTTACCAGGCATCATCTACGGTATTTTGTTGTTCATTAGAAACACATTGATACAATGACCACTTTATGAGTGCATTGTACAGTAGTTAATTTGATTAGGTATGAGCGGAAACAATTGCTGCCGATCGAAAAATGTCTTTCTAGTGCATTTGTTGTGCAATATCGACATTCCGAAGCTCGTGGGAAGCAGAGAGTGGAATAAATAGATTTATACTTTATTGGAATTGTAATAGACTACTTGTGCGATTAAAAGCACCAAATAACGTGAGACTTAGCCAAAAACAAGAACTTTGTTTTCAAATACAGAATTACGTTAAAGACGTTATAATATGGAAAGGCAGGCTAAAAATTCGTCTTTGTATTTCACAATGGCAAATTTTGTAATATTTTGAATTCCACAATAAGGCTATTATATTCCACCCAAACTGTAGGATTGAAATACGACACTTTCTTACAACTTCAACATTACACTGAAAATATACATGTATGGTTGTTCTGAAAATTTGCAAGGACAAGGATGTCATTTCAAAATACATCACAATTCATTCAAACTTCATTCTTTATCATTAAGTGTAAATTCGATCACATCATGCACGGTTTTATAGCTAGTTTACGTTAACAAATTATTAACTAGCATACTACTACAGCATGCTAAGGATAACCCATTATCTCAGCTCATGGTATAATGTCACAAATCAATATCTGTCTAATTGAAAATAATGCCGACAGGTTAATCAAACCAGACCAACCCATGCATATGTTGTCTTCAATATTCACATACATCATCGGTTTCGTCACATTTGGACGGGAAAACACACCTACCTACAGCAAATAATGTATGCTTGTTTGTATGTGCCCCGCATTATCTATGACTCCGCATGCTTTGGAGGTACCTATCCACCTAGATTAGTATGTGACAATACGCAATTCTTATTACTATGCAGCATGGTACCGTAAAACCTCGTCTACAAGCATATAGAGTGCTTTTGATGAAAACTAAATTAATCCAGGCGCCATTATGGCGTTTGAGCAAATGAATTACAGATCCAAGCAATGCCTGTTTCACTGACCATTACACATCCCCATAAGCATGATAAGGTTTACTAATTCGATTGGTGAGATTCAAAGTATTATCACATATGTTGCAATTAATCCTAACAAATATCTCCTTGTATTTGTATACGTAGAAACCAACATCTATATACATCTAGCAACATTTACATCAGGATTTGTGATTACATTCACACAATGGGACATGTCTGTTTGGATTCTGATTTTCATCATGACTCAACATGGACCCCAATAAATTATCACCATCATCCTTACTATTAATACTATATAATATCATAATCATTATTATCTAATTACTATATTATCATTATTATTATTACATGTATTATCATCATCGTCCTCGTCGTCTTCATCATCTTTATTATACTATCATAATACTATTTTATGATGTAGTTCAGAAATAGGACTAGGAGTAATATAATAGAAGTACAATCGCATCCCATATTTACCGTGCTATAAAAACTCGGTGAAATAAAGGGAAAACAATTGATTGACAATAATGATTATAGATCCAGATTCGTGTGTTTTTGATACATTGAAATTCATGTTATTTATGCTCTATTTAACCGAGCGCGCGAACACAAGAAGTCAAGTATACCATCTTCATGATTGAAAACGTTTTAATTCCTCATATATTGAAGGTACGACGTAAATATTTTATTAACTCCAAATAATTGAACGTATAAGTGACGAAGCAAGCAAGTACTATACCACAAATTCAAAAACCAACGATTTATTGCTATCTACAGTAGATAGCTCAGGGATTCCTGACCCTTTTCTAGTGTTGAAAATATTGACTTTTATATTGGGCTGTTTTATTGTCTTCGACATGAACAGCTGATATAATTGGTGTTAATTATTTGTCTAAATTCATCTACCTGAAGTTTCTTCTTGCTGGTACCGTACATTCATTTTATGCATATTTAAAAGAGCTCGTAATAGTTGCGAGTAATAATCGCAGTCACCTTTTCCGTCCGCGCTGTTGTTTATTACGAACCAGTCTCAAAATCGTACCCCTCCGGCTAAAAAACAAGGGGTTAAATTCTTCATTACACCTGAATTAAGTAATACTATATCCCCTCCCCTTCTATCATTCGAGATTTACACGGTAAAACGCCTATAAATTTGAAAGTGACTTAATGCAGCAAGAAGAAGCTCGTCAGAAGAGATATTCACACTCACAAAAATAAATATGTCTAATTGATTTCACAAACAAGCCTCGCAGATATGCATACAGATTGTTGTATTAATGTATACCTAGGCACATTTGTGAAAGAATTTAAATCGTGATATACTTGGGAATTTTGAATAGTAATGTAACGAGTTGCATTGACGTGAATTATGAATCAAACATATATTGTTTTGCGGCAAAAATATATAAAGGGTGATTCAAGTAATTCCGATTGTTTTATTATTTTAATTTAGGGAGCACGGTGGCCTAGCGGAACGGGCACTGACTCATAATCGAAAGGTTGCGGGTTCGAGCCCCGGCGACGCCATCGTGTTGTGCCCTTGAGTAAGGCACTTTATCTCGATTACTCCTCTCCACCCAGGTGTTTAAATGGGTACCGGCATTCTTAAATGCTGGGAAGGTAACAGACTCGCTGTAGAGGAGGTGTAGCGATCCCCTATAGCAACATTACATGGAGGAGTCTGGCTCAATCGCCAATGAAAGAGAGATGGGCACTCCGATCACTGTTTATACAGGATCGACTCCTTTACCTTTTTACTTTAATTTATTTATTTTACTAAAAACGTGTTTGATAACGTTGTGGTCTCAACAAGTTGAAGTGATAGAAGAGTAACAACAACAACAACATCATCAAGAACAACAACAACAGTAGTAACAATAATAGCAACAATGTCAAAAGTAGCAAGAACAACGACTACGGCAAAACCAGCATATGTTGCAAAAGCACGATCATCCTTATGTTCGGTAGAAAAATAAAAATAGTAACAAAAGCCATTGACCTATTGAGATAATTAAAATTTTGAAACCAAAAATAACACTATAATTATACAGTGACAATATTTATTATTCAGTATACTAGTCTTCTACTTCTAAATCTCTGCAAATATTATATTACAAGTTCTAATCGTGATTTACCTTGTATCAATATTAATAAGAGCGTAGATGACAACACTGTGATAATATAGATACAATTTCATGGGTATTGAGACTCGCATACACGTGTTTACGCCGTAAAGTATCTTATAGTCAATACATCACCACCATTATGATTCCGATTGCCATAACTGTTTCAATATTTTAGTAGATAGCATCTGATGAATGTGTACAAACTTCCTGTGCCAAAATACATGTTGTTGAGAAAACAACGACAATTTCTAGTTATCAACATGATCAACAGAGGATTGGAATATAGAGGATGTGTGGATAGCGATGAAGACGTCATTACTTAAGCTGTATTGAAATGGGGAGAAAAATAAATAAAATGATTATGGTGAAGATGACGCAACTAGTTCAAAATGTTATAAGTGATATATTGTGAGACGAAGAGATAGAAAACGGAAGATGAGAAGCTTACACTGTAATTTTCCATGGCAACGCAAATACCGCTCTATCAGTGATCACAGCGAAAGCATTAAAAATATTAGGAATAGCTTAATAATATAAATTCAAAGTGAAGGATAATTTTATATGACAAAATTGCAAAAAAGGAGGAAAACGGCAGTGTAAAAAATTATGAAGCTCCATTCAAGGTCTGTAATTGCAAGTGTCCACTCCCAAAAACATTAACTATATTGACCAAAAAGGTGACGTTTTACCCTGATTATGCGCTCTTGTCTATGTTAGGATACCCATTACTTTACAAATTTCTAAATTTAGATGATTTTTTCGTTTTTCTAATTAGTGAATCACTATTTTATATTGTCTTTAAAGTAGATTATCATGTACATATTTATATGATGACTGTATCTACTAGTATATATACATGAGTTTGGATCTAGTCTTAAATACCAAAAGTGTCGATATTACAATGAAGACAATGTATTATTAACATCACGAAACATCACGAAAGACATCTTGACAAATGTACAAACGTACTATAGTAACTTGCGACGTAACATTGATAAAACGCACTACTACTACTATGCGAGGGTGCCATTTAAAATCACACACTAAATCAGAGTTGACAGCCATTCAATTTCAAAATGGCTGCCCGCTGGTTGTTCCAGAAAAAAAAGCGCTACAATTTTGATGAGTTTTATCTGCATGTATGCAATCACACTGCGATGCAATCGGTCTCCCCATTATAGAACCTACATTGTAAGGTCTGTGGTCTCCCAGTCAGTCAGAGTACGATTGCGTCTAATAATTATGCATGATGGGTGTAAATAGCACAGGCTATGTATTAAGGACTCGGTCACCCACCTTTGCATAGTATTTCTGTGGGACCTGAGAGCACATCAGACACAAAAACAAAAAGTGCATTCTGAATACGAGGAATGTCCTTCTGATATCAAATTATCTTAATTTTTGAAATTCGCGATATAATACAAATTTTATGGCAAATTATTAATTATTGACATTTAACAGTCATCGAAGTAAACTTTATAAATCTAATGATATGTACTTAAAGTGTATGTAGCAGGGAGCAAAAGTCGACTATAATATGAAAAGTTTGGCCTTTCGTATTGAAGATATATACTAGTACATGAAGCTTCTAAATTTGTTTTATAATTTGCCATAAAATTTGATTTATATTATATGGAGAATTAAAAAAAATCAAAAATTATTTGATATCGGGAGGACATTCCTCGTATTCAGAATGCAATTTGGTGTGTCTGACGTGCTCTTTGGTCCCACAAAAATACTGTGCAAAGGTAGGTGACCGAGCCCTAAACTCAACGACTGGGTATTTTGCAGCTCTTGTTCAAGTTGTACGTGCACCGAATATATGACAGAAAATTCCATTAATTGAAAATGTCCGTCAATTTCTATTCCTATTGCTAAAACTACTTCGTAGAACACTTGGGATTTATACAATGCATGCTCAGAAACTTGAATTCGATTTAAAAAAAACTCTATATAAACATAGTAGAAATAACACTTAGTTGTCATTTTTTCTCAAGATTCGACATATTTAGGATACGTAGGAATATGAATTTCAAAAAATGATCTGACTATATCATTAAATATACATCTAAATGTGTTCAGTCAATGATCACTCTCAGTCATTTATCAAAGTATATTCTAGTTTTCTCATATAATCAAAACAGTTGTCTCGGCTTGCTGGAGGCGGTGAAATAATTAATAACGGTTTCATCAGTTTATTGTTGCAATGCATACTCAATGATACAGGATCCCAAGTGCATTATATTTTCCACTTTAGAATGAAGAGCTATTCTTCGCCATTTATCTACTTCATCATTGAACATTGTACGCGCAAAGGATTGATGAGTATTGAAAGGATAATCTTAATCTCACAACAGATTTGACGTTTTGATAGCTTTAGCTTAGGACTCAATGTTTTGTTCATAATATAAATATATCCCATTTTACAGAAAACGTTTAAATGTCGGGTTATATAAAGGGTATAAAATATTCTAAACAGAATGTCATTTAAGTGTTGACAAAATACCGTAAAACCTCGTCTACAAGCATGAATCCTGGATTAATTTAGCTTTCATCATGAGCATTCTATATGCTTGTAGACGAGGTTTTACGGTATTTTGATAAAATGTTTGCCCAATATATTTCACAACGTTAACGTTTTTATGGCCTTTATATAACTCGACATTTAAATGTTATTAAAACGTTTTGAATAAATGTTTTAAGAACATTTTTCTGTTTGCTGGATATAGCGCATAACATATTCATAACAATCCGAATCAATTTCTCCGAATTCCGAATTGTTTGACCAGGGATATTTTACAATTTCGAAATTTGAACAGTTCATGCGCTTAATAGGGGATTTTCTCTCTTTTATTTGTTCTACATTAGATCATGTGGTATTAATAATTCCAAATGTTATATTCACGAATTGCGTCACACATTTCATGCGAAGCTAAGTTTTACCATTCTGACTGGAACTGAAACTACAGATATTTAGCAAATTATTTGGAATGTACTCTAGTTTCATTTAAAATTACGAGTTTAGAGTATTGACTATCTGGTTCGTCAGAATAATATTGTTTCGAATAAGGCTCCATTACACTGAATCTGCACACCCCGAGGCCCAAAATCCTTCTACAAGCAATATAATAATGTTCAAGAGTTATTTGATTACTTGTTTTATAGACATATTCTAACAAAATATTACATTCCTTTAAAACTAAATATTAAATTATGAACAATATAGGTGCTTTCTTTCCAAACATATTTGGCACTGATGGAGAACTAAAGTCAATATTATAGGGTTGATGAAAAGAAGCACATTGTGTTGTTGATAACATCTTACCATCCGCACTCAATAAAGCACACACTTTATTCCCGCCAAAAATGTAAGCAACAGTTCGTTTTGATTAGATATATGTTGCACGGTACTATATCTGCAGGTGCATAATGTCATAGTGTTGAACCATGAAGGTATGCTGGTGTGGCATCGGTAGGATAACATATCCTCCTCCTCATTTATTTGTCTTGTCGTTCTCATCCCTTCATCTCGCTATGCCTTCCGGATACATCTCATAACCGTATCTCAACTATAATGTCAATTTTAAGGTCGATTTCTTGCATGACAAATAAATTTCGACTGTCTCTTCTTTTAAAGGCAGCCTTGAGCTTAAACCGAACTCAAGTTTAGTCTACTCAAAATTTCACAATATAGTGACTCTTTCCGATCGGAGAAAATACTTTACCTTCCCATTTTGTTCTAAAATGTTCGATTAATGCCTGGCAACGGAGAATACTTTAGTTTATTAAACCAGTGTATTTTTCACATGTTAGGGAAGTGAGAGTACTTCCTTAGTTGTCTCTCTTTATACAGTATTAAAATAAATGAAAACTTCAAACCTGTCTTTTTTCTTTTTAAGCTAATTATACTACTGCAAAATTTTATGGAAATTGTCACTATCCGTCCATGTTGTCTGAATAAACAAAACGACACTCAATATCATCCGATGCAATTTATCAAAATTTTAAATGGTGGAAACATTCAATTTCAAATTGTTGATCATTTGACACTACTATCAGCATTTTTAATAATCGGGTGTAAGAAATGATGTAAAAATAATTATGATCAATTTCAATGTAAATACAAACAACCAAAAATAATCATCTTAAAACGAAATATTTGGTAACATTAAGTTTTAAAACTTATGCGATGCGCATTGTTACTTAAATTTCTCAATTCCGATAATAATCATAATAATGTTCTCTTTAAAACACATTGGATATAGGTCCTATGGACCCATGTCATAACAACATGAAGAATAGAGAGTGCCAAATATCGAGGTGCCTGTAAATACCTTGAACTTCATGGTATTTGCAAAAAGCTTTCACATACTACTATAGTATGATCACTACCAAATTGGTTTCGAAAGAAACTGACACATTTGGGCCATGTTGTCTGTTTCACGAGTGAAATTTTTACTATGCAATACCTCAGACATATAGCCAGGGATTTATAGAGAGGTCGCCGCTTGTACGTAAAAAGTGGACTTTTATCCTCAGTAATGGACGTTTGGATCTAACCTTAACAGAACATTTACAATGCTACTTATAAGCTTAACATGCTCGACAAATGGATCCTATGTGAGTTTTTCTGACTATTAAATTGGAATGTTTGGGACACATATTTTAATGGTGAACTTTTGCTAGATGGGGGGGCGTGTTGGTGGCACGACGTCGCACCTCTACAACCCCATTCCCTCATCTTGGAACCTTTGGTGAATGAGGCGTAAACGTCACACTTCTCTGCAACCCCAATCTCCATCTTGTTATGGACCTGCAAGATACACTCAACACTATATCAATATCTGCATTGTTAGAGGAGAGTCTGGAGACTGCCTATTTGAAACTGATCAGACTATAGATTTATAATACATGAGTGCTTTGAACTTGACATTAACTATGTCTTGCCATCTATGTTAGCACCCAGAAGGGGTGTATTTATACCACAAAGGTTATGGAAACCCATTAGTGTGCGTTGCAACATAGACTTCCATAAATTGTGCCATAGTGATTTAGTGTGTTAGATACAATCTTTAGAACGGGACGCATTTTCAGCAAATAACGCGATTTCGTCAATAGGCTATACATGACTTTTCAACCATTACATAATAATTTATTGTATGTACGTTCATATCTTTGCTTGCTTTTATTTATTAAATTATTTTATAAACATACACTCTTAAAAGTTTACTTCATTGACTAAAGAGGGAATTATAATCGAGTATAAATATTATTCCTATAGGCTACATTTCGCCATAACATCAATTTTTCGAACTTGTTATCATCACAGCAACAATATCAAAACATGTATAAAACATACATGTGAAACAAACATGTAAACAGAAAAACACATTTGGGCCACCCTGAATTCTTCCATCAGATCATGTTGTACCCATTATGACCTCTAGCTTCCTAATCCACAGCTCGTTATTTCAGACACCAGAAAATAACAAGAACTCAACTTGAGCAGAATACGTCCAGCTTGAGACAGTCATGATAGTGAAGACTTAAATACTTATCCTGATACGTAAGGAAAGGTGCCAAATGACAACTTGACCCATGGAATTATTCATTGCCATACCACATGCCGTGCATATGCATTTGAACTTCACAAAATACTTGTAATCCTACCTTTTAGCTCACATAATATTTAGATATTCTTCCACAATGAAAACAAATTTGCCCGCAAATCGGACATTGTACTTGTTGTCAAACAATTCCTTATACGAAAGGTACGCATGCTCGTATCAAGATGGTCGAATCCTCCAGATGGTCGAGTCCTCTCGCACTACATGTAAGATCACAAACATTACAATCCGTCAGGACATAATTCTTCAACGTCAATATTGCTGTACATGTATGTCGACCATTCTAAGGAATAACCTTCATAACTCTTACACAATTTTATTACAACATTGGGGAGAGCTGAACTCTACAGAAGTGTAGTGCCAGTGTATCCAATTTGGATACATAGTGCCCAGTGTATCCAATTGGGATACACATCTGTAGGTTAAATTCAGACTGCAGCTCCCCGGCTCTCCCCAATGTTGCATCAATAGAATAATTGTGCAAGAACTATGTACTCTGTCCTTCGGAGGGGACGTTATCACATTAAACCTCAATATTTCTGTATACTATAATAGAATAACCTTAAATTCACGGGGTACACTTCTGTAGGTTAAAAAACTTGGTTCTGCTCTGGAAATGGAATCTGTCCTCAGAAAGGGACGTTATTACCGTTGGTCCCGTGTACATACAAAGGGTCATTCCTTTACACATATCTCGCAGTCAGTTTCGAAAAGTGAAGGATGTCACCCACTGTGGGTGTACTGTTGCCCATGATTGTCGCAAATCCCGGTGCCGTTTGCCATGGACCCCATAACATGCATATAGGAAATAAGGATAAGGAGCCCTTTTAGAAGCCCATTTAGGGCTTTCTTATATATCTAGGGGTGTTGTCAAACAATCCAAATACATTACTACCTAGTATACTACAAGCAAAGGAATAACACTCGCATAGGTCTGCCAAAGCTTTTCAATATGAATGTAGGTAATCATGGTAATTGAACTACGCAATTGGAATGAGGTCATTTTGGTAGCCTTAATGTACCACCGTAAGTGATCGTCTTATTAACATTCATTGCCAGTGTAGAAAGAGGTTGCAGAAGGTATGGTGAGGGTATTTACTGACCACAAGCAAGGGGCCTTGATAAACATCTTTGCAATGATTTACCTCAATGCACAGATCCATTAAAACACAAGCTACAGTTTCAGGCTATCCATAAAATAATAAACATTTCCAAAAGTCAATAATGTACAAAATGGCTCATTGTAAACATTTACTGAGAATGTCCAAAGATTCGAATTCAAAATTCCCTTCCCTTACTTTCATACCGGGCTTTTATATCAGAGCTGACCAATTTGCACAACGGGACAAGTTGCTGTTGTTTACAACTTGCATGTTTTAAGTTTTGTTCAATGGGTACTTCGGTTGAATGCAAAGCTAAAATTTACAACTATAAACTGGGCAAGCAAAAACAACTTGTCCGTTTCATTTACGACTATAAAGTGCCACCGGACAAGTGCTTAATTCGAGCCCTGTTTCATACGTACGTTATACTACCATCCTGAAACAGGACTCATAACGATTTTATTTTCTGGCGCCATCGCTGATGCTTCCTCATTTATCTTTAACAAACCTTTTCATGTTAATAAAATATGTGGCCATCTATAAGATGGTATAATGTGCTATACCTCGAGTTACAGTCTTGTAGGTCGGTGAACTCCTTGTTTGTTCCTGGGTGTGAAGTCATGTTGCATGCCAGTGTTAGATTTCCAAAAGCCCACAATCTGACGTGCTATTTATTGACTTTCACTGTTCAAGAACTTCAGCACGCATTAATGTATTTTTGAAGTTTGTTGTGATGACACCCCTACTTTAATGTACAAACAAGGATGACATTTATGTCTATTTTTGATCAACCAAAACTTCAGTTGCCCACAGATTGTTCAACACAAAGTGTATGACCTGTAAAAAGCTTTCGTCCATCTTTATTTTTATTTTTTTGCAGTTGACAATGATAATTCGGATCTTAGCAAAATATGAAATTTCTATTGAATACTTTACTTGTATCTGTATAATTTCGAGTTCAACTGAATACGTCATCATAATTAATATTATTTTTTATTTATCAAAAATCGACGGCATTAGTACATCATGTAAGACGCTCGGCGTCGACGCTTCTCAACTTCGGCGTTATGAATCGCGAGCGTCTTTGACGAAGACTATAGTCTACAAGTTTAACCATAATCAGTGTTTATTAGATACTAATTAAACCAAGGAAAGAATAATTTGCAGTTGAAGATGTACTAGAAAGTGGAAAATGACTTAAAGTGGGACAGTTCCTTTAATCACACACCATATGCTGGAAATACAAACGATACCCATGCATACCAAATGGCGTCTATTTATCGCCGTGTGAAATTACAAATTAAAGACTATGATCATTTAAAACGACAGACCTCTGTGCTCATTCTTCTTCAGCGAAGACCAGTAACAGAGATTCATTGGTGAAACATTTAAAAATATCTTATCTCTACTGTCGAAGAATTATTGTTTAATCTTGCATGAATGGTCGTATGGACGACCTCCTTGTTTTGTTTACCATTAACCCATTCCATCTGTGCAAATACCGAAGTATATCATCACTAAAAACATCACAATGACACAGAATAATGCCTTTGGTTTTAATTGGTATCAAGCACATTTTGAATCATAAGAACTTTTAGTTCAAATTTATTCTAAATTGGTCTAATTCTAACCTGTGCACCTAGAGTTCACGGCGGTGTTTGGTTATGACAGCTTGGGAAGATGCACGTATCTTGCTGTGAGGGAAACCATTCTTTGGGGTCATTCCTTGTCATTGTGTAACTGATATACCAAATTGATGTAGGGAGTTCACGAGTAAAACTGAATCAAAACTTATTTATAGGTCACGACATGGGAATCACTACAACACAAGAGTGTGAATCTCATGTTTTATATCATGTCGAATGTTTCAGCCATTTACACATGACTTGAAATAAGTGTCTAAAACGTGTTTCAAAAATGTGAAATAAGTGATTGTGAATATTAGTATTAATGATCAAGAAAAAAATGCATTTGGTTCCAAATTATTGCATAAATCTGAGTAAGAGAAAACAAAAACTGTTGCATAGTACATCACATAATAAAGATATGAAACTACATCACTCACATGTCAACCATGACCCATGAAGATATGAATGATAAATGCATTCACGACAACACGTTCGGTACTTCAGCATTAGATGCCTTTTTCATGTCAACTTTGAGCATCCTCACATGACACATTCTCCGCCCATATAGTTATCAGTTTTGTTCCTTCCCTTGTTTAGGATACAACCCTGACAATTATCGGCCTGAAGCCATATGAAGATTTAAACAAAATTAGCCCAACCATTCCATGCTGCTGCAGCATATCAACGATTTTCATGTAACAGGCACCGTAGGGTGTGTGCCCAGGTTGTTCTGAAAATTGCGTTTCACATGTTCAAATTCATTTCATGAGACGTACACAATTACCCCCAAATTAAAACCTCGGATTTGGCTTCTGAATTTGAGAAATTACATATTTTTCTTCCAATTGTAAATCATTTGAATGAGATCAGTAATGCGTTAAATTAATTGGCTTATATTTAAGTAGAGGGTGATTCATATTTCTCAAGTTGTAATAAGTTTGTTAATTATTATGAATTATTGCCATATTTGAACATATAATTGAAATAATGGCATTGATTGACTTTCTTTTCACGAACAGGTTAAAATATTATCCATGGATCACAGAGTTTATGTTAATATCACATCCACGAATGATCACCACGCACTCTATTATATGATGTACATGATCTGTAAGTGCTAATGTTAAAACTGAAGTGTTCCCTTTGGGTGTGTTTTGCTGAGATGAAAATATGGCATTAGACAAATAAACAAATATGTTCTAGTCGTAGCCATAGTAGCAAAAGCAATCGCCTCTGGACATTACATTGGACTCAGCCGTTGTTATTGGTATCTGCACTTATAAATAGGCCACTTCAGAATCGAGAGATACAAATCATTTTTATCTCCCATTAGCACTGATGAGATAAAAGAATATGGTCACCTTGCGACTGATAAATATAATTATAGAAACTATTATCAAAATGAATGTATGTATGTGTGACGGTGTGATGCTTAAAATGGCAAAACCTGTCTTGGAGTATACGTAGAATGAGTTCAATATAGAAGAACTTTCTATATTAACTACTACTGACTATAGAGGTTATCTACTTCACTCATGTGTGACTTCTAACAAAAGGCGCTGGTTCCCGTAGTATTCCTCATTCAAACTAATTCAATGCATGACCTCGGAGTTACCTGCATGACTTTGGCGGGTTATTTTGAAACAGTCATGGTTGCACATGCAGGTACTTCTTTTGAAAGTCCTAAACAAGGTATAGCAGTCGTTGATAGGATATGCATATAGAACACGGATACCCTCTATTAGTACGTGCTTGGAGAAAATGTTACACATGTGTATCTTTTGAAGCCATTTTATTGACACACAGGTACAAGGATATCTTGGTACCGTATCAACTTCTATTGGCCTGGCACAGCACACAGATATGGCTGGCGGGCTAGTAAGTACCTGTTTAAGATTCACTTGACTGCATAAGATACTTCTGGGTAACATTTTCTTCAAAAGACAGTGGTAAGACGCAATGCAGCTCTTTTGCCTCACAATCATGTAAATATATATATGAAATGTTGCATCAACACAGTTGCATAATACTAGTAATCTAATATTGCGTGATCAATATTTGGGACGATATGATAAAATTACGGAAATATTGCCACATCTTCTGGACCTCAACTGTAATTCCTTCACTCATCGTTGTATTATGCATTTCCTTAGTTTATTATATATGTATTATTCTTTATGTCTTTATAATGTATTATTCTTATGTATTTATACTATTATTCTTGTATCATGTAATGAGTGAAAAGATAATAATAAATCTTAGAATCTAATCTGAAATCATCCGATGTAAGTACAGTAATTAGTAATGTATATTTGGATATCAGGAAAGACAAAAACAAAACACCCGACTCAAATCAAATGTAATCTAGGGAAAGGACAAGACAAAAGAAACACGATCCTCTGCTATCATTTGCTGCACTATGAATGTCTCTGCGGCAATCCAAGAAAACAATATTATCGATATTAATAAAGACAATGCATCTACAGGCGCCCGAAAAAAATCAAAGGGCCTTCTTGGTTTTCAAAAATTTAGGTCAAGATAAGAAAACAAATCTCTTGTTTGAAGTTGTTTCTTCATTATGAAACACTCATTATCTCAATATGTACTTCGAATCTATTAAATTCTTTGTCAATTTGCTTTTTAAAGGCATTTTGTAGTTGTCATAAGCGTCAAGGTTATATAACATGTCTAAAACAAGAAAAAAGGGCAAAAACATATTCAATAATGCTGGTTTTTGCTAACAACTCGCAAACGAAGAAATTGGTTTCTAGAAGTGATCAATATTCAATATTATATTACTCGTTCCTTCTGTTTTGATAAAAACAAATTAAACCAAATTATTTTTTTTTTTTTCACAAGAGTTTTCAACTAAACCAATATTATTAATAATAATAGCCAAGGAAATGTTCGTTTCTCAAAAAGCAGCCACATATATTCATATGCATGCAAATGTAAACATCTTATTGAGGTAGTTATCAGAAATCATGCATGATATCAGATAGCAAAAACTAACAGAGAGTCAGTAGACCGTGATCAATATCGACGTGTCGAAAACATGTACATTTACTTGTAAAGCTTTTAATTTAACATTTTATTGTTCAATATATAACTAATACGAACAAGATATTATCTCAGGGATGAGTGCTTATTTGCTTTATATTGCTTACTTAGTCTTACTGATGTTCATGCTGAATATCATGAATATAAATTTAATCTTATTAATGTATTATTTGTAATATAATAATATGTTATATAGTTGCGCATTTTTTTTGCATCTCCGATACTGACTTTATCACAGCATAATACAAACACATAAATAATGTTTCTCTAATCATTATGTATTTTTGCCAGTCTCAAACCCGCGACATCTAACCCAGAAGTATCTGTACAGTTACCTAAGACTCTAGAGGTACTTTTGGATGGTTTACAAAAATTAGGAATATTTAGGAAATAAATGGATACCTAGTATTTAAATTTATAAGTCAATGTTATAATACAACTTATGTTATTGTATGACACAATAGTAATAAAAATGATAAATTATATCTTAAACATAACATTCTGAATTATACTCATTTACGTTAAAATGCCATAAAGCAGACGTTTGTGATTTGAGAATCGATTTGTACCTTTCCAATTAGAGACAGGTGCAAGTGTAATTGTATCGCCAGCAGAAAAGGACGACAACTCAATAAAACTGTACAATAATTAAACATAAATTCCACAAAAGGTATAATAGTTTATGATTTAGAATTTCCTATTCAAGGAGGAAATTTAGAACAAAAATATTATAGGTTTGTAGCAATATTATTACAGAAAACATTTGTCTTTCGTTTCCTTTTTCTCCAGATTTAAATCATTTTACGTCGCAAACACATCCGTCAAAATGTCACGTGAAGTAAACAAAAAATCAAATCCTTAATTAACAAATTTGTCAAATTATAATGTTCTTATATAAGAACAAAGAAATATGGATGGTATTGGATGACTTGGATCTGTGGTTCTTGTGAAACATCCTCTATTTTAAAAGTATGTCTTCTGTACTACCACATACTGTTATTACATAAGCAAGTCAAACACTGCCCAGATAATATTTCGCGAGCTTTTTCAACCAAACCTTTATTCTCAAGAGTGATACTGACCCAAACACCTAATGTATGAACTTTATGCAGGCTCTCCATATCTATTTACAACACATACCTTCAAGAAGATCATTTTTAGTAAAATCTGTATAATACGAAAGCAAAACAGGAGGAGGCATCATCTAGCTTTAGGCAGATTTAAATTCGACAAGAACTTAAACTTTGTCAAATAATAATATAAAGAGATCTAGGTTTACAGATATATTCCGCGCCTGCTTCCTTCCTTGCTATAGGTGTTTGGTTCTTAAAATGTGGGTCGACAACTCTACATGCTCACACGTAGTAAACATAATGCATACGGATTATGAATTATAGATATAAATTTATGTGTTTAATAAGGTGGAGATGATTAGCCTACTTTCCATTTTTCTCAACTACGTGCCACATTTTGCACAACAAGTGGCAGAAACATCTACCACATTACATTCATATAAATTCATTATTACGACTGTTCTTTTCGATCAATAATGCACACAAGCTTCGATGAAGTATGTATGCAGGAAAGAAACTGGTATGTTCAGGTCTGTATGAAATATGAACATGAAATGAAAACTACTTGAGAATCGTGTTTTGTTGTTTTTTGTTTTGTGCTCATACAACAATAAATACAATTCTACGTAATGGTTAAAAATGAAAACGAAGATTGGAACGGGTTAGAACTACATAACTGAGCCATAGTTGTAACACGGACTTCGAAGAGGGAGGAGGTTGTTGCAACCCCTAATTGTCAATCATAGACCATTATATTTGGTACCAATGTATAGCTATAGGTCTCCTCTATCCAGTGATACCAAAATAAGTACAAACATTTCCCACATAATGTCGCTATGACGTCATAATGTGAGGGCGCCCATTGAAATTTGGGAAATTCTGGCTATATACAAAAGTATAGGCAAAATTGATTTTCGGCTAAATATTTTCACTGATTTTCTCCTAAATTAAAAAGGAAATTACTATTATTACGGTAAAGGAGTGGCAAAGGACGGCTCTACGATTAGCTTAAGTTGGTTGGGCGTAAACGCGTGCGTTTTTTTTAGGACGGATAAAAAATCTTAGTCAGGAGGGTTTTGGTACACTCCTTTTCGTAGTTCTAGGGTTAATATCTACGTATGTAAGACTGACATGACTGATATACCCAACTAAACCGTGAAAAACTTAATGACGTTGCACTGATTTGTCATGTTAATCGTGTTTATCGGAAATACTATCTTTCTCACTGAGTCGAGTATTGAATTTGACATGATCTTGTTGTTGTTGGTTTAAAAAATCACATTAATTTCCAAGCCTTTCAATTGGGTAATGGTCACGTTGAGATTTGGTTATTGTGTAGTTAATCGTATTGAGCCGGTGTATTTTTTCCTTTAAAATTTACTTTTTTTTAAAAGGGTGTGCACCTATTTGAGCCCATTTGGCATTAAGTAAATATAACGCCTTGTTTGCATCTAAAGTGACCTCAATCTGGAAGTCACTGACCGTGAACTCATCGTGTCAATACCCGGTGTTCAATAACTCCTTCATTTGTACTCTCAAACCCAATAGTTAACATGGTTAATCATTTAAATTTAATTGTTTTATTACGAGTAGTCGAGTACCAACCACGGTACTAGAAAGACCAGTGACACATCCACTCCAAAGAAGAGCATGCTTTAGTAGTGTGTCCTGGTAAAAATGGGTAAGATATAAGACAAATTTTCATTAAGTACAAAATGCTGGTGTGAAATGTGATTGATGCGTTTTCCCTAGGCTTACGTAAATTAAATTGATTCATACCAAATCCTGTAAATGCGTTGATCATGTAGATGAGATGACTAAGCCATGTGGCTATCTGATTTTACAAATTATGTCTTTTAGCAAAATTATACATCGTATATTTTTCAAAGCAGCTTATATATCCCGGATACTTTTACTTGTGACAAATATTTGCCTTCAACTGTTAAAAAAAGAGGAAGAAGATAAAAAAAAACCACACGGGGTGTGCGCGTAATTTATATTTTGACCGGCGATTGGATTCAATTTCACACAGTATAGTTGTTATTTTGACCTTATTCAAAACCAGAAGCACCTGTAATTTTACCGCTTTCAATTTACATATAATACCATCTCTTAGATTCACACCATTATTAACATTTGCATTATGACTACATTTTTACTTTGATTATTTTATCACCATCAACATCTTAATTTGATGATTCAAATTATGCATGACATAAGCAAAATATTGCATACATCTTTATATTTAACGAGACATGTATGCTTTTAATCAACTGATTTTAAACCAATTCAATAATCATCCTCATCGCCATCACCCGCATCATCATCACTCATCATAATTCTGCGCCCCGGTTTCGTCATTGTGTCCAGTTTGGCATTATTTAAAAAATCCTGACTTGGTGACCATGACCAATTTTGTGGTCATTAAACAACTACGTTTTATTCTGCTCTATTCGTGATAATGGCTGCCAAGCATGTCACATATTACCAGACTGCCAATCCAGATTACGCATCTTGATGCATTACATTGACATCACTCATCGCGTCCTCATAATATTGCCCGTCTGCAGGTGACTTATAAATAAAATATTTTCATTTTGCGCGTTGCTTAAAAAATTGAGAAACCAAGAGGTATGCTAATTGCAATATGATGAAGCGACCCAGTTTTCTACAAAGCTGCTGATTCCATAAAATACACCTCTTGCTAGAAACACGTAGTCAAATGGGTGATTTCGAGATTTTCAAAATGATGAATTATTTCAATAGACGTAAGTAGGTTTTGGGGTCATTCACCTTCCGAAAAGATTCACTTCTTTGTTTATTACAATATTCACTAACAAAAACCGACGAGAAGTTAAAGGCTGGGAAAGCGACTGAAAAAAACCCCGACCCAGTAATTGTTATACATTTAATTATACTCTCTTGTAAGGCCAAGGTTATTTGTCTTCGCTTCTTCGTAATTACTGCTAATGCTAAACATGCTAAATATTCTTATAAAATACATACGGTTAGGAATTAATTGATTGTATATAGCATGTCGTCAATCCCAGGTCGTCAACATGCAAAGTGCTATCTACTGAAGACGCATGCATCGGGACATCCTCTACTCGTATATCATGATTAAAATTAGCTAGCATATCAAGGTATCCATTTAGGACAACTTTTGAACATTCGAACGATATTTTGTGCTTTGAAAATAAGGTAGGACCACTTGTAGATAGCGCAGCGAGTTGTGTTTTTTAACTCGCGAGTTTTTAAACTCGCTGTTTTTAAACTAGCGAGTGTTTAAGGGATCTGGAATGAGCGTTTTGAGCGTTTCGACAGTATTTTTTGTGGGACATGGGAGCACATCAGGCATATCAAATTGCATTCTGAATACGAAGAATGTCTTTCTGATATCAAATAATTTTCTTTCTTTTTTAATTCACGATATAATACAAATTTTATGACAAATTATTAAAATTTAATATTATTCACATTTTTGATATATAACAGTCCTCGAAGTAAATTTTATAAATCTAATGACATATTCTTAAAGTGTATGTAGCTGGGAGGAAAAGCCGACGATCAATTGAAAATGTTGACCTTTCATATTGAAGATATAGATTTTTCCCCCCAAAAGACCTATAATTTTTTTTTTTTTTTGGGGAAAAAATCAATATCTTCAATACGAAAGGTCAACATTTTCAATTGATCGTCGGCTTTTCATCCCACCTACATACACGTTAAGTATAAATCATCAGATTTATAAAGTTTACTTCGAGCTCTGTTAAATATCAAAAATATCAATTTTTAATCATTTGCCATAAAATGTGTATTACATTGCGAATTTCAAAAAATCAAAATTATTTGATATCAGAAGGACATTCTGCGTATTCAGAATGCAATTCGATATGTCTGATGTGCTCTAATGTCCCACAATAAATACTGTCCAAACGTTCATACCCCACCCCTTAAACTATTGAAAAATTGTTTGATAACTTCTTGCCTAAACGAACACAGAATAATTTACAATATCTCAGATATTTAATATCTATATCAAGTTGGGTGACAATTTTATTTATATAGAAGAACATTAGACAAAGTGTTTGTCAATTATACCATGGGCAAGATTAACATGTTCCGAAAGCAAGCCACCCATTTATTGAAATTTCAAAATGGAGAAAAGTGTGACTGTCCATCCATCCAGGCACCATTTTAGTTGTGCAATTTACCTTTTCTCTGTATGTTTTTCCACATGGCAGGTGCTGGTCTTCACGGGTCTTTGACTGATATATAAAAAGATTGAATTACACTTTTCTTCTTCGAATCCTGCATCATTGATCAAGCACAAACTCAGTCAAACCATTAAACGAGTTATTTTCTTGTCCTTTGTAGTAATTGCTGAATGAAAGCACTGATATTATTTACAAATTTTGTATTGGATCGAGTTAGCAATTGAGTCGTAGGTTTGTGTGTTGGTAATTCGTTACACTTAACTTTAAAAAAGTTCAAGTGGAACATTATTTATTTTGTAGACAAAATATTATTGTGTTTTTGCACGTGCGTTTAAAGGTATTGAGGCTGCTGCAAATTTCATTAGATAATTAAATTGAATAACACATGGGTATGGCTTCATTCCTGAACCAACAAAGTGACTGACTGACTTATAGGGCTATAGAATACAGAAAAGTATTAGTATAATATATTTATTAGCATAATCAGAACATCACAATTGGAAGATGTAAAATAATATTTATTTCTATATCAAAATTGGGCGATATAATACAAATTGTATGGCAAATTATTAAAAATTGATATTTTTGACATTTAACAATCCTCGAAGTAAACTTTATAAATCTAATGATATGTACTTAAAGTGTATGTAGCAGGGAAGAAAAACAGTCCATCATTCGAAAATTTTGATATTTCGTATTGAAGATACACTTTAAAAAAAAAAAATGTATATCTTCCTCCCTGGAAAGTGTACGAATGTATTTTATTATGACTAAAAACTAAGGGGTACGGGCAAAATAAAATCTCTCTGTCACAATACACTGGAAATGATTGTGTTGATTGACACGTTAACGGGTATCACCACGACGCAGTATGCAGGCAAGGTCTGTGTTCTGAAGATGACAGTAGATGACTAAATTTAAATTTCATTCATCCGATTTGGGTTTTATTTTTCTAAGCTCTCTATTTATAGCAGATTTACTTCCATGAAAATCTCATTCACCCACTTTAGTTCATGTCACTACTTGTCAGCCAATTAGTGAAGACAAACGAGCTATAACTGCTGTAAATTATAATCAAGCATAGCGCTAATTCTTCGACCCCATACCAACCTTCTCTGCAGATAAATTTGTCTCAGTTGGTCGGTGGGGTGAACCTGGTGTGAGTCTTGATTGATTAAAAAACAGCCCATATCCGCCGTGTGTCATTTCATTCCGAATCTACTATCATTGCATACATTGTGCAACGAAGGAAATGTGTTCATCTAGAGTAAACGGTTACAGCTCCTTTTATAATAAGCTCTTTTTCGTGGTAATATAAAGGCTGGTTTTATATTACCATGAAATATTGAGTTATCACTCTTTCTTTTCCTTTTTTAAGCTTAGCCTTTATCAGAATTTTATATCTTTGAACTTTAGATGAAATTTCACTAATCTGTATACATTTTGTTTGTAACTCTGCACTGTGATATTATTTTCCAAACATTGAGGATGAAATTTCACTTAAAATAATGTAGTTTTGTAACATTGAGGTCGAAAGGAAGAGTACTCTATATCATCTGATAGCTGAAGGTGTCAAAAGTCATTAGTTTGAGCATATCTCAAACATCCTACACAGTCAAAACGATCTGTTTAATATTTGATGGTGTTATGGATTTTATGTCTTTGTAAAAATGATGTTTTTCCTGATCAATATTCATCTGCTGTCTACTGCTGATAGCACAATACATGCATAAATGTATTAATATATCATTAATGTGTAAACCTAGTATAAGGCGAATCGTGTACAGTACCAAAAACGTTAAAATGATCTATACCACGTTTGTGTCAGAATATAATTGGATTTTTCAATCAGTTTTTATTATTCAATGCATAAATATAACATTTGCCATATAAGCTGATAATGTGTCCATCATGTGACAAGATAATAAATTTCCCATGAATGTTTACACAAGCTGAGTTAATATTATTTTACACAGCTTTGCATTTTCCATACGTTCATATCCCAACCAGCCTATAACCCACTATGTCAATTCCTTACATTTTCCTTTTATCGCTGCTCATAGTCATATTGATTCCAGCTCAGATTTGCCTTACTATGCTTACAGAACAGACTGCATATTTTTCACCAGGCAAAAGGCGTCAACTCAAATAGAGTGAGAGACCTGATTTTTCATTCTTGAATTATCCTGCTTATTGACCGTCAAAGAAGCGACAATAAAATACATATATAGCGTTGGAAGCAGCTGCCTAACACGATCTGCATGCAAATTGTTTGACCCTAGAGTTGCGGTATAAATGGTGGCAGAGATATATCCCTTGCATTGAAGGTGAAACATTGCAAGAAAGACGTAAGTGCTGAAATACCTCCAGCTATCTCATCAGATAATACGCTGGAAAATTGTATGCGGAATAGAAATAATGATCTATATAGTTTCGGTTTTAGCTTGCTTGTGAGTACTACCGAAATATCAGCAGAGCAGGGTACTGCTTCTTCAATGTATATTAGGAATTAGTATAAGAACCACTTCGTCCACTTGTCCCAGAAATGTAAATCTTGACTCAGTTTTTCATCGTACACCATCTTCCATTCTATCATCTAAAGAAGATAGAGTATCGATATGTGGTATGGTAAAGAATCATAAGAAGCACAGTGCTACTTAACCGAGTGACTGCTTGCCTGACTCATACACACTGGACTACGTTAACACCAAGACGAATACTAATGGGAATAGCTACTTGGCGAAATGAAATGGGCTTATTCTTGCATTCAAATCGAAATGTTTATCTAGCCATCGGCAGCAATTTTGTTTGTTGTGAGTTTTTAGATATGAAAAAAAAGGGAAAACGTGTAAATTGTTGTACATCTCATGATTTTTACAACTTAATTTAACAAGAGAGGGAAAGGATGGAAGGATTGGTAGCTAGACGATACCTTTTAAAATACATAGTACAGAAAATTAACCGGATTTCGGATGGAGTAAATATAAGCGACGAAAATATTTCTCCCGTGTAGGTACATGGTATTCAACATCTTTTCAGAGCAAGTGGGATTGAATATAGTCTATACAAAGTTTGTGTTAATTGAGGTTGCTATGTGAACAAGCCAATTCCCTCCGTATTTATGTATTCACAAATAGTAAAATGACCTAATGAAACGAGCAAACCCTAGGTAAACTTTTTTAACACAAGACTTAAGAAATAAGTCTGGCCCAAGGATATTTACGACGATGTGAACCTAAAAATGTTGATAAAAGAGATTTGTTCTGATATTTAGTATGTAGATTTTGATACTTTTCCTTTATCATGCTTATTGACAAATCCTCTAAAATCGATTCATATCATAAATATGTATACTAACATTTGAAATTTAATGGCAAGTACTCTCTTAAGACTTGTACTTAAATTTGTATCATAGAAAAAGTAAATTATGTCTATGCTTCTCCAAAGTCAGCTAAAATATTATTGATCTATTCTGTCGATTATAATGTTGCATTTATTTCCGGTAATCTTTCGTCTACTGAAGATAACAAATAAAGTGATCCCTTGGCAATTTTGGTTAAATTCTGGACGTTTATATATTTTTACAACATTGTGTGCTATAGCTTCTTCATCGGTTTGACCAATGATTTTAAAAATATAATAACATGGTAACCATCGCGTATTTTGTGTTATTAAAGAAGAACCTTTTCATTCTACTTTACATGTAAATTGGCTGTCAAGTATATCACTCTTAGTTACGAGGCTGCCAATCCAGATTTACGCATACATCTTGGTGCATATTTACACTGACACATTTTGATATCACTCATCGTGTCCTGATAATATTTGTCGTCTGCAGGTGATAAATACTTGGCCCTTTCAATTTGCTCTTTACTTAGAAAATGGGAAACCTTAAGGTATGCTAATTATGATGAAGCGACTATCGCCATATCCTGAAGCAAGTATTAAAAAGCAACCATATTTTTTTTTTATAAATCTGCTGATTTCAAAATATACCAGAGATTGAAAAACCATAAGTGATTTCAAGATTTCGATAATGATGGAAGTATTCCAAATGTCCAAGTGATAATACAAGTAGGTTTAGATTCACTTATTCATTTTATTGTAATATTTACTGGCGAGATACTATGGTAACACACTGAATAGAACTCTTAGAGCAAACGAGCGAGTATGCCTAACTTTGATATAATTAATTTATACTTGTGATAATTACCTTATTACCATCATAAGAAGAACACATACATGTATATGGTTATTAAAAACAGTCCGAATAATAGAATATATTTCCACATTACAACTTGAGTATGATGAACGCAACCCCCAAATAAAACCACTGCAACCCACCTGAATATAAATAAAATGCAATATTTTTACACATCTTTTAAGACTGCACAACTCCTAATATACACGTCCATACATCTGCGGATTTGTAGCGCATTTCCTGCAAACATTGTATAATAATCTAATTTTCTCAATTCAGGATTCAGACTTGTCAGGTGTTTTTAGATTAGATCTCGCCTGACAATTTTCACGTACATACATATGTATGGAGTTGCATCTTGCACGCCGTGTCCTAATCATACATAGCCGTTCTGAAAGGAATTGTTTCATTTTAATTTTTGTAAAGTTTGTCCAAGCCTTATTTTACTGACAGTTTAACAGGGTTTTTTTCAAATTGACTCTATTTGGCTAAATAAAGGCTTTCTAAATATAGGCAATGTACAGATGAATTGAATATGAAAACACTGTACTGTGATATTTCCTTTTTTTTGTAATGCAGGATGACAATGATTTAGTGCAGTACCATGTTAAATATATAAAGAGTTGGAAAAAACATATGGCAGACACCTTCGGATAAAAAGTACAATGACTAAGAGCCAAACCAGTCATGATACCAATAAGGATTATCTAATGATAGACTTGACTATACATTGTGATTTGACGCTACAGATGTTTTAGTTTTAACTGTGCATGTACATTATGTATTCCGCTCTGGTAAGCATATAACCTGCCAACGCCGGTAATCGTGGTAATGATCATCTACCTTTCAGTACTATTTCATGTCAGAAATTGCTTATAAAAGTAGTATTTACTTGAAGTAGATGCCAATTTGTTGAAATGAGGCTCGGAAGGATTTAATGCGTCCAAAGTATCTTTGCAATAATAACCATGATGCAAACATATCATTACGACTTTGACAGAGTGCCGAATACACAAAATCGCTGTATTGAGTAAACGGCGTTTGAACATTATGGTACCATTCCATCGGTCCATGGAAGTTGCCACTTGGCACTTTTAAAAATTGAGATTTTGTATGATCAAATATTTGAAATATATTATAGAAGTGAATCGTAGTGTATTAATTATTTGCAACAGTTTTATCTTCTAAAAAAGTGACATAGCCATAATTTCATAAACATGGATATTTATAGCTTTTCGGCTTTATGACAAATCCCAAAAGTTTGAACCACTGCGCATAAAGTTATACGGGGTCGAAATACGCATTCAAATACGATAAACCATATCACTCATCATTTTATTTAGGGGTTTCGTACAGAAATTGGTTTTCCAATGGATGGACTGTAAATTTGGCATATAACTTTTTGTCATTTTCTGTCATATTTAGGAAACAATTCGGTGGAGATCGCATGTTTCTAACATTAAAGAAGAAAACACAATTTTGACCTATATTTTGTGTATACATTTGTACATTTAAAATTCACGTGATTACTTCATAGCAACCTCATATGGGTAATGTTTGTACTTATTTTTGCATTACTGTATAGAAGAGGGTGATTTGATAGGTGTCAAATATTTTAGTATAGGACATTTAATAGAAAATCTGGGATTCCAGCTGCACTATACACTAATCTAATGTGATTCGTCTCTTTGTCAAATTTATTACATGTAATCGCAGTTTGGTTCGATTTATCCAAATCCGAATTTGGATATCTACGTCGGGGTGTAATATTTTCCATTAAATTTTGGTGAAAAGGACAAATCACTATAATCAGAAGCATGCATTAACTCAATTTGCTCAAAATTCTAGATTAGTCACTCTGTCGAATTCATAACGTTACAGCAAACCCTACCTTACTGTCACAATTCATATCGGATACAATTACGCTTATTGTGATAAGTGCCATTTTCCGAAGATGACAGAAATCACCTAAATTAAAAATTCATTTCACCGATTTGGTTTTACCTTTATAACTTTTCTATTTATAGCAGATTTTCCTCCATGAAAATCTCATTCACTCACTTTAGTTCATGTCGCTACTTGTCAGCCAATTAGTGAAGACAAACGGGCTATAACTGCTGTAAATTATAATCAAGCATAGCGCTAATTCTTCGACCCCATACCAACCTTCTCTGCAGGTAAATTTATCTCAGTTGGTCGGATGGAGTGAACCTGGTGTAAGCTGCTGTGATTGATTAAAAAACAGCCCATGTGTGTCTTTCTATTCAGACTCTACTATCCACTATCACTGCATACGTTGTGCAACATAGGAAAATATGTTCATTTACATTAGCTCCCTTTATGATTATTATAGGCAAAACTCTTGGTTTAAAAGGGCATTTCGTGATCCACAGCCTCATCCCCCCACTTTTCTCAAAAAAAGTTGAGATTTTTATGTCACTGGAAACCTCTGGCTACATAATGTTTATGTACAAAAAACAAAAAATTTCTTGCAGATTAATTCGCAATAGCAAAGATATCGTGAAATTTGAATTTCGTTCTGGTGCACCAGAACGAAATTACAACACATTGTCTATGGAGCAGTATAATACACATAATCATGCACAACTCGCAAACGCAAAATCGGAATCAACTGAAATTTTGGGAATAAGCTTTTTTCGTGGATATCTACTGAAAAATGACATAAAAAGAGGATGCTATGATCACAAAATACTCCTTTAATATTGAAATAATGATTTTTATCACTCTATTTTTTTCCTTTTTGAAGCAAAACCTTTATCAGAATTTTATATCTTTGAACTTTGGATGAAATTTTACTTGTACGTATTCAATTGTATAATCTGTACTGCGATATTTTTCCGAAACACTTGAGGATGAAATTACTCTTAAAAATAGTGTAGTTTTGTAGCATCAAGGTAGAAAGGGAGAGTACTCGATACCATCTGATAGCTGAAGAGGTCAAAAGTTTGAGCATATCAAAACGACGTTTAATATTTGATGTTGTTATGGATTTTGCGTCTTTGTAAAAATGATGTTTTTCCTGATCAATATTCTTTATTCATCTGCTGTCTACTGCTGATAGCACAATATTTACATAAATATATTTATAACGCTATCACTAATGCAATAATTATGTGTAAACCTATTTATATAACGGGGCGAATAATACACAGTGACAGATATGTTACAATGATATATCACCTTAATATAATTGATTTGTTTAAAATCAGTTTATTATTCAATGCAGCAATGCAACATTTGCCATATAAACTTCCATATGTCCATGGTGTGACAAGATAATGAATTTTCCTTGAATGTTTACATAAGCTGAAGCAGATTTAATAATATTTTACACAGCTTTGCACTTACGTTCATTAATATCCCAACCAGCTTAAAACCCACTATGTCAATTCCTTACATTTTCCTTTTATCACTGCTCATAGTCATATATTGATTCCAGCTCATATTTACCTAACAGTACACATTGCATAACTTTCACCAGGCAAAAGACGTCAAATCAATAATAGAGAGAGAGAGACCTGATTTTTCATTCTAGAATTATCCTGCTTATTGACCGTCAAAGAAGCGACAATGCGAAGACCTGTGAATCAGTGAGAGAAAGGCGTAAGTGCTGAAATACCTCTAGCTATCTCATCAGATCATCAGCTGGAAAATTGTATGCAGAATATAAAGTATGATCGTTATAGCTTTCTTGTGAGTACTGAAATATCTGCAGTGTACAGTACTGCTTCTTCAATGTCTATTAGGAATTAGTATATGAACCACTTGTCCCAGTTATGTAAATCTTGACTCAGTTTTTCATCTTACACCATTTTTCTTTCTAGCAATCATCTTAAGAAGATATAGTATCGATATGTGGTATGGTAAAGAATCATAAGAAGCACAGTGCTACTCAACCGAGTGACTGCTTGCCTGACTCATACACACTGGACTACGTTAACACCAGGACGAATACTAATGGGAATAGCTACTTGGCGGAGTGAAATGGGCCTATTCTTGCATTCAAGTCGAAATGTTTATCTAGCCATCGGCAGCAATTTTGTTTGTCTAAAAACTAAAAGGGAAATAACGTGTAAATTGTTGTACATCTCATGAGTTTATAACTTAATATGAGAGTGTAAATGGATGGAAGGATTGATACCTGAGCGTTATAAGCTTTTAAAATCCTTAGTATAATAATATTAACAGTAATTTGTATCTTAAATATAGGAGACGGACACAATGTCAGATAGCAGTCTACAAAGTTTGTTTTAATTGAGGTTGGTATGCGGATAAACCAATTCCTCAGGTATTTGTGTATTCACATTTAAAACACAAAGACTAGAGAAATAAGTCTGGCCTAAGGATATTATCGACGATATTGAACCTAAAAATGTTGATAAAAGAGATTTGTTCTGATATATAATATGTAGACTTTGATACTTTCTTAATTGGCAGATTACATTGCTTAAAAAGTCCTCTAAATTCGATTCATATTATAAATATGCATGTATCACATAGAATTAAACTAAACAAGTATAAATGTTCATGCAGAGAACATATTAATTGAACTTAGTTCATGAGCACACAAATACCACTGCACCTTCCGTTCTTTATACCACACCGATCACTACTTGTTGAACATGTTGCTGAAGTGTGATAGGAAAATGATTTATGAATAAGGTTTCTCAGCACTGTCTTGATATTATTATTTCCACCTTTATTGGTACATAATTATAACATTGTTTGCATCATTTGAAATTATGAAAATTTAATGGCAATGGCATACTTTCTTAAGGCTTAAATTTGTAGCATAGAAAAAGTACATTATCTGCTTACCCAAATACAGCTGTGTTCTGAAGATGATAGTAGATGACTAAATTTAAATTTTATTCATCCGATTTGGGTTTTATTTTTCTAAGCTTTCTATTTATAGCAGATTTACTTCCATGAAAATCTCATTCACTCACTTTAGTTCATGTCACTACTTGTCAGCCAATTAGTGAAGACAAACGGACTATAACTGCTGTAAATTATAATCAAGCATAGCGCTAATTCTTCGACCCCATACCAACCTTCTCTGCAGATAAATGTGTCTCAGTTGGTCAGGTGGAGTGAACCTGGTTTAAGCATTGATTGATTAAAAAACATCCCATCCCTGTCGTTTGTCATTTCATTCCAACTCTACTATCATTGCATATATTGTGTAACGTAGGAAACGTGTTCACTAGACTCTAACGGTTAGCTCATTTTATATCATAATATTATATGCAAAGCTCTTTTGCGTGATAATATAAAGGCTGGTTTTATATTGCCTTGAAATATTGAGTTATCACTCTATTTCTTTTCCTTTTACAGTTTAGCTTTTATTTATCAGAATTTTATATCTTTGAACTTTGGATGAAATTTCACCAACGTATATTTAACCTGTATAACACTGCACTGTGATATTTTTTTCCAAACATTGAGGATGAAATTTCACTTAAAATAATGTAGTTTTGTAACATTGAGGTAGAAAGGAAGAGTACTCTATATCATCTGATAGCTGAAGAGGTCAAAAGTCATTAGTTTGAGCATATTTCAAACATCCTACATTGTCAAAACGATATGTTTAATATTTGATAGTATTATGGATTTTGTGTCTTTGTAAAGATGATGTTTTCTGATCAATATTCATCTGCTGTCTACTGCTGATAGCACAATATTTACATAGCACAAATAGTTGTATTTATAACTCTACCACTAATGCAATGACTCTGTATTAAACCTATTATAATGACGCGAATTATACAGTGACATATTATATTACAATGATATATAATTGGTTTTTTTAAATCAATTTTATTATTCAATGCAATAAAAAATGCAACATTTGCCATATAACCTTCCATATGTCCAATATCCATGGTGTGACAAGATAATGAATTTTCCTTGAATGTTTACACAAGCTGATGCAGAGTTAATAATATTTAACACAGCTTTGTACGTATACGTTCATATCCCCACTAGCCTATAACCCACTATGTCAATTCCCTTCAATTTTCCTTTTATCACTGCTCATAGTCATTGATTCAGATTTACCTAACATATTTGTCACCAGGCAAAAGACGTCAAATCAATAATAGGGAGAGACCTGATTTCTCATTCTTGAATTATCCTGCTTATTGACCGTTAAAGAAGCGACAATAAAAATACATACATCATTGTACATACATAGCGATGAAAGCAGCTGCCTAACATGATCTGCAAGCAAATTGTTTGACCCTAGAGTTGTGGTAATGGTGGCAGAGATATATCCCTTGCATTGAAACATTGCAAGAAAGACGTAAGTGCTGATACCTCCAGCTATCTCAGCAGATAATATGCTGGAAAAGTGTATGCGCAATATAAATTATGATCTAGTTTCGTTACAGCTTTCTTGTGAGTACCGAAATATCTGATGAGTACAGTACTGCTTCTTCAATGTCTATTAGGAATTAGTATATGAACCACTTGTCCCAGTTATGTAAATCTTGACTCAGTTTTTCATCTTACACCATTTTTCTTTCTAGCAATCATCTTAAGAAGATATAGTATCGATATGTGTATGGTAAAGAATCATAAGAAGCACAGTGCTACTTAACCGAGTGACTGCTTGCCTGACTCATACACATACACTGGACTACGGATACCAAGACGAATACTAATGGGAATAGCTACTTGGCGGAGTGAAATGCTTGCCGTGAGCTTTATCTGTAGAAAATCTGAAACCACACATATCTTGATTTTTATAACTTAAAATGACCAGAGGGAAAGGATGGAAGGATTGGTAGCCAGGCGATATAAGCTTTTAAACTATCAGCACATAAAATTAGCCGGAATTCGGATGGCGTAAAAATAAGGCACGAACATATCTGAAATGTGTACGTAAAATGGCATCACAATGCTTCTCATTTGTCAGAACAAGTGAGAAATATTATAGTCTTCAGCGCTCAGAATGAAATTTATCAAGTATTGAACAGGCTGTTATAAATCATTACCAATTGAAGCTGATTCCTGAGCAAACAAATACCACTGCACTTTTCGTTCTTATCACCATGATTGCTACTCCTTGAACATGGTGAAGTGTGATAGGAAAATGATAATATGGATTAGGTTCTTCAGTACCATCTTGATATTATTTTCGTGGTACATGATTGTTTGCTGCATTGGATTTACTAATAGAGTCTACTAGTTTAATGGCAAAAGATACCTTCTTAGTACGTTTTTCTACTTATATTTGCAGCATAGAAAAGGTAAAATTATCCCCATGCCAATCCAAATCATGATAAAAAATATTGATCTATCATGTCGATTGAAAATGTTCCAAATCGTTGAGAATACTTTCATGCATGCTGCATACAATGTACGTAAATAAACATCGATTATAACGTTTCAGTTATTTCACGTACAATGTATTTAATATATTTCGTCTACTGAAGATAACAAAAAAGAGACTTAATGTATTCTACTTGAGGTTTGCGACAAACGGGACAGTGATTCGATTATGTTCACATTTTTGTCACGTTATCGTGGTGATATTTTATAAATTCTGTAGTTGATCTGCGTTTCTGGGGTTTTTATTACGTCACATTGTTTCGCAAAAACGGAAAGAAAACGGTATTTTTTTACTAAGTAACATTCTCTGTAGCACCAAACACTTTTTATATAAATATCCTAGAAGCTCTTATACTTAGCTCCTTTTAAAACCTAACGTAACTTTTCTTTAAGATAGGTAACATTTATAGGACAGGTCTAATAAATACATATGGCTTGATGATGGTATTACCAGATCTGACTGGACAGGAGAAACTCAACTCAATCAAAATAGAGGCTTATAAATTATGGATTTATACAGGGACAAACACCATGATATTTCCCATGCATACATGTTTACAATTTGAATTTTGAAATTATATATTTCTGTTTACCTTATTTGACTGACGCTATTTAAATGCCGGTTAAAAAACAACGAGAAAATTTACATTTCTCTTTCTTCCCTTTTGTCCTTAATGTCCTTTTTTGTGTTCATTTCTTAAAATCTTCAACAAGCGTCAAGGCAAATGCCATCTTTCCCTTAACACTGAGCAATGTAGGACATTTGGATAAAAAAAAACTGCAATCCCCTTCCACTTCGTAAATGATAACGGGATTGTGGTTCCTACAATGTTGATTTAGGGAGCAAGAGGGAAGGGATGGATGGACAAGAAAAGAAGTTGCTTCAAAGAAGCTTCAGTGATAAAATCATATCCATAATTGTAATACAGCCGTCAGCCGTGTGGTGTGGTAGTAAGAAATTATTGACTTAAAAAATTGTGACTTTTCCTTTAAAGCATAACTATTTCCTACAAATCCATCGAATTTTAAAAACTGCTCTGTGCAGTATAAAGCTGAGTGGTCTCACAGTCAAGTGAGTTTCTTTTCCTTTTTCATCTCGAATGTAGCAAGGGAAATTCGTGCCTATACATTTCATGTATTATATGAAGTACATAATCCCTGAGGATAAAAACCGATACAGAGACCGACAGAGTTATCAATCGAATTATAAAACACAAGTACATGCAATGCCTATATGTTACAGATGTAATATACAATACCATCGTGGGACCAAACCTTTTTAGCTTTCCGAACTCGTTCTGAATACACAGAGGTCTGAGATTTAAAAAAAAAAGTATAATTTTGGAATTATCTATCCTTTGATTTATACAAAATTCTAATAAATATAAACCATACATTGAAGCTATAAAATAGAGTGAGCTAAAAGGTATAAATAATCGCTGCCATGCGTAGCATGGTTTAGCCAAAGTATTACTTTGGTTTAGCTTCAAATGGTTGATATGAGAGAGCTTGGAAAATGCAACAACAACATGCCATTAAATGTCAATGACATTCAGATTTTCTGACTTGTTTTATTTGACTCGTGAAGAACTAGATCGAGATAAATTGACAATATGAAAAGGCTATTCAAGGGGCATAATTTGTGTACCTACATGAAGTTGCAAAATTCAGGTATGATTCATAAATTGAATGTATTATTAATAATAATGTATGTAATGCATAGACATATGGCAGGGAATTTCAGAAAAGAGGATATAGCCTGACTAGTGAATGATCAAATGAATCGTTGCTCAAGTTTCTACAAGAGATGTCTAGACTCTCAATACGTGGTACAATGTAGGTCTGCGTAGTCTGTGTTAGTAATTTTCTTGAGTTGTGAGATTTTAAAACATCTATTTAAAAAAAATAATTTAGAATACTATAAAAAAGTTACCAAATAAAAAGCTGCCAAAGAACTGCAAGTCTATCATAATCATACATATATCTGCGATGGCTTTCCCTATCGACCTGAGGGTCAGTAGTGATTCATGCCAGCAGATGCTTCATGACCATCCCATTATCTCCCAACTAACTAGTGACCTCATCACCCCAATGACCCTTAAGTAACGGGGAACCTAATCTAATCTCTTACACGGACTACACACATCACCCTGATCTCTCATTAGGGCACATTTTGACCTCCTGGATACAGACCGGGGATACAGATTGATAGATGTTGGAATACACGGATAACATATTATCCAGGCAAAATCTAGCAGAGTTCAAGGCAAGTACAAACCCATCATCGACGACATCAACTGACATGACAGAAAGAGCAAAGAAAGCTCTGAATCTTCATTGGCATCACTCACTCACTCAGTCTAACCCACGGGCAAGTTGTCAGCTAGTAAAACAAAAGACTATCTATTCAGTATAGCTTATAAAGGGACATTCTGTGCACTTTGACCCTTAAAATATACAGCTAATGACCGGGACACTGGCACGATTCCATCCATATTAAAGGCGCACCAGTTTAACAAAGAGCCTCTTAGAGCTTCTTAGTTTGACATGTAGGCTACATAAACGAATACATACAAGTATCACGTCAGCTTGTTTCAAATATGTTCAAATGTTATTTCTATAAATCGAACCGAATGTTTGCGGATCGCGTTTCTTGCCCGTTTTAGTCCCTATTTCCTCCTTCATGAACACAACTTCATACCAAAGGACCTCAGATTTTCTCATTAAAGCACTACAAACATGTCTGAACGAAATAATGTTTTCGTTGCATATTGCATGCCAAAAATGTTTTGGTAATACTTTAATCACCCAAATGTCCCTCACTTCGAAATGGAATACGTATTAAGCCATCCTTGTGGGCTATTAAATCTGCATATTTGTGAGATGTGTTTGGATGATGCGATGTTATTGCCAGGCTTACTGGCGTGTGCGACGACTAGGAGACAGTTTTAATATCGAGTTGAATATTTACATCATTCATAGCTAGGCCGGGGATCGACATTCCAAAGAATCAAAGTCTCATATCCCCATCTGGTTTTTTTTCTTGGGAATCTAAACTTCGGCATATCCCCGGGCATATCAGTTCTCTATATAAAATGACGTATTTTCAGTGTGTCAAAGCTTGTGAATGACCTTATGTATCATTATTTAGCCTATCCCTTTTATTATTAGTATAGTAGTAGTATAAATAGTAGTATAATTATTATTGTTATAAATTAAATATATATATATAAAATATACAAAAAAACCACATTTAATTTGTGGCTAAGTAAATACAGTAATTTACAACTGTGCAAAAGAATAATAAATCTTGCTGACTCACTTGAATTTAGATTCATTTGCATGTACGACATATGCCTATAGTGTAGCGTACTTGATCCTACTCATTATTGTATTATACCAACAATAATTTATGCGTAAGACAAAACTACAAAAACTTTACAAAATTATAAATTTGTAAATCATTTTCATGATCGGCAAACGAGTCCTCTCATTCCTTCGGCATGAATGAAGCCTCTAGCGGCCAAGAATAAGATCACTGAATTGCTTTGTTATTGTTTCATGTCTTTTTACGCACGAGATCACTAATCCGAGCGGAACATACGCTAACCTTTTTAAAATATGCATGGGATTGTATATAAATGCCTTGAGCATTTAAAATTGTTCTATGGGCCATACCAAATTCTGTCAAATATATATAAATGGACATATATTAAAGGAGTATTTCGTGATCCTAGCATCCTCTTTTTATGACATTTTTCAGTACATATCCACGAAAAAAGCATATTCCCAAAATTTCAGTTGATTCCGATTTTGCGTTTGCGAGTTATGCATGATTATGTGTATTACACTGCTCCATAGACAATACGTTGTAATTTCGTTCTGGTGCACCAGAACGAAATTCAAATTTCGCGATATCTTTGCTAAACGAATTAATCTGCAAGAAATATTTTGTACATAAACATTATGTAGCCAGAGTATTCCAGTGATATAAAAATCTCAACTTTTTTTGAGAAAAGTGGGGGATGAGGCTGTGGATCACGAAATGCCCCTTTAATCACCTTTAAAATATTTTCACGGTCAAGGTTTAAAACACGCAACGTGCATGGCAAGCATGGTAAGAGTGCATGGACTTTTGTTGGAGATTAATAAAATTATTGTTGGTTCTCCTTTTACTGACTACTTGTCTCATCATAAAACCAAAATAGTAAAATAAAATGCAAATAAGTGCGTCAATTTTTTCCTCTTTATTTTCACATCATGTACCTTTAAATAAACCCAGTCCCAAGTGTAAACACACGCTAAGGGATTACATTCATAAATAATGACAAACACAAACTTTGCGGACGCTGTGTGTACAGTAACCCAAAAACCAATATTGACATAAAATGTTGATTTATACCAAGATACTAGAGTACTGTGCTAATATCGATAGTTTCGAGCTCAGTGAGCTCAATATGTATAATGACCTCTTAGTTAGCAATACCCTTTGTTCTTTCCCCTCACTTGTTTCTCTCGTGAAGGGGTGTTCCCGTAAAAAATGGCACAACAGAGAGATGAACGTGCACACTGTGCCGAGTGACAGATCCGCCTGGAATACAGTCTGCGTGCATTGTATGTGGTACATGCAGTAAACATCGCAAATAAAATGAAGACCAAGCGAAAGCATTAAGCACACCTGTTATCGTTATGCTATTAGCAATATGAGAAAAATATTAGTAAATTTTGTTTGGAATTAAAATATGTATCGAGCAAAGTAGTCCATAAAAATAATTTTCGCGGCGTCTGCTGCACTGTCCGTCACTTCACTCAGGAGGTGTGCGTGTGAGTGAATTTTAAAGATGCACCGTGCAGTATCTTGCACCCGTACCCTGGTATACCAGCTTTTCAATCGTCTGCATGTCCAAGCAGATGTTTTGCTTTGTGATTTGAAGAAAATGCAATCAATTCTACCCAGCATAAGTAAAAAGGTTAAAAATATTATTTTGGATTATAAATTACTTACCAAATGTAGCAAAATCAGTATATATTTAGAGTTTCCAAGCGTAATATTCCGTAAATTTAGAGATCGTGAAGCAGTCGCCATTTACCACAACAACGCTGTGGGGTTGACTCGTTTGAATATCAATGAATTGACCTTGTCTGGATTGTTCCATTATTTTCTACGGGTAAATGAATAAACAAAGATCCGCTTTACAGGTACCAGTGTATGGTTGCTGGTACTGGTAAACTGTACATGCAAAGACCCCAGGCCCATTCCATGTCAACTCAGGGATGTGCACCGCAGCACCTCTTCAATTTTTTCTTTTTCTGTGTGGTGGTAGATATTGATGAGAAAAGTAAAATCCCGAAAATTTGAGCTTCATACTCCATTTCGTTTTCCCGTGGCATCAATTTGAAATTTAGAGGGTCAGCGTAAAAATGTGTCGCAACGCGAAAAGACGATGTTTGGAGGTCCATGAATGTATAAAGGGAACCATTTACAACTTTGAAAAGTATGTATCCTGGGGTACTTCTTTGTGTAGAATTCAAATCTGGCATCAGAAAACTTGTAACTCCTTTACTTTAAACGATATAGGGCCCTCAAAATGCAACTTCGTCCATCCAGGACCAACTTTGAAGTCACAACTCCAAAAGTAAAAATAATTTATTGTCCATTTTTTGGCTAGTCAGAGCCCTTTGGTAGGACATTACTCTTAACCAATATTGAGCCTATTAGAATATTTTTAGCTGAGATATTACCCATGTAAAACCCCAATTGTACATTTTTTGTACATTGTGACCCCCCTGAAAACCAATGTCAGGCATTTTGATCCACCATCAACTTCATGTATGTTGAAAATATGTCCTTGGACAACATTTCTGAGAGATATTGGCTTTGGGACTCGATGGCTTCAACACATCAGTAAGGTTTGCATTCTCCATAGAGTTGTACATAAGTCATTATACATGCGAAATCAAAAATGTGTACAACTCTATGGAGAATGCAAACCTTACTGATGTATTGAAGCCATCGAGTCCCAAAGCCAATATCTCTCAGAAATGTTGTCCAAGGACATATCTTCAACATACCTGAAGTTGATGGTGGGGCAAAATGTCTGACATTGGTTTTCAGGGGGGATCAAAATGTACAAAAAGTACAATTGGGGTTTTGCATGGGTAATATCTCAGCTAAAAGTATTTTAATAGGCTCAATATTGGATAAGAGTAATGTCCTACCAAAGGGCTCTGACTGGCAAAAAAATGGACAATAAAATTATTTTTACTTTTGGAGTTTTGACCCCCAAAGTTGGTCCTGGATGGACGAAGTTGCATTTTGAGGGCCCTATATCTTTTAAAGTAAAGGAGTTACAAGTTTTCTGATGCCAGATTTGAATTCTACACAAATGAGTACCCCAGAATACATACTTTTCAAAGTTGTAAATGGTTCCTTTATACATTTATGGACCTCCAAACGTTGTCTTTCGCGTTGCGACACATTTTTACGCTGACCCCCTAAATTTCAAATTGATGCCACGGGAAAACGAAATGGAGTATGAAGCTCAAATTTTCGGAATTTTACTTTCTCATCAATATCTACCACCACACAGAAAAAAAAAAAATTGAAGAGGTGCTGCGGTGCACATCCCTGGAGTTGACATGGAATGGGTCCCCAGGGTTTTAGGGAGCATCGAGCATGCAATCCATCAGCTAGGCGGTGCTCTTCTCCGAATATCTGTCAGATAAGTCAGATTTACATGGTCAAATTTTGACGAGAGATATCTCGTGTCAGACTTGTGAATCCGTATTAAATTGCGGGGTGGGGACATGCCCCGGGGGACATGCATATTTTTTTCACTGTATTATTAGTGGGTAGGCCTACATTTTTACAAAGTGGGGAAATCGCGAAGTCTCCACAATTAGGGGTGGCCGGTGGTGCAATGATTATGAGTAGGCCTACCCCCAGGGTGGATAATTCTCAAAAAATTAATGGTCGATCGGCTCCCGGGGGTCGGCTGCCAAAAATCGCTTTCCCCCAACCCTCGCACCCTTCGACGTGAAAACATTTGCCCCCCTTTGACGTGCCAAAAAAATATTTGCGCCCCATGCAAGATTTTGGGGAATCCAAATTTTAAAAGCTTTAAAACTTAAAATTGTCTAGCATATAAATATTTGAACATGTTCACGTTAGTTCTACACCTTTATTGGGAAGCAAATACCGATTCTGGGTGAAAGAGGGGGTATGTCAAATAGAAATTGGAGCGCTCTAGTGACATCACAAAAAATCTATCGGTTTGCGTGTAGTGGGACCAAATTTGTCCCCAGAATGCGCTATGTCCCCACTATTAGCACATAGGCAGCATTGTCAGTCGGGGGGGGGTGCTGGGGGTGTGGCCGGGGTGTGTGGGTGGTGGGTGGAGGTGAGGGCGAACGTCGTCCCTATTTTTCCCTACACTTCCTCCCATTTCCCTTCTCTTTCCCTCTCCTTCCCATTCTTTTTCTCCCTCTCCTCCCCCTTTCTCTTCTCTTTCTTTCTCTCTTTTCTCCCCTTCTTCTCGTCCCCATTTTCCGCTTCTCTGTCCCCATTTTAGTAGACTATGCCATAGTCGATTTTTGATAAATAAAAATGTTATTAATCATGATGAACGCATTCAGTTGAACTCGAAATTATACTGATATTTATTACATCAAAATAGTATAAAATGGTTATGAAAAAGTTTATATAATTATATTTGTTACAGTAAAAGTAAAGTATAGGCCCTACGTAGGCTTATATTATTGAATGCAACATATCATAATGGCATAATTATAATGACACTTCAATACTGAACTTCTAATTTTAGAATCTGCCAGTTTATTATCCGAAAAACCGACTATGGACTTTCACTTTTAAGCAGAACTTTACCCCCTGTTTACCCCGGGACTTCGTTCTCTAAAACACACTGTCAACTATACTTGTTTATCAATAAAATCTAACCACAAGACTAAGCATGGTGGTACAATACGCGCTAGATGCGTACGTTCATCCGCCAGCACAAAAGCGCCGCATTCCCTAGATAGTTGTGTACCATGTATAGTTAATGGTACCAGTACGTGTCGGGAGGATTTAAACAATAACGAGATCTGGGCGACCAATCACAAGCCAGATTCATTTAAAGATGCATTACATCATGACCAATTTTAGTTAGGCCAGAAATTGGCCTAACTCTCCATAGAGTCCCGTGTTAAAAATGTTAACTGCAATCCAAAGTCAGTAGTCCACTTGGGAAGCTAACAAACAGAGGGCGTACGTACGGTGACTGAAAAGATCAGTTGTGAAAATCTATCAATTGTGCACACATTAATTAAATCAGAGTTTTAAACTTAAATGTAATAGCCAGAGTATGCACAATTGGCAAGTGGACTACGGAGAAGTCTACCATTTTAGGTGTCCGGGGCAGGGGGCAGTCTGTCCCCTGCCCCTGGCTATTTATTTATTTATTTATTTATTTATTTATTTATTTATTTATTTATTTATTTATTTATTTATTTATTTATTTATTTATTTATTTATTTATTTATTTATTTATTTATTTATTTATTTATTTATTTATTTATTTATTTATTTATTTATTTATTTATTTATTTATTTATTTATTTATTTATTTATTTGTTTGTTTAATCTTTCTTTATCCAGGGTATACGCGCTATGTCCGAAGCTTTACAGCTATTTATTTCGAGCGTCAACAAACTATTCGTCGAAGATACCGGGCGAAGATATCGCTGTGATATTTTGATATTTTATAGCATGCGCTAAATGTGAGGTAATGTGATAATATTTTATAACATAAAGCAATAAAGTTTGACAGCAACTTTTTGTCTCAATAACTCATCTATGTTAACGACATCAACAACAAAGGGAGAATTTTAATAGAGCGATGCTTTTATAACGGGAAAGGCTTACCTCAGAATCGTCAAGGGTGACCACCCCCCTAAAGAAAAAATGGGGTTCCCAAAAATGATCACCTTTATTTGCTCTGGGAATCCCCCCCAAAAAAAAAAAATTGGTCATTATTTTCACAACTCTAAAGAAGACATGGGAATTCCCAAGAAAAAGACACCTTTTTATTTTAGGCTTTTTTTAAATCATTTTATTTTTGATATAATTTCAAGTTAGTCTGGGAATTCCCAAAAATTTATGGTACAAATTTACATGTCTTCTTTAGGGGGGGGGGGGGTGCCATTAATTTCTGGAATAGCCCAATGAAAGAGCATGCCGAATTAATTTTTATAATTCAGTTTCAAAAAGGCATTAATTAACGCAGCTAATAAGTGATAGAATATTCACATTTTGACCTCTTTACTTTTCAAATCGATCAATCAAACCATCACATGAAAAGGTGAATTGACTCGGTTTAAATATTTCGTATTTAGCCGAATAAAATGCTTGTGCAAAAACTTTTTTATATACTAGTGGCAAGCATGGAAAATATTATATAAACATAATATAGAGGTATTCATAATGTGAACGTTGCCGTAATGTTATGTTAATAAGCCCTATAATATAAGCTTTTAGGGCGTTTTATTTAAAAAGTGCCCCGTAAATATGTGCCAAAATCGCTTACCCCTTTCGACCTGCCAATATGCCCGTTGGCTTGCCAAGCAATTTTTGCCCTCCTAATTTTACCCTCCCAGGGCTCATAATTATTGAACAGCACATTGATACGGCTGTGTGTAAACATTTCTTTTATCTGTTTATAGTTTTAAAATTTGCTTTACCTGCTACACCGTTATTATTAGCCTTAACTCAAGAGTACCTTTAAATTGTTAATTGAAAGGTTTTATATTGACAAGAGACATTGTCTTTGGGAATTAATCCAATTTAAAGTACGAGGCCTCCTCTCTAACCAGTAAAGTATTCGTATGCGACAATCGTGACAAGAAGTGACAAAATTGTGGGCATTATCCTTACTATCAAAACACAACGTGCCACTATCCATCCGTTTGGCTTATTTTTCATACCAGTTATCTACGTCAAAATATATTGTGTTTCATGTTACTGAAATCAAATATTTAGGCTTAGGGCTTCTGTGAATTGGCTGTGTGGAATACGTAATTCAGTTTGGGGTCTCAGTTGTGAGATACTAGACCTGCCTTGATAGATTAAGGGATGAGCTAAGTAGAGCATTATGCATTGGGTTAATCAAGGACGATGACGGTAATTTAATCACACGCTGTATGACAAATGTTTGTCTCATTGCAATAATATTGCTGCATTCAGACTGTTAATACAGCTGTTCGCTATAAATGTTGCAAAATTGATGATTTAATAATAGCACATTGCATTAACGTACCTGGTACGTAGCAACCGTATTTCTACCACCAATATACAGAGGTTTGAGGTTGTAAATTACTCAAAAATATATGATGACAATTTTTTCTTCTTTTTTCTGGTATGATACTTGCCCTGAACTATACGACAATTTCGTGGTTCTTGACTCTCTTTCTCTCACTGCCATCATAAACCAAACCCCGAAACAAAACAAAACAAAACAAGACCTATCAAAACCAAACTCACAAACAATAACGCAAGCAACAACCCCACCCGATCGCATCCACCCCGCGACAAAGATTCCATTGGTTTTTGGAGATAAATGTATATGATATTCAAATTGACATTATTATCATCTTGTCATAAATCGGTTACACGTTTTGACATTTTGCTCAAATTAAAAAATTTATATTAAAAGTGTTATTTATTACTCAATTAGTTGACGAAGGGAAAGATTGAAATATCATTTCATCATGTTCATATTCGTGGTTGTATAAGTGAAGCATGAGAAAGAAAGAAAGATGGTATCATCAAAAGATATCCATGCAGTATTATTAATCATGTTAATGCACCCTTGCCAGAGCTGCCAACTCTCCCTCTTTTCGCAGGAGACTCCCTACTTTTAAACCTTCAGAACCCTTAATTTTTGGTCATATCCCTGAAAAGAAAATGGTTTCGTCCATTAAGATGTACACATTTTGACAAATCTCCCTGATTGCAATAGGAAATCTCCCTTTTTTCAAGATTCAAATGTTGGCAGCTCTGCTTTGCAGTTGGTAGGTGATCAATGTGCACACAAATTCAAACAAAACAGTATACTCATGATATACCGTCTTCCGACTGCATGGTTTTGAGTCCCAAAATGGCAATTACAGCATTTTATTGTAAACAAACAAACAAACCCACACACACACCCCCACCCAATAAACATACAAAACACCCACCACAACAAACAAAAATACAAACACCCACAAACAAAACAAACGAAATGTATACCAAAGGCTAGTGAAAACATCGTAAGTTTATAGATGCATGTTTATAATTACTTTGTGCACTGATTTGCAAAATACGGATATTTGCTATCTACTGAAGATAGCATTTTTAATACACACGCCTAATGCATGTGGCCATGTCCATAGCTTCATAGAGTGATTCAAAATGAAAACTT
Organism: Amphiura filiformis; assembly: GCF_039555335.1. Classification (NCBI taxonomy): domain Eukaryota; kingdom Metazoa; phylum Echinodermata; class Ophiuroidea; order Amphilepidida; family Amphiuridae; genus Amphiura; species Amphiura filiformis. The sequence continues at coordinate 68,730,621 of NC_092636.1, read as the reverse complement.
TGGCATCATTTTTATTTCTTTACCAACATAATAATGTATAATTATAGGGTGTATTGAAAATATAGACAGTGATAAGTTTTTAGGTGTTTAAAATGGTGATATTACTAATCATTGATAAAAGCATGTTTACCTTTTCCTTTAACCTCCTGTTAAAAAGTTGATCTAAGGAAAATAAAGTCACTCTACTGACCTTATGCTAGATTCTGCGAATATCAGTCGATGTATTTGCATCAACACCCATGCAGGGTGCCCCTCATAAGTGGACTAAAAGGTTTGAAAACAAAGTTAGGGACATCAATTTTGGAGGATATTGTTGTCATGTTAGCATGCAACCAGAGCTACTTTGCAGCATGCGTATTAAGTATCTCATGATATACCTAACAATGTGAAAGTAGATATTGATACATTTCATTAGTATCATGAAATTAGGACATCGTTCCTTTTGAAATACCGACCATCCAGTACCAGGAAAACACCATAAGTGTGATTATATTGTTTGTTTGTGCATTTATGTGTACAATCATTATCAATCATATTTTACTTTTTATTAAAGATTCAGACATTGTTAACTTAATCAAACAGTGTGTTATTGCATTCGTGTGAGAACTGGAAAATGTGATTTTGGCCATGCGTCATTACGACTCGTAACAAGTCATACGATTAATTTGTTAAATGTGACTTTCAATCCGTTTAGATACAAGAAACTGTTGATATAAGCAATCGTTGTGTCTTTCACAGCGATGCAGCTGTTTGTGAAAACCAAGCCAAACTGAAAGTGGAAATCATTTGACATTTACGAACTGGTGACCATTGGAAGTAGATAGATAGAGGTGGTTGATTGCTGACCAACATTTTAACCGACCGCAATGTTGTTATTATTGGGATATTTTACTCATAATGACAGGATTTGAATAAATAAATAAATAAATAAATAAATAAATAAATAAATAAATAAATAAATAAATAAATAAATAAATAAATAAATAAATAAATAAATAAATAAATAAATAAATAAATAAATAAATAAATAAATAAATAAATACATAGATAAATAAATAAATAAATAAATAAAAAGATAAATAAATAAATAAATAAATAGATAAATACATAGATAAATAAATAAATAAAATATTCGTCCACCACCACCACCTCCTCTTCAACCCCTCCTCCTCCTCCTCCACCTCGAGTCCTCCACTACTTCCTCTTCTTCCTCCTCCTCCTCCTCCTCCTCCACCCCCTCCTCCTCCACCTCTTCCTCCTTCTTTTTCATCTTCTTCTTATGTGATTTTTGACAAAATACTAATTGGTAGATAAGAATTGATGACTGTCCGCCAGACACCTTAAATTATTTAAATCATATAAACGTGATTCATTGATGACCAGCTGATTTTCGGCATATACAGGTGAAAGGACAGTTAGTTATATCAAAAATTTATACATAATCATAGAATATTAATTTCTTTTATATATGATAATTCGCCGGATGCATGCAAGAAATTTTGACGAAATTAAGTTTTTAGTTAATTAGAATATGAAAATATATAATAGTAAATGCACGCATTTTTTTATGTGCATTTACATTATTATTACCATCACAGGTTTAAAACTCAATTATATTGTTTTCAATTAAATAATGAAGATGTCGTATGTCTATTTAATTGAAAGTTGATCGGCGAGTACGACTTTTAATTTTTACATCAAGGAACAAGAAAGCCGTATGTACATGTGCCGTTTTTCCAGTGTGCAAGAACATGAAGAAATTCGTATCAAAGCATTATGACGACACACCTGCGTCACACTATATGAGGACTTTCTTACAATTAATTGGGGGAAAACAGTTTGCAAACAACATGCTGTTTTTCATTTTACAACTTAGGCTAGTTAAGTGTAGGAGCCCTAATTTTTCCCCAAATGAATTAATTTTATGACGATCTACTTTGCAAATATAAACGAATCTTGTCTCTTATATTTGATTTCGGTTTTGATTTGAATACAAAACGCAGTTTAACACGACGAATGATCCCAATATAGGCCTATTTGTAATACGAAACGCAGCTTAAGGGGGTACTACACCACTGGGCCAATTGTGTGCCTATTTTTGCATTGTTCTCAAAAATTATAGCGCATTGGTTAGAGGCAAGATATGTATGTTATAGGGGCAAGGACTACAACTACTGCACTGAAAATTCAGCAACTCACGGCATGTAGTTGTTGATTTATTGATCAAATATTGGTTTTCCCTCATTTTTGACTGTAACTCCACAACTGTTGACGGTGTTGATAAAAAATTTCCAGTGCAGTAGTTGTAGTCCTGCCCCTATAATATACAGTATCTTACTTGTCACCAATAAGCTATAATTTTTGAGAAAAATGCAAAAATAGGCACACAATTGGGCAGGGGTGTTCTTTAGTACCCCCTTAACACGACGAATTATCCCAATTTATTTCTTTTCATTTTTATGATAATTGCAAGTGATTTAATACTCTGGGCTGGTACACAACTTTTACATTGGCGATTTGATGGTAGTAAAATGATCATGATCATGAAAAATATACGATATTTTGGTCTCGAATTTTGTTTCTTCAAAAAGATTTTTAAAAAAGAAAAGAAATATAAAGTACAAAAAGAGGATAATGTTGCCTTGCTTCGTGTCGTTATAGGGCTGTGGATTTTATTATCAGCAAGAGCGATGCGTTTCGCAAAATGTAATACGATAGTAAAAAGGCTTGCAATGGTTGGTCGCTTTGGGGCAACTTAATACCTTACTTGCGTGACTGGCTTATGATTCGCCCCAAAGTAAAACATCATATCCACAAAACCATCAATCCAATATGCTTTCTCGCATTCATCTGCTGTATTTTCCATGTACATTCAACAAATTGGCATAAACAAATTATATAATTTTGAATGTTTGCAGGCATTTTGCAAGATTTGTAACTTCTTTTGCTTCCGTCACAACCGCTATGTACGCAAAGGGTTAAACTGCGTAAGCTGTACGGGGATGACTCAACGACGCACTACGACTTGAAGATGCACAGTTAACACAGAGGAAAACAAGGAAGTAAAAATAGGATGAACAGAAATTAGGTGATTCAGATGCCAGGTCAGGTCTGACAATAAAACATGCAAAAAACTATGTAAATTACTAGACATCTTTTATCAACACCATCAGATGAATGCTACTAATTTTGTAATTTTGCTGACCTTTTTGTTGTCTTTTTTGTTATCAAGGTGCGGCATCTTACGATATACAACCCGCCAATTTATTTTTATTTTTACAATAATTTGGCTATGTTATTGAAAATAAAAGATTACATATTTCTAAAGGTGAAAAGTTAGGCCTATTTAATATAGATTTAGGTTCACCTATATCGATAATTGCAGAGTTAACCTTCCGGCACGGACCTACTTCGGAACTGTCTCAACCCGGCTATAAATTATAGGACAATGAAAGGCCAATTATTGTTTACATATTATTAGGCCCTATTTAAATTACTTTAAGTCTCGCAGGAATCTATAATTAGGCCCCCTACTGCGCATTTGATAATTATTATGTGATGTTACGATATCGGCATATGTACAACATATATACCTACACATCACACCTACTCCCACAATAGGGCCTTTTAAATCCGATATAGGCCTACCTCGAGATCAGCTAAAATCCATGTGACCGCTGCACCCTGAAACTTTTTGTCGGGGGGGCGGGGGTATCACTGGGTTTAACAGTTTTCACTAGGTTTAGCCGCGGATATAGGGTAGGGCTACAGCTACATCCATCACACCCTATAGTACCTATACTCACGCGTCACGTACTCACACAATCACACAATCACCCCGTACACCTACTGACACCCCCATATGACCTACGCACCCCTATTCCCTGGACCCCTATACGCACGCCCTGCACATAAACAGACGCAGGCGAGCACCCCCCCCCTACATGTACTCATACCCACCCCCTCTCACACAAACCTCGGGTTATTAAAGCACGAGGCAGATCAATACAAGCTAAGCACACTATCACTAGAATCATGCAGATTATGACAATTATGATGAAAGTGTAGTTTTACCATATCTCACAATACCAATGTATAGTCCACTATTTCAAGTTCAGCTTTGCCAATAATATTCTACTTTAACTCATCTTTCACGTTATTAATTTCTATATGTCACGCTATTCATGAATGTTAACATCTTCGAAAAAAAATCAATAATGATGATAATGGAAGTTGATAAATTTTCCCAAGTTAACATGTTTTTCGCTATTATTATAGATAACCATTGTAAGCGCATGTCAATTTATCTAAATTAAATGCACGAACACATATATTTGACCTGTATTTAAAAAGTCACAGCTAAAAGTGTAGAAACCAGTTTGTCATCCCCAGGTTTGTATCATCCATACGGCCACATGATGATTCATTGGTTGGGTATACACACATCACTTTGGGGTGCAGATGAAATCGTTACTATGGTGAACTGAGTGCATGTCAGTATTAATGCGTCCATTTATAGAGACTAAATCAGATTTTTATTGAGGCATTGGAGATATGAGTGCATCATTAAATCATATATTTTTGTTGTCTTAGATAGGTCCACGTTTGTACATATCTGATTTGGACGGACTGGATTGGATTCGCTCCACATTCAAATATTTTGTGTAGACAGCCATTACACTGAGAACGAGGCCTCAGGATACACAGCCACCCTGACCTATGGGGAATAACAACACACAAGGTGCGAAAATCATATTAATTTTGGAGAGTGCAATCGATTGTCAACCTGACTGTACAATCATGGACCGAATTAGCCGGAAGATATAAATAAAATGGCAATTTTTTACTATCTTTTACTATATACTCCTTCACTGTAAATTGAAGGCATATTCAGACGATAAAAAAATCAGTGAATTTGATCATCAAGCAGATTTTTTAATCTGATATCAGTCACTTAATTAAGTCTTCATCATATGCACACTGAGATTTTTAAAAGCTTCGTGGAAATGTTCATAAAGTATGTAACTCATAATAGGCCGAAAGATGTATAGAATTAAAATATATATGGACATGAACATTAAATGTGCATGTATATACATTAAAGCATGAAATATCTGTATCAGCTTGTATCCTTTAGGGCGACATCATATTTTAAAAATTAATACACTGACTAACTTTGTATTGCAGGTGTTCAGTCTATTCTCGATTAAGAAGCATATATTTTGTACGCATGTTTAGGCGTAACATGATTTAAAGTTTAAAAAATTGACTAAAAAATACAGAAACCCGAAAAACGACATTCATCCTTTTTTGCCAACGTTTGATTTTGTTATTTTTATATGAATGCACTTCAATCAATTAAAAGAGGGCGCTAAAGAAATGTTATCAATCTTGCCAAGGAGTAGTGAACACGATTTATAGTATAAAGGCGATTTGTGCCTTTTATAAAAAAATAACTGCACATTGTGACTGAAGAAGTGAGCAGAAGTTTATATTTTACTTATCAATCATGCCTAACTGCGCTCTGACAAATGATTGGTTTTCTTTTGTTTCAGATAAAAGCTTATATCTTCCTATTTATAGTCAATTCTGTGCAATATTGAATGACCTTAAATGTAGTGTGTCTGTTGTCGCAAACAAAAATTTAATTGAAAGGAAATAAGAGCGTTATTCACAACATTCCGAGTGCCGCAAGTCTCGATACTTCCATCATGTCCATGTTGAAAATAATTACGGGGACGTGACGCCCAAATAGATCTGGTTTTTTTTCACAGAAAATTCCTAGACATGGGTGTATGTTTTGATATTTGTTTCACTAAAAAAGTCAGCAAACGTGCATGGGGTAGGTTAAGGTTTTTTACAGCAAATCCTTTTAGACATGGGTCTATGTTTCGAAAACTCGCCCTGAACTGCTGAAAGAGCAAATTTAGCCGTTGTTTAGTAAATATAATACATTGTACTTGTAAATGGGGTATGATTTTGTAAGCTCTTTTCTACTTCGCGATCTCATTTCACTTTGGCTTAAATTCTTATTATTATATTAAGAATAGTGGTTAGAGGTTAGAGCGCTCGACCCGCAAGCGAGAGGTCTGGGGTTCTTGAAGCCCCGCACAGGCAGGTATGTCCGGAGTTTTTACTCTGGTTTATCTGCCAATGCATGCTATGTTTCCACTTGTAATTTCATGTTTAATTGTGCGTGATTTTTCTTTCCCCTGATAGGACGAAATACAAAGTAAAAATTTAACCCAAAGTGAAATTAGATCGCGAGGTAGAAAAGACCGACGTTTATGCATGCAATCATATCAATAGAGATCATATCAACCAAGTTTCACGACAATCCAATAAACTATATTCAGTTGTTTCCATGTGACGTTGAAATGACCTTGAAAATATGTGCTGCTCAATGCTGATCTGAATCCATCTGTTCTTTCCCCCAGTCGCCCCCAGTAAAAAACAAAAATTACGAAAGTTTCCACTTTTTGTGGCAAATTTGCGTAACATTGGTTGATTTTGATCCTTCATATTCAGTTTCCCCCCATTCCCCAGCCCATGCCCCCCCTCCTCCCAAAAAATCCTGGTGCCGCCAATGCTTCGGGGTTCTGAGTGAGGTCATCTGCATAGGCTTTAGCAGATGACTTGATGGATGTTAATGGATGTGCCATTAATGCAGTACCCAAGATGACAAAGGTTGAATACTGCCAGGAAGAGAATGCAGGATAGTGGCATCTGTGGAATACCCACGAAAACAACAGTGTAGACCTGTATCCAATCTGTTGTCCATTCCTTTGTCTTCAGTCGTCAAAACTGACGAATATTTAAGCCATCCAAAATTGTATGGAACTGGGTATAATTATGCACAGCAACTAATGTAGATGGATCTACATTAGTTGGCAATGCTATTGACTATAAAACATTTCCAGAAGTATAGCTTTTACGTGACTTGTAATATTAATAAGGGTTGTGGGATATACTTATTGATTGGGTTGTTTGCCAATAAAACTAGTTTATTTCGTCTAAATCTTTAATGTTATGCATGTTGTGCATGTTGTCTTACTATATGTTTAGCTATAATTTATATGCATGAAGGGTATTATTTGCTTGTTCTTGCATGGTAGGTAGACATACCGTATCTTACATTACACGCGCGCTATTAGTATATGGAAAATGTCATTTATTTTTTTTCTTTCATTTTTTCCATATTAATTTAAAAAAAATGCAGGGATGTTATTGTTAAAACGTTAATTTAGCAAATCCAATTTTTTTTTTAGAATAAAATAAAAAACAAGAACTACTTCTTGCTGTTGATGTTCAAAATGGGATCAAGTTTCTAGAGCAGAGGTGAAATTTTTTCCGATTGCAGCGTTTTTTAATATTGGGTGGACGTGTCTGGTGGGTGACCAAACAAGTTCATGAAAATTAGTTTGACTTAGGCCTAAAGTACCGTATGTATACTTACGGGTCGGCGTGGAGGTTCTCTCAACGAAACATATAGTATTATTTAGGTGTAACTTGCTCCACATAATGACCCACAGTTTCACGGTCACCTCTGAATCAGCCATGGGCTATTTAACGTGTCTCACTGTCACGTTCGTGCAATGAAATAAAATATTCGTGCAGTGACAATAAACAATCCGTGTAGAGATGCTTTCATGATGCAGTCATGTCTACAGTAGAATTCATCTCGACCTTTGCAGGACTTAACCCCATTAAAAGCTATTAAACCAAGATAACACTCATTGAAACAGCTCAACTGATTAAATCGGATCTTCTCTGGTTGTGCACAAGTGACTGTTTTCATGTGCGATATCGCAATAAAGCTGGTATTCATAGCTTCAGTTGGGTAACCGATTATAAAGGAAACGAAAGGAAACAATGTTATGTGTGGCTTTGTTCACGAAATCAGACAATGTCGTGCTTTTTGTAAACCAGCATTCTTGAAAATGAGCAACATAATGATTTTTGACTTAACACGGTTTAGAAATAATTTCTTCATATTTTTGGTGTTATCTGTCGTTTACATGTCCTTCCTAAAACACAAAAGTACGACCCTCTCCAAACACCTAAATTAGCTAAAAATTTAGGACATGTTACAAAACTTTATTTTCTAGAACCTATTTAGAATAATTTAAATGTAGCTTTTACCGGTTTTTTTGTGGCATCCTTGGCGGTCCGATACCAATATTTTCGGTCAAATCTCCATTCAAATAACACGGGGAGTTGGCTAGCTATGCCTTGCCCTCACTCATATTTTACAAAAGTACGACCATTTCTGAACATCTAACCTAGCTGTAATTTTAGGTCATGTTAGAGAAATATATTTGCTAGAAGTTTTGGAGAATAAATAAAATATTGGCTGGTTATTTTTCACACAGTGATGTTAACTAGGCAAGTGTCCATTCTCCCAACATACATCATTTGTAGGGGTCACGCGTCAATGGTGAGAGCACTGTGTATTGTGTATAGGAAAACGGACAGTAACTGCAGTATGTAATAGTAGACAATGGTAGAGCCTTTCTTACGGTCACATTCAGGTAAAAATGTCATTTTTTAAATTTTTGAAACGCACTCTACTTCATCAACACTTCAGGCTTCAGCACCCCTTTCTGGAAACCTCATTTCGTAGGGCCAGATGCATATTGAAATAGTTTGGGAAGTACACGTAGGTTTAATTGCGAAGACCAATGTCTACAAGCAGGAGTGGATCAAGGTTTGTGAAATGAGAAGCTACTCTTCTCAATTTTTCCGGCTCGCTTTGCTCGCCTTACGGCAAATATGACTCTTCATGTATTAGCTATTTTTAAGGAGCCCAATGAGGTGCCCATTCGGAGTCTGAATGTCCCCGTTTTTTAGAGGCTCGGATCCACTCTTGAGTTGACCATGTAATCCAATGAAAATTCTTGCTTAGACTTGTTTTTTTGTTGATAAAATGGCCAATATGAGTTTAACCCACATACATGCGTCAATATTGGGGAGGGGGTAATTGTATGGACCATCCCCTAGCAAAATTGGGGGGTGATCTCCCATCCCCGGGATCTACATCTATGGTTACTGGTGGGCGAGATTATGTAAATTTACTCCAAGTAGATTTTTCTTGTCCAATTCTCTGTCCTCTTCTCTTTTATTTCTCCATAACTCGCTTTTCGCACTCTACTTCATCAACACTTCAGAACTCTTCAGCACCCCCTTTCTGAAAACCTCATTTCGTAGGGCCAGATGCATATTGAAATACACCAGGCACAAAAAGAAACTCGTCAGTTATATTCATCCTTGCTGTTCAATAACTTGATAATTTTTGATTATTCTGAAATATACATTTTGTTAATTGGACTTTGCTTTCTCATTTGACACCCTGTTCGTGAAAAACGAACAAGAATTAACCAAGATATGCGCCTCCAAAGCCTCAAAACCCAAAAAGAAAAGTTGCATTTTCAACGGTTTTCAATGGGAACGCATCGTTGTATTGCACACAAGCACCACGGGCCAATCAATAAAGCACACAGTGTAACAGGCACAATTGAATCGTGAAAATTGCAACTTTTCATTTTGGGGTTTGAGAGTTTGGAGGCGCATATCTTGGTCAATTGCAGCAAGCAGTGGCGTAGATTTCTTTTTGACATGGGGGGGATGGGGTTGGAAAATTTTTTCTTGAAGTATAGTGAATCCAGCAGTTTTTGGCGACAGATTAAGTTTATTGAACAAATGCGCGCGATGAAAATTTTGCCATTTTGAAGCTAAACTGATGAAATATGGTGCAAAAGCGGGATAAATTCGCGCGTACCGCGGAAAATTTTGCAATTTTATGGCTAAAATGGCCAAATACTCGTATAAGGTTAATTTGGTCAGAAACCCATATACAAGTCTCAACATTTGGGGGGGGGGGGATGATTGTATGGACCATCCCCCCCTGGCAAAATATTGGGGGATTTATCCCCCATCCCCCCGGGATCTACGCCTATGACAGCAAGGATGAATATAACTGACGAGTTTCTTTTTGTGCCTGGTGTAGTTTGGGAAGTACACGTAGGTTTAATTGCGTAGATCAATGTCTACAAGCAGGAGCGGATCAAGGTTTGTGAAATGGGAAACTACTCTTCTCAAATTTTCCGGCTCGCTTTGCTCGCCTTACGGCAAATATGACTCTTCATGTATTAGCTATTTTGAAGGAGCCCAATGGGGTGACCATTCGGAGTCTGAATGTCCCAGTTTTTTAGAGGCTCGGATCCACTCTTGAGTTGACCATGTAATCCAATGAAAATTCTTGTTTAGACTTGGATTTTTTTTGATAAAATGGCCAATATGAGGTTAATTTCAATTCAGAAACCCACATACAGGCGTCAATATTGGGGGGATGATTGCATGGACCACCCCCTCTAGCAAAATATGGGGGGTGATCCCCATCCCCAGGGATCTACATCTATGGCTCCTGGTGGGCGAGATTATGTAAATGTCCTCTATGTAGATTTTAATCAGGGGCGGATCCAGGTTTTAAAAGGGGAGGGACCGGAAGCCGAATCATGATTTCCGCCCAAATTTTTACGACAAACATGACAAAGGCTACTCTAGTGGCCATTCGGAGGAGGGGGAGACCGAGGGTTATTTCCAGAAGTTGAGACATTTTGCAAATATTGGTCAAAATCGTTTTTGTTTTTAAAGGAGGGGCGTGTTGATAAATAGTGCCAAGTCAGCTACATTGCCTTTTTGTCTTGTGGATATAAAAAGTGGCCATTTTTGCTTCTGGTTTGGACACCCGTACACTATTTTTGTTGAAAGTAATAATAGTGTATATACAAAATGGTGCACCAAATGGCTTTAATTGGGCCTATCATTTTCAAAAATTTGTACACACACCCGCACAAATGTAAATAAATAAATGTAATTTGTTTATAATTAATGTTTTTTGTAATATACTCTGCTGTCTGAAACGTCAACATCGCAAAATAATACTTTCCTGTATCTGGATTTCCTCACAAAATATTTCAACCTGATAAATAAGTTTTAACTTATTTAAGTTTTAACTTATTTATTTTTAAAAAAAAGCGACTTCTTGGAAACTGCGGGATCTTTATTATCGCATATGGTCGAATCCAACGAAAAGTGTACACGGCATGTTCAGGGCCATAACTTAAAAGTATTAATCAATTGGCGTTCGTTTTTGTATTGTGTTTATTTGCCTTGATCATACGCTTCGCGCCATATATAATAAGACCCCATTCTGTGAAAAACTTAGACACAGAGACCCCAAAACATGATATTTTTACCCATTTTTTCAAAATATTTCTTAAGGTATTTTTAAAAACATCTAAATCAGTTATGAAAAGAAGTCATTGGATTGAATCTAAATTGATTTCCTGAAAGGTGTGTATTCAAAGATTGCCTGTTCAATTTTTCACATATTTGTACATAATTATGAATTTTTGTGATAATTTTTTGAGTGGTATTTTTTACATTACCTACGAATACAATTTTTCATAGCACTAGATATATCTTTAAAAATGGAAATTACTAATAAATGCGCAATTGATACAAGCTTTGATATGTCCAATACTGAAATGCATTGCATTCGGACATCTTTATTATTGTGTTTAGCTGCCAGAAATTCTAAATAGCACAAAGGTAGGTTTGGTAAAAAATATGCATTACCTCCGAATACATGTTAAAAGCTGTGCCATTTCCACAAAGTGAGAGAATAGTAAACAATAGTTAAGCAATAGGTGCAGGGTAATACACTCTTTATTTCTACCAAGTTTCAATAGCCTGCGTTTAAATATTTCTGAGATGTCAACAATAAAAGCAAGTATTCGTAGGTAAATTTCGGTAACCGAATGTTACCTACGAATACAATTTGACATCATGACAGTATTGTGAAACACCGCCATTCATGCCAATGCCCATATTGGTACATAACGAAGGCCTGTATGTTTGCTATCAAATCATATGTCAATGAAAGTTGCGAATTCACATACATGCCCACCATGCAAAACTGAATACGGCTTAATTGGTGAAAAATATGTACTGAAATAGACGACGGTCTGCTCATTTGAAAGAAAAATCAGATTCAAAGAAGATTAGAAGGGGATAAATACTAGGATTTGTCAACTGTCATGTGTGCTTCATTTTAAATGTTTACCGACCTTCTGGTTTCTGAGTAATTTGTGTCCAAATTGATTTATTCGAAGGTAACTTTTGACGTTTTCACTAAGGTTACCTACGAATACTAAGGAAAAAACGACTGTTCTCATTGTCTCATGATCTAGACAACACATTGATGGACCCTGGTATAAAGCTAATTGTAGTTGCCCTCAAACGAAAGGCCACAAGACGTAACTGACTCCAAGATGGACTTCACAAGTCTGCAATAACGGTTTTAAGCGATTTGTGTGCAATTAAGCAAATTAAAGTCACTTTAGTGCCTTTGTTTCTTACTTCAATCCTCTTTCAACCGCTGTGAACCGACATTATTAATACATGATCTAGGGTCTAAAGTATCAATAAACGCTCATAAAGAAACTAGTACATTCAAAGTGCTTTATAAAATGAAGTTTTGATTGCGATATCCACCAAAAGTCTAATTATTACCTACAAATACTGAAATGTTACTTACGAATACAGCATAATACATGACATGTGCAATGAAGTGTCTCTACCAATGGAAATTAATTGTCAAAAACTTTAAGTGGTACCCCAGGACACTATTATTACCCATATACGGATTCATTCAACAATTATTTATTATGTAAAATTGCTGATTAACTACTTGTATATCAAAATGAAGTGGTCAAAATCTTGCTAAAAGCATCAAAATTTTGTTGGTCTAAGGTAATAGCATTTATTCATTTGGACGTACCATCTGAAAGAGATCTAAAACTACCATTTTATTAATTCATTACCATAATAGCAAAATTTAAACCTCTAAACTCAATATAGATATTGTTAAATCGCTCATGTTACCTACGAATACCCGGGTTTCTTCACCTTTTCATTGTATAAAGCGTTAGGTGTATGCGTATAATTCCTAATATTCTTGAAAACATATATCCTACTCGTTCTAATACAATGTGTAAATTGATTCATACTCATTTGATAAATAAAATACAGAAACTGACCTAAACTTCATTTTCAAAAATAAACTAGCATAAATTGACTAAGATCATAGTGATCGCGTTATAAAAATAAAAACAAATATTTTCTGGTTGAGCTAGCATTTTCATGACACCCTGTGGTCTACATTACACGAAAAAAGCGTTAATGGGAATATTCCATTTGTTTTAGGTTGATTAGTATTGCAATAGTGAAAGCATCCTAGTGGTATTCGTAGGTAACATTGGGTTTTGATATCACATTTACTATCACACGTCCTGGATTTATTTTTCAAGATTAGTAATGGCACTTTTGGTTCCTATAAGGCCAATATGTCATCAATCAATGGGCAAAAGGAAAAAATTGTGGAGACATTTTTATTTCGGACTTTTATTTTTGGCCCGTGGACACTTTTGGTTGGATTCGACCATATACTTGTAAGTATATGTGATAATAAAATAATTAAAATAATTAAAATAATACTCTATTTTGATCGGTAGCTAAGACATTTATTTTTTTTAGATATCTTAATCAAAACCCTAGGTAGGTGTAGCTAGGTGTAGGTCTTTGATAAACATCCTACTAGGATCGAAAGCTGAGGCCACTAATAACTTTGAAACCCCCTTTGCACATGCCCAATTTTTTGGGTATCCCAATTTGCAAACCTTAATGGTCTAGATATACATTGCGAGCTCAGCGAGCAGGAAAATTTGCATATTTTTAAAAAAGTTTCCGTACTGTTTTCATAAGCCTTTTAGAGCCTTTTATTAAAAAGGCGCTCCATGAATGTGTGCCGAAAATCGCTTCCCCCTCTCCCGGCCTGCCAACAATTCTCCCCCCCCTTTTGGCTGGCCAAAAAATTCTTGCCCCTCCTAATTTTGCCCTCCCCAGGGCTCATAATTATTGCAAAGCCCCTTATGACCCCGGGCTTATGACACGCCCTCAGGTAGAGTACAAGAATCACGGCAAATTTGACATGAATTGGACCAGGCGGAAGATGAGTTTGAAACCCATACACAGTCAATACGCACACACAATAATTGTGGGTTAACTCGCGAATTAACTTCAGGAATGGACATGATTTCAATAATTAAAGCTCTAGATATATTGCAAAATAGGTGACACTATAGAAATTTAAACAATAGAAACCTTTTAGTTTTGGATACTGCTGACAATATTAGTCAATCTTTCCCGGGCAATATTTTGTAATTGATTCAATGGTTTCCAGCCATGCATCGAAATGGGTACCGGCAAAAAAAAATATTGACCATGTTGGCGAAACACCATTAACAGAGATGAATGGAACTATTTCTTACCGAATATTTGCGACCATCTTATGGCGCAACTTCTGGAAAGAAGAATGAGCAGCATGAAACTGTATAACAAGGTATTTCACTAAAATTGATTTGATAGTATGAATTCCCATCAAACAGTCATTAATGACAATCCAGATGAACCTAATATTGACATTGATCAAAACCTTTTCCAATTTTGTCCCCATGTGACCCTTGACCTCAATAACTCAATTTCCTATTAGGGTGTCCTCTTGGCACCCGACAGATTCTGAATCTACATACCCCTCCTCTAATAAAAGTAAAGTAGGTAATGGGGCTACGCATCCTGCACAAGAACAAATAAACACAATGTGGAAAGATTGCTCGCAGCTAATCTGATCAACCTTACAGTTAGCAGCCTGGACAACCGATTCTTTAGAAATGGTTAGTCGCGCTGAAAGTCGATCGATACATGTTAAAATCAGCACAATTCAGAGATACACCTTTTTGCTATGAAATTAATTTTCTCGGTCAAATATAAAGCAATATTTTTTTCTTCAGTAATGTCAGTTAAAAACTTGGTGCTTGGATATACATTTTTTTACAAATCCTGGTGTTAAAATTAAGCATCAAATTGTGTCTTTTAGTGTGATATTTTTGATTTTTATAGGCCTTCAGTTCGCACGCGAGCTTTTTACGGAATTCATTTTTAGCGTCTCAAACTAATATAGTTTGCTAAAGAAAGATATTTCCCACCTCTGTAAAGCACATCGTGTGGGTCTATATATTATAGTTTTGTTAGAATTTCCGTTTTTATTTTACCCTTTTTCCCTTTATACTCCGAAAATGTCTAACTCAGTACTTTTATCTCGAGAGCATCCAACAGAAATAGTCGATATTTCCTTTGTTGTTTATCCAGGTCAATTTTCCATTGAAAGCAAATTGCCCGACCAGCGATTTGGTAGCCCAAATCCCCAATTGAGTGTTCTGGTTAAACATGATCAGTAGGAGCGCTATAGGCCTGGGAATTTCTTTGCTATATTGAAGTTCTAGCAACACTGTAGCCATGCCGGTATTCCTATTAAACCCAGGGATATCGATCCACAATGCTAGTATTAGCCTTAGATTTCACTCGTTGATTTTGAAAAATGGTCAGCCGGCAGTTAAAATAGTGAAATGAAAACGCAAATTCTGACAAAACTATGATATATCGCTCACGGTGATGTGCGTTAGAAAGTTGGGAAAAATCCTTCATTAGCGAACTATCTTACTTTGAAAAGCTAAAAGGTTGATCCAAAAAAGGCTCGCGGACAGAGTTTAAGCCTATCAAAATCGAAAATCTTACACTAAATGACTAAATTTCACGCCTAAGTTTAACACTAGAATTTGAAAAAAATACAGTATCAAGCACTACAATTTTTCCTGACATTTACTGAAAAAATGAAAATGATTGCTTTTCATTTGGCCGAGAAAATTAATTTTACATCGAAAAGGTGTAACTAAAAATTTAGCTCATTTCAACACCAAATTCGATCGTTTGTATTGCCTCATTAAATGACTGAGTGAGCCTTGCCAAACAAAAGAATCGGTTGTGCAGGCTGCTAACTGCTTAAAAACTAAATTGAAATTTCAATATTATTATATTCATCTATCAAACAAATATTGCAAAATATTATGTAATTGTCAGGTAACTTTATGCTAGAACGATCAACCCAAAAGTCCAATTTCAGTCAACGCGTTCAGATGTTTGGCAAAGGTACTTTATATTCCCCTTTGCAATCATAATTAAGACGTACGAGTGAAATTAATGAATAGTGGTGCTTTAGCATATTTTATACTTTATAGCCTACATTATAATGCCTAGTCTGCTATATGCAAAGTCTGTGAAGTTTAACTGCATTATTAAATTCAATTTTAAATCGTTGATGTTTGGTGAAACTTATGGGAAATCTGGATTAAGTATGTTCTGGAAATGGCCTCAATAATTTTTCTTGCCGAATATCTGCTTGAACTTTTATTTCCAACTAACTAAAGGATTATGACTGAGCGAAGTTTAATCTAAGAAAAGATGCATTGAATAAAATTGTTGTAGATGGCCAATTGAACTTTGGAATCGAATGCACAAACAAAGAACATTTGTCTAACGCAAATTAATATGAGCTTTTGCCATCTTGTCTGATGGCTATAGATCATGATAATTGTCCATTAGCTGATTCTGCCAAACTTGGCTACTGTCACATCTTGGACTGCTGTCATATTTTCTGCCGCATCATTGTTAGCCGTAAGAGATGTTGATTTTAGCAGTGGTTAAGAAGTGGTTAAGAAGTTTTGCGGCAGAAGCAATGGACCTGATCAGACAAGATAGCGAAAGCCATATACGTAACGCATTTAATCGGATTTGTGTTACAAAACTTCAGTTGAATATGTTAAATCTGGTGAAAAAAGATCATGTTCCAGACATTTTCAGCAGTTGTGATGGTCTTGTATGTGATATTTAGATCTTATCTCTTAGAGGAGCTTCTTGTTGCTTCTCTGATGGCTGCACGTTGTGAAGTTTTGAATGTTTGTTATAACATACGTACGCTCGTACTAATTCGGTGGACATCTCCTTTCCAGCCGTGGAATTATAGTATCTTTCTTTACGGGTGCAAATATGATGTTGTTAACATTGTAGTAGTTGTTCTGTTTCATTATAATCCTACGATTTTTCTTATTCGAGACAAATCTTATCATTATTCGGCCATCTTGTCTGATGTCTTGATCACAGATCATTTGGTCCATTAGCTGCATCTCCTGCGAAACTTGGCTAATGTCGCATCCTGGACTACTGTCACATCCTGCCGCATCAGGGTTAGCCGTGATGTGGATTTTAGCAGTGTGTAACAAGGATACAACAGCCCGTCACAACAGCTAAGTTTGCGGCAGAAGCAATGGACCTTATCATAAAAGTGATCAGACAAGATGGTGAAAGCTCATAATCGTGAGTATTGCATTTAAATTGATTTGTGTGACAAAACTCTATGACTATGTTTAAAATGGTAAAACAATA
This sequence comes from Amphiura filiformis, assembly GCF_039555335.1. Lineage (NCBI taxonomy): Eukaryota > Metazoa > Echinodermata > Ophiuroidea > Amphilepidida > Amphiuridae > Amphiura > Amphiura filiformis. The sequence goes on along the minus strand of NC_092636.1, from coordinate 68,713,221 downwards.
ATTTTTTTTCTAAAAAGGAAAACAAAACAAAACAATTTTCAGACATTTTCAGCAGTTTTGGTGGTAAGCGATCTTTCAGATCCTATCTCTTAGAGGAGCTTCTTGTTGCTTTTCTGATGGCTACGAAGTTTTGAAGGTTTTTTGTATAACATACGTACTAATAATTCGGTGGACATCTCAAGTAATTATTCGGCACCTATTTTGGTTGTCCAGATCTCTGCTTCATGGCTATAGCAGTGGAATTATTGTATCTTTGCGGGTATCTTATTACAATCCTACGATTGTTCACATTCAAGACGAATCTTATTATCTATCGGCTAGCGAGCCTTATATTGGTACACACTAGTCAAAAATCTAAAGGATCAGAGTCTTGATTTTACACTCTTTCTTTTTTGTTCTTATGGAACTAACCAAAGTGTTTTTCCGTTTCACGAGACATCAGTAAGTAAGTAGCGTAAGTGTTCTGTCGCCTAACTGCAGGAAATGATTTACAAGGCTAGTGCTGTTTTGCAAAATGCTGATAAATAAGTGTGATCCTTTAATTTCTTTGAGTAGTAAATATCTTGAACTCTCCCTATAGTATGATCACGATTTCCCTTTATCAATACGTGTAACGTCCATCACAATACTTGCTAAAACATATGACACAAACAATCATGTGCTTTAAGACTCGTTACATGGCGTTGTCGTGGAGATGTGATTTTTTTTCTTCTCGTCCAAGTTGACCAACATCATTATTAGATTTTATTTTCATCTTGAATTCCCCGTTGCAATTTACTGAGCAGTACAGTTTACTAATGAGTATGTATTCGCGGCTGTAAAACGTTCCTTTTCACCTGTATGTTTAGAAACCGAGTCTAGCCCATTTTTTTTCATTATGTGCATTATTGGATAACATTGTGGATTTTTTAATTTCCCTTCTTTGCACTAATTTGTGCATGATTCCCAGGCACAGCTTCCCTAATTCACCTTTTTGGTAAATCCCATAAGTCTTTGCGTATTTACCCATGATGACGTATCACTGATGCGCATACCTTTACTGCGCACATTGATCATCGCTGAATTTAGTGTCAGTCCCAGCCGATTTATCCTTCTGGCGACAACCTCATAGTACGTCTTTTCTGATTGGCTGCACCATGATGCAGTCATGTCTACAGTAGAATTCATCTCGACCTTTGCAGGACTTAACCCATTAAAAGCTATTAAACCAAGATAACACTCATTGAAACAGCTCAACTGATTAAATCGGATCTTCTCTGGTTGTGCACAAGTGACTGTTTTCATGTGCGATATCGCAATAAAGATGGTATTCATAGCTTCAGTTGGGTAACCGATTATAAAGGAAACGAAAGGAAACAATGTTATGTGTGGCTTTGTTCACGAAATCAGACAATGTCGTGCTTTTTGTAAACCAGCATTCTTGAAAATGAGCAACATAATGATTTTTGACTTAACACGGTTTAGAAATAATTTCTTCATATTTTTGGTGTTATCTGTCGTTTACATATCCTTCCTAAAACACCAAAGTACGAGTATTTCCAAACATCTAAATTTGCTAAAAATTTAGGACATGTTACAAAACTATATTGTCTAGAATTTTAGAAGAGTACTTTTAATATTGGCCGGTTATTTTTCACACAGCGACGTTAACTAGGCAATGTACTATTACCTATAACATTAACTAAAACACCAAAGTACGAATATTTCCAAACATCTAAATTAGCTAAAATTTAGGACATGTTAAAAACTATATTTTCTAGAACTTTAGAAGAGTACTTTTAATATTGGCCGGTTATTTTTCACACAGCGACGTTAACTAGTCATATCCCCATACTGTTAACGTAGGGCTATTTGTAAAGGTCACGCGTCAATGGGAAAGAGCACTGTGTATTGTGTATAGGAAAACGGACAGTAACTGCAGTATGCATCAACTCGGTAAAAAACTGAGGTAAAACTTGGCTGTCAATCAAGCGCTGTGGTTCAGCGCATGCAGCGGTTGATGGACAGCCTAGCCATGCGGTGATATAAATCCACACAATGCACGTGGGTACGCGCGAGTCGCTGACATGAAAGGCGATATCAGACGATTGGCGCCTCAGTGGCTGCAACCTAGCGTACATTTTGCGTTTGCGGTATCTACAAATATGATGTTTAGGGTCACTAACACAAGTCACGTCCTAATTCAACAGTCATATGGTTCCATAACCAATTGAAAACCGTTTTATTTGGAAATTCATTAACCAAATCAGCGATCGTCATTTCACGGGTTGTCGCCAGACGGTTTGTTTATTGACGGAGGAAGAATACAAACCGGCTGAGACCGAGACAACGCTGAAATGCACAGTAAAGGTGTGCGCATCGATGACGTCATCAGTGGTAAATACGCAAAGGCTTATGGGATTTACTAAAAAAGGTGAATTGTTATTTGTTTAGCGTAAAAGGCTTCATTTATCAAAGGCAGGCACGGACAATATATTCACCCACTGGAAGAAATATAACAAATACTCAATGACCTTGAGCTCCACGGCAATAATTTGATACAATTCTGCTTATTAAGATTTCTCTTGATGTGATTACTTATACCAAGTCCACAAGAATCGAAACTAAAGTATTGATTAGTGTCTTTCGACATTTTGATTTCTGAATTCAGTTTGGCTTACTTGATAAAAAAAATGCAAATTTTAATTGATTTGCTGGCACAAGGTCTGGGCCTTCCGGACATTTTTTGCTCAACTTTTTTTATGTGTGTAGGTGGGATGAAATCGCCATCGGGCTTCAGGAATATCTACATTAGAAGTAAACGGATATCATTTGAAAACCTTTGTTGGGCTGTGTGGTACAAAAATAAAAGATGTAGAAAAGGAAATAATGCATGTGGATATAATAGTCTTATAATCATCTTTTAAATTACTAAAGAGGATGTAATGTGACGGGATGATGATTTAATGGAGGAAGGGGAAATTATCGAAGAGAGATTGGGTTGAAAACGTGATTCAAATTTGGTAATGTTTTCTTAATTACCTGCGCCAAACACAGAAAACAACGGAAGCAGTTTCTCTTCAGAATCTTAACACAATCATATACCATATTGAACAAAGAAGGGGGGTAGAGAGAGGTGGAGGTAGGAGGGGAGGGGATATAGGGAGGGGGGAGAGAGATGGCAGGAAAGAGAGAGAGAGACATGTGGGTGTCATACATATATCGTCGGGTGCATCACATACTAGTCTATCTTGAATTTTTGACTTTTCTGAGAAAATTGGTATATAGTTCTTTTTTACGGAGCTCTTCTAATTCAACAAATTACAGACCTCAATTTTTCCTAAATAATTAGTTATAAAATATTAAATTTGAACTATCTATGATTTTTACCAAATACGTATTTCACATACTGATCTATCTCGAAAAAAACACGCATTTATAGAAAATCGCAATTGAAAATCTTCGTATTAAGTTTACCTTTCTATAATTTAATTAGACTATGGATTTTCATAAAAGTGGTTTTAAATTAAAGCATACTTGTAAGATTTATTTAAGTGGAATTTTTAATTATATTTACGTATGCAATACTGCTTAAACCTACACGTAAGTTGTAGTTCTGTATGTGAAATAGTTAATTTCCCGATGTCGTATTTAAAGTGCATCACATACTGGTCTATCTCGAGAAGCTTCAAGATAGACCAGTATGTGATGTGTCTAAATTCACGTTTCCGTTCGCGAAATCGAGATAGCCCCCAAGATAGACCAGTATGTGATGCACTTTAAATACAATATAGGGAAATTAACTATTTCACATACAGAACTACAACTTTAGTGTAGTTTTAAGCAATATTGCATACGTAAATATAATTCAAGATTCCTCTTTAATAAATCTGACAAGTATATGCTTTAATTTAAAACCACTTTCATGAAAATCCATAGTCTAATTAAATTATAGAAAGGTAAACTTAATACGAAGATTTTCAATTGCGATTTTCTCTCGAAATGCATGTTTTTCGAGATAGACCAGTATGTGATGCGTCCGACGATATCATTGTCGATGTTGTTGTCGTTACTCCTCTTGTTACTTATGTCGGTATTGTTCTACTAAAGTGTACCCAGAAAACCCGCTGGTGTCTCTAGGGTAAACACAAAATTTGGAGTTGAAGGTCATGCAGGGGTCACACAGGGTGGATTACTGAAAATCACCTTAAAATGCACGATTTGCTGCACATTTTAATATTACTCTTGGACACCTCAAGAAGGCTGTCATATTAAAATCGTTAGGTGTGTTTGAGATCATTATATTGTCAGCAAATCGCCTCTTTAGCTTATATACTGCGCCAAAAAGTATCCTTACTCTTGGAAAAATAATCACAAAAATGTCAAAACTGTACCATTTTTTAAATAGATGCACTATCTAATCCGACACATTGTAACACCCCCATTGAATTCAACGTGATTTCAAGAAGCTAAGTTTAAGAATTTGACTAGACGAAACTTCAGTTTTAAAAGTGACAAACTGGCCTATTCAAAACTCCACGGACTAGACATCTGGTTTGAGAGTGGTGAATGGCTAATTTATGCGTGCCTTTAATTTAAAACAAAAGAAACAAAGGAAGACTGACAATTAAAATGAAAGTTATGAAAAGTACAGAGAAGTAAAAACTGAAATAAATACTGCTTTAAATAAAGCTTCGTTGAAGAAACTGTATTGTCTCTTTGTTGCGCTTATTGGAATCTTTTTGCGCCTTGTATCACGTGTATAGGCCAGTTTGTCACTTTTAAAAGAGGACCTTCATCTATTCAATTGCTTGTAACTTTACGTCTTGAGGTTACATTGGATTCAATGTGATTGTGTCATAATGTGCAGGATTAGATAGTGCATCTATTTCAAAAACAAAATTTATTCCAATATGGTTCAGTTTTGAAATTGTGATTATTTTTCCAAGTGTAAGGATACTTTTTTTGGCGCAGTATAATGTTCATCAAAATATCTATAAGTTATAAGAATGAGAATAGTTAAAGATATCACAACGCTACTGACATTCATTTTTTTAAATGAAATTGCTAATTACTTAGCCTGACCAACTTAACAAAATGATCAAATGCAATTTTAAACATTATGAAAGAGTTACTTGTAATATCATCCAGGGTTGCATTTAATGAAAGCCATTAACGCTAATTATCAAGCCTTATGAAACACTATTGCCCCTGAGAAATATGCAATGACCAAATTACTGTGTGCATAATATCTATGATATTCCCAAAGTGGAAGGAAACCACCGAACTAAGACCAAAAACCATTTCTAAGGAGAAACAAACACGGAATGTTTATTTTCTGAGTTGTCATTTTCGCTCTAAAAATAATTGAATATTTATATATTTTATGATTGTGTAATCAAATTTGGATACCACAAAAGACACAAAGCTTATACCTAACACAATTTAATATAGATTTTAAAAATATACACATTATAACCTGAAGAAGCCTAAGAAAAATGGAAAATTACCGTAATTGCTACGCTATAGCAACATAATAAGGTCACAAGCAAGCAATCATTAACAATTCTTCTTTTACAGCTACATACATGTAAATGTAGCAATGGCAAATACAATGTATAATTCAACGCAGAAAATAACAATTACGCTGGAAGGCTTGTTTGTATTAAGTTATAACAATCACGATAACTATTTCCTGAACAAACAATTTAAGAAAATGTTTAAATCTGGACATCATCATTATAATGTAAATTTAGTTCAAGCCATACGACAAGTGTTTCATAAAAGAATAGAAACCCTACTTTGACGGTAATTGTTTACATACTTTCCATTTTTCGTAAATTATAGACTTTTAAGCGAAAGTGGCGTAGAGGGATAAGAAAAACTGGTAAGAATAACTTTATATTAACGCTTTTTAAATAAAACTGTCGAAATCTATTTTGTTCACTGGTAACTTTATTTAAGGGGACACCGCCAAAGAAAGTCCCACAGAGACGTGTACTAAATTTGCCTTAAGAAAACGTAATTTTTCTTCACAGGAGCGACTCAGGTCTCAGCGACAACTAGACAATTATGATGGCTGAAATCAGCCCTTGCCTGATCCCCCAAATTAAGAAAAATAATAGTTTGATGACTGGCCCTCAAAGAGTCTATTATTTTTGGGAATTACCTAATATGCATGCAAAATTATGCTAGAGTATCTATACAGAAAACAGAAGAAAAAGGCTGATTAAAATCATTAAAAGTTACTCAATCTTTCCCATCTGTGTTAAAATTATCGGATTTTATTTATGTCGAGCATATCTAGGCATTAATAGCTGAAATCTGGAAGATAACGCTGACGAAACTTCGGCCAGGCACAAGTGACATGGTGAAGGGGGTCGCCGTAGATAGATGGTCGAGGTATTTTTACAGGACATGCAAATGTAACCGACAATCGGGCATTACACTGATCGGAACAGACTGTAACGAGGTCTTTTATCATGTATCATCTGCCCCGCCATTACCAGATAAACCACGGGGAGATAACCAATCCAAATTTAGCCAAAATCATGCAAATTTCTGCTCATTTTAATGCTTAATTTATGCCGTTCATTTCTTCTCAGAATTAGAACAGGCAGTAAATAAAGGGCACTCGACCATTGGTGTGAAATCTGAAAGAGATGGGGGTAATTTATTGTTTAATTATCGTAGGTCTTTGAGCCATTGTGCCCATATATTTGGTCACTAGGGTGGGGGACAAATGTCATATGACTAACATCTGATCAAAGGTCATCCACGTCAGGTTAATGGCCAAAAACGTGGTTATCACTAAAATGTCACTCCTTCCACATGTTACATAGCACCGTCACTTGCACACATGCATCATCTATAACCGATGTCTAAAAGTTCCAGTGTCAAAGGGTATTTATGGCCATTTCCGGTAATGTTACCAAATACATTCAAATGTATCCCGCAAATTACAAAGTACAATATTGTAATTATTTTGGTCACTAGGAGCAATGACTGGTGGCACAAATGTCACTTGACCAACTCGAGGCCAAAAGCATACAAAGGTCATTATGGCCGAAATGCGATTTCCTGTGATTTTCACTACAAATATAGCACAATGGCGTCACTTACACGTATGTATCTGTTATAACCAGTGTCTATAGGGTGTACACATAATTGGGGGTAAAAGTTCAGTATAAAAGGTCACCTTCGGTAAATAACCAAATGTCTTCAAAATGCTGCTGCTTCCGCAAATTACAAACTACAATAATGCCAATTGCTTATATACATCAGCTATAGTCAATGTCTATATGATGTACACAGAATTGAGGTCAAATATCATTTAGGGGTCATTTTAGGTATGGGACCAAGAAAACATGATTTGCACTAAAATGCTACTCCTTCCACATTATTAAATAAAAAAGATTTTTATTTATTTATTTTTTAAATAACACAATGACGTTTGCATATATCGTTATGAATTCGGAAGCGTGACGAATCGAGAATTTTGAGCAAATTGAGTTTATGTACTGAGAGTATGCTTATGATATGATTAGGTGTTCCTTCATTTCCGCCAACAATAAATGGTAAATGTTACTTAATTCTCCACATAGATATCGAAGTTTTGATTTGGACGAATCACCCAATCTGCGAATAATGAATATTTGACAAAGAGGCGAATCGTATACTTAGTTATATAAAACAGACTGATCTACTGTATACAGGGTGTCCCAGAATGATTTATACCGGGAAAGTTAAATTTTTGTATGAAGAGCATTACTATTGCTGGTATTTTTTTAATTTCGAAGATCTATATATATTTAGCTTTCTAAGAAAATTTAGATTTTAGAAATTGGACGTTATTAATAGAAGTTACAGGATATTGCGTAAAATTGGTGAATTCCAATTAAGTTTTGACAAAACAACCTATTTTGAAAACCTGTAAAATTACTAACCGTTCAGCACAAAGTTATTTGGAAAATGTTATGCAGGTTTGCGTCCTGTTCTTACTCCTACTAAAAAGTCGATATCTATCGATTATTTATGATGTTACAAAGCAATCCTTGTATGGAATAAAGGATTTGTTACGCTTGAGTGACCTTATACTATTCTTTTATTTGGCAGCGGTTTTGAAGACAATTATTGCGGTGTGTGAGTTTCATCATTTGAAATGCAGGCAGAGATAGATTTGTCATAAACATGATAAAAGTATAGAGAAGGTTCGTCCTTAGTGTCACAGAATGTATTTATGTCCACATTATATTAGCAAACCCACAGATACGGTGAAGATTAAAATTTCCTACGAAGGATCCTTGAGAAAGTTATATATTTAATATCAATGTATAGCTATGCTGATAACTGTGCTGATACGCCACGTTGATTACCAGATTCACGCTCGGTGGTATTCATTTGCTCTTCGGCTGATTATAAACTTACGCTGATCTCATAATGGATGAAACAACTCAGTTACTCAAATTGATGAGGACTGACATGACAAAAAAAACTTTAATAGTCTATCTCAACAGATATCAGACTTAAAAACCGAACTTACTGGAATTAGAGCAGAAATTTTTGATCTAAGATCCAGCATCGAGCACGTTGATAGTGAAGTTACAGACCTTCGCGAAGACACAATTCCTGCTCTTCGTGATGAATTGAAGAAAGACATACAGTTACTGAAAGACCAGCGTTTGGAGACAGAACTGTATAGCAAGAAAGCCAACCTGTTATTCTATGGAATTGAACAGTCAGATGGCATGGATGAGGATTGTGAAAAAACTATCCGGAACTTTCTGCATGAAGAACTTCACCACAAGGAAGCGAAAAGTATGTTGTTTGTTAACACGCACCGCCTACCAACTAGATCTACAAATGATAAACCTAAACCCATCATTGTTAAGTTTGTTCAAATGAAGGACCGTGATTCTGTGTTGAAGCTAGCTCCAAATCTACAAGACTCAACTTCAAAGAAGAAGTTTGGTATCTCTCAGCATCTACCAAAGGAAATGCAGTCTAAACGCCAAAACCTGTTACCCATCAAGAGTCAAGCTAAAGCTGCTGGAAGAAAAGCGTACATCAAGACCAAAGGTACTGACGTCATACTCTACATAGATGGGAAGGTGTACGATCCAATCTTCGCACCATTTGATCCTACAAAGTAACTTTTCAAATTGATCCTTGCTTAGCTTAATCCAGGAGCACTTTTATATTGCTAAAAACATTTGGTACCTCCTTGAGCTATAAAGCATGCATGCTCATGTTGTTCTTTTTTATGTCATCTATATCATTTTCATGAACTTTGAACTGTTGAAATATGAAGTATGAAGTATGAACTATAAACATTGTAATGATATTTTTCAGTCATAACAAAAAGTTTGTGCATCACGATGCCTCTCTGAGTATAGCTGCACGTGATTGTTTTTACCATTCAAACTGTCTCATCAAAATTGAGGTGTTTCTTTCCCCTTATTTATTTATTCAAACTTCCTTTTTATTGCATTGAAAAATATTATTTTTTTCTTAAAATCAATGGCCCGGCCCAACCCTGGTGTTAGATGCATCTGTCTTGCCATATGTACTATGGCACGCCAAATTATTATATTTATCTTTGTTTATACTATATGTGTATAAATGTTTTATATGTTACTTCATGTTGTATGTTGGCAATTGGATTTATTGTATTGGTTACTAAGGTATACTTAAATGATGCTTACTGCTTATGTTATGACACTATTTGTATGTTTACTACAATGATTAATGTGATTCCTCAGGTTGAATTTAATTATGTTAAATAACTGCAACTCCTGTCACAAAACCATTCTACCCCGTCAGCCTAATATTTTCTGTTGCCTATGTAATTCATTTTACCATACTAGATGTGTTTATACAGACACAAGGGATCACGATGACTGGTTTTGTTTCAATTGTACAGGTGATTTATTTCCATTTAACCATTACGTAGACGATGATGAATTTAGGTTCTCGTTATATTATCATGGTAATTCTATCGATTATAATCGTTTGATGGGTATGAGATTGAATCCATTTTTGTTCGAAGAAAATCTCCACACAACTGATGATTCTAGACATCTAAATGATTATAATGTCACAGCTTCATGTAAATATGTTATTGATAACAATGATTTGACTGGATTATGTAATGATGACTTTTCTGTTCTACATCTTAACTCTCGCAGTTTTAACAAAAATTTTGATAGCATACATAATTTTATTTCAAGTTTCAATCATGCATTCAGTATAATAACCTTATCTGAAACTTGGTTTTATGAAGATAACTCTAATGTAATTGATATTGAAAATTATATTCTTTTAAGTGCCCCTCGAAAAGAAAGGAGGAGTGGTGGAACGGCTATTTATGTCCACAACTCACTTTCTTACCGTATCAGAGACGATTTGAAACTTTGTACAAATGACATTGATTTGCCCCATTCTGAATCTGTTTTTATTGAAATTCTAAGTCCCACCACCAAGAATACAATTATTGGTTCAATTTATCGTGCACACAGAACTGATGTTAATTTATTTATTACCGATCTTGATCATAGCCTCAACACTATTTCTGCTGAAAACAAAAATTGTTATATTTCCGGCGATTTTAATCTAGATCTACTAAAACACAGTGAAAATGATATTATTAATAATTTTCTGGAAACATTCCATAATAATAGTATGTATTCATTGATTGATAGACCTACCAGAGTGACACCTACTACTGCAACTTTGATTGATAATATTTTTACGAATGTTCTTGACCATCAAATCAAATCTGGTGTGTGTGTAGTGGGTCTAACTGACCATTTTCCAATCTTTCAATATACAAAATCAATGCCACTTCGATTTATTCAACCACACATTGGCACTACTCGCACTTATAACCAAAGTTCAATTGAACATTTTTATAATCATTTGAAATTGATTGATTGGAAGTTTGTCACTGATATGACATCTGCTGATGGTTCGTACGAAGCATTTATTAGTAAATTCCTTCATATTTATAACATTCATTTTCCCGTTAAGGCACGCGGTACTCGAAATTCACGTAACCGGCATATACCACGTAAACCATGGATCACATCTGAAATTCTCAAATCAATTCACAGAAAAGAAAAGCTCTATAGGAAATATATTGGTCATCCTTCATCAAGCAATAAAAATACTTATATTTCTTACCGCAACAAACTTACTTCCCTTATAAGAGCCGCAAAAAGAATTATTATGCAAACAAACTCGAAAATTGTAAACATAACACTAAACTTATTTGGAATACCCTAAATGATATTCTCGGTCGCAAAAAAAACCCACCCTCTACCGTCATTTTTCTACGATGATAACGCTCACCATGCGCAAATTATAGATCAAAACATAATAGCTAATAAATTCAATTCTTATTTTGTTAATGTAGGTCCTAACCTAGCCCACAAAATCCAAACTGATGCTAATTTTCATACTTTTCTGCGCAATATTAATTCCCCAAATAATTCTCTGTTTTTTACTCCAACTGACCCCGAGGAAATGATAGATATCTGTCGTTCATTCAAATCAAGTAAAAGTAGTGGCTTTGATGAAATACAACCTGATATTGTTAAATCCATCCGCACAATCATAGCTTCTCCTCTTGCTCATATAATTAATTTATCATTAACCACCGGCATTGTCCCAAATCAGTTAAAAATGGCCAAAGTCATTCCTATTTTCAAGAACGATGACCGGCACAAATTTTGTAATTATAGGCCAATATCCGTCCTCCTGTTTTTCGAAAATTCTTGAGCGAGTTGTGCACAATAGATTATATGGTTTTATTTCAAGTCTCAATATTTTGCATCAATCTCAATTTGGTTTTCGCCCAAATCATTCTTCTTTTATGGCTATTATGGATGCATACAACAAAATTGTCACTGACTTAGATAACAATCAGCATAGTGTTGGGATCTTCCTGGACCTCTCGAAGGCATTTGACACGCTAAACCATGACATTCTTTTATCTAAACTAACTCACTACGGTGTACGTGGCGTTGCCTTCGAGTGGTTCAGGAACTACCTCATGAATAGGTCACAGTATGTTTCGTTTAATAACGTTAAATCATCATTAATTCATCCCACTTGCGGAGTTCCTCAAGGTTCAATTTTAGGTCCTTTACTTTTCATCTTATATTTGAATGATATTGTTTACTCCTCAAAGTTTTTCAAATTTATAATTTTCGCAGATGACACTAATCTCTTGGCTTCCCATAAAGACTTCACCTATCTTATCAACACAATAAATCAAGAATTATGTAACATTTCCAACTGGCTTAAAGCAAATAAATTATCACTCAATATAAATAAAACCAAGTACATTATTTTAAAAACAGATTTAGCAATCGAATGTATCACAATTCAGCCATATATGTTGACAATGTATCAATTTCAAAGGTTTCTTCTATTAAATTCCTTGGTATCACACTGGATGAGTCCTTTACTTGGAACCACCACACAACATATATAGCTAATATTGTGTCCAAATATTCTGGTATTTTATTTCGGCTCAAACATGTCTTACCTTTAAAAACATTGTTTGCATTATATATAAGTTTGGTCTTGCCACACATTAACTATTGCAATATTATTTGGGCTGATCAAAATAACTGTAACTTAAACAAAATTCACATTAAACAAAAGCGAATAATTCGATTGTGTTCGAATTCTCATTTTCTTGCCCACACTCCGCCCCTTTTTGCTTCATTCAATAGTCTCACAGTGTATGATATCCACAAATTACAGAAAGCAATTTTCATGTATAAATTTTATAATGATCTTCTACCAGATATTTTTGCAAATTATTTTATTAAAGCTAGTACGATCCATACACATAATACTAGATCATCTGATATGTATAGAGCACATCATTTTAAAAATGATTTAGCCCGTAACACTGTTAGACGACAAGGTCCTATACTATGGAATAATGTTAGTTTAAATACCAAAAATTCACTTACTCTGATAAGTTTCAAAAATAAGTACAAATGTGAGTTATTATCTCGTTATGAATAATTTTGTTAGTTTGTATAATCATGTAATTGCATAATTATTATTAATATGTATTATAATAAGTAATCTTAAACCATTGCCAACATTGTCTGTCTCACGTGTCCTGTCCGGTCTTTGTCTGCACATAATTATGTCTTGATACGTCTTTTGATTGTGTTTCGTCCTAAATGTTTAACTTATTGTAAAGGGTGGCCAAAATTGTTCGAGCCCTGCTCTGTTTGGTCTCCTACCATATGATTTTGCTATACATATGTAAAAGTTATTTAATGGTGAAATAAAACTAAACTAAACTATAGGTATCTTCTATCCAGTGATACCAAAATACTTGTAGTCGGCGGGCCTTATAACATCTCGAATTAATATCAATATACTAGTATTTTATTTTGAGAATTGCCTTCTGACATCTCGCTAGAAGCATCAAAAACTATTAATTGAAGTCCTATACTTTGTCTACACGCACAATATAGATCAGACACGTCAACTATATCACTCTTAACTTGGGTCTACTTTTCGGCGTAGTGTTAAAAGCCTTACAATTCCCGCCGATTACGAGCTGATCAAAGTATAAGTAGAAACATTCCCCACATGACGTCGCTATGACGTATAGGCCACAATGTGGTTTTCTGCTTTAAAATCTTAGAAACTGCTGCGTTCGTCGTGTTTCTTCTTTTGCCACCTCTCTGTCTGTTGGGCTCGGGCGCATGTATGATGAATTCTAAAATCTGTGGTGCTTTTTTAAGTTTATTTATATTTGTTTTCACATTGATTGGCATGTGAGACCAACGGATTGGCTACATCGGTTGGTCTCATGCTCCTTACACAGGCGTCCCCATTCTTTCGATGGAGATGGTTGTGTTTTTGTTTAATTATTTGTCAGGTTGTTTTTTATTTTTTCTGAGAATAGTGTTTTCTTTGCGTGTATTATAAGTGTCTTATATTTAATTGCATTGTTTATGTTGAGGGGTATGTGAGGCCCACGGGTTGGCACTTGTGCTACATCGGTGGTTCTCTCATGCGTCTTACACAGGCGTCTTCATCCTTTCGATGGAGATGGTCGTGTTTGTTTGTTTTTGCTTATTTATTTGTCACGTTGTTATTTATTTTATGAAAGTAGTGTTTTCTTTGTGTGTATTTTCATTAAGAGTATCAAATATTTAATTGCATTGTTTATGTTGAGGGGCATGTGAGGCCCACGGATTGGCACGTGTGCTATATCGGTGGGTCTCTCAGGCTTCTTACACAGGCGTCTTCATCCTTTGGATGGAGACGGTTGTGTTTCTTCCTATTTTATGCCCCTGTGGTTGTGTACTGTGCAGTTGGCCTGCTTTTATGCATATTTTTATTTGTTTAATTTTTAAGTAAAATTCATATTTTGTATATTGATAAGTTTGGTAGTTCTTATAAATGCTGTATTTTTTCATTATTATTATGTTTATTATATATGTATTCGGCGCTTAGAGGCCACTTATTGTGCAATAGTGCGCTTTTAATAAATTTATTATTATTATTATTATTATTATTATTATTATTATTATTATTATTATTATTATTATTATTATTATTATTATTATTAAACACTATGTACTTTCATTCTGGACAGAATTAAGCCCCCCCTTTTTTTTTTTTAAAGAAAAGTGATGTGAGTAATTATGATTGTATCGTGGGTTCATAGGCCTCATGATATGTTCATTAGTTAAGCTTATTATAGATTTCATGCACATGAAAATTAAGGCTACTGTAGATGCGCTTGTCAATTGCAACCCCGGTCCACTCCAGCCCCTGGGCACTTGGGCATAGCCGGGCAGTTGATAACAGACGGGCATTGACACAAATCTTGTCCCTGTAGCGCCGGCCGGGTGCCGAACCTTTTCCTGCCAGGACTTGACCCAAGTCCAAAGAGCTGGGAATTAGAGCGAGTACTTGAGCCAAGGCAAAAGGCTGGGGGTAGCCTAGGAGTTTTAACATTTTAGACATTTCGCCCAGGCATAGGTCCCATGCAGACACCCCGCGGTAGGCCTATTCTGGCTGGGGGTGATGGTAATTGACAGCTGCATATTAGCCATATCATCGATAACATCCAACATAATAGCTGTATAATGCGTTTATCTTCTAAATACGCACAATTCCACAGCTTTACCTGTGACACGTAATGGTGCGAGTCAGTGTCATTCTGACAAAAAACTGCGATAATTTAATGTAATTTAATGGCTGCAATTTTGCAATGAAAAGTCGAAACCTCCAAATATTTCAATAGAGTCAGAACTTTCCCATAAATATCTATAATACATTGATATGCATATGAGAGCCTGGGGTATAAGCTAAAATATCCTTGTACTATAAATACACAGCATTCTTCACATAACCATATGAACATGTAATAAAATGAAATAAATGAAGATATTTATATAGCGCTTTATGCCGTAAACAGCCTCAAAGTGCTTTACATTTATTAGAATAGTCATTAGAATATGTCGGAACCACGTTTGCTGCCTAAAAATGGCGCAGGGTTCATCAGTTCAACGACTGTGACTACTCCTAACAGCTTCCAATTGCACCTGGGTGGGGTGAGGAAAGCGAGGCAAAACGCCTTGCCCAAGGGCGCAACACGGCAGTGGGATGGAGACTCGAACCCACGCACATCGAGCAAGCTCTCAGATTACGAGTCCAAGGCCGTAACCACTGAACCACCGTGTCGAAGGACAAAACAGTTTTCAGGTTTGTTGGACAAGTTCCTCATTTGATCACAGTATAATGAGTGCAAGATGATGTCGGTTGTTGATTACAGTATACATCTTAATATCACGTGTATACACACACACACATGGTAATGACAAAAACTTTTTGTAAAAATAAACCACTTTATTTTGTCCGAGGTAATCGCAGACTCCAGTCATCCCATACCCTGACCCCAAATCCTGCACCCGGGTCATAACACTAACCCTAATCCTAACCCTAATCCTAACCTAACCCTAATCCTAACCCTAACCTACCCATAACATGCATAACCCTAATTCTAACTCTATTCCTATACTACCCTACCCCTAATCCTAACCCTAATCATATAGCTTAGGGGGGAACGGGCTCATTTTGAATGGATAACGATTCCTAAATTCAAAATCATCTTTACAACACATTGTGTATTTTCTTTAAAGGTTTCAAGAAAAGTGGACTTAATTTTGTCCAGAATGAAAGTGCACAGTGTTTAAAGCCAAGTAGCTGTAAATACCCGTTTTCATGGCCATATTAATTGTTTCAGAACAAGAAAGTATTATAAATAAATACTACATGCATTCACCTCTGATATACATTTCAAATGATTGATCATAATGTAAAATGTTCTCAATTTTTAGAAGGAATGGTGCAGAAATGTTCAAACGCTGTTTACGCAGAAAACGATTTTGCGTATTCGGCACTCTGTCAAACTCATAACGATATGCATCGGCTAAACCCAAAGTATACCCAGCAAACACAAAACATTTTCGACATCATTCGCAAAAGGGTTAGAAAAGATTGTCAGAAAACGTTTAAATGTCGGGTTATATAAAGGGTATGAAACGGTTTCATAACATTCAAAAACGTTTTGTGATAACTTTCTGCAAAATACTATAACATAATATTATTTAAGTGTGGACAAAATGTTTGGAAAAAAATTACAATAACATTTTGAAAACATTAACAAAATATGGTTGTAGTGTGTTTTCATACAAAACGTTTAAAAATGTTTTCTTGACCTTTATATAACCCGACATTTAATGTTTTAAAAACCATTTTTAACCAAAAATATATTGTAATACACCGTCGCAGCCAGGATCGGCTCCCGAATTCTGGTAAAGAGAACCTATAAACGTAGCGACTGGCGTTTTGTTAACAGATTGATTTTAATAGTGTCGTTTCTGTCCTTCTACTTGATCATTTCCTTCATCTCATTGTTGTGTGACTTTTAACAGTGCACTTCGGTTATATATGTGACCCCTCGGCACAACTGAGCCGGAAGTCGCCAATCATCATTTTTGAGATATTCAACCAAAATATTCTGCTTGAAATTAGCTTTAAAATGATGTATATCATGTCTATAGTACTTGACATTTAAGTAGTGAAAAATCAATAAAACAGTCAATAAATCCTTTGTTTCCTATTGTTTATTGTTAAGTTCAATGGAGCATATCTCAATAGTGGCACTGGCGACATCCGGGCTCAGTTGTGCCGAGGGGTCACATATATAAATGCGCTTTTATAAATACGCACGTGACCACCTCCTAGCTGCCATAACAGCTTATAGACAGTAAGTGACCTTCTACATAACGAGTGGTCTTTCTATGCATTTGAATGCAAAGGCGGAACAACATAAGACTGCTTTGTGAGACTTTTGATTAAATTGTAAACGTTTCCGTCGTTGAATATTTTTTCCGTCGTCAAATACTTTCAAAATGTTGTTTTTGATAACATATTACAAATTCGGAATTGCAAAATGTGTAATAATTTTGCAATTCAACTAATACTTAAATTTGATGATATTTATCTACGGAGTTCCTATCCCTTTCTGTATAGTGGTCAATGCATGAGGATTTAGTCACGCTTGCTGGTCTTGGTATGCCGTGCCCATGGGTCACGTGCGTATTCATAAAAGTGCATTTATAGATATAACCGAAGTACACTGTTTCATCTATTTTTTACATACGGTATTAGGATGATTATATTGAAATAAAGATTTATACACGATAATATCATATATCATATGCCTCCTATATACTTCCCCTTCTATACTACTGCTAAAAATAATGACTTTCTTATTTTCCAGCCTACCCTGTCTACAATAATAGCAATTTCACTTTGTCAATGTAGTGACAATGGCTTAAAGAAGTTAATTAGTCACGCTTCTGTAATTTTATACCTAAAAACAGCATTAGTGCGAAAACCAATTAAGAATTTTCTTAGTATTAACTGAAGAAGCTTTTAAGATGTGTGAGAGTCATTATTCTACTTACAAATAAACACTAGACAGTGGCGTAGCGTGGGTCATCACAATGGGGGTGGGGGCACCGACCATGATGGGGGGGGGCACCGGGTCTGATTGGGGCACAAGCCGTTTTTGGCAATTTTCCTATGTGATTTTGTAAAATTTTAGATCGATGGGGGGCACGTGCCTCCCCTGTGCCCCTATGACGCTACGCCACTGACACTGGAAGTGTAAACATGGTAAATGGCCAACGTACACTAGTCATTTTTTAAATAGAACGTCCCTACTCATTTATTTTTTAATCCTATTCGTTTTGATGAGATTTCTGTTCATATTGATTCACTTTGAACCGACAATCTTATCAAAATGAATTGTTTCTGTTTTATTTTAACAAGAAGCTATTCAAATTGACAAGATTTCCAACTCATTATTACCCATTTCATTTTGACAAGATTCTGTTGTGTCCTCCTCTGAGAAGATAGACTACGCAAACTTGATAAGTTGGGTCCGTGTACTCAAGCGAGACTGACTAATATAGTGTTTGTAACATGTTCACACCCTCCATTATGTTGCATTCAAAATGATGCACAAAGAGGCTCATTTTTCAGCTAGAAGCTCCACAGCTCTTACATTGCTATGCTCAACCGTGTAGTGTAATCAGAGACTGCGGAGTCAATTCACTGCTTGCTTGAGAGCTCTCGGACGAAAATGTGTGCCCAGGTGGAAACTGGTGGCAACTGTGCGCATGATGGTTTATAAGAGAATAGTTTTTGCATAGAAACCATTCCATATGATGTGGGGCCGCAGTGGTCAGCGACAACCTGTAAAGTGTGCTGAGGCTTGTGGATCAACGTCTGGGCGTTGTGCATGTGCGTAGCGCACTATTAATCACTGCGTGAGTGAGAATAAGAGTGTATACCCAGCAAACACAAAACGTTTTCGACATCATTCGCAAAAGGTTATAAAAGGTTGTCAGAAAACGTTTAAATGTTGGGTTATATAAAGGGTATATTAAGAGTATAAAACGTTTTCATAACCTTAAAATACATCTTTTGATTATCTACTGCTCAGCAAACAAAAATGTTTTACAGAAAACGTTTAAATGTCGGGTTATATAAAGGGTATAAACACGTTTTAATAACATTCCAAAAACATTCTTGAAAACTTGATACAAAACATTCTAAACAGAATGTTATTTTGGGGTTGAAAAATTATTTGGGAAAAACGTTTGCCCAAAATATTTTCAATAACGTTTTAAAAACGTTTTCATGACCTTTATATAACCCGACATTTAAATGTTATTAAAAGGTTTAGAAAAAAAGATTTTAAGAACATTTCTGTGTTTACTGGGTTCAAACATTTTAACATAATGTTATTTAAGTATTGACACAATATTTGGCAAAAATTTTTGTAAAAATAGTTTACAAAAACATTTTTTGAAAACATTTAAAAAATATTGTTGTAGTGTGTTTTCATACAAAACGTTTTAAAACGTTATCATGACCTTTATATAACCCGACACTTTAATGTTATTAAAACGTTTTTACATAAACCAAAAGCCAAAATAAAACTTAAATAAAACGTTTTAAAAACGTTTTTGTGTTTGCTGGGTACCTATAATTCATTTAAAAGTGCTACAGTGTTAAACGGATTTAAGTAGAGCGTTAATGTTTCTTCTTTTAAACATTCCTACATTTGCACTTTAAAATCTTAATTATAGCCCCTTTAAAGTCAGGATGTTTTGTGCAATATATGATTGGATTAATAAAACAACTAGATACAAGAAACACTGCCGAGTAGAACACCAGTCTTTCGACGTTCTCAACGCTTATCATTAGACTAAGCCCAAATGGCATAAGGCAAATCACGAATCCACATACCACGTAAAACATGTTCTTGGTAACTTTGACTTGTCGTTTAGTCAAAGCGCTTCTTAGTGAGCTGGCTCCAGGTGCATCATTAGGGGTATCTGATGTCGGTAGATCATTGCTTGGAGCATGAGATGTTGAAGTATCAGATGACCCCGGATGAAGTCGTTTTGTGTGACCTCTGATGAATAGAAATATTTTGAAATAACAAACAATTATAATAAGAAATTGAATTGGCGTGAAAGCTGTAGCTAGCAAAAGACTATAAGTATCAGAATTGGGGTTCGCGGTGTCCCATGTGCATGTTCGGTACTTATAATCGTAACCCAAGTCACCAAAGTCTGACACCAATGGTATTGTAGCTAAGCTTAAAGGGAAAATCCATGCAAATAATACCATGAAGAACATTTTTGTTTTTGTAAAGATTACTGGATAAAGTTTAGCATGTGAAGTTATGATTACAAGCCGATTGAAAGCAATCAAAGAAAGAGTAAAGGTACTACATCCAATGCAAGATATCAAATTGAATCCACACCAAACGCAAATCCAATCTGGTAGAGGCCACTCATTTCCTGGGTTCACAATTGCAAGGACTGTCCAAGGCATGTTAACACAAGTTATCCAATCAGCAATGCATAAGTTGACCACAAAAACATTAGTTGAAGAGCGAAGTTTTTTGAAAAGCAACACAGCAGATATGACTAAAGTATTTCCTGTGATACCTAACGTACCAGCCATGCTAAGCAATGTAGCGATCATCATTCTTTCTACATCTGACACAGGATTGTTGGCTGTAAATCTTTCTTCCTGTTTTTCTGTCGTTGTGTTCATGTTCACACAACACGTTTCCATTTTTAAGCTTGAAGTTTCCTTCACATATATTTAGCTTTTATAAATATTTGGTGCAAAACATGCTAAAGCACGCGTCCAAAGCAGATGAAATATCAAGACTTAGGTAGTCCTTCAAGTCTACATCATTGTAATGTTTTTCACGTCTCCATGGTATCCACGTGCTCAAACTAATGATTTAAAGGTCATTTTCAAACCATCAAGTATTGAATCAACATCAAACCCTGTCTCGCTTGAATTTAAAGGTTTATTGTGTTGAACCTTTGTATCATCGACTGCAATATATTGGAATAAAATGGAGGAATGAAAATTATTTTGACGCAGTACCTCTGGCTGTCATACTGAATTCAAACACCAGGGAAACGCTGTGACTGGTACGTCGCCCTCGGAAATGAATAAACAAGTATAATAGCGCACCATTTTTGATATCTGAGAAATTTTCGGTGGCGTCTTTCAGTAGTGTTTGTAAACAACTTTCACATGATTTGCTATACTGGTAAAATTGTTAACTGTACAAAAATGGAATATAAATTCCTGGTTTAGCACCTTACTACAAAGTACGGAAGGAACCCTCTGAGGATTTTCATCTGGCATTAAAGACGCGCGTGTTACACTAACGACGTCGTTGATCCATCCTTTGCGATCATCGAGGGTAAGACCGACAGCTACCGACAATCAAAATGACCGATGGGGTGAAGCTACCATATTATGCCCATTCTCCGATAAAGCGTTCAAGTTTGGTCTCAGGAATGACAAAATGCCAACCACAAAGAATTCATAAAATTCATTCAGAATCGTAAACTTTAATAGTTTAAGAACACAAAACAATGCATTGCTGATTTTTCAACAATACTTCATTTTTGAGCAATATTACTTGTACGTATTGGGGGTAACGTATCAGTGGTAACGTATCTGTGAAGCCCTTTCCCATCTTTGTCTTAATCGTGCAAGTGTAAAAACTGACCGACTTAATACCCATACTTGATCAGTCATCACCCAATGTACTAAAGTCTGGTATGGTATTTGGCTTCGTTTATCACAGCGTTTTTTCCGAGGGGAGTAGAATTTAGGTAACGTATCTGTGACGGCATGAGCGTAACGTCAGGACTTTTTGCCATTAATAGACCTGATTTCTTTTTACTTTGAAACCATTGTGTTATGTTCCATATATATAATATAACTATGGAGCCTGCTTGATCCATCACATATGAGAACATTCATCTAGCCAATTATTTTCACAGATTGTTATCCATTAGAAATATGGTAACGTATCTGTGAACAATATTGGCGACATAGTCTGAAAGACCTGTTGGAAAAATTTAATAATCTATGTTGTGATGATTTATACTTTATAATTAGGGCATGATACCAGCTAATGAAAAGTACCTATAATCCATTATATTAATATGCGCGCATGTTTAGAGAGCAGGGACACATTATACGGAACACACCTTGGCTGGCGACATGGAGGAAAACAATGGACATGCATAATCAGCTTTATTGTTTTATACTTTCTGGGCATGTTACAACCTCTAGCCTCACACATTTTAAAAAGCAACTCCTAAGTATAAGTTATATTAATAAAAGTTATTTCTTTCTGACGAAACAGGTCTGAATACGACTTTAAACTATGGGCGACACATATTTGGCATTTTGAACACTTTATCGGAGAATGTGCCCACTGGTAGGTTTCTACAATAAACATGATAAAATCCATGGTTTTTGTTTAGATCTTGTAAAATTATTCCAAGATGTATCAACCTTTTGGTATTTAACAATTAGGTTGAAAAAGCCATTTCTTTTATATTTAGGAGCAAATGCGGAGCAAGTTTGCCTATATACACTTTCGCTAGAATAATATTATTGAGTATCTTTGTTTTTTAAATTGGAGTCACTATTAATATTTCATCGACCATAAAAGGCGGTCGACATATCCACGTGTTGCTAATAACAGGTAAATGAATGACCTATTAAAGGAGGATTTCGTGATCTAGTACCATCCTCTTTTTAAGATATTTTTTCAGTAGAAATTCACGAAAAAAGCTTATTCCCAAAATTACAGTTGATTCCGATTTTGCGTTTGCGAGTTATGCATGATTTAGTGCATTACACTGCTCCATAGACAATGTGTTGTAATTTCGTTCTGGTATACCAGAACGAAATTCAAATTTTTCGAAGTAATCTGCAAGAAATGTTTGGTACATAAACATTATGTATACCAGAAGTATCCAGTGCATTGGTATAAAAATCTTGAGAAAAGTGTGGATCACGAAATGCCCTTTTAATATAGTTATTAGGTATTTTATGTAGTAAGTAATATGACACTGTGATTAAAATCAAACTCTGGTTATTCTGCTATCTGGAGTACATCTCATCTTCTTGCCAATGTTCTTCAGGGAGTATGGGAAGGTAATCCAACATATTCTTCACATGGGTGCTGTAAGAAGTTACATGATCATTTTGCGTTTTCTAATGCCAATTTTGACTCAACAACAAAAGTTTCATAATTCAAATAATGTAGACATGACAACAATGTAGACGTGCCCCCAATTATCTTTGTGAGCTTCTTTCAGCCTATGCTCCCAGAAGAGAATTGAGATCTTCTTCCGATAAGACTCTGCTTAGTCAGGTTTAAATACCTTCTCTGTCTCTGGCCCGAGGGAATGGAACAAACTCCCTAAAGCCATCAGGGAGTCTCCATCAATTCCAGTTTTCAGGAAGAAACTGAAAACTCACCTTTTCAGTTAGCTCTTACATTGCTATGCACTCAACCGTGTAGTGTAATCAGAGACTGCGGAGAACATTCACTGCTTGCTTGAGAGCCCTCGGACGAAAATGTGTACCCAGGTGCATCGAGGAGGAAACTGTGCGCATGATGGTTTATAAAAGAAAAAGTTTTTGTATAGAAACCATTCCATATGATGTGGGGCCGCAGTGGTCAGCGACAACCTGTAAAGTGTGCTGAAGCTTGTGGATCAACGTCTGGGGGTTGTGCATGTGCGTAGCGCACTATTAATCTGCGTTTTTAAAGTTTCTATTCAAAAATAAGAGTGTAAACTTACAATTCGTTTAAAATTGTTACAGTGTTAAACGGATTTAAGTAGAGCGTTAATGTTTCTTCTTTTAAACATTCCTACATTTGCACTTTAAAATCTTTATTATAGCCCCTTTAAAGTCAGGATGTTTTGTGCAATATATGATTGGATTAATAAAACAACTAGACACCAGAAACACTGCCGAGTAAAACACTAGTCTTTCGACGTTCTCAACGCTTATCATTAGACTAAGCCCAAATGGCATAAGGCAAATCACGAATCCACATACCACGTAAAACATGTTCTTGGTAACTTTGACTTGTCGTTTAGTTAAAGCGTTTCTTAGTGAGCTGGCTCCAGGTGCATCATTAGGGGTATCTGATGTCGGTAGATCATTGCTTGGAGCATGAGATGTTGAAGTATCAGATGACCCCGGATGAAGTCGTTTTGTGTGACCTCTGATGAATAGAAATATTTTGAAATAACAAATAATTATAATAAGAAATTGAATTGGCGTGAAAGCTGTAGCTAGCAAAAGACTATAAGTATCAGAATTGGGGTTCGCGGTGTCCCATGTGCATGTTCGGTACTTATAATCGTAACCCAAGTCACCAAAGTCTGACACCAATGGTATTGTAGCTAAGCTTAAAGGGAAAATCCATGCAAATAATACCATGAAGAACATTTTTGTTTTTGTAAAGATTACTGGATAAAGTTTAGCATGTGAAGTTATGATTACAAGTCGATTGAAAGCAATCAAAGAAAGAGTAAAGGTACTACACCCAATGCAAGATATCAAATTGAATCCACACCAAACGCAAATCCAATCTGGTAGAGGCCACTCATTTTCTGGATTCACAATTGCAAGGACTGTCCAAGGCATGTTAACGCAAGTTATCCAATCAGCAATGCATAAGTTGACCACAAAAACATTAGTTGAAGATCGAAGTTTTTTGAAAAGCAACACAGCAGATATGACTAAAGTATTTCCTGTGATACCTAGAGTACCAGCCATGCTAAGCAATGTAGCGATCATCATTCTTTCTACATCTGATACAGGATTGTTGGCTGCAAATCTTTCTTCCTGTCTTTCTGTCGTTGTGTTCACACAACACGTTTCCATTTTTAAGTTTCCTTCGCATATATTTAGCTCTTATAAATATTTGGTGCAAAACATGCTAAAGCACGCGTCCAAAGCAGATGAAATATCAAGACTTAGGTAGTCCTTCGAGTCTACATCATTGTAATGTTTTTCACGTCTCCATGGTATCCACGTGCTCATACTAATGATTTAAAGGTCGTTTTCAAACCATCATTTTCAAACCATCAAGTATTGAATCAACATCAAACCCTGTCTCGCTTGAATTTAAAGGTTTATTGTGTTGAACTTTTGTATCATCGACTGCAACATATTGGAATAAAATGGAATGAAAATTATTTTGACGCAGTACCTCTGGCTGTCATACTGAATTCAAAAACCAGGGAAACCCTGTGACTGGTACGTCGCCCTCGGAAATGAATAAACACGTTTAATTTTGATATCTGAGCAAATTTCGGTGGCGTCTGTCAGTAGTGTTTTTAAACAATTTTCACATAATTTGCTATACTGGCAAAACCGTACAAAAATGGTAGATAAATTCCTGGTTTGGCACCTTAGTACTACAAAGTACGGAGTCCACCTAAGGATTTTCATCTGGCATTAAGACCCGCGTGTTACACTAACCGTCGTTGATCCATCCTTTGCGATCATCGAGGGTAGGACCGATAATCAAAAATGGGGGGTGCGATGGGGTGAGGCCACCATAGGTTTCTACAATAAACATGATAAAATCCATGGTTTTGTTTAGATCTTGTAAAATTATTCCAAGATGTATCAACCTTTTGGTATTTAACAATTAGGTTGAAAAAGCCATTTCTATTATATTTAGAAGTAAATGCGGTGAAAAGTTTGCCTATATACACTTTCGCTAGAATAATATTATTGAGCATCTTTTTTTTTTTAATTGGAGTCACTATTAATATTTCATCGACCATAAAAGGCGGTCGACATATCCACGTGTTGCTAATAACAGGTAAACGAATGACCTATTAATATAGGTATTAGGTATGTACAGCCTGTCTCAAAAAAAAATTGTGCAAGTGAAAAGCGCCCTCTGTGGCAATTAGAAAATACCGTTGTGACATGCTGCTTACATCAACGTCAAGGACGCAGTCTTAGCTCTCAAATGCCGTTTGTTCTGTTCAATTTGCTTGTTTTATTCTCGAGATATGTTTAGCTAAAGACGAAAGGGTAATATCACAATTGTGCCACTTTTACTAGGGAAGAGGGGTTTACATGTAAATCAGTGATAGCATCAAGTTTATCAAGAGTTCCTTCGTGAAATCAAAAGAATGCATCAATTGCATAACAATACAAACACATTTTTACTGTTTTTACTCTTTTATCATGATACAGGAATAATGATTCTCTTTTTCCACTTAAAACCGATTAACAGATAAATAAATATTTCACATTCTGCTGTAATACATGCGCATGTCAACTTGTCTGATTTTATCATGGTAAATAGTAAATACTGTTCTCTTTGTCACTCAAGACAAGTTACAAGACAAACAAATATTGTACATTTATAGGTAAATGAACGCGTATTACTTGTTGGGAGTGAAATTAGACGAAATAATGCACGCGCGCTGATGTTGATGCGTCTAATACACGAGCGCCGAAGGGAGGAGCGCATTAGATGCATCAACATCAGCTATTAATGATCTACATGTACATCTCTCTTCCCTAGTAAAAGTGGCACAATTATGATTTTACCCTTCCATTGTTAAATAAACATATCTCGAGATTGAAACAAGCAAATTGAACAGAACAAACGGCATTTGAGAGCTAAAACTTGACGTTGATGTAAGCATTATGTCACAACGGTATTTTCTAATTGCCACAGAGGGCGTTTTTTACGTGCACAATTTTTTTTGAGACAGGCTGTATACATGAATGACACCGTGATTTAAATCGAACTCTGATTATTCTACTATCTGGAGTACATCTCATCTTCTTGCCAATGTTCTTCAGTGTATATGGGAAGGTAATCCAACATATTCTTCACATGGGTGCTGTAAGAATTTACATGATCATTTGTGTTTTCTAATGCCAATATTGACTCAACAACAAAAGTTTCATAATTCAAATAATGTAGACATGACAACAATGTAGACGTGCCCCAATTATCTTTGTGTGCTTCTTTCAGCCTATGCTCCCGGAAGAGAATTGAGATCTTCTTCCGATAAGACTCTGCTTAGTCAGCCTAGGGCACATAGAGGATCTGGTTTAAATACCTTCTCTGTCTCTGGCCCGAGGGAATGGAACAAACTCCCTAAAGCCATCAGGGAGTCTCCATCAATTCCAGTTTTCAGGAAGAAACTGAAAACTCACCTTTTCAGTTAGCTTCTTTCTTGTTCCGCTGTGTTTCTTTTTTTCCCCATCCTTTCTCTC
The DNA here is from genome assembly GCF_039555335.1 of Amphiura filiformis. NCBI lineage: Eukaryota > Metazoa > Echinodermata > Ophiuroidea > Amphilepidida > Amphiuridae > Amphiura > Amphiura filiformis. The sequence continues at coordinate 68,686,002 of NC_092636.1, read as the reverse complement.
CTTGTTCAGCGCTTTGATAAATTTTAAAGGCGCTTTATAAATACCTTTATGTATGTATGTATGTATGTATGTATGTATGTATGTATGTATGTATTGACAAATGTCTATTGACAAATTTTGCACCTGATTATCTTCATCATAGCTCCTTTGAAATCAGGATGTTTGGTGCTATAAATGATTGGATTAATAACGCTATTTGATACCAAAAAGACTCCAGCATAAAGGACAAGTCTTTCAAGAGATTGTCCTATGGCCATAAGACAAAGTCCAAATGGTACAAGGCAGATTATAAAAGAACACACTACATAAAACATATTCTTAGTGACTTCCACTTGTCGTTTGTTTAAGTTATTTCTCAGTGAAGACGAGACCGCAACGACAACAGGTCTGGATTCTGATAACTCTAAGCCAGATGCATGAGAAGAAGGGTTATCTCCATTTGGTGTTGTTGCAGGATGTAATCTTCGTGAATGTCTCCAAATGTGAATGAAGATTTTGGTGTAACTAACCACTATGATTATCGCTGGAATGGGAGTGAATACTAACGCCAACATAAGACTATAAGACTCAGAATTAGGGTTTGTTGTGTCCCAAGTGCATGTTCGATATTTAGGGTCATAACCAAGTTGGCCAAAATTTGATATCAATGGTATTGTAGCTAATATCAAGGGAATACACCAAGCAAATGACACCATTAGTGCCATCTTCATAGCAGTAAATAATCGTTGGTATAGAGATGAGCTGGCTGTGATCATGGTTAATCGATTAATTGCAATAAAGGCGAGGGTAAAGGCACTACATCCGACGCAAGATATCAAATTATATCCACACCAAACACAGATCCAATCTGGTAAAGGCCACTTATTCTCTGTATTCACCATCGCGATGACTAGCCAAGTCACATTGAAACATGTGATCCAATCGGCTACACAAAGATTCACTACGAACACATTGGTTGGAGAGCGAATTTTTTTGAAGAGCAAGACTGCTAGGATGACTAAACTATTGCCGGTTATGCCTATGGTACCCACCGCGCCAAGGATAGCTGCAACAATCTTCCTTTCAGTATCAGAAACGTTTGTATCTTCAGATGGTTGACCATTAAAGTAATTCATAGTCAGGAATTTTTGGCATATGTTCCTACTTAAATATCATAGCCTGTGATTCTGTGTTCTCATTGCCATAAAAATTAAACTCTCCTACATTAGGTGAAAATGTCTCCAATAATGCATTTATAAACAGGTCTGCTACGTGCACCATATCAGATTGTAGAAACAATTTTAAGTGAATGTTGCATATTGTTTAAACATTTAAAGTTATTATTTGAAATACCCATGCAAGTCCACGCTTGCTGTACAACAGGGCACAACTCTCCAAGTATACGTAGTAACGACCGATTCTTATTGATTGTCTAAATTGAGGATAATGGAGATTAATGAGACGGGCCACTACGCCAAAGGTTGACACATATTCAATCACATTGGGAGCAATAATGTACCAACTGTGTGTCACGCGGCTGATAGATTACGGTTCTGAGGCTCTCTCCTCTCCAACTAAAAGTTTAATTACAACATGTTTATTGGACAGTCGTTGCTTCCGGAGTTTCCCGACTATCTTTGTTTTTATCGTGTGCCTGATTGGTTTCATGAACGTCCAGGCACGCCTGATCCTGTCTGGTGTAGTCCTATGAGATTGATGAGTTGGAAGATTTGATGAAAAAATGTAGTATCAAGATTAGTTTGTGGTTTTCAAAAAGAAGAGAAAAACAATGGAAAAAATATACTAGGTTCTGTTTTTTCTTATCTTCACACAACAATCACACAAATCCAGTCCCACCGGGTGTATATGGGTAAATTCCATGCCAGCATATGGCTAAATTATCAAAAAATTTAAGTTATGTCAAGTATGTGATTTTGGTCTCATATTGTAGCTGAGAATCTATATTTTCTGAAAACATACTTTTTCAGAGTCTGAGAAAATGGTGTTCATTGTTAGAACAGTATCCTAATTTGCATTAATTTGCATTTTCTTGACTGGTAGAAGCCGAAAAAGATTAAAGATTGAAACACAGCAGCTGCTCTGTACTGTTAAATCTTGGAAAAATATGCGTGTGAAAACTTTATAAGCAAGTCTAAATATAAACACCAGAAATGTTCTTAATTTGATTTGTTGTCAGGTAAAACGAAGGATTTGTTTCCAATACACTAACTGGAAATGCAATACACTAATAAGCGGGGATAGCTGTATTTTACTGCATTTTCAGCGTGCGTCAAAATTATGATATATTAAACTGTTTGAGAATATTATTTATGAAAAGATCAAAATGAAAGCCCATTCAGCTAAGACCACGGTGCTGTACACTGGCTATAGAATATTAAATCACAAATCTATAATACAATACAGCACAGTGAATAGCTATAAAACGTTCTTTATCTGCGTCAATAATAGAATATTGATTTAAATGAGTTTGTACACTCGTCACTGAGCGATCTAGCGATCGGTTTCTAGCCAATCAGATAGGACTCCTTTTCTTGCGTTCGGAAAGGCGAGGTCTCTTATTAGTGAAATACCATTCGCCCGTCACTCACCAACGGAGTATTAGGACGTGATTCATTTCAGGAAAAAAGTATTTATTTAGACGCTGTCGACACACTGTGCACTGTTATTTTAATTTGGTCTCAGGTCTTATAGCGGGCGGTAGTCATGGCGTATCACCTTTCTGTACAGTATAAGCTGGTATATTTTGTATACCAGTTCGTTATAAAAACAAGAGTATCATATTTAATGTATTACGTGCATAAAATTTGAAATTTACCTGACTTTGAAGTGCAGAGCTCCGAAATCTAGCAAAGTATGGTGGCGTGCAAATTCTGCTGTGCGCCCCCTCTGCGTATTAGAATTATATTCAAATACAGCCTCTACGAAGCGTGCCTCTTCACACCTTACGAAATGCTTACTAGCGTTGCGTTGCGTTCCGTTGGAGTTACTAGAGACATTGCGATTTCCAAACGTAGACATCAGACGTACGTTGATCTATTCAAAACCACTCTCCTGTATCGAAGCGAGGTCACGTATTTAGCTATTTTTGAAGATATTCCACGTGCGAAATCGACGTAGATACATCGTTGATAATGCATAAAATTTGTCCATTTCACAATATGTTAAAGACAGTCAAAGATAATGAACATACGAAGGAAAGTCTAATTATTATTATGATCCCTTTTGATCCCTTAAAATGGACTAAATTTAAACGCAATATTCATACGCAGAGATTGCCCATTGAAATGTGTGTGATACTTTGCGTATAAAAAAATGACATTGCGAATTCCCAATTTGGATTCCAACGTAGAATAAAACGCAGATGCTACGTTGAAATATGCTGATTTTACCTCATGTCTAAGTCCATGCAACGTGCCCAATTTTCAAGACGAAAAAGTCTCATTTTGAAAGTAAAGTCATGATGTATGGATGTAGTGATCTTTAATCTACCAAAATATATGTTTTTGGGCAACTATAATATTTGGGGAGCACAAAAACAGAATTAAGTTTAATCAGCATGTAGGTCAAAATTTTAGTCAAAATCAAAAGTAGCCTGCTTGAACTAGGCAGAGACTCATCTTACTGTTATGTTTTCAATCACTATGCCCTCTATCGACGTAGATTAGATTAGATCAAATATTATAGTCTTTTTTCCAGCTGAATTGTTCTCCTTCGTGACGAATAAGCACAATCCAGTTTGGAACCGAGACTAGCAATATTTAACACCGTATTAACGTACGTAAAAACGTACGTTCCACCCCCCTAATCCTAATCCTAATCCTAACCCTAACCCTAACCCTAACCCTAATCCTAACCCTAACACTAACCCTAATCCTAATCCATACCCTAATCCTAGTCCTAATGCTCTGTGCCGGGCAAAACAGGTACGCCGGGCAAAACATGTACCTGATCGACGCTACGAAGCGAATCCAAAAAACACCTTTTGATCGCTACGAAGCGAGCTAAAATGTGACAACGGGGTGTCAAATAGTTCTAACAGATCATAGATGTGCAGCAAACCACGATTTATCAACATTTAAAAGATATGTTAATTAAGTAAGATAAATGACAATTAACTATATATGTAAACCAGCCTTGAATCGTAATTGTTGGCCCATGTCACGAACAGGTGATATGTTAACATGTGACACTTACCAAAGGTCAACACAGTGATCAAAACTGGTTAAAAGCACACCACATTATTCCAAAATCCTCTCATTTGAAGGATCCAGACAAAGTATACCTTTTCTGATCCTTGAAATGAGGGGAATAATTTGGTGTGCCTTTTAACCAGTTTTGACCCACACTTTAAAATTTGACCACTGTGTTGACTTTTGACCATGGATATGACCAGAGTGCCGGGAATTATTTTATGTTAACATCTTGAATGTGTTCTAAGATTAGCGGTTGGTTTACATGTAGTTAATTCATAATTGTCATATGTATACTCGATTGTTATCTTAGTCACATAGTGCAGTTTTGTCCACGGCAAATTCACCGTGACCTTTTCAGCCATAAACCCGCTTAGTGAAGATTAAACCGAAATATGCAGTACTAAACCATTATAGTAATCGATTGTCCAATGCACATTTCTTACCACGTGATAATATTAATCCAATGAGCGATCGAATTGTCCGCTACGGTCGACTAATCCAATCGATAATGACGCTATTGACATGTACAGGCGGAGCTCCACTGACTGAGTTTTGGGGATTTTTCACTGGTTTGCTATCATTTACTCATCAAGGCGGTCCACCGTTATTATAAGGACTATGGTAATAATTTAATAATAAATAAATAATAAACCATACTTGATTGACAGAAAGTACTAAATTTGTACCTATTACGGTTTGGTGGCACCCCTCTTCCAAACGCGACCAATTCAGGGCGGCCCGGTGAAGCAAAATGTGCATTGGATTAACATGGGAGTTTGGATAAGATGGTAGATTTCCTTTCTCATACAAATGCATGGTCCCCGTTATTAAAGCTTGTACCGGATTAAAAATTCAGATATTTTGAAAAGAATAAGTAATTGAAACATAGAGCAAGTACTAAAATCAGAGCTTTTATACTTTTTGATATATGAGGCTAACTAGTTCATCTCCTATACCCACAGCACAGCGCTACCAGTACGGGTCAATTACCTATGTGAGTGCCCCTGTATTGTGTGCATACATGTAGTTAACAATAAGGGACCGTTCACAAACACTTGTAAGGGGGGCCTTATCGTGAAAATTTTTCGGCCCCCCCCCCCCTTTGCAGACCTCGAAAATTTCAGCCCCCCTTTTGACATGAAAATTATGGGTCAACCCCCTAAAAAAGCATATAAACTCAAGTTTTCCAGGAAAATTTGTGGTCAATTTTTCAGGCCCCCCCCTTAGGAGGGTCAAAAATGTTCAGGCCCCCCTTTTTGCATCAGGCCCCCCCTTACAAGTGTTTGTGAACGGTCCCTAACTGCATGATGAGTTAACATCTCTTTTAAAATGCGGGTAAATCTTATTTACTGCACATCTATCTGTTAGAATTCAATATTTTTTAATAGAATTCTATCATCCAGATGGGGTGATACAGCAGAATTTATTCATGGTATACTATGGAAAGTTAATCATTTAAGGGACGCACCATTAGATTCTCAGGGGGGGGGGCCATAGGAGTTTGGGTCAGGCAGAATTTTTGTTTCGCCTCCGAGAGCACCAAATTTTTTAATTTCGCCGCCTTCGGCGGCGAAGTATTTTTTTTTCAATTTTAATGTAAATTTTTATACAAAGTTGGGTGGGGGAAATTTTTTTATGTGTGTGTGCCAAAGGCTCTGTCAGGTTTCATCCAAGCCTCGCCGAATTCTCGCTATTCACAATAAGGGCGCCGCCAGCTTGGTTTGCGATATAATCGTGATGTATCATGGGAAAAGGTCGACATCAAGTCCGCGCAATACGAATATTACCATGCTATTACATAGGAACACGTGACAATTTTTTTAGTTTGTCAATATAACGGTATTACACGCAAATCGATAGAGAAAAAAATGAATTGTGCACATTTCAAATCACATTATTTAGTATTATTGCATATCGATTCGCGTGTAACACCTTTATTTTGACAAACTAAAAATATTGTCACGTGTTCCTATGTAATAGCATGGTAATATTCGTATTGCGCGGACTTGGATGTCGACCTTTTCCCATGATACATCACGATTACATCGCAAACCGTTGGCGGCGCCCTTATTGTGAATAGCGAGAATTCGCACAGGGGATACAGAAAAATACGGGGAGTGTCGTAAGCTACCTTCGGTCAAAATCGGAGGTCGAAGGTCAAATGTCAAATTTTAAACTTGGTCCGATTGGGCTGTAATTCATACAGGAGATCAAGGAGTGTCCTAAGCTACCTTCGGTCGAAATCGGAGGTCGAAGGTCAAAGGTCAAATTTTGAACTTGGTCCGATTGGGCTGTAATTCATACAAGAGATCAAGGAGTGTCCTAAGCTACCTTCGGTCGAAATCGGAGGTCGAAGGTCAAAGGTCAAATTTTGAACTTGGTCCGATTGGGCTGTAATTCATGCAGGAGATCAAGGAAAATACGGGGAGTGTCCTACGCTACCTTCGGTCGAAATCGGAGGTCGAAGGTCAAAGGTCAAATTTTAAGCTTGGTCCGATTGGGCTGTAATTCATGCAGGCGATCAAGGAAAATACGGGGAGTGTCCTAAGCTACCTTCGGTCGAAATCGGAGGTCGAAGGTCAAAGGTCAAATTTTAAACTTGGTCCGATTGGGCTGTAATTCAATGGGAGATCAAGGAAAATATGGGGAGTGTCCTACGTTACCTTCGGTCGAAATCGGAGGTCGAAGGTCAAAGGTCAAATTTTAAACTTGGTCCGATTGGGCTGTAATTTATACGGGAGATCAAGGAAAATATGGGGAGTGTCCTAAGCTACTTTCGGTCGAAAGCGGGGATCACATTTGGTTGCGATCTGTAAAGGATTGGGCTCAAAATCCGCAAAAATGTGAATTTCCAAAAATCCACAGTGCCAAGTCAGTGACCATGGTATAAACAATTGCACTTGCTGCCTGTGTTCTATAAATAGCTCTGATGCATTCTGATACATGTATGTACATGAACTTGGTAAAGTCTATATTAAGGCAATGTCTTCCACTGTGGGTTTTGAAGGAAGAAAGAAAGAGTAGTCAGTAAAACAAGTAAAACAAGTATTATACTCTCTTTCTCTTTCTCTCTCTCTCTCTCTCTCTCTCTCGCTCTCTTCTTCTTCTTATCGGATAATGTGTGTGTTTGTCTGTCAACGAGGTCTCTGCACCCCACGCCCCGCGTTTAGCAGAGTCCTCGTCAATCATCTTTTCCCCTCCCATTTTCATTTTGCTCAACAACTTAATTCTAAAATATAACCTCTGTCATCATGTATAGCCCCTCTCACTGTAAAGTATGCAGAGATTGACTCATTAACATTATTATCCATTGTATCAATGGTCATTTATGTATTTTGTAAAATCTAATGTATTATACTTATGATTCTTATCATGCATTACTATGCAGTATATTATGCATCCATCGTATCAAACATTTAAAATGTACTCTGCCATCACTATAAGAGAATTAGAAATATTATTATTATACTATTTTATCATTATGTAATTATATTATTATATTATAATATTATTATATTTCATTACATTATTATGTTCTTATAATATTATATTAAAAACATTGAAAATTTATATTTATTATCATGTATTACTATGTTATATTTTGATAGTATGTATTATTCACAGAGCGTGTTTGTAGAGAGCCAGCTTATCCGTTGTTAGGCGCTGATCATCGTAGAAGTACTTCAAAATCAATTGCCATTGCAGTGTGGTATTTCCGTGTTAAACTACTACAAGCACACTCGTAATATCATTATGCATTTAAAGTGTCAATCATTCATAGAAATGTTATTCTAATTTGATTATATTGATTTAATTGTTACTGCCTAAATGTATTGAGATTTATTTATATACCAATGACTCTTGTTTACATTTAATTTTATTACTTTGTTGAGCTATTAGTATCACTTGTATATTGATGTTGATGATTGATGAAAATAAAATATGAATGAATGAATATGTAAATATATAAATTAATTAATTTAATTAACTACCGGTAATTCAGTAATGTCATCTGAGGTCACAGGTCATCCAACATGTCATCTGCGGTCAAAGGTCATATGGGGTGAAACAGTATCCTATCAGCTGGACTGGGCTTAAACTTGGTACAATAAATTGGAGGAATCGGTCTCAATAAAAGTCCCTATAGCATTAGGCCTATACCATTTTTATAGTAAAATACCGGCATATATTGAGCTTAATAATCATTTACGCATACGGGTATAGCTCTAGTTATAATAACAATTCTAAACATAAGAATTAGACACATGCAAATTAGTTATTGCCACATCCTGCCTTTATCATCCTTGACACTGCTCTGCTTTACCTTTGCACCATTCTGTATACCGTCTACGACCTTCATACATGTACATTGTATGATTTTGTATACATTGTACATTATACATGTATGCATTGCTGCATGCTTTTGTTTTTGAATACGAGGCTGAACTGTAGAATATAGTCCTGATCACATCGCTATATTTTATAATAATATGGCTGCTTCAAATTACATAGCTTTTGGCGTTGGGTTGTTATTCGTGGCATCGTCACTTCCCAAACTGCTTCACCTTCCTGATTTAGAAGTTAGCCAATTCATGGTAAGAGTTTGAATAATTTAAAATACGAGTAGACATTTAAGATTTTATGGTATACTAGTCATGCTAGTAAATAACACACATCCACATTAAAGAGAATACTGAGTAATATTATGTTAATGTAAGCCTACCAAAACTTGTTACGTGTACATGTATGTTAACAAGCTGGTTGTCTAAAACCATAAACTATAATTAACATGATAAACATGACTAAACCATGTTGGTTGTGCATAAACAGAAGCTGCATTTACCGAAGTCCTACGAGGGGGGGGGCTTTTCATCCAACATTAAAAAAAGCATTGCGCGTTTGCGCTCAAATTAGTAGTTTAATTTTTACCTTACCCGGGGGTGTAGGGATGACCATTAAAAATTACCATAGAGGGTGGTCGGGGTGTTGGTAGATCCACCAAAGGGTTCTATGTAAAATCTATGATTTTCATTGTGCTCTTGTAAAATTATTGCTGAGATATCGACCTCCAGGAATCCTTCATAGAATTTTAAGTCGAAAATCAATTTTGCCCATATTTTTTGCATAGGCGGCCGGAATTTCTATTGACGCCATAGCGACATTTAAATGCGGTATGGGTATCATTGGGTAGAGGAAACCCGGTAGCCTGTGACATTTTTATCATAGAAAATTAGGGGTCCCCCTACTAGTCCGTGTTACAAAAGATAGCTACGTAAGAGGGTAACTTAAGGGGACTCGATCTTTTGAGCGTAATTATAGAGGGCCAGGGGATTCCCTCTATCATTAAAAAAATTATTTGAAGAAGTCAAAGAGCCCTAGGAATAAAAACTGTGGTGTAATTCACGCCAGATACAATTTCTTTATACGACAAAAATTAATTTTTGTAATCGATCAAAAACAAACGTTTTATATCAATTTTAAATTTAGCCTGAATCCGTAAATATGGTACCTCTCGCCCTTTTTTAGGTCAAGGCTATTTTTACCATTATGCAGCGAACCATTGTTGAAGCTATTTCACATACATGTACAAAACATTCTAGAGAAAGAATGAGGACATATAGTGTTGAAATATCTTTTGCTGATTTCGAATGATAATGTCATGAAGTCGTAAATTTTAAGGTCAAATTCCTAAAACTAAAAAACAAAACATTGCGACGCAGATAATTCCCGACTTACGCAATTTCATTATACATCAGTGTCTTTATTATTTGTTTGAAACCTTTCCCAAACGTTCGTGCTATTTATGCATAAAACGACTAATCTATCTTTACAAAACGCTTCTTTTTTAGTAAACAAAAGGCTAAAGATGGCATTATGAGATTTATCTTTTATCATTACTCGTCTGCTCAACTGCCACGGTGGCCGAGTGGTAAAGCGCTAGACGCGTAATCGAAGGAAGTTTAGAATCGCTGGTTCGAGTCCCAACGAAGCCTGTGGAAACTTTTTTTTTCTTCAAAATTCATGATCGCATTCCGAAATGAGTCACTTGTCGGTAAATCATGTATCGTATCCTTAAAGTCAAAACAGGATGCCAAAGATTATCAGACAAACACGAAGCCATAACTGAGGCCAAACAAAAAATTAACAATAAGATAGACAGTTAATTTAACACAAGGTCAAAATAACAAGAAATAGCACACACAACATGTGTGTAGGTAAAACACACAAGAAATTGCACAACTCTTTTGTATATGAAACGGTATATGCCTATTGTGATTGTGCAAGTATGACCTTGTGTGCAGATACACTATTTCCATGAATGTACACGGTAATTTCAGCTTTTCCACATGTTGCGAATGGCAGCGAGCTTTGGAAAAATTGCATTGATCATTTCATAGCCAGTGTGTAGAAGAATTCAAATATCACAGATATAGTTTTGTAGGTCCTGTGCCGTGGTTCTTCAGTTATTATGTTGTAAATATGGCTGAAACAACACTTTTGTAAAACATGATTTGTAGAATGAACTTCTGCAAAACATCGAAGTATTATTTTACAATAATAATATATTTAGATAATAGTCTTCCCTTAAAGGTGGGTAACCTGATTGACAACCTCATCCCCCCACTTTACCCCATCAAAATGCAGATTTTGGTATCAGCTGAAAGCTCATAATTTTCTCATTAAGGGCTGGGGTAAGGGCAAACTTAAAGTACTGGTAACTAGAGAGAAAGCGACGAGGAATCCCAAATCACAGCGCCAGGTAATGACCGGGTCAAGTGCAAGTGCATTTATTTTGGAAGGTTCATGTTTGTTTTAAATTTTGGGGCGTTTTTTCCGAATTTGATATTTTGGTGATATCATTCAAGAAAGCGACATGCCAAAGACAAATCTGTTTGCACATACTTTGTTATTGCTAATACAACTCTTTTCTGCATACCCACGTTACAATTCGTTTTGGTGATTTAGTAATATTAACAATTTGGTGACTGCATTTTGGCGTTTTCGATGCGTTTTTAAGCTTACCGGGAAGTAACGTTGATATATGGTCCTGCTCCTTTTATAATTTTTCTTCGATCGTCGGCTTTTGCAAATAACAGAATGTAGATTGGCTCTGAATAAGTATCGTAGTCCGTGGGTTTTTTCATGATATAATTACTTTGAATTCCATGTAACAACCCAAAATTTACCTCTGAATTCAGGGTTCAAGGCTGCTTTTGGAACAGCCGTAGACTCAAAAAAGTGCACGAGTGGCGACTATGGTTTTATATTTCCCGCATTGATGATTGCGTCTACGCCTAATAATATACTTATTTGTATGTTATGATTGTATCAAAGAATTGGTTTCATGTCAATGGCCTCTATATATTTATTTGGTTAGTATGACTAAAGGAATAGACCCTTTATGCACCTTTCGTGCTTTTCTATTACGTAGGATCTTTACCTACAGGCATGTGTCCGGGCATGTTCCAATATTGGGTAACGCTTGAGGTGAATATATTTCTTTGACATGGAGTAGGACGAGCGTGCCAAGGCGTTCTTCGTTGCTGTTCTTATCGTCGCTTGTTCGAAACCTTGCTATGTAATATTTTTTCTTATGCTGCTTATTTATTTATTAATTAATTAATTAATTAATTAATTAATTAATTAATTAATTTATTTATTTATTTATTTATTTATTTATTTATTTATTTATTTATTTATTTATTTATTTATTTATTTATTTATTAATTAATTAATTAATTAATTAATTAATTAATTAATTTATTTATTTATTTATTTATTTATTTATTTATTTATTTATTTATTTATTTATTTATTTATTTATTTATTTATTTATTTTATTTATTTTATTTTTTTTTTCGATTGATTATTTGAACGACGTGATGATTGAGTGCGCAGATTGATCGATTGCTACTTTAGTTGTGGGACTTCTATTTGAATGACATCATACATTAGTATTGATTTATTCCGTTAAGCATTCAGGGATTAATATCAGTTATATCACAGGTTGTAGTGCAGATAGGACGTTGGTTTAGTGGTATTATCCGGGCTTCAGAACCGAGAGGTATCTGGTTCGATTCCTACCTATGCCTAATTTTTTTAAAGACCAGGAAAATTACTGCAGTAAGTTTATTTGGCGCGCGATCTCAGTTATTCATTTTCTGATGGCTGCGCCTCTTACAGACACCCTCCCTCTGGAATCCAACCCACGGTTCGCTCTTTTCACATCCCTTAACATACTGAAATTAGACGTTCCAAATCGGTGTATATCCGGAGAAATCATCAAAAAACTATCGAATTAGTCTCAACTGTGGTATACCACGTTTGAGACTATTAAATTCAACAGTTTTTTTTTTTATCATATCTTGATATCAATTTATTACATGATCATGATGATTATCATTAGTAAAAACACTGTAGACTACCAAAATAATTCTGTATAAAAGGTCAGTAATTAGTCACATTTACAAGGAACATGTACATGTTCTTTTTGCATGGATGTTAGAAAGGGGCGACATTTTATGTTTGTGTTACAGGTGAGTTTTAAAGAATTCGATTTTCCAAATATATCAGGTCACCTTCCTTTAACAAACTTTCATTCACTTAATTAGGAAACCATTACATTACATCACATTACATTACATTACATTACATTACATTACATTACATTACATTACATTACATTACATTACATTACATTATATTCCATTGCACAACAACAAAAACTTCATTCACAAAAAATAGATCCTTACACAAGAATCCGGCAATCACAACATTATGCCTTATATGTAAGAATAATAATTATAAAGCACAAATCACGTGGTTTTATTTAAAACAAACTCATAGTGACTATAAAAACGAGTAAAAACATCCGTCTCTCAACACGCGATATTCAAAATTCCCGGGCGCCGAAATTGTCGAGTTCAATGACGTCCCAGTAATACAATGAAGGCTGACGACAATTGAGCACAAATAACCATTACGTCATTGTACTTAGACAATTTCGGCGCGTGAATTAATTTTTTTATTTGTTTTTATGGTCAATATGAGTTTGTTTTAAATAAAACCATGTGATTCGTGCTTGTTAATTATTTTTCTAACATATAAGGCATAATGTTATGTTTGCCGGAGACTTCCTTTAATTTTTGCCTCAGGGACATTGCTTAGCCTCTCTGTGACACGCTATTTTTTATGGATTATCTTCAAATTCTTTTGAAAATATAAACCTTAGTATCTTATTCATAAAAAAGAAACAATAGTTTAAACTGAATTCTACCAATCAAAAGATCACTGGTGGATACATAATGCAATTGGTAGGTTTGATCTTGCTTATGACCAGAAGTATTGTTTTATTATTATTATTATGATACCGTAAAGGTTCGGTGAGGCCACTGAGCCCATGTGCAGGGCCGGATTTACCGAGAGGAAGACATGTGCACTCAAGTGTCCAAGTTTTTATACTTTACTAGGACAATTTCAGAATATTTTAGCCCAAATTGAAGCTGAATTTTGCTATATAACAGGTAAATGCGCGCGAAGCGAGCAAAATTTTGCAATTTTTGTACCCTATTTTGGGCCAAATCATGGTGTTTTCCGGCTAAAACACTACACAAGGCAATTATTTTTTATTGGGGGGGGGGCAAAATTTGGGGGCCCTGGGCCCGGGCCCATCTGGCCCTATGCTAACTCCGGCCCTGCTAATCTTTACGGTATTATCATAACGCATAAAAACGGTTGTGGATAAAACACTGTTACAAGTTTGATATCTTTATTATTAACCTCTTCACAGGCTGAAATGTTTCAACGATATACAGAAGTATTTCCATTGAAATACATTGGTATATCCATCAATCGAGATTTGTATCGGACTCTAGTAGGTGTCGCCGAATTAGGAAGTGGATTGGTGCTGATATATGGACGGGATCCATGGAGAAATTGGGCCGCATTGAAACTGCTAGTAATAATGGTTGGAGCAGCCTACACGAATGTTGTCATTGGTGACTATGGCGTTATCATCGTGAACATTGTGCTGGGGTCACTCTTGCTCCTTTTTATTACCAATAATCAGCGATAATTCATCTTCGGTGGAATTGAATATGCAACTTTCACATCAACGAAAGCTTCCAGAGACAACGCTGTAAAAACTGTGCAAATTTCTGCCAATGAATGCCTTTAATGCCTTTAACTGCTAAATTGTTGGTAGTATATTTAGATTGACCAAGAGGTCGAATTTGGGCAAAAATGCTCAGTTTTGAAGAAAATTACATTAAGCATTTTTTTAGCTTTTTTATTTTTTCGGACAACGTAACAAAAAAAATCTTTGAATTTTGATTAACCTCACAAAAAAATATTTGCGTGACAATCAGGCTTTTTTATGATTTTTTGGCAAAAATGAGAATTTTGGTGAAAGGCCAACCTTAACGTATCAACTAGTCAAAGTAATGCATATTTTCACAAAGTGTAAATGCAGCATGTCCCAAAACATGGCGTACACTCATAGAAATTGTTCGTTGGCATTACTCAGTAAGTTGATGTAAGTCGTTGCGTCAACTTTCCGAGTAATGCCAACGCGTACAATTTTGAGTAACGCTGACTCGATATCATTATGTTGGTCGCACTCATTTGCACTTACTTTATTGAGTTGTTACAACTCAGAAAATGAAACTAGCCTAGGTTAGCATAATTTTCTAGAGGTGTGCTATAGTATACAAAATTTTGCACTGATTCAAAAATAAATATTTGAATACTGCTAATTGTGCAGAAAATGATCCAATTACGTGAATTAAGTAACAAAGTACCAAATTGGAATAACTCAAAACAATAAGTACCAGTAACTTAATATGAACGATTTACATCAACTTACATGTTGAGTTACAATAAATCAACTAATTGGTTCTTTGAACCTTGTTTATTTTTCTAAGTTCCCTGAACTTGAATTCAGAAGTTGGCATTACATAAAAAGTTGACGCAACGACTTACATCAACTTTTTAAGTAATGCCAACAAAGTTGATTAGTTGACGGAATTTTTGAGCTTTTTCAGCATTTTTTAAGTTCGGATAACTAAAATGAATTTTGTTTTGGCAACTTTTACACTATTTTTGAGTTGTCCAAACTTACTCCTTTTGAATTGCGCCAACAAGGCGAACAAGTAATTTCTATGAGTGTACACAAAAATTAGAGAATAAACGATAGGAATTTTTATTTTGCCTATCCTCTACCGTGTGATAGACGACAGGCAGGTCCAATATTTTGAGTAGTGGATGCCGGCGCAGTTAAATATTATTTTAATAACTGTAAACAATTTTTTTAAAGCACAAACTAAGTTACCGTCATAAAAACTTCCCTCATTATAAAATGAACGAAACTTGTTTACAACTTCACGTATTCTGTTGCGCGTACTGCTAGCGCGTCGCGTATTCCGCACTAGTCTACGCATTACAGCGCAATACATACGCGCACCTCTACAAGCGTGTAAGGCATTATCAAGACGCATGATGACGTGGGGTCGTCTACGGCCTGATAAACGGCACCCGAAATCTTGCGATTGTCCAATCAAAAATGTGTCTACGAACTAGACCACTCCCACTGACTAAGAATGACTAATACTGCTTCAAGTTTGACACTTTGATGTCATTGTTTCCTATCATGTTACAGCTAATATGTATATATCTATCTTGAAAATGATATTTGATATTTGAGTTGCATGTGAAATTATCTTTTTTATTATTGTTGGGAAACTTTTGAAACTTAGATATAGAAATTTGCTCAATAATATAGTAATGTGGATACTGGATATAAGGTCCCATTTGACGTTTCGTATCTCAAAATTTTAGCCTTGACCATAATGCTTTTTTCCATCTCTTATGACTACCTCATAGATCTTGGTCTTTAACAAATATGTATTAAAGCAACCAGTTGCTTTATAACTGAGAAAATTGCATTTGAAGGGTAATGTATTTGTGGCATGTTCGAAGGGTCAATGAGACAGTACAAGACCACCATAATCTGGTATATTTTTGAAATAATTATACCCCAATTATACTGTATACAAGATTAGTTAAAATAAAAGTCGAAATTTGTAACTCGTAATTAAAGCCATAATGTACGATCTTATAATATGAAATTGGTTGCACATATCCGATATCTACATAATCTACTCATTTGCTTGAATAGAAACTTGTCAAATTTAACAGGGGACACTATTCGGATGGGGATATAACAGATTTTATTCGCACCAAAATGACAAGAAACTCATCAAATTTCATAAGGGCTAGGCATTTTTGTCAAGAATTTATAGGTTCTTATCAAAAATGACTAAACAATGAAATTTGAATAATATATATTCTCCGAGGGGGATATGATAGAACCTATTCAAATTGAAATGGATAATCTTGTCAAAAAATAGTTACTTGTTAAAATAAATGGAAACTATTCATTTTGATAAGATTGTCGGTTCAAAGTGATATATATAATCAAAATGAACAATGTATATCATCAAAACGAATAAATGAGTAGGCATTCTACTCAGAAAAATGAATAGTGTAAAATTAGAGTGTATTCAGACATTATAAAACCCCCCCATTAAATTCCACGATAAACGGTTAAAATATATAGCAATAGCCAGTGGTTTTTAACTTGCCTTGTTACTGCGGCTTAAAATGGACAGAAGCCTTTCCTGATATGTTGCTAATATTGTTTCAGCATTTTGAGTAAAGATAATTAACACAATTAAAATTCATGGAAATCGAATCGTACATTATGACTTTAATAAAAAAAGAAACTTCCATGGTAAATTTGTAGCTGATATTTTTAACATAATCTTAAATACTTCAAAGTGATATAAAATGGACGATTTAGTACTACTCGTATACAGAGTGTCCCATAAAAAATTACCGAGTGAATAAAATTGAACGTAAGTCCAAAAATAGACATCAGAATCAAACATTAAAAATGCATATTTTATGAAAATTTTATTTGATTCGGTTGACTGGTTGCGAAGATATTAACGATTACATAATGCGCGTATCAATGCAGTTCATTCCAAGTTTGATCAACAAGCAGGCGCTTTTTTCATACTCGCTCACCTCTTCCTAAAGTTTGTGTATCTCATTAAATTTAGTCCACAATTTTATAATCCAACGGTGTTTTGTTATTCATGCTTTCACTGAAGATAAATTACAGTTTGTCCGAGAAAACTTTGATTTCTGCAACTGGAATATTTCCAACTCACACTTAATTCTTTAGGTTGTGCAAATATGCTTTATTTTAAATTTCCAAAGAACATTTAAGACAAGAATGACAATGATCAAGTGCTTACAGCTTTCCGTGTGATTTGTGATACCATGCAACATTGTGTTGAAGTTTTAAAAGATTTAAACTTTGCATTACAATTTCTTGGAAATATTCTAAAAACATTAACGTGTGTGAGAATTTTTTAAGCCAGCTGGAATTCTTTATTCAATAATTCTTTGTGCAACATTTATAATCAACATTAACGAAAAAAGATATTTACAAGAACCGAGCATCATCTTGCATGCAAGCTTTCATTTTCAACATCGTGCAGGTTTTCAAATTTGAACAGAACCTAAGTAAATGTGTTGCAAGAAACATATTGTTTAAAAAGAACGAAAAGGATTTCACCGAACAAAATATGAAGCCCATTGACAGTGTTAACCACTACTGTCTGTTCAATTAGCTTAGATTCTTGAATTTTTAAGATATTTGAAAAAATAAATAATTGTGGCCAAAGTCATCAAAGAAAAGTGTTAGCACAGCCTTAGACCTAACGTGGTTTATACTTTTCAAATTCCAAAGTTCAATTTAAAACCCCATTTCTTTTCAATTTTGCCTCATTTTAGGCAGTTACTTGGGTCCACCATAAGGGTTCGCGACCTTTTTACAAATCGAGTGGGACGGTCCATTCTCAACTTAGGGCATATAGGGCCTACCCTATCCAATTTGGCAAAACAATCTGTCCACCAATCTGTCTGCATCGTTCCGGTTATTGGATAGGTTCTATAGGTGATGATGGTCCACCGGTTTTTGTTACACGAAACCCGGGCACGAAACTATAATTATGGCGCGATTACGTTTTATGCATAGGCCTAACATTATTCTGGGCATTATGTTTTCCTAAACAATTTTGTTCAATACCATCATTCCTTCCCAAGAATATCAGCTTTCGCTTGACATTTTCAGATACAGTAACCTGATTGTTTTAAATAATATTTTCTAATGCAAAAATTCTTTTGTTTCCAAATGTCCTTCTCATACAAAAAAACCCGGAATAACAAACTGAAAATAAATGTGTAATTTTATAGTAGGCCTATAGGCCTATACCTTCTCAGACCAATTCGTAAAATAAATAAATAAATAAATAAATAAATAAATAAATAAATAAATAAATAAATAAATAAATAAATAAATACACAAGGAATGTATTTATATATAAGCTGAGCTTAGTTCATAAATGTTTCAACAGTAGGGTTTCAACACAAATTATGCATACTGGCAAATATATAGCTATTTTGATGGACAATACTTCCTGATACGGATGGTCGAATAAATACTATCTCAGCGCATTATGACATTCGTCCCCATTGCTCTAAATGGATTGATTCAAAAAAGTTTATGGTACCCGACGTTCTACGGCTTTTTATAAATATATCGCGGGAAAAGACCAAAATTGAAAAGAAATGAGGTTCTAAACTGAACTTTAGAATTTGAAAAGTATAAATCATGTTAGGTCTAAGGCTGTGCTAACACTTTTCTTTGATGACTTTGACCACAATTTTTTATTTTTTCAAATATCTTAAAAATTCAAGAATCTAAGCTAATTGAACAGACAGTAGTGCGCATTGTGTTGAATGATCTTTCTTTCAAACTTGGAATGAAGTAAATTGACGGATGCGTTATATATTCGGTCATTTCTTCGCAATCAGTCAACCGATTCCAGTCACATTAGCGTATAAGATGCAAAATAAGATAAGCTACACGCTGATTTTTAGATTTTTGAATTCTGGTGTCCATTTCTCGACTTATGTCCAAATTCATTCGCCCGGTAATTTTTATGGGACACCCTGTATAACAGCAGATAAAAATAGTGAATATTCTCAGTCATCCAGTCGTTAGAATCACAAAGTCTTGAATTCAATCTTCTGGAACGTACATTTTGTGACATGACCAGCACAGCGGGTCAGTTGCCTGATGAAGTCTGTAAAAAGTAAGTTCCAGTATAACATTTTATTCCAAACTTTGATAACAGCAGATAACTATCACATTGGTGTATGAGTAGAAAGATAATGCGATGTAAATTAGCTATGAGTGGATTGTACCATTTCGCTTACACGTGCTGCATTTTTTAATAAATTCAAGTTATGAAAAATTACCAAAGCACCACCTGTTATAATGCATAGTATTCTTCCATCAGCTACATTTAAAGGAGTGTTTCGTGATCCTAGCATCCTCTTTTTATGACATTTTTCAGTACATATCCACGAAAAAAGCCTATTCCCAAAATTTCAGTTGTTTCCGATTTTGCGTTTGCGAGTTATGCCTGATTATGTGTATCACACTGCTCCATAGACAATGCGTTGTAATTTCGTTCTGGTGCACCAGAACGAAATTCAAATTTCACGATATCTTTGCAAAACGAATTAATCTGCAAGAAATATTTTGTACATAAACATTATGTAGCCAGAGGTTTCCAGTGATATAAAAATCTCAACTTTTTTTGAGAAAAGTGGGGGATGAGGCTGTGGATCACGAAATGCCCCTTTAAAACACTAATAATAAACTACAATAATATGCCAGTAAAATTATAATGAGCGGTTTAAAATTCAATCAATGGATACTAAGCGTCTGTGTATCATTGTCTATTACTGCTGCCCATTCCAAAAAAATACGGCACTTATTTTTTGAGATTAGCAAAATGTTATCAACCTCTACCAAATGAAACGCAGCTCAATCCTAATGATTCATTTAGTATGAATCGGCAATAAAATGGAAATTTCACTATTTGCCCAAGTTTATTATTAAGGTTAACGTGCAGGGTGTTTGTCACATGACAATCAAGTCTAAAAACTTGTACGAAGTCTAATTTCAATGCATGCATTCTGAATTTTGAAAAAGACATGTGTCATTCTTTAAAGGGGGTCTCCGGTAATCATAACATTATGCCTTATATTTTGAAAAAATAATTATCAAGCATGAATCACATGGTTTTATTTAAAACAAACTCATATTGACCGTAAAAACTAATAAAAACAGTTGTCTCTCAACACGCGATATTCAAACTCCCGCGCCAAATTGTATAACTGCAATGACGTAATGGTTGTTTGTGCTCAATTGTCGTCAGCCTTCATTGTATTACTGGGACGTCATTGCACTCGACAATTTCGGCGCCCGGGAATTTTGAATATCACGTGTTGAGAGACTGATGTTTTTATTTGTTTTTATGGTCACTATGAGTTTGTGTTAAATAAAACCACGTGCTTCATGCTTGATAATTAATTTTCTTACATATAAGGCATAACGTTGTAATTACCGGAGACCCCATTTAACCAATTATTTAATTAAAGTAAAATTAAATTTTGAATGCACTTATGTTCTAAGTCTTTGATTTTGTGACTCAATTGTCAGAAAACATGCCGAAAGGGCTCTTTTTCAAGAAATTTATCTCCAGTTAGTTCTAATTGAATTATTTACATGAAAATGTTAGCTAGGCCAAAAACAAACTTACTTTCTTTATTACGTGTATTTCAATATAACGTTTATTTTACGGTGTGCGCCCTGAAGTTGCGACCCTGGACGAAACCTGGCCTTGACATCACGTGACCCGATCGACACCGGGAATCGACATATCGCATTACCTACAACAACACACGACTTGTATATGGATGTATTGCGGCGGGAAAACCAGCAGTATTACCATCGAATTTGTCCATCGTTGTCATAAAATAATATAAAACTATCATGACTGCTGCAAATTATGTAGCATTTGGAGTTGGATATCTGTTTGTGGCAACATCACTTCTCAAGCTTCTCCACCTTCCTGATTTTGAAGTTAGCCAATTCCTGGTAAGAAGAAATGTAGATGAAGCTTGGCTCAAAATATAATATATATATATATAGTTAAAATAAGCTAAAAGCTCTTAAATTAAGATAGAGATTCAATTTCATCTGAATATAATTAGGATATTTCAACATTTTTGGCTTTATTGTGTTTCCTATGTACAACCCAGAGTGTGCTGACTCAGCACTGCTGAGTGTTTAGCACGTACGGCATTGTTACACAGTTTAAATATTATTATGTAGCACAGAGCTGAGCCATAATAACCATTATCAAAGCTGACCTCAGATCGTAGTGTGTAGGGTATAGTGCTGGTACTCTGGACTGGTACAATCGTCGTGTTCAAGTTTGGACCCGCTTTGGACAAATATTAAAACATTTCAACACCATGTTTTATACTTTTTATAACATGATTGTAACGTCTTTTAAGAATTAAATAAATTAAAATTACGTTTTGTGTTTCTGGGATGTAAGAACTTTGGTGATTTGTTTTTTGCTTAAAGGGGCATTTCGTGATCCACAGCCTCATCCCCCCACTTTTCTCAAAAAAAGTTGAGATTTTTATATCACTGGAATACTATGGCTACATAATGTTTATGTACAAAATATTTCTTGCAGATTAATTCGTTTAGCAAAGATATCGCGAAATTTGAATTTCGTTCTGGTGCACCAGAACGAAATTACAACGTATTGTCTATGGAGCAGTGTAATACACATAATCATGCATAACTCGCAAACGCAAAATCGGAATCAACTGACATTTTGGGAATATGCTTTTTCGTGGATATGTACTGAAAAATGTCATAAAAAGAGGATGCTAGGATCACGAAATACTCCTTTAAGGGGGTACTACACCCCTGTGGTAAATTTGTGACTATTTTTGCATTTTTCTCAAAAAATAATAACACACTGGTAACAAAAGTTATGTATATTATTGGGGGCAAGGAATCCAATTACTACACTAAAATTTCAATGACTCAAGACAAGCGGTTCAGTACGAGGGGCAGTCAGTATGTTTTAAGAGTTGACTCGTAACGTCATTTGTGGATTGTTTTCATGGCATTTCTTAATGATTACATAAACACTGTACCTTTGTCTTTCATACAACACATGTAAAAATTATATCATACACATGATTACGTAACAGCATTAGCATAAAATCAATAGTCTAGGGACACTGCCAAATCATGCAAAAAGGCGAGCCTTTTAAATTACAGAAAAAACATGTGTTTACAATGTCCGAGAACAGCAAAAGTACAAGGTGGATATGGCTAGTTTTGGGCAGGAATAAACACTAGGTCCTCAGTTTGCATTTGGTAAAATATGAGACTTGCCATTAAACTTTGGTGGAAATGGGACGTCTGGAAACTTCAACAACTTTAGGGCTTGAATGGAAGCGAAAATATTCTGCAAAAATGGCGAAAATGAAAAAGCAGTTATTACAAATGACATCAATTATCTCCAAAATTAAACATACTAAAATATAATGACTGGTCGCGTGTCAGAGCTGGTACTCAGTGCGATGATAACTGGTACAAATCAAACAACAATCTGCGCATGCGTAGGTGGGATGACCGATACAACATGGTGGAAATGCACGAAAATTGCACAATTCCATGTAAATAGGGCCTAAAATATTACAAAATGCTATGAAAATTGTAATTTAAATATTCATATGAATTTTTATGGATGATCTCAACCTGAAATGAACAGAAAAGTTTTAAAAATTAATTTCTCATTCAAACGATGGTCTCTCTCTTTGTACCACTATTTTTGTATAAATGTAACAATGGTAG
Organism: Amphiura filiformis; assembly: GCF_039555335.1. Classification (NCBI taxonomy): domain Eukaryota; kingdom Metazoa; phylum Echinodermata; class Ophiuroidea; order Amphilepidida; family Amphiuridae; genus Amphiura; species Amphiura filiformis. The sequence goes on along the minus strand of NC_092636.1, from coordinate 68,662,941 downwards.
AATAACAGTTATATTTTAATCACGGATTCAAATATTTTCTAGGGAGACTCCCATTTAAATGTTTAGAGACTAGTCAACAGAACTGGCAAAAAAAAATTAAATTTCCACGTTTGCTATTGTTGGCAATATCAAGATTTTTAAAGAAAGAAAAGCCTTGTTTTTGTCCAAAATAAGATATATTTGACCACGCATTTTAAATAAACTGAAACTTTTCCAGCCCAACAAGCATAGTTTAATGAACTAGTAGTTTGTGCTCTATTACTGTTCCAAACGGCAGTATTCTCCATTCTTTAATTCCCGAGAAAATATAGAAAATACAACAGTACCTCATTTCGGCCTCTTATTTCCCTTAACAAAAACGACTCAATTTCACCAGGTGACTCTAGACCATTGATTTTATGCTGATGCTGTTACGTAATCATGTGTGTGATATAATTTTTACATGTGTTGTTTGAAAGACAAAGGTACAGTGTTTATGTAATCATTGAGAAATGCCATGAAAACGATCCACAAATGACGTCACGAGTCAACTCTTAAAACATACTGACTGCCCCTCGTATATATGATAGGAAACGAGGTACATGCTAGCGGTACTTTATTTCTTATCATAAATAACAAACCACTTGTCTTGGGTCACTGAAATTCCAGTGTAGTAATTGGATTCCTTGCCCCTATAATATACATAACTTTTGTTACCACTGTGTTATTAGTTTGTGAGAAAAATGCAAAAATAGACACAAATTTATCGAGGGGTGTAGTACCCCCTTAAGGGAACTGGAATGAGCGTTTTGGGCGTTTCGACAGTATTTTTTGTTTGACATGAGCTGAGAGCACATCAGACCTATCGAATTGCATTCTGAATACGAAGAATGTTTTTCTGATATCAAATAATTGTCATTTTATGAAATTCACGATATAATACAAATTTTATGACAAATTATTAAAATTTGATATTATTCACATTTTTGAGATATAACAGTCCTCGAAGTAAATAAATTTAATGATATAGTCTTAAAGTGTATGTAGCTGGGAGGAAAAGCCGACGATCAATTGAAAATTTTGACCTTTCATATTGAAGATATGGATTTTTTTCCCAAAACGACCTAATTTTTTTGGTGTTTTGGGAAAAAAATCCATTTCTTCAATACGAAATGTCAAAATTTTCAATTGATCGTCGGCTTTTCATCCCACCTACATACACTTCAAATATAAATCATCAGATTTATAAAGTTTACTGTTAAATATCAAAAATATCAATTTTTAATGATTTGCCATAAAATGTGTATTGCATTGCGAATTTCAAAAAATCAAAATTATTTGATATCAGAAGGACATTCTTCGTATTCAGAATGCAATTCGATATGTCTGATGTGCTCTAATGTCCCACAATAAATACTGTCCAAACGTTTATACCCCTTCCCTTAAGGGATCTAAAATGAGCGTTTATTGCGTTTCGACAGTATTTTTTGTGGGACATTAGAGCACATCAGACATATCGAATTGCATTCTGAATACGAATAATGTCTTTCTGATATCAAATTTTAATTTTTGAAATTCACGATATAATACAAATTTTATGACAAATTATTAAAATTTGATATTTTTCACATTTTTGATATATAACAGTCCTCGACGTAAATTTTATAAATCTAATGATATATTCTTAAAGTGTATGTAGCTGGGAGGAAAAGCCGACGATCAATTGAACATTTTGACCTTTCATATTGAAGATATGGATTTTTTTTCCAAAAAGACCAATATTTTGTTGGTGTTTTAGGAAAAAAATCCATATCTTCAATGCGAAAGGTCAAAATTTTCAATTGATCGTCGGCTTTTCATCCCACCTACATACACTTTAGGTACATATTATCAGATTTTTAAAGTTTACTTCGAGTACTGTTAAATATCAAAAAAATCAATTTTTAATCATTTGCCATAAAATGTGTATTACATTGCGAATTTTAAAAAATCAAAATTATTTGATATCAGAAGGACATTCTTCGTATTCAGAATGCAATTCGATATGTCTGATGTGCTTTAATGTCCCACAATAAATACTGTCCAAAGGTTCATACCCCACCCCTTAACCAGGCTGCTTAACCCATTTTAATATTTTTGATTCTGCTTATTTTGTTTTCTTTTTATGCTCCATTAATCATTAAAACCAAAACCAATTGAAAAATAAAGACACACATTTATAATAGAAAGCAGTAACAAACGTCTTTATTGCACTGGAAGTTCTACCTCCATCATCACATCCTGTCATCTTACGTGCCAGGATATTGAAATTACCGATGATTATACTCTTAAAATATTGGCTACAAAATAAGGTTATTTGATGAAAATGTGATTTTTGTTGTTTAGATATGTTGGTTAAAGCGAATACAAATTTTGGTACGTCGGAAACGGTTGAAAAATGAAGCCAAACATTTAATGAAAAATTGTTTTTAAGATGCTGCTGTCCAACTGCTTACTCATGATAAATATTTTGTTCCTTTTTCAGCTCCCTGACATGCCTTGGGACTTCAAAACAAAAATAAAACATGTTTTATATGCATGAGAAGAAAATATCGAAGGGTTCAACAGAAGCTAACAGACACACAAATTTTATTGAAACTTGCCACATTTCGATTAGACCACGATTAAGGGTAATTCTCAATTTCGTCCTTATTTTAAGCAATGGATGCATCTTGACTAGAAAACAAAAAACAAAAACTGTGCATTACGACACATTGGATTTTAACTTATGAACCAATTAGTACGACTTGAACCAACAAGTGCTCACCCGATCGAAGTCAACAACCTGTGGACAATGGTCATTATGAAGGCTATTCTGAACGTGTATCGGTTTTGTAGTGCAAAAGACACAGCGGTCAATACAACTGTACTATCTGCAAATATTAGATATTGATTAGATTATTTGAACAAAAATAAAGCAATTAAATCATTTTCAGAAATAAATCTGTAATGATTTCGGGAATGATTTCCATATGAATGTGGCCAACCTTTTAAATCAAAATTGGCCTTTCTTAAGTTTCATCCAGACCGTTTCCAGGCGTACCAAATCTGTATTCACTTTAACAAACACATCCATCTTAACAACCAAAAATCACATTTTATTAAAATAACCTTTATTTTGTAGCCAAGATTTAAGAGTATATTCATGGGTAGTTTCAATTTCTTGGCACGTAAGATAACAGAGATGTGACTTTTTGAATGACCCTCGTATAATCTACGTTTTCTCTTCTCTTAACAGGCTAAAGAATTTCATCGATTTGCTGAAGTGTTTCCATTAAAATGCGTTGGTCTATCCATTACTCCAGATTTGTACCGTACTCTAGTAGGTGTCACCGAATTGGGATGTGGTATAGTGCTGGTGTATGGGCGCGGTCCATGGAGAAATTGGGCCGCATTGAAGCTGCTGGTATTAATGGTTGGAGCGGCTTACACAAATGCTGTCATCGGTGAATACAGCCACATCGTCGTGGATGTTGTGCTGGGATCACTTTTACTGTATTTTTTGAACAAGAACCGATCGAACGGATGGTGGATATAATATATAACAGACAAGCACTTAAACAATTGAAGATATCATTTCTATTCTCTGTAATGAGAGACAAAGCTTGGACATGTTGTATAATATGACAAGATCAAGCAAAATGAAGACTATTGTCAACACTAGCTTACTTATAGCTCATATCCCTGCTTATAGTATAGAGGCCTTGCATGTGACGTATCATCCCGTAAATATGGCGAACTACTCAAATGAATTCAACAAAAGCATGATTGCAATCTACCGTGACAGTTCGTCTCACACACAAAACCCTGCACTACGATCAAATAGGTTGATGACAACATTTGATTGAATGGACTGCACTCCGCCATAACTACGGTGAAGGACACCGGCTCAAATCCTCTGTTTGGAGCCAATCGATAATTTCATGCAGGGCCTCTATAGACACTTTTAATTCAAATTTTTTTCTTAATGTTTTGGCTTTTGTAATTATTGTTGTTTAATACGATGTATGCATGATCTTTGATGATTGTATCATTGTATCCCCCTAAAAGAGGGGGACGCCCCCTAAAAATCATGATGGAAGAAAATATAAAGCAATAATTGCCCTGTGCTTTTTCTTTTTTAGCATGAAAAACACCGTGTTTGCTTCACTTGAGTTTACGAAGTAAAATAGTCTAAAGTCGTCGTGGTCCAATGGGTCATGACTGACCCTTTGTGACCCTGTTGATGATGGTATTTCAGCAGCTTTTGTCTTGAGCCAGACGGTGGGCTGCTACAAGAGAAAGACCTGTTAATTGTTAATTCCATCAGTCATTCAGTCCATCTAAGCTTCTGTCTACCTCTTCTACGACTGCATTCTACGTGACCTTGCATAATTATCTTCTCAATGTTGTCACTATCTCTTCTAGAAATGTGGCCAAAATACGCCAGTTTGAAACGATCTATTTTTTGGCACATGCAAGCATGCTCTCAAATTTGGTTTAATGAAATAAATATTTGAACGTTTTAGAGCATCTATTCTCATTTTTAGTCAGTTAACCCATCAAACACAAAAATATTCCTAAAACGTGTATTCAAAACCTTTTTTAACATTTTAATTTCGGGTAATATAAAGATCATGAATGCGTTTTTAAAATGTTATTGTATATAGTTGAGGCAAACATTTTTGCAAACTATTTTGTCAATGTTTAAACAACATTTAGAATTTACTTTAAAAAAAAATATGAATGTTAGTAAAACGTTTGTATTTCCTTTATATAAACCAGACATTTAACCTTTTCTGTGTTTGCTGGGAAAAGAATAAGTCAGTTAAAACTGGCTAAGGAAGAGAATAAATGTTAGGAATTATCGAAGTGATCTGCGTATCTTCTATTAATACATGGTGACTAATTAGGGGAAGTTAAATTATCAAGATACCATGAAGACATTTTCTTTTGGAGGTGGACATGGTTAGATAATCACCATGTTGACTTGTGAGATTTGCTCCACAGCGACGCCTCAATTTTGGTTGAATTTCTACTTTTTGCATGATTGTATTGCCCAATGGTGTACTAAAATACCATGTGAAAGACTAAGCCTGAAGTGCTTTAATGACAGTAAGGGACCGTTCACAAACACTTGTAAGGGGGGCTGATGCAAAAAGGGGGCCCTGAAAAATGTTGACCCTCCTGAGGGGGGGGCCTGAAAAAATTACCACAAATTTTCCTGGAAAAATTGAGTTTATATGCTTTTCTATGGGGTTGACCCATAATTTTCATGTCAAAAAGGGGGGGCCTGAAATTTTTGAGGTCTGTAAAGGGGGGCCTAAAACAAATTTCGCCATGAAATTTTTTTGCATCAGGCCCCCCTTACAAGTGTTTGTGAACAGTCCCTAACATTTAAGTTTTTATAATAGAACCGGAGACCTCCAGGTTTATACGTCTTTTATACGTTTTTGTATACGTTTCTTGTAGTATTCGTAATTGGGTAATTTAAGACGGCTTAGTTTGTCTAATAACTTACATTAACTGTATTAACCCAGCAAACACAAAACGTTTTCGACATCATTCGTATATTACGGGTATAAAACGTTTTCATAACATTTAAAAATATTTTTTGATAATCTACTGCCCAACAAACACAAAATGTTTTACAGAAAACGTTTAAATGTCGGGTTATATAAAGGGTATATAAACGTTTTAATAACATTCCAAAAACATTTTTGAAAACTTGATACAAAATATTCTAAACAGAATGTTATTTTGGGGTTGAAAAAATATTTTGCGAAAAATGTTTGCCCAAAATATTTGCAATAACGTTTTAAAACCTTTTCATGACCTTAACCCGACATTTAAATGTTATTAAAACGTTTTGAATAAAACATTTTAAGGACAAATATTTTAACATAATGTTATTTAAGTGTTGACAAAATATTTGGCAAAAAACCTTTGCGAAAATAGTTTACAATAACATTTTTTTCTAAAAAAATAATAACACACTGGTAACAAAAGTTATGTATATTATATGGGCAAGGAATCCAGTTACTACACTGGAATTTCAGTGACTCAAGTCAAGCGGTACGGAAGAAAAGAGGTCCGCTAGAATGTACCTCATTTCTTAACATAGGCCTATATAATGAACCACTTTTGTGACCAGTGTGTAGTTTTTTTTTTTTATAGAAAATTGCAAAATTAGTCACAAAATTTGGCCCCGGGGATGTAGTACAACCGGAGACTGATTTGTATATTAACAATAGGGGACGCACTCTCTTTCGAAAGATGTCCACGGAGTAGTTGGTGATCGTGTCCTTGAATATAAACTGAGCTCAAAAAGAAACTTATAATTTATTACAACCCGTGAATCACAAGGTCATATCTTAAAATACTGTCAATCAAAATGAACCAAAATTACACACAGGATTACTTTAATACTCTACTCAAAACACATGTCAGTAACCAAGCAGTTGTCCAACTGACACAATAGCAAAATGCACTGTCATGGGACAGCTTCCTGGACTTCCTCCACTTTCACAGCCTAACATTTGGCACCCAGCACAAGAAATCTGTGAGAATGCACACAAGATCCTTGCACAAATGATAAAACGGTGCTGCTTTCTGCTTTTCATACACTTTTTCATGAAACAGGGCTGGGCTGTGAATGTGTTCCAGGAATCTGTTCCATGTCAGTGCATTTTACTGTTGTGTCAGTTGGATAACTGCGTGGTTACTGACATGTGTTAAGAGTAGAGTATTGAAGTAAACCTGTGTGTAATTTTGGTAGAATTTGATAGACAGGATTTCAAGATATGACCTTGTGAAAAATTTTAAGTTTCTTTTTGAGCTCAGTTTAGATCGATGGACAAAACTAAGTGGTTCAAAGACAGTATTATGAGAAAATAAAATAGCAATTCTTAGAATAGAAAATCGGTTGTAACGTTCCATTTGCAGAAATAAAAATACCATTTGTCTTATTTATTTTACTGCCTAATTCTGTTTTGTAAACAAACCTTTCAACACGTAAATGTCATATTTGTTGATACAATAATTGATTGCGCGATATTGTAGCAGCAGAATGTAGCATTGATTGTGTAGAACACAGCGGTTCCATTACTGAGAAAAATGAGAAAAACATAAATTTCAGCAATTGGTAAAATATTCTTGAAATTTGACATTTTCAGCTGCCGATGAACTAAAATGTGAATTTTGTTTTTTCTAACGAATCTGTGTATATATGATCTATACACCAGAGTCTGATGCTATCAAAGTTCAAACCGAGAGAATGCAAGTTTTGCAATTGCAGTCTCATTTGATTGCATGTTCTTCGCGTATTCAACGTAGTCTTTTTAATGTTGTCGGGAATGTTGTAAGGCGAATGCGATGGCAGGAGCCATATTTGTCTAGTTATAGCCATTTAACTAAAAGAACTGCAGTGTACTTAATATTTTAACATTGAATTTATTCTTACTCTCAGTCATGCAGTTTACTTCAGTTTTCCTTCAATACTTACTGTCCTCCATCACTGTTTGCAACTGCTGAAATGCAACGTCGTATGCTTCTCTCAATGTGTCTTATTTGTCTCTGTTCTTGGTCAATGCTGTTCCACTTTCTCAAAAGGATGCGGCACAAACCCTCTACGGTTGCGTTGTGTCTAGCTTAATGGACCATTGTTAGCCATCTTCTCCAGATTCCATTTTCTTGTAGTATCCCTGCTTTTCATTGATTAATCAATCACGCAACAAACATTATGGTCTAAATCTGAATGAAAATGGCGCGCACGAAAAAGCATGTACCGCATTGGATAATCTTGTGCAGAATCCTTTGTATAGGGACTTCTGCAACTTTTGAAATCCAACACTATTCCATTGACATTCTTGTAACTTTTTCAGCAAGATCGCAGAGCAACAAATAAGATTCGCAGTATGAAATGCTGCATTCAGCGAGTTTACTCAATTCTCTTTAGGGTTTTAAATCATGGCGACTTTTTCAAGTGTAACGATACCTTTTTTGAGCAGTGTACATTAATCTCGAAGTAGTCGAAGCCAGTAATCGCATTTATATTTTCATATAGGTCTTGTGGCTATTGAGTTAAAGGAAGTCTCCGTCAATTCCAACATTATGCCTTATAAAAGATCAATAATCACGTGGTTCTATTTAAAACAAACTCATAATGACCATAAAAATGAATAAAAACATCCGTCTCTCAACACGCGATATTCAAAATCGGGCGCCGAAATTTTCAAGTGCAATGACGTCCCAGTAATACAATGAAGACTGACGACAATTGAGCACAAATAATCATTACGTCATTGCACGTAGACAATTTCGGCGCGGGAATTTTGAATATCACGTGTTGAGAGTCGACTGTTTTTATCGTTTTTATGGTCAATGCGAGTATGTTTTAAATAAAACCATGTGATTCGTGCTTGATAATTATTTTTCTAACATATAAGGCATAATGTTATGATTGCCGGAGACCCTCTTTAAGGCCATATTATAGCGAAAGTTTGGTGCGTTTTCCTCCAGAGAAAATTCATTCACATGGTGAGGAAAATAATACAGCCCTTATTATATCAAGGCTTGTGATCTTCTTTATAGAAATCCTACCGCTCCTCGTCTGTCGGCTATATTTGTCTCAATATTTGAGTGCAAACATCGCTAGGTCATGCTCCCCTTCGACCCGCCTCAATAAAAAAAACCGTGGTTACCGATGAGGCTTGACATGTTTGGACTAGCGAGTGAGTTGCATCCCGTGGTTTCATCTGGAAGCACACAAGAAGACCTTGGTTGGCCCAAGGTCATCCTCGATCTAGGTATTAACCTTGTCCGACAACTATTATTGGCATGATTGGTATGATGAAAGACACAGCAGACATGTGGATTATTATGTGAAATCTGTTGCTAATATGCCTCTCAACTATACGCCTAAAATCGTGAAATACGTTTTAATTTCCCGAATATGTATTTATTTTGGAAGGTTCATGTTTGTTTTCAATTTTGGGAAGTTTTCCCAAATTTGATGTTTTTGGTGATATTTCAAGAAAGCGACACGCTAAAGACCAATCTTTGGGCACATATTTTGTTATTGTTAATACAGTTATTTTCCACATACCTACGTTACCATTCGGTTTGGTGATTTACTAATTATTATATACTTTGTGACAGCATTTTGGCGTTTTCAATGCGTTTTAGGCTTTACCGTGAAATCAACGCTGATATCCGGACATGCTCCTTTTAGAATTTATGTCTGATGGTCGGGTATTGCAACCAACATAATGCAGGTTGGCTCAGGGTAAATGTCGTATCCCTCTTGGTGGGTCTCTTAACGATATTATTACTTTGAATACATTATAACTAAAAATTTTCTCTGGATACAGGGAGCTTCTAGCTGTTGACTAGTAATTGGGTTTTGTCAAAACCCGCATGCTCCCTTCATCCAATCGGTAAGTTTTTATATCGAACGAAAGCTAACAATTTCGCACAATGACGCAATTCGATGTTTATAGCAAACCGAATGTGGTAAATCTGTTGAAAACGGCTTATTCACGCACAATTTGTGACCAAGATGTAAGTTTTAAAAGTCAAAACCCCGGCTGATCCTTCAATATTTTGCAAATTTTATGTCATTAAATGAAAGAGCACACTGTCCATATACTAGATTCATTGCAATGAGCAATGGCCAATTCTTTTTTAATTGCAAATCTTGTGCAAAACGTTACTATTTTCGGTTAAGCGGTTGTTAAGTCAATGAACAATGTTTTTGCTTAAACAGCGCTTAGAAATTGATATGCACGCGATATTCAAAATCACCGCACTCCGAAATTGTCTGGTGCGATGACGTTTCAGTAATGCAATGACGGCTGGCAACAAATGAGCACATGTAACCATGACGTCATTGCCCTATTGCCATAAGCTGTCTTTATTCGTTTTTTTATGGCAAATATGAGTTTGTTTTAAATAAAACAATGTGATTCGTGCTTGATAATAATTTGCTAACATATAGGTCATAATGTTGTAATTGCCGGAGACTTCCTTTAACTCGTGCTTTTAACTTTTTCATTTAGCATTTCTTTATAATTTCGCAAATGGGTCAGTTTTATTATTTACGACAACGTGAACATGGTGAAGCGTGTTATAATGAAAGTACCTTGCTGGGTGGTAAAAATTAATCTTTAAATTTAACATTGGTGATTTGATTATCTTTAGATTACACGTGACTATTGAATTGTTTGATGCTTTCTGTTCAAATCTCAAAAATATTTTCCATTCATATTACATGCTTTAGCTCAAATTCGATACAGAATTCATGTTACATCAACCGATTTTTAGGATCTAAATTTCTTTTGAACTGAAATATAATATCAGATATTGTCGCTATTCATATTTATTCATAATAGAACATTATTTTTCAGTGTAACAATAATCATTGTTGAGATATTATTATGTGATATTTCATACCCTTTTAAATATTGTAACAGCGGAGAAAAGAGAACACCGATCGTAAAACAGTAATTGGACAAAATATTTAAGACACTCGGGCTGAGATGTTTCCAATGTGTTATCAGCTTACCGTAAGTGCATTGTTTTGTTAAAGTAATACACATATTTCATGCACAAGAAAATATACCGTGAATATTCCAATTAAAAAAAACCATAATTCACCAGCAAATATAAATGTATCTACCTCCACAGAAAATTAATCAATCCTACGCGACGTGAACCTTTATGTAACCCAACAGGTAGTTTAAATAGTATTAAAAAACACTTTAAAAGGTTTTCAAAAAAATTCTGTGTTTAGAAGGCAAACAGCCTAACTTGTTAATTATTAATTGAACCCCACAGCAAAAAATCAATTTTTAAACACACGTTCAGCATGTTCAGGTATTTGAATAAACTAAACATTGAAATGTGAAATGTGTCCTCTTTTAAAAGCTGTTAAAAATAGCGACAAATTTAATAAATAACAATTATTGGTATTTAATGATCAAGTTCGTACTCATTTCAGCGGAAGAAATCGTTTAACCATGATAAAGCAAATAGGTCCACGGGAAACCTTAAAACACGTATTATTTATTGCTGAATGCATAGTAGACCAGCAGTGCAGTCATGTCAAGTCTCCTCTGTGAAAGGCAAATAAATTTGCTGGATTACTATATGATTTTTACATTCCAGAACAAAATGAATGCTTCTATGGAGTGCGAACTTTTTATCAATACGTCAGAGGCTAGCTACTTCCAAAGATCTAATTTTGAGAAGATATTTCTCGAAGTTGCAGCCCCAGTAGTCACTTGTCTTGGTGTGTTTTTCAATGGAGCCTTCTTGTTGGTTCTGTATCGTATAAAAGAAATGCACACATTGACAAATGTGTACCTGGGCAATCTCGCTGTAGCTGATCTGCTTCTGATAGTATCTATTGGTATGCTTAATATTGTCAGCAACATCAATTCCCCTCGCTACAACTTTGGGGTTTTCACTCTAACATCTACCTGGGGTTGTATAGCGGCAGGGTTTCGTTTCACCGGATATTTAGCATCGCTCTTGTTTCTTACAGCCGTTATGTTTGATAGATATATGGCGATATGTCATCCTTTAAAGCATCGAATAATCAAAAGCAATGGCAGAGTTACTAAGATCGTTGGCCTTATCTGGATTATTTCATTTTGTGCAAGTGCGTTCGGAACAGGTTTTTATAACGCGACTAATGTGTGCATTCAAGGAGTCAGCAGCACAGGGAAAACATTTGTTGAGTATATTCCTGTATGTGCCGAGTACCAAACAACTAAATGGATGTTTCCAACTATTTTATCTATAGATCTTGTGTCCTTTATCATCAACGCTTCATTTCAGATCTTCGCGATATTTCGCATTCTTACAACATTACGTTCAAGGAACAAAATTACCAGAGATGAAGTGTCTGCAAGTTCAACATCGCTCTTAAACAACATTCGAAATCAAGTAACGCAAATGCTGATATCAAATTCTATCATTTTCTTTTTGTGTCTTGCTCCGGTACAGATCTTCAATACCTGCTTTCTTATTACATACATGACGGGGCAACAGCTTCCCCAACAATTCCTCGTTATAGTGCTTTGGTGTGGACGTATAACGCTGATGATAAATTCAATGATAAATCCAATCGTATATAATATGACTAATGACCGATACAGGTGCGCGTTTTTACAAACATTTAAGTGTCGCACTCAGAATAAACAAACTTCGCAACAAAACATTTACATGTTAAAAACTCACAAGCCGGAGAAAGGGTCTGGATAATGCAAGGTCATTGGTGAAGAAATTTGAAGAAGTGGAGATAATCTTTGACCAACAAGAAGTGGATATAAACACCAATTTGGCAATGTTAAAGGTGTCTTGGCATCTTACCTTGTTAGATTTCTTCACCGCCTGCATCAAGGCGCATATGGAAGTAACAATGTTGGAACGGTGGTGCTAACGGATATTTCAAAAGCGTTTGACTTGGTCGATCATATCGTCCTTGGCATTTATCTTAAGGACAGCCTTAAGTGGGACATCCAGGTTAATAACATGCTTAAAAAGCCAATAAGAGGTTGTGCTAAGGTCCCTCAAGAGGTTTGGCTTTGATAATGAAGAGCTGAATGTCGTTTACAGTGCTGACCGATTCTTGAGTATGCCAATGTTGTGTGGCATTCTAACAATTCAGTTAAGCAATCCAAAGAACTTGAGTCTATCCAAAAGTAAAAAAATGGAAAAGAAATCACTAGGACATTTTATAATTTCTTGCCTGAATGATTGAAACCATTACATAAGCACATGCCACCTCTTAATCTAATTCTTCCATACTATTGGATTTTCCATTAAAAGGTTCTTAGCCAAAGGTAAAACTATAGAGCGCGCCTTCGCGTAATGAATGCATGGCCCAACGAATAACATATTAATATATTTTTGTTTTGATTTGAAAACAGCATCCAGTGACGTGAGATTTAACATTCATTTCGACTGCTCAGTGTCAGAAGTGAGTAAGTGCCATGTCAACATTTGGCAATTTACAAACAGTATATTGTACTCATGAACGCATGGCAGCTATTGCACTTACCCACTTGCAGGCGATTTATTCAACAATTTCTGCAAATTGAAATTATTATAGCAGAGGTATTTACAACACATCGCTGATAAAATGCATCGCTGCTCTCGGAGTACCAAGTGGAAAGAGACGTAACATCATGGATGTGGCCTCTAAAACCACACTCAGAACCAGCTATGTGATATGGTTATGCCGTCAAAGCAAAGCATTCCGACAGATAGACCTGGTTCAAAGATGGAACCATGTGAAGATAAAGAAGACGAACTAGCACAAGACACTCAGACCTAAATATGCCAAGTGACACTTATAAATATTCCTCAACGACACTTTCCATAGCTATACACTAGTCCTGCCTGCTGCCTTACATCAACCCGGGTGGACCGTTGCAACGGTGTGGCACTTGCTAGTGTAACAAGCTGATTTTGTTCGTTTGTTAGTTAGACTGCAACAAGGTGATTTTCCACTTTTGTCATCTTCCAAGAGAGAACTACACCAGGAGTGCTCATCTTAAGAAGGGTGAAGATGACCGCGCTGGTGATCTACCAATGAACTACCCCTCTAACTGATAATAAGACTAGGTTCCTGTGACCAGTCATTGTCCGTAATGACATTGCAAATCCCAGTTCCAGCAGTGCAAGCTCTGCTCAGCTGACTCTAGCTCAAGGGTCTGCTGGGTAATATAGGGGCACTGACTTAGCACGCTGGTTTACGCTACTCATACCAGCTGTTCCTAGCCTGAAAGTAGGATGGAGTGCCCAATCTCTGATGATGGTTTAATTAAATCTATCTCTGAGGGAAGCGTAACGGTTGATTCAGAGAATCAATTGATGCCTACCCAAGACAAGGAGATCTATCTTCATGGCTTCAAAGTCCTACCCAGGAGCAGATTATAGATCAGACCATTAACTGCTTGTATCAACCATGAAGTTGAAGCTATAAGAAGAATCATGCATAAAAAAGCCAATAAGATATGGTGTAAGTAAGTTCAGTGATAGAGTATGAGTAGAAGTTAGAAAACAATTCCAAAGATTATTGGAAGATGATCATGTAGAGTCTACACCTGAGGAACTTTGGGAAGAAATCAAGCATGTAGTAACAGATTCAGCACAGGAGACACTGCCAAAACTGCTACGGCTTACAGAAGAAGTTTTCAACCTAGCTGACCAACGAAGGAAGGTCAAAGAAAATGAACTTGATAAGGATGACCATTGCCAATAATCTGAGTGGGTGAATCCAGAAGCAGATAAGACAAGACTGATTTCATCAAGCGGAAGTGTGCCGAGGTAGAAAGGAACAATGTAATAATAACACCAGGGACATGTACAGAAACATCAAGCTACTGACCAGCAAATCAACGCCCCGGCGCAATGTTGTGAAGGACGAACATGGCAAAATCCTTACAGAATAGGAAAAGATTAAAACAAAATGGAAACAGTATTGTGAGAAGCTATATGCTTCACAGGAAGAAAATATTCCACCTGAAGAAACAGACCAGGAGAACTATGATAATGATCCAGATATCTTGTTGAGTGATGTCCAAGAAGCCATACCGATACTCAGGAATGGCAAATGGGGCTGATAATATACAGGCAGAATTGCTCAAAAAGACCGATATGGAAGGAGTTACCATCATCCATAGACTACATCCAATGACCAGAAGATTAGAAAACAGCAGTGTTTCTCCCTTTACCCGAAAAAAGCGACACCAGAGAATGTGCAAACAATCGTACAATATATCTCATATCCCATATCAGCAGGGTATTGCTTAATGTCATTGATGAACGAATTCGTAACATCTAGAAAGAGTTAACAGGAATCAGATCGGCAACTCGAGGATCCTAATGGAGAAAACATGGAGTTGCAGCAACCTCTGTTTCTCTGCTTCATAGACTACTCCAAAGCCTTTGATTGCGTCCAGCATGAAAAGTTATGGCGCATCATGAAGGAAATGGGATTCATGGGACTCTCTGCAAATGTGGTGGACTTGATAAAATCTTTGTACCAAGGACAGAAAGCCACAGTAAGAACTGAGTGTGGAGACTCAGACTGGTTTATAATTGGCCAAGGAGTACGTCAGGGATGTATTTTACCACCCTATCTTTTTAACATCTATGCAGAGTACATTATGAGATTTGCACTTGGTGGCTACTACGGAATAGTATCAATCGGAGATAGACGAATAAATAACCGTAGGTACGCTGATGACACCACCCTCATTGCCAGAACAGCAACTGAACTTCAAGACCTAATAAACAAGGTAAAGGAAGCTAGTGATGAATATGGACTGTCAAAAGACAAAGGTCATGATTTGTGGAGGAAAGCATACCAGCAGTTAAAGGCTGATGGTCTAATGGATTATAACACTTTTAACTTTCTTGGATCACTCATTGTTAATGAAGGAGGCAGCGGTCAAGACATCAAAAGACGCCTGGCCATGGCAAGAACATCTGCCATTGCTCTTACCGACATTTGCAAAGACAGGGGAGTTGCTAGAGCGATCAAAATAAGCATCATGAATGCCCTGGTCTTTCCAATTGTTATATATGGCCCTGAAACATGGGCTGTATGAAGGGCAGACAGAGCCAGGATTCAAGCCTTTGAAATATGGTGCTGGGGAAAGATGCTGAGAGAATTTCTACTTGGCGAACATGTTAATGTTCAGTGTGCCAGAATATTGATTGCAACAAATTGCAGTACTTTGATCACATCTCAAAAAGAAATGGTGACAACTTGGAGAAGATAATAGTTCAGGGGCAAGTTGAAGGACTTCGCAGAAGAGGCAGACAGAAGCTCCGTTGGACAGATAGAATCAAAGAATCCACTGGACTATCCCTTACGAATGCTTACCGTCGTGTATTGGACAGACAGAGTTGGAACAATCATGACCCATAGAAAGACGACGACGAATTTGGTTATAATCTGTTCAGTCTAGGTCTTAAAACGGTCTTTCAAATGACTATAAATGTTGAAATTTGACTTTGACCGTTTGGAGGGGCCCATAATCAACGGATAATCAATTTAGGCCCCCAACTCGTGCCATCTCTTGCTCCTTAGCTACGTCACTGAAGCCTTCTAGGAAGAGCCGGGTTCAAACTCGGGGCCTCCGTGGTGCAGAACGAGGGCAGAACCACCACGCTAAACCGTTCCCCTAGGCCAAAGCACAGACCGCACGCCAATATCCGAATATATACGACAACGTGCACATGAAGCGCGCAATTTATAACAAATCGTCACAACAACCATCATCATGATTATGAAAATAGGAACCATCAGAAGCGTGTGCATATAAACAGGTAGTCATGGTATAGTAGTGTGTAGAACACTCTAACGCCCTCTTTCATTTACGTGTGCAAAAGAAGGTACTAATTTTGATTTACTTTGGAAAACATAAACGTGTCACACTGGCGCTCTTTCAATATACAAAACTCTCGTTGATTCATGACTATCAAAGTAGTATGTAATTATTAAGAACAATATCTCCAACAGATTTGTTGTTGCTTTGAAAATCGGGTCCTATGTCTTGGCATTAATCCGACAGCGTAACCTTACTAGCTACTGTTTATACCTAACGTTGCCTTTAAATGTGTAATAATAAAAAAAAGAAACACCAAAAAACCAACATTGTTGATGCCTACCTTTACCTTCACATTAAAAACAGTATAATTCGACGCGTTATTTTTAAACATAATTATAAAACAGTATTTTATTATTATTACATATTATTTTGTACCAAGTAACCTCATCAGCACATTATGTGCTGCTCTTATCAACGTATATGAAGTACTACTTAAAGTACTACTTTCTATATCCCGATGAAAACGAACAAAACAAACAGAGAGACACCAACGTCAAACTATTATTGAAGGTAATCGACATATTATAAACTTATTATTACAAATATGGCATTATCGTACCAAAGCATTGGGTAGAATACTTTGATTATACAAGGATCATACAGACTCCGAGTATTCGATGTAAAATATCCAATGTGACATCCCAGCAAACACACAATGTTTTACAGAAAAGGTTTAAATGTCGGGTTAAATATAAAGGATTTAAAAACGTTTTAATAATATTCATAAAACATTTTTGAAAACCTGATGTAAAACATTTTAAGAGAATCATGTTATTTATTAACTGTTGACAAAATATTTTGCAAATATGTTTGCCCAAAGTATTTTACAATAAAATTTTAAAAACGTATTCATGATCTTTATATAACCCAACATTTAGATAGTATCAATATGTTTTGAATAAACTTTTAAGGTTAGCAACTATTTAAAACTGTTGCGATTTGGTAGTTCACAGCATCTTGCGAATGGTAGGGCAAAAATTACATTTCATAACGAGCGTGTAGAAGAATTCAAATATGTATAATAAGTCCTGTGGTGCTTGAGTTATGTTGTAAAGAGGGCTGAAACAACAACACTTTTGTAAAACGTACATACCTGATTAAAAACAATAAATCAAGCACGTTTTCAAAAGCATAAGATTTGTAGAATGAACGAGTTTTTGGCTGCTTCGACCAACAATACATCGTGTATCCTTAAGAACATGCTTGTGTTTGCTGGGATGTTTTTAATAAAGTTATTTAATCTATTCTTATTCTATTTATGTTTGATTACTGAAATGAAAATCATTATTGAGGGATAATTATTGAATCATTATTATATGTCTGACACCAATTTAAACATTTGTTGTGGTATCTCAAATTCATAATACTTTAGGCTCGCGTTCTTTTTTTACAGATCGCATGGAAAATAAAACCCCAGATAACATTAGTATTTATTTTGTATGTTCTTGCTAAGAAGAACAGTGTGTTATTACCTCAAACCTCTCATACAGTCTGCATGTTTATTCCGGTTCGGCAATATGTTATCTAAAATGGTCGATCTTCGTTATTGGCAAAAATTTGACCACATTTTTCACTCTATAGATGAGTTGACCTCAATGTTTATCAACAAAGGCAAGGGACCGGTATATCGATATGCTTCAGCGAACAGCATATAACCACTACAGTGTTCAATAGCCTTATTGTGATGTGGCGGGAGGTTTAAAAGCACGGGCCCTGAACAAAATATGATGCGTACTGCCAGGCAAAAACAAAGAAAATTGTGATGATGCGTGCGCATACTGCCAGGCAATGACGTCAGAAGTCAACTCATCTATAAAATGGCGAATAAATTGCAGAACCAGTCACACGTTAAATTCGTTTGCTCTCCTAATACCAAGCATGGTTCGTATCAGAATTCCTGCATGCTTTCTGATTGATTCGAACTAGCGCCCTGACCATGCTGACCCTAATGTACTGTATTCAAATGGTGCACACTTTGAATTGTCTGTGGAATAAACTATGTGTTTGTCAGAGATACGCTTTTACTGAACAGATTTGAGCATTCGGCCACTAGCTCAACCTCTTTTATCAATTGAATATATGAATACAAAAGCCACCTAAGTCCATACTTTGGCCAAATTGAGTTAAGCATGGGAAATTGTTGCTATACATAGGCCTGTCATATGCATGAAAGAACAACTCAAATTCATTCTCTGTGTCTATTGGGCATGTGAAAAATAGCATGTATGAAAGAATCACCCAATTCCATGATTTGAGTCTTGTAACACATTGATTGAAATCCAGTATGTATAAAAGTCCACTTGTAACACATTCATTGCTAGAGAATGACTTTTGAACAAAAAATGGGTTTAATAAAGGAAAGTGTGTGGTTTATATTACATGGCAGAATGCTTATCAACATTATACATACCTGTGTGCTTTATTTTGTATTATCTTACTAGTGGTAATCTCATTCTAACATTGTTGTCTTTGTATATGATTCAACAAACCACCTAAGTCCAAAATTTAAAATGAACCCCACGAAGTCCCTGAAATGCTAATCGTCATACCTAATACAGGTTAATCCACTCATTTGCACGTAAAACTTACCATATTGACCAGGTAAATCTAACTGAAGGAATTAAAATGATACACGGGTTTTTCTCTCACAATAACTTCGCATGGACTTAGGTGGCTTTTGTATTCATGTATTCAATTCTTGGGATCTCTTTTATATAATTCATACCATTCCTCTTGTGTATCAGCTTTCGTTGTCTCAAAATTTGAGTTCAAGCATTGCTAGGTCATGTTCCCCTTCTACACGACTACATAAATATCTACATTTATTTATTTTACCCGACTTAAATATAAGAATCGGGCTGAAGATGCTTAAAAGCTCCCAAATATTATTACAACATATAGGTATTTTGACATACGGTATATGAAAAAAGACAAATCTAATAAGACTAATAAGACTAATAAGCTTTCTAGTAGTTTCAAACACAATGAAGGTGTCAGTTCGCCATGCAAATGAGTGAGTGAGTGAACCACCTGGGTTAAACGTTAATGTTCACATTATCTGCTTTCATAGCCCTCTAGTTGATATTCTATGAGAAAGCAGGCGGCATAGGACACGCAACACGTGACGTTCGAGGCTGGCGAAAATACAAGTCTGACAGCCCCATTCAAAATATACGGTTATAGCAGTTATAAATTGAAAAACAACATACTTACAGTGTGGTACATTGTCGTACCCCAACGGTTTTAGAGTAAAATAATTTTGCTTTGACACCACATAACAAATTTAGAATTGTTTGTGAAGATTTCATGATTATGTTTTAATCCAATGTAGACGTCAAAAATGGTGATATCGCATCCACCATCATCTGTGAGAAAGTGCGTAGAACAACACTCGAACGCCCTCTTTACTGAAAGGCAAATGGTTGAATCTGTCGACAGCTATTTTATAGTCTAGACAGGTCAAAATTTGAGAATTTGTGCTTTATTAAAAGGTTGGAGGCATTTCGTGTTAAAAGTAGTTAAACAAGCTTTTTAGGATAATTCGAGGGTGCTGAATACGAAAATGCTGTTTAACCGGTTCAGTTTTGGAGTCTTGGCCCTCAAAATTCAAAAATCAAAATGGCCGCCATTTTCAACATATTTTTGATAATAACTTGAATTTTAAACAACATAGGAGGTTAAAAATGGTGGCAATATCCATGTTTATGATACAGAGGAACCCAAATTGATTGTTACTGAAGTTTTAACTGGTATGGTTTTGCTGCCATGTTGAATTCCAAAATGGCCGCCATTTTCATCAAGTTTCTGCATTTTCTGCTATAACTTGGATAGTAGGCAACGTAGAAGTTTATAAATGACGGCAGTACCCATGTTTTTAATACTAAGGATTCCAAATTATCTGTTACCTACTATCTGTTGTAACTAGTTAGGGTTGCCACCATCTAGAATTCCAAGATGGCCGCCATTCATTAGGTAATTTCTGGGGTGTGTTTCAGAAAAACAAAATTATCATCGTTTTCATAAGGTTAGGCTACTTTCTCTGGCTAAATGCACTTTTAATTTCTTTAGAACAAAAACAGTGATATTGAATTAGTTTTCCAAGTGCATTTTAAAAGGTTAAAGATTTCAAAATGGCCGCTTTTTAGCTACTAGGCCTATACTTTACACCGTACAACTCATAAAACTGGTAACATTGATTTTTCACTTGATTTTACTTACGGCTAATTGTTCCCGTTGGGATCTTGCAACTATTTGATTCTTTCTATTTGACCTTTCACTTCGTAGTACAGTGATTCCAAACTCTGATTAATGGCTTTAGCCTCTTCTGTTTTTGCACTCTTGTTGGCTGTTAAATGTGCTTAGCCTTTTTGCAACTGCCATTTATACATGCATGAAACTATCTCGCGACATGCTTTGGGAATTGGAGGTAGTGTCATCAGTTGTGGAGCCAGGTTCTATCTATGTAGGTCCATCCCATGTCAGTTACTTTGGGGAGAATTGGAGAAATGGTGACTGCTTGTTTCCAAATACAAGCCTGGTAATGTGCATACTTTGTATGAAGCCTTACTGCATCAGATGTTGGTGCTAGATTCTCCTGTGGACAACCCTTGAAAATAGTATTCTCTTGCTTTCATCAGAGCACACCGTGATGGTGTCTGGGATCTCCACTTGTATGCCTTCAGTAGGATGCTAACTTTCTTTTTTAGGTATGATCATACCACTATGCCAAATGGGGTACCACTTATATAGCAGAAATGAGCTATCTTCCACCATATCCACCAAAAAAAATTTCGTTGCATGTAAAGGAGTCCGGGTGGAAATTCAACCAAGTATCCCCTGATTATAGCCAAGAATGGTTAAATGGTACTGGGAAGAGGAGCTGTGGGATTGTAGGTATCACAAGAAGTATCACTGCATTAGGCAGATGGGTACTCTATTATATAAAAATAACATGAGAACTTGCATATCAAGTAAATTAGGCAAGTGCTGATGATGGAACACTCCCAATTGGACAGTTAGTATGTGTACAACGAGATTACACCATCCAGCGTGACAACCTCGATGAGGAGAAGTCGTCTCAGCTTTCGAATGATTCAATGTTTTCAGCAAGGGGGTACCATCTCCTGTACTGTAGAATATTGCAACCAAAGATTTGGCCAGTGCTAGTGGCATAGATTTCTTTTTGGCGACATGGGGGGGGGGTCGACAAATTTCTTGAAGTATAGTGAATCCAACACCTTTTGGCAACAGAATAAGATGATGGTACAAATGCACGCAAAAATTTGCACTTGTTACAGTTTTAGGCTAAAATGGCCAAATATCATGTTAATTTGGCTGGAAACACACATATACAGGCGTCAACATTGAGAGGGGGATGATTGTATGGACCACCCCCTGGCAAAATATTGGGGAATTTATCCCCCCTATCCCCCCATGGATGATTTAGGGTCATCCCAGGTCAATCGATGTGGAAGTTGCTTGATGACCTGATCCCAACCATGTGACAGATTCACTCTAAAGCCCCTGCTCCTGTTGAGGGACGGTTGTTCGGCTTGTACCCACACTTTTATGACTCCCTGCTCGAACCAACATAGTTCACGGTCCAAAATGACAACTTTGTTAATGTCAAAGCTGTGACCGCTGCCCTCAAGATGTTTGTAGACTGCTGAATCGTTGCCACTTGAACTAGCGCGTCTAAGTTGGGATATATGCGACTCTGCAGGGATTGGTCGGTTATCCAATGTAAAGTGCTTGGCACTCCTGATCTTCAGTGCACTTGACACCATAAACAACACCACTAATACGGCCCTTAAGGCAGATAGAAACATTCTACAGCGATTTGTGACACCCTCTAAGGCAGGACGTACAACTTGGACCAGATTCTGCAGCATGAACTTATGCCTGTTCAAATTTCACTTGCTGCCATGAATGGGAGTCTGCATAAGCAGTGGCGGCTGAGTTTCAGAGGATTGAGGTAACCTTTGACAGATACCAGCATGATTCCATCAAGACTGGAACCAGAACAAAACGAACCCGGGCTATCGACCAGTATGCCGGGTAATAGAAAACCACAAGGTTCTCTACCGAATAACTGGACTAACTTTCTCTCACTTGGAGAGAATAAAGCAAATCTTGCCGCTCCTATCTCAACAGCTTATGACAAATGCTGTATCAATTGCACCCACAACACTTGTAGTGGCTGGAGGATTTGCACATATAACAGAAGTTAGATCTTCAGATTCAGGGATGACACAACAGCCCTAGAGGCCATGAGGAGGCGGATACTCACTTTGTACTTCATTGCATTAACACAAATGCTGAAGCTGTAGTGGTTTCAGTACGTGACACTGACATACTTGTCTTGCTGGCTGCTTATTTTGACAAGACGCTATGCACTCAGCTGTGGATGAAGGCAGGATTTGTAAGAAGCCCAAATACATCCCAATCCACAAAATCCATCAGGAACTGCTGCCTTGCCAAGTGGAAGCTTTGCTTCTATTTCATAACTGGTTGTGACAGTGTGTCACAGCTTGCTGGCTATGGCAAAAAGAGGTGTTTCAAGCAATTGTTGACAGCTCTTAGCACAATTCATTTGCAAGGTGCATGCCAGATGATGTGCACAGATGCGATTAGGCACGTGTGATACTATTCTCAAAGGGTTGTCCACAGGAGAATCTACCACCAACATGCAAATGTACCAATGGATGTATAAACAATTGCAGCTGCATGAAAGCTAAGCTAACATGCACTGATGGTTGTGCATACGTGTGCATTTAACAGCCAACAAGAGTGCAGAAACAGAAGAGACTTTCAAGTCTCTTCTGTTTCTGCACTCTTGCCTTAAAAGGCATCAATTAAAGTTAGGAATCACTGAACTACAAAGTGAAAGGTCAAATAGAAAGAATCAACTAGTTACAAGATCCTAACGGGAACAATTAGCCGTAAGTAACATTAAGTGCCAATGTTGACAGTTTCATGAGTTGTACGGTGTAAAGTATAATAGGTAATTTGGAAATCTTTAACCTTTTTAAATGCACTTGGAAAACTAATTTAATATTAAATTAAAATTAAAAGTGCATTTAGCCACAGAACGTAATGTACCCTTTATATGAAAACGATGACAATTTTGTTTTTTGAAATACACCCAGAAATTGCCAAATGAATGGCAGCCATCTTGGAATTCTAAATGGTGGCAACCCTAACTAGTTACAGCAGGTAGTAGGTAGCAGATAATTTGTAATCCATGGTATCAAAATGATGGGTACTGCCATCATTTTTTAAACTTCTATGTTGCCTACTATCCAAGTTATAACATGAAATGCAGAAACCTGATGAAAATGGCGGCCATCTTGGAATTCTAGATGGTGGCAACCGTGACTAGTTACAACAGATAGTAGGTAACAGATAATTTGGAATCCTTGGTATTAAAAACATGGGTACTGCCATCATTTTTAAACTTCTATGCTGCCTACTATCAAGTTATAGCAGGAAATGCATAAACTTGATGAAAATGGCGGCCATTTTGGAATTCAACATGGCGGCAAAACCATACCACTTGAAACTTCAGTAACAATCAATTTGGGTTCCTCTGCATCATAAACATGAATATTGCCACCATTTTTAACCTCCTATGCTGTTTAAAATTCAAGTTATTATCAAAAATATGTTGAAAATGGCGGCCATTTTGTTTTTTGAATTTTGAGGACTAAGACTCCAAAACTGAACTGGTTAAACAGCATTTTCAAATTCAGCACCCTCGAATTATCTTAAAAAGCTTGTTTAACCACTTTTAACACGAAATGCCTCCAGTAAGCACAAATTCTCAAATTTTGACTTGTCTAGTCTAGAGAGCAACGGATCGATTCAAGCTAATTCGGAATTTTTCATTAACTATCCTACCATATACGTCTAGCCCTCTTCGTTTGTTCCATTGTATTTCTTTTGTTCAAAGTCTATCAACTGTCGATTATATCAAGTAATGTGGACAGGTCAAGATAATCTTGGACAGGTCAGATAATCTTGGACAGGTCAAGATAATTTTGGTCAGGTCAAGATAATCTTTATATATTTTAAACCATCAGCGCGAAACTGTTTATATTACGTAAATATATTTGAATAATGCAAATAAGTTTGTTTGGCGTCACTTAAAGCCATATTATAACATTTGCTGAGGAGAACGCCGTACTGGAAGGTCAGATGTGGTGTCAAATATTTTTTATACTTCAAATACTATTTGTATTTCATACCTTACACCTGTCACGCATGTCCTTCGTATTATTGACAGCAAGTCCTAATTTCGACATTACTATTGCAAAAAGTAATTTCCAAATTAATTTAGTAGACTTTCTTTGAAAAACATATCACCGTGCCTGATGGGAAATACCCGTCTGCCATTTCATAAACCGGATCATTTTCGAGTAGTTTGTGCCCTGATATATTGGGGGCGCGCTATATTCTCATTGAACAGACAACTTTCAGTAAAACTAACGGCGTCGTTATTTGCCAACTTGATCATGGGGTCGAATATGAATTATTCATAACGGATCGATAACTGGACTCATTTTCTAGCTAGCAAATCAACGGGATTTGTCATATGTTTGCGTTGCTAATAGAACTTAGGGATTTAGTGTCACCCCTTGTAAGGTGATGACACTCTTATTCACGTGTTCATTTATAACGCAAATTTGTATCGAATCCCGGTGGTTTGCGAATGATGAAATGTCCACACCGTACCCCGGGACTAATTAATCCCTGGTATGAACTATTTATTAGGTTTGTCAATTCAATCGCCACGATCGGTTTTGCAATTAATATATATAAATAAAACCCCATAATATATTAACATTACTATCTAACCCTTAGCCTATATACTTAAAAGATATTGAATGATTATACTGTCTGTGACTACAATTGTAAGAAAACGTGGCCGATTTTCCATCAAATTGCAAAAATGTTTAAATTTGACTTTTTTGCCAATTCGAACCAACTAAAGGATTAGGATTTAACTATGTTTCATTTGGCAAACCAGTATTTTTTTTTTAAATTTCAAACGATTAGTGCTATATATTTCTAAAATTGGGAGTAGTACATCATTTGATTCGGTTAAGTAAGATTAGGGCTAGCATATGTTTCATGAATAAAGAATAAATCGAACAGATATAGCCAAATTTATTCTTCAAGCCCGTTAAGTATGATCATCATAATTAATCATCTTCATTACTTTAACGCATTATAGACATGATATTGACTTTGCTTTGATCAATGAACTATGAAGCAATTTAATTTTGTCATTAATAAGTGCATTAGAGGATTCTATAATATTACCAGGGAATGTCTATTATCTATTCTATATATATTTGGAAGCCATTTACTACTCTTCTGATCAAATCCCACGAGGTGTGATGACACAACGAAATCCAACCCGTTGCCATTTGCACAAAACGGTTTAATTGTTTAGAAAATTAAACGCGTTAATTCGTTTTGTTTGTTTTCTATTAACCGAACGGTCATAATAATTATAGGTACATTTGATAATTTAAATAATAGCCAATGAGAAAATGGGTGTGGTGAGCAACGTATTTCCTGTCATAACTTGAACTTTCAGCCTCAGTTTGTCCCCCATAAAAAATCAACTATTTTGGGCCATAATCGCCCAATTTCGCCCAATCTCAGATATTTTTTTTGTAAAATGCTAGAGTGACCTATGCTCTACAGCCTGTCTCAAAACATATTGTGCAAGTGAAAAGCGCCCTCTATGGCAATTAGAAAATACAGTTGTGACATGATGCTTACATCAACGTCAAGGGCGGAGTCTTAGCTCTCAAATGTCATTTGTTCTGTACAATTTGCTTGTTTTAAGCTTGAGATATGTTTAGTTAATTACGAAAGGGTAAAATCACAATTGTACCACCTTTACTAGGGAAGAGAGCTGCACATGTAAATCAAAGGGGCTCGTGCATAAGACACATCAACATCAGCGCGCCTGCATTATTTTGTCTAATTTCTCTCCCAACGAGTAATACGCGTTTATTAACCTATATATAAGTTTGCAATATTTGTTTTTCTTTTAACATGTCTTGAGTGACAAAGAAAACAGTATTTACCATGATAAAATCATTGACATGCACATGTATTTAATTTTACAGTAGAATATGAAATATCTATTTCTCTTTTAATCTGTTTTAAGTGGAAAGAGATAATCATATAATTCCAGTATCATGATAAAACAGTAAAAACAGTAAAACAATTTTTAATGTTGTATAATTGATGCATTATTTTGATTTCACGAAGGAACTCTTGAGAAACTTCATGCTATCATTGATTTACATGTACAGTCCTCTTGATCTTCCCTAGTAAAAGTGGCACAATTATTGTGATTTTACCCTTTCGTTGTTAACTAAACATATCTCGAGATTAAAACAAGCAAATTCGACAGACCAAACGCCATTTCAGAGCTAAGACTACGCCCTATTTTCTAATTGCCATAGAGGGCGCTTTGCACTTGCACAATGTTTTTTGAGACAGGCTGTACAAAAGACAACCACATAGGTCAATCAGTGGTTCACCGCAGCTTAGGGACAATAAGAGTGACGGGTACAGTAAAGCATCAGACACAAGAAATACTTATGCACTCTGCTCTTGAAGGATGGTGCGCCGTTGTCAGATATATCTCCGACTACTCCCCGGGACTATTCCATCTGGTAGGCTATTCCAAACGTGAACTGCAGTGCGGATGAAGGTCCTGCCAGTAGATATGGTTCTAGAAACTGGTACTGTCAGAGCATAGCAAGGCATGGACAAGCCGGAGCGGGCAGCTCTTCTGACTACAAATGACTTTGGTAGCAGTGCTTTCAGATCTGCTGGGCACAAGCTGGTGTGCACTTTGTAGAGGACCGTCTCTGCAGCCAGACGTCTTTGATGGAGAGATGTGATGTTCAGCATTGTGCTTGCTTCCTCTTCGTTCATGCCTATAATTCGCAGGGCCCTCTTTTGGATAAAGTCTAATAATCCTAGAGTAGTGGCGCTGGCACTCATCCAAGACAGTGAGTCGTATTCTAACACACTGCGAACTTAAGCCTTGTAAACGGTTGTTCTGCCTCTGACATCAAGTTTATGTGCAACTCTCCTCAGAGCTCTGTCCTGCTCTGGATGAGAAGTTAGAGATGTGCTTTGCCCTGGTAGGTTTGCTCAGTGGCTTAACCAGCGGGGGGGGTAAAATGACTCATATCTGGTCATTTTAACCTTAAAAAACAAATTTTTGCGCGCTTCGCGCGCATTTATTCCACTTTTTTACCATATGTCACCAGTTTAGCTTCAATATGCCAAAAATTTTCGCGCGCTTCACGCGCATTTGTACCATACACTTCTTTTGTCGCCAAAAGGTGCTGGATTCCTGCCCCCTCATTTATTATGTTTGCCTCCGCTTGCCCCCCCCCCCAAATGAAAATGTCTAGTTACGCCACTGGGTTTGCTGTCGACTGTAACTCCAAGGATCTACAGCTCCTCCTTCTCAGCCAGTTTGTTTGTACCAACAAGGATTCTCGAGTACTAACCCAGATAGCAAGACAACGTTGGCCCAACGTTGGCAATGGTCGCGGTCGGTAAGCCGACGCCAAGCCAACGTTGGACCAACATTGACATGCCAACCTTTAGTCATGGTTGGTATGGGAACGTCAGGCCAACGTTCGGTCAACGTTGTTATGCCAACCTTATATTATGGTCGGTATGCCAACGTCAAGCCAACGCAGCCAGCCAACCTTAAAATGATGGTCGGCATGACAACGTTGGGCCAACGTTGTTTTGCCAACCTTAAATGATGGTCGGTATGCCAACGTCGAGCCAACGTAGCCAGCCAACCTTAAAATGACGGTCGGCATGACAACGTTGGGCCAACGTTGTTTTGCCAACCTTAAATGATGGTCGGTATGCCAACGTCGAGCCAACGTAGCCAGCCAACCTTAAAATGACGGTCGGCACGACAACGTTGGGCCAACGTTGTTTTGCCAACCTTAAATTATGGTCGGTATGCCAACATCGAGCCAACGTAGCCAGCCAACCTTAAAATGACGGTCGGTATGCCAACGTTGGGCCAACGTTGTTGTGCCAACCTTAAATGATGGTCGATATGCCAACGTCGAGCCAACATAGCGAGCCAACCTTAAAATGACGGTCGGTACGCCGAGGATGGGCCAACGTTGTTGTGCCAACCTATGATAGTCGGTATGCCAACGTTGCACCAACATAGCCAGCCAGTCGTAAAATGACGGTTGTTACGTGGAGGTTGGGCCAATGTCGTCGCACAAACGGTTGGAATCCCAACATTGGACCAACGATGTATAAACTGTTGTTCAAGTCATTGAAATGATCATGTTTATAATTATTTTCTTTTTACTACTAAGGCGTATTAAAGAGTGACATTAAATAAAGACTATAAAAGCCCCACTAGATAAACTTATAATAATATTAAATAATATCAAATAATAATAATAATAATAATAATAATAATAATAATAATAATAATAATAATAATAATAATAGGCCTAATGAATAATAATGACAATGATAATAATAATGATGATAATAATGATAATGCTTATACCCTACTAGGTATGTAATTATAATACATGTAATAATAATATTGTTTTGGAATTAAATCAACAATAAGAATTATATTTTTATATTATTTCTTTTTTTTTTTTAAATCAACATTTATAGCAAATGTTATCAATATTCAATATGAAGTCAGTCATTCAGCCTATGCGCCTTCATGCATGTGATGGCATAGCTGTGTAGGAGTGTATCACCTGTGGAAGAGATGATGCATGTTTACGTCATCGTTTCAAAAAAAAAAATTAAATGGCGAAAAACGGCGAACATTTGGTCGAATCTTTCCATTACTATCATATCGTGAAAAACCAAATAGCTGAGGAAATAGCAATATGCTAGGAAAATATTATAACCGATGACCCCATGACGAGACTGGCTAAATAAGCTGCATTTTTGCTGGAAAGGGTCCGAATAATTGACAGTCGATGTGCGCCATCTTGGAAAATTTAGGGTACCAAACTACCCAAAACTGTCAATCAACATACCGATGGTACCAAACTCCCTAGTAACCGTCACTCAAACTGCCGATATGTCAGTCAAACTGCCGTGAAGTGACTTCAATTTTTATACAGGGATTGAATACGAGTGTCACGGCCCTGGCACCAAGCAAAAGATCTAGCTTGGTTGGATATTTCTTTCTTGATATTGTCATTGCCTTACATTTCAAGTTCTCCAAGGTCACCTTCCATCTGTCTACCTAGATCCTCATTTTCTACAGGTCTCTGTTCAGGCTAGCAGTAACAGCTGTAGGGTTGGCTCTAGATGTAATCTCACAGAACAAGGTGGAACCATCTGCATAGAACAGTGGGCCCAATATTGACCCCCGATTAACTGATGCATTGATGGAGAAAGTATTAATGACTGCCAGACTTTGATGGAACGATCTGTCAGGTAGCTCCTAATCCAGGGGAGCAGTTTGCCGTATACCCATTTCGCCATGAGTTTCGTGCAAAGGTCAGACCTTTTCAAATACGCATTTGCACATATCATATCAGCAGTGCAATAAGCTGAGGATAATTGAATTGAATTTTATTTGTCACATTTGCCATTTTATTTGCTACATGCACATAACTACACACAATCACCCGCATTTTGGCACTTTAAAAACATAAATCACAAAGATACATACAAATATTGACAGTAATAATGAGTATATTTAAATTAATTATTACATCATATAAATGTAAAAACAATCCAATATCTAGACATGGACAAAAGCATAGGTCACAGAAAATGTTGTATGCATTAAAGTTAGACTATTGGTTTGTACCGATTTGTCAGAAACAGCTGTCCAATAATCACAGCGCCATGCATAGATCATCCGGTCGTAAAGCTTGTGTGCAAATAGTGTTAACAAAGGGAAAGGGTCTGGAAATTGAGTTACAGATGGAAAGTTTATGTCATCATTAATTAAGCATTATGACTGAAAGGTGCTATCCACACCACTCCACGCCATACATAAATTCTCCCAGTCACATTTCCCCAATATGAAATTTAAAAAAAGTTAAATTTTAATATTACTTCTATTAAAGTTTGGCAGAGGCGGGGTTCGAACTCACGGCGGACCACGCCGCTTTGGATATGCTCTATGAGCCTAGCGCCTTAGACCACTCGGCTACTTGTCTTGATGGAATCCATTTGAAACTTATTTGAAGATATAATCGCAACTTCAATATAGGCCTACCACGTGACAAGCAAAAGCAGAAAACGTACCATATTTTGGAATTTTATTTGCCTAAAAACATTAATGTGTATTAATAGCGCTCAATTGTTGTTAATCCGACAATAATAAATGTTAAATGTGCGTCTATATGGACAATACATTATATCGATTTTGACATGTGCTCGCACGGTGTCAGTACATTAGCATGGTCAGTAAAATACTATAGAGGAACCTACCATTTTTCTTGTATACACGTTCGATGTTTTTATCAATTACATAAAAATCCATTTTAGACCCCAAATGTTTCTTCGGGAAATAAAAGATTAGAATACCATAAAAACGAAACAGTAATCTTTTGCCGGGTCTAATGTTATTTATACATAGAATTTTTAACGTTTTTTCTATCCTTATTCTTGCTCAATTAAAAAAATATTTTGGCGTATATAAAATTGAAATAAAATTCTCTGCCTCATAAACGACCTCAAATATGCCACAATTGGGTATCACGAATAGTTATATATGATGTGCAGTTAATATTCATATTTTCTTTTATACAGAGGATGCTTCAGTTTTGACAGGAAATTTTTTTTCTTGAAAACCCTCTCACTCGGTTATTTCAAAACAGTAACCACGCTTCCCTAGAATGTGCAATAATTTAGCATTAAAATTTTTCTTATTCTAACAGCAAGCGTTTCTAGAATGAATTATGGCGAAATGTGGTGTAGGTGCTATCCAGATTATGAGAAAGTGCTTTCAAAAAAGATTATGAAATCTGTGTAAAATCAAATCAGATTTAATTTCAATTGACCTTTTCGGTAAATCCCATAACCCTTTGCGAATACACCTAAGAACTCGTCATTTTGCGTCACGCCGCTCTGCGCCGATGCGCATCGTTTACTGCGCATTGCAAGTCGGCGTGACGTAAAATTCTCAGGTGTTCTCGCAATGGGTTATGGGATTTACCGAAAAGGTCAATTTTTAATTCGGTATTTCTCTCTGAAAGTAAAACAAATCTTAGTCTCACAGATATAGAAAATAAAATGATCATTGAGCAAAAGGTACTTTGTAATACTGATGCAAATGATTTACATGTGTAATATGTGAAAATCAAGTAATATTGAGCAGTATAAAATAGCTTTGCAATAAAAAAAAATATGGGACAAAATAAATGGGACAAAGGTGAGGCTAAAAGAAAACTGGATTCCAGAAGGCGAAAGGAATACAAAGGTTTTTTTTTTAAAATTTACATGAGCCCGTATAAAAAGAACTCTCATATCGGGGTTTCAAAGAAGGAAAATTAAATTGTGAATGATTGTAAATGTTTTAATGCACTTCAAGAGGTGCAAAAACAATAAAAGGATATGGGTTGACAATTTTATAAATGGTTTTGGCTACAAATACAATCTCTTGTTGTTAATTCCACACATGTAGGTTGGGTTGTTGACATCTCGTCAAAGAAGAAGGATTATCAAATTTTAGCATAAAAGGTAAAGATTTAGCCAAGGATAATTGGACCAATTGGAGACTCTAAACACATATCAATGTGGATTATAAGATTACCACAAACGTTTTAGTGAAAAGTCTGCAAAATGTTTTCTCAATATTACTGATACTGATCAGACTGGATTCATCAAAGTAAGGTGTGTTGGTGAAAATGCCAGATTGATAGAAGATATTATTAGATATACAGAAAATCAAAATAATTTTTTCCAGGGATATTACCTTTTCTTTACTTCAGTTAGGCATTTAATAGTACAGACATAAATAATAATTATCTTTTTATTGCCTTGGAAGATTTTTGGTTTAGACTTAATTAAATGGGTAAAACAATTTACACAAGCAGTACAAGCAGTTGCATCGATTGCTCAAAATGGTGTCGTATCAGGTTTTTAATATCCGTTAGACCGTTGGAGAAAGGTGCACACCACTCTTGTTTATTATCTATTGAAAAAATATCTTGTAAAATAAGATGATAAATGATAAATGAGTATGAAACTGGTGATTAAATATTATAAACCTCATTTTCTGGATTCACCTTTTGATTGATAATTTTTGATTAATAGTTAAGAAATGAAATTGAGATTACTTGGAAATATGTCAAAGAGGCTTATAAATTTATACTGGAAGAATTTTGAAGTAACATTTACCCAACAAACACTCTATTAGAAAAAATCGGTAAAGCAATCACTAGCATATCTACCGAAGTATGTAATGTTAGAGACAATTTCGTTCTTTTTTCAACGGCAATTGAAAAAATATATGTAGAAATAAAGACAGCAATCTTAGAGAAAACAGAAAAAACACCTCTGTAACAGACATCATGTTTGAATCATGATTTTGATTTAAACTTTTGATCCAAACACAAAGAAATAATTCCTACCTCTGAATTTTCAGATGGTACTCCATCTTTCATCAGTGAGTGAGTGACTGTATCAGGTCGCGATTTTCTTGACCTCTGACCTGATAACAGACTCGTAGACTCCTGAAAGTTTGAACCGGCCGCGGCCCCGTCTTTGTTGAGAGATGGTTGGTTGGCTTTGATGTGAAATGCTTCTTTGACTCCACGTTTGAATATTATAACGAAAGTGAGAAGGCAAAAAAAGTTCATTACAAAATTACCAAAAATAGTAAAAAATAGTAATATATTCACAATTCCAAAACTGAACCATGTTGCAATATTAAACTTCAAGACCTCAAGAAATAAAGTTACAAGCAACACAGTTTCTTCAATGAAGCTTTATTTAAAGCAGTTTTTATTTCAGTTTTTACTTCTCTGTACTTTTCATGACTTTCATATTTGTCACTTCGTTTGTTTCCGTTTTCTTTTGTTACTTTTGTTTTAAATTAAAGGCACGCATAAATTAGCCATTCGCCACTCTCAAACCAGACATCTAGTCCGAGGAGTTCTGAATATGCCAGTTTGTCACTTTTAAAACTGGACCTTCGTCTAATCAAATGCTTGAAACTTTGCTTCTTGAAGTCACATTGGATTCAATGGGGTGTCATAATGTGCTTCTTAAACAAATAAATTTACCCAAATATGGTTTAGTTTTAAAATTAGGATTTTCTTCCAAGAGTAAGGATACTTTTTGGGCGCAGTATATATCAGCAAATATGAAGTTTTACTTATAGTTTTACACATCCGTGGTGTTAAGCATGTCAGGTTTCTTCAAGTGGGTGCATGGAACAAGTTAGGCTATGCAATTATTTTAAACCACGTAATCTGGTTGAGCCCTCCAAATTTATTGTTTATTCATCAATTTATCGATTATTTCAATTCGTTCGTTTCGTATCACTATTTTCTACACGACAATCTTATTTGTGACTCCTCGCCACAACTGAGCCCGGATGTCGCCAGTGCCACTATTGAGATATGCTCCATCGAACTTAACAATAAACAATAGGAAAGAAAGGATTTATTGACTGTTTTATTGATTTTTCACTACTTAAATGTCAAGTACTATAGACATGATATACATCATTTTAAAGCTAATTTCAAGCAGAATATTTTGGTTGAATATCTCAAAAATGATGATTGGCGACATCCGGGCTCAGTTGTGGCGAGGAGTCACATTTGTGCTTTAAGTTATGAGCAGTCAAACTAGTGGTGACTTTCTTATTTTGATGTATTTATTAGAGTACATTAATCCAGACAATATTCCGCTGTTTTATATATTATACGTTATGCGTCGATGACTTTATTTAATAAAACAAGAGTATAATTAAAATGCGCGGTTCAAAACAATTCATTTCATGTTGAAGATTTATGAGTTACATCGAAGCATTATGTGGATTAATTTGATGTTTGGCAAATTGCGCAGATGTACGGTGACAGTTGGCAGCAGCTACATGTTTTATAGAATAAGTTTGACTGTCGGTTCTAAATATGTCCAAAAGAGCTGAACCAATACTAATTTACACGAATTATGACAAAATAATTACATTCCTTTTGGGGTCCGTTTTGGGGCCAAATTTGGCTAGAATTGGATGAGTCTGCCATGTTTACTATGAGTTATTACCTAGACAGTCTAAATTGTTAGCTGATAGGAAATTATTTTTGATAAACTGCAGTCTCTCTCTTTGGCATCCTCTATAGGTTGTTATAGTATCCCACACATTGATCCCGAAATCATGAAAACTGCCCAACGTTGCTCAACATTCATGTATAGGGGAGACCGGGGAGCGTTCGCCCTATATTTCTGACTAGCCTAGCGATGTCAATTTTAAGGTTAGATGGGACCTAATTGGTCCAGGTGAAAGCCCCTTGTCTTTGCTACATACGAACCCAATCTCAGATTAAGCCTTAAAATAGCAACAGACTTCTACGCTGGTTCTCGTCAAAGCCTGTTCAGCATCTGGACGAGGGTGCTGCCGACGAACGACGGTGTGGTGCACGTGTAAACTATGTACATGTGCTTGTGCTGGTGACTATGTACATGGAGATGCTGGACTGCTTAGAGCGTTGCGATGGCCTCCTTGAACTGCTCCACTAAGGGCAGCTCAATGATATTTTGAGGAAGACCATCCCATTCCTTCAACGTTCTGGGGAAGAAGC
Organism: Amphiura filiformis; assembly: GCF_039555335.1. Classification (NCBI taxonomy): domain Eukaryota; kingdom Metazoa; phylum Echinodermata; class Ophiuroidea; order Amphilepidida; family Amphiuridae; genus Amphiura; species Amphiura filiformis. The sequence continues at coordinate 68,627,711 of NC_092636.1, read as the reverse complement.
TATGTTTGTAGGAGTCACTGCTTGTGCTTAGTCTGGTGAAACGGTGCTGTTGTTGGCTTCTGGTAGTGCGAGCCCTGGGTTGAATGTAATCCGGCAGGGGGATGGCCACATGTCCATGAATGATCTTATGCATCATGACCCATCTACTGTGTTGTCTTCTTTTTTGAAGAGGTGGTAGACCAAGCTCCTCTCTCATGGCTGTGACACTATCTTCACGATTGTAGTTGCCAGAGATGAATCTCACTGCTCTTAATTCGTTGTACTCTTTCAAGCTGATCTAACTGATTCTGTCTGTAGGGGTCCCATATGGCTCCAGCATATTCAAGTTGGGATCTCACGAGTGTGGTGTAAGCTACCTGTTTTGTTGCTGTTGAACACTGCGCAAGATTCCTTCTGATAAATCCCAGGGATTGCGATGCTTTAGATGTTACATTTGCGATGTGTGGTTGCCAACTCAGCTTCTCATGAATCTCAACACCCAAATGCGCCTGACTGGATACTGCTGACAGCCTATCTCACTTCATGTTGTAGCTATAGATGATAGGGTTCTTCTTTCTATGGATCCGCATGGTGTAGCACTTTTTCGAGTTGAAACCCATCTGCCATCTATCAGCCCATTCATTTAGCTGGTTCAAATCATCCTGCAGGGCAACTGCATCTTCAGGCGACTTAATGTTGCGATAAAGCAGACAATCGTCTGCGAACAACTTGATGGTGGAATCGATGTTGGAGCCGATGTCATTGATGTAAAGAAGAAACATTAAGGGCCCCAAGAATGTCCCTTGGGGCACACCAGAATCAACGTGAACGGTGTCTGACGCCTCGCCATCAACCACAACCCGCTGTGTTCTAGTTGTTAACCACGTTTTAATCCAATCCTTTGTGCTTCCTCGTATTCCACAGAAATCAAGCTTATTCACAAGTCTCTGGTGTGGCACGGTATCAAATGCCTTTGAGAAATCAAGGATTTGAACATCTACCTGGCAGCGGTGGTCTAAAGATCTGGCCAGATCTTTGATTGTGACGATGAGTTGTGTCTCTGTTGAGTGTTTCTGGCGAAAGCCATGTTGGTACCAAGCAAGTGCGCCAAATGAGTCAATGTGGTTCATGATAGAATGAAATATTATATGCTCCATTATCTTTGCTGTGACACACGTGAGAGAAACTGGCCGATAGTTGGCTGCAGTGTTCTTGTTTCCCTTCTTAAATATGGCCACAATATTGGCAGACAGGCAATCCATAGGTAGAACTCCACTCTCGTATGACTGAGTGAATATCACCTGCAACATCGGAGCTATCTGCTGTGCACACTCCTTTAAGATGCGAATTGGTACGAGATCAGGGCCTGAAGCCTTGTTTGGATTCAATCCTACCAACAGCTTCTCAATTCCACAGGTAGTAAATGTAATGTCACACATTGATGGATAGGAGCTGTCACCTTTATCTGGAATATTGGTGGTGTCCTCTTGAGTGAAAACCGACTGATACTGGGCATTAAGAGCTGTTGCCTTCATCTTACTATCAGTTGCTGGTCCACTGTCCATTTTCAGAGTTGGTATACTGTTATTGTCTTTCTTTCTGCTGTTAATAAACGACCAGAACTTCTTTGGACTGTCTTTAAGCGAGCTTTCCAAGATGTTACTAATGTAGTCTTCAAAAGACTTCTTCATCTCAGCTTTGATAGCTTTCCTGATAGCCTTGAAAGCTTTCCAGTCCTTTTCAGCGTGTGATCTTTTCGCCTTATTCCATAGAAGTACTCATCCAAGAAACGTCTTGCCATGAAGATAACTTTTTCTTGGGTATGTGCTTGTCCATAGCATTGAAGATAGCCTCTTTAAGAGCTCCCCAGTTGTCTTCAACACTGTTCTTTGTTGGCTGAGATGAAAGGAATGAGTCTTTGAAGTCTTCCAAGTATTTCTGTACTCCCTTCATGTCACCTTTCACGAACTGATAGACAGTCCTTGGCTTCTTGCGGGCATATTCAAGTTGACAGTGACTGCGTCATGATCGGGGATTCCTGGTACAACATCCACATTCTTAAACTGGTCCGGGATGGTTGTGAAACAGAGATCAAGTACATTATCTCCTCGGGTGGGCTTATGCTGCATCTGGGACAACATGTTATCACTAGCCATGTCCAGCAGAGTCTGATTCAGCTTCTTCCCATATTGAGGTTTGTTTTGACCTGTTATATATGTATGCGTAGTCCAGTTAATGTCGGGTGCATTGAAATCTCCTCCAAGAATTATATTCGGCAGATTACCTCTTCCCGTAAGCTTTTTCAAGGCTTTATCAAGTTCTATAAGTGGTTGCGGTTCTTCATCTGTGGGTCTGTAGAAGGAGCATATATACATGGGCTGTTTTCATGCAAATAGCATCTTCACCCAGATTGATTCACTATCAGTTCTCAAACTTTCTTCTTCCATTCCAAGCAGGTCCTTCTTTAGTCCAACAAACACACCTCCTCCGTGTCTGTTTCTATCTTCCCTAAAGATGTAATATCCATCTGGAAAAACTTCACTTGTGTGGTATTCAGAGTAAAGCAAACAAGCGAATTTGCGAAGTGGTGGCAAGTTCGCCCATGCTGGCAGGTTCCCCATATGCTGGGATAAGTTTTCCCCCTTATAAAGAAAAGGGGTTAAAATATTGCATAACAATAACATATTTAATGCAAACGTTTACTAACGGGTACTGTATATTGGACAGTCATTTTTTTCCGGGGAATTACTAACTATATTGGAGAGGTATATATAATGTAAGCTAATGTAGGGGTCCAAAGTGAGCAGCTTGACATGATTTATTTACAATTCCGGGAGGACTTAAACGGTGCACAGTGTCGACACCCTATATTATACTCCGTTGGTGAGCGACGGGCGATTGGTATTTCACCGAACGCAAGAAAAGGAGTCCCATCTGATTGGCTAGAAATCGATCGCTAGATCGCTCAGTGGTGGAGTACAAACTCAAAATGGAGAGATGTGTTCAATTCGATTGAAATCAATATTCTATTATTGACGCAGATAAAAGAAAGTGGTATAGTGTGTTGATATAGTACATTGTATAGATTTGTGCTTTAATATTCTGTACACGTGTTCCTTTATATAATTGTAATTCTCAAACAGTTTGATATATCACAATTTTGACGAACGATTTCAAAATCGTTACGGATAAAATGCAGTAAAATATATCCACAGCAAACAGCAATCCCCGCTAATTAGTGTATTGCATTTCCAGTTAGTGTATTGGAAACAAAACCTGGGGTTTACCTGACAAAAATCGAATTTTCTTGTAATGGCAATAACATATGGGGTACTTGATCATGCGCAAATCGTAAAAACATAGAATAGAAACTCTGTTGCAGGCTATGTGGTATCTCATATCGTGTGCATATGGTATGCTTAGCCTAAGTCGCTCGGCCTATCTCGAACAAAATCGCCATGCGTAGCTTTTGAAAAACGAGAGGATTCGCCGTACTATCACGGCAATTTTTGACACGAAGATATAGGGATGATGACGCTGTGCGGTGGCATGAGCAATACTGATACCACTTAAACCACTTAACTTTAAAAACATGATTACCAGTACTGTAGTATTACCTTGTTTAAAGGTATTATTATCAACATTTTGCATAATACACCGATGGGAGGAGTCCGCTCTGGGAGTTCACCTGGGGAAAACACAGGGCGCCCTTACCCCTGGGCCTTACCCCCTTCACATACAGGGCGGACTTGCCCCATCAGTATTTCTATTCTTTACTTCGTGTTATGCATACTAAACACAAAATGTCGATATTTTAATTGCACGATGTTTTGGGCAAATCAATCACCTTCCGAATTAATATACGAATATACTATAATGTCTTGAGATTATTACTAATTCTTTGGTGATTTATTTGGCGATTTTCTTGGGTACTTAGCTGTGACATGTGCCAGCTAATTACATCATTATTGTACTTCCCAGCAGTCACGAGATCAGAAACACCGAGGGTGGATACTCCCCGGTCTCCCCTACAATAAAGATATCGAATATTTGACATAATGTAACCTCTCATTTCCCCTGGAATATAAGACCTTAATCAATTAAGACAAGATAAAATAAAATGCTTTTTTATTTTGTTATTTTATTTGTGAGATGCAACATTGGCGAAATAAAATATCTAGGAAATAATTATATCGAGTCAAATATCAAATAAAACATTGCAATCTCCATTTCTGTAGATTTTCAATTTCCAAATGGAGCAAAAACGTAACAGAAACGCGCAACATTTGACATGAAGGGATGTGTGTGAGAAGATCTATAACCAAGTTGGAGCTTAACCTGAAAAAATGATGGACTTACTTTACCTCACATTGCCTCAAATCTTACAATCCTTATAAGAAAGACAGAGAAAATGAATATGCATTGATACCATACCTGCACTAAGAGGAATAAAGTGACTTTTAAGTACAAGTGTTATATGCATTAAAATTGCAGGAAATACGGGGTATTATGGTAGTTTCGTTCATTATGTATGAATTGAACAAAAATAAGATATGTAGGTCGTTGCCGCACACAACAAGATTATTATCGGCATGGCAACGAAGAAATGTGTATTTTTGCGTGACTGAAAGAAAGTTGTCAAGGATGAATAAGGTTCGTTTACCATTTTTAGACTGATTTCAAGCATAAAGATAGACTTTAAAGTAGGATCCCGAGTAGGATATCTCTAAATGTGAGATGAAAAGTTAATATTAAAGACAATATATGAGTCTCGGATGTGAGGTTATGATCTGCTTTCAATCTGACTCTGGTAGCGAGATTTATCTTGTCTAGTTCGTGTAAAACAAGAGCATGGTTGGAAATGTCTTCGTTCATGTCATCTAGGTTTTGCATTAAAAACAATCCATACGTTTAATGGTAATGATATGAATTCGCTAGTTTATGGATAGTGGAAAATAGATTTGTCTTACGGATTTGTATCATGCAAATGTGACGTTAATTTGAATAATAAATAGGTGGCGGCTTGAAGCTTGTCTTCGTTTTAATTTATAGTTTAATTAATCCACTAATTCACGTCATTTTTGTGGCAGGATAATAGACAAAGTCAAAGGTGGCTGTAATCCGTAACGTAAACATGGTAAACAATGTTTTCGTAGAAAGCAAAATTAAACTTTGGTACATTCACCGGGTCATCAAGCGTCATCAGTGGATGTTATTGCCAGAAGATTTGTTGTTGCTAATGATGTTGTTGAGACACCTCCGATGACGTCACAGATGTAGCTGATGGGCAAAGCACATTATGTTTTTATATATATTTATACTTTATATGCAACGCCTCAGCTGACATTTTAAACTTCTCAAAATATAAACTTATTCTGTCACCAAAAGTTGCCGGATTCAATATATTTCAAGAATTTGTTTTCCAATCACCCCTCCCCCCCTCCAATGTCAAAAAGAAATCTACGCCACTGATAGCAAAAATCGAAACTTTGTACGTGTTATTATCGTTAAATTCTCTTGGATACCAATAGTTAGAACGGTTTTTAACAAATTGTTTAAATTAATGTCTCCGGGCAACTTTTAAGTATCCTCGTTGATATCCATGAAATACCAATATGTCAGATATCAAGATGACGATACTTATTTACCCATATAACTTTGTTTCTGAAATTTAAATGAGTAAATATATTTCAAGTCAGGCATATGTTTCTGATTTGTAAGTTGTCTATTGATAGAGACTACATTATACTTGATCTACAATACTGTAAGTGATATTTTTGACAAACTTGTTGCTTAGCACATCAGGTGTGCACAATGATGGCAGACTTTTCTCATTTTTGTTTAGTAAAATACCAATGACCCTGAAAGTATCGTTTGGGCTAGCATTATAAAGAGCGTCGTTAAAATGTCTCTTTTAGAGTCCTGTAACATTTTTTGTAACAAAGATGCTGCTCCCAACAGGATTCCTTATCTGATGAAGAGCCACTTTTCCTCCACTTCCTTTCAAGTCTACGTTATCTACGCTTTACTTCTCTGAGATCGGCATTATACCATGGAGGGCGAGAGCATACACGACGAGATATTGTGGTTGCAGGAACATGTTTATCAAGGACTCTGGTAGCAGCTTTCTCAAGGTGATCCAAAAGATCATTCACATTACTAGGTTTCGGTTTCACACTATTATTTAGTTCGCAATTAAGATCAGTTTTTAAAGCCATTGGATCTACCTTTCGGAAATCACCTAATGTACTAGTGACCCTTAAAGGTGGTGGCTTACTTTGTTGCAGAACAAATCTTACCATGTAATGTTCGGAGCCATTGGCAGTGCCAGCATCACAGAGTCTGACCAGATCTTCCATCTAAGGAGTGAGTAACAAATCAAGAATGTTACCGGATATAGTAACATTTTACACAAAATTTGCAATTTAAGGGTAGACAAGGTATTGTTGGTCGAAGCAACATAAAAATCGATTTTCATTATCTAGATCAATATATTATTGAAAAATAACACCTTGGTGTTTTGCAAAAGTTCATTCTACAAATCGTATACTTTGCAAACTTGCTTAATTTATTGCTGTTAATGAGTTATGTACGTTTTACAATAGTGTTGTTGTTTCAGACCTCTTGACAACGTAACTCAAGAACCGCAGCACCTATAAAAGTATATCTGTGATATTTTAATTCTTTTACACACTCGCTATGAATTGAGCAATGCAGTTTTTGCCTAAGCTCTCTACCATTCGTATGCTGTAAACTACCAAATCACAACAGTTTAAAGTAATTAATAACCTTAAAGAGAATTGGCCATTGCTCATTGACATGAAGCTAGTACATGTATATGGACAACATAGGTATGCTCTTTCATTATTTTAATGACATAAAATTTGAAAAATATTGCAAGGAACACTCGGGGGTTTGACTTTTAAAACAAAAATTGTGCTTGAATAGGTCGTTTTCAACAGATTTTTCACATTCGCGTTTTGCTATAGAACGGTTTGAAATATAATAATAATAATAATAATAATAATAATAATAATAATAATAATAATAATAATAATAATAATAATAATAATAATAATAATAATAATAATAATAATAATAATAATAATAATAATAATAATAATAATAATAATAATAATAATAATAATAATAGAGCGTATTTACCGCGCAAAAAATCATCAAAAAGCAAAGGACACACATTGAAACACGGAAAATCTTAAGATTCAGGGAAGCATGTTGGAAAAAATGAGTTTTAAGACTACATTTGAATTGAGCGAGAGAAGTGATATTGCGGATGGTGTTGGGAAGAGAATTCCAAGCTACAGGGGCAGCATAACGAAAGGAAGGCTTACCGGCAGATGATAAATTAACACGCGGGGTCCTGAGAGGTTTTTCAGATGATGAACGGAGGGAGCGTTGAGGAACATAAGTACAGAGAACCGAGGAGAGTATGAAGGAAGGGTACCCTTTGCCGGTAAGCAAACACACATACTTTAAATATAAATAATTCTGAATATGAGTCGGAATATACATCCAAATTTGTTTTATCACGATTTCTAATAAATCAGTCTAACCATCTGTCATACCTTCTGGGAAGGGAAATTCCCGAATTAGGATTTTGTTTGGAAGTTTTATTTGGAAAAACGTGCCGCTCCATGTCAAAGATGCTAGGCTTATAAATTTATACTGGAAAATTTTAAAGTGACATTTAATCAACAAACATTCAATTAGAAAAATAGGAAAAGTAACTAGTAGTAATTGTGAAGTATATACAGTAAGCCAAAAAATTAAGGTACCAGTTATGTTCACCCCTTGTATATACTAAACAAAGACAGATATGTCAAAATTGGAACCAGCAGCTAATAGCTGAATCTTTTGCCTCGAATTTAATACCTCATTTGTTGAAATTGTTCTAGAAATAAAAACACGGCGATCCAAAAATCCAAGGAAGATGCCAATTTAAAAGTTGCAATTTGCTCCATCGCATGCCCGATTGATTTGTACACAAAGCGCTCGCAACAAGAGAACTAGCGCCGTGTTTTCATTGATTAGCACGAAAAACTAGTGTTGTGCTTTCATTGATTAGAACACAAAAGTGCTACTTTTGATTTCGTTTCTTCATTAGATTTTAGATCACCGTTTCTTTAATTCTCAACCAAATTCAACAAATAAGGTCTTAAATCAGAGCTCAATTATACAGGTACATTTTTTAGATAAATAAAGACAACAATCTTAGAGAAAACAGAAAAAAACGTCTCTCTTGTTTGAATATTTATCGAAAGTTCATTAGCTTATGCATATCATTCAATATGGAAAGCACATCGGTGGTGTTTAGCATGTCAGATTTAAAAGAATATCATTGGCAAGAACACCACCTTTCCTTGTCCTGATGTCCTGCACGCGGTTGGTAAAAGTATATTAAACTTTAATAATATCGTATGAATTGTAATGAAAAGAAAAATATAAGAAAATAAAACATAAGTAAAATGACCTAGACATGACATTGTGATTGTATTTGAATAAGTAAACGTATCCTGTCAATCACTCTTGATTATGTAATCTTCGTAAACGTATCCTGTCAATCACTCTTGATTATGTAATCTTCGTAAACGTATCCTGTCAATCACTCTTGATTATGTAATCTTCGTAAACGTATCCTGTCAATCACTCTTGATTATGTAATCTTCGTAAACGTATCCTGTCAATCACTCTTGATTATGTAATCTTCGTAAACGTATCCTGTCAATCACTCTTGATTATGTAATCTTCGTAAACGTATCCTGTCAATCACTCTTGATTATGTAATCTTCGTAAACGTATCCTGTCAATCACTCTTGATTATGTAATCTTCGTAAACGTATCCTGTCAATCACTCTTGATTATGTAATCTTCGTAAACGTATCCTGTCAATCACTCTTGATTATGTAATCTTCGTAAACGTATCCTGTCAATCACTCTTGATTATGTAATCTTCGTAAGCTTATATGACACCATCTGTTATCTGGTATGAATTATAATCCGTACTTACTGTCCATAAATGAGCAACGTTATTATGACAAGAAAAAAATTTACATCTGCAGTGGCAATCTTTCACGTTTCTTAATAAGCCATTTTACACATTATAATTAAACTGCATGCCTATATTTTTTATTTAAGTCAAATTGTTTGATTATTGGAAACAATTGATGAAACCCACGTCATATGGCACTTATTAATCAAGGCGTTTGTTTTTCTGTGGGCGAGAGAATATAGAGAATGACGCGTGCTGATCGCTCAAGATATCTTATCAAATGACCCAATTTAGCGGGATAGTTTGATATTATGATACAAAACGTCCTTAGGTAATTCGTATTGTTTAAGTTGAAACCAATACCAAAATCAAAATGAATGAACGAATTGTTTTTGAATTTGTAACCATAGTAACTCTATAAATAAACCAATTAAATGATTAACACGAGTAATCACTTTATGCTCTCCCTTTATCTCAAGAATGGAAAAGGCTTGAAAAACAAAATAAAACACAGACAACACTAAATTTTAAAAGATCGGACGTTAATGTCACTCATTTCTATGTTCATTACTTTAAGTGCAAAACGTATTAATTCGCTGTCGAAGTGACGTTATAATCGGATTAACTACCAGAGCAATTATAGATGAATACAATAATATGTTTGAATAGATCGCCCTTCACTACAACGTTCACGCGGTACCTATGCATTGAACTATATATGTCAAAGAAATGCTGATCACTCGCACCTGTAAGATTAGTATCTTTGCAAAGAGCGGTATTGTTTTTAAATCTATGGTTGCAAACATACACAGGTGATTAGTGCAATCTGCTTGTAGTGCAGGACGATCTATTCGAAAATTGCATTGAACTATTGCTATGGTAGTTAATCCGATCACTTCAACAGCGAATTCGCCGTAGAAGTGATGATGTAACAGGATTATCTACCATAGCAACAGGTTAATACAATATTTGAATATAACGCACTGCTCTAGTGCGTTCACGCGGTACCTTTGCATTGAACTTTATATATCAAAGAGCAGGTATACTGACCTGGAACGTAATTCTATAGAATATTCATATCATACTGATCACTCGCACCTATAAGATTGCATCTTTGTATTCAATCTATGATTGCAGACATGCACAGGTGATAAGTGCAATCTGCTTGTAGTGCAGAGCCATATATTCAAAAATTGTTTTAGCCTATTGTTATGGAATTTAATCCTGTTACATCATCACTTCTACGGCGAATTGATTCTAATTTACAAACATACATATACACTTTATAAGCGCTTTATATTGCACGCAACCACAAGGCGCTTTACAAACTAAACAAATTACAACGATAAAAATAACACTATTGTAGTTAAATATACAATATATACAATATATGGTAAAATAACAAGGTAAAAACACAACAGTTCAAGCTCATACTGTGCAGTTTGTCAGGAGTAATCTTGAAAAAACGATCACAAATATTGTCCTACTCCCACATCAAATTGACCAAAAGAACATCTGGAGCAAAACAAACCAAACAAATTTAGAGTTTTTAGACCACGGCAAATTTGCAAGTGAGTGCGTGAAATATTGAATTTATACCCCCCCCCCCCATCTTCTACCCTATAACTATCTCGATGTTTATGGCAGGACAGGAAATACATCAGGGTAGCAGTCAAAAACACTTCACACATTGTATTCTCTGCAAGACTACAGTATTTCGAATTCAGTCTTCCTTGAATCCTTCTACCATGACTACCGCTTGTAGCGCATGCTCGCAGATCAAAAAGTGTGCCAAAAATGGCGCATAATGCTTCTTTTAGCATGGTAATGTCATAATATGATTTACAGAGTAGATCACAGTCACATCATAAAAAGTCTCACTTCAAAAAAACTTTGAGCATAATCGATTAAAAGCAATAAAAACTATACTTTGATCAGCTCGTAATCGGCGTGCCTTATACCATCGCGGATTAATATCAAGATATTTTATTTTGACAATTTTCTCTCGATATCTAGCCAGAACTATTACGAATTATTATTACAGACTGCACAAAAAGTAACGCAGCTGTTATAAATACACCTATAGCGTCAGAACTAATAATTGTGTTCACAATATTTCAACATAGAAAGAAGGGTGACTTATTTACGCGCATTTTGATATCCCATTTGTTCAATATTAACAACACAGCAGTGTTTTAAAGAGAAATATCCTAATTTAAAAGTTGCAGCTAAACCACAGGCAAAGCATATTATGTTTGTATATTTATATCCTTTCTGCAATCCCCCAGCTGACATTTTAAACTTCTCAAAATTTAAAATAAAACATCGCATTATGAAAAAGCAATGTAAATAATTGCTATTATCTTTAAATAATCGTGGATAAAAATACGAAAATCAGCAGCCTGGAGAGCTTGTAATGGGGATGGCTAAGATCTAGAAGTCATCGCTCTCAGCAAAATTCAAACAACGCTTATTTACAGCAATGGAATCAGTACCTTCTCTATGGGTGTGAGGCATAGACAGTCACTTCCAAATTGGCAAAAGCGCTGGATAGCTAAATGTAATATACCAGACTGCTGAGGTCACTGCGTAACGTATACTGGAAAAATCAAAATAATACAGATCTGTATGGTGAGTTAGCAGATACGATCTGGTCGGTCACTGCTATAAATACAAGACAGAAACTGATGCACTGAATTCATGGGTAAAGAAAACCAGAAAGGCCTGCTTTATCATACGAGGGTCATTCAAAAAGATCTACCTCCACCCTCATGTCGTCGCAAATAGTAGCATTTTCATATTGTTCATGATTATAACCCAGTGTCGTTTCTAGGTTGTGAGAAACTTTGTTTTAATATCTGTTTTCATTTGTTGTAGGCGAAGTAAAAAAGGAAATCAAGATTCAGTGCCGCGGAAATTAAGAAAATAATGTACATACAAGGAAGACATAAGTAGACCAACTTGAAGTGACCATTCAATACGCGGATTTAGGGTTTCTCTACCGGAAGTCAATTTGTGCCGAAATTCCTTTCCACAATGCAATAAGCGTTTTGCATAACAATAGGTACAGTTCGGAGGTTAATCAATAGTCTTTGTTGTGCAATACGCATATTGCATTGTGGGAAGGAATTTCGGCACAAATTGACTTCCGGCAGAGAAACCCTAAATCCGCGTATACCATTGGGTCACCTCAAATGGCATAAATTGAAGTTGTCATACAAAAAATATATAAATTATGTATAAAATGACAAAAAAGCTGCTTCCCTCCAACACAATCCGTTAAGAGCAGGTAAGAACTGTTATCAAATTTAATGTTTTTCTTTAAAATGCCTAAAACACATTTATCAAGAAGTGGTCTGTATTTGAGTAAAATGGCTAACTGGAAGCATTTTAAACCTGCTATAGAAATGGCACTTAATAATTGAACACCATGAAAACTAATTTGAAAATAGCAAGTAACAAAATGTGGTTGGGTGTCTTTATTTTGAATTTTCAGCTTTTTTCAGAGAAAGAGCTTAAATGTTATCTCATACAGTTGATTCTCAAACAGATTCTGATGCTCTGAAAGACCATCAGATGTAACAGCAAAAAATGGATGCTGGTATAATATTTTACAGTTTTAACTGTAAAAAGAGACATTTTTAAAAAACTACTCTTTTATTAATGCCCATCTTGCTGCTTGGTTACACATCTGGTGTTGTGTCAGTCGGGGTTTCGGTTACAATATGTTAGCATAATCATAACCCTTGCATATGAAGCAAATCTCGTAGAAGAGATACACACATAAAAATTATGTTCATGTAAATGTTTTACTTTTTTTACCGTTTCCGGTGCATCAAATCTTATTTTGCTTCTGAAGTCACCTACAAATGAGTGGAAAGGGTATCAATATACATGTACATTTACTCTCCTTTGTAGCTGATATTTCAATGTATAAAGGCATGCTAAGTTTAAAGACGCTGGCCTTTACACAACCAAAGTTAAGAGAGGAGGGGGAACTTTTTGAATGACCCTCGTCATTTCGAAGACAAGACACCCGACTTAAATCTACTCAACCTGACATGGCAACACCAGGAAGATATGGAAAGCCATCACAGTTCGAGGACACCACTCGACATAGGCAGGCAGGCAGGCTTTTTGGATACCACTAGTTACAACGGGTTTTAACGAAATTGTTTTAATTAATGTTTCCGGGTAACTTTCAAGTATCCTCGTTCATATCTATGAAAGGTCAATATTAAGATGACGAACATGTAAAACCATATAACTTAGTTTCTGAAATTTAAACGAGTAATTATATTTCAGTCAAGTCACATGCTTCTGTTTTCTAAGTTCGCTATTGTTAGAATTACGTAACGCTTATACCAATGTATACAAACATTAAGTTGGCCTTACTGCAGTCACAAAACCATGGAAACTTCGAAAAGATACCCAACATGCCCGTCATATAAAATAACGATCTTGAATATTTGACATGTTTAAGTGCAACCTTGAGCAGTTTCCTTGGAAACCTTTAAAGATACAAAATAAAATAAATTACTTTCATTTGTGAAATGAAACAATACGGGTAAAATCAAACATTGCAATCTCCATTTCTGTAGATCTTCGATTTTCGAATAAAGGAAAATAGTAGCAGTAATGCGCACTATTTGGCTTGATTGTGACGTGGGGAACAAGATCCATAAATTGATTCTGTGGTGAATTTGCAGCTTAACCATTAGCAGATGTGCCATCATACGGTGTATTGTGGTCGTTCGATCATTATTTGAATTTAAAAAGATTATTATCCGCATGGAAACGTAAAATGTATATTTTGCGCGTATCTCAAAGAACCGTATCAAGTATACACTTACTATTTTTGGCCGATTGAAGTCATAATGATAAACATAAGATGGATATTACTTTAGTGAAAAATCGTGAAGATTACAACTTAATAATAAAGACAATATGCGAGTCTATTATCTGTTTTGTGTCTAAATCTGACAGCGAGATTATCTCACGTGATAAGCAAAGCAAGAGCATGGTTGGAAATGTTCATTAGTGTTGCATATGAGAGCCCATAAAGAGTAATTCGGTATCCAAGGGATCTTGTGAGTAGGCGGGTAAAATTCATAGCCAAGTACCCGCCAATTAAGATATGCATTTTCCTGCAACAAACACGCGCAGTTTGATGCGCGGCATTTGCTAGCAGTCAAGTCATTACGCGCGTGATTCCTATAACATGCGTCTTGTCTCTGCACATGACGTAAATCGGAGAGGATGCTTTATTTTTTATTTAACCGTTTAAGTATGCAACAACGACTTTTTTATCTATAGAAGCCGAAGCCTGTAGGGTTTTTTTAAAGCACCATTTTTGGAATTGATTTTGTTTAAAATCCGAGTCCTTCACCCCTTTTTATATTTTATGTTTGTTATCAGCCAACATAAAATATTAAGAAATTCTAGCCCACTTGGGCCCCTTAAAATTATTATATGTTTGATTACAGTGGTAATACACGAGGCGTATGAATATCAATGCAAGTAACAATGATATGAATTCCCTAGATTATTCACAGTGGAAAACAGATTTGTATTACGGATTTGTAGCATTCAGAGGAGACGTTAATTCATCATGTTCATATGGATCAGGCTGCGAATTGAGGTTGTTTTGATTAATTTTGTAACTAATCCATAAATTTACGCCAATATATTATAGAAGCTTGCAGCGGGAGTATAGAATTAAAGTCGATGATATGTATAAACGATACGTTTATTATAGTAATCATTTTGGTAGCATTTTTACATACGATATATAATTATAATGGTTACTTGAGTGTCTAAAATCCCAAATAATGTATAGCAAGTAGTACAACTAGGAGACGACGACTATACAGTACTTGCATGTTCCTGAAAATATGAAAGGATACATGTACACCTTTCTCATTATTTCAAAAACAATTTTAGTAGCGGAATAATTAAATCAATCAAAAGCGGTACTTAAATCCATTAGAACCAAACACGGGTTTTTGTTTATATAAAGAGCTTAAAATGTTGTTTTTCAATTCCATGCATAATCAATTTGATCTTATTAGTAACATTCTGAAATGTATAAGTTGGTAGGGGATGTGTGTATCTCAAAACGAAGAGTCCACTCATCAATGCGATATCGGGTCAGTATTCTCATCAAATCCAATTTTGCAACAATCATGTTGAACTAATTAATCCCTATCGCTAAAAAATGAGTTTTCTCAAGATAAATAATTTAGTACACTATAGGACTTTTTTGGTGGTTTGAGATTATATTCAAACAGCATAAAATTGCATGAAGTTGCCGAATTATCTGCAAACATGTCAAAAGCAAGAAGCATGCCATGAAGCAAGTTCAATGAAGTAAGTACTGCCTAACATAACGGCAAATATATCAAACATCAAATGAGAATAATCAAGCTTCTATTAATTAAAAAGGACTAAAAACAGGTGGACCATAATTATACAAGATGACACCATTACAAAATATTCAGCATTTTACAAATGAAATACATGTAGGTCTAAAATAACATAAACACGCGCCCGGGAAACACACACTAGCACATAATATCATGATCATAATACTGAACAAATTGTAAATTCCACTGTCGTGTGTTTTAATAATAAGTAGATTTTAAAGTTCAAATTATAGAACTACAAAGTCCAGTTGATATTTGATATATAAGTTTATTCTCTCATCTCCATTCACCGTAGTGGGACGTCAAAATCGATTGTTTCCAGGTCAACCGGTTCAGTGCTCTCTGTGTTCGGAACCACGATATTAAATGATCACAACATAAAGTCAATTGGTTACAAACCATGCGTGAATAAGTTACTAAAGTATGACGTATGGCGCAATCGATACCATTGATAGCTAACTTATACAGTGATTGATTTTCTTGACCAGTTAAATGCTACCTGGTCAATGGCCTGACGGTGTTTTTAAAATTTAAGATATTTCCCCTAATATTCAAACTAATATAATGAATGCAGCAATTAATATTGCCTATTGTTTTAATACACTCAAAGTATATGACGGTTAATGTACTCGTGCAAATGCATTCGTCAAGATAATCGCACTTGCCATGGAGTTATTGCATTAAGCTCTCGAGCTATCGGCTCTCGAGCTAAATGCAATAACTCCACGGCGCGTGCGATTATCTTGACTAATGCATTGCACTCAGTTCATTATCCTTATCATAGCCGATCATTTTGTGATAAAAAGAAATTGTACCAATTACGGACGTCGTTATATTTAATACAGTTTAATGCCATCTTGTTTAACAACGTATATTGACCCTTTGCACAGATCAGCCATCTTGCTATCAAAACGAGGTTCTTCCCGCCATTCATGCGTAAAAGTGCATTTTTTGTTTTTCGCGCTTTTCTTGTTAGGAACACATCAAGCACTTTGTTTAAAGTGAAACCCCGTGAGATGACCGTACAAAATGATCAATACTTCGTTAGTGCCACCTTAAACGTTAATTTAAGCGAGCTATTTGCACAGTATCTGCACAAATGAACTTTGAGCAGTTCTCTTTAAATTGATACTTGTATGATTAAAATGTCCAAACATACAGCATAAGACTTCACTGAGACACAAGATATGAATAGTCTTCAGTGATGATTTAAAGGATCATGGATTAGATAAACGGACACTTTGCTATGTGATACGCAAATAAGTTTAAAATCATTTGCTCAGCTGTAGTTCGTAATATCGAGTCCTGTTTTATGCAGAGTTTGATTTCTCTCTTCCTGACAGAGGGTGAGGAGTTAAGCATTGACCATTATGAAATAGAATGTTTCAAATAAACATAATTTTTCACCAGGTTCGCCGTCGCCAATAATAAAGGAGACAAGTAGAAAAGTGATCCCGTCAGGAAATCGAACCCAGAACCTCAGGTTTACGAGAGCTATGCCTTAACCACTGGGCCACAGGAGCTTCATGATTAGGCTGGTTGAAATTCGAACCCATAAGCGGTCACTTAAACTTATCTTAGTGTAATCAGCGTTCTTCTGTAGAAGATCTTTGACACGAAGAAGGAGGTTGACAATGCTCAGATGTATGCAAGTCCTAGATCATTTGGCCATATATCTTTATACCATGGTGTTTTCACCTAATGCTTCAGATACTTCCGTCATTCTTCAGCCTGATTTAAGTCCAATTGAAAGAACTGCTATTGCTGTTGGAATCGGTTTCACTTCATTATTTGGTATAGGTGGAAACAGTGTGGTTCTCATCTCTATCTCAATATCAAAGAAACTTCAAACATCTAACAACGCTCTCGTCTTTAATCTTGCTATTTCAAATTTAATGGTCTGTCTATTTATGTCATTGCATATAGCCACATTAATATCAGGTCAATGTAATATACCTGATTCGCTCTGTACTGCAGTTGGATTTGTAACTATCAGTAGCACTGGAATATGCGCTTTTACTTTTATGTTTATTGCTTTATATAGGTGTTCCATTATCACTGGAAGTTTTAGATTTATTCAACGTAATGGAACATTATCTACGTTAGCAATGATATCAATGTCATGGATTGTACCGATAACAATATCTTCTGTTCCTTTATATACTGATTTTGGAGAGATTGGATATGAGAACAAATACAGCATGTGTCTATGGGATCTTTCCAATCCCAACTCCAGAAAGTTTACCATATTGCTCATATCACTTTGTGGTATTTCAACGATATTGTTAACGATCATTTTCTACCTCAAACTGTATCTGTATATTAGAAACCACAACAAAAAGATCCAGGCAATTGGAATGGTAGAATCCGACGGTTTCGGTACAGGACACCATTCTTCACCACACATGTCATCGTCTCATAAAAAATCGATAAACAAACGACAAATTCAAGTGACAAAGAACATGTTCATGGTCTTGTGTGCTTTTATTTTTACATTCACGCCTTCAGCTATTGCCTGTGTTCTTCCGGATGCATCAGCACGACTTGTTACGTATACCACGCTTTTGTTGGTTTGCAATAGTTGTATCAATCCTCTATTATATACAAAAAACAATGAGTTTAGAAACACTATGTTGAATGTGTTGCAATGCAAATGCGGTATGTATATCAAAAAATAACATGACGTATATTACCATATAAATTAAGTTAACATTCGTCTTAATTAGAAAACTGTAAAGAAAAATAAACATTATAGATTTGCAATGTAGCATCTCATGTGAATATTGTCTCGTTTATCAGAAATAAAGCTAATATCAACATCTTATAACATAAACCAAGTAATACTATCACGTCAACTTATTTTATTTTATTATCACCAACAATTGATTTTTCACTTATCCAGAAATGAGAATGGCGGCAACAGTTCTGAGAATTTAATACAGTTATATCATGATATCGGCAAAAGCAGTTTATCGGCATGTTATGATTTTGTATCGATTTCAATTTAAACAGCAAGAATCACCTCAGGTAATTTTAAATGATAATAGCGTACGAATTGACTTTCAATTTGATGAATAAGACACGTGGTTTCAAAATAAAAATAAAAGTCAGTGTATCTGTTTTTGAAGTTAAAAAAAGTCATGGTGATAGCCGGAGCTTGCCACTCTTCAAAACAACGTTGTTTGTTAAAGGAAGACAAGCGTGGGTTCTCCAATATGTTTCTATTTTTTATTAAGAAATGTTTAGAAAATGGTAGAGGTTTAAAATGCACATCATCATGGCTATGGTGAAATGCGTATCATTAAGCAGAGTTCATAATCAGCAGGTAACAGATGGTACCATATCAAATTACGTAATGATGATTATGAAAAATATTGCTGTTGAGTGCGGTAATTTCTTAATACCGATATACCAATTATATCTTCATAACAAAGATGGTTTTATGTTTATGAATGAGTATATATATATAAATAACGTTATTTTGCTGAGTTACAAATGACAACAATCAATGTACTTGCCCTTTATTTTCTCATTACTTATTCATACTTTATATACAATGCTGTATTTCACAAAAGTGCAACCTCTTGCAGTTCCATTTGATATGAAACCTTTAAACGTTCAAAATGAATTTGTGAAATGTAACATTTAAGAAAAAACCCTATGACATCAAACATTGTTATCTCCATTTCTGTATATCTTTGATTTCAGAATGGAGGGGAAAAGTAACAGAAAGGAGCACAATTTGACTGGGACTTGAGTGACAAGATCCATACATTGATTATGTGGTGAATATAGAGATTAACTTAAAAACAAGTGGACTCACTTTAATTCCCATTACCTGCCCAACTATGACAATATTTCAATTACAAGGAGAAAATGCTGCATGTAATATTGTATTGCACTGATACCATACCAAGTGGAAGAAACTGACTGAAGAGACAACTGTTATGTACATTAAAATTGTAGGAAATACGGGGTATTATGATAGTTCATTTCTTATATGAATTAAACAAGATTATTATCTGCATGGCAACGAAGGAAATGTATATTTTGTGCGTGGCTCAAAGAAAATTATCGAGGACGCTTACTATTTTGGGTAGATAGAAAGCAACCGGATATTTATTGAAACTATTTAAATATCGTAAAGATGACAACTTAATAATAAAGACAACATGTGAGTCTATTATCAGTTTTGAGTCTAAATCTGACAGCGAGATTTATCTTCCGTAATAAGCAAAACAAGAGCATGGTTGGAAATGTCTTTATTAATCTTGCATATGGGAAAGCCCATAAAGCGTGATTCGGTATCCAAGAGATCTTGTGAGTTCGCGGGTAACATTTGTAACCACGTAGCTAAGTATTAGGTAATGCTATTCCCTGCAACACGCACATAATTTATGAAAAACAAAATATGAAGAAATTCTATCACACTTAGGCCCTAAAAAGTAACGTGCGTTTGATTGAAATAGTGACGAGGCGGGTGAATATCAATTCACGTGACAATGATAATTCCCTAGATTATGCACAGTGGAAAACAGATTTGTATTACGGATTTGTATCATTCATAGGTGACGTTAATTCATCATATGCATCAGTGTTCAGTTTGAGGCTGTGTAAACTGTCTTTTCCATTGTTTTGATTAATTTTGTAACTAATCCACAATTTTGTATCAATTTATTATTGAAAGATTGCAGCAGAGGTATAGAATTAACGTCGAAGATATTTATAAACGACACGTACATTATAGTAAACACTTTCGGCAGTACTTTGCACATACGATATAACGGATAGTAATACTTCTTGCTCTTAACCGAAATGCCATATTATGTATATATAGCAAGTAGTACACTTTGAAAACGTTGTTTCAAAAGTTTACATAGTGCTGATTAACGGCTGGATTGAACAGCCAGTTGCTTAAAATATTGTTTAAAACATTTATTTTATTTTATTTTAGACATATTTAAACCGGCTAGCCAAGATCAACTAACTAAGCACACTGCTTTACACAGGGCTCTCTACAATAAAGATCTTGAACATTTGCTATGTTAGTGCAAAACGATACCTTGGATAATATGGGCCTATATCTCAACACATGTCAAAAGCATAAATATTGGAAAAAAATATTTTAGTTTAGTTTAGTTTATTTCAGAAATATTTAAAGAGGATAGCCTAGATCAATAAATTAAGTACTGTTTTACACAGGGGCCTTTACAATAAAGAGCTTGAACATTTGCCATTTACTGCAACTTACCTTTGAAAAATGTTACGTTCATTGCTACTTTAATTTCTTTAAAAAGAATATTGCCATTACATTACTGTTTATTAAGTCGGCAACATTATGACCAGTACTTAGGATGACAAAGATTGGCATTACACGGCGAAGCGAATTAACATTAAATATTAATATCGTTTCCGACGAATATCCTATGGGTTTTTTCAAAATTTTCAAATTGCTGGGGGCATTACTATACCTGTAATATACAGGTTGTCTTAATAAAAATATGCCTTGTGGAAAGTGGTACATAACTTAAAATATCAGCAGTAAAATAAAAATTGTTCTTAAAGATCAAAAACTATGAAGTGTCTGGGGCAATAAAAAAAAAAAGCGCAGTGATTTATAGTGCGCTACGCACAGGCACAACGCCAAGACGTTGATCCACAAGCCTCAGCACACTTTACAGCTAACAATACTGTGTAGTTCAGTATAAAAGAAATAAAGTAAACACCAAGTGTTGCTGGGTAGGAGTTCAAAATCAATCAATCAAGCAAGCAAGCAAGCAAGCAAGCAAGCAATATATCAATCAAGCAATCTCTCTTTGGGTTAACAGTATTATGTGAAAGTATAAACTTCTAAAACATACTTTTCATACATTTGTCAACCAACAGTAGGGCTGGACTTTATTTGAAGTGTTTGAAATAAAAATAAAAAAAAAAAGAAAGAAAGAAAGAAAGAAAGAAAGAAAGAAAGAAAGAAAGAAAGAAAGAAAGAAAGAAAGAAAGAAAGAAAGAAAGAAAGAAAGAAAGAAAGAAAGAAAGAAAGAAAGAATAAAAAAGAAAGAAAGACAGAAAGAAAGAAAGAAAGAAAGAAAGAAAGAAAAGAGAAAATGAGCCAAGAAACAAAACAAAAAAAGAACTGTTTTTCTACTAAAAACGAAGGTGATTTACTCACATTTTAGTGACGTTTCACCACTACGCTAGTGGATTCATCAGACTGGCAACTCATCGCATCTATTCTCATCTTCTCTGGTAAGAGGAAGCGCCAGAGAGGGCGTGATGATTTGGTTAAAGATATTGTTTTATAAACTCATCACGCTTTCTACGGTTCTTCCTGTTACCCATAAAAGGAAACAGATGAGTTGCCAGTCTGGATTCTCATCTTCTCTGGTCTGATGAAGCCACTAGCGTGGTGGTGAAACGTCACTAAAATATGAGTAAATCCACCTTCGTTTTTAGTAGGAATTGTTCAAAATGATCAAAATGCACAGTTAAAATCAACATTCCTAATTAACTTGTTCAAAGATGAGAAAAAAAAGAAGAAAAGAAAGAATTAAAAATAACATTGACTCGAACCAATCAGGTTTGCATCAAATAGAATTCATAGTCTAACAAGAGTTAGTGCCACCTTAAACGCTTAATTAAGCGAGCTATTTACACATTATCTGCACAAATGAACTTTGAGCTTTCCTCTTTTTCTGCCAACATGTCCAATAGAAACATGTCAGAAATTAATTGCTACTTTATGTTGAAATATATAGCCTGAGATTTCACACGAGACACGAGATTTGGATAACCTTGGGTATATCAAGGCTCAAGATGTTTAAGGACCCTCGATTAGATAAACGGAGACTTTGCTATCTGATATGTAAATAAAATAAAAAGCATTTTGTCAACTGTAGTTCGTAATATCAAGTTTTGTTTTATGCGCGTTTATCTCTCTCTCTATCTCTGGCAGAGGGTAAAGACTAATGATATCACGAAATAGAACATTTATATTACACTATACACGTATAGTAATTCTTTGGGCTCTTTGAGTTTGAGTTCCACAGACGTTATCGACAAGAAACAACCCGATTATCATTATACGAGGAATTATCGAGGATTCATTTTTGAACAAGACGAATTGACAAATTGACAAACCTTTTATCGCCTACATCATTACACAAATTAAACAGCGTTTTAGTAAAATGACCGATTGGAAAAGACTTGAAGAACAGATATTCTATGTCAGCAGCATGTTCAGTGTATTGACATAATCTATATTGTCAGCGTACATTGGTGTAATGTCGTTCTTCAGTGGAACAGATCTATATTTTCAGTTTAACCTATGTTCTTCAGTGGAACCAATATTCTAAATATTCAGTGTTAACCTACGTTCTTTTGTCATGTTTCTTGAAGACCTTAGACACTAACTTGGAACGGACTGGTGAGGATGGGGTTGAAATATCTTAGAATTAAGTAAACGCTGCATCATTTTTCCACATATCTAAAATACCATGGCGTCTCCACCAAATGCCTCAGACACTACTCTCATTCTTCAGCCTGATTTAGATCAACTAGAAAGAACTGCTATTGCTGTTGGAATCTGTTTCACTTCATTATTTGGTATAGGTGGAAACAGTGTGGTTATCATCTCTATCTCAATCTCTAAGAAACTTCAAACATCTAACAACGCTCTCGTCTTTAATCTTGCTATTTCAAATTTGATAGGCAGTATTTTTATGTCATTGCATATAGCCACATTAATATCAGGTCAATGTAATATACCTGATTCTCTCTGTACTGCAGTTGGATTTGTAACTATCAGTAGCACTGGAATATGTGCCTTTACACTTATGTTTATTGCTTTATATCGATGTTCCATTATCACTGGAAGTTTTAGATTTATTCAACGTAATGGAACATTATCTACGTTAGCAATGATATCAATGTCATGGATTGTACCGATAACAATATCTTCTGTTCCTTTATATACTGATTTTGGAGAGATTGGATATGAGTACAAATACAGCATGTGTCTATGGAATCTTTCCAATCCCAACTCCAGAAAGTTTACAATATTGCTCATATCAATTTGTGGTATTTCAACGATATTGTTAACGATCATTTTCTACCTCAAACTGTATCTGTATATTAGAAACCACAACAAAAAGATCCAAGCAATTGGAATGGCAGAAAATACATCCAATAGTGTTGGTGAACAACAACAATCTTCACCGAAAATATCACCGTCTTACAAGAAATCGATAAGCAAACGACAAATTCAAGTAACGAAGAATATGTTCATGGTCTTGTGTGCTTTTATTTTTACATTCACGCCTTCAGCTATTGCCTGTGTTCTTCCGGATGCATCAGCACGACTAGTTACGTATACCACGCTTTTGGTGGTTTGCAATAGTTGTATCAATCCCTTATTATATACAAAGAACAATGAGTTTAGAAACACTATGTTGAATGTGTTGCAATGCAAATGCGGTATGTATATCACAAAATAATATACATGACGTATATTACCATATAAATTAAGTTAACATTCGTCTTAATTAGAAAACTCTAAAGTAAAATAAACATCACAGATTTGCAATTGTAACATCTCGTTTATCAGAAATAAAGCTAATATCAACATTTTATAACATAAACCAAGCAATACTATCACATCAACTTATTTTATTTTATTATCACCAACAATTCAGTTTTCACTTATCCAGAAATGAGAATTGCGGCAACAGTTCTGAGAGTTTAATACAGTTATATCATGATATCGGCAAAAGCAGTGTATCGGCATGTTATGATTTTGTATCGATTTCAATTTAAACAGCAAGAATCACCTCGGGTCATTTTACATGAAAATAGCGTACGAATTGACTTTCAATTTGATGAATAAGACACGTGGTTTTACAATAAAAATAAAAGTCAGTGTATCTGTTTTTGAAATTTTTAAAGATCATAATGATAGCCGTGTCTTGCGACTCTTCAAAACAATATTCCTCGTCAACGGAAGACAAGCGTGGGTTCTCCAATATGTATTTTTATTAAGAAATTTTACTGCAAGGTTTGTTTAATGCGTACAATCCTGCAGAGTTATAATCACCAGGTAACAGATGGTACCATATCAAATTACTTAATGATGATTATGAAAAATGAGCAATATTGCGAATATTTACCAAGATAGTTTTAATCAAACACAATTAATATTTCACGAGCTGTCAATTATAGACCGGGCGCTACTCTCATTAGATATGACCACCTGTTCGATTTTGGAAGTGGGCGTGACCATGTCTCCGTAAATGAAGTGATAGACGTTTCGCGGGGGTTGATACTGTTTTACAGGAAAATGAATCGGAAAACCAATCATAATATCAGCAAATATTAAGCTGTGATTTGGCTTTAATAGGTAGTGCCTATTAAATTTGAAACGCTATAATACCCAAATGATCAAAACATGCACAATATCGAGGGATGAGAGCCAGAAAGCCTCAACTCACAATCACCTGTTCCCAAAAAATGAGCATAAAGTCCATTAAACATGACAAAATTCAATTGAAAACAAAAGAAATTCTGTCAGAAGTGTTGATTTTTTTATTGTTTTTTATTTTATAATACCAATTGACCCCCGGGTATTGACACCCTCCTTTTTTTAAGCAACATTTTATACCGATACTGTGTGGTCCCTTGCTTTATAAAACACTGGCGGGTAGCTGAGTAAACAGAGCGGTGTTAGTAAACGGGGAGATGGTAATCATGGCAATTGGTATTGCTTTTTAATGCTAAATTACGCGGTTGACAAGTTACCATTGTTGCCTTCATGTACCAAAGTGTTTTTAATGAATTTTACTGAATAAATACTTTTGCGTAATTTTTGTACCAGAACACGATGTTTTACTTCTCTTGCCATTTCTTTAGTTTTTTTCCTTCCTTTCTCTCCCCCTCCCCTTTTGCTTCTTTCTTTCTTTCTTTCTTTCTTTCTTTCTTTCTTTCTTTCTTTCTTTCTTTCTTTCTTTCTTTCTTTCTTTCTTTCTTTCTTTCTTTCTTTCTTTCTTTCTTTCTTTCTTTCTTTCTTTCTTTCTTTCTTTCTTTCTTTCTTTCTTTCTTTCTTTCTTTCTTTCTTTCTTTCTTTCTTTCTTTCTTTCTTTCTTTCTTTCTTTCTTTCTTTCTTTTATAAACCCAGTGAATGAAAACTCAGTTAATGAATAATGTATTACCCTTGCGCTATTATGCAGAAATTCCAAGATCGCAATTATCCCTTGAGAAATGCAACTTTAAAATAGGTCTTGTCGAGCCTCTTACGATGAACAGAACAAGTCTCTGCTTATATTGATTTTATTAAAATGAAATGCTAAAAACAGAAGCTACATTGATTGAGAAGAATTTCAGGAAGGAAAATCGATTCTTCCTATTGTACTAAATTTGAATACAAACCACTTAAAATCATTCCACTCACTCACTCATTGATACCAACCGGCTATGAGAACCAGGGTGTGACGACTGACCTCATTACTGTGTATATTCCCGTAGACATTTAGAACCGGATGGAACCGCCCGGAACCGGCGGGACACCGGCGGTCGAGTTTTGATTTGATCACTTATAGACATGGTTGTTTGATGGCATGTAAAATGTAGTCATTTTAATGAAAAGGTGAACACTGATAGCGCTATTTATCTTAAATCTTGTTTTCATCTTCACAACGGGTTGACTGGTATAATGGTATTAAAACATCAGAAAATTAGTAACAAAGACAGACACTCATTGTACCAACCGGCTATGAGAACCAGAGTGTGACGACTGACCTCATTACTGTGTATATTCCCGAAGGAACCGGCGGGCAACCGGCGGTCGAGTTTTAATTTGACCCCTTATAGACACTGTTGTTTGATGGCATGTAAAATGTAGTTATTTAAAAAAAGGTGAACACTGATAGCGCTATTTATCTTTCATCTTCACAAGGGGTTGACATTGGTATAATGGTATTAAAGCATCAGAAAATGAATAACAAAGACAAAAATTTCAAAACCTTTTTATCATGAAATGTAAGGAATAACTTAAATTAAATAAACAACTTAAATTAAACATATATGTAAATAGCGCCCTCAATTTTCACACAAATATACAGTTTATAGAATACAAATTACCACAAAAAATCAGATAAAGATACAAAAATCTATGTTAAAAAAAGGTCGTAATATATGTGTATGTTAGTGGGATAGCTGTTGGTATGGTCAAGGTCTAGAATAGAACATTATGTTTTTTTAACAAATGATCACATCAAACAGCCGTGTAGAGTGGATTTGAGCCCTTCTTTAATTCACACACAAGGAAGAACTGTCTGATAGCAATAAACACCATAAAACGCATGTTTTGGCCTTTAATTGACCAAGTTGTAAAAAAATTTTATTGCCAGTTAGGACTAACTAAAGGATTAGGATTTAGCCAAGTTTCATTATTTTGGCAAAACAGGATAATATTTTTAATCCCAAAAAATTAGTGCTGTCTTTTTCGGGAATAGAGAGTAAGGACTGCTCGGAGAGAAATCAAATGCATATCTAGGGTTTCTTTAAAATGATGAGAATATATTTTTCTTTAGTCTATATTTAGTAGACGGCTTTATTGGGGGAATTCACCTGGAAGTGACGACTGTATAATTCTCTATTAAATATAAAATAGTAAAGTAGAGACCAAATAGATGGACATAAAGATAGAAATACATAATAATAAATAACAGTGAATAAACAAATGTAGACTATACCAAAATATTTACCCAAATATAAATGGTCAACTGTTTGCTTAGTTTAGTACCACTTAATTCTTTCTAAACACTATTGTCAAAAGGTTATTTTTGTAAGCTTAAAGTAGTAATTGTTTACAGATGATACTCACAACTAACTATTAATAGCTATCGTGAAATAAATTCATCACGTAATGTGTTTACCCAGCCCCTATATCAGACCCTATGACCTACATGTAATATTGTTTGCCTACTATGCAAAGAAATCCTCCAGCATGAATCATCTCTGCTTATAATTATGTTATTTAATTGTTTCATTCTTCTTCTGATATAATCTTTCTTGGAATCATTATGCATAGTAATATCATTGAACATGGTAATACTTTAAGTACCTCATGTCATTTTGCCTTTTATAAAATGATCTGCTTCTCTACTAAGTTCAAAAGTGCACACTAGTATTTAATCTTGTCTTTTATTATTAATAGACAATATTCAATAGAAGGACAGGATTAATTTGGCAACCAAATAATTTGAATTGAAATACATTCATGACATTGATTCATTGCCATTTACACCATCTCATTTTCACTTGCAAAAATCATTAATTATGAATATTTTCATTTTGTTACTTCCGACCGAAATGTCTAATTTTGATTCACAAGTGTCGACGAAGTCTCTTACCATGCTTTCAAAGTCATTCCCCACTGATGCCCTGAAGGTATCAATGTCCGGAGACATCATCATTAACAGAGAGGAGGGAAGTGACGGCAATATCAAGGATTTGATGCATTTGGGCAGGCGTCAAGTAACCGTGACTCTAGCACTAGTTGCTTTAGATGAATGTAATAACTAATTTATATAATGACGTGTCTTAAGGGGTAATACACCCCTGTGGTAAATTTCTGACTATTTTTACATTTTTCTCAAAAAATAATAACACACTGGTAACAAAAGTTTTGTATATTATTGGGGCAAGGAATCCAATTACTTCACTGAAATGTCAGCGACTCAATACAAGCGGTTCAGTATATATGATCGGAAATGAGGTACATCCTAGCGGTGCCTTATTTCTTATCATAAATAACAAACCGCTTGTCTTGGGTCACTGAAATTCCAGTGTAGTATTAGTTTTTGAGGAAAATTCAAAAATAGACACAAATTTATCGAGGGGTGCAGTACCCCCTTAAATTCCCTCCAGTTTCAGGGAATAGATATTGATCGGTCAAGCTTTCTATTTATATCTTTGAAATTATTTTCAAAATTGTAACGTCTTTATAATATTACTTTGTATTGTATGTTACCAAATACATACATCTAATGTACTGTTTTTATTTCCCACAATATTATTATACAATTGTGTTACATTCGCGTTGTATGTAAAAACTATTTAGGGTTCATCTTAACGCATGTTTCATGATAATGAAAGGATCTCATTCAATCCATTCGGCTTCGGCTATTGAGGCAAGTTGTAAATCGTTGTTGGTATTTCCCAACATCTTCTGTATATAAGTCGGATAGTTTTTTGTTGGTTTACAAGTCCCTCTTAAATTTGACCCCACTCTATAAAGTAAACTTCTCACACCATACGTACCGTTGTGAACTTTACTTAAAGCTCAAAAGGACTTCGTCAGATTCTACTTGCTGCTCGATCCGCTAAATCTGAAAATAAAGTCATAATATAGGCATGTAAGTGGTCCTTAATCTAGAGAAATATATTTATTATTCGTGAAGCTGAAAAGTGTGGCTCCTGCCATCCCACTCGCCTTGATGAACAGAACACGACGGTTAGAGATTTAATCCTCCAGTTGATTAGACATAACATACTCATGATACTAATCGCGTGAACACGTTATGAAATAGAATCTATGCGAATTTAACATGCTACCGAATGTTCATCCATCCATTATTCCCAAAAGTGATTGATTCAATATCGAATAAGCTGAAAATATGATTTTGAGGTTATTAAATATAATTGTTTTCTATTTGCATCATTTCTAAAAAGCAGAACGGGAAGAAAAAGTGTTTTAAGTGAATTTCAGAAATTTATATGATATTTAATTCTTTATGCGAAAGAGTACAATAATCATTTTAGTTAAAGGTACTTGACCAGATTAACAGCTTCATTTCCTCACTTTATGCCATCAAAATAAAAAATTTAGTATCAGATGAAAGCTCATATTTTGCTCATAGCCCCAGTGAAATATGTTAATTTTAGGCGATATGAACAAAAACATTTTCTTTTTTTGTATTTTCTCAAATTGCAAATTATTTACAGATTTTGGTGATTTTTTGGGTCATTTCCAAAAAAAAGGCCGACCGACCGACCCTAGTTGAAAGGTCCGCCCGGTGTTTTTTTTCGTCGCCTTAAATATTCAGTTTCATTTTGTGATAGTATAGTCTGAAATTGACATTTTTTCGCGCGCAATTATATTAGTAAAATCTATGTTCATCTCATATTCTAGTAAAATCTATGTTCATATCCCTCTAAATAATTGTAATGCTCCAGCAGCCACTACCAATCTTATACCTAAACAAACACTTCACCACGTAAGTGCACGAGATCACGGTGAGTTTGGGGCCTCCAAATTTTGGCCTGGCCCAAGGCCCCCAAAAAGGTAAATCCGGCCCTGCAAGCAATATCCACTGATCATTCTGGGTTTGTCATTTTGACCTTCAGGTTACCGGTCCGTCCTTCTCATTTCTTTTTCAACGATTGAACATGTTTGTATGTAGCTATACTTCCTAGGTCTATATATGAGGTTAGAGTAAGCTTAACTCTTCAGATCCGAGCCTTGTCTAATTTACGTTTGAAAATCTTATTAAATTGAACAACACGATGGTGCCCAACAAACACAAAACGTCTTCGACATCATTCACAAAAGGTTATAAAAGGTTGTCAAAAACGTTTAAATGTCGGCTTATATAAAGGGTATAGAAAGGATATAACATGTTTTCATAACATTAAAAAAATATTTTTTGATAAGCTAGTGGAACATAATTTTAACATAATGTTATTTAAGTATTGAAAAAATATTTGGCAAACAATGTTGGCAAAACATAGTTTACAATAACATTTCGAAAACATTTTAAAAATATTGCTGTAGTGTATTTTCATACAAAACATTTTAAAACGTTTTCATGACCTTTATATAACCCGACATTTAATGTTAGTAAAACGTTTTTACCTAAACCAACCCCAAAATGTAACTTTTTTTAAAATGTGTTTGAAACGTTTGTGTGTTTGCTGGGTGTCTCACAAGATTCAAGATCCAGGTACTAGAAAACCAATAGTCGACTCTAAGGACTGTTTGGAATGAAATCAAAGGCTTGTCTAGGGTTTCATTAAAATGATAAGAATACCTTTTCCCTTTAGGTTATATTTAGTAGACGGCTTTATAAGGGGAATTCACCTGGAAGTGACGACTGTATGATTCTCTAATATAAGGAGTATATTTAAAGTAGAGATTACTTATAGCTAGACTAATAGCTGGACATAAAAATAAAAACCGGTTTAGAAACTTACATGCAGTGGCGTAGCGTCATAGGGGCACGGGGAGCACGTGCCCCCCCCCATCGATCTGAAATTTGGATTTTTCACATTTTCTACCAAAAGTTCCCCTGCCTGGGGTTTCTCATCCAATCACAATGACCTAGTTTTGGCATCACCCTTGCTGAGTGACCGAGTTCTCTTCCCCCTAACCAACAAAATGATTTGATGTATTGAAGCAGCTGAGGGTGTCTGATGAAAACGTCAACGTTTTTTTTTTTCCCTTCAAAATGGCCGAAAAAGGGCTTGTGCCCCCCCCATCATGGTCGGTGCCCCCCCCACCCAATATGATGACCCACGCTACGCCACTGCTTACATGAGTTTACATGCGTGTGTTACGTCGTACAATAATCACACGATGGTGGTGATGGTAGCTTCGTATTAAATCACTCAGAAGTATCTGAATAAATACATAATAAATAACAGTAAATGTAGACATTACCCACATATAAATGGCCAGCTGCTTGTTTTATTATTTTAACCCCTTCATGCTTTCTAATCACGCAATGTTTATACACAGCCCAGGTCCCTATATCAGACCAAATAACCAGCATGAATCATCCCTGCTTATAATTATATAATTATGTTATTTAATTATTTCATTCTGGTATAATCTTTCTTGGAATCATTATGCATAGTAATATCATTAAACATGGTTATAATTTAAATAGCTCATGTCATTTTGCCTTATATAAAATGATCTGCTTCTCAAAAGTGCACACTAGTATTTAATTGTGTATTTTATTAATAGACAACACTCAATAAAAGCATACTTAATTTGGGTATTTATAGATGAATGTAATAACTAATTTATTTAATGACGCGTTCTAAATTCCCTTAAGTTTCAGGGATAGATATTGATCGGCTACACCTTTAAGATTATTTTCAGAATTGTAACGTCTTTAAAATAATAATGTGTATGTTATCAAACACTTGAATCTATAAACATGATAAATGTAAACCATTTGCATTTCCCTGCAAATATACAATATTATTGTGTTACATTCGCCGTTGTATGTAAAAATATTTAGGTGTCATCTTATCGAACGAATAATGCAATGATTCCATTCATTTCATTCGGCTTCGGAACAGGCGACTACAAAGTCTCTCCATGCACCACGATCCATAACTAGTGAGGATATTATAGCATCTGGTTGTATATCGTTATTAGTATTCCCTCAACAGCATCTCTGTTATAAGTCGCATAGCTTGTCCTTTGTCACCCTGGTCAGTCTCCTTTTGCCATGTGATGGAACATAAAGAAGGTTGCGATATAGATTGATGGACTTCTCAAAGGTGCTCCCAAACTTCCAAAAACCCGTCCAAGGAATTGTTTTCTGCCTGGCTATGTCACTGGTAGTCCTACTAGAAGCCAACATTGATCCAAAATACCAGAAGTTGGATATATATATATATATGCTTGATAAGCTCCATACAAATGAAGTGGTATCTGTGGCAGTGGGTTGCAGTTGACTTAGTTTTGGGTGCGCTGATGATGGGACCTTGATGTTCTGCTGATGGTCAGTCGTACGTGTGTGCGTGAGATGGAAGATACGAGCAAAGCAAAGGCCAAATCAATTATAAACTTGGCTGGATATCGACTTTCCTGACGGTAGTATAGGTATAGTCTATGAGTACAATGTACAAGAATGTGGCCAAAACACCCCCTTGCAGTGGTGCAGCAGTACCCAGGTGGATACGTGAAACGGTTCTAAAATGTTGCCATCCACCATAACAGCACTCATGGAGTTGTTGTAGAGCACACTTATAGCATTGACCAAGGGGACCGGGGCATGGGCTCCCCATAGTGGCAGAGCCATTTAAAACATGACACTCCTGTTGATTGAATCAAAAGCCTTCTTAAAGTCAATAAGAGCTTATCACCTGGCACTCCTCGTTAACAATAAATCAAACAAAGTCACTTGAACAACTCCAAAGACGTGCATACAGGATCATTTTAGGCCAGAGGTTCACCTCATATGCTGAGGCGGTGCAAGCTTGCGACCTTGAGCGCCTGTCAGATAGAAGAGAAGATCATTGCCGAAGAATAGCCGAAGGGCTTGCCGACCCAGACCGTACCAAAGATACATAGATAACAATGGACTTTTATAAAAACCGAAATGAACATAATCTCTTTTTTATTGTTAATATTTTAAGGGGCTGTGCACCAATTATGTGTACCACGGGGTGGTGCATTAGGGCGTAATATAGAAATGGTGCACAAAACATCTGTGCCAAAAATTGCTTGCAACCCTCTTCCGACCTGCCAAAAAATCGCTTGCTTGCCACCCTTTTTGGCCTTCCAAAAAATCTTTACCTCTATAATTCACCAATCCGGTGGAACACATACTTATAGCAACACACCTTATTGGTCATATACTTGGCTATAAACAAATCATATTTGCCTAAAAATTACAAATTACAAACCCTAAATCGTATTTAAATAAAGAATACTCCAATTAAAGCCATGTAGCTAATTTAAAAATACATTTACGTTGGCCCTAAAGATAACCATTTTTTGTTTGTAGAAAACATAATATAGTCGATTAGACGTTTTGTTTCAAACAAGACCATGGTTCTATCCTAAAAGAATAAAACTCGTCTTTCGTAACCTTCCTTGCATTACTAACTACATGAAACTAATGATCTCTCAAACTGCACACTCAGTCGCTGAATGATTTTTGACCTATATGTTTTAACTAGTTTAGAAACTGATTGGTCACAAATCTGTCGCTCATCGGCTTGTTGTCTTTTGCCTTAAAATCACTATCACAGCGGATTTTATACATAGACTATCGTACTTAAAAGCTGCAACTCATTTCAACTCATTTACTTTAAAGGAAATGATCCTGGTCATGGTCATGGTCCTTACTTTTATCCTAGTCTCTACTGAGTATATGAAGATATAAGAACCGAAAGTGCTAAAGCATGTTTTTACGTAAAAAAGAGGACATCGTCGATTATGATCCTGCTTAGCCATCGAAAATAGCAAACAACATTCTGAGACATCAAAATAGCTGAGCCGGAAATAGTAGTTCGCACTCCCAGCTACCAGTCATGTGTCCGTCAACTCTTAAAGGAACATTCAGTAATTTGCTCATCCGGACGATCGTAAAAATCATCAAAATTCAGATTTTGGTACCTTTGTCATTGTCGTAGATGTGCTAACATAGTCTGCTAGTGGTTCAGCCGAAAGCCGTGAATTTAAAATAAAAACAGGCATTTATATGAATCTGTAAATTTATATACTGTCGCTACATGTATTTGAATGGGGCCTCAGTATGTCAATACTGCTGTTTTCTTCATTTGTTGCCAAATTTTATCGTTTCAAAAATACCTTATGACAATTTTAATGAATATCCTTCACTTTTAGGCAATTTATAAACAATTTTAATTCTTTTGCACCTTCGCTGAGACCACTGAAAGGACCTTTAACAATAAGCCTGAGAGCACATCAGACACACCAAATTGCATTCTGAATACGAGGAATGTCCCTCTGATATCAAATAATTTTAATTTTTTGAAATTCACGATATAACACAAGTTTTATGGCAAACTATTAAAAATTTATATTTTTGATATTTTTGATATTTAACAGTCCTCAAAGTAAACTTTATAAATCTAATGATATGTACTTAAAGTGTACAGGTGTATGTAGCTGGGAGGAAGAGCCGTCCATTAAAACTTACATACTCTCACAACAAATGGATTCTATCTGAATCTTGTATATTCATATAATGAAGAAACCTTGCTACTCCATCTGGATACCCACGACGAGTGATTCCTTTATCAAACATTTATTGTTTTCCACATATTTCCTATTGCTTTGAAAAAAATACTTTGACGTTTTCATCAGACACCCTCAGCTGCTTCAATACATCATGTTGGTTAGGGGGAAGAGAAACTCGGTCACTCAGCAAGGGTGATGCCAAAACCAGGTCATTGGGATTGGATGAGAAACCCCAGGCAGGGGAAATTTTGGTACGATATAAATAATCTTTAAAAATGTAAAAAATCAAATACAAAGTTGGACCAATTTAAGTTGACAATATATCAAAATTTATCAATTCATAGGATATGGGTCATTCAGTTTATCTAAATATTAGTGGATCAATGTTTAACGTAGTATGGGTTTTTCTATGTGGTTGAGTCAACAAAGCATGCGAAAAGGAAGTCGAGAAAGGGGTCAGTGTGGTCATATCTTCCTGTTCGTTCGAAGTAAAGTACATGTACCCCCAAGTGACGATATCAATACAATTCTGTGAACTACATCATGATAATGCACACTGTCAAAAAACAGAAGAAAGACTATTAGCAAATCGATTTTTAAAGACAAATACGAAGAGTACAATAAAATCTCGTCACCATCGTGCAAATAATGTTAAATTTGCCGTATTTGGCAGAGATATAGTACGCACAGTGTTTGTACTTTGTAAGGGAGTGTTCAATAATACTTTGGTAGGGTGGCTGGTCTTCCTCAAATTTTTCGCTCAAAAACTTTTTTGACCCCTCCTCGATGGACCTCTAAACTTTTTTGACGCCCCTCTTTTGACAGACAAAACTTTTTGTCCCCCCCCCCCCCCATTATCGTATAACAAACATACTTAATAGTGTTGTTTCCAGTGGTGTGGTATCTGGGTCACATGTCATTGAGTGAGGCAAAATATGTTTGAAACATTCCCGGTGGGACAATACAAGCACAAGGAAATTTTCATTTTATACTTAATTAAGATTTGTCCCAAATCAGGGTGTTTATCTGATTTTACAGGGATATATGAAATAGAGGATTTATTTGGAGGTTCATTATATGCACATCAGCATAATTTGGATCCGTGGCTATTATGATAGTACAAATGCGCGCGACCCGCGCAAAAAATTTGGCCATATTGAAGCTTGAATGGTCAAATATTGTTAAAATTGGAACTAATTTATGCAAAAAGCTAAAATGGTCAAATATGAGATTAATTTGGTCACGCAAATGTACACAGGTACTAGTATCAGTTTTGGCCCCCAAAGACCGTGGCACCTGGGCCAGTGCCCACCATGCCCTATGGTAAATCTACCCATGGGCCTATGTGTACAAAATAATTTTGCAATGAGAAATAGTAAACTGAAGTGTGCAGTTTACGTGCAAAGAAATCCAATTTATTTTCTTGATTTAGTTGTATTTTGATCAGATTGGTACATAATCATATTTGTAGCCTACTTTGAAGAGGTATAAAATTCTATGATAAAAAGTGCCAGTATTTCTTAGAACAACCCAGATGTTGCATGTTGCTGATCATCTTTAATGTTATATTAATTAATAGATATGTGAACACACCATTACACAAGTGCCATCATTTTTTCAAACAAAAGCACTGAAAACCAAAACTAGCCCATGTTAAAAGTGATGTGGAGGGTCTCAATGCGCGCGAAGCGCGCGAACATTTTGGGGTTTGAAGAGGGAAAACTTTTTGCCCCCCCCCCTT
Source organism: Amphiura filiformis (assembly GCF_039555335.1). Lineage (NCBI taxonomy): Eukaryota > Metazoa > Echinodermata > Ophiuroidea > Amphilepidida > Amphiuridae > Amphiura > Amphiura filiformis. The sequence continues at coordinate 68,591,559 of NC_092636.1, read as the reverse complement.
TCCTACCACCTAAACCTTTTTGGTCCCCCCCTCTTTTAAGGTCCAAAACTTTTTGGCCCCCCTCCCTTTTACCAGCCCCCCACCAAAGTATTTCTGAACACTCCCTAAGTATATAATGTAAGCCAAATTAAGGTACCAGTTGTGTTCACCCCTGTATATCCCTAATAAAGACAAATATGTCAAAATTAATACCAGTCAATACCTGTACTCTTTAGCTCGGATTCAAGACCTCATTTGTTGAAATTGGTTGAGATTTAAAGAAACGGTGATCTAAAACATATAATGAAGAAACGAAATCAAAAGTTGCATTTTTGTGTTCTAATCAGTGAAAGCACGACGCTAGTTTTAACGTGCTAATCAATGGAAGCGCGGCGCTAGTTCTCTTGTTCACGAACGCTCTGTGTACAAAGCAATAAGGCATGCAATGAAAGAAACTGCAACTTTTACATTGGTATCTTTCTTGGGTTTTGGGATCGCCGTGTCTTTATTTCTTGAACAATTTCAACGAATGAGGTCTTAAATTTGAGCTAAAAGAGTTAAAAGATGCAGCTATTGGCTGCAGGTTCCAATAAATTATGACATATCTGTCTTTGATTAGGATATACAGGAGGTGAACATAACTGGTACCTTAATTTTTTGGCTTACTGCATGTAAGGTTATTAACAAGCTGTTCATCTTATTTCAATGTCAAGATGCATCCATTGTTTAAACTAGGACGTAATTACGAATTAAACGTAGTCAAGTCGAAATCTGGCAAATATCAATAACATTTGTGTGTCTGTTGAACCCATCGATGTTTCCTTCTCATGGTATAAAACATGTCTCATTTTGTTTTGAAGTCTCAAGGCATGTCAGGAGCTAAAAAAGAGCCAAAATATTAATCCTGGCTGTTGGACAATCACATTTTGAAAAAAAAATTATGGACAATATTCAAAGTTCCAATATAATGCTTATGATGCTTGACTTTAAGTTCAGTTTTTAGCCGTCTACGATATACCAAATCTATTTTCCTTTTAACCAGCATATCTTAACAATCAAATATTTTGTACCCATAGGTAATTGCCTGGCACGTAAGATAATAGAGATTTGAAGATGGAGGTAGAACGTTTTGAATGACCCTCGTAAATTAAAAGCAGATCATGGAATGATATCAGTTATATGAAATTTACGGAAAATGTTTACCCAGTCTTCTCAAGTCAACGTTTATTGAAATATTTATTTAAAGGTACAATTTTGTCTTGAATCTATTGAATTAAATTTTGTACTTACGGAAGTAAGTCGAGATCACTGATGGCATAGAATTGGCTCAGGTGGTATTTGTTTTTCTTACAACGTCCACACCAGAGAAAAATAAACATTTGATTGAATGAAAGGCGATTATAGGTTGGCGGAGCAGAAACGTAGTCATTGTGTCAATAAATTAGTTCAAGCAAGCAACACATTTGTAAAGCCACATTAAAATATACGATCAATGTGAACAGAAAGGTTCTGATGCGTCTTAAATCATCTTCATAATTTTTCTTTGCGAAATGGTCGGGATGATGTCGAGATGAGGACTGAAAAATATTCGCTTTCTATCATGAGAAAAGCCCGGGGAAAAGATGGGCTCTCGTGTATACAACGGGTTGTTATTTTAAGAAACTAATGCGAAAAGTTATGGTCGTCGATTACTGTTTCTAATTTTTAAAGAAATCAACTATTTTTATTGTGATATTTCTCGGTGGTGTAACACCCAAACTAGAATCCAGACAGCTCTTACGCCAAAGAACCGGTGCAATTTTAGTTGAATCAAAATCTGGATAAGAACCTGTCATAGAGATTGAGATGGAACAATGCCGAAATAGCAAGATACAAGATTTGCATAAATAATTGATATTTAATAATTACTTATCTATATTAAAAATTCCCTTTAAAAGGGAAAGCCGTCAGTTGAGAAAAAATTTTATTAATAAATAAATCTCTTTTATCTCAGTATAGTTTATGTCACCTTTATATACAAGTGTTCTGGATTTTTACAAGGAGTGTAATGTGAATGTTGATTGAGGTTTGATACATTTTGTTTTATTTTGACACTGGTTTGAAGTACATGCAAATGCTATTTGCTTAGTAATGTAACCACCTTTTGAAACCTATTTTTCGTGGTAACGTAGGTTTTACACGCTGTAATAGGTCCAATTGGGTGGTAATGTCCATGTTTGTAATACCAAGCAGTTGAGTAAACACCCTGCTGATTATGCAATGCATGGCAGCTATTTTGTATTTCAAAAATGGCCTTGGATCACAGTCAGAGCTCCGACAACCAATTGAAGAAGTTCCTCTAACCTTTGGGGAATAGACGAAAGGCAACGTAAGTGTACCAAATGTATTAGTTACACGCGGTCATGAAGAAGCAGATACCTTGCTCTTCCTACACGGTTGCACAGTGCATGGAGAACTTATAATAGACTCGTCAGATACGGTTCCTTCTAATGATCTACATGTATCCACGGCTACCTGCTGAGACACATTTCCTTACAGGGAAAGTGAAACTGAATAGGAGGATTTCACTGAAGCAAATTTATAAAAACATAGGAACAACCCGAGCATCAGCTATTTTAGGGTTTCACGCTTTCATGTGTGGCAGGTTCGCCAGCAGAACAAAGGAATAATAAGATATTCATGTCCCGTGATGATATGATATTCAACAACTCCTCCTATACCTTTGTACAGGAGCCAACCGTTGTTAATCCGTGATGAATCCACACTTTTACTGTAGCGTATACGCGAACGCGAGCGAGACTACGCGTTACGCGAGAGCGCGTAAAATTCGTAATGCCTGGAACCTTTGTGCGTATGCAAGCTTACAAGTTGAATTCAGTATTTTCAGATAGCGGCTAAATTTTGTCGTTTTATTCTGTAGTTTTATTGATGATATTATTTTTTGTAAGTTTTTGTAAGGCTTAGTGACAATGATTAACTGACATTTCCTCGTGAAATAATCGTGAATTATACGATCTTTAGCTTCTTTTCGTTGTTGAAAGGGATTCAATCATGTTTCACCGTTGTTCATCACCGTTTAACAACTCGCGTCCGGCGCGTCTGCGTAGTTTACTTCGCTCGGGCAGCTAAAGCTTCCCTCGCGAAGTAAACCACGCAGACGACGCGGCCGCATCGTTGTTAAACGGTGATGAACAACGGCGAAACATGATTGAATCCCTAATTTAATGTCTTGGCCTTACTTGGTCAAGCTGCTACTGAACCTTCTGCAGGCATCATTGCCCAGTTGGAAAGGTTCGTCTGCTTGTTAAACCGATCCAAGACATATAATGAACTGCGTTGGTTCTTGTATTCCAATCGCCAAGCAGAGGGGGAAAACCTTTCTCCAACATCCGGATCATTGATTCCACATATTCTACGCGCACATTATATTGCAATGATGATGGATACAAACATGTGGAAGCCACCCATCCCTGCCTTCTCCAACTGAATATGGATGGAAGTTCGATGAAGATAGATTTCTGTCAGTCTCCCACCACCAGAGGCCATAGTTAAATGTGTAAAGTGTGGCTGCAGAGCAGGATGCAGGTGTCGCATTAATGCGCCCTCTTGTACAGAGGTGTGTGGTAGTTGCAGCAACATAGAACAATCAGTTCCGAATATTGTGGGAGATAATGACTTATATTTAAGAAATAAAGGGTGCAGCAGTATCCTTTACACCCAAATAATGTGTCCGAGGCAGTAAAAATGTAAATAATGGGTGATGCGCAGCAGAACCCATTATTTAAACGTTTTTACTGCCGAGGACACATTATTTGGGTGTAAAGGATAATGCGGCACCCTTTGTTTCTATTCTATTACCAGAAAATAATGCGATTTAAAGAGAAAGTATAATTTTTTGGCATAAATATTTTAAGTTGTTTACTTCAAGGTGGAGCGCTTACGCGTAAGTGACAGCGCGTATTGCGGAAATATTGCACGCGTAACCAAGCGTAATGCTGTGTGTAGAATGTGTTACGGCGCTTGACCCATTTTTGCAGAATAATGGGCTCTTACGTGACGTGTTTTAACAAATCACAGTGCGCGATTTTAAATAGAGAGTAATAGAATAAGTTACAATACACTTATGAGAGTGCCAAAGTAATCATAATTATTGATTTTTTTTCACATGAGGTCATGCCATCAACACTACATAGAGTACATAAACCTGTAAAAATCAATTTAATCTGGTCGCCATATTGGATTTGACCACTATATTGTGTTTCAAACATTTCAAACATCATGGGCATTATTAACATGAAATACAGAAACATATAACAAAACCTCAATGGTTATGTATTTATAATCATAGTTCATAGATCATAATATTATGTCGGCCATTTTGAAATTCAAGATATTCACACATTGTTTTGTGTAAGACAAACATTCTGCACGAATTTACATTGCTGCCCACACTATAGTTGCTACAGTATTTGTAATTTGTTATATCGCAGGATGTTAACTTTGTACAAAAAAAGGAAAGTAAGCTATCATACGAAAATAGTTTTTCACCAGAAATCTGCCCCCATAAAGCAATACGACACGGTCAGCGACTATTGAGCAATTTTTGAAAACATTTTGATCATAGGTGTGAACATTCAATATCAGATACTGCTATTAGCCTCATAGTTCAAATGTAGTAATGAAGAGAGTTGATATTTTTTTATATATACGAGGGTCATTTAAAAAGTTCTACCTCCATCATCGCATCTCTGTTATCTTACCTGCCAGGATATTGAAATTACCCATGATTATACTTGTAAATCTCGGCTACAAATTTATTTGGTTAAAATGTAATTTGTTGTTAAGATGTGTTAGTTAAAGTGAATACAGATTTGCATTACTCGTCGAGTGGTCGATAGACGTCCCAATAAATCGGACTTAGTCACCGGTCAGTTCTACAGCATAGATATCCATGGCTAACGATGGTTAACTATGGAAACATGTTAAAGGACATCAAGAAAATTTTCTAAGTTATTTATTTTGAGCTAGGTTTTGTCTGTGACTGCTAATGTGAGGCCGTCGTAGGTCGTACGGGGCTCAAACTCGGCGGGTGGGTGTAGTTCTGTCCTGGCAAGAAGAAGTTTATGTTCGTTAAGTCATCCGACCCGGGGCCCCTCCAAGGGGTCATTTGAGGTCAAATGACTAAAAACTGTCATATGGGCATGAAACTAGGTCCTACGGGCGGGCTCAAACTCGGTGGGTGGGTGTAGTTCTGTCCTGGCAAGAAGATGTTCATGTTCGTTAAGTCATCCGACCCCGGGGTCCCCCTCCCAGGGGTCATTTGAGGTCAAATGACTAAAAACTGTCATATGGGCATGAAACTAGGTCGTACGAGGCTCAAACTCGGTGGGTGGGTGTAGTTCTGTCCTGGCAAGAAGAAGTTTATGTTCGTTAAGTCATCCGACCCAGGGCCCCCTCCCAGGGGTCATTTGAGGTCAAATGACTAAAAACTGTCATATGGGCATGAAACTTGGTAGGTACAGTCAACATTTAAAACAACATTTTTGAAGGTCAATTTTGGGGTCATCCAAGGTCACCACGGGTCATCGGAGGTCAAATTAGTAAAAACTCATATATGGACATGAAACTTGGTGGGTACAGTCAACATTTAGAGTTATAAGTTTAGGTCATTTTGGGGTCATCCAAGGTCACCCAGGGTCATCTGAGGTCAAATTACTAAAACTGTCGTATGGGCATGAAACTTGGTGGGTACAGTCAACATTTAGAGCCAAATTTTTGGACGGTCATTTTGGGGTCGCCAGGGGTCATGTGAGGTCAAATTAGTAAAAACTGTCGTATGGGCATGTCACCATCAGCCTGGTAATCGCGCCCAGCCGAGAACCGCCAAATATGGTAACCGCCTAGTCTATTTTAAAACTGATGCATCAATGACTATGTTCATCATGTCATTATTGTATCATTCTCACATACATTAGGAAATGAATTTGGAGAATAGAGGCCTTGCATGTGACATATCATCCCGTAAATATGGCGGACTACTCAAATGCATTCAACAAAAGCATGATTGCAATCAAATAGGTTGATGACAACATTTGATTGAATGGACTGCACTCCGCCATAACTACGGTGAAGGACACCGGCTCAAATCCTTTGTTTGGAGCCAATCGATAATTTCATGCAGGGCCTCTATACTTTCTGTTAATAAAATACTATGCTGACCTCACACTCCAGTAATTTCAGATCATTGAGCTCAGTAATACATCAAAGAATGTCTTCCAATTCATAAAAACAAATAGATAATCTGAATATCGGATTAAAAGCTTGAGGCATTTCAATTGCAAGGCTCATTACTTATACACCAACAACAACATAGGCCTACAAGTGTATATAATGTAGCATGTGCACACATTATCATGTTGTGGATGGTGAATCAAGCTGCAGTCCCTACACATTCCCAAATGAATGCAGTGACCACTCATTCATGATTGATGGACGTACTGATCATTATGTATGATTTAAACTCATAGGTGTTGTGCGTTAAGTTTGGCAATTTGGGAGGGGGTGGGTTCAAAATGACCCCATAGGATTATACATGGGGGTAAAAATTTCAAATTGCTCAAATACCCCTTTCAAATATATCAAATTATTTAAATAAATAAATAAAAATAAATAAATAAATAAATAAATAAATAAATAAATAAATAAATAAATAAATAAATAAATAAATAAATGAAAAAAATTGAACAAATTGTAGCGTAGCATTAAAATCATAATAACCATTGCTGACGGGCGGATTCGAACCAACGATATTGACATTACCAGTCTGATGCTCTAACACTGAGCTATGCCATCATCTAGTAATGAGGGTCGAGTTTTTAGCGTATACAGTGTTTGTCTGTGAAAATGCCGCCTCGTGAAATAAATAAATATAAAATCTCAATTTTAATTTAAATTTATTTGATAATTTTCTAACCTATGTTTTCTTTAGAGCAGGGACAAATATTTCCCCTTTTATCCAATTTGGCCGCTAAATAAGAATCTACTTCTTTTATTACTGATTTAATTCCGCGATTTGTTCCATTAAGCAATATCAAAGATTAATGTCAAGCATCTCACAACAGATATTTAGTTGGGTTAGTGGTTTTGCACAGTGCTTTTTAACCGGGTGGTACCGAGATCGATTCCCACCTCTGCCTGCAATTTTTTTTCAAGACTGGGAAATAATAACCTGACATTCGCCGCTGACATTCGTACAGGATTTAGCCACACTTGAACAGGATTTAGCCAAACAAAGACTTAAGCTTTTTAATAATACTATACATAAGTATAAGCTTATTATCCTCTTCAACAATAGGATTTAAGATTGGTGCTTGACTGGAATTACGTGCTAGTGAGTGTCATTGGTTATTGTTAAAAGGCAATAAGGTGTGTATTTCCTCTGAATAGGAAAGACTCTCTACATCGAACCATGGATGTTGGTGGTTCGAATTAAGCCCGATCCTGACTCCACTTCGCAGCGGTATGCGATGCTGCGATGCTTTTCAAACATCTCAGCATCGCGCGATGAAATTAAAATGTACAGGTGGAGTCAGTATCGGGCTTTAGGAGAATGTATCTTCCAAACCCAATTCGAAATGATGCGCTTGAGAATTCAACAATATAAATAACGGTAGCTCTATTATAATACACATTAATGTTTTAAGCAGATAAAATTCCAAAATATAATACGTTTTCTGCCTTTGCTTGTCACGTGGTAGGCCTATGTTGAAGTTGCGATTATATTTTTAAATAAGTTTCAGATGAATAACAACAAGACAAGTGGTCGAGTGGTCTAAGGCGCTAGGCTCATAGAGTACTAAGCGTTGCGCCGTGAGTTCGAACCCCGCCTCTGCCAAACTTTAAAAGAACTAAATTAAAATTTGACTTTTTTTAATTTCATATTTGGGAAATGTGACTGGGAGAATTTATGTATGGTGTGGAGTGGTGTGATAGGGCATGTACTTTAACTGGCCGGCGCGGTCCGGTGACTAAGTCTTTATTGGGCGTTTTATCGGCAGTCAACGAGTAATGGGTACATCGGAAACGGTTAAAAATTCAGTCAAAACTTTAGTAAGCATCATATTGTAGCTTTGGATAATCTCCATCAATCAATCAATCAATCAATCAAATCAAACTCAAAAGTATAAACAAAAAATAGGATTGAATTATTTATGGAAACAGATTTGCAGCAAGAAGTCTATTTAATTCTCAAAATTTAAAAAAGTAAAATAATGTAAAATAAAGTAAATGGATGACAAGTAATATTAAATCCTAAGTAATTAGTTAGTCCTGGGAAGAGATCTATTTCTTCCAATTGCTAGTATAATCCAAGCACATTGCATCTAAATTTATATATATAGCAGTTGATACAGTGTATATACTGGTAGTTAATAATACTTGCCCAGTTATGTTTAACTGAGATGCCTCGCTTGTCTCCGTAGGTTTTAGACTCAAATTAATCTTAAAACTTCTTCTCAACACTTTAATACTAGCTACCTACTACAAACATGTTACACGAAAGATTCAACAAAATGTAGTTAATGCATCTACTATAGTATACTAATCCATCCAAATATACAGCCTGTCTCAAAAAAAATTGTGCAAGTGAAAAACGCCCTCTTTGGCAATTGGAAAATGCCGTTGTGACATGATGCTTACATCAACGTCAAGGGAGATGACATGATGCTTACATCAACGTCAAGGGAGCAGTCTTAGTTAACAACGAAAGGGTAAAATCACAATTGTGCCACTTTTTCTACGTAGGAAGAGGGCTGTACATGTAAATCAATGAAAGCGGATGTTGATTCGTCTAATTCACTCCACTCCCCCTTCGGGGCTCGTGCATTAGACGTATCAACATCAGCACACGTGTATTATTTTGTCTAATTTCTCTCCCAACAAGTAATACGCGTTCATTAAACTATAAGTGTGCAATATTTGTTTGTCTTTTAACATGTCTTGAGTGCCAAATAGAACAGTATTTACCATGATAAAATCATTGACATACACATGTATTTAATTTTACAGCAGAGTGTGAAATATTTATTTATCTTTTAATATGTTTTAAGTGGGAAAAGCGAATCATTATACCTGTATCATGATAAAACAGTAAAAACAGTAAAAACAATTTTGTATTGTTGTGTAATTGATGCATTCTTTTGATTTCACGAATGAACTCTTGATAAACTTGATGCTATCATTGATTTACATGTACAGAACTCTTCCCTATAAAGTGGCACAATTGTGATTTTATCCTTTCGTTGCTAACTAAACATATCTCGAGACTAAAACAGAATAAACGGTATTTAAGAGCTAAGACCACGCACTTGACGTTGATGTAAGCATCATATCACAACTGTATTTTCTAGTTGCCAAAGAGGGCGCTTTTCACTTGCACAATTATTTTTTGAGACAGGCTGTAGTACAACTCATTGGCCGTCTGTAATTTGAAGAGTTAATTATAAGCCTTGCAATGAGCTGGTCTTGGACATAACAAAGTATCATTACATCTCTGTTATGCTACAAAAAATATGGAGAATTAAAATAGATATAAGTTTAGTTGAATATGGCTAATGAGCTGTATCTCCATTTTCTTAATTTTCCTGTTAATTAGGGTGATAACGTAACTGATGCACGTTTGAACCATGTTTGGTACTTTGTTCTCAAAATTGTAAGAAATGGCTAAAGCAATTATCGTAATAGGGTAACGATTTCTCATATCATAAACACGCACACTATAAGATATCTTACATGTAGCGAGCTACATTCAAATGTAAGGCCAGTGTGATCAAGACTTGCATGTAAACTCGCATGTAAGCATGGCCTTGATGACCCAATCCTATTCTGATTGGGCATAATTTACCAGTGAACATGGTGAAGGTCACTCTTACTTTTGAGTTGGCTTACAAGTACGTAAGTCCCGTGTGGACACACACTCGCTTTTAGCATAATTTAATTGCTGGCTCGCTTGTAAGTTACATTCGAAAGTAGGCTACCGTCTAAACACACCTTATATAACCAGCGCGATGTAAAACACTTTAATTGTTCCACAAAAGTTAAAATCACCAACTACCTTCACACACGAGTTAAAAACGACAATTTATACGCTCTACTTGTATTGCCAAAGTGATTGACCGGAAACTAATAACATGTTCGCAGGATTTTCATGTTTAATTTCAATGATGGATGTTCGTGGTTTCCTTCAATGTCAGATAACTCATCAATCAGTGCGTGTCGCTATAGTAATAAATGAACTACTTTTCATCTTATTAATAAACCACCATGGCGTCATTTATCAAATTATTCCGTATTTGATATTGCATTATACAATCATAAATCATGAATCATAATTACTGCGTATTTAATAATTCGTCTTCATTAATATAAAATCATCAATAAGATTAATAACCCTTTGTTGATAAAAGTTGATAGCTCAGCACTTGGTATGACAGGAGTCATATATTTCTAGCTTTAACAATTGAACTAAAACATTGCAGTTTTTTGTATTAATATATTAATCTTATAGGAAATGAGTGTTGGAAGCCGATAATTGCATTTATATTTCCATAGTTCTTGTGGTTCTTGAGGTATGGTCAAAAATATATAACAACAAATGTGTTGGGCGCAGTGGCGGCACCAGGAATTTTTTCAGGGGGCATGGGGACGTGAATTTCAGGGGGAGGGGGGCAAAAACGACCATTTTTGCGCAAAATTGCCGTAAAAAGGGGAAATATTGGGGGTTGCCTCAAAAGTGGGAGGGCGGGGAACTGGGGGGGACAATAAATATATTGCCCCCCATAGCGCCGCCACTGGTTGGGCGTTTATCCCTTCCCGAGAAATATCATGCACCTCGGGCGGAAATGGCATTCCTTAAAACTAGCTTGGGGTATTTCCTTCTGTGTGTCAGCTTTATTTGTTTCAATATTTGAGTGCAAGCACTGCTAACCCCTGCAACCTGCCTCATCAGCAAGAAATCACGAAGCATACATTATATTATGACATTAATCTAAATGAATTATAACACTTTCAATGACATTAGAAATACTGTATTATACTCTTACATAATATTGATGTCCAATATAAATTCCATACATATGATTGGATGATCATAGTTGGTATTAATGAAACACATGGATAAAATGAAACCCAATCACCAATATGTAGGCCTACACAAATAAAACAAATACTAATTTATATTTTGATTGCTAAAACGTGACTATGAAATATCAAAATACTTTTTGACTGCTGAAGACGTATTTATTACCCGTTTATTTATTGCAACAACGGTTACAACGTCAATGGTAAGTATTGCGCAAGGTGTTATTATTGTTTTCATAATTATTGTTTTAATACTTGTTAGTAAAGTCCTGCAAATCAAGAGAACAAGTTTGTTTCAGAAAAATAACAACAAAACAATGCTTTAAAATGGTCGAGATTAGGTGAACAAAAAGTAAAACTTTACAGAATATGATCTAATGTCAAAGAGTTTTCTATTTAATTTGAATTAGATTGATATTTGAATTTAAAATTACTCTTTATTTTATTTAGTATAGATTTAGGATTTTTTTAAAAAGAATCATGATAACATTGCAATTCATCATGAAATTTAACTTTCTTATTGTAAGTGTAAGGTGCTTTTGAGGAATTGTTCACGAAAAGGAATGCCAGAATAATGAGAGTTATTGTACCAAACTTGTAGTTGTAGTTTGTCCACGTTCGCCATGCATCCACTTGGTTTATTCACATTATGAATGCACGTAATAACGTGTTAACGTTCATGGAAACAAAATTGCAACTTTCTTGAATTTGTACCGTCCACCGTCGCTGATATCTCAGATTAATGGAACCATCATTCCGGTCATTATGGTTAGCTTGCAAAGAACAAATTCTAAACGTCTAAATAAAAAATGATAATAATAAAACCACACCCATTTTTGTAGCTACACACGGGTCCATTCCCCAAGTACCTAGTGTAGTAATTGGTAAGGCACATTTTTAACATAACGTGGGACATAAATGAATAATATTATGTACAATTATTTAACCTTTAAGCTGGTAAAACCATCTTTCCCAGAATATCATAATTTACGACAATATGTTTATTTGTATGAATTTATTTCAAACAGTGCCATATTATTTTAATAATTGTTATGAACTATTTTGCAGTGATGTTTGCACGAGAACTGCATCGCGCATCTACCGTGCAGCTACTAAAATGAGTGTTTTTATTCAAACGGGTGTAACTCGGGTTTACCATGAGCAAATACAACAATTCTTTATTTTATCTAAACATTAAAAATATGCTCAATATTGCCTGCACCAGTGGTCTAAGCTGCACTATAGTACCGTGTTATGTTCCGTGACCCGAGTGTTTTTTGAATGAGGGCACCTGTCATTTCATTTTTTCTGCACATATAAAATCTGAATATTTGTCACTTTTTGATTTCAAAACGCACGGTTGTTTGTCAATACGCTCAGTACGCTCGATTAACATGTTCTTTCAACACATATATTCAAAAATTAAGAGAGATATTCATCATTTTCTACCACGGTATCCACAGATTTATTGTCTGAATACCAAATCGTGCATAGCAGATACACGTGTATTGATCCCGGGTATTGATTTAGTTTCCCTGCTGTACAATATAATTATTTACCAGGCAATGTCGCTGTGCCCCAGCTCACAAAAAACAAGATTAATATGTTGATCTGAGCATATGCATTAGGGATTCTACGTGTTTACGTTTTATTTGCTACAACCACAATTGAAAATGTTGCATGTTGATTAATTATTTGAAGGTTATATTAGTTTCTTGTAATATATAATATAATATATATCTGAATGTTATGTTAATAATAACTATGCGTTGATCGCTTCAAAATAAGGTTCCCATGATACTTTAATTAAAGTATTCTTTTTAAACTTATCTGATTAACTACATTGTTTCCTGAAATAAATCTCTACCGCCCCAGATGTGTAGCAAACTGAATTGGTTTTGTATATAAATTCAAATCAGACTCAGTTGAAATATTTATTTCAACTCCTACACCATGTACACAGGAGTAGCGGATCATGCAATCAGAGTCTCATGCTGCCTGAAAAATGTTTTCTTTACAGCTGAATCTGAAACACAAATACCCAATCGTGAATAAGATGAAATTACAAATACATAAAATACGGAAATACGGTATTTGCGTCATTAAATATAAACCATTCTTGCAAATAACAGTATTATACCAGAATAATATAAATATGATAACTAAAATTGACATTGAATTTCAATTTTCAAACAGTAAGAAATATATTTCAAACTTGTTACCATGGTTACTATACAAGTTCATTGTAGTCAGGATATGGTTTTATGTAGTTTATTTCTTGTTGATTGCTTCACGTATATAATTCCTCACGCTGATTTCGGATAATCTCATTGAATTATTTCACACGATTTTCGGGTGGAAAGAATCATTAATAAAATGTTCTACTTCGTGTATCAAATTAATGAATTTCATAGTATGCAAAGCATGAAGACGCTATCAGAAAGTATTTCATTGTTACACACACTGGGATGAAGAATATTCTTCGTTTGTTCGCATCTTTTAAAGTTAATAACATCAAAATGTGGCTTTTGGCGTGGGTTGGTGTAACAATATGCTTCATTTATTTCTATTTACTAGTTTTGCAATTGGTAGCTTTTACTATTGTGAAATAAATCTTTATAGTCATGTTAGGAAATATATAAAGTAATGCATTGACATTTCATGAAATTGTAAAATCTTACTTGGGAAACTTATTTGACACAGTTTCCACAATATTATCTTGATTGGCTGTATACACAGACGTTTTTGAATTTTCTTTAGGTAATCTATTAGTCATGTTGGCGTAATACTTGAAATAATTGTTGTTTCTACAGTCTCATCTCTCTAACACCTTGATACGCTAATTTGTGGTCCGCATATCCTATAAATAACAACGACAACACTGTTATTCGTAAAAATTAGGTAAGATCCATAAGCATTAAATAATACCACTTATACTTCAACAGGTACATTTCATGAGCAAAAATATAGAATCAAAGAAACGTATGTGGATTTTACAGCAATATTTACAACACCTCTAATTACAATTCAAGGCAATAATTTAACAAAAAATAATTTATTTTAACAGTTGTTTTTTCAGAAGTGAAAATTCAGAATGAGGTCTATGCCTGTACTTTTAATCTCAATAATGACATAATACCACTCGCTTGCTCTAAAGAAAAACGTACCTAAGGAATTTTAATCAAGAAATAATAGCAATAATTCCACAAATTCTATTACAGAGAAATGTGTTGGGTATAAATTAAATAAATTAAATATAAATGAAACTGCCTTTTTCTTTAATATAAGAAGAAATGCCTAAAAATAGACAAACGTTTTCTCGTGTTACAGCTATATCCGGATATAAACTTCCTTTGAAGACTATTAGCATCTTAATCACGGATTAGCATCTTTTCACGGATTGACCTCTTTTTATGCGATATTGAATTTAAAAAAAAAGATATGGATTACCTCGGAGGGACTGAAAGCTTTGACGTCGAAAAGAAGACACAAAATTTTTGTGGCGCGCTTCAAATCAATACTCAGATTTATGACAAATTATTAAAATTTTATATTTTCACATTTTTCATATATAACAGTCCTCGAAGTAAATTTTATAATTCTAATGATATATTCTTAAAGTGTATGTAGCTGGGAGGAAAAGCCGACGATCAATTGAAAATTTGGACCTTTCATATTGAAGATACCGATTTTTTCCCAAAAAGACCTAATTTTTTTTGGTGTTTTGGGAAAAAAAATCCATATCTTCACTACAAAAGGTCAAAAGTTTCAATTGATCGTCGGCTTTTCATCCCACCTACATACACTTTAAGTATAAATCATCAGATTTATAAAGTTTACTTCGAGGGCTGTTAAATATCAAAAATATCATTTTTAATCATTTGCCATAAAATGTGTATTACATTGCGAATTTCAAAAAATCAAAATTATTTGATATCAGAAGGACATCCTTCGTATTCAGAATGCAATTCGATATGTATGATGTGCTCTAATGTCCCAAAATAAATACTGTCCAAACGTTCATACCCCATCCCTTAAGAAAAGACACTAATTTTGAATCATGTGTCATTACCACAGAATTAGAGAATTGGTTTTAATTCTGTGGTCATTACCAATCTCTTTTAATATCACTAATATAATGTTGTTGTGTCATTTTGAAGTCAGCAGGCCCGTATGCAGTGATGGGGGTGCATGTCCCCTTCCCAATAAACAAAAATATAGTAAACATTTCCAAGAAGGACAAATTAACAAACCTGTTTCATGTTAAACTGATCAAAACAGCCCAAAGACCAGGAAGGGTGTTCCGTTGTGTTAAACTTTGATCGAGTATGTGTCGTCAGCTTGCATGATAGATGGAGGCAGAAGCTATTTGTCATATTATTATGATACATTATCGAAGTGCAAATATTAATCCCCGATTCAATTATTTAAGGATTTTCCATCGTCACAATTTCAGTAATCGGTAGTGCAAGTGCTCTGTTGCTTTACAATGTTAATTTTTAGTATTGAAAATACTAATAAATGAATCTGATGTTTAATGTTTTTAGTAGTCATGCATTTTGTTGCATGCATTTAAATGCGAACTAATACATTTAACTATAGTTGCAATAACTTCAATTATAGTCTCCAGTAAATAAATGAAAGTTGATTACCACTCCTACTTTTCTACGATGACCTAAAATACTTTGTTTCTAAACTTTTTTTCAATCAATACATCCCTATGAATTTGATAGAGTCCCTTGGAGTGGAGTTTCCTATTTAACTTTCGACCTTTCTGCTAATAACTCCACAACAATAAATATGAATCCTTGTGACGATACTCAACGATAAGTGTGAATCCTTTGTGACGATACACAACGATAAGTCTAAATCCTTGTGGCGATACACAACGATAAGTCTAAATCCTTGTGACACCATGTATTTCCAATACAATTCTGGTTTACCCTATTTATTAGGGTATAGGGTTGGGGTAGGTTTAGGATTAGGGATAAGGTTATGCTTGTGCGCAGGTTATACCAGAATTATTAGAGAGATTGCGATTTTCCAAACGTAGACGTAGGACGTACGTTTTTACGTACGTTAACACGTACGTTTTTACGTAGCTATGTATTGCAGTGAGGCCACATACTTTACCAACGCTCGTGTTGTGGCGCTATGTCCTATAGTCAGTCATCTGGTGATTTGTTTTGCATGAAATCAGCCCAGGGTAGTCGGTGGGGTCAGGGATCAATAAAGGGATCTTAATCCTCTCTACGTCATACATAAATTCGCCCAGTCTCATTTCCCTAATATTAAATTTTAAAAAAAATGGAATTTCAGTTCGGCACAGGTGGGCCTCGAACCCACGCCGCTGCTACATACAGAATACAGAAGTCCAGCGCACTAATCCACTGGACCACATGACAGTTCGGTAGCCATATTGAATTTTAAACATATAGGCTATAGGCAACTCCAACATTGATCGGGTATAGACCACTTGACATGTGACGTCATTGCCCGGCAGTATGCGCGCGAATTATGACAATTTCCATTGTTCTTTGCCCTGCAGTGTGCGTACGCATCGTAGTTTGCTCAGGGCACGTGCATTTCAAATCGCCCACCATATTTCATATAGTACAAGAAAGCCATTGAACAGTGTAGCGGTTTGTTTGAGCATATCGACAGACGAGTCCCTCGCCTGGATTCTTATATGTTGAAAATCCCTTGTAGTAGTATTTTTTATGTGTAGTGTATATTGTTTATAAATTATACAGCATTTCAATTTTGGGCATTAATGCTCTGTTGCACTGTTTTCATCAACCTATTTTATCGTAGTGCATTTCTTATGTGTGTGAGCCGAAATGTCGTGGTAGATTGCAATCATGCTTTTGTTGAACTGTACTCCGCCATAACTACGGTGAAGGACACCGGTTCAAATCCTTTGTTTGGAGCCAATCAATAAAAAGAATGCAGGGCCTCTATAAGTTAAGAAGTGACGTAATAATCGCAATAGATGAATACAATGTTTGAATAGATCGCCCAACCATGCCAACACAAGCAGATTGCACTAATCACCTGTGTATGTCTGCAAACATAGATTGAATACAATACAGCTCTTTTCAAAAATACTAATCTTATAGGTGCGAGTGAACCGTTGCCTTGCCAGAGGTGTGTGTGTAAATAAATAAATAAATAAATAAATAAATAAATAAATAAATAAATAAATAAATAAATAAATAAATAAATAAATAAATAAATAAATAAATAAATAAATAAATAAATAACCGATCAGGAATTGTGCATATTTGAACGTGTTCCTAATGTTCCTAAAATATCTGAGCCAAACTTTCCTTGCCCTCCCCACCCAACTTTCGACCTGCCAAAAAATGCTTGCCCCCCCTTTGACCTGCCAACCAATCTTTGACCCCCCACCCCCTATAATACTTCACCACCTCGGGGATACACAAAGTTATTGCACCACCCCTCAGCTGCACAAAAAACACATGATATTTTGACTATAACATTCGTAGAGAAACACTCGTTCTCTACGTTTCCTTTACCTAGACTCGAGGTAAAATCAGCCTATTTCCACGTGGAACCATGGTGGAACGTACGTTTTAATGCTACGTTGAGTCCAAAATGTCAAATCGCAAGGTAATTTTTATACGCAAAGTATCACACACATTTCAATAGACAATCTCTGCGTATGAATATTGCGTTTAAATTTAGTCCATTTTTAACACATCGCTGTACCTTTATTATAATGATTTGTTACAAACAAAAAGGATCATAATAATAATTAGACTTTCCTTCGTATGTTCATTATCCTTGACTGTCTTTAACATATTGTGAAATGGACAAATTTTGTGCATTTTCAACGATGTATCTACGTCGATTTCGCACGTGGAATATCTTCAAAAATAGCTAAATACGTGACCTCGCTTCGATACAGGAGAGTGGTTTTGAATAGATCAACGTACGTCCGATGTCTACGTTTGGAAATCGCAACCTCTCTATTCCGAATTGTCACACGTAGGCTTTTAAATGAGATGTCCAACTATATTCAGAGCAGCATTTGACTACGGTAGGTTTTTTCCAGGTTTTAGCATTGGTAACTCTAATCTCTTGATTTTTAGTTTCTTATAAACAATACAAGACAAAATGTCCGTTGTATTGACAATTAGCAATGATTAATTCAAATCTACATTTGATTCAAAAGCAAAATTTTGGCTTGAGTTCAATGAATTCAAACTTACGGCAATGATGTCATAGAAAAAGATTCAGGTGGTATACAAAACGTCCACTCCTGAGGAAAATAATTTGATTGAATAAAAGGCGATTATAGGTTGGGAAGGTTGCAGAAGCAGATACTTGGTCATTGTGTCAACAAATTACTTCAAGCAAGCAACACCTTTGTAAAGCCACCTAATATAAGATACGACCAATGTAAAGGAAAGGTTCCCGACGTCTGGAATCATTGGATTGGAAAATCCTCCTTTTTTGGGGAAAATCTTAAATGTTGTACTGTATTAGGTCATTTAACATTGTGACCATGATATATTATATTCATATTTTGACATATAACTCGCGAAATAATAAATCTGTCAAGATTGGATCTATCAAGATCCTCAGTAAATATTGCATACAATATTATGATTTTTATGAAAATAAAAAATTGAACTCGGACGGAAGCACGTAGCCTGTGCCCACACGCAACTGCTTTACCAAATAAACTTGTTTTAAGACACAGTTTAAGATCACATTTGTCGGGCCCACTTTTTGGATGGGCAACGGAGGAGACTAGTATTTTCTGGCTGTCAGGTAAACAGTGAGTTGTTAATTTTTAAGAAACTGATTTATAATTTATATTATGTTATGCTCGTTTTTATATAAAAATATTAACAATGAAAAATAAATTGACAGAGACCGATTACTTTTGCTTTGACAGCTTTTTTTTTCAAAATTATTTCTGTTGGTATAAATTCTGTTAATTTTTCAGCCACCCCTTTCCAAAACAAAATACAGACTGCCGCCCTGAACCAGTCCAATGTTGGCTGAATCAAAATCTGGATGTCTCATGCCACAGAATCTGGGCTGATACAGTGCCGAAATAGTAAGATAAAGATAGATGATTGGCATAACTAATTAATATTTTACATGTCACGTTCTGTTTTCTTATACGCACATGCTGTGATAATTGTGTATTACTATCCTAGAAAAAGCATCATTAAGGTTATTAATTATTTTAAACTGTCGTGATTTGGTAGTTCACAGCATCTTACGAATGGTAATGAGCTTTGGCAAAAACTGCATTGCTCAATTCATAGCGAGCGTGTAGAAGAATTTAAATATCACAGATATACTTTTATAGGTGCTGCGGTTCTTGAGTTACGTTGTAAAGAGGTCTGAAACAACAACACTTTTGTAAACCGTACATAACTCATTAACAACAATAAATTAAGCAAGTTTGCAAAGTATACGATTTGTAGAATGAACTTTTGCAAAGCATCAAGGTGTTAATTTTCAATAATATATTGATCTAGATAACGAAAATCGATTTTTAGGTTGCTTCAACCAACAATACCTCGTCTACCCTTACAGAGTATCATTCATCAGGAGTCTGCAGTGTGAAGAGTTTCGGACATAATAAAGTATCATTTACAGCAAAATTATGTACGATACATGAAGGAGGATTAAAATAGATATGAGATTAGTAGAATAATACTCACCGTACTGCGTCATAAGAAGTGACAATGGCACTTCAGCCCCATAATCCAATAACATGGACAACTGGTTTGTACGTCTGCTTGTTTACGGATACGAAGGTATAATTTTATACACGGATATTTTTTATTTCTTTGTTGTCAATTATTAGAGAAGCATAAACTATTTGCTGTTCATATCTTGGTGTAGATTATTCATCTAGTAGTTTAAAACATTATTTTGTAAATTAAATCAAATACTTGAACTAAAATTTGCAACTCACTTTGCTACGTTGCGTCTTCAATCAGATGCCTGACGAAGTCCGATGCTTTCGGATGCAACGTAGCAAAGTGAGTTGCAAATTTTAGTTCCAGTATTTGATTTAATTTACAAAATAATATTTGATGTTCATTTTTGAAGAGATTCATCAGGAATACAATATTCAGATTTCAAATTTTTTAATAGTATAATTCCAAGAAAAAACTCACTTTTTTTTCCATACAGTTTCGGCAATCCAGTATGTTGCCTTTTTCAATGGTGTCTGCCAATCGATCCTTTGTTGGATTGGATGACGTCATCAGAAGATGATGACGCCCTCAGGATCAATTGGTCGTAGACGTGACTCAGTTGGTAGGCCCCCTCGTCGCCGTTCATTAGGCTTTCTCTCATACTTGGTTGTGACTTCCTCCGGATCCAGATGGACTCCCTTATCCATCTGGTGTTTCTAGTGTCGTCCATTGCGAGGATTTTAGGATTGTCTCAGTTTATAACATGATTTTCTTTGGTGGCGTGTTCTGCAATTGAAGATTTTGTTTCAATAGACTGCGAGTCCTTTCTTGTTGCTCTGGTGAAATTTTAGGCCATAATTTTTTCCGATTCCACTTTGTGTTCTTTTTTTCGAGTGACGAACCGGCGGCCCGTTTCACCTACATAAGTTGTATTTGCTGTTCATTTTGATCGACGCTCATTTTCATTAGATCTTCTGTTTTGACATAAAAGACACCTAAATACTTGGCACAATTATATGTTACATAATACATTAACTTACATTTGAGGCATTTACAGCGCAACAAAAGAAGAATGTAATGTGAATGCTGTATATTACCCAATAGGAAATTACTTAAGGGATCGGATAGCGATAGCGACGTTTGCACAGTATTGTCGTGGGACCGCAGAGCACACCATTTTCTCCCAAAAGACCTAAACTTTTGAGGTCTTCTGTATAATTATCTTCAAAATTGTCAAATAATGGTGGGCTTTTCCTCCCAGCTTCATACACTTTAATTACATATCATTAGATTTTTTAAATCTAGTCAAAATGATCAATTTTTAATGATTTGCCATACAATTATATCACGAATTAAAAAAAATCATAATGCAATTTGGTGCATGTGCTCTCAGGTCCCACAAAATACTGTATGAACGTCGCTGTTCGATCCCTTAATGGCATTGGTTTCATGCACTGTACTCCTGTACTCCTGTGTTACATCTCTGGTGACTTCAATCTTGATATTCTTCATTATGACACCGACAACAAGGTTAATGAATTTGTCAATAATTCTTATTCTCATGATATGTTTCCACTTATAGACCGTCCTACACGTATTGTTAATAACTCAGCGAGTATTCTTGACAACATATTCACAAATGTTCTTAGTAAGCAGATTAAGTCGGGTATTTTTGTTAATAACATTACCGATCACTATCCCGTATTTCAAGTTACTGGTGCTATTGATTTACATAAACATAGTCCTAAATTTATCAATTGTCGTACATTTAATCAAGATAATATTAATTGCTTTAAGAATCATCTTCAGCTCACAGATTGGGATAATATTATGAATGATTCATCACCTACGAAAGCCTATTCCAATTTTGTTACAAAATTCAATGATTTGTACAATCGCTCTTTTCCTGTTAAGCGCAAACGTATCTCTCGGGCTAAAGGCATTCCTCATAAACCATGGATCACCAAGGCAATTCTTAGGTCTATCAGCAGAAAGGACAAACTCTACCGAAAGTATAGATCATCACCAACTGCTTCTAACAAGCGTGCCTTGTCAGATTATAAGAACAAACTGACCTCTGTTATTCGTGAATCTAAAAAGCAGTATTACTGTAACTTACTTGATGTCCACAAACGTGATCTTAAAAAGACTTGGGGTGTCTTGAATGATCTGTTAGGTAATAGAAGGAAGAAGCCTTTGTCTGATTCTTTTGTCATTAATGGTTCTATTGTTTCCGATTCACAGCAAATTGCTGATGGTTTAAATGATTACTTTGTTAATGTTGGTCCCAATTTAGCTAGTAATATTCCTTCAACTCCAACAAAATTCAATGATTTTCTTAATTCAGTTCCATCACCTATGCACTCTCTTTTCTTATCTCCAACTGATGTTGAGGAAGTCGTTGATATTTGTTCTTCATTTAAAGCTGGTACTAGCAGTGGTTTTGATGACGTTAAACCAGACATTGTCAAGATTGTTATTGATTTAATTAAAATACCCTTACGTCATGTTTTTAATTTGTCTATCAGCTCAGGTATTGTACCAGATGAACTTAAAATTGCACGTGTCGTTCCCATTCACAAATCTGGTGATGCTACTTTATGTAACAATTATCGTCCTATATCTGTTTTACCTGTGTTTTCCAAAATTTTTGAAAGTATTATTCATAAAAGATTGTATAAATTTCTTGAATGTCATAATTTGCTTCATAATTGTCAATTTGGTTTCCGAAAACAGCTCTCCTCTTATATGGCACTCATTACCGCCTATGATAAGATTGCTACAGACCTTGATAAAAGATTACATACAATGGGCATCTTCTTGGACCTCTCGAAGGCCTTCGACACGATTGATCATCACATTCTTCTTGATAAACTACATCGTTATGGTATCAGAGGAAGTGCCTTCGAGTGGTTCAAGAATTACCTTACCAATAGAACTCAGTATGTTTGTTTAGATGAATGTAACTCATCATATCGTAATATAACATGTGGTGTGCCCCAGGGTTCAGTCTTAGGCCCTTTACTTTTCATCATTTTCCTAAATGACATTGCTTTTTCTTCTGATAAACTTGCTTTTGTAACCTATGCAGATGACACAAATGTTATTGTTTCGCATGCTAACCTCCCTGATTTAATAACTATTGTTAACCAGGAATTAGATAAGCTTTATGTATGGTTTAAATCAAATAAGTTGTCGTTAAATGTAGACAAAACAAATTACATAATGTTTAAAAACAGGTATAGCAATCGTGTGTATAATGATTTAAATATTTTCATTGACGGAGTCAAAATCTCCAGAGTTTCCCAAACAAAGTTCCTTGGAGTTCTCTTAGACGAGTCTTTAACTTGGTCAAAACATACTTCAAATGTTGTTAATATTTTATCTAAGTATTGTGGTATCTTGTATCGCCTTAAAGAAGTTCTCCCTTCCAAAACATTGTTTTCATTATACAATACTCTTATTGCAATTTAATTTGGGCAGATTCAAATAACACCAATCTCCACTCAATCCATCTAAAAAAAAAAAGAATTATGAGGATCTGCTCGAATTCTCACTGGCTCGAGCATACTCCACCTTTATTTAAGAATTTTAATACTCTGACTATTTATGACATCCACAAATTGACCCTTTGTTCATTTATGCACAATTATGCTTCCAATAACCTTCCTGTTAATTTTGCCGATTATTTCATTCAAAATAGGTCCTTTCACAGCTATCCCACCCGCATATCCTCATTTTATCGTCCGTATAATTTCAATACTGATTTAGCAAGAAATACAATTAGAAGACAAGGTCCTCTGATTTGGAATGCAATTTTACAAGAGTTAAAGAATGCCAAATCACTGTATGTATTTAAAAGAAAATATAAGTCATATCTGTTGTCATATTACCAGTAACTTAATTGGTTTGTTTTATTTTATAACTTTGAAGTTTGCTATATGCCATCATCACTGCCTTCACTTTAGTGTTTAGTTGCACATGTCCTGTCCGGTCCTGTTCTGCACTTACCCAGTCCTGTTCCGTGTTTGTAGTTGTCATGTTTTAGTAGTTATTTAAGGTAGTAATCTATAATTATCATCATTCGCAACTTCTAGGGTGACCATACATTTCGAGCCTTGCTCTTTTTGGTCTCCCCACCAATGTTTTCTTTCATTATTTGGATTGTATAATATTGTATGGTGAAAATAAACTGAAACTGAAACCATCGAGGCAATATATGGGATTGTGGATCATGTGGATAGGAAACTGGAGATAATTATAAAGTATTTGTAGGGTCAGTTTTATCTCTATTTTGTTGTTTTCCCTTCCTAATTTTTCATTAATCTGACGGTTTCAAACATTTCTCATAGCATAAACACGCACCGTAAGACATCGTGATGCAGAATGCATGAATTTATTTCAACACTTTAATTGTTTCGTTTGTTGCGAAAGTTAAAAATCAATCCCAAAATCAAACTTCATTTCAAACGTCAAAAACTAATTTCACTCTTCAATGACGGTTCTTCACACATTTAAAATGACTTAAAAATGACAATGTATACGTCCTACTTCATGACTTGCATTGCCAAATTGATTCACCGGAGACTAATTACATATTCGCAGGTTTATCATGATTAATTTCAATGACGGATGTTATTAGTTCCCTTCAATGTCAGAAAACTCATCGATCAAGAACCAATACATCTACTTTATAACTGCAATTAATAACCAATCGATTAAGTACCAATATAGCTACCTTGTAACTGCAATTAATAACCAATCGATCAAGAACCAATGCATCTACTTTGTAACTGCAATTAATAACCAATTGATCAAGTAACAATATATCTACTTTGTAACTGCAGTTAATAACCAATCGATCAAGTACCAATATAGCTACTTTGTAACTGCAATTAATAACCAATCGATCAAATACCAATATATCTACTTTATAACTGCATTTAATAACCAATCGATCAAGTACCAATATATCTACTTTGTAACTACAATTAATAATCAATCGATCAAGTATCAATACATCTACTTTGTAACTGCAGTTATTAACCAATCGATCAAGTACCAATATATCTACTTTGTAACTGCAATTAATAACCAATCGATCAAGTACCAATATATCTACTTTATAACTGCAATTAATAACCAATCGATCAAGTACCAATATATCTACTTTGTAACTGCAGTTAATAACCAATCGATCAAGTACCAATATATCTACTTTATAACTGCAATTAATAACCAATCGATCAAGTACCAATATATCTACTCTGTAACTGCAATTAATAACCAATCGATCAAGTACCAATATATCTACTTTATAACTGCAATTAATAACCAATCGATCAAGTACCAATATATCTACTTTATAACTGCAATTATTAACCAATCGATCAAGTACCAATATATCTACTTTGTAACTGCAGTTAATAACCAATCGATCAAGTACCAATATATCTACTTTATAACTGCAATTAATAACCAATCGATCAAGTACCAATATATCTACTTTGTAACTGCAATCGATCAAGAACCAATATATCTACTTTGTAACTGCAATTAATAACCAATCGATCAAGTACCAATATATCTACTTTATAACTGCAATTAATAACCAATCGATCAAGTACAAATATATCTACTTTATAACTGCAATTAATAACCAATCGATCAAGTACCAATGTATCTACTTTGTAACTTCAATCGATCAAGAACCAATATATCTACTTTGTAACTGCAATTAATAACCAATCGATCAAGTACCAATATATCTACTTTTTAACTGCAATTAATAACCAATCGATCAAGTACCAATATATCTACTTTATAACTGCAATTAACAATCAATCGATCAAGTACCAATATATCTACTTTGTAACTGCAGTTATTAACCAATCGATCAAGTACCAATATATCTATTTTATAACTGCAATTATTAACCAATCGATCAATACCAATATATCTACTTTATAACTGCAATTATTAAACCAATCGATCAAGTACCAATATATCTACTTTGTAACTGCAATTAATAACCAATCGATCAAGTACCAATATATCTACTTTATAACTGCAATTAATAATCAATCGATCAAGTACCAATATATCTACTTTGTAACTGCAGTTATTAACCAATCGATCAAGTACCAATATATCTATTTTATAATTGCAATTATTAACCAATCGATCAAGTACCAATATATCTACTTTATAACTGCAATTAATAACCAATCGATCAAGTACCAATATATCTACTTTATAACTGCAATTAATAACCAATCGATCAAGTACCAATATATTATCTTCTTTGTAACTGCAGTTAATAACCAATCGATCAAGTACCAATATGTCTACTTTGTAACTGCAATTAATAACCAATCAATCAAGTACCAATATATTATCTTCTTTGTAACTGCAGTTAATAACCAATCGATCAAGTACCAATATATCTATTTTGTAACTGCAATTAATAACCAATCGATCAAGTACCAATGCATCTATTTTGTAAATGCAATAAATAACCAATCGATCAAGTACCAATGCATCAACTTTGTAACTGCAATTAATAACCAATCGATCAAGTACCAATACATCTACTTTGTAACGGCAGTCGATCAAGTACCAATATATCTACTTTATAACTGCAATTAATAACCAATCGATCAAGTACCAATATATTATCTTCTTTGTAACTGCAGTTAATAATCAATCGATCAAGTACCAATATATCTACTTTGTAACTGCAATTAATAATCAACCGATCAAGTACCAATATATCTACTTTGTAACTGCAATTAATAACCAATCGATCAAGTACCAATATATCTACTTTATAACTGCAATTAATAACCAATCGATCAAGTACCAATACATCTACTTTGTAACAGCAATCGATCAAGTAACAATATATCTACTTTATAACTGCAATTAATAACCAATCGATCAAGTACCAATATATTATCTTCTTTGTAACTGCAGTTAATAACCAATCGATCAAGTACCAATATATCTACTTTATAACTGCAATTAATAACCAATCGATCAAGTACCAATATATCTACTCTGTAACTGCAATTAATAACCAATCGATCAAGTACCAATATATCTACTTTATAACTGCAATTAATAACCAATCGATCAAGTACCAATATATCTACTTTATAACTGCAATTATTAACCAATCGATCAAGTACCAATATATCTACTTTGTAACTGCAGTTAATAACCAATCGATCAAGTACCAATATATCTACTTTATAACTGCAATTAATAACCAATCGATCAAGTACCAATATATCTACATTGTAACTGCAATCGATCAAGAACCAATATATCTACTTTGTAACTGCAATTAATAACCAATCGATCAAGTACCAATATATCTACTTTATAACTGCAATTAATAACCAATCGATCAAGTACAAATATATCTACTTTATAACTGCAATTAATAACCAATCGATCAAGTACCAATGTATCTACTTTGTAACTTCAATCGATCAAGAACCAATATATCTACTTTGTAACTGCAATTAATAACCAATCGATCAAGTACCAATATATCTACTTTATAACTGCAATTAATAACCAATCGATCAAGTACCAATATATCTACTTTATAACTGCAATTAACAATCAATCGATCAAGTACCAATATATCTACTTTGTAACTGCAGTTATTAACCAATCGATCAAGTACCAATATATCTATTTTATAACTGCAATTATTAACCAATCGATCAATACCAATATATCTACTTTATAACTGCAATTATTAAACCAATCAAGTACCAATATATCTACTTTGTAACTGCAATTAATAACCAATCGATCAAGTACCAATATATCTACTTTATAACTGCAATTAATAATCAATCGATCAAGTACCAATATATCTACTTTGTAACTGCAGTTATTAACCAATCGATCAAGTACCAATATATCTATTTTATAATTGCAATTATTAACCAATCGATCAAGTACCAATATATCTACTTTATAACTGCAATTAATAACCAATCGATCAAGTACCAATATATCTACTTTATAACTGCAATTAATAACCAATCGATCAAGTACCAATATATTATCTTCTTTGTAACTGCAGTTAATAACCAATCGATCAAGTACCAATATGTCTACTTTGTAACTGCAATTAATAACCAATCAATCAAGTACCAATATATTATCTTCTTTGTAACTGCAGTTAATAACCAATCGATCAAGTACCAATATATCTATTTTGTAACTGCAATTAATAACCAATCGATCAAGTACCAATGCATCTATTTTGTAAATGCAATAAATAACCAATCGATCAAGTACCAATGCATCAACTTTGTAACTGCAATTAATAACCAATCGATCAAGTACCAATACATCTACTTTGTAACGGCAGTCGATCAAGTACCAATATATCTACTTTATAACTGCAATTAATAACCAATCGATCAAGTACCAATATATTATCTTCTTTGTAACTGCAGTTAATAATCAATCGATCAAGTACCAATATATCTACTTTGTAACTGCAATTAATAATCAACCGATCAAGTACCAATATATCTACTTTGTAACTGCAATTAATAACCAATCGATCAAGTACCAATATATCTACTTTATAACTGCAATTAATAACCAATCGATCAAGTACCAATACATCTACTTTGTAACAGCAATCGATCAAGTTACAATATATCTACTTTATAACTGCAATTAATAACCAATCGATCAAGTACCAATATATTATCTTCTTTGTAACTGCAGTTAATAACCAATCGATCAAGTACCAATATATCTACTTTGTAACTGCAATTAATAACCAATCGATCAAGTACCAATATATCTACTTTGTAACTGCAATTAATAATCAATCGATCAAGTACCAATATATTATCTTCTTTGTAACTGCAGTTAATAACCAATCGATCAAGTACCAATATATCTACTTTGTAACTGTTAATAATCAATCGATCAAGTACCAATATATCTACTTTGTAACTGCAATTAATAATCAACCGATCAAGTACCAATATATCTACTTTGTAACTGCAATTAATAACCAATCGATCAAGTACCAATATATCTACTTTATAACTGCAATTAATAACCAATCGATCAAGTACCAATACATCTACTTTGTAACAGCAATCGATCAAGTAACAATATATCTACTTTATAACTGCAATTAATAACCAATCGATCAAGTACCAATATATTATCTTCTTTGTAACTGCAGTTAATAACCAATCGATCAAGTACCAATATATCTACTTTGTAACTGCAATTAATAACCAATCGATCAAGTACCAATATATCTACTTTGTAACTGCAATTAATAATCAATCGATCAAGTACCAATATATTATCTTCTTTGTAACTGCAGTTAATAACCAATCGATCAAGTACCAATATATCTACTTTGTAACTGCAGTTAATAACCAATTGATCAAGTACCAATATATCTACTTTATAACTGCAATTAATAACCAATCGATCAAGTACCAATATATTATCTTCTTTGTAACTGCAGTTAATAACCAATCGATCAAGTACCAATATATTATCTTCTTTGTAACTGCAGTTAATAACCAATCGATCAAGTACCAGTATATCTACTTTATAACTGCAATTAATAACCAATCGATCAAGTACCAATATATCTACTTTATAACTGCAATTAATAACCAATCGATCAAGTACCAATATATTATCTTCTTTGTAACTGCAATTAATAACCAATCGATCAAGTACCAATACATCTACTTTGTAACCGCAGTTAATAACCAATCGATCAAGTACCAATCTACTTTATAACTGCAATTAATAACCAATCAATCAAGTACCAATATATTATCTTCTTTGTAACTGCAGTTAATAACCAATCGATCAAGTACCAATATATCTACTTTGTAACTGCAATTAATAACCAATCAATCAAGTACCAATATATTATCTTCTTTGTAACTGCAGTTAATAACCAATCGATCAAGTACCAATATATCTATTTTGTAACTGCAATTAATAACCAATCGATCAAGTACCAATACATCTATTTTGTAACTGCAATTAATAACCAATCGATCAAGTACCAATGCATCAACTTTGTAACTGCAGTTAATAACCAATCGATCAAGTACCAATATATTATCTTCTTTGTAACTGCAGTTAATAACCAATCGATCAAGTACCAATATATCTACTTTGTAACTGCAATTAATAACCAATCGATCAAGTACCAATACATCTACTTTGTAACTGCAATTAATAAACAAACCACCAAGTGATATTGTATTAAGGGATGGGGTATGAACATTTGGACAGTATTTATTGTGGGACATTAGAGCACATCAGCCATATCGAATTGCATTCTGAATACGAAGAATGTCCTTCTGATATCAAATAATTTAGATTTTTAGAAATTCGCAATATAATACACATTTTATGGCAAAATGTTGATCTTTCGTATTGAAGATATGGATTTTATTTCCCAAAACACCATAAAAATTAGGTCTTTTTGGGGAAAAAATCCATATCTTCAATATGAAAGGTCAAAATAATTGATAGTCGGCTTTTCTTCCAGCTACATACACTTTAAGAATATATCATTAGATTTTATATTTTAATAATTTGTCATGAAATTTGTATTATATCGTGAATTTCAAAAAATGAAACATTTTTGATATCAGAAAGACATTCTTCGTATTCAGAATGCAATTCAATATGTCTGATGTGCTCTCATGTCCCACAAAAAAATACTGTCGAAACGCTCAAAACGCTCATTCCAGATCCCTTAAACAACCATAATCATGATTACTGCGTATTCAATAATTCGTCTTCATTAATATAAAATCATTGAAAAGATGCAATATAAATTTAACCTTTGCTGTTTTACTATCAAGAAATGTGATAGCTCAGCACTTTAAGCAAGATATCACGAAGCATATAGGACATTAATCTAGAGGGATTATAACACTTTCAATGACACTAGAATACTGTATTATATTCTTATGACAATGTATGATATTGATATCCAAAATATGAATTATGTGGATGGATGATCATATAGTTCCGGTTTTTTTAACACACAAAATAAACTGAAGGGCCTAGTGTAAAACGACATCCACTATCCCATATGATATGAACACAAATAAGGGACCATTCAATATGTATGCAGTAAATAAGGGCACTATTCCCCATGTTTACCAAGAAGCAGTAATAAATCTTGGTATTGGCCAAATTTTTTGGAGAGGGGTTCAATCCAAGTGAATAAAACTGGAGATGAAAATACTGCTTTGTTTCTATCACTTTCAAGAAGATGTGTGTAAAAATAATTCTTTGCAATAACTGACAAGTCACAAAAGACAACAATACCACACATTTTCAATATGTTTACCCTTTTTTGTGAACGTAACCTCTGGGACGTAAATAATTTAGACCCATTTAACAAGTGAAGACCTGAACGCAAGAAGACCGTAAGTCCACTTGGCCCCCTTGGACCTTGCGCCCAGGTCTTCAAGTGTAGCACAACCCCCGGAAATTTAGTTCGTGTGTTGGAATGGTACTAGGTCTAGATATTCCATGAACGATAGTAAAAAGTGCTTCTGTTTCGCTCACAAATACCGATCATCGTGCAATTTTCTGTGAACGTTTAGAAAATATGTTTCAATCTAAATCTGAAATTTGGAGGAGATTTATTAAAGAGAACGTTACTTTCGAGCGTTGCTTTCACCACTGTTTCTATGGCCGAATTGAAGGTCTAGATAAGGCATGGCGATAGTAAAGAGTGCTTCTGCTCCGAGAAATACCGATCGTGATGCAATTTACTCTGAAATATGTCTCAACCTAAATCTGAAATCGGGAGGAGTAGGCTATATTTAAAGAAAAAGTGACTTTCGAGCGTTTCTATGCCCAAATTGAACAGGGTCTATACTAATCCATAGCGACAGTTCTTCTCTTTCCCTCAGAAATACCGATTGTGATGCAACTTTCTGTGAATATCTAGAAAATATGTTTCAACCTAAATCTGAAAACTGGAAAAGTATAATTAAAGAGAAAGTGACTTTCGAGCGTTGTTTTCACCACTGTTAAACAGTGGTGAACGCTCCAAAGTCACCTTTTCTTTTCGAAAATGAAATTTTAAAAAGAAAACACCACTATAAACACGCTCATTGGTATCGAATCATCATGATCAGCCGCTGATTGCAGTACATAATTCGCGGTGGAAGTAGTGATGGGACTAATTACCAATGTTACCATAGCGATGGGTCTACACAAACCTCGTGATTGCTTAAATTCTCCGCCCAGCACTACAATGTATAAACAGGCTACACTTGTATATGTGGGCAATCATAAAGTATCAAAGAAAGAATTTGTATTGAATTACGATCCAGATAGTCTATGAATCTATGAATCTATGAATAAAAGTAAATAGTATAGTAGTATAGTATAATCATTATTTAAACACGAAAACTCATTCAACGACAAAAGAAGTTGTTCTTCTATGAGGCCGTGCTTATGTTTCAAAATAATACAGTAACCATGACATTCTCCTCCCCTCCAGCTTCCCCTTCCCTTCCTTCTCCACATTCTCCCTTCCTCCTCCCTCCATCTATCCTCGCTCTCTAAAACTTTACCTCCTCTAAAAAAACCCACTTTTATTTACTCTCGGGCACTCCCACCCAGGGTTTTTCTTTCAGGAGGGCATGGGGGAGAGGCGACGTTCAAGGGGAATCATTATTTGAGAAAATGTGCAAAAAAGTCCTTCAAAGGTAAAATTAATGACCCCATCCACCCATGGGACAATATTTTGTTTTGAGAACAACAATATTTATGTATTAGGGACTTTAAAGATAACGAAAAAATAGGTTAGAAAATAAATTGAAAAATAATCATTCAGGTGCATTGGGGAGCCACCTATTGCTCTAGACTATACGTTGATCTGAGCATATGCATTAGGGATTCTACGTGTTATTGGCTCAAATTACATGTGAAAATTTCGTATGTTGATTACTTCGTAACTTTTGGATGGTTATAAGATAATACAACATGCGATCATGCAAAATCAGTCGGAACTCGGAAATATTGATTTTAAGATATAGCCAAACAAAGGAAGTATTTCCTTTTGTTTCCTCTTGTTTTGGAAACTCTTTAATTGCTCATATCTTTAGAACTGGTTGTTCGATTTCAATGTGGTTTTCTGCAAAATCCAGCTTTGTAAATGGTTTTTACTATCCTATAAGGAACTGAAAATTTTATTATTGCCGAGTTCTGACTGATTTTGCTTGATCGCATCACATATCTGAATACAATTGATATGTTAATAAGTATGCATTGGCAATTGAGTTGATCGTTTCAAATTAAGGTTCCCATGACACTTTAATTGAATTGTAAATTATTTGTAAGTATTGTTGTATTTTATCTGATATTAGTTATAACTCCATTTCCCCAAATAAATCTCTACCGCCCAACATGTGTAAGAAACAGAATTGGTTTTGTAATATTAAATTCAAATCAGACTCAATAGAAACATTTATTTTTAATTAACACACAGGAATAGCGGATCATTCAATCAAAGTTTCCTGCTGCCTAAAGAAATGTTTTCTTTGCAGCTGAATCTGAAACACAAATACCCAATCATGAACAAGATGAAATAACAATATATCAAATACGGAAATACGGTATTTGCGTCATTAATTATAAAACATTCGGAAAATATAAATTTTATAACTAAAATTGACAATTAAATTTCAATTTTCAAACAGTGAGAAATAGATTTCAAACTTGTTTCAGTTACCATGGTTACTATACAAGTTCATTGTAGTCAGGATATGGTTTTATGTAGATATTTCCTTGTTGATTCTTTCGCGTAATTCCTCACACTGATTTCGGAGAGTCTTATTGATTTATTACACACGATTTTTGGGTGGAAAGAATCATTAATAGAATGTTCTACTTCGTGTATCAAATTAATGAATTTCAAAGTATTCAAAGCGTAAAGACGTCATCTTGTTTATCAAAGGGTATTTCATTATTACACACACTTGGATGAAGAATATTCTTCGTTTGTTCGCATCTTTAAAACTTAATAACATCAAAATGAACACGCATGTAGCTGTTGGCGTGGGTTGGTGTAACAATATGTTTTATATTTTGCCGCTTTTATATACTAGTCTCTGAATACGTATCATTGTGAAATGAATCTGAATGATCATGATAGTGACTTATAAAGTAATGCATTGATATTTCATAACATTGCAAAATCGTTTTTATTTATTTAAGAAAATTATATGACACAGTTTTTTAACGGTTTTGAATTATTTAATTCAATATCCTCACGACCCATTATTGAAAATCAAGTGAAAGCACTATTTTGAATTGTTTGCTATGAGTGCTCTGAGTGCGCATGAAACGCAATGAAGCGTACGCATTCTACGCAGACCAAGGTGGTATTACACCCGTTGATAATTTTTTTTAAAACTATTTTTGCATTTTTCTCAAAAAATAATAACACACTAGTAACAAAAGGGCAAGGAATCCAGTTACTACACTGGAATTTCAATGAGTCAAGACAAGCGGTACGTTATTTATGATAAGAAAAGAGGAACCGCTAGAACGTACCTCATTTCTTAACATACATACTTGACAATATTTTTTCGCAAAATGCCAAGACTGGTCTGGAAGAGGTCTGCATAAACCGCACGGAGTAAATATTAATTGGGGTGTGTCGGGAGATGCTGTAATTGTAATGTAAGTAATTGTTTGACAGAAAAATGGCCGATTTAAGGTGACTGAATTTGATTTTTATGGGGTAAAATTTCTGAATTTGAGCAACATTATTCTTATCAATTTTTGTAGCAACATTATTCTTATATTATCAATTTTTTTGAGGTTTGAGGTGATATTTACTGAACCTAAATACCAAAGTGTTCGTCAGAACTGAAATACACTAATGTAATCTATCAGTTTGAAAGTGGGAGGTGCTTTGAAAAATATGGCTCTGAAAAGTGGTACGCACTCAGAAAGTTTGAATTGCCCCCTGGGGCTAAATGTTATAAACTAATTACTGTACACAAAGAAACAGCGTGTGTTTATTGGATAACCAAGATTCCGCGCAGTTGTTTTGTTCCGTAAGTTTATAACATTTTACCTCGGGGAGGGGGGGGCATTCAAACTTTCTGAGTAGGTACCACTTTTAAGAGCCATATTTTAAGCTCCTCCCATGTTCAAAAATTGGTACATTGCAAGTGTATTTCAGCAGTGATGAATGCCAATTGCTGACGAAGTTTAGGAAATATCACCTCAAACCCCTATAAATTTGATAATAACAGAACAATGTTGCATAAAGTCCGAAATGTGTCCCCCACAAAGCCTAAATTCATCCTCCCTAAATCCGCCATTTTAGGCAAATTCGCCACATTATGAGCACCATAATTGTTAACTCATGGAAAGCACATTTTCTATCTTCTATCAAACAATTATTTTACACCATCTCCCAATACACCCCAATTAATATTAACCCCGTGCGGTTTATGCAGACCCCTTCCAGACCACTCTTGGAATTTTGCGAAAAAATATTCCATACTAAATGTCAAATCTATACAATAATGAATCCCTTGTCTTTAATCACTAAAATTTTAGTGAAGTAATTGGATTCCTTGCCCTATAATATGCAACACTTTTGTTACCAGTGTGTAGTTATTTTTTGAGAAAATGCACAATTAGTCACAAACTTTATCAGGGAATGTAGTACCACCTTAAGCGAGGTTACGTTTTCAATTTTGTGGATATTGTGGTACTTAACCTTGATGTAAACAATTTCAAATATTTGGGCAAAAATGATATTGAACTTTAAGTTTACGGTAATAGAATAGAAATAAAGGGTGCCACCTTATGTTTTATACCCAATGTGCCTTCGTCAGTAAAAAACACTTAGATAATGAATTTGTTTTTACTGCATCGGATACATTAATTGGGTGTGAATGATATGGCTTTACAGTTTTACTTATATAGAAGGCGTATTATATATACTTGAATTAATTGTAGTTTTTCTTTGATACCTTCATGCACTAGATTCAAAAGTCAACACTGTCATTTGAATAGGTAAGAGCTAAGGTAAGAACTGGTACTATAAATACATTTCCTAAGCAAAAAACACACACACACAAACCCCCAAAAACAAAAAATAATTACAATAACAAAAACAAAAACCTTTAGAATTAAGTAAATTATCTGACTAACATTATGTTTAGCGGGTATGAATTTAATGACAATAACGTGGATTTTACAGCAACATTTGCATATTTTTCGTCCAATAATTTAAAAAGAACAATTTATTTTAAAACTTGTTTTGGCTTAAGTGCCAAGAGTTGGCGTTATATATACACTAGTTTTTTAGATTGGTAGTTTACCTTTATAAAATGCTGTCTTATGGCATGAACTCAGTCTGTTGATCACAATATTATCGAGAGCGGCTGTAAACACATACGTTTTTGAATAATCATTGTATATCTATTGTTTCATTATATTTACAATAATCAATGTTTTTACATCTCTCTGATGCATTAATTGATTGGGGAAGTGCTCTCTTATTGCTTGTTTGAATCAAAAATACACCTTATTACGTAAATGGCTCAAACAGATGCACTTTCTTAAGCAAAAAGCACTTAAGGTTTGTAAAACAAATTTTCCTTGTGACTGACATGCTGGACGTAATTATGCAAATCACACATTATTGCTTTAAGAATCTTCCTACTTTTAATTAAGCAGTGAATAACTTATAGCAATTTTGTTCAAATTCTATTACAGAGGAATTTGAAGAGCATCAAGTAAATATCAGAGGAAATTACTATAAAGAGAAAAATATTTGCTCGGGTTACGTCTATATCCGAATCTAAATTTCCTGCGAAGATATGTAGCATCTTTTACCTCTTTTATGCGATATTGGGTAAATATTAGAGACGGATTAACTCGGAGAGGCTGGTAGCTTAGAGCTCAGAAAAAGACGCAAAATTAAAAGAGATTTTGTGGCACGCTTCAAATCAATACTGCTGATTTGACAGAGTGGCTTAACATTTAAAAATATCCAAGTGATCAAATACGACGTGCATAATTGATAATAAGCTGACCAACACACATGACCAGGTGGTATATGTACGTATGACATGAGGCATTTCGTTTGGTTGACGTATTGGTATATCTGCTAAGCTTAACCATTGTGCACTTTGTGATAAAAGCATGAGAGTGTCCACACATGAACTTACATGGTTCAAAGTTTATTTTAAGATGTGGAGGCATTTTAGATTTGACCCCTAGTGACCTCTAGAGGTCGCGAAAGGTTACACAGGGGTTAAAATGTGAAAATGCTCCAATCTTGTCAACAGATAAATCAAATTATTCGTCTGATTGTCCATTTAGCTGACACGAATCATAAAAAGAATAGTTTTGCATATCTAGTGTGTTAACCTACTGAGATAGATGTTAATGCCATTGGCTGGCCATATGGCAATGTTGACCATTGATTTCCATTGCAAATAAAAAGTAAAGAGTACATTTTATATGCTAAGTACTATACTGTTTCTTGATTCGTATGTCAAGACAAACAATTTGCCACCAATTTTGGCAAAATCGGAGCAAGTTGAAATATTTACCCCTGTACAACCAAAATGTGTCATTAACCCAGCAAACACAAAACGTTTTCGACATCATTCGCAAAAGGTTATAAAAGGTTGTCAGAAAACGTTTAAATGTCGGGTTATATAAAGAGTATATTAAGGGTATGAAACGTTTTCATAACATTAAATAACATTTGTTGGTAATTTACTGCACAGCAAACACAAATGTTTTACAGAAAACATTTAAATGTCGGGTTATATAAAGGGTATAAAAACGTTTTAATAACATTCCAAAAACATTTTTGAAAACTTGGTACAAATCATTCTAAACAGAATGTTATTTTGGGGTTGAAAAATATTTTGCAAAAAATGTTTGCCCAAAATATTTACAATAACGTTTTAAAATGTTTTCACGACCTTTATATAACCCGACATTTAAATGTTATTAAAACGTTTTGTAACAAACATTTTAAGAACATTTCTGTGTTTGCTGGGTGCAAATATTTTAACATAATGTTATTTAAGTGTTGACAAAATAGTTGGCCAAAAATGTTTGCAAAAATAGTTTACAATGACATTTCGAAAACATTTAAAAATATTGTCGTAGTGTGTTTTCATACAAAACGTTTTTAAACGATTTCATGACCTTTATATAACCCGACATTTTAATGTTATTAAAACGTTTTTACATAAACCAAAACCCAAAATATAACTTATTTAAAACGTTTCAAAAACGTTTTTGTGTTTGCTGGGAAGTTTACCCAAAACTAAATTACATAAGCATGAACTGCCCTTGTGGCTTTGTGGACCTTTACAAGTGTATTGTTGTTATAAGCTTTCCGTCAAGTCATCGGATTTTAATTTATTTATCATCACTCTTCTTTTGACAAATTAACTAAGATAATGTTTTTGTGTCATTAAGTAAATCGACTATCGTACCTGATGGTAATATAACAAGGTATACCCAAAAAACTATCACCTCGTAACGTTAAAAATAATATTGACAGGTATTTTATTTCCATTGAACCAGAAACAACTGGCGCCTTCATGTTCTGTTAAGTTAACCTTTGATCGAGTATATAAGCAGGAAGTGTCATCAGCTTGCATGACAAATAGAGAAAGGAGCTATTTGACATTATTATGATTATCATTAACCTTCAGTATGGATAAAGTGTAAAAGTTGACATTGGCAGAACATATGTCACAGTTAGAAGAAACATTAAAGCCGTATTTGTAACGTTTCCATAAAACAGATTTGTATTTCTTTTCCAGTGAGTTCAACACAATTTCAGTTTTTACTGTCAGGTATGTTCCCTTTAGGTTTGAACCGAACAACTGAGGTAAAGGAAAGAAATTGCGATTAAATTCCACCACCGATGTCGCCAGAGTATGTCACTCCGTCAATTGTGCTATTAAGGTCGGTCCTTTGATGTGCTGTGACCATCCCGTACACCATGTAAGCACAGTGTTATCAATATCGCGTATGCGTACGAGTAATGATTTCAGTCGTGTGAATAAAGCAGTGGGACACAGTGGGAAAGCAGTTACAAATCATAACTTTGACAAAAACTTGAAGACGTCCTCCTTAGCAAATGTTACAATTTATTAATTTATTATACACAGCAGCATTAGACAAAATGAAATGTGTCTGAAATTGGAGCCTGGTTACCTTTTTGGAATAGCCGAGTGGGAGGGTTTTCAGTGAAATAGTTTTTTTGTACAAACTGAAGCATTCTATGTATAAAATAAAATAAATAATATTAAAGGGCATTTCGTGATCCACAGCCTCATCCCCCACTTTTCTCAAAAAAAAGTTGAGATTTTTATATCACTGGAAACCTCTGGCTACATAATGTTTATGTACAAAATATTTCTTGCAGATTAATTCGTTTTGCAAAGATATCGTGAAATTTGAATTTCGTTCTGGTGCACCAGAACGAAATTACAACGCATTGTCTATGGAGCAGTGTAATACACATAATCATGCATAACTCGCAATCGCAAAATCGGAATCAACTGACATTTTGGGAAGAGGCTTTTTTCGTGGATATGTACTGAAAAATGTCATAAAAAGAGGATGCTAGGATCACGAAACACTCCTTTAACTGTACATCATGTATAACAATTCTTCTTATTCCTATATACGTGCATACCTCAAATTGAGTATTGGCGCACGGGCTTAACGTGCACAGTTTTTTTTTATACCTGTGCACGATCCTGGAACCTAGGATTGATTGCAGATATCAGAACCGGGGTTGGTCCCCCTTCTCTTTTCGAATAGCTCTGACACTTAACGTGCACAGGGTTTGACTCTTCCTGTACACGGGACCAACGGCTTTACGTGACTTCCGAATCACGGACGAAGCACATACACTACCTATATCTGCACGTGCTAAGCAGTGTATGGGGGCGAGAAGAAATTCTTCAATTAAATCTTTTAATTAAATAACTGAACTCAATTGAAGGATTCCCGACCATATAGGGCCGTGTGTCCTGAAATCGCCACCCTTAGCGTTACATGACAAATATTATGAATTTTTACACCAACCGGGTTTCTAATTAGATTATCTCGACAATCATCAACCCTAAACTAGCAAAAGTATACAGTTTTGGAAAGCTGAAGGCATAAGCAATTCA
Source organism: Amphiura filiformis (assembly GCF_039555335.1). Lineage (NCBI taxonomy): Eukaryota > Metazoa > Echinodermata > Ophiuroidea > Amphilepidida > Amphiuridae > Amphiura > Amphiura filiformis. The sequence continues at coordinate 68,551,508 of NC_092636.1, read as the reverse complement.
AATATATACATTTCAACGCATTATACAGGGTGACCTGCAAGTTATACAGGGTGGAATAAAAAAGATTTTGATAAAAAATGGGTCACTCAATACATTGCTTATTACCAACTTACAGTAATAAACTGGAAGTAAACAACATTCATTTGGTTAGAGGATATGGAGAGCCAACTGACTTTGGAAGAAGCCAAAATTACAGCTGTTTGGTAATCTCGGAATATAGGGTGTCCCAAAGTATGTTAGATTTTTTTACAATTCAGCATATTTTGAACCTAAACATTTTCCCCCTAACCCATACAGAAAAAATATGTTCATATTTAGATTCCTCGTCAAATTTCCCTTCAGAAAATCTATACTTTGACTATGATAGGATAAGTAATTAAAATTTTACAGTAACTTTTAGATTTTGAAGACATCTGCATTACTTACTACAGTGTTTAATATGACAACGGGTAGTTTTGTATGGAAAAGTTTGTATTTTCTAGACTAAACCAATCATAAATTATTAAAAACAATTAGTAGAATTGTTTAGCTGTAAGGCCATGAGTGTTTTAGATGCTAAATAGAGTCCAAATCCAATTTACAGCCTTTACAGAAGCAGATTACGCACTAAAAATACCAATCCCATAGAGTTTGTGTGTACCACATCCCCCACCACCACATCCCCCACCACCGCCACCCTGCCCATTCTGAATTCTATGAAGCACAGTGTCAGTATTAAAAAGTTCAAGTATTTCTTTTAACAGGGTTGAAAGTGCATTTTATTTAGCAATAAAATGAGACCACAAGCATGACAATACCTTCTTGCTTGACAGAGATATCATCATTTGTTTTGAGTCGACTTTGGCAAAATGTAACGTCGCCACCTTTTTTTGGTGGCGAGCTCAAGACACACGACCATAGACGAATCCAAATCCACGCATTCCTACACCTGACTAGCAGCCTTTAGTTGGGTAGCCGTCGGCTACAATGCACTCAAAATGTGAAATGATTCGGCCTTGGCGGCAATTTTAAACTGCATTCCATCACCCGTTTTACACCTTCCGCGAAAACACAGGCAGACAAAAGAATAACACAATACAGTTCCCTTCGACAAAACACACAGCATGGTATATTCGCTGTTGAAGTGACATAATAATCGGATTAACTACACGCGGTATCTATGCATTGATGTACTTGCGAACAAAATGAATATGTATGAATAGATGCGACGGGATTACCTGCGGAATTATCTCCATTCGGCCATCTCGCCCTCTTTATACCCAATCCAAAACTGAACCATGTTGGAATAATTTTGTTTTTTAATAGATCTAATCCTGCACATTATAACACCACATTGAATCCAATATATGACCTCAAGAAGTAAAGTTACAAACAATTGAATAGACGAAGGTCCAGTTTTAAAATTTGACAAACTGGCCTATTACAAGGCACAAAAAGATTCCAACACAGTTTCTTCAATGAGGCTTTATTTAAAGCAGTTTTTATTTCTGTTTTTACTTCTTTGTACTTTTCATAACTTTAATTTGATTTGTCGGCTTTTTGTTTCAGTTTTCTTTTGTTACTTTTGTTTTAAGTTAAAGGCATCACGCACAAATTAGCCATTCACCACTCTTAAACCAGATGTCTAGTCCGTGGAGTTTTGAATAGGCCAGTTTGTCACTTTTAAAACTGGACCTTCGTCTAATCAAATGCTTGTAACTTTGCTTCTTGAAGTCACATTGGATTCAATGGGGTGTCATAATGTATCGGATTAGATAGTGCGTCTATTAAAAAACAACTTTACCCCAATATGGTTCAGTTTTAAAATTGTGATTATTTTTCCAAGTGTAAGGATACTTTTTTGGCGCAGTATAGTATAAATAAATAAGAGTTCTAATGCCCCGCTAAAAATGCATTGTGTGCAAATTCATTGTTGAGGGCAAGAAATTAACCAGCACCACCACTCATGAATTCTACCCCATTGCTTGCCAAACTTCATTGCAAGAAATGAATTGCACCTGTATATCTTCATTCAGTCACAAAACGTTATATGCTTCACTGCATCTTAGTTATTTTCTTTCAGCTTGTTGCCACGTTGTATCTTTGTTTTTGTGTATACTCGTACGGTGATTTCGATTTAATTTCTCTTGCAAAACAAACGGTATCTCTTCAGAGCCACACCAGGCTGAGTCAGCCGAGGAAGGGCTAGAACGTGGCCAAAACTCATACATGATCCTCCGCTAGCTGACTTCCTCGCATTGCCCAAGTTAGCGTTATCCATCCGACACCACGTGGAGGTTTGGGTTGATTGCCCGCGAACAAATACTATGCCAGCTCTGCGGGTCTTGCCGGACAATGTAACGATCTTTTTTCTTTCTTTTTTCTTTTTTCTTTTATTTGAAGAGGGTTGGTGCTTTCAGCTGTTACGGCTATGTGCACCACTAGCTGTACAATTCTCTCGTGAACAATACCTTTGTTTCCATACAAAACCATGAATACTTATATGCTTCACTGCACCTTGGTTATGCCATGCTGTACGTGTTTCCAGACGAATGCTTGTGCGTTGATTCCTCTCGGATGCTTGTGCGTTAATTTCCTATATCTTCTTCTCGCACTCAACTCAAAAACCAACCGGTGTCTTCTCAGAGCCACACCAGGCCGAATCAGCAGAAGAAGTGGCTAGACCGTGGCCAAAACTATACATGGTCTCCGACTACGTCGAAATCTTCGCTTCCACGCCATTGCCCAAGTTAGTGTTACCCATCCGACACCACGTGGATGTTTGGGTTGGGTTGCCCGCGAGCAATTACTATGCCAGCTCTGCGGGCCTTGCCGAACAATGTAACGATCTTGAAATGTAATGTAATTTATATTAAAAAAATACCAGTTTTTATATTCTATGGGTTACTGGTATGTGAGCGCATTGGTACTATACTGACATTAGGTCGATAGTCATGATAGGCAAGGTGCGGCATAGGTTCGATGTCCTCCTCTACCGAATTAGTGTCCTTTTTTGAGAATTTTGTTTTAGGGAAATGGGGCCAGCATAATTTGCGTATGGCGTAGGGTGGTGTGGTTACAAAATGGCTTTAAATAAGTAGAATCTATCACTCCTGATTTGCATTTTTCTTTTCTTTTCTGTACTCACAAAATTGTTTTTAATATGGAACTTCATTATTCGGTAGTGTTTAGTGGCATGACATTACTCACTGAAATGACAATCATCTGATTGAAATTGTTAATGCTGTTTTTGGGAAGTAATGAATAAGACTGATCCTTTAATTGTTTTGAGTGCATATCTTACCGCTCTACTTATTGTATGTATTGAAATACAGATTTATTTCATACATTTTTAACTATAGTTACAGTAACTTGAATTAATTAATACATTATATCGTCTGACAAACATAACAAACGATACTCAACTGTTAATTCTCAGACATGCCTGCTAAGATTAGTTTACAAAATACAACGAGACGGTCATACTTTGAAAAGCAGCGAGTGACATTTTTATTTTCGGTGAAAACGAAATCGGTTTACAGGTGTGTATCGAGTTTTAAAGTAACAAATCGGCTCCTTGATATTATTTTGAAACCTAACCATGGAATTAGTATTTCACATGTAATGTCCTTGTTTTCCTGTGAACATATTGCTCTGAATAAAAAAAACCCATCAAATAATTTGAATAAAGATTGCATTCTGAATACGAGGAATGTCCTTCTGATATCAAATAATTTAAATTTTCTAAAATTCGCGATATAATTTTATGGCAAATTATTCATGTTGGTATCCGATACCTTAAGGCTTTTTGGTTCTCAACCCTTGACGTGATGATTTACAATATAATTTTCCCCTTGAAGGATCGCAATTAGCCGGAGATGGGAATTGAAATCGGGACCTATAGATCGAAAAGCAAATGACTAAACCTCTGCACCATACATAGACGTGCAGAAAAGCATGGCAAGGCATGAACAAGCTGGAGCGGGTATCCCTTCTGACTACAAATAGCTAGCAGTGCCCCAGATCTGGTGGGCACAAGCTGGTGTGCATTTTGTAGAGGACTGTTGCTTGATGGTGATGGAGATATGGTGTACAGCTTTGTACTTGCTTCCTCTTTGCTCACGCCTATGATTCGAAGGACCTTCCTCTGGATAGAGTCAGTAATCCTAGAGTTGTGGCACTGGCACTCATCCAAGACATCACGCCCACCTGCAACTCTCCCCAGAAGGCCCAGCAGAAAGGACTAGATATGTTGCGGCCGTATAAGGCCAAGAAGTCTAGCCGTGACCTTGAAATGATCTCTGATGACCTTGAAATAACTTTGGACAAAATTGTATTTTCGTGAAAAAATGTAGACACTAAGTGTAATAACAATAAAAATGTGACCTTTGGTTGACCTCTGATGACCTTGAAATGACCTCCATCATGTTTCAGATCATATCAATATCACATATAGAGTGTGATCGGAAATTAAAATCAAATTATGTAGCATTTGGCAAAAAAATAAAATTTTGCTGTATGTTCTGCGTAAACGGGGTCTGTAAAGTTAGGTCAACAAAATCATAACGTGAGGGACAGACATGACAGTACAAATTTACCAATAAAACTTTAAATAACAAGAAGAGTTCCCGTAGCTTATTTAATAATGTTTTACAAATCAACATCAATACAGTTACTATCAACGATACAATTCAAATAAAAAACAAATGTGTTCCTCTTACGGAAGGGGACCGTTGACGTTGACACTATCAAATAATGTCCGTCCCTCACATAATTTATCGCAAGTTTTCTCGTAAAAGTTCTTGAATAAATTAAAATCACACATGCCCCCATCTATTGACATTGATGCCCAGGTATCCTGATACAGTATAAAGTTACAAAATTGAATATGTGGCAGAAGAAGCATTTTGAAGGTATTGGTTATATACCAGAAATGTCCCTTAATGACCTTTGACCACAATTCTGTTTACACCCTATGGAAATGGATATAGCCAATACATATACTGCGCCAAAAAAGTATCCTTACACTTGGAATAAAATATTTGGGTAAATGTATTTGTTTAATAGATGCATCTCATCCGGTACATTATGACACCCCATTGAATCCAATGTGACTTCAAGAAGCAAATTTACAAGCATTTGATTAGACGAAGGTCCAGTTTTAAAAGTGTCAAACTGGCCTATTCAGAACACGGACTAGGCGAATCCGCCTCGGGGGTCCGCCTGAGGAAAACACTGGGCGAACTTGCCCATCATGCAGTTATTGTTGCCTACATGTATGCACCCAACACAGGGGCACTCACAATAGGCAATTGACCCCTACTGGTAGCGCTGTGTTGTAGATATAGGATATGAACTAGTTAGCGGCATATATCAAAAAGTGTAAAAGCTATGATTTTAGTACTTGCTCTATGTTTCAATTACTTCTTCTTTTCAAAACATCTGAATTTTAATAACGGGGGACAATACATTTGTATGAGAAAGAAATCCTACCATCTACATCCAAACTCCGTGTTATTCCAATGCACATTTTGCTTCACCGGGCCGTCCTGGCTTGGTCGAATTTGGAAGAAGGGTGTCACGAAACCGTAATAGGTACAAATTTAGTACTTTCTGTCAATCAAGTATGGTTTATTCTCTACATGTCTATCTTTAAATCATTAGCATAGTCTTTATAATAACGGGGGACCGCCTTGATGACTAAATGACAGCAAACCATTGAAAAAAACCCAAAACTCGGTCAATGGAGCTCCGCCCGTACATGTCAATAGCGTCATTATCGATTGGATTAGTCAACCGTAGCGGACAATTCGATCGCTTATTGGATTAATATTATCACGTGGTAATAAATTTGCATAGGAAAATCGATTACTATAATGCTTATAATGAAAGCAAACCCCCTGTCTAATCTTATCGCCACACTCACCCCTACTCACTCCTAAGCGCACCTCTTACTCCCGAACACAATGGCCCCAAAATAATACGTGCCACACACCCAATCAACAAGCACCAAATAAGCATAAGAAAAACATAAATTGCACCTTATTATGAAAGTTAACCCCCTGTCCATTCTTATCTCCACACTCACTCACGCACACGTAAGGTTTTTAGATTATTATAATATTACTAATTCTAAAAAAGTAAGCTTCCTTGACTCGGAAACGTTTGACGATAATTTCTTGGGTAGTTAATTATGTCGTATGCCAGCTAATTACATCATCATTGTACTTTTCCAGCAGTCACGAAAACAGAAACACGGGGTGGGCGGACATACCAGAGGGCGTACACTCCCCGGTCTCCCCTACTGCATTTGGTTCTGATAAATGGCTACATTATTTCTTTGATTGGGTTTTAGCACAGTAAAAAAAAGAAAGCAATCACTTGGCGCGTGCTTTTATACGGGGCACTCATTAAAACATAACATGAATATCCACAAATAAGTTCATCTGGATTGTCAACACTCAACAGAGACGAAGGGAACTACTTTCTACCGCACATATATGACCAAGTCCTAAAACAAACAGCGCCAACCAACGTCAGCTCCGTCAGGTAGCAGCCGTCGAGGTGCAGGGATTGGTCATTCAATTTGAGAAAGTGCTAGGTGTTAGCACGAATCTGTCATTGATCGAGGTATGTAACATCTAATTCTGGATTTGCTAATAAGAATTTTGCATTATATATAACATGAATATGTTTATGATGTCGTCAACATGGTGCGTAAAAATGATGTAAACGAAGGATATTCAAACGGATTCTAACATTATGTCTATACAAAAAATAATGTAACGCTATATCCAACACACCAACATTTCTCTCACTGGGATATTTAATTGCTGAGAAAACCTGATTTTAGAGGACAAGTTTATACGTCCTTACGGTCTTTTATACGTTTTGTAACAGATGTGGGGGAGATGTGAAAGCACCAATAGGATCGCTAAAAACGTGGAAAAGAATATGGAATCACAAGAGTGCATCCTCAAAGATAATTAGTTAGGCATACCAAGATGACCATACGGAATATCAGCGCTTTGAGTCCTCTAAGATCTGGAGAAAGGCGCTTTATAAATCCAAAATTTATTTATTATTATTTATATCTTTTCTGGTGAAACTGTAAATTATTTAAGTCATAATTGAGGGAGGGGATTAGCAGGAAGCACACATAATTAATTTTTCCTCAATGGTGATTGTAAACAATGACTTTAATGCGATTAATAACGTCCAATTAAACCCGACAATATTTACTCACCGCCGAGCATTAACTCCCAAAAAAGATATGTCCCGTCTAATCATGCTTGATAATCATGAAAAGAAGGAGATGATTTCAATAGCTCAAACATTAAAATGTACTAGCCTAGCAATCTAGATTGAAAGACTTACAATTTAAATTCAATTAAAAAATCGGCCTTTAAGTATTATGAAAAAGACATTTAGAAATGTTGTAACAATATACGATAATGTATATTTCAATTCTCAAGTCTGATTAATATTTTATCATGACAGCATCATTTAAAACAATGACCTAATGGAAGACAGCTCTTACGCGTTCTCGCCTCTCTGTCGCAGCCAGCGGTAATCCATAAATAATAATTAGATTATATTTAGCGTAGACACCAGAAACTTCTCAGTAAATTAGGATTAAGATTCTTGGTGGACCTATGATTCATCTTCTAACATAACATTTTCCTACGCCTTCCGTTTCTATGCTAATCTTGTAAATTTGGAAATAATGGTTATTTAGTAAGCAAGAAGGTATCACTACACATGAACGGTCAGGAAGATTATTACTGCTCAATTTAATCTTGGATCATTGGTCGACTAGATACCTGTCAGTAACTCGAGATACTATAGCATATGTAGCGTAGGCAGTTGTCTCATTCATAACTTCGATTATTATTGTTTTATGCGGCGTGCTGGATACATCCACAAAACGTATGATCCTCAATTAGAACATCATCATCAGCATCATCATCATTCCCGTACGATGGATTTGATTGTGTCATTAACATAAACAGAGCAAATTTCATTTTATAAATTAGCTTTTTTAAATTTCGCCTACATTGCATTGGAGTAACAACCGATACATTGTTGGCTCTTGCGTGCATTCCATTCACTATCGCATTTCGTCAAATTTACGCAATTTCTGGTTATTGTTTTTCCAGCAATTTTGTTTTCTTCGGCAGTGAAAGGAGGAATTTACTAAATTCTCATACTGGCGTCAATTTGTGTGGACTGCTCTTTGAGGTAAGTCAAATTTGATTTAGATAAGTAAGAAACCAGTGACTGTATGCCAAAATGATAACGCAACCTGAAGTACAAGCTCGTAAAGGTAAAAGTCCGCAAAACTAATGCTCTTCAACCAACGTTCATATCATGGAAAAATTGAATCATTTTTATTGACATATTTTGAATAGGACCAATTATTCAGTATGTGAGGATATTTGACCACAATTAGTTACGAGGAGCGGAAAATGGTATAGGCATACCACAGAGCAACAGGCAAATTGGACAATCATGCTTCGCAAATAATGTTTGTTAACTGACTGTCGATCTTCATAATAAAGTGCTTTAAAAATGTTTTTAATGCATTGTACTTAAATTAATGGCATATGGTTTGCATTAGTTTTAAACGCTCTTAGAATTAAAAGAGCTTTTTGTCAGTCATCGCCTTGACCTGGGGGATATCAAATTGGCAATTGAATTTTGATCGACAGTTTTAGACAATTTTTAGTAGAGAATTTTTAGAGTCTTTGCTAAAACAGTTCTCTCAAGAGATTGCACTATCGTTGGCTATTTAATTAGTATTTTAAATGTTTTATGATAACCTTGCATTTCGTTACAATCGCCATCCGGTACTATGTTATTTTGATCTCTACGAGTAAGGGCAAACACATTCATTACAGTTGATTTGATGATAAACAGTCATCGTATAATTCTTACAAAATATAATTTCATTTCAGCTATACCGTGAGATTCAACTCGAATTAATGCCCTTAAATTAATTTACGCCCTAGCACATTTTTATGTAATTTTGAATTTTTACTTATCAACCTGCAATATCTCGAGTAAAAGTTACCGGTAAATGAAATTTACGATATAAAAAGGTTGAATTATTTCACACAACTCCAGTTGAAGCTCAAAGAGGTTTATAATCTGATATGACTGCGTGAACGACATTTGGACGGTTTCAACAACAGTATACGCCTTTACATACAATTGCCTTTTTTCTCTTCCACAAGGTATTAGGTGGACTTAACGTGTAAGGAATAAAATCATGAAAGCGGTCTTGGTTTGGGTACCTTTGGTTTGTCTGGTTTTTATCTTCAATTGTGTCAATGGAGAATTTGGTAAGTAGTAGCTCAGTTTTTGGAAGAAATGTGTGTGATAGATCGAATGATATTAAAGGGTGTGTAATTGTTTTCTCTGTGTGAGCTGAAAATATTAGCATATGTAAAAGTGCACGAGAAAGAGAACTATCTTACCTATGTTTGTTAAATTCCATCACTGAAAACTTATATTGGTCAGCTTGACTAACGTAAAGTTAGTCCAGATGGTGCCCATCTTGACTAACGTAAGGCTAGTCAAGCCTGCTTGACTAACGTGCTTGACTAACTTTGACGTTAGTCGAGCAGGCTTGACTAACTTGCCTGACTAGCTTGGACGTTAGTCAAGCCTGCTTGACTAGGTTAGGTTAGTCGCTCGACTAGTTTATGACTAACTTTACGTTAGTCCAGATGGTGTCCATTTTGACTAACCTAACGTTAGTCAAGCAGTCCTAAGCTAGTCAGGCAGCTGCTTGACTAACTTGCTTGACTAGCGTGCTGCAAACCACGTTACTGGTAAAAAAATGAAAAAAAGAGACAAATGTGGAATTTTATCTTGTCTGGTGGGATTTATTCTCATAATTTTGCATTTTGAAACTGACATATTACTTGAAGAAAATCCTCTTAACTGGTTATCATGATTACAGCAAATTTATGACCACTTACCTTCATTGTGAATTGAACTCGGACCTGGAGATTACGAACCCTCTACACTCACCACTAGACCACGGAGGCACTTAATACTCGTGAAACTTATTTTCAGTACTTATCATGTTTAGTATGCTTACCTTAGATTTTAAACTCTGTAATCGCTTGTGAATATCTAAAATATCCATTACATTAAAAACCATCAGAAAGCTCTAACAAATATAAACAGTATAATGTTGTTAAACAATAATGCTAGTGCCAGGTTAGCAATCCTAAACTTTCCATTCCGACAATATTTTTTAACCAAGACAACTACGTATAATCATGATAATGGGGCAGTCATTTCAAAGCAATTTCCTATGTGTTGAACATGCATGTTCAAAGCGGTTGCGCAATTTTGTATTGCGAAATGAAAGTTACGAAAGTCATTGGCTTGACCAACCTAAGGTTAGTCAAGCCGGCTTGACTAACCTAAAGCTAAAGTCAAGCCGGCTTGACTAACCTAAAGCTAGTCAAGCCGGTTTGTATCTTCAAGTTAGTCAAGCCATCGATATTGTAAGCTAGTCAAGCACCGCATTACACGTTAGTCAAGCAGGCTTGACTAGCTTATCCAAATTGCAAGTTAGTCCAGCAGGCTTGACTAGCTTGAGATACGGGCTTGACTAACGTTAGGTTGGTCAGGCAGGCTGGACTAACCTGCTTGACTAGTTTTAAGTTAGTCAAGCAAATGCCTGACTAGTTTAAGTTTTCAGTGATGTATGAGGTGTTAAGCGTGTATCGTTGGGGAGGGACAATGGGTTGTGAAGGTTATGTAAATGAGAGTTAGTGTAAATATCATATAAATCGAAGTATCGCAGAATACAATTTATATATTATTGCCGATACAGGTAAAACCAAGAAAAAAGTGTCGTGGAGATGTTAAGTGTTGGTGTGTGGGGTGTGTAGGTGGGGTGTATTTGTGGATGTGTGGGGGTGCTTTTGTGGGTGTGGTGGGTGTTTGTGTCTTATATGTGAAAGTGTAAGGTGGTGTAGACTTGTGTATTTTTTAATTAATGAGACAGATGATGTATGTAAATGTAAACGGGGTCCTATACACCGGGGGTTATTCGAATATTAAAGTGCTACCAATGCTCGTTTAACAACCCTCAAAACAGACCCTAAATGACGTAAATGATGGTTGTAAATTTGCCACCTTGAATGGCGTAACCACCACATGTTTTACAACTAGAAGGAATAATCACTGACTTATATCATGTTGATAAAACAAAAAAATATGTTAACACTAGGTATATCTCAGACTCGGAGTTTGTGAAGATTTTAAAATTATTTTTTTACTAATTTAAAGTGTTATTTCACACAGTGCTTTGTAACCATAAATGGCGATTTATGAGCTTCAAAAAGGAGACGACCTTAAGTGTCGTTATAGCCACACAAATGGATCCCTTAGTCACATGTAGCCAAAGAAGGTCAGTAAACGTCAAAGCCACTGATTGCTTAAAATCCGGCCCTTTTACGTCGTTTTAATAACGAGCATATGTAGCACTTTTACTGACCCAAACGAGCCTATACCATATTCCACACCCTCTATAGTAAATGTCTTCTGTGTGTGGGCATTATATTATGAGGACCGTTATTCTATAAGGGCGTATTCTGAATTGAGAAAAACGAGCGTTATTCCAAACATTTGGGATAGGGTACGGATTAGGGTCATGTGGTTGGGGTACGGATTAGTCTTAGGGTACGGGTTAGGGTTATACTTAGGGTTTTGAGCAATTTGGAATAACGCCCTTTTGTTCACTTCGGAATAAAATCTCGTCAGAAAAAAATGTCCTCAGAAAATCTACGAAATGCTATGAGGAAGTAAGAAAGGCTATTTTTGCTTCATTTTTCTGGTGATATAGAAGTTTTAAAATAGTTCATAGTAAGTTAAGTCAAAAAGCTCAAAATATATCTCCAGATTGACAAGGTGGAAATAGGTATTGATTAAATGATATAATTGAAATTTGTGCGTTATACGTATATTTCAAATTGGTCACCAATATGACAGCTTCTTTGTCATAGACTTAATCTGGAATTGGTGACCCATGCCCGACTTACTTCTATACTGTCTTGTAAATTGTCGTCGTGAATTAACTTGTGACGTGTCTACAAGTCGCTGAATGCTATTCATTTTCAATTTTTTGTGATATGTGTTGTTTGTTACGAGAGTGTTAGAGCAGAACATAGTTTTGATGCTAACTATTCTTACGCAGTATTGTGTAAATTATTAAGTCTCATAACTATTATAGTAATTGATAGGTTTTTTTTTTAAATCATGTTGTATTATCTAAACTATTTAATTAAAAGTTAAAAAGAAGGTCAATTTAACAAAACATCCAAAGAGGGAATAACCCAAAAGGAATAACCCGAAAGAATGTTTCGAAAGGATGAAACCTTTCTTTTTCTAAGGATGATAGAGTAGAGACCAGCTCTCATTATACAACAGGAAAGTGGCTCTAATCATAAGCTTGGAGCTGATAGCCTGTTGGTTACTAAGAGTAAGGTCTCTAAAGTTTTAACTTTACGAAGTGTCGGGTTTTAAACTTTGTGTATAGACCTAGTGTGATTACCCCAATGCTGTTGTGTCACAAGTACCTTGTTTTTACTTTTCTCCTTACTGGTGTGATACAGTTGTGCGATGCATCTATTGGTTCCCTGCTGGTCAGTTGGAACAGATTTTCTCTGTGTTTATTTAATAGAAATAACGTCTGCCGCATTATCTTTTACACACAAATAATGTGTCCTCGGCAGTAAAAACGTTCAAATAATGGGTTCGGCTACGCTCACCCATTATTTACGTTTTTACTGCCTCGGACACATAATTTCGGTGTAAAGGATAATGCGTTACCCTTTATTTCTTAAATTAAATCCGGTGATATTCGCATCTTTGCATGATTTTTAGCCAAAGCCAGATTTCTTTTACATTGCTCATTTTACCAGGTTGTAGTTGCTTTTGACATCATAGTGACGTATTGTGGTGAGCTCATTTTGGTATCACTGGATAGGTGCGACTCATAGCTATTTTTGGTACAAAATAGAACAGCGCGACTCTTGATGAAGCGTGTAACCCAAAAATATGACAGTAAAACAGGGTTAAATTCGCTATATTTTGGTTGCAAATGCAGAAATATGTATTATGCAAGTTCTCGTATTAGTTGCTACTTCAGATTCTAGGCAATCACAAAGACTTGTATCAGTAAATTAATCGTTGATTTTAAGATAACTTTTACAACTTTAAATCATGCACAGAATTTAAAATCACGGACTAAGAGTAAAAATAGTCTTTTTACCTAACCTATCCTATTCACCATGTTCACGACACCACGAAAATGCGTAGAAATCTAGAATTAAACAAAATCAATATTGGTATTGGGTTAAATCACCTTAGAGATCATGATTGAATACTGTTTCAAAATTGTGTCACTTTTAGGTGATGGTAATCACAAAGGGGAAGAAAATGGCCATAGTACTACAAGTAAACCATGCATCAATTCATACTTGGTAATCTATTATTATCATTCAAAGGCTATTACAAAAACGTCAGTTGTTATTTAAAGCGCGGTTTTTCTCTTTTTGTATTCCTTTGTTACTGTTAATCTAAGTGACCCCTCATTTCAGATTTGTATCAAATACACGAGTTTGTTTCATTCAAATAACTTGGAAAAGTGAAGATAAGTTGAGCGGTCTTTAGTTTTATTACTTCTTGGAATATCACTTTTCATTAAGAACTGCGCTCACAGAAAAATCGACCCATAATCTGAAGATTTTACTAAAATGTTACTGATATACTTAGCAGAAGGAAGCAAATGCTTTAAGGATGCTTTAAAGACTTAGGGGATATCACCCTAAATGTTTCCAAGAGCACGACACCCCTAAATCATATCAGAAGGGGGGTGACGAGCATATTTTGTTCCTGTTTTACTGGGACTGTTTTGCGCTCGCGCAAGGGCGATAAATTCCAACTATTTTAGCCCTGCAATTTTACCCTATTTGGGCCAAAGACAATACATCCACTTCTATTAATATACATTTCAAAAGACAGATCATAAAAGTTCTCAATTTTTAGAAGGACCGATGGAATTGTACCAAAAAGTTCAAAAGCCATTTACTCAGAAATATTATATTTACTTCAGAGGAGATAGATGGCAAAGCGAAATCCTAGCTTTATTTTATATAAAACTCATGATGCAGTCATGTCTACAGTAGA